>NC_065590.1:99797524-101254399 GCF_024542745.1 Macaca thibetana thibetana
GATCCAACATGAAACATGACAAATACAAAGATAGAAAAATATGAACTTCATTTAAGACAGAAGACATATTTAGGATATTTGTACAGGAAACAGTTCAGGAGCAACTCGCAAAAAATAATTTTAGCGATAAGTTAGAATATTTCATGAATGCTCCAATTAACGACATAACTAGTACCTAGCAGGATAAATATAAATAAATACATATCTGGACATACTATATTAAAATTCTATAAAATTAAGAATAAAGACACAATCTTAAAAGTGTCAGAGAGAAAAAACACACTTCTTCAAAGAAAAGGAAAAGAAAATTGTACTAACACCAGACTTCTTGACAAGATCAATACATTCTAGAATATAATAATATGATATATTTTGATGGCTGAGTTTACTACATAATGAAAGCAAACCTGGAATTTTATATTCAGATAAATCATCATTCAAAGATACGTGAAAAGAGAACCTTTCTCAGAGGTACAAAATTTGCTCCCCAATACTGATCCTCTCTGAAAGAAGCATTCAAGTACATACCAAAGCAAAAAAACAAAACAAAACAAAAATAAGAGGGGGGGGAAATATGACCCTTAAAATGAACACAGAAACTGGTAAATACGTTGACAAATTTGGTTATATACTGATTGTAATTAATAGTAGGTTATAAAAAGATCGAATAAAATCTTTAACAATTAAGAGAAATGACAATGTTGATGATAAAGATAATTGGTGACTATCAGTAGAAGTCGTTATATGATTGGCATGAGGATATAAATAACAAGTAAATTGATCATGTTAGAAAAAAAGCATAATTGGTATTTAATTAAATGTTCAGGTATAATTACTGCAATAATAGAAATATTATATAAAGCTTCTAAGAAGTGGGGATGAGGTATGCATGAAGGGATTTTATATCTGTATATATAATATATATTAACATATATATACAATATATATTCATCCAAAGGAGTACAGAAAGAATATAAAGAAAAAACAGTAAAAATTGCATGCACACTAAAGACTTACAAAAGAATATGGTGGAAGTAAATCTAGCTATACCAATTAGAGAACTTTTTAAATGTAGAGCTCACCAGAGATGGGTAAAATAAAACATATGGAAAGATTGAAAATAAAGTATAAAAATGTTTCTCCAGAAAACCAATAATCAAAAATAAAATAAAATAAAATTGTGAAAGTGATTATACTGATATTGAAGAAAATAGGATTTGAGGCAGAAATTATTGATAGATATTAGGAAAGACACAATTAGATCATAAAAGAGTAATGAATACGATTTTTAAAATCATGAACTTCGGTAACATAATAACATAACGTTATAAAGAATAAAATACAAGTCACATTTTGCAGTCTGACCAAAGTGAATATGATTATTCACATGATTTGCTTTTCTGAGGTAAATATTGGTGGTCTCCAAAAATTAGAGGAAGGTGAATACTGCAAGCTTCCTTCCTGGCAAACTTTCCACCAGGTGGGACATTGCAATGAAAAATAGTCTCAACCAAATTCTTCCAGCTGTTTCATCATTATTAATAAGAAGGTACCAGCTGAGGGAGGTGGCTTATGCCTGTAATTCCAGCACTTTGGGAGGCCAAGGCAGGTGGACCACCTGAGGTCAAGAGTTCGAGATCAGCCTGGTCAACATGGTAAAACCCCATCTCTACTAGAAATACAAAAATTAGTGGGGTGTAGTGGCAAATACCTGTAATCCCAGCTACTTGGGAGGCTGAGGCAGGAGAATCACTTGAACCCAGGAGGCAGAGGTTGCAGTGAGCTGAGATAGTGCCATTGCACTACTCCAGCCTGGACGACAAAAGTGAAATTCTGTTAAAAAAAAAAAAAAAAAAAAAAAAAAGCCAGATGCGGTGGCTCACACCTGTAATCCCAGCACTTCGGGAAGCCGAGGCAGGTAGATCATCTGAGGTCAGGAGTTCAAGTCTGACCAACATGGTGAAAAACAAAAAATTAGCCAGACATGGTGATGGGCACCTGTAATTTCAGCTACTCAGGGGGCTGAGGCATGAGAATCACTTGAACCCAGAAGGCAGATGTTGTGGTGAGCCGAGACCACACCGTTGCACTCCAGCTTGGGCAACAAGAGCAAAACTCCATCTCAAAAAAAAAAAAAAAAAGTACCGAATCATAAAATATGCCCTGTAAACTTTCTGTTCTTTAAATGCACTGACAGCATCTTGCAGAGGAAGTTTACAGGAAATGGAAGCCACATACTTAATGGCAGAATTCAGTCAACCTATTGAAGCCAGGTGATCAAACTCATCTATCAGTGGGAAGATGCAGGGACACTCCAATAAGGTATAATTCTTAAGAATGTGGACTATAGGTCTTGCTAGATTCATATACCAAAAGAGTACCCTTATGCAAGGGTGGAAGGACCTGTATAACTCCAGGCCAATCTACACACCTTGAACCCAATTCAATCTACTTAGAGTAACCACTTTGATGTTGACTTTTTTTCTTTTTTAAAGGACATAATTTATTTTTTAGAGCAGTTTTACGTAGGTTCATGGAAAAAGTTAGCATTAAATGCAGAGTTCCCACATACTCCCTGCTCCCACTCCTCCACACACATACAACCTCCCCAACTATTGATATCCCTCACCATGGTGGTATATTTGTTACAATCAATGAACCTGCCTTGACATATCATTATCACCCAAAATCCATAGCTATGCACTCTCTAGGCTCTGACAAATGTATAATGACACATCTCCACCATTGTAGTATCCTACAGAAGAGTGTCATTGCCCCACAATCCTGTGTTCTGCCTTTTCATCCCTCCCTCTCCTGTAACCCCTGACAACTACTAATGTTTTCATTGTCTTCATAGTCCTTTCTTTTCCAAAATGTCAGGTAGTTGGAAAAGATAGTAGGTATCATTTTCAGACTCACTTCTTTCACTTACCATATGGATTTAAGGTTCCACCAGGTCTTTCTATGGCTTAATAGCCCTTGTCATTTAAGTGCCAAATACTATTTCATTTTCTGGGTATACCATAATTTATTTATAAATTCTCCTACTGAAGGACATCTTGGTTGCTTTCAAGTTTTAGCATTTATGAATAGAGCTGATATAAATATCCACATGCAGGTTTGTAAGAGGAACTAAGCTTTTACATCAATAGAGTAAATTCAAAGGAGTAAAATTGGCTGATTATATAGTAAGAATATGTTTAGTTTTATAAGAAACTGCCAAACTGCCTTTTAAAGTGGCCGTGCCATTTTTGCATTCTCATGATGCTGACTTTTGATTAGAATAGTTCAAATACAAAGTAAATATCCTTGGGTTATGTAATCATAATTCAGACATTTTTATATAAACAAACTACTAATACATGGATTAAAACATAACTGTAAATACATATTTATATGTCATATACATTTTTTATGCTGTAATACTCTAAAGAAAATTATATGACCAAATCTTAAGGATAAATGGGAAAAATATAAATCATAGAAAAATGTTTTAATAATCTTTTCTCAGATGTGTCAGCTTGATAGCTCGAGCTGGGAAAATAAATAGCAAGAATGAAAGCATTTGAACAGTATAATTAATAAATATGATCTAGCATATGCATATAAGTGGATGTGCATACCCCCAACTACAGACTATGTATTTTACTCAAGCCTATATAAAATATTTGTAAGTGCACATGTTAGGATGAAAATCTCAATATAGTTTAAAAATATATATATAATAAAAGCCCTCTGTCTGACCACATGCTTTTAAATTAGAAGAATATATATATACACATATAAATATAATATGTGCTTTTGTGAGTAACCTTTTCTTTACTGATGCAAAGAGATATTTGAGAATAAATTACCCCACACCCAGCTTTATGATATCGTTAAATGACCTTGACAAGTTTTTTGGATCTATATCTAAACAAATTTACAGGCAAGACCCAATATTCTAAGAAGAGCATCAAATAAATTTGGGAAGTTCTATTACACTGATGATATTTTTGAACCAATGAACTAAGCATCTGTATTTCTGTTCTACCTCCAGATTCCTTGGCATGTGAGATAATAAATTGTCCTATACATTTTGTTATAATATTGTCCCATACATTTTTATTAAAGTGCTTTTACTTGCACCAAAATCAACCTCACTTATGCAGCTATTATCTGCTATCTTTCTTTTTCTTCCTTTCCTAGTCAATATTGAATCTAACACTGGGTTTCACCGACACATGGGACTAGTAGAAGAGATTGCACCCAAACAAAAATTCACTCCTAGAGAAAAACATAATCTAAGCAACTCCTTTTCGAAACACAGAAAACTAAAATTATGCAAGAATTTATGTGTTTGATTCAGACAGAAAATTACCAACTCTTTTCAATTTACAATCATTTATATTTCAAAACATGTGAGACATTTATGTATCTTCATTTTTTAAAGTAATCATCTGTGGCAATGACCCTGAAGAAAATCCTTTGTTTTTGTATATTCAAATATGTGTCTCATTTTCAAACAATGTGATACATGCTTGTATTTGGATTGTCTAATTGAATTTCTACAGCAACCCCACATAGTTGGAAATATCCCCATTTTAATGACGAGAAACTGAAGTTGAAATAAGTTAATTAGGAGAACTTGACAAAGCATTATATGAGAACTTGCCAAAATAGTAATAACAACAGTGGCATCAGCAGCAGCAACAACAACAATATCTTCAACTTGCACTTCTTGGTTTCTGGATATGGAAACAAAAGACATCCTTAAGCACCATTAATCTCTTCTCAGTAAAATAAGCAGAGATCATGGCTGTGGTTATGCTGTAACCTGAAAAATAACATTAGTTCAAATGTTGCATCTTGGTCTAACAAAAAATTGACTGAAAAATTGTTTACTTTGAGTGTCATGTTGAAGCCAGTGTCAGACAGTCAAATCCACTTTATTTCACTTGAGATTGTTTGTCTCTTTTACTTATATTTGACTTTTCTCTTTAAAAAAACTATTGGAGAGTCACAAATATCTTTTCCCAAAAAGTAAAGTATTACATATTGCACTCAGAACAGAACAGATGGATTCTTTTCTAAAGAAAAAGAAGACCATGACACCAATGTGGATGACAAGAGAATGTCATACCACTACTGGGAGGTTGTTCTTGACAACAAATTAAACAACAACACGATATCACAGCACACATATTAGAATGGCTAAAATCCAGAACGCTGACAACACTACATGCTGGCAAGGATGTGGAGCAACAGGAACTCTCATTCATTGCTGGTGGGAACACAAGATGGTAAAACCTCTTTGGAAGACATTTTCACAGTTTCTCATAAAAGCTAAACGTACTCATACCATACGATCCAGCAATCGGGCTCTTTGGTATTTACTCAGAAGAGCTGAATACTTACTTATATCCACACAAAAACCTGCACACAGAAGTTTATAGCACTTTTATTCACAATTGCCAAAATTTGAAAGAAACCAAGATTTCTCTCTCAGTAGGTGAATGGGTAAACTCTGGTATAACCAGACAACGAAATATTATTTAGTGCTAAAAGTAAATGAGCTAGAAGTCACGAAAAGACAGGAAGGGAACTTAAATGTGTATTACTAAGTTAAAGAAGCCAATCCAAAAAGAGCATATAGTGTGATTCCAACTATCCCATATCCTGGAAAAGGATGGCTATGGAGACAGTGAAAGGTCAGTGATTACAGATACGGTATGGCAGGTGAGAGTAGAGGGATGAATAACCAGAGCACAGGGAATTTTTAAGGCAATTAAACCATTTTGTATGATACTGTAATGATAACAGGTATCATTTATGCATTTGTGAAAACCCACAGAATGTACCTCACCAGAAGCCCCCATGTAAACTATGGACTTTGGGTGATAATGATGTGTCAGTGTAGGTTCACCAATTATAAAAAGTGTACTGCTATGGCATGGGATGTTGACAGTAGGGGAGGTTGTGTGGGTCTATGAGGACAGGGGTTATATCTTTAAAAACTAAAGTTTAGTCATGAAAAGAAAAAAGCAAACATCAGATAAGCAGGACAGACCAGACATCCAAGACCCAACCCATATGGTAAGAAGAAACAGAAGCATGCAGTTAATATCCACTGGGCCTCCAATTTGTACCTATGCAAGATATTTGCGTGTTCTCTTATCCACATTTTGATAAAGCTATTTTTTGCAAAATCATCTTTATATGCAGCTATGTTACCTTATATTCTTTTTACCTTTATTTTAAAGGCTTATTTTAATGAGTTGTGCCCATTTGAAGTCACTGATTTTTTTGCCTTTTCTGATTCATTATTTGCTTCAACAACCTTGCTTAACATCCCAAAACTGTGATTTTAAAACTTTTCTTTATTTTAATTAGTCTTTATCATTTCTGTGTGCTCCTAGTTCAAGTTTCATGAATTAGTCCTGTTAGAAAACTCATTGATTGCCACTATGCTTTGAAGAGCTTTGGAAAGTTGAGGGTAATTTGCATTACTAATAGCCTACTATTAGCCTATATTTGAACTGAGCTAAAACTCCAGTTGGTTTGTGAACAGCCTTTTACTCTGCTTTAGGTAGGGCCAATCTGACCATTTTGAGCTCAGCCCCCTGTCTGCCAATATACAGCCTTTCACATATCAATGACAACATAGAGAAATGAACAACTTCTCAATTTCTGCTGATTGAACAGTGCATCATGGCCACAAATCCAGCAACTGCAGCACTATGCATTGTGTTTGAGTTTGCCGTCCTTTATTTACAGACAAATCAGTTTGGGAACATTATTCTTTTCTGGAAATGTGGTGGAGAAAGAGAAACACAACGCAGATATATTTATATACACAATGGATGCTTTGGGATTAGAATGAGAATCTCGAATAGCATAGTGGAGATACAATATATCAAGAGTAATTTCAGTTTATTCCAAGCCTTAGGGATTTATTTTTGTAAGTTATAAGAACTGCAAAGATATCACTGTGGGCCACTCAAGGCTTGGCAATTTACACTTGGGATACTTGCAAATATACTTTTATATCTGGTCAAATAAGTTTTTTTAAAAAATATGTTTGGCTAAGAAAGATTAATGAGACACAGACACATCTGATGGCTATAGCAAATCTGGCAGCCATGATAAAAATTCTGCAGAATGGAAACCACAAAGGAGAGGGCTGGTGTCATAGACAAAGAGTGGATTTAGTAAACTTTGCTGGTGGCGTAACATGAAAGTAGAAACACAGAGGTGGTTACTCTGAGATCACGTGTCTAGGCTTATGTCCAGAAAAGAAAATGCACACTGAAAGACAGAGCATCTTAATGAGAGGCTCTAAGCCCGTAAGATCACAGAGGCAGACAGATTTGGCTTGGGCATTTCTTGGGAAGAAGTGCCCTATCTTATCAAAGGGTCTGATGCTGGGCCTTTTCCTAAATATAGCTGATGTCAACAGTCTCTATTTGTCTTACACGTCAGAATTCTGCATAGCTGCTAATTTCTTCTCAGAGATCTATTGATAGAAAGCAATGGACTCAGGGGAAACCGAAAAACTGAGTATTGGAAAGTTGAACTGATCGACACTGTCCATATGCTGCCATGAAAACAGACCAGCCTTTCATGCAGTAATGTTCATAATCTTAAACCTCCTAATACTTGTCTGGCAATTAAGAGTTTCCAAAAAATGTTTCTTATTAATTAGGATATTGAACTTTCATTATGATACTACAAGGTAAGCAGGTTTAAACAGAGTTGATCTAGGAAAGAGTACTCATGGTTTCAAGATTAACTCCTGTGCCCATACCTCAGTCATCAGTGGGACTCTAGGCTGCTGGAGTGCTTGTTTTTGTTAGTAACCCTTGAGTCCTTCAAGTGACCTTTCACGAGTGCCTAGCTGTTTCTGCTGTCACCTCTGCTCTGTTGTCAGGTCACTGCATTGCCTATGATTTATTCAGTTACTGCTATTTCCACACATATCCCTGTTTGGTTTTCTCTTTTCTTCTTTAGAATAATCCCATTTCATGACAACTGAGCTGCAACCATAGGAAAATTGGGTATTCCTAGGCAGTACAATGGTATAATCATAAAGATATCTTAGAGTGTGCACTGCTTTTGAGTTTTCCAAGCACTCTCCTACTCCATACTGCATTCTCACAGCACCTCAGATTGGTGGATATTATTCTCACCTTGCTGGTGACAATTGTGAGACACAGGGATTAATGTGCTCACAAGGGATATTTCACAGTAATAAGATGAGACAGATCTAAGACCAGTGTTAAGAAAGAACTATGTAAAATATCTGAAATCTACTGAGTCTTGTTAGTGTTTGACCTCTTCATATTAAATAAACAGCCTCAAATGTATGTAGAATACTCTATCAATAACCAGTACCTCACACTGTGCGTTGTGCAAGATAATGTTGGGTGGACTATACTTCCAGCCCCTAAGAAATCCTGCTGACAGTAGGAGAGGTAAAATATGCTCGCAAATAAATGAAAATGCAATGCAGACAAGATAAACACTTTAACAAAGATGTAGATAGAGTGCTTTGAGGCTTCAGGGGAAAAGTAACTTTTGTTTTACTAGGAAGGATTTTTGACATTATGGAAGATTGGAAATGTGCACTCTTTTTAAAATGTCTTATGTGCAGATAAGAGAGCTATAAATTTAGCATAACTTATACATGACGAAAAGACTGAGATTTGGAAAATTAGTGAATTTTGCACCATCCAAGGTAAATTGAGTCTGAGAAAAGCCATTTGCTTGATGAGAAACCTGGTGGCGCATCTTACAATAAAACACACTCTCTTCTCACAGTGAAATGCCATTACAATTCCTGTGAAATGGCATGTTCTCGAGAGGTAATTGCAAATTTCTTTCCCAAGCTGAAATTTAGGAATAACCAAGCAGGCCTTGAAATCAAAAGCACCAGTTGGCTCCACGTCCCTTAGCAAATTTTTTCCAGAAGTAAATAATTGTTACTGGCTGAAATGACATTCGGCTGAGGCAAAACAGGCCTTTGGAGACCCAGCGGGGTGCTAATGGTCAGATGGTGTGTCCTCGACTTGCTGGGGTGTAGAGCAGTGCATTGAATCTTGCCCATGCTATTTGAAACACTTAGCTTTTCAATAGGGAGTGCTCAGAAGGAGATGAAAATTGCACTGGCATCAGAATGAAAACAAAGAGGAAAAAATGGAAACAAAATTGGTGAGCATCACTCTCAGAAGCTGAGGCTTATTTCTTCGTCATTGTTAAATTTTCGGGAATTTATTTTTGAAAATTTCTATAGTGAAATGCCAAGCTCAGTTAAGAACAATGGCGTGTTTAGTGACTATTAGTCAACAGCAATGCTGATAATACATGTGTTTCAAAGGGAGAGGAATGTAAGAGAGGAGAGGGAAAAAAAAGGAAAAAAGAAAAAGATTTAAAAAAAGCACCTACCCAAAGCACAATAATAGAACTAGTTCAAAAGTCACTCTCTTCATCAAAATTGGAGTCAGGAAAATGGTACTGAGTTATTATGGCACCCCCGCCCACTGATTCATGATGGATGCAGTACAATCTCTCTAGGTTTCTGAGCTGGACATCCTCAACCTGGAAGCTTCCATAGAAATGATCACTTGCTCCCTGGAAATAAGGCAGGGAGATGAGGGAGGTGTCCCTGAACTAAAGTGATGCCCTGCTATTTTCATTGCTATTCCATACGGTTCCATCATCCCAGTGTGGATGCCGATAGTCAGTGAGTTGCCAAAAAGGATGTGCTGCTCCCCAGGGATGTGGTTTCTTCCCTTTCCAAGTTTATTTTCAGTGGGAGCCCACAAAGGTAGAATCACTCCCCAGTGTAGTAGATAACACAATATCACAATATAGAAAAATTTACATCTGTGCTGCCTTTCAGATACTGAACAACCTTAAGATGGCAAATGCCTGTTACAAGATGTCAGTCATTCTTGGGTTGAAAATCTTTGCAGGGAAGATACAGAGATTTAAGTACCTGTAACATGCCAGATGCAGAGCTAGGTTTTTTCACAGATGCCTATTGTTCAATATAATTTATCCTTGCAAAGACTCTGGAAGGTGAGGATTAGCCCATTTCGTAAATTAGGAAAAGGAGATTTAGAGGGAGTACAGATCCCCATTCATGGACACATAGTTAGTAAGTTGTGGGTCTCATATTTAATCCAGGTCCAGAGCATTTCTTCTGTATGGAAGTGCAGAGCGGTATGAGCTTGGCTGCATTTTCCATTGTGTTCTTGGTTGCCCACTTTCCTAGCTGGTTCTCTGTCTAGACAGTCTGTTGATTTTTTTAGTGACACTGAATTCTTTTAATAAATTCCTTTTCTGTTGCAAGTATCTATTTTTGCTTCAGATACCTATTCAGCTTACCTGTCATTTGCACCCAAGAATTCTGACTGATGCGAAGTACAAGGGAGTCATACAGGAGAGGAGAATACCTCTGTCTGGAGGATGGTGAAGAGAGCCAGACAAGGTTCATGAAAGAGGGCTGGGTAAGATGATAGGAAAGTCAGAGTAAAGGGATAAGGGAGTGGCAATGGCAAGATTACAGGGCAGCCAAGTATGTGATGTGCTCTAAAACACAGACCCAGGTTCATAATCATTATGGTTAGCTCTATTAATTTCCTGTTGTCTTTTACTTTTATTTCAGTGAGAATTCTGTCAAAATGGTGACAGTGCTTCCCCATTTCTCTATCTTAATTTCTATGGGGTTGAATTTGTCATAAGCAATCTTTTGTCTCTTATCTCAGCTCAGAAATGACTGAATAAAAGGTCATGTGTGCGGCTAAATAAACATAGTGACATTTTTCTGTGCACATATTTTGCTGATGTACCTACAGACCTTTAAAAAATAGAAACTTTTGAAGCAAAAATGCTTTTAAAATTCTGTCCAAACATGTTGGTGGGAATCTAGCCAAAAGCTAGTAGGATACTGAATAAAGAAATAGCTTTAAAAGAAAGAAAGGGAAAGAGAAGGAAAAGAGAAGACAGAAAACTAACCTGCTGTTTTTATTTAAAGATAGAAATAGATTAAAATGCATGTTTTATTTTTGTAAGGAAAAGAACTCTCATCCACAAAAAGATGTAAGATAGATAGATGATACATAAATATATAAGATAGATAGGATAGATAGATTAGATAGATATAGATAGATGATAGATAAATAGATAGAGAGAGAGAGAGAGAGAGAGAGAGAGAGAGAGAGATAGATAGATAGATAGATAGATAGATAGATAGATAGATAGATAGATAGAATAGATAGACAGAAGTGATCTATTAGGGGAATTGTCTCATGCAATTATAGAGGCTGAGAAGTCTCATGATAAGCAGTCTGCAAGCAGGAGAACCAGGGAAACTGGCAGTGTAATTCTGTCCAAGGCCAAGGGCCTGAGAAATTGGAAGGCAACTGGTCTAATTCCAGGAGTCCAAAATTCTGATGCCTGAAGGTAAAAGAAGATAAATGTACCAATTCCAGAAGAGACAACAACAAATTCTCCCTTCTTCCTTCTTTGTATTCTATTTGGGCTTTCAACAGATTAGAGGATGCCCATTTACATTGGTGAAGGCTGACCTTCTTTACCCCGTCCACCAATTCCAATGTTAACCTTTGCCAGAAACATCCTTACACATATACCCAGAATAATGCTTTGCCAGCCATATGGGTAAGTAACCCTTATCCCCATCATATAGATTGACATCTAAAATTAAACATCACAGAGGGTTAAACATAAAACACATTCCTAGCCCTAAAGGTAAAGATACTGAATAGACTAAAAGACCTATATTCAACATTTAAGAAAAACACAATTCAAGGGATATCAAATAACCCTAAACAAGAGAACTAGAGAACATTTTATAGAAAATGTAACATTTACTTAAATATGATAGGATAACAAAGCATTAGATTCAAAAAGAGTGAGACCCAGAAATAAATCCTCACATATATGGTCAAATGACTCTTGACAAGGGTGTGCCATGACCTTTACCTTTGGGGAAAGAACAGTCTTTTTGACAAATGATATTGGCAAAACTGGATATCCACATGCAAACGAATGAAGTTGGACCCTTACCTTACATCATATGCAAAAATGAGCTCAAAATGGATCAAAGACTTAAACATAAGAATGAAAACTAGAAAAGTTTTAGAAGAGAATATAGAGAAAAGCTTCATGATACTGGATTTGGCGATGATTTATTGAATATAATGCCAAAAGCATAGGCAATAAAAGACAAAATAGATAAATATGACTTCACCTAAATTAACTTTTATGCATCAAGTTTCACTATCGACCAAGTGAAAAGGCAACCCAGAGAATGGGGGAAAGAATTTTGAAAATACTATATCTGTAAACAGAATTAAAATTCAAAATATACAAAGAACTCCTCAACAACAACAAAATCTGATTAAAAACAGGGCAAAGGGCAAATGTATTGAATAAACTTTTCTCCAAAAAAGATATACAAATTACCAATAAGCACATGAAAAGATGTTCAATATCACTAGGCATTAAAAAATGCAAATCAAAACCACAATAAGATATTATATTACTTTACATCCATTCGGTGAAGTAGCAAATATACAAAAACAAATAGAAGAGAAAGAAAATAATAAGTGCTAGCAAAAACATGGAGAAATTGGAACCTTTTTTCATTGTTGGTGAGAATCTAAAATGTAAAGCTACTTTGAAAAACATGTTGATGATTTCTCAAAAAGTTAAATATTGATTTACCATATGATCTAACAATTCTACTTCTGGTTACATAACCTAAAAAGCTTAGAAGCAGGGACTCTAACAGATATTTGTATATCAATGTTTATAGCAGAAATTTTTCTATTAATCAAAAGGTAAAAACAAACTAAATGTCCATACACTGATACACAGACAAAATATGTAAAGACAATAGAATGTTATCCGTCCTTAAAAAGAAAGGACATTCTGGCACATGCGACAGCATGATCAACCTTGAAGACATTAGGCCCAGTGAAATAAGCAGACACAAAAGGACAAATAGTGAGTGATTCCACTCATATGGTGTACCTAGAGTTGTCAAAATCACTGAGAAAGAAACTAGAATCATGGCTGCCAGGAGCTGGGGGTAAGGGAGGATGGGAAGCCATTGTCTAATGGGTATAGAGTTTCACTTGGGGAAGACGGAAGAGTTCTGGAGATACATGGTGGTGATGCTTGCACGACAATGTGAATCTAATCAATGGCACTCAACTGTACACTCTAAAACGATCAAAATGAGAGAGAGAAGCAGAGAGACAAGGATTGATTGACTCCAAGTGGGAGGAACACCAAATGCTAAGAGTGGAAGATGCTTGAGAAACTAACTTGGAGCCATGCTGCAAAACGTTCTTGGGACCCAACACTTAGAACTTTTTCCTATAGAGGTCTACCAGAAAACCATCTGAGATTATTAATCAGGGCACCTAACAGTTAGAACTTTTTCCTATAGAGGTCTACCAGAAAACCATCTGAGATTATCAATCAGGGCAGTCTCTCCGTCAGTTTTAGGCTTTGAGTAAATTACTTCAAATTAACTGAAAATGGATGAAAAGGCATCACATTAGAGCAAGAAGGCCAGTAATGAGGCACCTGCAGTAACAAAGCAAAGACTGAAGACTTGTACCAGGGCACTGGCACCAGAGGTTGGGAGAGAAGGGACAGATGGAAGATGAGCCTTTAGGAGGTAGAATTGGCAGAGCTCAGAAAACCCATGGTAGTATTTTGAGAATTTCCCAAAGACACTCCCAAGTTTAATCCTCTGATTGCCGGTTTCACACACGCCAGTTGACATGTGTGTCATTATCTTATCATGACTCTCCTGAGAGGGGAACAAAATGCAGGATCAATGTCATAAACACAGCCCTCTGTGCCACAGAGGTTAAGAAGGTGGAACAGATTTACAGCAATCTTGATAATCACTGATGCCTAGCTTTCTTCTTGCTCATTACCTCTGGTAAGGACCTATGGGTTGGCCCAGAAAACATAAGTAGTATAACTAGGCCTCTGAGTACACCCCTCTGTGCTGCTTCTAGACAGCCAATGGCTCTGGCTTTGAAATTTTTGTTCACTTGGATTCAGCTTGGGCCAAAGACAATCTGCTTGCAGGCTTTGGGAAGACTCCCAAAACTCAGACCACCTCTCAACTGCTACTCAACCTGTGTCTCTCCTTACAAGATTGGTCAAGTTTCCTGCTAGTCTGTACTTTTGGCAGAGATGATGTGAGGGTACATGAGATGTGGCTGTAAATCACTGAGGTCGTTCCTGGTTTGCAGTAAGGAACTAGTCATTTTATTTCCTGTTCTAACTTCTAGCATGATATGACTTCTCTGGTCCTTTCCATGCCAGATTTTCAGGCCACAGTCTCACCTGGTCATCATCCTGATACACTGCAGACCTCAACAAACTGGGCCCTCTGGCTCCTCACAGAGTGCTCCCTGCCAAGTTCCTGCTGCTGGTCAGAGAGGCTCTTCCAACCATAAAAAGGAACTATGGATCTGACTCTAGACTGCGTGGCTATCCATCTTTTCTCATAGCTTGCCCATCCAAGATAGGCTCTATCCCATTTTAACAGCTCAACAAATACTAATGTACCTGTATTCAATTCAACATACGTTTATGTAGGATCCACCCGGGGCCAGTCATTGTACTGGGCACTGAAGATACAACAATAAATGAGGCAGCTCTAAGTGTCCAGAAGTTTATTATCTAAATGAGGGAACATCAATAAATCTACCAATTTTAAAAATAAAAAATAACTGCTAAATAGAATACAAATTCCACTGCTGGGCCGGCCATAAGGGTGAAAAATACATCATTCTTATTGGTGAGGATGTGAAAATAGTGGATTAAGGAGGGTTTTTTTTTTTTTTTAATTAATAAGACATACTGAGGCATAATTTGCAATCAATAAAATGTATTTTAAGTATACAGTTAAGTAAGTTTTATGGGTACATACAACAATCATGATCAAGATAAACAATACTTCCACCATGCCAACAATTTTCCTTGTACTCTTTCCATCAATTCTCACCCAGAACCCACCCCTCTCCCAACACACCACTGACATGTTTTCTAGCAATATAGATTGAATTAGTCTAGATTTCATATAATTGGAATTATATGGTATGTACTTTTTCTTTAGTCTGGCTTCTTTTTTTCAGTATCATATTTCTGAGATTCACTCATGCTCATTTAATAGAGTTTCATTCCTTTTAATCACTGAATAATCCATTGTATTCATATATTGCATCTTGTTTATCAATAGACAAGTTGATAAACATCTGAGTTGTTTCCAATTATAGACTATAGTGAATAAAGTCATTACGAACATTTGTGTGCATGTCTTTGTGTGAATATGCATTTTCATTTCTCTTGTGTAAATACCTAGGAATGAAATTGTTGCATCATGTGGTAAGTTTCTGATTAACTTTATGAGAAATTGCTGTTAGTTTCCAAAGTGATTGTAATAACTTTATATTCTCATCAATAGTGAATGACAGATCCCTTGGTTCATCTAACACTTGGTACTATCAGTCTTACTGACATTTTAGCTTCATGTGACTATGCAGCTATATCTCATTGTGATTTTAATTTTAATTTCTTTAATGATTCATGGTGTCTACTAGTAATTCATGTGTTTATTGATGATTCATACACCTTTTTAATATATAAATTAGTGCCTGTTTAATTTTTTTAATTGGGTTGTTTGTCTCCTTGTTACTGACTTGCAAGGGTTTTTTATGCTACATATTCTGGATACAAGTCCTTTGTCACATATGCATTGCTGATATTTCCTGCCACTATGTGGCTTGTCTTTTCATTTTCTTAAGGTGCCTTTTTAAAAGCAGAAATTTTACATTTTGATGAGATGTGCTTTATCATTTTTTCTTTAATGGTTATTGCTTATTGTGTCTTAGCTAACAAATTTTGCCAAACCCCAGTCATGGAAGTTTGCTTTTTATATTTTCTAGAGAAGTATTACAGTTTTCACTTTTCCATTTAATTGACTGATTCATTTTGTTTGAATTTTCTATGTATACCATATGGTTAGAGGTGAGGATTATTTATTTTCATATGAATATCTCATTTTTTCAACTCAATTTATTGAAAAAATCTATCCATTATCCATTTAAATCTTTTTTCCCCTTTGTTGAAAATCAATTAGCCATATATAAATGGTTTTATTTATAGATTCTCCTTTTTTTTCTACTAGTCTATATGTCTTTTTAACTTAAGATTGTCTTGTTTGTAGTAGCTTTATAGTAAGTGTTGAATTTAAATAAAGTCCTCCATTTTGTCCTATCTACACTGAAGTCTTTTGAGTTTTCAATACAAATTCTAGAATTCTTATCTATTTCCACAAGAGTCATTTGGGATCTTAATTTCATTTGCATTGAATCAATAAATCGTTTAGTGAAAATTGACGTTTTAACAATATTGAATTTCCTAATCTATGAGTAAGTGTTTTAGTTTGCTGGGGCTTAATATTGATGGAGATTCCAAATATTAATGTGACATGTATGTTCCAGGTGCCATGTTAAGTGCTATATACATGTGTCTGTTGGTTTAAATATACACATCTGAACATAGACACATTGTCCTATATGTAACAACTTATATTTACTTATGCATAATATACAAACAAATTCTCTCTCCTTATACTTATTGTTTTCATTATGTAGAGTCATCATACATTTTCTCCACAATTCACTTGAACCACTGTCATACTAAACACTTGTTATGAGGCTCATCTGTAAATATGAAAGAAACAAATAGAAGTACATTCTGCTTAATCTGTTCCTTCAGGTCACAGACGGTGAAACTGGTCATGAGAACAGTCTCTGGCCTCGGACAGAATGAGGCCCTGTAACAGGGCACTCAGAGTCCCCTCACAGTTGGTCTGATGATGGTACTCAATTAACTGAGTTACAAAGAGATGCACACAACAAATTTGAGAAGAGTGTGAACCAAATGGAGCATCTCTAACTTGCAGAGAGAGAAAACTACACGTGCGTTACACATCTTTGTATTGCAGTGTGTCTGTGCTCATCCGATTATGCATTGCAGACAAGGTAAAAATGAATAGACTGAATACGAACTTCCTCTTGCCAAAGAAAAAGAACAGAGTCTGTGATACCACAAAACCCTGCAGTTCTGATACTCTTTGGCAAATTCAGATGGCATTGTGAAGTGGGCCTCAGATCTTGAACACTTTCTCTCTCCAGCAGCAGTGAGGCTGGTGAATAGTTACGGCTGTTTTCACATTCTTCAGTTTCCAAAATATACTTTGGGTGGAGCTGAAGGATATGAGATTCTCCCTAAAATAAGAAATCACATATCCTGGAAAAGCAGCCAAACTTAATTATTTATTCCTTCATGTAACACACAGCTGTCGAAGGTCTATCTGTACCAGATACCTTGCTCTGCATTGGGAATAGCAAAATGGAACTTATTCCTGCCTCCTTGTACCATATAATTGAGAAGGGAAAACATAATTAAGGAAGAAATGACAATAAAGTGGGGAATGAAGGAACAGGTGCTGTGGTCACACATATCCACTATACTTGGGGAACTCTCCAGAAAAAGCCAGAAAGACTGCTGTGGGAAGTGAATGCAAAGTGGAATGCTGTGGACATGTTAACAGTCAAGGAAAATAATCACAGATTCAAGAACCAAATGCCATGACCTGGAGGTCGAGAGTCTGGATTTTGAAAGAATATGAATGGCCACAACTAGAATCTGGGGTTTGTGGGTGTAGGGAAGAGAGATAAAAAAAATTGACAGAAGACAGTGACCTGAGTTTAGCTTTCATATGGAAAAAATAAAATGTATCCAGTTTGAGAGCAGGTGAGACAAAGTCATTAGAGGAGGCAATTGAAGATGTGGGTCACAAAGGACACTGGCGAAAGTATAGCGTCTGAGAAGGTGGGGCACACGCTACCCAGAGGCAGGCAGAGGCACCAGCTGGACACACATCCGGGAATGCCTCTCCCAGTAAATTAGGGGAAATTGGAGTAAGATTTAGTTTCAAGAGCTTTACATTTGTAGAATTTGTGCAGAAAATTGGAAGCATTCACACTGGTTAACTTTGCTCAGTGACTGGTGAGGTTCTCTGGTGACTGATGGGATGGGGAGGAGAGGAGGAAGAAAAAGAGAAGGAGAATGTTTGAGGCAGCCCCACTGGACCATGGGCAGAGACTGGGCTGTTGACAAGTCAAAAGCTACTTGCACGTCTGATGGCAAGAGGAGGGCTGGTGCTTCTCACGTCCACAGGTTCCTGGACACGATCATGGGTGATTCTCCAGAGCTCTCAATGCCCAAGTGCAGTCATGAAGAGGAAGCCAGTGAGATGTATCTGGGTTTCATATTTTCCAGGAGTGCGGGATGGGATAAAGAGTCAAACGTTGAATATGTTGATGAAGAGAGTTGTTGGGGGATAAACCAAGCAAGTTAAGCTAAAAAGAAAAAGATAGATGTGGTGAAATTGGGGGTTGGGGAGAAATATTCATATCTATGGACTGGTGTTTCAGATAGAATTTGAAGTATTGTGTAGGCACTTGTTGAATATCATCAGGAAGTAGAGGAATTTGGAGAAACAGAATGAGCTAATTAATTTATGATTGCAGACTCATGGCTCCAGGGGGCAACAAAGTCTGGAGTGGGTATCGGAACCTTGGTGTAACAGATAACTATATGTATGGGTTATTGAAAAGGCCAGAATGTTAAGTAGTTACCCAAATAGAAGGGATTTATAATATACATTGACAGTAATTACCCTATGAAATTACCCTATGGTATTCATAGTTGAAAAGTTGTTGGGGTTTGGGGCATGCCCACTATACCAGATTGTGTTCAGATTACAGCAACTCCTGAGAGAAATATTATTTCATAGATTATCACCAGGAAAATCTGCACTTCTCGTGAACAACTAAATTGTATCTTATCAGCATTCTCAAACATTGTAGTAAATAATGCTTCCTCCTATACTAACTGCTAAGCAGATTAAAATCACATTTCTAGCATATTTCTGGCAATTGAATAAACATTAATGACATACATATTTATAAACTAACTCTGATTTATTTTAAATGTTTAATTTCTGCCCTAACCTGTTTTCTATATTACTTAATACACAGTGAAACCATATTTTGTCATGTATTTTCTTTGTGTGTTTTGCAAATAACTGGAGAGAATTTTGTGAATACAATTATCTCTATGACTTAGAAAGACAGCTACCATTCTATAAGTCTATTTTAAGGACAGCTCAACATGGTGATGAAACTAAAAGATTTCTAAGAGTCCATCTACCTATTCAACTTAATATTGTAATTCTATGAAATATTTTTAAATTGCTGTCGCTATCCACTGAGTAAGCCCAGGACTCCCCCAACCATTCTTGCTCTGAAACACTTAGAGTGTGTCATATCATTGTGATGCTACAGGGAATGGAAAATAAAATATGCTGGGGTATTAGTGAGAAACGGGTGGAGTCTAAATTCCGAAAGAAGCATGCACAAGAAATGTAGACTTCAAACACGTCAAAATACCAAAAGAAAAATAAGACCCTCGAATATACACAAACAATTCAGAAATAAATATGAAGTGTCATTTGTATTACCAATTAACCATTTTTAAGAAGAGACATAAAATGTCAATACACAAGACTGTTTAATTTACTATAAGAGTATGGAAACAACTTTGGAAAACTGTTTCTTTAAGTATCAACGTTTAAGACCATATTTACCTCACCATACTTCTCTAAACAGAGAGGATATTTTATTTAAAAACTGTCTAAAGTGATATAAAGCAGTGCAGAATAAGACAGAAAGAGTTGGTAAAAAACCAAGACGATCCCAGCATCTCCTTTCTTCTAGAAGAGCTGGGCTGTGGTAACAACTCCCCACCCAAATCAAAGTGGTTCAGCAAAATTGCAATGTATGTTTGCTTCTTGTAAAAATGCAATGCAGGTGTTTGACAGGTGGCCTTCCATGCACTAATTCATGTGTCCAGGCCACTTTTGCATGTTGGTTCTGCTAACCCAGGGTCTCAGAAAGACAAAGACAGGATGGAGCCATTCTCACCTTGTAATCCCTTACAGCCGGGTGTAACCCGCCTTACTTCTCCTCAAACCCCATTGGCCAAACCTAGTCACACGGGCTCACCTCTATGCAGGCAGTCCTTGACTGGGAAGCTGCTTCTCAGAAACACCTGCACACTTGGGGAGAGGAGTGTGAACCCAATGGCCAGCCGTCTGTTCCTGCTACAGCAAACACTTAGGAAAAGGGAAAGCCATTTGGAGGTAACATCTAGAAATAGAATACAAATGTGAAAGGGAAGAGATAAGATACAAGAGAATATTTTTATTTGAAATGAAAGATAAATCAAAGTAAACTAGATAAGTAAAGTAGAAGTCAGAATTATAGGATATAACATTTTTGAGCAAATCTATAATGCCATGTATGAATTCTGTACCTGTTTTGTGTACCACTAATAAAAATGCTACTAATTATATGACACAATATTTTCTAATAATATCAATTATAACAAGCACCCCAATTTCAGAGTTACTAAAATATGGAAAAAAAACTTCTCATATCTGAATAGAGGAAATATGGCAGAAGAGATCTTGAGAAGTTCTACCTTCCCTCTTCCAAAATATGCAACCTGGTCAATTAAGGGTTTCAGTAAACCATAGAATAAATGACAGAGTCCGACAGCTGCCTCTTATCAAGACTGAAAGAGATTCATACTCAACTTAGTCTTATTGTGGACCTAAGATTTTCTTTAAAGTTTTCAATTTTTATATTTTAAAGTTGGTTTATTTGTTAGTTTTGGCTTATAAATACATAGTCAACTTTTCTTCGTTCTGTGCACATGTACTTCAATTTCTGAAGTTTTCTATAAATCTTCTTTGATCCCTGAATGCAGCAATTTTAAAGTCACCCAGTCATATTCTCCCTCACAGGTAAAAGCAAGAAATAAACAGCTTTGTATAGAAAATCTAGGCACTTTCTTTTAAACACAGTTTACAGTTTAGCACCCTATAGTTAAAGTTTTATGATAAATAAATGTAAATTTCTTAATAATGGTATATATGTTGTTAATTTCTTGGGTTTTAAATATGGAGAATTTAGACTTGACCCTTTAGTTCAGTTTAATGTTTAATGAATTTATGACAAGAGAAAGAGAAACATGAAAATCTTACTGTTGTGACAAGTTTGAACAGCTGACTATAAGACATTATTGCTATTATTACAGCTACTATTAAAATCCAAATGCTTGTGGTATCAATCAATAAACATATTTTTTTCTGAACACATACGTAATGAGGAGGAGCTCATTATTACCATAGAGACTCCATGGGTCAAAAACCTGCCACCTGACTTCTTTCCCCTGCCTGCACCGATGGCCTCATGGGAAGTTCCCTATAGTCAGTTGACAGAGTAAGAGAAGTCAAGGGCCTGGTTTACAGGTAACTGCACAGTATGCAGGCATCCCCTGAAAATGGACAGCTGCCGCACTACAGCCCCTTTCTAGGACATCCCTGAAGGACAGTGACTACGGGAAATATTCCCAGTGGGCCGAACTTCGAGCAGTGCACCTCGTTGTGCACTTTGCTTGGAAGGAGAAATGGCTAGATGTGCGATTATATACTGATTCATGGGTTGTAGCCAAAGGTTTGGCTGGGTGGTCGGGGCCCTGGAAGAAGCATGGTTGGAAAATTGGTGATAAAGAAATTTGGGGAAGAGGTATGTGGATGGGCTTCTCTGAATGGTCAAAAACCGAGAGGATATTTGTATCTCATGTGAGTCCTCACCAACATGTGACCTCAGCAGAGGAGGATTTTAATAATCAATTGGACAGAAAGACTCATTCTGTGGACACCACTCAGGCTCCTTCCCATGCCACCCCTGTCACTGCCCAATGGGCCCATGAACAAAGTGGCCATGGTGGCAGTGATGAAAGTTATTCATGGGCTCAGCAACGTGGACTGCCACTCACCAAGGCTGACCTGGCTACGCCACTGCTGAGTCCCCAATTTGCCAGCAGCAGAGATTAACACTGAGTCCTCAATACTGCATCATTCCTCGGGGTGATCAGCCAGCTACTTGGTGGAGGGTTGATTATATTGGATCTCTTCCATCATGGAAAGGGCAGAGGTTTGTCCTCCCTGGAATAGACACTTACTCCACATATCTGTTTGCCTATCCTGCATGCAATGCTTCTGCCAAGACTACTGTCTGTGGACTGACAGAACGCCTTATCCACCATCATGGTATTCCACACAGCATTGTCTCTGTCCAAGGCACTCACTTTATGGCTAAAGAAGTGTAGCAGTGGGCTCGTGCTTATGGAATTCACTGGTCTTACCATGTTCCCCATCATCCTGAAGCAGCTGGATTAACAGAACAGCAGAATGGCCTTTTGAAGTCACAATTACAATGCCAAGCAGGTGATAATACTTTGCAGGGCTGAGGAAAACTTCTCCAGAAGGCTGTGTATGCGCTGAATCAGTGTCCAATATATGGTACTATTTATCCCATAGCCAGGATTCAAAGGTCCAGGAATCAAGGGGTGAAATTGGAAGTGGCACCACTCCCCATCACCCCTAGTGACCCACTAGCAAGATTTTTGCTTCCTGTGCCTATGACATTATGTCCTGCTAGCCTAGAGGTCTTAGTTCCAGTGGGAGAAATGCTGCCACCAGGAGACACAACAATTCCATTAAACTAGAAGTTAAGATTGCCACCTGGACACTTTGGGCTCCTCCTGCCTCTAAGTCAACAGGCAAAGAAGGGAGATACAGTGTTGGCGGGGGTGATTGACCTGCAATAGCAAGATGAAATCAATCTACTACTCCACAATGGAGATAAGGAAGAGTATGTGTGGAATACAGGAGATCCATTAGGGCATCTCTTAGTATTACCATGCCCTGTTATTAAGATAATAACAGCCCAATGGGAAACTATAACAGCCCAATTCAGGCAGAACTACAAATCACCCAGACCCTTCAGAAATAAAGATTTGGGGCACTTCACCAGGTTAAAAAAAAATGACCTGCTGAGGTGCTTGCTGAAGGTAAAGCGAATACAGAATAGGTAGTAGAAGAAGGTAGTCATCAATACCAGCTACGACCACGTGACCAGTTGCAGAAACAAGGACTGTAATTGTCAGGAGTATTTCCTCCTTATTTTGTTAAGAATATTTGTGCATATATACACTTGTACTAAGAAAACACTTTCATTTTATTTCCTTTCTTTTTTCTTTATCATGTGACATAAGATATATTGACTTCCTGTCAGCATTTACGTGTTGTTAACTTTATGTAATAGCATTTGGGTTGGGGATTGGTGTGTTTCCGGTTGTATGAAGGATGGCTGTATTATATTAGGCATAATTATGACCTTATTATTGTCTTTATTTGAAGATTATGTATGATTTCAGGAGACGTGCATGGGTTCAAGTTGACAGGACGTGGGCTTGTGGTGGTTAATATTGAGTATAGATTTGATTGAATTAAAGGATGCAAAGCATTGTTCCTGGGTGTGTCTGTGAAGGTGTTGCCAAAGATTAACACTTGAGTCAGTGGACTGAGAAAGGCAGACCCGCCCTCAATCCAGGTGGGCACAATCTAATCAGCTACCAGTGCGGCCAGAATAAAAGCAGGCAGAAGAAGATGGAAAGACGAGACTGGCTGAGTCTTCTGGCCTCCATCTTTCCCCTGTGCTGCATGCTTCCTGGCCTCAAACATCAGACTCCAAGTTCTTCAGCTTTTGGACTCCTGGATTTACACGAAGGGTTTGCCAGGGGCTCTCAGGCCTTCAGCCAAAGACTGAAGTTTGCACTGTTGGCGTCCCTACTTTTGAGGTTTCGGACTCGGACTGGCTTCCTTGCTCCTCAGCTTGCAGACAGCCTGTTGTGGCTCTAAACCTCGTGATCATGTGAGTCAAGTCTCCTAGTAAACTCCCCTTCATATATACATCTATCCTATTCGTCTTGTCCCTCTAGAGAACCCTGATTAATACACTTGGGTTTTTGATATGGAGAATTTAGACTTGACCCTCGAATTTAGTCTAATGTTTAGTGAGTATATGATAAAAGAAAAAGAAACACGAAAATCTTACTGTTGTGACAAGTTTGGACAACTGAATATAGGATATTATTGCTATTATTACTGCTACTATTAAAATCCAAATGATTGTGCTATCAATCAATAAACTTTTTTTTGAATATATACGTAATGAATATGAGCTCATTATAACCATATGGGCTCCCTGGGTCAAAATCATTACAATCCTCTGTCCTCAGGAGATAGAAATTTATTGGTTGAAATAATAAATGTTTACAAATTCTGCAATCTTATTTTGTTGCCAAAATATATTATTATTACTCAGATTAATCAGATCTTAGCACATTATAACAATATTAGTCATCATCCAAGTACATTATCATAATAAATATCCTGCTATATAAGTCTTCTAGGATACATTTTCAATATCAGAATATTTCAGGGTTGGAAGAGCCCTTAGAAACATCTGATAAAGTACGATCCCCCACCCAGTGTTTCAATCTGTTTTGGTTGTTAGTTATTTAACCACTGTCTGACTACTTATAAAAAGTGGAAACTCGCTATTTCTAAAAGCTGCTCATTTTGTTGTTGAGTAATTCTAATTAGGAATCTCTCGCTGTCTTCTTACTTTCTTTTTTCATCCATTGGAATAGTATGTACCTCCTACGACTATGATGACAATTAAGTAAAATAATGCTTGTTAAGTGCTTTGCAGAGTCTTGGACATAATAAAGCATCAATAAAATTTTCCTTTTATTATTTTTATTTTTCATTTATTCTCAGCCTTTTAGCTAAGATCAAGTGTATTATTTCTATTTTTCTTCTACCCAGCTTTCAGCTGTGGAAATTGTATTTACATTCAGGATTTTGCTGAAAAGTGACTTCCTCCCAGAACCCCTTTCAGACTCCTGAGACTGTATTAAATTTCCTTCCTCTGTGTGCTTACAGCATGTTGGACTTACTACCGTAAAATCCTGTAGCCTTCTCTGTAACTCACTTTCTCCTATTAGCTTCCTGAGGTCAAGAATGTCCTCGCATTTGCTGTGGTGTTTCCAGTACCTAGCCAATTAGTTGGCACATAGTAGATGATTAATATAATTTTTGAATAAATGGATGAATGCGTGAACAACCACTATAGATACTAGGTAAAGCAGTGACTGGTGTTACAGGACAACTTAACATGCTGAGTCATACTGCACGGCCTGAATATGATTTAACAGCATCAGCTCTGTGTTAGAGCCTTGTGTGTCAGTATCTCAGCAGATATAAGCAAAATCATATTTAAATTAGGCAAGTTCAAGATTATAGAAAGATGCAGTGACTGGGAGGAATGAAAGCAAAACCAGATCTTAGTTTCTTTAATGCTTTGATTTAGCTGTGATGCAAAATGTTTCTGTAATACCCTTCCCTACAGAATTTGTTCTTTAGTTGGACAATCAGTTCTTCTGTCATCCCCAAATCAATACTCACTATTTTATTATGTAGATTTTTTTCCAGAGGCATTGTTTTTCCAGGTTTATATGTATTCCTTAATAGTTTCCCCTTTAGAAAGATAGGATGAATCCAGGGGTACAGTAAGAAGGCTTTGACTTTTATGCGAAACATAGATTTTTGGCATTTGTCAATGGTGATGTTTATCTTGCTTAATGATAAGCTGGAAGAAGCAGCTCTTTGTAAAGTCATATTAAGCTCTGATCCCATCTCTAACACTCTCATGATAGGTATGTAAGTGTCTAATGGCATATCCAAAATTAATGGAATGTTTTTCGATCTCAGTAGCTGCTGCCTCTGACAGAAGCCCACGCTTACTTTCTTTCCTGGAGAGACTCTTGCGATCAATATTTTTTGTTTCTCTTTCTTTTAAAAGTTTGGCTATATTTATGTGTGTCTCAGTCAAGGACATTTATCAAAAATATAGGTACCAACTCAAACTAGCATAAACTCAGGGTTAAGGAAAGGGAGCCAGCTTATGGTAACATCAGAAGAATCCCACGGAACACACTCCTCTGCATAACTCCACCTTTCTCCAGGATGACGCAGTTTTCCACGGATGTTCCACGGCATCGTTCTTTATTTTCCCTCTCTGGCTCCCAGCTTCTCCCCAGGGCTCTTCACTCTTGCTTTCCACAGCATTTGCTCAGATGTGTCTTGAGCTGCCATGGCAGTAACCCTGCCTTATCTTAAAACTCCAGGGCTCAACCCCATCTGATCCATTCTTGTTTGCCACTTAGCTTGACAGATACAAATTTGTGTGGGTGCAAACCTTGGTAATCAGCTGTCTCTGGAAGGGTGGAGCCACCTGGCCCAAATACAGACACCTGTGTCCATGCCCTCTGAGAAGCTGCACACAAAACTACTCTGCTACAGTACACACCCTTCCTTTTGCATTTAGATGGTTTCCCTTCGAAGAGCTACAGACATCCAAACTATATAATCCCGTTTCAGCGGGAAAAACTTCTTGATATTCACCCCACTGAAAAATGTGGGTATTCCATTGAAAACAGGCTACGTGAATCATCCGTTCTCTCACCCAATGGAAATGTTTGAAATTATTTTTACTTAAATTTTTTTTTTATAATAAAGGAAGTCAAGTTGCTTCTAAACCAGGAATTGTATGTGTCTGTGAAGCATTTGCTCTTCAATTTTCCGGTGTTGATTCCCAGTGAGATGTGATACTACATCGCCCCATCTATTTTTGACATATAATGAATATTAGACAACTTTAAGTTCAAAGGTGTTTATATGGCATCTCAATTAAAGTACAGACTATCACAAGTGTATCTGATGCTCAGAATCTCATCTAAAACTCATATATCTCCATTCTGAGGCAGATATAGCAGTTTTCATTTTTTAAAAACTAATATTCATTACCTACAGATGAACACACTGATCATACATATTTATAAATGAAAACTGAATTGTCAGCTATATTGTATTTACTTACATTTTTCTCTTTGGGGTATCATTTTGTTTCTCATCTTACGGAAGCTTATAGACTATAAGGATTTAATAAATTAACAAAGTAAATATTTAGGAATAGTGATGTGTATTCTTTTTCTTGCTCAGTAGAAACATACAAGTGGCTGGTTGGTAATCCACCAGCTACAATGGTTGGTAATCTACCAGCTACGATTTGAAGTTGGTTTCTGTATCATTGGATAAGGTAGCTGGAATGTCTTTTCATCCTCTTGCCACCCTATCTCCACTTATTTTCCATACGTGCATTTCTCACACAGTGAGTATTCTGGTTCTTTCCCACCGGGCCCAGTGCCTACTCTGGGTCTTCCTTATGGGGGAGCTTTTAAAGTTTCCCTCTTGTTTCCTTACAGCCATTTCTCAAACTTATGAGAGCTGTTTAAAGATTTATTTACTTTCTGGTAGAAAACATAGACATGTCTTGTCTTCCCTCTAATATTCTCAGTTTAGTTATACCTCCTGTACCCCTTAGAAATAGGATTGCAAATGCATAACAGGAGTGTCGGCAAACCCCAGCCCTCCCCACAGGAGACGTTGCCACCGGAACAGGGCACCGTTTTCAGAGAGGCCCAGGGAGTCTCACTTCTTCCCAATACCGCCCTTACGTCATCAGCCGTCTGGAATCAATAAAGAAGATGAACCCCATTTAGAATTTCTGCCTCAAGTTTTTGTTTTGTTTTCCTCTTTCTTCAAGCCTTTGTGCAGAACAGGATGAATCTCCACAACGTCCCACTCCACCACCCTTGAAGACAGGCTCGTGGGCAGCTAACGTCAGATGCTGTAGCATCAAGATGTTTGGAATGAAAAGACTGGAAACAACTAGAGAAGAAAACTGTGTCAGGGCGATGTAGTAAGTGTTCCCTGGAGAGATTGTTTTTCATACCTAAAAATAACTGAAGTCCAGAAAAAATGTTTCCTATGGAAAGTTCCACCAAGGGAGAGCTTTTACAGAAGTCATTCATGAATGTAGGTCACCTGGGTTCCTTCTTTCCATGGATTTTGCAAATAAAACAAAATTAGTAAAAAGCGTTGATAAGGCACAGACAAGTTCAGAGCTCTGTAAGTTAAGGTGGAATCTTTCTATATTTTAAATACTGCGTGGCAATCAGCTGCAGATAGAAACTAACAATACTTTGTAAATATATAGAAGCCTTAAGCAACCCGTCAGCCTGGTATCAAGATGCACGTCATACAGGCATGAGGCACAGAAGCAAGATGACCAAAAAGGACGTGAAGCAGGGTACTATCCCAGACACGAACACCAGTGACTCCTGATGAGGATGACTGGGAACTAACAGGAGACTCACACTGTAATCACAACTTTCACTTGACACATTATGTAACGATGTCACCACCCAATGTTTTAAGAGCTTTATAAATATTAACTCACTTGTTCCTCATAACAACCTTGTCATGTAGTTACCGTCATTATCTCCATTTCTTTCAGTGAGAAAACTGAGGCGCAATGAAGTCATAGGTAGGCTGCCTTTTATCTGTTATTTATACTTTGTCAATTCTTTTAAAATGTGTGCTGCTTTTTCCTCTTACCAAATTGTACATAATTTGTTTCATGAAGAAGGCTCCATCCTTTATTGGAGCCCTGATAAAATACCGAGATACAAGAATCACTCGAAAGTATATTTCAGAATTTACTATTCTACCTGCCATCCATACAAAAAATAGTATATACAAGTCTATATGTAATATTTAAATATTTATATGCAAAATAAAATTATATACAAAGCAGCATCTAAACATAAACATGTCTATAAAATTTTTTAAACTAATGAAAAATTGTAAATAAATGAATTTCATTAGTTGGAGAACTTCAAAAATTGTAAACTAATGAATTTCATTAGTTACAGGTTATAAACGCAATACTGTGCAGTGGTTTTTTATCAGTTTAAATATAATCTGCCTAGGGTATGTGGGTGTGTGCGCACACGCAATTTTGTGGGGTTTGTTTTTTGGTTTGTTTTGCTTGTTTTTTTTTTTTTTTTTGTCTGTTTGTTTGTTTTGTTTTTGTTGTTGTATTTATCCTAATTGGAGTTCAACGTGTAGATCTCTGGTTTAGTTGGCTGGTATTACTTTTGAAAAATTCTTGACCATTATTTCTTCAGATGTCTTCTCCCAGGTTCCAATTTTGCAGATGTTAGAATGTTTGATTTTGTTGTTGATGTTGTTGTTGTTCCTTGGGACGGAGTCTTGCTCTGTCACCCATGCTGGAGTGCAGTGGTGCAATCTCAGCTCACCGCAACCTCTGCCTCCTGGGTTCAAGCGATTCTCCTGCCTCAGCCTCCCGAGTAGCTGGGACTACAGGTGCGCACCACCATGCCCAGCTAATTTTTGTATTTTTAGTAGAGACGGGGTTTCACCATGTTGGCCAGGTTGGTCTCGAACTGCTGACCTCTCGATCCGCCCACCTCAGCTTCCCAGAGTGCTGGAGATTACAAGCGTGAGCCACTGCGCCCGGCTGAATGTTTGATACTTTTAAGAATCTTTTAGATACGGTTTTGCCTTTTTGCTCTTTTCATCCTTGTGCTGAATTTGGAGCATTTCTATCAGCTTATTTTCAGATGTTTATAGCTTCCTTCCTTGAGGGTCCCTGGACATCTGCTTGCCGGCCCTCGCTTCCTGTGAGGGCTGCAGGGAGGCTCCTTCTGGCTCTCAGCATCCCCAGGTAGAGGCTGAGAGTCCAACTGCTGAATTTCTGTTTATAAAGTATTTGAAAATATCCAGAAGATGTGTATGACACAATATAAAATAAAATGTAATTGTAGGAGTAACTGTAAAAAGTGAGACACAAAAGTATAAATCCATGGCATGACTACAAATATGTAAAGCAATCCATATTTTGTTCCAAGGAAAGTCCCAAGTTCTTAGTAAATATCCCTCACTTTCTGATTGAAACATGGGATCTGCTGGGAGAGTTTTTCATTTTGATTTTCTGTTTTTCCCATTATTTATCATTAGCATATGTGACTTATTTCTTAAAATAATTCCTGATTATCCATAAGACATTATACAAATAAGCTCACTTCCATTCTGCACTGTTAAATATCTCTGAGTTTAGGGCACTCTCAATTCATCATGTTTGAAATCTGAATGTTGTGTCTCTTGCGACTTTAGCACAACATCTCTGTGAAAAGACAGAAAATGTGCCTGCCAGGCAGTGCAGTCAGGGCCAACCCACTCCAACGGGAATGGGCTTTAGAGCCCTTGGTTGCAATTGGGGTTAACCCACCTGGTTCAATGTTCTTTCTTTGTCACATAGACTGAAAGGCCTAATGAGTGCCCAGTGAGGAGGCTTTCCTTAGCTGTCGTTTTTGAGATGGAGTTTCGCTCTGTCACCAAGGCTAGGGTGCGGCATGCGATCTTGGCTCACTGCAACCTCCGCCTCCCGGGTTCAAGCGATTCTCCTGCCTCAGCCGACCCAGTAGCCGGGATTACAGGCATGCACCACCATGCCCGGCTAATTTCTGTATTTTTAGTAGAGATGGGGTTTCACCATGTTGGCCAGGCTGGTCTCGAACTCCTGACCTCAGGTGATCCACCCACCTCGGCCTCCCAAAATGCTGGGATTACAGGCGTGAGCCACTGCCCTCACCTCCTTAGCTGTCTTAATGGTACTTGATGTTCAGAAAGAATGGTTTCATTCACTCATGTGTTCCTCTAACAGGCATCAGTGGGGAACTGCTTGGTGTGGAACTGGGAGAGAGCAACAGGGCCCCACCCTCAGCGAATGCACAGGCCACTGGGTGAAAGAGATGTCAGTGGTTATCCATAGCCTGACAGCCAGGAGTCCAAGGAAGAGTGGCCGATACAAGAAGGAGTGACTGTCTCTGTCCATAGGGGTGACAGAAGGCCTGGAGAGCCCCACACTCAGGGAGATAATGGGGTCTTGGCCACACTCTAAAATAAATCAGGACCTCCCAGGCAACACAAGCAGCACATGAAAAGAGGCAAGGAGGCTCAGAAATGGGCATGTGACTTGTAGTCATGAATAGAGAATGTGGTCACCAAGAGAACTGGGTGGAATTGTGTCCCCTAGAACTCAAGTGTTGAAGTCCTAATCCCCCGCCACCAGAATGTGACCTTACTTACAGATCGGGTCTTTCCAGAGGTCATCAAGTTAAAATGAGGTCGTTAGTGTGGGCTCCATCCAATATGCCTGGTGTTCTTACAGAAAGGGAAATCTAGAGTCACGCACTCAGGAAGGACGCCACGGAAACATGAAGACAGCCATCTGCAAGCCACGAAGAGAGGCCTGGAACCGATCAGCCCTCACAGCCTCGGAAGAAACCCCTGCCAATACTTTGACTGCGTTCTTTGCCTCCAGAACTGTGAGATAAAAATCTACCATTAAGTCACTCCGTTTATGGTATGTTGTTATGGCAACCCCAAGGAACTAGTACAGTGGGTGAAGGGCAGCACTGGGTGCCATGTTCCAGAGTGGGTCACTTAACCTGTTGAGGTAAAATGCTCTCGGGTGGTGTCAAGCGGCTCAGGACAGGCAGCAACGTGTGTCTCAGGAAGGATGGTATGAACTCAGTGACTCGTGCAGGTCACAAGTCAAGTCTTCCCTGATTCTCTTCAGCCTGATGATCTGGATGTTTTAATTGTGTTTGTTTGTTTGTTTTGAGACAGAGTCTCACTCTATCACCCAGGCTGGAGTGCAATGGCGCGGTCTTGGTTCACTGCAACCTCTGCCTCCCGAGTTCAGGCAATTCTCCTGCCTCAGCCTACTGAGTAGCTGGGACTACAGGTGCGTGCCACCACACCTGGCTAATTTTTGTATTTTTTTAGTAGAGACGGGGTTTCACTATTTTGGCCAGGTTGGTCTTGAACTCCTAACTTCTTGATCCACCCACCTCAGCCTCCCAATGTGCAGGAAGTGTTTTTAAAGACACAGTGTCTGCATCCAAGGAACTTAAACTAGCAGACCAACATTAACTGTAAAACTAAAAGAGAAGATGCTGAAATTGGGATGAGTACAAAGTGCTACCCAAATACGGAAAATGAAGAAATTAACTTCGATATGTTTAGAAAAGCTGGGGACATATTATAAGGAAAAGATACAGTAGTCTTTTGGCAAGGAAATAGGCTACTATTCCAAATATTATTGAAAGGATTTAAATATTTGAATAGAGAAGAATTATCTCAGTTGTGGAAGGATTAAACACAGATATGTTAATGTAAAATTTCATACAGACAATATACTGGACATGCAAAAGAAAAACTGCAATAAAATAAAGTCATTGTTCCTGGTAATATTTTATTTACTTATTTTAAGAGACAAGGTCTCACTCTGTCACCCAGGCTGGAGTGCAGTGGTGATCCTAGCTCACCGAGTCTTGATCTCCTGGGTTCAAGCAATCATTTCACCTCAGCCACAGCTGGGACCACAGGCGCATGCCACCACACCCAGCTAATTTTTAAAAATTTTTTTGTAGAGATGGGGCCCTCTGTGTTGCTCAGATTGTTCTCAATCTCCTGGCCTCAAACAATCCTCCTGCCTCAGCTCAAGTACTGAGATTACAGGCCTAAGTCATTGCACCCGGCCAACTAGTGATGTTTTAAAAACACCTTAATGTTGCCCAGTAGAAGAAGAAGAATTTTTAATCAACAGGGAAGATGAGAAGATTGCAGAAAATCTTGAAAAAGTAGCCAGGTTGCTGACATTTGTCGGATGAATCCCAAGATCTGATTTTAAAGGAATCCTGAAGTTCTCATCCTAGTTCTCTCTGCTGGGTGTACATGTGAAGGGTTAAGCCCTTCTAACAACTTTGGTCAGACATCATGAGCTATGCCTTGGTCTTCACCAATTACTGGTTTGTATTTTTGAGCGTATCTCCAGCTTGTTGTCTCATCTACTGAGTTTCTGCTGGGAAAGTTCAGCAGCAGCTTAAATCGTAAAGGGCCACAGGTTTTTCAAGGACTTGGTTTGTGTCCTGCTGAAGTCTAACAGCGTATGGTGGAGACAGGTGTGTGTCTGTGGGTGATTGCTAACTAGTCTTGTTACTTCATGTTTATTGCAGTTTCTTCTACCATGCTGACTACAAGGTGTTACATGTTGAAATAAGAGTTTTATCTAAGTGACCCTAAAAGTCTGTGAAAATTTCCTGTTGGTAACAGAAAGCATACCTTTTACTTTATTTTATTTGTTAATGAAGCCTTAAGTTTTCTATCCTGTGAGAATAAACTCTGGGATTCCTCCAGAGGCTGTTGAAAGAGCATTACCCCCTAAGTTTGGCAGTTCAAATATTGTTGTGAGCAGTGGAAAGAGTTTGAGAATGATGGTAAAAATCACAGACAAAACATTGAGAGTCACCAAGGGGTGGGAGTACGGCCTTGCATGTCCCCTTCCAATTTTCATGACACTGTGACATGTGAAAGCTCCAGGTCCCTCCTATTAAAAAGTAATTACTCATTCTAGGCCTTGGGGCAAAACACCTATTTTTAACGTCTTGGCTGACCACTAACTGAGTCAGGGATTTTCAGCACTGTCGGCATGTGAGAATCACCTGGGAAGCTTTAGAAAGCCTCGGTGCCCATGCAGCACCCCCAAACCAATTAGGTCAGAATCTATGGGGTCAGGACCCTCGAAGCAGCATTTGTAATGTTCCTGGACTGAATACAATATGTAGTCACGTTTGAAACCAGTATTGACCTTATGTCCAGGATAAGTCATTTCAATTCTCTTTATCTAGGCCTCTTCCATCTGTACAATGGAATGTTTTAGATATTTCCATCTCTTCCGACTCAGAGTCAGGTTCTATCAAAGGAAAAGACAATTAATATGTTTAGTTAGAGGGTTTTTTGTGTTTTGTTTTTTTTTGAGACAGAGTCTCGCCCTATCGCCCAAGCTGGAGTGCAGTGGCACCATCTTGGCTCACTGCAACCTCCGCCTCCTGGGTTCAAGTGATTCTTGTGTCCTACCCTCCCGAGTAGCTGGGATTACAGGCGTGCAACACTACGCCCAGCTAATTTTTTGTATCTTTAGTAGAGACGGGTTTTCACCATGTTGGCCAGGCTGGTCTCGAACTCCTGACCTCGTGATTTGCCCACCTCGGCCTCCCAAAGTGCCAGGATTACAGGCGTGAGCCACCAGGCTGGTCAGAGGGATTTCTAAGCCTTCCTAGGTTAAAAAAAAAAAAAAAAAAAAGTCCATGTTTTATGGCTCCTTGAGAGGGTCTCTAACAAAGAAGCAATACCATGTGTCTGGACCTTGGACATCTTCAGAAGGTGAAGAGTTTGGCCTCATGCTGAGATTGACATTCTGAAGCAAAAGAAGAGCAGAGGAAGCACCAATAATTTGCTAATTTGCCTGTCGACATCCTTTCTACCCAGCCAAATCCCACTTGTCATCCTGGCTTTGACACTTTCTTTCCTAGGGTTGAGGCCGGGGACGGAGGCAAGTCCAGGGAATGCCAGGCCGTGGCTGAGGTCACTGAGGCTTAGCCGGGAGAACCTCATAAGGAAATCAACAGGAGCAACATCCAGGCTGGGGAAAGAAGACTTAACAGGAGCTGGGAAGAAACACCTGAAAACAAAACCTGACTCATTTACGGCCAAAAGGAAGCTAGAGATGGGATGGACTCCAGCTGGCAAGAAGTAGGCCCTGTTGGGGGTAAGATAAGCCCAGGTGAGCAGACACAGAGACCCAGGGAGGAGTCAAGGGTGAGAGAGTGGCTTGATCAAGGGATGCATCTCAGCAACCCCAGGCATCTCAATTGTGAGTGATTTGGTGCCCTTTTGTCAGAATAAGTTCAGGAGTTTTAAGCAGCCGGCTTCCCTCCACAGGGATGCCCAGAAAGCTTTTTCTCCAGGTTGCGATTCTGTCTTTGGGCTCCCCCAATTTACTGTCTGTCCCATTCACATGGAAATTAACCCTGAACTGTGAAAGCCTTTTCTCTATGTTGTGTCCTCACCTTTGTATCTTTGTAGCCCCACATTGAGGTCTGATTCATCTTCCACTGCACTCAGTACCCAGCATAATGCTTTTCAAACTATTAACACAAGCACTTTGTAGCTATTTTTCCTCCAATGTAATAATTTAGGGAAATCCTTCAACTGCGGTCGGGAGGGCTAAGGAAGTATGTGTCCACATGGGATGGAATAAAATTGTAAGTGAATTTGGGATAGGGAAAGGATCGAGACCTCTCTTCTTTAGTCACAGGATGTCACGTGTGTATCTCCATCATCAAAGGTCACTTTGATGTTAGAACCATCTGTTTATAGATTTGTTACCTCCACTCGTTTGTGGGCTTTTAGAGGTCAGGGGTTCAGTCCTCTTCTTTCCAAATCAGATCTATACTAAGCCTCAGAAAGAACTAAGAATATTAGAATAGGAATGGCACTGGGTTTCAATATTCCAAAGTAAACTCAGATATCATTTTAGAGATGATCACTGTGAACATCTAACTTTTTAATACTGTGAGCTAGGCTCTTGAGAAGGAAAAGTCTTCCTTTAAAATAGATATATAGAGCACTAGTCTATACCAAAACATTATTTGGAGGACATAGGTTGATGCATTAAGAAATTTTTCCACCTCTGGAAAGGGAGCTCAACGATCAGCCACTTGGCTGGAGGAAGGAGGATCAGACAAGATGCAGCTGAAAAGCAAAGGGGGTCTGAGAGCTCTGAGCTGCAATCCTCCTGTTCTGCCTGAGGCCCTCAGAGGGTACAAGAGCACCCTTGCTGGAACCCCCAGATGACCTGGAGATCCCCCAGCAGAGGGGCACTGAGGAGCTTTCCAAAGTGTTTCCCAAGAGATTGTATTCTCATAGGAAGTCCCATCTCCATCCACCAGGGCACAGGAACAGTAGGTTGAGGCAATTTTGTCTGAGGGCAGCCTCTCAGAATCCATGCAAATGTGTTGTGTGGGAAAGCTGATGGGTTCTACCCACCCACACCCACTGTCCATGCAATCATGCCTGAAACGTGGCCCGCAGTCTCAAGGAAGCAAGGGATGCTGAAAGAAAGTTGCAAAACTTACAGGTCTGGGAAGGTGGGGGTTGATGTCTCAAGGAAGCAAGGGATGCCGAAAGAAAGTTGCAAAACTTACAGGTCTAGGAAGGTGGGGGTCGATGGATGGAGCAATGTCATGAAGGAGTGAGCCATGTCTACAGGGAGAACAGAAGCACACATCCAAAGAGAACACCTAAGTGGAGGCCAGGCTGACCATGTGCTTAATCTACAGACCCTTATCTAGAGCCAAGGCAATACCTGACTCAGAGAAAAAACAGTGAGATGGCAAGGACCTTGACCGAATTGTTTCCAAAGAGGGAGCAATTGAGTTCTAACTGAAGCCCTGAGGCATGGGAAGTGGTAAGATGAATATCCTGTTATAAGGAAAAGTGGAGCTCATAAGTTCTGTCGCTCATAAGCTACCTAGTTTGGTTATAGAGAGAAAAAGTAAGTTGAATTTTTACACCTGTGAGTATGGTGGACTCACATTCCCAAGGCTACATGACCCATTGCATGTTGTCCTCCCAGGCTTAGGACTAGCTTGTAGTCTTCAGTGCCAACCTGTTCACTAGGCTCCTTCCTTGCATTAGGCCCTACATCAGATCCTCAGGATACAAGAGGTGAAGGAGGCAGACTCAGATTCTGGTTTTAAGAAACCCAGAGCCTAGGGAGGAAGGGAGAAGTTACCAGTGAGATGGGTGTGATGAAATAGAAAATAAAAGACATGAAGAGAGAGTAAAGCAAGGAGACTGCCCTTTGTCCTCCCTGAGGAGGTGACACGGAAGCTGAGACCTGACTGAGCCAGACAAAAAGCAGAGAAAAGGTGATCCCCGGCAGAAAAGACTTTATCAGACTTTCAAGATCAAAGTGATCCTCATCTCAGCTAGAGAACGGATCATGGAAAACACTGAAATCCAAGCCCAAGAAAACGGTCGGGGTTATTAAAATTTCAGATTCAAAGTAATCCTAATGTCTGTTACTAAAGCCTGGCCTATAGTACTTGGCGCATAAAATAGCTTCATTTTAACTGCTTTTCAGGAGACGTAACCCATAGCCTTAAACCATCTCTACTAAACGCATTTTGAAAGTTTGGTCAACATATTTGAAAGATTTAAATTCTTCTTCCAGGTGACATTTTCTGTAAAGGTGGAAGTAGTAAATATTTTTGGCTTTGTGGGCACTATGTCTCTGTCACTACTACATAACTCTGCCATTATAGTACCAAACCAGCTATGGACAAACAGTAAATGAATGGTCATGGTGATGTTCCAGAAAAACCTTATGCAAAGATAGGGTTTGAGGCCAGATGGGGCCTCAATTATAGTTTGTCAAAGCCTTCTCTAAACACTGTCAAGTCTATTCCTGGACTAACCTGGAGAACAGGGGACAGTGATTTATAGACTGCATGATTTTGCTTTGTAGAAGTGTTTAACCATTAGCTGGAGATACCACTAACCAGACTACATTAATGGATGTTGTAAGAAGCACCATTCTTTTGGCTAAGGTGGGATGACATGCCCATGCCTAGCAGCAAGAGAGGCAAGAAAACAAGCAACTGACATTTTCAGACACCTGGTGGGAGATGGGCTTGGTTTGATTCGGTAACTGCATTCGTCAGGGTAGGCTTAAACAACAAGCACTCAAATCTCCTTTATGCTAATTGTCCACGCTGCTTCTGCAGGGACCTGATTTCCATCATCACAATTTCACTCTAGGACTCTGGGTGAAGGAACAGTTTCTACCTGGGACATTGCTGGTTACCATGGAAGAAAGAAGAGTGTGGCAAAGCACATGCTAGCTTTTAAAGTTTTTTCCCCATAAGTGATGAACTCTATTTTGCCTTATTATTGAGACATTTCACTGGTCAAGGCAAGTCCCATGGCTATACTGTTTTGATGGTATGTGGAATCAAATTTATCATAAGCCCATTGAGACCACAAGAAACAAAATCTTTCTAAAGAACTCCAATGCTACCCCAGCACACTAGGCAGCTGATCTAAGAGGTGGGAGCTGGAGTCAGGAAAAGACAAGAAGAGGGCTCAGTGATGGGGACAGAGAAGCAAGGAACAAGGACAGGAAGGCTGAGAAGGGTCTCACCCCAGGCAGGGAGGGTGGCAGCCACAGCAATGTGGGTCTCCCAAATTCACAGCATCACCACTAGTTAAGATTCTCACAAATTTCTATCTGACCAAACTCGTAAGTTATTGAATAGTGGCACCACCCCTCAGGCTCCAGAGAGTCCTTCTAGGGCCTGAGAGCCACCCACAGTGTCCCTCAAAAGGGGTCACACAGACACCAGGGAACACATCATTGTCTCATAAATTACTTCTCTTAAAAAAAAAAAAGCACTCAAATTTCCTGTGAAAACATGCAAAAGTAGAACCGAAATGTTAGACGCACACCTGCATACTGAGAAGGTTTTCTCTGCTTTATACTTTCTTACAAAAGCACACCCACAGTTCCATCATTTCCTTGTGTTTTCTTGTTTCCCCAGGAGGGGCATGCTAGGTCCAAGCCCTTTCTTTCTTCTGACTGGCAGGAAGTCTGGCCACCATCTCTAGGACAGCTGGCTCCATGCTCCCCTCAAGGGTCTAGGTAACTCAGACCTCTGTGGTTGCTTCGTGCTTCAGTAGCTAAGCCAGAGTCAGCACCACTGTTAAAAACACCCGTTGTTAAAGATGAAACAGAGATTGGAGCAGGTGGGCTGTGTTGGCTGAGATGTTACACCTACAAAATCTGCAGAGAAAAATAACTTCACGGTGCAGTTCACTGCACTTTAAAACACACACACACACACACACAGAGACGTGCATCTACTTGGAGCCAAAAACAAAGAATGAGCGAGCCAGAAAAGGAGAGCACTGACAGCACGAAGGCAGCTCATCTCCCTGGGCTCTGCCTTGAGAAATGCCACTGTGCAAAAATCTGAAATAGGGATTGCTGATTTCTTTGCTCTATCTGTGTAAACTTCTGGAGGGTGGAGATCTCGACTTTTCATCTCAGCATCCTGAGCCCTGGACATTGCCTTTGGGTCCACAAAATATGTTGAATGAAGGAAATAGGTGGCAGGGGGTGGAGAGGGGGGGAGAGAGAGAGAGAGAGAGAGAGAGGACAGGAAGCAAGGAGAGAAGGAGAGAGATCTGCTTCTTTGTTTCACAAAAGAATTCACTGTGAGGCCCCCTTAAATAGTATGCTTGTGGGGCCACTTGGATTGCTCCTTAGAAACAACTAACTACCTGACACATGGGCAAAAACGAGAAAAGAAATTAAAATAGTTTCTATTTCTATAGCACTTTCGTACAGCCTTCTCTTCTGGTGCTCGTGTGTCACCTGGTTCCCTGATTCCAGCTATAGTATAAGAGGTTTGGTTTGGTTTGGTTTGTTGTTGATAATACAGAGAAAGTAAACAATAAAATATCTCACAATCTATTCCAATAAGAAATTGGACAATATAACTCAATTTATAACAAAGTGTTAATTAATTTTTATTTATTCACTGACTTGATAAGTATATTCTAAATGCTTACTAGACTTTGTGGTAGGGGCCTGTTTTAGTTTATAATCTGCAACTTGTAGTATAGAGCATGAACTTGTAAAGTAATAAACACACTGAGGGGATGGCTTTGGCTTTATTATTTATTTTTGTACTTATATGTAAAGGGATGATGATACATACTTGAAACATTAACACGAGGAAAAAATAAGAAAACACCCAGTACCTCCCGTGCACATGGCAGGTACTAGATAAACTTTATTTTCTTTCTCTTTAATAATTCATAAATTACGGCCAGATTGACTGATTAGTTCACACATTTACTATTGTTATTATAAAAAACATGCTGTAAGAATCAGAATTCCAAAGGTAAGATATTTGTTGTTCTTCAACCAACCTAAATTTGCTAAAGAAGCACAACACCTACCCAGTCGTGTGCTAGACTATGAGTTCTAGAGGAGTCTCACTGCAGGTGCTATGAGGCCTCAAAAGACTGTTCTCTATGGGCTAAGCTCAACAGAAAAATATTCTTAGAAGAGGTAAGCTTAGAAATACAGAAGAAGCCCGATGCGGTGGCTCACGCCTGTAATCCCAGCACTTTGGGAGGCCAAGGTGGGCAGATCACGAGGTCAGGAGTTCGAGACAAGCCTGACCAACTTGGTGAAATCCTGTCTTTGCTAAAATTACAAAAATTAGCCAGGCATGGTGGCGAGTGCCTGTAATCCCAGCTACTCAGGAGGCTGAGGCAGGAGAATCACTTGAATCTGGGAGGTGGAGGTTACAGTGAGCCAAGATCATGTGCCACTGCACTCCAGCCTGGGCAACAGAGCAAGACTCCATCTAAAAAAATAAATAAATAAATACAAGAAAATACAAGTACAGAAGAAATATGAGGCAGTTTCATGAAGGGGAGATGGATACAATATCTCTGGCAAAGAGCTTGATATGAGCAGAGTTCCACCAGGCTGACTTCTTTAGCAAACACTCAGGTGCCTAACCTCGACCCTCACAGAAGTAGATTTCCATTGCCTCACTTATTTATCATCCACTTGCAGAGGATGTCTACCAGGAAACGTGTTTATAAAGCAGCCATGTATTAGGAGATGAAGAAAATCCAGTCGCAGTTCCTCCTCAGAAATGTAGGTCATGTTTTACAATGAATGAATGTCAATGTTTATTTTAGGGATCAATTTGATATACGTACTATCTTTGTTGAACACCATCCAAACCCCAGATCATTGATGCATTTATTCGGTAACCTATTTTTTAAACATACAAGAAAGACCATGTTAAGTGAAAAGTGATTTAAAACTTAATTATTTTCTACCACTGCCTTCAAACCTGCTCTGTAATCTCTTTTCACGGCATTATTCAGGGTTCTCCAAAGAAAGAAAACCAACAGGAGAAATGATAAATAAATAGATAGATGATGGACAGATGGATTGATGGATACGTAGATAAAATAGAGCAGATAATAGTTGATAGATAGGTGATACATGATATATGACTGATGATAGAGATAGATAGATAGACAGATGATAGATAATAGATTAGATAGACATATGATAGATAATAGATTAGATAGATGATAGATGGTAGATAGATAGATAGATAGATAGATAGATAGATAGATAGGATAATAGATTAGCTAGACAGAAGATAGATAGATAGATAGATAGATAGATAGATAGATAGATAGATAGACAGACATAGACAGATGGATAAACAGATAGACAGATAGATGATAGATTTGTTATGATAATTGGCTTGTATCATCACGGAGTCTGCGAAGTCACACAATCTACCCTCTGCAAGCTGGAGAGCCAGGGAAGCCAGGGTGTCATTCAGTCCAAGTTTGAAGGCACAAGAACCAAGAGCACCAATATTTAAGGGCAGGAGAGAGTGGATGTCCCAGGTCAGAGGGAGTAAATGTGTACTTCCTCAGCCTTTTTATTGTAGCTGGGCTTTCAACAGATTGGACGGTGCTCTCCCACGTTGGTGAGGGTGGATCTTCCTTACTTAGTCCACTCATTGAAACACTAATCTCTTCCAGAAACTCCCTCCCGGACACGCCCAACAATAGTGTTTTACCAGGTATCTGCACATCCCTTAGCCTAGTCAAGTTGACACATAAAATTAACCATCATACTCACCAATAAAATAGTCCCACAACTTACCACTTTTAGATATTAACAAACATTCTCATTTTCAGGTGTTAAAAATCACAGTCAATTTTAATATCAAAACCTCAGTCTTTCATCCAACATAAAGTTTTGTCTCTCATTTACCAGTACAGGCCAGATGTGTGATCCTGAAGATTAGTAAAGGAAGAGAGGCAAAGTTGACTTCTTTGGTCGCCCTCTTAATTTTTTTTTTTTTTTTTTTTTTTTGAGCCATGGTCTCAGCTGTTGCCCAGGCTGGAGTGCAGTGGCACAATTGTGGCTTGCTGCAACTTCCACCTCCAGGGCTCAAGCAATCATCTCACCTCAGCCTCCTGAGTAGCTGGGACCACAGGCATGTGCCAGCACACCCAGCTAATTTTGAAAAAATTTTTGTAGAGACAGGGTCTCAGTATGTTGCCCAGCCTGGTCTTGAACTCCTGAACCCAAGCAATCCTCCTACCTCGGCCTCTCAACGTGCTGGGATTACCAGCGTGGGCAACCGTATTTGGCCACTCAGCATGCTGGGATTACAGGCGTGGGCAACCGTACTCGGCCGCTCAATAACTTTTAAGTTACTGATTTCTGCAAGTTTCTAAAGAGAAAGAAATGGTTAAAAAGGTGAAAATGATATTACCATTTTTATTGAAATAAGATATAATCAATTATAAAATGCAACAGAATTTCAGTAAAATATGTGTACACACACATACACATAATACTTTATTAATTCTGAAGCTACATCTCTCACACCAATAAGACACCACTACTCATGTATTAAAAAATGATTTTAAGTTAATATTACCGAGTGCTGGAAAAGAGGTGAAAAAACTGAAATGTTTATACCCTGTGCCTGCTGGGGTAAATGCAAAATTATGGAACCACTTTAAAAATGGTTTGGCAGTTTTTGAAAATATAGACACAGGGTTGCTATATAGCCCATCAATTTCACTCCCAGGCATTTACCCAAGAGAAATGACATCTGATGTTCACACAAAAACCAGGAAGTGAATGTTGACAGCAGCCTTATCTCTAATTGGAAAAAAAAATTGGGGTGAAAACCAAGTATCTTTCTATGGGTAAATGAATAAAAAGTTATAGTACATTCATAGATTATTAGTCAGCAGTAAAAAGGGCTCATCGTCAAATGCATTTTGCTAAGTGAAAAAAGTAAAAAGGCTATAGACTATATTATTCCATTTATGTAAGAGTCTACAAAAGGCACAAATGCAGAGTGGCAAAAATCAGTTTGGGGAATGGGAGAAGGAGTGAATGACAAAGAGCCAGCACAAAGGAATTTGGGGGGCATGATGGAACGTTTCTGTGTTTTGATTGTGGTCATTCATTCATTTGTCAAAACTTATAGAATGGAACAGCACAGAGAGTGAATTTTGTTGCATGTAAATTGAAAAAGAAATGAATAAACACATCCTGTTACAGAGCATTCACTCATACATTCAAGTCCCCATTTTTCATGTGCATTTTATGCCAAGAGATAAAAATGAGTGATCAATAATAATCTCTGATGAAGTCACACCAGGTAGAGGAGCTCATGTTCTAGTTTCACTCCAAAAGCCCTGAGAGAGGCTGGGCTCAGATCCTGGGAAGGTGCCTGTGAATTTGATCCTGAGATTTATTAAGGATGTATTTATTTAAGGTTGTCTGCACACCCCAAGCACCTGGTATATTCTCCCTTTAATTTTGCACACAATTGAAGATCAAATGCTTTCCTTAATTCATCTGGGCTCACTAAGTAATTAATGGTGTATGTCCTTCAGTTGTGATTTCATTAGTTATGAATGTTTTGTTTTATAAAGGTGTTTTTTTCCTCTCTGCTGGGGGAAAAAAAAGGACAGTTAATGGCATTGCTAATGATATTGATGATTAGATATCTTTTTACATTTTAGAATACAGTACTTTGCTCTCCTCTTCTTCAAATGACATCTTCTATAATGAGGACTCCCTTTTATTATGCAATTTTGGCCTTTCTAATCCCACGATTCAAATTAAATCGTAAATCCTCTGTATTAAAGAAGGAAGGTTTATACCCCCAACATCTTCATCCAGAGCTGCAATCCTCCCCTTGAAGAATGTTCAAAATTGTATCTGCATATGTTCTCTAGGATTAAGCCACGATGATGTAAAACACGTCTAAGGAATAAAATAGACCCTAACCCAGCTCTTGTCTGACCCAAGGCATCTAGCAAGTGAATGATTCTGTCATGAGATTATAAGGAGGCCTTTCTAGTGCATTGGGGAGAGTCTATCTACAATCTGTGCTAGCTAAAATCATCCATTCGTGTCGTTTTACCTGTGATTGCTAGCGCAAAGCCCTGCCATGGAACCTGTCTACATGGCATTGTAGGAACAACTAGTTCCCTTTATAGCCCACTTCCTAATTTGAAATGCTTCTAGGCCAAACAATATGGTATCAATAACAAAGGTGAATAGTGAAGTGTCTGCAGTTTGACTTCTTGCAGCTTTGGCATGGGTTGGCTTAGAACGCTTTTTCTTCTACCCAGCTATTACCTAGGTTGTTCCCAGCATATGCATCTCACCTTCACTGGTAGTCTCCTCTCAGCACCAATACAGTATGCTACTGAGGATCAATAGAACTGAAAGATCTTTGCCTCCCAGGAGCGTGCTGTCTACATCAGAGAGAAGAGCAACATAAGAGGATTTAGAGATGCATGGGACTAAGTAAATGCATGATTAAGAATGGCAGTGGCCAGGCACGGTGGCTCATGCCTGTGATCCCAGCACTTTGGGAGGCCAAGGTGGGGAGATGATGAGGTCAGGAGATTGAGACCATCCTGGCCAACTTGGTGAAACCCTGCCTGTACTAAAAATACAAAAATCACCTGAGCGTGGTGGCGTGTGCATGTAATTCCAGCTACTCGGGAGGCTGAGGCAGGAGAATTGCTTGAATCAGGGAGTTGGAGGTTGCAGTGAGTGGAGATCACACCACAGCACTCCAGCCTGATGACAGAGAGAGACCCCGTCTCAAAAAAAAAAAAAAAAAAAAAAAAAAAAAAAAAAAAAAGAAAGAGAAAAAGAAAAGAAAGAATGGCAGGATAAATAATGAAAGCACTACTTGCTTGTTTTATACATGGGGAGTTTCTCAAATAGCTTTGTACATATTATCTATTGATAAATCCAGCCACCTTTGTCCTCAGCCAAAGGACTTTCTTTTTTTCTTATTAAGCATTTCAAATATGTAATTGCAAGGTATTCACCAACCACTCTCTAGGAATCCACAATAGAATTAGGAAAACAAAGGCATGTGCATATAAAATTGCTAAAAAGCAATACAAGGCCAGATAAACTTAAGTATTTAAAAAGGTAGCAGACACAGAAGCAACAAAGGCTACAGGAACTTAGAGAAACAGGAGAATGAAATCTCCAGACTGGCTGGGAGCTCCTCGGGAAGGAGGTCAGCCTGCACTGAGAAGAAGAAAGGATAGTATTACAAAATAGGAAAGGCACTTTTATGTACATTTGAAATTTCTGTAAGTTCTGCAATGTTTGGAATAACGTTATTCTCAGCAATGAGGAAAACTGCTTCTGGAAAGCTCCGATTCACTTCTTTCAATCTTTTCTGGCCCAGGTTCTTGCCCTAGCACCTTCCCAGCAAAACCAGAGGAGTGCACTGATTGTGTCCTCTTTGGGTCGTGAAACCACCTCTGTACACACTACTTTTTCGAGACAGATGGACTGGGAAGACAATCCAGTCTCAGTCTCAGTCTCAGACACATTCCGGGGACCACCTGGAGTAGAGGACAGGCAAGTCCTTGAAGAAAATGGAGTGGTGGTCACTCACAAATGATAGTGATTTCCCACACCTTTCTACCCACTCTCCCCACCATGAAGCCCACCACCCTTACCCTCGGCAAGTCAGTCTTCTTACTGTTTCCTCTTCATGCCATGTTTGTTCCAGACTCTAAGGCTAAGACTTTGCTCACATTGTTTGTCTCTACTAGAACGTTCCTCCTTTCTCTTTCCTCTTTTCTGATACTAACCATTTCTTCATGCTCAAGGCAAGCTGACTTCCATGGGGGATTCCAGGCTAGTCCAGACACTTCTGTCTCTGTTCCTTGGAGGTTCCAGAGCTCCATATTCAAAGTACATCCATGTTGACTTCACCCAGATTCCCCAGGACTTAAAAATTTTACCACATCCTCTCCTTCACTCACTTTATCTACAGTGTGTGTGTGTGCACATGTGCAGGACATATCCATTATTTATGGTTTGTTTTTCTTAAACCATCTGAAAGCAGGGCAGAGACATGAAGCTCCATCATTCCTAAATGCTCCAGTATGTATTTGACCAAATTGTAACCATCCTCCAACTCCCCATGTCTGAACACCAACATGGCAGCCACACTCCCATCCAATCTAGAGACCCCATTCAAATTTCACAACTGTGCTACAATATCTCATTTTTCTCTCTGATCCAGAATCCCATCCAGGAATGTGCATTGCATTAATTCTCACGTCTCCTCAGTCTTCTCCTACATGGCAAGGATGACCCCAAGCCCACGTCCAGCATTTCCTCACACATGGGCCGACTCAAGTCATGCTTTCTTGGTAAAAATTCCACTGGAAGGACGTTGTGTTCTCCTCTGTGTATCATATGAAAGGCATGTGATGCTCGCCCGTCTTATTCACTTTGGTCACCTGGTCATGTTGGTGTCTGCCAAGTTTCTCCATTGTAAAGTCATTTCCCCACTTTTTAATTGACTAGCCTTTTCTAGGGTAATAGTATGTCAATACCCTGTTCCTCATCAAACCTGTACTCACTAGGACAGTCCCCTCAAAGAACATTCACCCAAATCAGCTGCCACTGTGATGGCTGCTACAAGGAGATTTTCTGTTTACATCATTCCTACTCCTTTTGCACTTATTATCCAGCATTCTATTGTAAGGAAGAGCTTCCTGTTAATCCATTTGCTCACGTATTCATTCATTCATCTACTTTATTTAAATTTGTATGAAATCATGTATTTCTATTTTATTCAATTTATTTATTCCTCTAATTATTCATTTATGTTCAAATTTTCCCAGATTTACCTACTGGGAGCCCTGAAGATTAATTATGTGCCCCTTTAACATAGTCTCATTTTTTTAAAAAAACTAATAGACTGTTGTTTTTTTAAGCATTTTCATGGCCAGGCACAGTGACCCACGCCTGTAATCCCAGCACTTTGGATAGCCGAGGTGGGTGGATCACCTGAGGTCAGGAGTTTGAGACCAGCCTGGCCAGCATGGTGAAACCCCATCTCTACTAAAAATACAAAAATCAGCTGGGTGTGGTGGTACACACCTGTAATCCCTGCTACTTGGGAGGCTGAGGCAGGAGACTCACTTGAACCCGGGAGGCAGAGGTTGCAGTGAGCCAAGATTGTGTCACTACACTCCAGCCTAGGTGACACAGCAAGACTCCGTCTCAATTAAAAAAAAAAAAAAAAAAAAAGAAGAAGAAAAAGTTTCAGGTTTCCATAAAAATTCAATAGAAAGTACAGATAGTTCTTGACTGGGTAGGGTGGCTCAAGCCTGTAATCCCAGGACTTTGGGAGGCCAAGGTGGGCGGATCACCAGGTCAGGAGATCGAGACCATCCTGGCTAACATGGTGAAACCCCCCTCTCTACTAAAAATACAAAAAAAATTAGCTGGGCGCCCTGGCGAGTGCTTATAGTCCCAGCTACTTGGGAGGCTGAGGCAGGAGAATGACTTGAACCCGGGAGGCAGAGCTTGCAGTGAGCCGAGATTGCACCACTGCACTCCAGCCTGGGCAACAGAGCAAGACTCTGTCTCAAAAAAAAGAAAGGAAACAAGAAAGTGCAGATAGTTCTTTACCTCACTACCTCCCTCCTCTCCTGTTTCCCTCATTGTTAACATCTTTGATTAGTGTGGTACTTTTTTACATTTCTAGATATTTTTAATTAGAAAATTTCATTAATGTATGTAAAATAAAGAAAAGAAATAAGAATATAAAGTGATTTGTCCTACCACCCAGAAAAACTATTAAATTTTCTATATTCATGATTTAAGGACCATATTTATGAAATATTTTGAAACCAGGAGAGATAACTGATGAACATTCTAAACAGTTAAATGCTACATTGCACTGGTGAGTTTTAAATGAGAAGAGAATGAAACTATATCTCCACTGGAGGATTAAGAAGAGTGTAAGAAACACCTGGCACTTTTTTGAAATATATACCCACTCAGAGATTCTGGTAAGATGCCAGAGCAGTCCAATCTTATGTAGTACTTGGGTCATGCCCTACTGGGGTAAACTGTGTACTAACCATCAAATCACTCATTCCTATTACAGAAGAAGCAGGCACAGATCTTAGATCCCAGGCTCAGATGAAGCAAAGTGACTTGCTTTGGCCAACAGAACGTGAGCAGACATGATTTATACAAATTCAAGTACCCACGTTTCGAGTCATTGCAACTTTGCTCCAGCCTCTTGAAGTTCTGTGAGCCACCATGAGAATAATGTATGCCAGATAGTAGCTTTATCTTTGGCCTGGGTGCTGGATGACTTAGTCCAACCTGCAGACTGGAGCCATGCCCAACTGCGTCAAGCAGAGCCCAGAGGAGTCACTGTAAACGTGTAGACCCATGAGTGAGAAGTCAGCATTTATTGCACAAGCCACTGATATGTTGTGGTTGCATGTTACTATAGCAAAGTTGACTGATACAGCTATAAGCTGTTCAGCTGTAGAATAAATGCCAAGGAAAGTAATCCTTCCATCCTCTTTGCTTTATTGAAATGTAATTCACATACAGTTTTGACAGATGATCCTGTTTCTCCAAGCAGCAGAGATTACAAAGAGGTATTAAGAATCAATTAGATTTTTAAACACCTATTTCATCACTATTTATTTATTTATTTTGAGACAGGGTCTCACTCTGTCACCCAGTACAGTGGTGTAATCAGGGCTCACTGCAGCCTCGACTTTTCCAGCCTCAGGTGATTCTCCCACCTCAGCCTCCTAAGTAGCTGGGACTATAGGTGCACACCACCATGCTCAGCTAATTTTTTGTAATTTTTGTTGAGACAAGGTTTTGCCATGTCACCCAGGCTGGTCTCAAACTCGTGGGCTCAAGTGATCTGCCCGCTTCAGCTTCCCAAAGTGCTAGGATTACAGGTATGAGTCACCTCACCTGGTTTTGATCATTATTCTTTATTGAACTGGTTTCTCTAAACACACATAAATACTACAGTCCCGACAGTCACGGTACTGTAGCTATGATTTCACCAAATGAAAGGGTTCCAAAACATGACAGATCATCAGATTCATTTGGGAAAATAATGAACAAATTACAAATCCCTGGGCTGAGCTCACCCAAATTAACTAATTGAGAAGCTCTGAGTTTGGGTTTTGTATAACCTGCCTAGCTGCTTTTTACCCAGCCAGCCAGGCACAGTCTGAGGATCAATTTAATCACTTCATTTTATATATGAGAAAGAGATACCCAAGAAAATTTAAAGCAATGAATTGGAAAAGGACAATTAGAGAGATTTACTATGAAACCTGAGGCATGGCCATCAATTGTCTCGCACCCCAGAAGAAGGCAAGCATGATTATGTGGTGATATACATTAGAACCCATTAAAATAACATTTTGCTCAAGAAAATTTCTTGCTATGTTCCAGTGCTGTAGCACTAATCACATTACTTTACAATTTGGCTTCCTCATTTTCTCCTTCAATGTATGAATGGAAACAAAATGTTTGTAAATGTATTTATAATGAACGGATGAATGGGCAGATGGGTAGGTGAATATAATCTATTTCCAAAACATGATATTACAGACATTTTTTAATTTTAAATCTAGATCTTAAAAAGGTAAAGCTTTGGCTACCTGGGAAAATTCCTCATGGAACCTATTTCACCCTCTCAACAAATGAATGAGATCTTACTTTTCCATTTCTAGATGCATTCATGGGAGTGAAGATGAGTAACAGTACTGCACACAATATCAACCCTCCACAAAACTGTGTTTCCTATAAATATTATTTTTCAATGAGACAATATTCTACATAGAGGAAAGTATAATAAGACTGGGAGTCGGGCCGGGCGCGGTGGCTCAAGCCTGTAATCCCAGCACTTTGGGAGGCCGAGACGGGCGGATCACGAGGTCAGGAGATCGAGACCATCCTGGCTAACACAGTGAAACCCCGTCTCTACTAAAAATACAAAAACTTAGCCGGGCGAGGTGGCGGGCGCCTGTAGTCCCAGCTACTCGGGAGGCTGAGGCAGGAGAATGGCGTGAACCCAGGAGGCGGAGCTTGCAGTAAGCTGAGATCCGGCCACTGCACTCCAGCCTGGGTGACAGAGCAAGACTCCGTCTCAAAAAAAAAAAAAAAAAAAAAAAAAAAAAAAAAAAAAAAAAAAAAACAAAAGACTGGGAGTCAGCCAAAGTCATTAAGTGTACTTGGAGTCTTCCCCTTACTATGACCTTAGGAAGGTTCCTTCCCTTGTTAGCTTTTGTTTCCTTATCCATAAAATGGGGATAATACCTACATTATAGAGCTTGGCATGGTAAGAATCTGGCAGTAAATAAATAGCCTAGGCCAGTGTCTGGCACATGTAAGGTCATCAGCAGATGTGTTCTCAGCATCCCTTTCCTGGTTCAATCCTCACTGCTTCCCTTGATGGTTCAATCTTCACTGCTTCCCTTTCCTGGTTCAATCTTCACTGCTTCCCTTGATGTCTTCTACAAGAAACACTCTTGGGTGCTTGATAAGTAGCCTTGAATCATATTTTGAAACTGACTCTAAGAAGCAAAGCCTTGTATAGTACATATTGGTGCCCAGTGCAACATAGCCTTATTGAAGTTATTTCAGATTTCACCTGAATAATGTCTTCTTCCCAGGTGCAGAAGATCTTAGTAATGTTCACTCACCCCTTTGAATTTTATTATGGAGTGACAAACAAGTGTTTGTGTGGGTGCTTCTGTGAGGAACATCTCCAGCCCACCCAACGCTCATGTAGAGCGTATGGCACCCATCCTGACCTGGCACTTCCCCAAGCCCCTACCTGCGCTGTTGCATCCCAGCTCTGTCAGCGTCACTTCCCCTGCAGCTTGATTGTGGGGAGGAGAGAGTGTATGTTTATTTTTTTAATGCCCCCCCCTGCTCCAAAGAAAGAAGGCATCATTTTTCCAACATTGTTTTGAGGCGTTTAACAGCACTAATGGGGCTAATGGTACCACACCCGCCAGAGGCACAGCAGGAGTGCCCTTGCAAGGCAGAAGTGGAAAGCCATCCTACAAAGCCACCCCTGCAGGCCAGCAGCCACCTGGCTTGCAACAAGGGTGACACAAGATACTTCTAAAGAGGCAGGCATCAACAGCTGCTCCCGCATAGCCACTCAGAGGCTCCAAGCTGGGAACAGCGGGCATCAATCTCCAGGCAGGAAAGGCTGGAACCTGCTACATTTTCCCTACACACTAAAGCATGTATGCATGCACACACATGCAAACACTCTCCTACACACTCATACAGGCACATTCACACCCACGCAAATACATGTGCACGTGCACACACACACCTGGGTTCATCAACAGCTATTTCCGCAGAAGCCAATTTTTCCCCAGGAATATTAAGAACTTGTCAAAGGCAGAAAATAGATGCTGCTCATTTTTGCCCTCTTGACAACATTCTTCTGAGCAAGAAGCTAGGAGAGAGGAGAGGAAGAGTTAAAGTAGTAACAGAATATCAAAATCTTACGAAAACATCACTGAACTGGCAGATCTCTCCTACTAGAAGTATGACATTCTAAGAGTAAAACTGAAGTCCTTAACCTGTTGTTCTGGGGCTCATGGCCTGGCCTCTGCCCCAGTTCCCCTGGCACCACTCCATCCAACTGCTGCAAGTCCTACAATTGCCATTCACATTCTTAGGTATTACTTGGAGGGGCTCACATTGTTTCTTGCACATGGTGAACTCATAGGCATCCTTCAAAGCCCAGTGCAGGTTTCTTGCCTCTGTGTAGAGATTTTCTCCTTAACCCCCATCTCTGCCCATGATGGGCAGGAGTCATCGTCCCTACTATATTTGCAGAAGTTACTGGGTTCTTGGTATATGTCATCTCTCTTTCATAACAACGATGCTGAAATATATTTTACTTGCCATTCTTATCTCACACTTGAGGAAAATGAACCTCACAGAGGCTTGTGGGATTATCCAAAGCCACCTCACTTCCATGAAACCAGCATTGGATTTCTATATCTGGCTTCAATAACCAGTTCCGTCTTATGCGCCACTTTGCCTCTTTCTCAGTTCACATGGCGTTGAGTGGAAGCCTTTATTACAGCACTCTCTACAGTGATTGCACTTAGCTGTGTAGAAATGTGTTCTGTGCCCCACACTTGCACTAGACCTTGGACTTATTGGGAACAGGGCACGTGCTTTCTCCATCACCATCCCATGCTCCATGGTGGCTGAATATATGGCAAGTGTTTGTCATCCCTGAGAATCGACTTTCTCTGTCACCAATAATAGAACGTCTTACACTCGGGAAACTCCTTCAGGATTATGAGGTACTTTTACGTTTCATCCTAAGGCTATTACTGTGAGGTAGATAGAGAAAATGGAATTTTCAGACAAAAGCATTTGTATTTTACAGATAAAGAAACAGAGGGTCGCCTGTAATCCCAGCACTTTGGGAGACCGATGCGGGTGGATCACCTGACGTCAGGAGTTTGAGACCAGCCTGACCAACCTGGTGAAACCCCGTCTCTACTAAAAACACACACACACACAAAAAATAGCCAGGCGTGGTGGGGGCAACTGTAATCCCAGAAGAACTGCTTGAACCCGGGAGGCAGAGGTTGCACTCTGCACAGAGATCGTGCCATTGCACTCCAGCCTGGGCGATGAGCCAAATTCCATATAAAAAAAAAAAAAAAGAAAGAAAAAGAAAAGAAAAAAGAAAGAAAGAAACAGAGGGTTGGAGCGGCTGACATGCCCAAGCGCAGGACACCAGGAAGAGCCAGAGGAAGGACTAGAACCCTCGAGCCAGGCTTCAAGTTCCACGTCACTGCACCTCTAAAAGCTGCCCCCTCAGTGGCTCAGTGTGTGGTTTTCATTATGAAGCAGACTGGAACATGTCTGATTCTGAGTGGAGGCCACAGCGTTCCCTGTCACACAGTACTAGGGATGAGTTCTGCGTATCCCGTGTCAGTTCGTGTTCATCCCAGCACGTACCTACCCAACAAAATATGTGCTTCCTTCATCTGGCTCTGGTTTAGAAACAGTGAGTGCAAACAACTTAGAGCAATTGCATTTATGATTTATTTCACTCCTTCTTTTTCTAAGGAATCTTAGCAGTGATATAACATTGCAATATAGAAAAAAAAATCTTTATTAAATGCTGACATGAATTATCTTCAGAGCATTTTGAGGTCTGCTTCCTTCCAGTTGTAAAATGATGGTTTCCAGACTGGGCCCTTGAGGGGGCCACCACCCCTCCCCATTTCTGTTTGCATCCATCTGCTTATCTCAAAGGCTGTGTCATGGGAAGTGGAAAAACTTCTAGAGAAAAGCAGTCCGGCGTGTGTGTGAGTGGGGTTGAGACCCTGCTGGGGGGTTCTGTGGAGTGGAGATCGGGGAAGGATCTGAGCACACTAAGCTGAACGAAGGAGCTGGGGACAGGCCAGGGACTGCTCAGGAAAAGATTATCTTCTGAACAAAGACCAAGACTGACAAACCAGGCGCTGTCCAAACCAGTGTGCAGTGACTGTGTGAAGCATAGAGAGCGGCTACACTCGGGAGTCCAGGACGTCCCTCAGGACCCCTTTTCAGGGAATCAACACAGGAGAGAGAGCCCTTTGCTCAGGACTCCTAGGGGAGCACATCATCTGCTGAGGCAGCTGCAGCCTGATCCTCAGCAGCCAAGGCTCAAAGGGAACAAAATGCAGTGCAGAGGTGTCACTCAGAGCAGTGGCACCGCAGACGGACACTCAGTCAGAGCCTAGACAGCAGCCCCGAGCAGGGGAGCAGAGGAAGCCCCCCTTGCCCATCTCCGACCCCTGTCCCATCCACAGGAGGCTACGGAGCGAAAGAGAGGACCAAGCACATAATCTAGCTTGGGCTGACCTGAGTGCCAAGCCTTCCTTATGGTGAAGGGAGACTTGCCCCTGAGTTTTGTCAGTTTCCTTCCCACCTCTGCTGAACCCTGATGGTGATCGCAGGCAGCGAAAGGCGTAGGATGCAGAGACACGGGGTCAAACTAGACCCCCCCATCCTGGGGCCCACCCTCTACTCAAGTTGACTGCCCCTCGGTCTCCTTGTTTTCAGAGCAAACCACAGTGAGGGCGACCTCAGCTGTGAGTGAGATCAGAGATCCAACTGGACCCCAGCTCACAGCATGGAGCAGGGAACGTCCTCCAACTTCCACTCGGGAGAAAGGGCTCTGAATTACTAAACCTAAGGGTGTTTTACAAAATATCTTAAACATACAAACATAGATTAAACAAACATAGATCTTTTCCCTTAGTCTTAAAAAAAATAGTATCCCACTGATCTCCCTCCTTTCACTAGTATAAGAACATACTACTTCTCATTCCCAAGTTATAGACATGTCTTTTAAAATATGTTAACCAAACTTCTACATTTGGTTCTAAAAATGGATAATGACGATCATAATCATCATTGGTTTAAAAAACGAAGAATCTCATCACCTGAAAAACATGTCCCCACAGTGTATCTTGGAGCTGAAAGAAAGCAGCACAGCTTAGATTTCTCACTGCATCTGGAGGGAATGAGGAACATTGTTAGGGAGCCTCAGAAAACAGACGGTAACTGCCTCAGTTTTTCTTATATACTTATTCTCAAAATTGCAGCTAGGACAAATAAAAGATGTAGCTTCCTAATATATGTAACAATTCACTGGTGTTTACACAGCCATGTGACCAAATCCAGCCTACCTTTGAACTTGGCAAATGGAGTTTTACTGGGACCCACCCATACTCATTGGTTTAGGTGTCATCCCTGGCTTCATTTGTGCCACAGTGGCAGAGTGGGTAGCTGTGACAGGGACTAGATGGCCCTCAAAGCCAAACATATTTACTATCTGGCCCTTTGCAGAAAAAGTTTGCCAACACCTGCAAAGAGCCATCAAAGCACTGCGAGTCAGCACAGATATTTTTGGCTCTATCATGCGATAGTGAATTGCCTGGCATTGGAAGTGTTCAAGTTTAGGTGGCTACGGGTCAGCATACTAAACCCAGGATCCCCACCTCAGCACAGAAGCTCCAATATAGGGTGAGGACCCCAGTCTTCTCAGTCATGCTCTTATACAGCACTTTGCACCATTGTCCCTAGAAGGACTTCCTGATTGTTAAAGTTTAAGATTTGGGGCACAGAAGAAAATGGTCAGCACATCGATCATATGCATATGATAAGCTTATGTCACATAATAGAATACTTCACCCTCCTAACAATTTATACTTGCTACTATACCAGAAATCCTCTGATGTTAAGGAACCTGAACTCAGAGGAAAACAGCATTTATTGAATTAAAAGCCAAGCATCAGGAGAGGTAATTTCATAACATTTTCATTATTCCACAGATAGGAAACAATCCTTTTTCTTGAGGGAGAAATTGAGGTTCAGAGATTTGATAACATTCCCAGAGTTACTGGGAAGTCAATGGCGTAATCGGCACAGGAGCCAGGTCTGTGGGTTTCTAGAGCCCCGAGGCCGTTCCAGGAGATGTCCTCCTGCCACTGGTCAGAACTGAGTCCTCAACTAATTACAGCCAAGGATTCCACCTCATCATCCCCGCAATGCACTGGTGCTTCTTAGACACAAAGACGGAGTACTTGAAGGACTTAAACATTAATCAAGAGCCTCGCCCCGTCCTCCTCCTGACACTGAGCCTGGGACCCCTGCGGCTGACAGCGAGCAGGACTGGATTGATAGAATACCCACGCCGACGGCGGTCACAGTTGGCTCTGCCAAGCAGAGACACCAGCCCTGGTTTGATGAGAGTGATGATTTTTAAAAGAACCTTGTTCGAAGAGAAACAAAGGGCATTTAACAGCCTGCTTTCTGATCCCAATCTGCCACGAGGAAGGCGCATTATAAAAACATCAGCAGTCAACCAAGGCTACAGCTATCCCTGAATGGATGGTGGGGACAGCAGAGGTGATTTATCAGAACTCAGGACCACAGCCAGACACGAGCAATTCGCCCACGTCCCGAAGCCCTAAGGCTGTGTGCCCACAGGGATCAGAGCCTGGTGTCTTTGTACACACACACACGTCCTCTCCATGTTAGGGCAAGTCTCAGGCCGGGCTTGGGCATGGGATATGGGCTCAAGATTGTGCTTCCAAAGTGAGCAGATGGTGCAACCATGTTCCATGCGCAAGAGAGATCACGCCCAGCGAACATGAGCATTTTGACAGAGCACCAAGTCACGCATTTATCAATCCTGACATGATATCTGACAGGTGCTGCCTGCCGGCCCCCGCCCCTTCACAGCATGGTGAAACCTTCCAATTATTGAGGTCACAGATGTCAAACTCTCCTAGCACATATTCTAAAATGTCAAAATCACCCTTGGCATCTCCTTGTTTCTCTGAAATAAATCCTTACGCTCTCATCACGTGTCCGAAGCTGCAGTTGGAGGTTGAATCTTCTTTGGAAAAATGGGTGGTATTCAACGACTTCTCGGGGGGCCTGGCTATGAGCCCTTGAGCCTTCCTCCCAGGACACATCGTGTCCCTTTCCTGGCTCCTCGCTGGTGAACAAGCCCCTCTTCTGGAAAAAGGAAAGAATTCTGGCCTGAGAATTAGAAACCACGGATCCTATTGGCTGCTCTCCTAGTAACTTTTTAAGTCTTGTTTTATAAAGCTTTAAAGTAGAAATAATTGCTGCTATTAAACCTGTCTCACTGATATACAGGGAATATCAGAAGCCCTTTGCAAAAACAACCTTTACCAAGAAAACATTTAATTATTAATAAATGAAAATACACTGCTGAGTCTCTGTAGCTAGAAGAAATTAGTTGTCTTCATTTTTTTTTTTTTTTTTTAATTTTTCTGACCTCTTTCATGAGGTGGGTCAGTGGGAGTAACTCAGGAGCAGTTGAGTCATGAGCAGTCATGAGGCTCAGTTAAGTCATGAGCAGATAACGCAGAGGTTCGGTGAACAAGACTGAGCACCGTGGAAAGATGAAAATGTCAGAAGGAGGGAGGCAGAGGAGAGCAGCAGATTTAGAAACATGTATCCAGGCGAAGGGTAAATGTTGGAGAGAGTGAACTGAGTTGCAATATCTGTGGACCGAGGTATAGAGAGAATGGGAACAACAGTGTGAGGAATATGACGCTACCAACAGCTGAGGGAACTAAATCCATGAACACTGGGCACAGAGTAGAAAGCATCTTCCTGGAGAGCCCAGCCAGCGCTGTAAAGGTTAACATTCTGTGCCAGATCAGGTGCCTCAAGGCTGGGCCCTGTTGTATTTCTTACAGCACCAGCTTTCTTGTTTGCACCAGGACAAGTTAATCATCACTGTCTCTTTCTCTAGTCACTGCCTTACCCTCCTCACTGCTGAATTCCTTAAAAGGAGCTGCGTTCAACGATGGCGCTTCCTCACTTTCCATCAGTCCTCACTGTGGGTGAAATAACGAAGCTTACCAGTGGACTGCCATGTGCGGCACAGTAGCCTCAGCCTGCAGCTAACTTGAATTCCTTCCCCTACAGGGTTCTCCTGTTCTGCTGATCTCTCCTCTCTTCTCTTCTGCAGGAGTTTCTCTTTCTCTTTAGGTTTCTGGTCCTCAGGAATCTATCCTTGCCTCTCTTTTCCTATCATCAGATGGTGTGCTATCCCTGGAGAAACTTGCAGAGTTCCAAAGTTTCCATTGTGTGTGTGTGTGTGTGTGTGTATCTATACCTGTGTGTGTGTATCTATACATTATGTGTGTGTATATCTATACAGACACACACATGCACACACACTGAGGACCTCCAAATGTATATTTCTGATCCCTACGTTACTCTTGAGATCCAACATTGAATACTAAGTAGAAACCATATCTCACTTTATCAGGGTACGTTTGAATTTTAGCATATGTTTAGTGTATGTTAAGCCTTAATAAATCTTCCTTGAAAGAAGGAAGGAAAGATGGATGAAGGAAAGAAGGAAATGGAGGGAGGGAGGGAGAATATATGAAATGACTTCCTGCAGAGCTCTACCCAGATGTCTCCCAGAAGCCATAGACTCAATGTTTGAAAGATCAGGCTTGTTTTGCCCACACCACTATCACCACCCTCCACCCACCACCATCACGTTCTTCCTCCTCCAGTGCCTTCGTCCCGTGAAATGCTCATCCCTTCTCACTGTGCCCTGTGTCCTGTCTCTGGCATCATCGTAGCTTCCTCCTGCTCCCACACACTCTCCCCTCACCCCAGCAGATGGGGTGACCGGTTCCTAACAATCCCTCCCTCACCTCTGCTGCTGCCAGAACAGACTCTTGTCACTTTTCTCCTTGAATCTGCTGTCATCATCTCATCCCCACCCACACTCAACAACTCTTCCCAAGCTGACAGTCACCACGCTGACATCAACCCTGATCCTGCCTCTCCCCAGCTTCGCACAGCTGCAGCAGCTCTCAAAGGCCTGGAGAAGGCAGCACACATGCCCAGCATCACCACCGGGCTTGCCAGGGCTGGACCACGCCCAGCCCCACATCCTTGTCTCTCAGCGGGGGCCTGACCTCCAATTGCAAGGTCCAGCCATAAATAACTATTCTTTTTCATGCCTCTATGACTTCCCCCTACTCCCTTTTTCTGGGATATTCTTTCCTGTGCTACCATCTGCCTTTCAGCACCTTCATGCTATCCTCATAGTTCATTGCACCTGTGGTAGACAGAATAATGTCCCCCCATGTTAACATCTCAATCCCTGGAACCTGGGGACAAGTTGCCTTATCTGGAAAAAGGGATTTTTCTTATGTGATGACATTAAGGATAGTTAGATAGGGCTGTTATTCTGGGTTATGTGAGTGAGCCCAATGCAATCACAAGAGTCCTTGTGAGACAGAGAGATGGACAGCAGTTGTCATGATGGGCTTTAAAAATGGAGGAGGGGGTGGGCACGGTGGCTCACGTCTGTAATCCCAGCACTTTGGGAGGCCAAGGTAGGTGGATCACTTGAGGTCAGGAGTTCGAGAGCAGCCTGACCAACAGGGTAAAACCTGTCTCTACTAAAAATACAAAAATTAGCCAGGCGTGGTGACATGTGCCTGTAGTCTCAGCTACTCAGGAGGCTGAGGCAGGAGAATCACTTGAACCCGGAAGGCAGAGGTTGCTGTGAGCCGAGATCACACCACTGCACTCCAGCTTGGGCAACAGAGTGAGACTCCATCTCAAAAAAAAAAAAAAATGGAGGGAGCGGCCACAAGCCGAGGAATACCTGAGGCCTCTGAAAGTGGAAGAAGGCGTGAAAACAGATTCTTCCCGAGGGTCCCCTGAAGAAACACAACCTTGCTGACATGTTGATTTTAGCTCCTAAGAGCCACTTTGACCTCCAAGACTATCAGATGCCTGATATGTGTTGTGTTTATCCACTAAGTTCAAAGTAATTTGTTACAGCAGCAATAGAAAATTAATACTTCCCTTCTAATCCATCACAACATCTATGATACTTTATGTATCTACTTTATCACAAAGCTGTTTTCTTGACTTATACTGGAAATTCTCTGAGGACTAAAGACTTTCATCTTTGGATCTCCAAGATGATACTCATTGGGTATTCCATAGATATCAATGGAAAGAGTAAATGAGTTGGAATGAGTTGGGCCCACAGTGTGCTCACTGGAAGTTCCAGTAGGTCAAATTGGATTAATTAAAATAATAGTAAATAATGCACAGAAGCAGCATTGATACTAAAAGAAAGTGACTTTTATTTTAAAATAATGAATAACAGAATAGATAACAGAGCTCTGATGCAAGTTCCCTCTCTGGAGGAAACTTTAGAAAACCATTTACCAGGTTACATTTTGTTTGGTTGTTTGCTTTTTAACTTTTATTTTAGATTCAGAGAGTACATGTGCAGGTTTGTTACCAAGGTATACGGCATGATGCTGAGTTTGGGGTATGAGTGATTCCATCACTAGGTACTGAGCATAGTACTCAATAGTTTTAAGATCCTTGCCCTTCTCTCTCCCCTCCCGCCCACTGTATGGCCTGGAGAAGGCAGCCTACGAGCCCTAGGAGTCTCTGTCTCTGCTGAGAACTCCACTGCTAGTCTGATGGAGCTCCATTTGTATGTGATCTGACCTTTTTCTCTAGCTATCTTCGAGATGTTTTCTTTCCCCTTGACCTTGGACAGTCTAGTGACTCTATGCCTTGGAAATGTTCATTTTGTATTCTCAGAGATGTTCTCTGAACTTCTTATATCTGGATGTCTACCTGTCTAGCAAGATGAGGAAAATTTTCTTGAATTATTGCCTCAACTATTTTTTCCAGGTTGTTTACTTTGTCTCCTCTCTCAGGAATGTCAACAATTCTTAGGTTTGGTCACTTTACATAATTCCATATTTCTCAAAGTCTGTTTTTTAAAAAACTGTTTTTTCTTTATTCTGGTCTGATTGGGTTAGTTCAAAAGACCTATCTTCAAGCTCTGAAGCTCTGAAGTTCTTTTTTCTGCTTGGTGCTATTAATGAAATTTTTAATTGAATTTTGAAATTCCTTAAGTGAGTTTTTCAAATCCAGAAGCTCTGACTGATCTCTTTTTAAGATGTTTATCTCTTCCTTCATTTCCTGGATTGCTTTAGAAGTTTATTTTTCTTGGTTTTCAACTTGGTCTTGGATCTCATTGAGCTTCCTTGCAATCCATGCCTTGATTCTTTATCTGTCATTTCTGAGTTTCCATTTTGGTTGGGATGCATTGCTGCAGAGCTACTGCAATCTTTTGGTGGTATCACTACTTGAAGATTTTGCCAGGTGGACCTGGCTGGTCTGGCCCTGCCCATCATGGCCCCTATCCACCAATAATTCTGGTGCCAGAATTCTTGTGCTGGCTCCTTCTCATCTGGAAACACTGGCACTTCTAGTTTTTGTAATCATTTATGTGCAGGCAGAAGTTTCCCGTTTTCTTTCTTTCCTTATAAGATTATTGCTTTTTTTTTTTTCCTTTCTCTTTTTCCCCCTCCCTAAGGGGTGTGACATAGATAATGCTGGATGGGGTCTTGGCTTTGCTTCTATAGCCCTGTGCACTTCTCTTGGCAGGTTTTATATGGGGCTGTGCAGTTCAACCTATAAGCCCGTAGGTGGTACTTGTAGGTAAGGGCCTGCTGCAGCCCACATGGCTGGATATATATTTGATCCTTTTTAGAGGATTCTTGTTTACAGAGGCAGAAGCTCTCTGTTTCCTCAACCAAAAGGCAGGTCCATGGAATGTGCAGTGGTCTGAGCCCTTTGCTCCCTGCCTTTCTCACTTACTGAACAGTGAGGCTTCACTCACTTTCGTCAGCCAGATGCCATCACAGGAGCTGTTTGCCGGGGTTCTCCTCCTGGGGATCTGGGTTGTCTTTCATGGTTCTGGTGGGCTCCTGTTTTCCTTCTTGGATTAAAGCTCACAGAGCTGATCTTTATGTACCATCTTGCTATTTCCAAGTGGCAGAGGCATGCTGAAGACCTCTGATCTACCATCTTGGAGAAAACAACAACAACAACAAAAAGTTCAGGTTAATTTGTTATAAGCTAACGGTGTTAGATGATTTTGTGATTTCTAAGGTACTTTCGGCATTGACAAAAATCAATTATATTCAAAGAGAAGTCATGAATAAGTTGAAATAATAACACTATTTCTTAAATATGGTGGGGGTGAGCTTAAGTAAAATCTAACATTTATAACCCTCTTGAATTGGATTGAAGATAAGCATCACTACTGTTGGAAAAATCAGTGGGGTGGTATAAGAAAGACAACGTACAAGTACTATCTCCACCACATCCTGATGATACACTTGGAGAAGTTAGGTAACTTCTCTGAGCCTTGGTTTCTCCAGCACACAATGAGAATAACGATGTCCATTCCCCATGTACAACCCCTAACATAGGAACAGACACATCTGAGAAACTCCAACAGTGCCTCCCTTCCCCTGATCTCCTTAGTACTATCAGTAATACCTCACCAGTCTAAAGCATTCTGTGGCATTTTAACATACATGTTCTCATGTTACCTACGTAACAAACTGGCAAAGGGATTCTATCTCAGTCTGCAGGAGATGTCTAAAGACCAGAGTGGCTCAGTAGCTTGCCCAGGACACTCTGCTGGGAAGAAGCGCCGCTGAGAGTTCCAAGGAGAGCATTCATTTCTCCGGGCCCAGATGTTCTGAGACCCAGCAAAGTGTGAGCTTTCCAAACTTTGGAAGATTTGGAAATCCCAAATATTTGGAGGGTCACATGAATATTTTCTGGGTTATTTTGTCAGGCAGATCTTAATTTATTGCTCAGTATCAAATCTGTAATTGTATTTGCATGGCATCTTTCATCTGAAGATTCCAAGACGCTGCCAGACACGGAGGCCCATGCCTACACTTCCAGCATTTTGGGAAGCCAAGGTAAAAAGATCACTTAAGCCCAGGAGTTCAAGACCAACCTGGGCATTATAGCAAGACTCTCTACAAACATTTTAAAGAATGAGCCAGGCATGGTGGTCCATGCCTGTAGTCCCAGCTACTTGGGAGGCTGAGGCAGGAGGATTGCTTGAGTCTAGGAGCTTGAGGCTGCAGTGAGCTATGATTGCGTTACTGCACTCCAGCCTGGGTTACAGGGTGAGATCCTCTCTATAAAAGGACAAATACAAATTCCAATAAGCTTAATAAAATTAATGCATCAATATCATCTTGCTGAAGAGTCATTTTGAATAACTGAAAACATTTTGTCTTTATTTGGTGTAGCTGAGGTTCTGTCTTTCAATACAAACACATACGAAATAGGCCTACTTGTAAGAAAACGGGAAACGTGTTTTAGGGAGTGGCAGATTAATCGTGTTGCTAATGTAGGGTTGTATCTGCAGACATAATTCATGTAATTTATTTAGACCTCACCCTGTGTGATTTTCAAAACACAATTATGTTTTATTTATGTGGAATTTGACTATATATTTACTTCCTAAAATGAGAAGTTCCACATTTTACATATATGAAAGTCCTTTTCAAGTTATCTACATCAACATTTCATTTGTCATTTAAGGCAATTGAAGCACAGAGAGATTAAATGACTTTTAATCATTTAAAAAGTCACTTTTAAGTGATTGCACAGCAAGAGATAGGCAAAGCCACAAATATTGCAACTACCCATTATAGAAACAATTGACATTTTTATAGAGCAGGATGAGTCACCAGTTTCATATATATTTACCCATTCGACAACTGTTTATTTATTTAAAATGTTACCAGGCTCTAGGCATATAGAGAGCTTAAATCAGGAAGAGGAAGACTAAATATGGACCACACGCCTCACAGAAATCCCTTACTGAACCCCAGTCTGATCAGCTGTCCCTCCTCCATGTTCCCATAGTTCTGGATATAATTTGATCATTGCAGCTACCAAACTTCATTCAATAGGCTTTATCAATCCTTTCTCCCCTCCCTACACTGTGAAAATACTGAAGAAAGAAATGATATTCCTTTCTGTATCATTATTCTCATGATAGATGCTTTAAATATTCCAGTTGAAACAAACTAGCCTTCCCTTAATAGTCCCCAGAAATATTACCAGTGAATGGGCACTACAATCACTCTTTGTCACATCAGCCTCCCAGGTGGAACAAGGAACATATATATACTTCAGTTTTACATGTATGAGTATGTGTGCATATGCACATATGTGTGTAAATTTACGGTTTATTAAAGATCCTGGGAATAACAAATAAACTATAATGGGAATTCAATAATATATAAATAAATTATAATAGGAATTCTATTCATTATACTATTTGTAAAAATTCTAAAATAGAGTTTGTATCACAATGTGATGATTGCATATGTATTGATTAATATCTTTAGTTTGAAAAAAAGATTTTTCAAAAATTCAGTTTGCCACTGGAAACATCACAGTTTCAAGCCTTAACTTTGGTTTCCCCTTCCAAATCATCCAGATATAATTATGCATTGCAAAATAGACCCCATCATGTCTGCTTGTCAATTGCCAAGTCAACCATCTTTACTTTCCTGAAGAAAATGCGGACTCTTGGCAGCATTTAATCACTGCAAACCTTCACAGCTTTCCCCATTACTGGTTTCCTGCTGCAAATTTCAGCAGATTGGACACACGAGGTGTCACTATATTTAAAAGTTCATGCTGAACATTTTGCTCAGTTGGAAAAGATTGAGAGTCCTGAAGATGCGATGAGTTCAGCATCTGCTCAGGTAAACAGTGGTGTTAGTGACCCTGTAACGTGCTCCCTGCTGGCAAAGACAATCCCGACACTCTTCCATCCACTTCACTGAAAACAGTTAAAAATGAACCATATCGCATCTCTGAATGGCAATTTCTCTCTATTGTATTGCTTTTTTTTGTAATATCCCAAGCTGCCCACACAAACAAACAGAAACCTATTTTGTTTTATTTTTGCAAAGGGAAATCTCTCGCTCCTCAGAACAATAGACCTTTTGAGGTAGATTATGCCTGAATGTGTAAATTACAAGGCAATAACTTGAAAGATAGCACAAAATTTGGTAAATCAGCTGGTTCTTTTGTCTTTTTTTTTTTTTTTTTTTGCCAAACTATTGGTTCAACTGTTCTTTTCCACTAAGTTGATAGGATTGAGTGGTCTTTTTCTGTATATCGATTCAGTGTCCACGAGTTAGTTCAAGGTGAATGCTTCACCTACAAGAAGCCATTGTATAGAATTCCTAATCTCTTCCTCTACTCCACCTGATGAATTCCTGCCTGTCTTGCTGGTTTTACTCAACTGCTGTTTCTACCAAATAACCTTCTCCAGTTCCCAAAGTTACAATTATTTAATTTCTTTTATTTCTGAAGTCCGTTTGATGAACCTCTGATAAAGCCTTTATTTCATCCTAGCTACATTATAAAAAGTGTGCATGTTCACCACTCTTCATAGTAGACACCATGTGCTATTTAATATATAATAGACGTCCAGTAATTATTTATTACATTGAATTCCACAATGCTAAATAGCAATGAGTCAAAAGAGTTACTCTGCTTATCCATGAAAAGGCAGTTGCCCTTGGTTCTTTCCTAAGTTCTTAGTCCCTTTCTCTGCTTAGTTCATGCATCACAGTCAGCAAAACTTTAGGTGCTGGGCCTCCATCTGTCCAGTCTTGAGGAACACGGAAGGATGGAAAGCACAACAGAATGGATTTTCATCAGCTGTGATGAATGGCTGCTCGTGGACACAGAGATCTGGAGTTTCTACTTGGGGCAGGCTTCCAAATGGAGGGCACTATGGAGGCAGATGTAGCTTTTTCAGGACAAGGATCACCTAATATCACGGGAATTTCTAAGTAGAAAAGGAGGACTCACACGGGATAGCTGGAAGTGACAAGGGCACGGGAACCTGACTATAAATAACTTTCAGCCCATTATATAAGGTAGATATGTTTTTAAATATCTCCTTATGCCTCTTTTCTTTTTTAATCCAATTTCCTTCCTTCTAGCCCTTCTACCATACTTGGCCAGTGTAAGGAGAAGGCTAGCCCTATTTCTGCTACCACACTGTGGGGTTACCTAAGGAACTCACTCTCCCAATCTGATTCTTCATGCTCGCCCATGAAGCAGATGGTCCAGTTGTCTTCTAAGGAAATGTTCAGATTTGCCAATCTACAGGATAACTTCCTCTTATTGCTATAATCCGATATCCTAGATCTCAATGATACTATTCCATGATCTCTTCCTTCTCCCCCTTAGTGAAACAATAAGGAGAACTGAATTGCAAAACTCTAGGTACTCCCATAGAAAAAAATAAAACACAGCATTTCCTGTTCTATATAATGGGCCTTTCTGAAGACATTGTCAAGGTTAGATTGCACCTAATTTTGGTATTCAGGGTTTAGCATTTGACATTTCTCAAATTTCTTTCTTCAACATTAGCTATTTATCTTAATCTGTTTGGGCTGCTGTAACAAAATACCGTAGACTGGGTGGCTTCAACAATCGACATTTACTTCTTACAGTTCTGGAGGTTGGAGACTTGATTCCCCAGTGAAAACTCTTTCCGGCTTGCAGACTGCCATTTTCCTGCTATATCCTCACAAAGTGGAGAGAGAGAGAGACAGACAGAGAGAGAGGAAAAGCTTTCTTGTCTCTTCTTACAAGAACAGTAATCTCATCACTGGATCCCCACCCTCACAACCTCATCTAAACCTACTTACTTTCCACAGGCTCTTCTTCCAAATACCATCACATTGGGGGTTAGGCCTTCGACATATGAATTTGGGGTAATACAAACATTCAGTCCATAATATCATTGTTTTAAAAGTATATTTTAATTTTAAAATCACCTTCACTCATTTTTGTATTCCCCTGTGGGATAGCTGGGCAAACAAAAACACTCTCTGGTTAGATGGCAGAAAAAAAGCAAGAAGACTTTAGAGAAAACTACATAGCCAAACTCTGAGGTTCAGGATGCAAACGCTTCAGTATAAAAAGGATCAAATTTGAACAGCTGAAACTAGGCCCTTTTATCTCCTCTTAAGCCTTCATCCAGGAATCCCATTCACTCTTCACTGCTGCTCAACACTGCAGACCACACAACGAGGGGTGGTTTCCTTTCCAGAATTTTAATAATAAAACAACAACAAAAAATATTGCCTATATTTTTGGTGTGCCATTGGATGTATATTTGTTTTGCTTTAGAAATAATTTTAATAAAGTAATTCATATCTTCCGTAAAATAACTGTCCCTTCTTTTAGTGCTAAAACATTCCTTTGAAAAGGTTTCTACCTCGAAGACTACAATATCCAACAGTACTTGTGCTCCTCGCTTCCCTTCCACCCGCATACTTAGAGGAAACTTTTGTGTCGTAGTCTGGTGTTTCTCTTTCCAGAGGGGGGTAGTAGTAGTAGTAGTAGTAGTAGTAGTAGTAGTAGTAGCAGGAGTAGTAATAGTAGTAATATTTTGAGACATGGTCACACTCTGTCACCCAGGCTAGAGTGCAGCGGCACAATCATTGCTCACTGCAAGTCTTGACCTCCTGGGCTCAGGTGATCCTCCTACCTCAGCCTCCTGAGTAACTGGGACCCCAGGCACATTCCACCAAATCTAGCTAATTTTTGTTTTGCTTTTGTTTTAGTTTGTAGAGATGGGGCCTAACTGTGATGCCCAGGCTGGTCTTGAACTCCAGGACTCAAGAAATCCTTCCACCTTGGCCTCCCAAAGTGCTGTAATTACCAATGGGAGCCACCACACTTGGGCTTATTTTTAATTGGGAATACTTTTATTACAGAGTCCTTTGAGAACATATAGTATTTGTATTTATTATTCAACATCAATATTTTGAGAGCTATCTGCACTGATATGAAAAACGATTCATTCTTAGCAGTGTGCTGAAGTTTGTTTGCACTGGTTGGTAAAAGCCTTTTGTGTGAATCTCTTTGCAACTGCAAAATCAATGTTGTCACTTAGGTAATTTGAAATTGGCCAGGGTGGGAATATTTATACCTCTGAAATTAGAGAATGCTACAAATCAGGGTTATGTTTGCTTTTCTAGGAGGCTAATCATTAAAAAATTACCAGCAAACCATTGTTTTTCTTTTTACCATATATATCATTTTATCACAGTAATAGACTGCATTTTATTTAATCATTTCTCTAATCAGGAACAGTCAGAATGTTTACAAGTTTCTGTACTACAATAATGCTTCAATAAAATGAACTTACATTTCTTTAATTGCACATATGAGAATATTTCTCTAGGGTAGAAGGCCTAGAAGTGGATTTCCAAGTAATTAGATATGCACATTTTTAATTTTAGTAGATAAGATTACTACTTTTTTTTTTATTATACTTTAAGTTCTAGGGTAATGAGCACAACGTGCAGGTTTGTTACATATGTATACATGTGCCATGTTGGTGTGCTGCACCCATTAACTCATCATTTATGTTAGGTATATCTCCTAATGCTATCCCTCCCTCCACCCCCTTCCCACAATAGGACCCGGTGTGTGATATTCCCCTTCCTGTTTCCAAGTGATCTCAAGCTTATCCACCATGATCAAGTGGGCTTCATCCCTGGGATTCAAGGCTGGTGCAACATACGCAAATCAATAAATGTAATCCAGCATATAAACAGAACCAAAGACAAAAACCACATGATTATCTCAATAGACGCAGAAAAGGCCTTTGACAAAATTCAACAGCCCTTCATGCTAAAAACTCTCAATAAATTCGGTATTGATGGAACGTATCTCAAAATAATAAGAGCTATTTATGACAAACCCACAGCCAATATCATACTGAATGGGCAAAAACTGGAAGCATTCCCTTTGAAAACTGGCACAAGACAGGGATGCCCTCTCTCACCACTCCTATTCAACATAGTGTTGGAAGTTCTGGCTAGGGCAATCAGGCAAGAGAAAGAAATCAAGGGTATTCAGTTAGGAAAAGAAGAAGTCAAATTGTCCCTGTTTGCAGATGACATGATTTTATATTTAGAAAACCCCATTGCCTCAGCCCCAAATCTCCTTAAGCTGATAAGCAACTTCAGCAAAGTCTCAGGATACAAAATCAATGTGCAAAAATCACAAGCATTCTTATACATCAGTAACAGACAAACAGAGAGCCAAATCATGAATGAACTCCTATTCACAATAGCTTCAAAGAAAATAAAATACCTAGGAATCCAACTTATAAGGGATGTAAAGGACCTCTTCAAGGAAAACTACAAACCACTGCTCAGTGAAATAAAAGAAGACACAAACAAATGGAAGAACATACCATGCTCATGGATAGGAAGAATCAATATTGTGAAAATGGCCATACTGCCCAAGGTAATTTATAGATTCAATACCATCCCCATTAAGCTACCAGTGACTTTCTTCACAGAATTGGAAAAAACTGCTTTAAAGTTCATATGGAACCAAAACAGAGCCCGCATTGCCAAGACAATCCTAAGCCAAAAGAACAAAGCTGGAGGCATCACCCTACCTGACTTCAAACTATACTACAAGGCTACAGTAACCAAAACAGCATGGTACTGGTACCAAAACAAAGATTACTACTTCTTAATCAATAAAACTTACAATAATTATTTTCTTAGTTTTTTGTGTTGTTACAACAGAATGTCTCACACCGAGTAATTTATGATATTTGGCTTATGGTTCTGAAAGCTGGGAAGTTCAAGAGTATGGCTCTGGCATCTGATGGGGCCTTCATGCTGTGTTTCCCACGGCAGATGGTGGAAGGTCAAGAAAGAATGAGTGTGAGATAGAAAGGGCCGAATTCCCTTTTATAACAACTCACTCTGGTGCTAATGAACCTATTTCCATGATAACAGCATCAGCCCATTCATGAGGGAGGAGTTCTCATGGCCAAATCATCTCTTAATGATCTCACCTCTTCATGCCATCACAATAGAAGTTAAGTTTCAACAAGAGTCTTGGAGGGGACATTCAAAACTATAGCAACTATCTAATGCTCACTAAACATCTTTACCTGGATAATTCCATGAGTAATTAACACCCAACAATTTTAAAACTACTCATCATCCCTCCCCCTTTTATTCTACTTCTTTTCTTCTTGGACTTCTGTATTTCTTATTCCCGTTCTGGCACCAATATCAACCCAGTCTTTCAAGTGAGAAACCTAGACATCAGCCTAATCCTCCTGTCCTGTCTTGCTTTCCTTTTTTTTTTTTTCCCGAGACAGAGTCTCTCTCTGTCGCCCAGGTTGGAGTGCAGTGGCATGATCTCGGCTCACTGCAAGCTCCATCTGCTGGGTTCACGCCATTCTCCTGCCTCAGCTTCCCGAGTAGCTGGGACTACAGCTGCCCATCACCACGCCCAGCTAATTTTTTGTAATTTTAGAAGAGACGGGGTTTGTGTGAGTCAGGATGGTCTTGATCTCCTGACCTCGTGATCCACCCACTTCGGCCTCCCAAAATGCTGGGATTAACAGGCATGAGCCACCGTACCTGGCCCCTTCCATCTTTTATAGCTATTTCCTGAGTGAACTTCTCACCCACTCCCCTTTCTATAAATGCACCAGCACTTCGTAGTTTAGCATCTGAGGATGGCTCATCTGGACTTGTATAACAATTAATTTTTCCCTTCAGTTATTTCTGTGTTTTCTCAGTGGAACCATCTTGCTATGGCAGAAGCAATCTTCTGATTCTTGTAGTTTCAGTAAACCCCTATTGGCTTGGTTTAGCCTGCTGGATTAAATCCAAACTCTCTGGCAGGATATGAGAAGTTGGCTTCTCTCTGCCCTTTACCTATGTATACAGACTGTGTCCCCAAACTACTTTGTCTTCTTGAAGATCTCCATGCACTTACATGCTCTTTCTCTCCCTCTGTACTCCTAGAACACATCTACGTAGCTCTATCTGTTTTATAGACAGTTAGACATTAGGAAGAGATGCTGAAGAGCCAAGCCAAAGAACTGGATGACAACAGAAGCAGTGGGGCTGGTGAGAGGAGAATAGGTTCAAGCAGTATTGCAGATTTAGAATGCTTAGAACTTGATAGCCAACTAAGTTACCAAGGTGGGTGAGAAAAGAGACAATCACAAGACTTCTAGTTTGGAAGACTGGGTGGATAGTGTTGCCAAATGAAGCAAAGAAACCCAGGGGAAGACCTAAATAATTCAATAGTCATTATTCTCTTGGCTGTATTCTTTGACATACTATAGTTTTAAATGTCAAAAACACTACAGAATTCTTGCTCAACTCCTAAGGAAAGGCCTAAGAAGAGGAATGACGTAACTATATACTTTATCTGCCTTTGCTACACAGTTTCTTTTAGTATAAAACACAGAGCCCTTGTATTTTGGCTTTAAGAACAGGGTGCAACACCCATCTGTTCAGTCAATCACAGAGCAGATGCAAGTGGGAGGATAAGGAAGTGTGTGGCCACAATCTCGGATAATAATAAATATTTAAATATGTATTCGTTCTTTGTAATGGATTTAGAAGCAGAGTGATGAACACACTTAAAAAAATCAATAACAACAATGATAATGAGATGTCTCCATAACAATTCTGGATTACGTATGCATTTGAGTTCATCCTAGATGGAAAAATTGGAGGCATTATGTCTTGATGAATCTGCGGTGGCCTCTTTTCCTTGAGTCATGTGAAACTCCCCTTGATCTGGGAGACGGTACAGTGAGGGGCCCGACCTCAGAATTTCCTTCCTGAGCTACACCACAGATGTCAACTCTGCAAGCCAAGGAGAGATCTTAGAGAGTGCTGTGGCCATGTCTCTCCTAGTGCAGAAGATGAAACTAAGATGCAGAGAGAAATGGCAAACACCCTCTTAGAGACGAGCCCACACCTGAACCCAGCCTCCTGGGCCCCCTATGCTCCTTCCTCTTAAAGGGAGCTGAAAAGAAAATGAAAACACCTGGCGAGAACACTTCAGAAGAAATAGATTAAAGGAAGACATCCTTTTAAGCCTACAGAATGTCACATGGAAGATTTTAGCAGTGATTTTAGGAGCAGAGGGGTTTAGGAACTGGGAACTGACAATATTGTACGTTGTTCATGTTGTGCTGTGAAATACAAAAACGGTGCTGCCTTTATTTGAATAAACTGTGTCAGTGACGCTTTTTAAGTATGTGCCTCTATTTTCCTGAGAGGAGCCACTGTGAACTCGCCTCTGCTAACTGGCTGGGTGATGGCATAAAGCAGGACCCCACTAAGTTCCAGGACACCCAGTTCTGCCCTGCAAAGAGCGGTCCCTAATCACAGAGAAAAGAACCCACTCCCTCTTTGCTACTGCCTAGTTTCTGGATAAACCATAAGAACCAGCGAGATCAAAGAACAGAGAATTCCTTCATGGACTACTCAGGGCTAGGAATGGGACTTACCTTGTTATACGAGGAAGATGTATGTACACCCAAGTGTTTCTTACAGAACGAAAGCTATCCATGGGGAAAAAAGTTCAAACTGTATAAGAATGTAAACAATAGGTTAAAAATAAATACTTTTAAATCAAAAATAGGTAATTTACCCCTGACCCTTATGTCTTAATTTTCCCCAAGATAATCTCTCTCTGTCTCTCTTTCTTCAGATAGATAGATAGATAGATAGATAGATGTGTGCGTGTGTGTCCAAGTTTGGATCTCTCTAATACACACATACACACACACACACACACACAGTGTACAAAAATTTCACAAGACTTTCTCTTCTTACATTTATAACTATCATTCAAAGAAAAATAATCAGATACTCTCTTAAGGAAAAGCAAATATATTGGTGAAATCCTACCGATTGAATCAGAAATATTTGATTTTCATTAAAGAGTAGGTTAGTCTGGCTTTTTTGAGACAGGGTCTTGCTCTGTCACCCAGGCTGGGGTGCAGTAGTGCAGTCATGGCTCATTGCAGCCTTGACTTCCTGCACTCAGGTGATCCTCTAAACTCAGCCTCCTGAGTAGCTGGACTACAGTCACGTGACACCACACCTGGCTAATTTTTAAAATTTTTTGTAGAGATGGGGTCCTACTGCCACGTCTGGGGTCCTGTTTCCGAGGGTGGTTTTGAACGCCTGGCCCAAGCAATCCTCCTGCCTTAGTCTCCCAAAGTGCTGGGACTACAAGCGTGAGCCACTGTGCCCAGCTCTAGTCTGGCTCCTTAAAGGCTGTTATCATTTTTTCTAACTCAGATTGGCACCCTGAATTCTGTAGTATAGTTCTGACTGTAGTTAAAAACATTTTGCCTCAAGCTTACCCAAGTGTTTTTCTCTTAGGAGCCAGTGTATGATAACAAATCTATAGTCGGGTACAGTGTCCTAGCTGGGAGACTTTGGACAGGTCCTGTAGTCTTTCTACACTTGGATTTCCTCACCCATATAAGTATAAGGCTAACTCATGGGTTAGGATCAATTAGAGCATGTCCCATGGGCTCACTCACGCACAGCATGTATCATGGAGGATATTTAATAAGTACTAGTTAACTATTTGCATGCTAGAATGTCTTCATCAGTTACTAACACTCCTAATTTTAGCCTTTCAGATTCTGACCACTCACAAAAGTATAACCGGCAACCTCTTAATCCATCCTATCCCTTCTCCCTGCAAGGCATAGCATTTCCGCCAGTTCACCTGAAATTTCAATCAGAATGGATGTATTTTAAAAATAAAGCAGAAACTGGTTGGGCACGCTTCAGAAGCACATGCAGCACTGCCATTAAAATCAGGTCCTCCCAAAAAGACAACCATATTCAAGGAAACCCATATGTCATATATAACCATTGGATGGTATGTGTCTGAGTCTAGGATTATCAAGGCATTCTGACATTTAGTAATTTGAAATAGAACTTATTTATCAGTAGAGTGCTAGAAAAAACAGACAAGTGCAACTGGGAAAAAAACACTAGTTAACATAAATAATGTCATTGTAGAGACAGAAAAAGAATTGGTCATATCTCAGTAAAGAATATGAATTTTAAAGTTATTGGAATACCAGTAACATTATTGCAGGATAAAATGCTGAAAGTCTAAATTTGAAAACAAGCATTTGCCCAAGTTGCCATGCTTTGCATCACTTAATAGGTGTGAGCTAAGGTTTATCTTCTGCTGTCTTCACCTGAGAGTGGCAGGAGGAAGGGGATCTGCAAACACAGCTGGGGCCCACAGGGCATCCCTCAAAGGAACCAAGGGGTATTGGGGATCCCTGCCTGGACACTTGTCTTTCTGCCCACTGTCACCACCACACAGGTTCTGTCACTACAGTGAGATCAGTTGTCAAGGTATGACATTGTACTACTATCCCCTTGTACAGGTGCGTGTGAAATACTAAGAATGCCCTGATGTCTGATCATGGAATAAGGAGAGCAGGGCAGATGTGTGGACTGCAAGGAAGAGGGCAGGACCCCTTCTGTCTGAGACACAACGCAGAAGAGGAAGTCCATGGAAAATCAAGAGCCCTAGGCCCCCTTCTCACAGGGCAGCCACCCTTAGAGCCACACAGAAGAGAGAAGAGAGAAGCGTGTGTGACCTTTTGTGCTTTTTGAGGTGCCTGTGTATATGACCACCTCCAGAACAATGCTGAATGCCCTTTACTGTGTGCCCAGGACGACGTTTCTCACCCACCAACACAGAGGAGTCCCATCATCAGAGCCGGGGGGGCACGGGCAGCTCTGGGGCGTCCGAGGAGTACGACTTTAGCCTGCTCAGTTGAGCAATGGCTACACTGGTTTGCTAGTTTTATCTGTCTGTTTTTACCTAGGCTAAACCCACAAACCCAGAATGGGGTCTCAGAATAACTCCAGAAACTAGAGCTCTGTGCCAAGACAACATGGTGCCTAGAAGAGGGGACCTTTCGCTGAAACCACTCCCTCTGTCCTTTTAATTTTCCCGTAAAAAGTGGCTCAGCTAGAACATCCCCTCCAGCTCACACTAGGCCACAGGCAAGGAGAAAACCTGTCTCACTGAGGAAATCAGAAAGAAGGCTGTTGAATGACCCTGACGTTACAAGTCAGCTCGCAGTTTCCTTATTGTGACTATTTTTGACAATTTTTAAAACTTTCTCATTTGGTGTGAAGTTGCCTATGACAGGGTTACATTTTTTCTTCTGGTATATTCCTCAAACTAGCTAAAAATAAATTAAAATTGTATCTGTTATTGTTTATTATTTTGCTCCCTGAGCCTTGAGAATTTCTTTACGCTAAAGGAAAACTAAGGTTTTAAACTGCACTCGAAACCCTAATCAATACTCAGAATTCGGTCAATTCAAACTGCCAATGGCAAGGGTTGTACTCAAGCATTTCTCCTGTGTGACTCACCTTTGTCTTTTCTGCCTCCCCTCACCTGTACATCCGCGTGCACACGCGCACCCGCGCACACGCGCACCCGCGCACACGCGCACCCGCACACACGCGCACACACCAGTTGCTGAGAAGTGACTGTCCTCACCAAAGGTGTGAAAGTGGCCATGATGCTGAGTGGCCCCAGGAAATGTCAGACGATTGACAGGCTGTCCCTGCTCTGGAACCCTTCCTGGTTTCAAAGAAAACCCATGCAGAGCACTGGGCTGGGGAAGAGCATCAGGAGAGAAAGCGCCGAGTCCTCCAGCAGCGTCAGGACTGCCCTTCGCTTTTGTCCTTGCCCTTGTCAGTGTCCCAGAGCAGGAGAAACTCCTGGGACATTATGATGGGGCTCTTCAGGGCAGGGTCCCCTGAGGAGCTCCTCTCTTTCATTCTGTCATCCCCTACTCTGTTAACATGCATTCAACTTTCGCTTAAAAATAGGCCTGATTGTCACATTCTCTTTGCCAGTTGGAGTGGATGTCACTGAGTGTCACAGAGCCCTTGGCTACAGCTTGTGGAGCGACTGCAGAGAGAAACTGGGTCAACACAGAGCAGCGACAACAGGAAGACTTTTGGAGTCTCTGATGACTCCACCCAGATTCATGCTAAGAGAGAAAGCATCAATTTTTCTTGCCATTGTCTTCTTTTCTATCGATTTCTTCCCATAACTATTTAAAATCACCATCTGTTCTCATCTTGGAAATTTAAGTACATTCAGCACAATTTCCTGATTTTTACATCCTATCACAGATAAGCCATACATACATAGGAAATTTGGGTTCAGTGTCAGGTATATAAAATGAGGTTGTATTATTCCATGTTGGCTTGTAATAAAGGAATACCTGAGACTGGGTAATTTATGAAGAAGAGACTTATTGTGGCTCACGGTTCTGCAGGGTGTATAGAAAGCATGGAACCAGCATCTGCTGGGCTTCTGGGGAGGCCTCGGGAAGCTCTGACTCATGGCGGAAGGGCAGTGGAGCTGGCATAGAAAAGGAGCAAAGGGTTGCGGGGTGGAAGTGGAGATTCTTCTTAATGACCAGATCTCCAGGTAACAGAGTAAGAACTCACTTAATACCGTGTGGATGGCATCAATCCTTTCATGAAGGATCTGTCCCTGTGACCCAAACATCTCCCTCAAGGCCCCACCTCCAACATTGAGTGTCATATTTCAACATGACATGTGGAGAGGATGAGCATTGAAACTGTATCCGAGGTAAAAGAAATTATGCAAATGATTGACAGTCTCTTTGGGACCACGCCTCTGTTACTCTATACTCACCTAGCAAGCATTTAATGAGCACCAGTTATTTGCTAGGCATTCATCGTTCTAAGTTCTGGGGCTACAGAGATGAATGAGGGCTATATAGTCCCTTGAATTTCAAGAAGTTTAAGATCATATAGGATATGGGCCGAGTGCAGTAGCTCACACCTGTAATCCCGGCATTTTGGGAGGGTGAGGCAGGCGGATCACCTGAGGTCAGGAGTTTGAGACTAGCCTGGCCAACATGGTGAAACTGCATCTCCACTAAAAATACAACAATTAGCCAGGCATGGTGGCACATGCCTGTAGTCCCAGCTACTCAGGAGGCTGAGGCAGGAGAATCACTTGAACCCAGGGGGTGGAGGTTGCAGTGAGCTGACATTGTACCACTGCACTCCAGCCTGGGTGACACGGTGAGGCTCTGTCTCAATAAATAAATAAATAAATAAGTAAATAAAAAGGATAACATAGGATATGACCAATTAGCCATTATAACACAGTAAGGGAAATTCTATTATAATTCTACATACAGATCAGGCTTCTCTTTCCACACTAGATGACATCCCCCACCCCAGGCTATCTCGAAAATTCCTGCTTCAAAATATGGTTGAGCAGTTCACCTGTGCAGCAGCACCTGACTTCTCTGAGTAGATTGAACCATCTCTTCCTTTTACCCCCTCATGCCATGTACCTATTAGACTCCCTGAAACTTACAAAACAGAAAACTAACACATCCACTAAATTATGAACCCCTTGAAGGCGACATTTCATCTTACTTCACGTTACAATGCTGGTGTCTACCAAAGTACTCTCCCAGAGTCACACTTTAATCCTATTTGTCAAATGACTGTACAATCCACTTTATTAAAATTATTGAGGGTCTGTGTTGTACCAGGTACTATGCCAGGCAAGGACACGTGTGTGTGTGTGCCCATGTGTGCACACCTGCACCTGTGTGCTGGGGAAAGTGGGGTACTGGGGGAGCACTGCAAAGGTGGACAAAACTTCTGACCACATGGAGCTTATGATCAAGTAAGAATCTCATAATAGGGGCAGGTGCAGTGGCTCACGCCTGTAATCCCAGCACTTTGGGAGGCCGAGGTCGGTGGATCACCTGAGGTCAAGAGTTTGAGGCCAGCCTGGTCAACCTGGGAAGACCCCATCTCTACTAAAACTAAAAAACAAATTAGCTGGGCATGATGGTGTGCACCTGCAGTTCCAGCTACTCAGGGGGCCGAGTCATGAGAATCGCTTAAAACCTGGAAGCAGAGGTTGCATGAACTGAGATCACACCACTGCACTCCAGCCTGGGCGATAGAGTGAGACTGTCCCCGAAAAAAAAAAATTCATAATAAGTAGTAGATATTACTCAAGTATATCTATATTTATCCCCAAGAGGAAATCTTAAGAAATAGCCTGAGATAGTTGTAAATGGAAAAACAAATGTCTGTGTCTCATTTCGACATTCATTTTTAGTATTTTGTTCCTAATTTCTTTATGTTGAATTTTGTAAATTTTGTCTCCGCTATGAAAATAATATTTGATACATGAATATAGACTTTTCTGTTCATCTCATATCTCATCTGTGGCTCTTGTTATAAGGAATTTGGGGTTGCTTTTCTTATTATATTTGGGATTTTTCTCTGATAAACTGCTGCTTACATTTTGATATTTTCCTACCTGGAGATGTATTCCACACACAGCCTATGTTCTTCATCACCTAGCTGTCCTCTGCCTAAAAAGTACGGTCTCTAGGTAGGGAAATTGAAACACACTGTCTCCGGGATCCCTGCCCTTCCTAACACTCGAGATATCTACAATAAAGTCACCTTGACAAACACTTTCTGAGCACCTACTCTGTGCTTACGACTAAATCCATTCTGGAATGAACTGCAAGATAGAGAGTTTCCCAAACCAGATGTGGGAGACAAAGTTTCTCTGATTGAAATAACAGCCTTCCCAGAGAAGCAGACCTTGCCTCATGAATGAGTAGAGGAGAGTGATTATTCTTATTTTTCTTGACCTGATCACTGGAGCTGGTCACATAATTAAGCTGGACCTTGAAAAATAAGTCACGAAAGGCATGAGCAGTATTATAAAGTCACTTGTAACTTAGTGCTCATATTCATGAACATGACTTTGAACCTCCATTTGAAAGAAGTAGTTCCCACTCTTAAGGCTTTTGGTGATTTCCAAGAAGACCGAACACCTATTTTACTGGTTTCTTTGTGTTTCACTTTCCACCCAAGCTTTTCATCCCCTTTCTTCTTTTTGTTCCCAGTCTAGAATTTTCTCCTCTTTTCCAATAGCTACAGCCGCTATTCTGAAACGCGTATTAGAAAAAATGCCATTCTGTACCATTGCTGAGGACTCCCAAGGGCAACACACAGAAGCTAACATTATCAGAAGCCTCAGTATTAACAATTCCAAATCCCAGACTACAGCCAACCCCTTCTCTCCACTACCCCCCAGAGCAGGATCCCTTCTGCAGTCCCTATCTGGAAACTTTTGATAACATTGCTACTCAGCCAAGTCCTTTGTTTGCAGGAAAGGCTGAATGGCAGCATGAAGCTTTCCAAACAACCCGCTTTTTGGCCATTCGCAGCATATCAAAGCCAATTAAGCCTTAGCCATTGCAGACTCGGTGACACATGTGAAATTGTAAAGCACCGGATCTCAAGGAGAACCTTCTGAGCAAATGGTGTTCAGAAGCTCCTTCTTACATAACAATGCCTGGCAACAAGTGGGCTAAAAATATTAACAGAGTAAACAACAGGCAATAAACATGCAAAAGAAAAGGCATTTTGGGGATGGGTTTCAAAAACACACGCTTCTTGGAAAGCAGATGTTATTTTATTTTTTTGGTATTGTCAGGAATATTTTAGTAGTGCAGTGGGCTGTACTATAAATACTGAGAATATCATGCTTGATTCTGGGAGAGGAAGGCCCAGGTTGAAGTGAGTGATATTTGGGGAAGTGTGAGAACAGGAGAGAGATGGTGGGGAATAAATAAAGCCAAGGACTCAGAGTGAAATAGACCCCATAATTAGGCTCTCGGAGAACAGAAGACTAAAGGCTTGGCATAGAAAAAGATTCCCAAAGCTCTGGATTGTACATAGTAGGTAGACAGTGAAAGCTTTCAAATATTGGAGGATTCGAATCCTACATGTTATTTACTGTTGGGTAGAAAGAAGAAAAACGAAAGAAATAATGAACAGCATCTTGACTGCACTCATGACTCCAGAGCTTCCTCCATTTTGACCTCATAGGCACATGACTCCTAGAAGAAAAAGAAGCTTCCTCTTTGAATGTTTTAGCATTAGAGATGCTGTAGCTAGAGGGGTGACGCCTGCCCTGCTCTGGAAGATCTGCTATATCATGGTTATCTATTTAGAATGTCATAAAAAATTTAATACCCACCTGACCAGGTTGGCAAGTTGACATTTAAAATGAATCATGTAGCCCATTTTGAAATAGCTTCTCCAAGGCCTACAGAAGCCAGCGGAGGAGAAGATGCTTCTCTTCTGGGTACCACACTAACTGGCATGAGGCAGTTTACCTTCTAAGGAAGCGGATTGCTGGAGATGGGTTATGGTAACCGATTCTGAGGATTAGAGACAACAGGAGCTTGTTCACAGTGAGCTGGACCTCAGATGTCCTCAGCATTCCTTTTAAATTATAAAACCCCCTGCTCAGAATTATGAAATTTTTGTATATTTATCTCTAACCTTAACTTTACCAAATGCTCAAACTGTGCTCAAATAAGACAAACGCCAAACTGTAACCAATCCAGTTGTTTCTGTACCTCGCTTCCGTTTTCTCTACGTTACTCGCATTTCACCGTCCACAAATTTTCTTTCACCACAGGACTCCACTGGAGTCTCTAAATCTACTGTGATTCTGGGGGCTTCCCAATTCACTAATAATTCATTGCTCATTTAAACTCCTTTAAATTTAATTCCACTGAAGTTTTTCTTTTAATACTTTTCTTTCTTTAAAATCACCTTAATTCTGATTTAATCTCAATAAAACTACAAAACCGCTATTTAACACACTTTGTCCAGCAATTGATTAAAATGTTGTGATTATATATTTTAATATAATATTTAAATTATATATAAATATATATTAAACTATTATATAATTATATTGTATATATATATTCAGATGCTGTGATTAATTTTATTTTTATATGTGTGTGTGTGTGTGTGTGTGTATATATATAAAATTGTCTTCATTTTTTTCACTTTGCTTTTAACCCCTCACTTGCCTTGTGCCCAATTTCTGAAAGCATCTCCAGAGGGCCTTTCAACCATTGCAGTTCCTCCTCCTTGGCCTACAGAAGCCAGCGGAGGAGAAGATGCTTCTCTTCTGGGTACCACACTAACTGACATGAGGCAGTTTACCTTCTAAGGGAGATGATTGCTGGAGGTGAGTTATGCCAGCAGACTCAGGATTAGAGAAAACAGGGGCTTGTTCACAGTGAGCTGGACCTCAGAGTTTTACCATTTGGCATAGAAATTTAACTTTGATCCCATAAAGTGCCCTGCTTAGAAAATGGACTGCATCCACTTTAACTATCCAAAGCTTCCCAGCTGCCAGAGCCAGGTGTATAGTTGGGCCCTCGCATGCTCGCTAACCCCTCAGGATACAGTTATAGGCAAAGTAACTACAGAAGCACACCCAAATCAAATATTTTTAAATTGTAATTAATTGTTGGATATTCATTTTTAAAACTAGCTTCAAAACCCAAGTTTATACATTTTTTTTTCTTAGATAAATCTACTTTTTCTTAAAAAACTTTACCCTTTAGGTTGGCCTGAATCCAGCCAGTGATCTCATGATTCTAAAATTCATGTGAATATTCTGGTGTGCTTTGAGGACCCTTATTTTCTTTCTTACAGGTATTGACTAATTAGTACTGCCTGTCTCAGGTAGGGGACACCATTGCTTCTTATAGGAGAAAGCAATATGTGTAGTGGTGAGGATGCAGATATTGGAGACAGATTTGGTTTCTAATTCTTGTTCTTCTACTTACTAGTTTTATGGTATCAATCAAATTAAGCATTCTCTTCAAGCCTCAGTTTCTTCATCTGTACATTGGAGATAATTACAAAAATGGCAGCTATTGTATTTTCATATTATTCTATTTTATTTGCTTTGTCTATGACTATTTACTTTCATATTATTTCATAATCCTACATCATTTATAACTTAAAGAATATGTATTCCTGAAGCCAGGCATGGTAACTCATGCCTGTAATCCCAGCACTTTTGGAGGCTGAGACAGGCAGACTGCATGAGCCCAGGAGGTCAAGACAAGCCTGGGCAACATGGTGAAACCCTATCTCTACAAAAAAAAAAAAAATACAAAAATTAGTGAGGTGTGGTGGCATGTGCCTGTAGTCTCAGCTACTTGGGAGGCTGAGGATCACCTAAGGCTGGGGAAGTCAAGGCTTCAGTGAGCTATGATTGCAGCACTGCACTCCACCTCAGTAACAGAGTGAGACCCTCTCAGGGAAAAAAAAAATATGTCCTCCTTTCCTATAATGCAAATTACTAGTAAAAATGTCAACATTCCATTTCTGATTTCCACTCCATGAGTTAAACTCTCCAATTACATCATCACTAAATATTTAGGTGGGTTAGTCCATATTGTTCTGTTCATTGAAGAATACAGAAAGTGAAATCAATTTAAAACTTCCCTTTAATACACCTGGATATTAGTTATTGGTTCAATTTGGACTGTGCAGTTTCATAAAGCAAATGGATTTGTCCCCATAAAACTGTATGAATTTATGTAAGCTGGGAATAAATTACATCCTTTGATACATGTTTTATAGAGACAAAAAAATGAGAATTAAAATCTTTTTTTTTTTTTTTCTGTTTTCAGGATTCACCAATAGGTGTACATTAATATTTTCCTTGCCTTGGGGAATTCAACTCAATTCCAAGTGTTCTCAAAGAGACAAAACAATTTCACACCAAAAGATGTAATCCAATTTCTTGCATACCCCAGTTCCCTGGAAGCTTCATTATAAAGCCCATCTCAGGCCTTTAAAACCTACTTTAAAAGATTCGGAGTTTAATATGAAATGGTAAAATGTGATAGTCAGGGCTTTCTAGTGTCCCCAGTAAGAAATCCCATTGAAAAGAGGACCAAACATGCCTCTTTGTCAGCAGCGGGCATGATCCGAGGCTCCTGAGGAGAGGGCAGCGGGATCCACCTTGTATTGAAAATCACGGTGGGTCTGAATGTTTGTGTTCCTACAAAGCTCATAGGTTAACATCCCGACTCTCAAGGTGATGGATTAGAAGATGAGATCTTTAGGGAGTGATTAGATCATGGGGATGACAACCTCATGAACAGAATTAGTGTTTTCATAAAAGGTGCCCAAGACAGACCGTTGCCTTCTCCACCGTGTGAGGACATAGCCAGAAGCAGCCATCCATGAATGAGGAAGAGGTCCCTCACCAGACACCAAATCTGCTGGCCCCTAGATCTTGGACTTCCAGCCTCTAGAACTGTGAGAAATAAAATTCTGTAGTTTATAAGCCACCCGGTATTTTTGCTGTAGCAGCTGGAATATAGTAAGACCATATCTCTTTTTGTATCCTTCACTGTCGTTGATCAGGAATTTTTAAATTTCAGAAGGAATTCTTATTTTTCAAAAATTAATGAACACACTCATTTTATGTTGACTTCATCGATAAAATATAGAATAGAATAAAGAAAGAATTCCAAATTCTAATAAGATTTCCTTTAGGACGCTCTTCTTAGTTATTTAGAAAGGAAACAAAGAAGAAAACTCCTAAAACAAAAATGCCAAATTTGAAGAAAAGGCTAAACTTAAAACTTTGTGATTTTAGCCACATCACTTTCTTTTTAGCTATATTTTTCCATCACCTTACCCATTCAAAATCCTTTTCCTGACGTAGTATGACTGAAAGCAGGTAAAGAGGTAAAAGGAAGAATAAGTTTCCTTTGCTCTCTCTGGATGTTGCCTGGGCACTGACATTTGCAATTCAGTACGATTCTCAGTCCCCAACCGGTCCTGGAAGTCCAGATCATCGTGGAAGCCAAGAACACCTTCTGCCCTCTGATTTTGGCACAGCGGTGGCCACTTCACTCAGATGTGTGCCTCCCGGCAGTTATTCCCGCTGCAGGGCCTGCGGACTGGCATGCTGCAATATGCTCTACCTGGGGCTGCACCTGAGACCATATGGACCTTCAGCTGCTGCACCATACAGGGACCTGCCTGGAGAAAGCCGAGGACCAGATGGAGCAGACGATACCTGTGTGAGACCGTCTGACTCGACGCTGCTGGGGACTTGGTGTGCGGAAAATGGCAGACTATAAACATTTAAATAATAATACCATAACACATGCTGATTCTTTTCCACCAGAAAGGTAAAGAAATTGAAAAAAAAAATTAAAAAATTTAAAAAACCTTTCTGGGAAAGATAAACCTACCATAGAATAGGAATGAGCTTTTTCTTTTCTTTTCTTTTTTAAATAAAGTTAAGAGTCAAAGAATTAAAACCAAACATGGGTATAGGAAACAGTTCTAAAGGCAAAAATGGAGACTTAGAAAGCGTTGGATGGGAGCCAGGAGCCACAGATTTCAGTGTACTAAGTTGTGATGTGACTTTACACGAGACACTTTACTCACACTGTGCCTCAGTCTCCCCACTGATAATATAAAGGGAGTGGCAGATGCCGTTCAAGATGCCAAGATAAGGAGTTTGTGCCTGGCCATGAACCAATGCATTGAGAATCATCAAGAAAGACTAATTACACAAAACACTTCAGCAAACTAAGGAGTGTGCTTAGGAACGTGGCTGATTTGCATTCTGATTCAAACTCCTTATCTCATAGCAGATAGAAAAGAAATTTCTGAGAGCCTGAAAAGTGTTTAGGGACCAGTATCAGACGGTGAGTACTTTGAGTAGCACTGGATTAGGTTACCTCTTTAAACTTTCAGCATTCTTGAATTGTTCAGGACTAAGTGAAGAATTCAGGACTAAGTACCATGTTACCTTATGTTACTTTTTACTTGCCTTCAAATATAAAACAAATATGCGCAAAAAAGTAAAATGTGGCTTAAAGAGTCCTAATTTGCTATAAGTTATAAATTCCCCAGAAGCGTAAGAAAAAAAGAATCAAGTATTCAATTGTTCTTGCATTCCACAAATATTCATGAAATGCTGGTAAGCTTAATTGAAAAATTGTACCCATAGTCTAATGTGTACAACCATTCTAGCTTCAAGGGGTTTCTGGAAAATACGATTCTTGGGTGGGGGTTTACATGATGAATTGAATATTGTCAGATGAAGAATTGGGCACAGTGAGAAGGAAGGAGAGGTAGTCCCAGCTGAGGGAAATAAAAAGTCTCATGGGAAAGACTACAGCGCAAGTAGAAATGCACACATAGTTTTCTGTTGCTAGAATTTGAAGTCCAAGAGTGGAAGATGAGAAGGTAGGAAGTCTGTAGGTCATACAAGACCTTGAATTCCTGGCAGAGGAGCTCAGACATCTCTATAGGGGATGGGGATCAATTAAATGGCTGTCAAACAATACAGTGGTAAGATCAGATCTATTTTTTAGATTAACCACTCTGACAGTTACATGAAGAAGGGGCTGGGAAAAGAAAAGTTGAGACTAGATCGTACCAAGGTCTACTAGACCAGATCCTGGTAATCCAGATCCTACAGGAGAAAATTACATACAGTATCTTGGGATAGAGAGGTGATGAAGTCCTGAAGTAGGGAAGAAGAAAACAAAGCAGACATTAAAAATTGTAATTACTAGATAGTTTTCATTTGTTGATGATTTTAGCTTCTAATCCACTACCACTCTCATCCACAATAGCCTTGGCTTAATTACTAGTGAATTCAATACATGCACAGACAATTCCATCGAAAGTCTTGCCTCTTAGTTCCTTAGCCTCCATCTTCTACAGATCTTGTCCTTCATAGGACCCCAGCCACTCACTCCTATGGCTACACCCAAGACAGTGCCATTAACAATAAGCAGAACTCCTTCATATTTACAATGTCAAGCAGCCATTGTTGACCTCTGCCTCTTATCTTCCTAGCTCACTTCCTCTAGTATTTCAACATGAATAGTCTTTTCTTCCCAAAATTACCACCATTCCATGGATCCTATCACTACACTGTCTCTCAACTCCTTGGTGTCCTATCATCCCTCCTTACCTAACTTAAACTCCATGATCAATTACTACAGCAGCTCCCTTGCATTCATCTCCAAACCCCTCACTCTTTTCATCACATTATCATTATTTGGCAAAACCACAACCCAAGTCAATTCAACTTTCTACCTACTCCATGCCCTACCTACTGTGCTCATACATCTCACCATTTCTGGAGAAAAGCATGCAGCCATTCTGACCACTCTCAAATAAAACTTTATACCAAGAATTCTAAGTGAACCATTGTTGCTGCCTGGCCATTATGTAATTTCCTAATCTGTTAGTTCTTCTATTTTCTTAGGTTACTATATCATACACTCTCCTTTCTCCTCAAACCTCCAACACTTTTATTTCCATCCTTACTGTCAACTAGTGACCTGCTTGGTATTTTATTGCTATAATTGCAACAATCAGAAGACAGTTTCCAAAGATTAGCAGCACCAATCTACCTACTAGCCCACAGCAGTATATTCTCTGACATTCCTCATTACTGTGAGTGAAACCTTCCCAAGTTATTAGGGCACCCCCACCCCATCCATTTATATACTATTTCCCCAACCTTTTCACCTACCTGAGGTACTGATGAAGCAATTCTCTCCCTCTCTCCTTCATATTTTCCCACCCTACTTGATTATTCCCATTGATACAAATATACTATTACTTTTCCCATTTTATAAACAAACAAATACCCCTTTTTTTTTTTACATGGAGTCTGGCTCTGTCGCCCAGGCTGGACTGTGTTCTTGGCTCATGGCAACCTCTGCCTCCTGAGTTCAAGCAATTCTCCTGCCTCAGCCTCCTAAGTAGCTGGAATTACAGGCACATGCCACCAAGCCCAGCTAATTTTTGTATTTTTAGTTGAGACGAGGTTTCACAATGTTGGCAAGGTTGATCTCAAACTCCTGACCCCAAGTGATCCACCCAGCTTGGCCTCCCAAAGTGCTGGGATTATAAGTGTGATACCCTTCTCTTGACCAAACTTTGTCCCCTTCTCTGATCTCATATACAGTAATACTTACTGAGAAAGTTTTTCAGCCTGAGCGTGGTGGCTACATCTGTAATCTACGTTTGGAAGGTCAAGGCAAGCGGATTGCTTGAGCTCAAGAGTTTGAGACCAGCCTGAACAACATGGCAAAATCCTGTCTCTACAAAAAATACAAAAATTAGCTGGGTGCAGTGGCATACACCTGTAGTCCCAGCTAGCTGGGAAACTAAGGGAGGATTTCTTGAACCTGGGAAGTCAAGGCTACAGTGAGCCATGCTGATGGCACCACTGCACTTCAGCCTGGGTGACAAAATGAGACCCTGTTTCCAAAATAATAATAATAATAGTAGTTTAATGTGTAAGCTCCCTTCTTGTTTTGAACACACTTCAATTAGAATTTGGTCTTACCACGCCACTGAAATTTTTCTTGTAAAAGATACCAGTGAACTCTGCATTGCTAAGTCCAAAGATCATTTCTTAATATTGACATCTGTGAGCTCAGTTTTCAATCTCGAGATCTTTCAACTGTGTCCTAATGAGAGCATGGGACATCATTGATCATTGCCTCCTCCTGTAGCAGATATTTATTTATTTATATTTATTTATTATTTTTTTCTTTTTTTGAGATGGAGTCACGCTCTGTCACCCAGGCTGGAGTGCAGTAGCACAATCTAGGCTCACTGCAAGCTCCACCTCCTGGGTTCACGCCATTCTCCTACCTCAGCCTCCCAAGTAGCTGGAACTGTAGGTGCCTGCCACCATGCCTGGCTAATTCGTTTTGTGTGTGTGTATTTTTAGTAGAGATGGGGTTTCACCATGTTAGCCAGGATGGTCTCGATATCCTGACCTTGTGATCCACCCCCCTTGGCCTCCCAAAGTGCTGGGATTATAGGTGTGAGCCACCGTGCCCAGCCCTGCAGATATTTATTCCATTTCCAGGACACCACATTGCCATGGTTTTCCTCCCACCTTACTGGCTGTGCCTTCTCAGGGTCCCTCACTCATGACTCTTCATCTCCCCAGTCTCTTCACCATTGAATGCTGAGGGCATTCAGCACTTACAGCTCCTCTCTATCCATCACTTTGCCTTAGTGATATCATCTACTCTAAAAGATTTAAACCCTATCCAAAAGCTAGGCTACTCTCAAATTTACATTTCCAACCCACATGTCTCTTGGTAATTCCGGACTCACATATCTGACTTCCCATTCAATATTTCCTGCTCTTTCTCTAAGTTAACATATCCAAATTCAAATTTCTTCTCTTCCTCCCAAAATTCATCCCATGGGCAGTCATCCCTATCTTGGCTGCTGGCAGCTGTATTCTTTTAGATGCTCAGGCCAAAAATATAAACGTTACCTTGACTCCCCTATTTCTTTCAGAATACACATTCAATCTGTCAGAAAATCCTGTCTTTCAAAATGCATGCAGACTCCAATAATACTATGCCGCCTCCACCACTAATGCTGTAGCCTAAGGCACTTTCATCTCATGGTTGGGTTATTGCAATGGCCTCATAACGGAACTCTCTTATTCTGCCCTTGCCCCAACACTGTGAGTAATCCTCTTAAAATTTAAATCACATCTTGTCACCCTTCTACCCAAAACCACTCAATGGCATCCCATCTCATTCAGAATAAAGCCATAGTTGATAGGCCTGAAAAGTCTGTTATGATGTGGACCCCAGATTGCCCTGTAACCTCATCTCCAACCGCTCTTCCCCTTGCTGCTTTCCTTTGAGCTACTCTGGTTTTATTGTTATTCCTCAAATAAAGAAGTTCTCAATACTCTGGATGTCATTCTTTGATAAATATGCATATTGCAATATCTTCCCCCCAACTACAGGTTAGTTTTTTTCCTTTTTTCCTTAAAGATGGCTTTGAAATATATTTTAGGGAATAGTTGGGATTGCTATGAAAACAAAAATTTCTATTACTAGAGGTAAAGCTGTAGCTGACGGCCAGAGAGTGAGGCTCCAAAGTTGGTGCTGCTGTAACTGTAGATTTTGTCCTGGAGTGAAGGATTTGCCCTTGAGTTTTCAGACTACACATGAATGGAAGAGAAGGCCTTGGCCTATGAGAAATGGGGGTAGAAGTGATACACCGCCCAGCATGCATTAGCTATTTTTCCTAATGCAGCAAACCACCATGGCACACGTTTACCTATGTCACAAACCTGCATATCCTGCACAAGTGCCCCAGAGCTTAAAAAAAAAAAAAAAAAAAAATTAAGCGATAGCCTGCATAAAACTGTTCTGATGCTACTAATTCAGGGATATGGAAACTCTGAATTAGTAGCATCAGGCTACTCCCCAGGTGCTACTAATTCAGGGAAATGGAAACTAATAAAGTATGTCCAACAGCTGAGCAAGGAAACAAAATGATTCTCTTGCGCTCAGTGCCTAAACAATGTATTCCACTAGAAACTTCAAATAGAAAGTAAACCATGCACTTCACATGCATTTGAACTTAAAAACTGCATTTACTTCATTATGAAGAAAATCATAAACTATGAATTAATGTTTTAAAAGAGAAAAACAGTAGTCCAGGTTGTTGATACCCTTGATAGAAATAAATGGGAAACCATCCATCAATTTCTACCTCATGGGATTCCAATGTGAGAGGATGGCAGGGACCAGAACTTAACAAAGATGAATTTACAAACAAAATCACAAAAATAAAAAATTCCATCATAAGTACAAGACAGCGGTTACATGAAAAAAAAAGGGAAGTGGGGAGCACAAATGTCTCAGGTACCAGAAGCAGTAGAAAAAGAACCTAAAGGCGATCATAAACTCAGAATATTTAAATGTTTAAAAAGATAAAAGAAGTTTTAAAAACATCTGGAAAGAATAAGATGGTATGCAAAATCACTAAGTAAACTTGAAAAAAAGAACCAAATAGAACATTTACTAATAAAAAATACAGTAATTAAAGTAAAATAAACCAGGCCGGGACACAGTGTCGAATACCTCTAATCCCAGCAGCTGGGGAGGCCAAAGCGAGAGGATCACTTGACACCAGGAGCTCAAGACCAGCCTAGGCAACATAGCAACACCCTTCTCTACAAAAAATAAAAACACATTAGCTAGGTACAGTGGCACGTGCTTGCAGTCCTAGCTACTTGGGAGGCTGACGCAAGAGGATCACTTGAGCCAGGAGGTCAAGGCTGCAGTGAGCTGTAATCCAACATACTACTGCACTCCAGCTTGTGCAACAGAGTGAGACTCTGTCTCTAAACATAAAAATAACAAAATAAAAATGAAATGAAGTGAATGACTTAAATAGCAGTCTAAACACAATTTAAGAGAGTGTTAGTAAACAGGAAGGTGGATCCGCAAAAACTACTCAGGAAGAAGCACAATGTAATACAAAATATAATAGATTATAGAGGAGACACAGAGAGTCCTCAATACCTGGCTAATGGGAATTCAGAGAAGAGAATAGAGAGAGAGGGTAATGGGAATGATAGATAATGCTAAGGATTCCTCAGAATTCATGAAAGACAGGGTTCTCACTTTGAGAAGGAAGAATGAGTTCTAAGCAAGAGAAGTGAAAGGGTATTTTTCCTTAGGTGATAGGATACTGCCCAATTTGTAGTACTTTCATTTGAAAGGTAATTATTTTATGAGTATAAATGAGTTCTAAGCAAGAGAAGTGAAAGGGTATTTTTCCTTAGGTGATAGGATACTGCCCATTTTGTAGTACTTTCATTTGAAAGGTAATTATTTTATGAGTATAAATGAGTTCTAAGCAAGAGAAGTGAAAGGGTATTTTTCCTTAGGTGATAGGATACTGCCCAATTTGTAGCACTTTCATTTGAAAGATAATTATTTTACGAGTATAAATATTATAACATAATATTTAAAACGTGTAAGGGAAATGATCAGAAAAAAAACTGTTTTTCATTTCTGTTCTTCTCTTAGCAGAGAACGCCATTGTTACCTATTTCTTGTGTATCCTTCCAGAAATCTTTTATGCATGTACAATTATGTACATATAATCCGTGTGTGTATATATATACACACACACATTTATTGTTTACACAAGTGGTAGAATACCATGTAAACTTCACTGTGTTCACTTTTTTTAACAATACCAAAACTGTTACAAATGATGACATAAAATAGATGCCTTATTTTTAATGGCTACATAGTTTTCTATTAGATAGTGGGTAATAAACTATTTTAAATTAATTATCATCATTTCTTAGAAGCTCAAATTGTTTCTAATCACTTTATTGTAAATAATGCTCAGTAATTCTTCTTGCACGATTATCTTTTCACATAATATTTGTCAGTAAACAAATTTGCAAAGATGTAATTGGTGGGCCAGAGCAGGATGTATTTTTAAAAAACTGGTAGATAATAAATGCCTCTCTACTTTATTGTATAAAAGACTTACATACTAAACCTTCGGACATTTTGTTAGATTTCCTACTTGGAAATATTCAGGGGCTGTGCACTGCATGACTTTTCTTTTTCTGCAAAGCATTCAACAAAAATATCCAGCTATACATGTGATATACATATGCTATGGATTTTAATTATGACGGTAACAATATCTAATTCAGGTAAATACTTTACTTCTTTTGCTCAAAGACTGTTGTGTGACTTCCAGATCAAAACCAAATGCAATATTATATCCAAATATATATATTCTTTAAGGTCTAGATCAAAAGCTTTGTTGAGCTTTGGTTGCTCTGATCTCCATTTTGTCAAATCAGAACTTTTTAACTTTTCTCTCTACTTTTTCAGTCCTTCATCCATATCTAAGTGAAGTACTGACTCTGTTCATGCACCATTGGCCTCACCCCTTAGCTCACAGGCTTCCTCGGCTGGGACTGACCTTCCGCCTTACCCCGGCACCTGTCTCAGAATCTGAAGCTATGATAGCAGGCCTGCAGGCTTTTATTACATTAAATTGAAGAAAGAACACAGGTGTATTGCAGTTCCAAACTTAAACCACGGAATATTTCACTAGTAGCATTAAACAAGAAAGTAATAAGCCAAAATAAACTTAAGATAATTGACAAAATATATTGTTAAAATTTTTGAAGCTTCTAGTGTTCAGGATGAACACTCCAATTAAGTACATATTTGGGTGAAGGTATAACGTTTTTACACATGATCGCTAAATTCTCTCATCAGACATTTCTGGCATGGAAGAAATAGAAATCTATTTGAAAGCTTCTCTATTTCTTGTTAAAAAAAAATCTTCAGACAAATTAAATTTAACAGATTTCAAATGAGCAAAAAACAATTCATGGATCAGACATCGCCTAGAACCAGGATACGTTCAGAATGACTCCAGGGCTGCCACATGGTCAGATAACATTTATGGACAGAAAACGGAGAGTGGTGGACAGAAAACAAAAATGAGGAACAGAAACAGCTAGATTGGATGCAGTGGGGCATTTACCTTATTTCAACCTGGTTTGAAGAGTTGGCTGCTGTATTAGTCCGTTCTCACACTGCTACAAGGAGACTGGGTAATTTAAAAAGGAAAGAGGTTTAATTGACTCACAGTTCAGCGTAGCTGGGGAGGCCTCAGGAAACTTACAATCATGGTGGAACGTTCCCCTTCTTCACAAGGTGGCAGGAAGGAGAATGAATGAAGGAGGAACTACCAAACACGTATAAAACCATCAGATCTCCTGAGAACACACTCACTGTTATGCGAACAGCATGGGGGTAACTACCACCATGACTCAATTGCCTTCACCTGGTCTCTCCCTTGACACGTGGTGATAATGGGGATTAAAATTCAAGATGAGATTTTGGTGTGGACAAGAAAGCCTAATTAGATCAGCTGCCTAGAGTTAAATGAAGTTCAGCTGCTGTGATTGGCTGAGACTACAATGTATTTAACACATCAAATTGGGTTACAGCTCCTTATATATGGAAAAACCTTTAGGCTTAATGTAAAATAAGGAGGCAGTTTGAGGCCAAATTTAATTTAACACTGAAATTTTAAATATGCAAAGGGTCTCTAGGCTGAAAGGATCCCAGTTGTGTTTGTCCTAATAAAACCGGGTGTGCTCTGCAAACAGGCTACGCTGCAGACATCCTAGAGTGGGAACATAAAGACTTACTGGGGCCCCAGCGGCCAATCATCTCTCTGGGGCAACACTGAATTTCCTAGAACCTCTGGAGAATTTGCATATGGTATCAGCAGGATAAAACAAAAGATGGAAAATTAAACTATGCTTGGAGTTTTGCAAAATTTGCTTAAAATACTTTGTCAATCTGAAATAATTGACATGATCAGAATCCAGCTTAAAAGAATTATTCAAGCACAAAATTAAAGGACAGCTGTCTGAGGAACACAGACTCCAAACAAATGGAGTCAGTGCTCCACAGTGAAAATGTTAAGGTTTTACTTAGATAGGTAGAAACAAAGAAGTTTAGCAGAATCATATTTTCCGTACAAGGCTGTTTTATGAGTTACAGCAATTTGGTTGGTCACCACTGGTTCCTTTTCAGGAAATGCATAATTAACATTCTATCTGAAGCAATTTGATAATCATAGAGTCTTTTGCTCTATCTGGTCTAGTCTGGTACAAGACAAGAAATAAGAAAGTTAATCTGTAAAGAGGGTCAACAATTAATAGGGAAGGGATCCTATCTCTGGCACTATTTAGTCTTTTACAACATTTTACTAAACAATGTAGGTACGGAAAAAGCTAATCTATAAGCAGAGAAACAAAGGTTGCAGCCGCCTGTTACATGACTACGTGACTCAGGACCCACCAACACATTTCTTTTAAGGCTCAAAATAATTTAAAGTTTCAATAGCGTTAATTTGAATTACTTATTTTCACAACTTTGTGCACTAAGACACTTTTCTTGGCCTGTGCCCCCATCTTCACCCCACATATGTTCTGTAAGTAGCTCAATGCATCTGTTCCGCAAATAAGCATTCTCAGTTGAGGACTTTATCTCCTCTGAGACCACAATCTCTCAAGTCGAAGGCTCTGTCTGAGCCTAATGTGCTCTTGATATATACACAGCAATAATGAAAAGTGTGACATCACATGTTCACTTGTGATTCTACAGAAGCAAACTTCCAGATTAGTAAAATGATGTAATTCTTCCAAATATTCAAAATGTTTAATCTTTCATCTTTGAACTACTCACATATGTAGTAATGCATTTTTCTCTTTAGGAGGCACATCTCTTTTTTAAGATGAGTTCCTTGTGCAGGCCAAGAGAAAACTTCCTCTGCCCACTGAAGACTCTCTGAAAATCAGCTGACAAAAGGCAGATTAATAGAAGAAACATGATACAAAATTTATTTTAACATGCCCAGCATGGTAGAATCCTAGGAGACTTATGAACCAATAACTCGATGGGGTCCAGATGCTTATATAACTTTCTTCATGAAGGAGCAGGGAGAGGGGGAATGTAGGTAATTCTTTTGAAGAGCAATGGGTGATTATTAGGGAGAATGAGTGGACCTGGGAGACAGAAATTAGCCTGTAAATGAATGTCTTTGGAAGTTGAATGCATCCTGGAGATTGAAATTGTCTTGTGAAAAGGTCACCCAGGCATATCTACACTCCTCAGTCTTCTTTTCTGCCTCAGTAAATGAGATTTCAGGGCAAGGTGGAAACCAATTGTTCTCCTTGGTGTTTCCAGTCTGTATGTAGATAAAAACAAAGCCTCTCCTAGCACATGGTTGTTTCCAAAGACCTTTAACTCAAAACGCTTATCAAGCCAGGATGCCTTTTTTTGGAGTGAAGTTTTCAAGGATACTTCACTCTCAAACCAATAATATTTTCTATACTTTATTTTAAAAGATGAAGACGTCACCAGACTTTACTTGCTTCAATTTCAATCGCAATCAATCAGGAGCATACTTTAGATTTACAAAATAGTTGTGTTTAATCACCAATAAAATATAATATCAAGGAAAATTATTCAATTAGCAAGACTGCTATAATTTTTGTTACTACAGCCACTTATGTTGCATTTAAAGTAACATGATATGCACATTCTCTTTAATACATCTCAAACAATGTTGAAACTCCTCAAATGGTCCATTCCAAAAATGGAGCTTCAGATCATACATTTATATTTTATTCATCAACAAGCATTTCAGTTTCTTATAAAGCAAATGACTTTCTCCCCAAACCCTAACTCTTCATATCAAATACAAACATGTTGCCACTTGAAGCAATTTCCCCCAAATGGTTGATTTATACAGCCTCACAAATCGTAAATTTCCAGGCAAATAAATCATTTTGCACTTGGTTTCTACAAACATAAAATAAAAGATTTTTTAAAGGTGCTGACTAAGACCTTTGCTGAATTTGCTTAAATACTTCATACTTTAACTAAAGTATATATTGATGCATTTCGTTTCCCTGAGAGAAGCAATATGGTAATAAGTTCTTAACAATTCAGATCTGTGCCTTTTCATGGTGCATTTTGCAATTCTATCTTACTTTTTTTTTCTTTCTCTAATCAGTAATCAGTACTTTTTGAGGTTTATGTGTACAGTATGTAATTTGATTTCCTTCCCTGGCAAGCTAATACATTGACTGAATACAGAGATTAAAAGTACATATATTTAGAATCAAGCAAAGCATAATATATGTTTTTGCTTCAGTGATGAGCCTGATACATTAATCAAGGTAGCAGGCTCAAGCAAAACATTACAGTTTCTCCTGCTCAAAGGAAAGAGCAGCAATTCTTTCATCAGTGTTTCAATGTCAGGTAAGGAATTGGGAGAGAATCAGGAGCATGTTGTCTCTTGCCCAGATGGCTTTAATCTTACGTTAAGTATTCTTTTTTCTTCCCAACCCTAAAGCCTCAGATCGACTTGGGATACTGTATATGTTTGTCCATAAGGATAATGATATTTCATTCTTGCTTTCTGACTTCATTAGCTCTATAGAGAGGTTGCCTCTTTAAATATTTTTTTTCTTTTTAATGTAACGGTAGCTTTAAATGCAGAACGTAGAATCTGTCTTATTAAAAACCACCTGTTGGGTTGATAGCCAGCTTTGTTGGCTGGGCATTGTGCACTCTCTGATTAAATTGTGGTGAATGCACCTGGGTTACTATGGCATTAGAACACATTGTGATTTGATTGGAGGTTAGAGACTGTGAACAGGTTTCACAGAATATAGAATTTTCTAATAATGGAACTGGCTGCAACTCTGTAGTTATTTTCTTCCAATCCCCTTGATTTACAGATGAGGAAACTGAAGTCCAGGAGGTAAAGAGAATGGGCCAAATTTATCCAACTGATTAACAAAACAAAAACAAAACTAAAATTCTCTTGATCACTAAACCTGAGTTAGTTCTAATATGGCAAAAATCCAAGTGATATTCGCTGTTGGACACATTATAAAAATTTTCCAACAAATTTAACAACTGATTTTGAATTCACAGGGGGAATCAGATTCATGAATTTCTAACAGAGATAGGCTTTTTTAAAAGTAAATTAAGATTGATATTTTGCTCTTTCAAACAGTGAAAAGAGAGGAGCTGTTTATGTGTCCTAGTGGTTTCATAGGATCAGGTTACTTAATCTGAAACGCATATAATGTGATTTGAGCAATTTCCACAGTCTAACGGGATGAATTTCAACGACCTGATCTGGGAAGAGAAATGCCATCATTCAACCAAATGATGTGACCAAATCTGTTGGTACCAGTGCCATTAGCGTGGGATTTTCTGACCTACAAAAGTGGATTTACAATCAACATGCCCTTTCATCCTTAGTTTGATGATGTTGATGATGATGACAGTAAATATGTTGGGTGCCATATAGTGTTCTAAGTTCTTTTCACTGGAATCTAACTCAATTGGTACCATTATTATTCATAGCTTATCAGTGAATTCTGCCCCCAGATTCTATAATCTTTTTATTATCTCATAAAAATTACAAAGCAGTAATGTCTTCTTCTGCCATGTGTGATCATATTGGAAAACTGGAAGATGCATGTGTGAGGAATACCTTACTCTCACCCTCACATTTCTGTGAAGGGAGATACCTCACCTTCTTGGAAAATTGCTTGAAAGGGAACTTACATCTCTTTCTCCATCCAGTATAAGTCTCCTTCATAGGAAAGTTGAGGATCTCCAAGGTCCAGCTAATGAGAAAAATGTGGTCTGACTTTTGTTGAGCCCATTTCTCTGTTGAATTATATTAGTAGAATAACAGTATCTGATCATATGTGGCCTAGCTATCCAGCTGTCTTTCTCTTGCTTACTCTGGGCACTGTCTTTGTTTGACTGTAACAGCCATACACTTCCAATCTTAAAAGGTAGGATAGTACAACGGTTGAGTTCCTAGAATCTGCCTTCAAACACTCATTGCTTACCTGTGAGACTTTGGACAATTCACATTATCTTTCAATGTCTCATTATCTCCAGCTACAAATGAAAATGATAATAATAGTAACTACCACATAAGATTGTTTTAGTCTTTATGTAAGATGATACTTCAGAAATGCTTAGAAAAAGTGAATGGCATCAACAAACATATTACTAACCATTGTTATTATTATTCATGGTAAGTATGCCCTGGGTCTAGCCTCCCTGCTGTACACAAGACTTCAGTGACCTGCTTCTCTTCCTAAAACAGAGGGAACCAAAGAGATATGATGGCTTTATGGACCTAGCTGTTTAAGGAGCTAAGAAGGCCCTGCAAACTCTGATCTGTTTATAACTTAAGTGCTCTGAATACAGCAGAACTCTTGTTCTCCCTTTGGGCCTGAGTGAATATTTTAAAAGGTTGCAGTTAACCTACACCTCCTAACACCTTAGATAAAGAGTAGTTTCTTGTACCTTCCTGAGCTGTAATTGATGTTGCTTGAATACCCTTTTAATTCACATGCTGAAGATTAGATTGAATTAAGGTAGCTCATTTTCTAAAATGTAAGGAATCTTTTACAGTGTTAATTCTAGTGATAACCCATACTTTATTTTGAAAAAATGTTTATGTTGTCATTTAACTCTTCTAGTGCCTTTTTGATAATTGGAGGAGACAGAATTAATTTGGGCACTGCAGCAATTTGGAGAATAGGCATGGAGCTCCCAGAGAAGGCTTTTCAACTTTATTTTTTTAGATGGAGTTTCACTCCTGTCCCCCAGGCTGGAGTGCAATGGGGCGATCTTGGCTCACGGCAACTTCCGCCTCCCAGGTTCAAGTGATTCTCCTGCCTCAGCCTCCCTAGTAGCTGGGATTACAGACATGTGCCACCACACCTGGCTTATTTTGTATTTTTAGTAGAGAAGGGGTTTCTCCACATTGGTCAGGCTGGTCTTGAACTCCTGACCTTAGGTGATCCACTCGCCTTGGCCTCCCAAAGTGCTGGGATTACAGGCATGAGCCACCATGCCCGGCCGGCTTTTCAACTTTTAAAGCCCATATGAATCACTAGGAATCTTCATAAACTGCATATCCTGATTCAGTAGTGCTGAAGCAGGGCCTGGAGAAGTGTTTGTAACAAGCTCTCAGATGGTGCCTATGCTGCTGCACAGCAAGGTCCTAGAGAATGTTGGGCAATGACATGGGATGAATATAAGATTCCTCATGCTGCCTCAGTTGTGTAAAACCTGGGTGTTAGAACATCCGTGCCTACTCCTACAAAAGCAGACATGGTTCTAGATGTGTGACCTAAACTTTAAAACAACAATAACAAAACTCTCCTAAAAGTCTCAATTTTGTTGCCAAAGATAGCTGATGTATACATCACCGATGCAATAAATTTGGGGTTCATATAATGTAGGATGTGGTAGTTATTCTCATTTCTACTCAAATTTCATTCGTTTCTAGTGGAGAGAATGCTACTAAGCCTTCATCTTAGAAATGCTACTTAGAAAACCCACCCAGTCAAGCTATACTTTTTCTGCGCAAAAGAACACCAAAACATTTAGTGATGTTTGCCTTTAAAACTTAGCAATTACCTGACCATAATCAAAAGCACCATCTCCTGCGGAAAAATTTTCCACAAATATGAGGAACTGCAAAATGTTCATGAAAAATATATGTCGCGAGGTGGCGGACGCCTGTAGTCCCAGCTACTCGGGAGGCTGAGGCAGGAGAATGGTGGGAACCCGGGAGGCGGAGCTTGCAGTGAGCCAAGATCATGCCACTGCACTCCAGCCTGGGCGACAGAGCGAGACTCCATCTCAAAAAAAAAAAAGAAAAAGAAAAAAAGAAAAATACGTGTCATGAAAAAGCTATGTATGAATTTAAAAAATTTTTGCACCAAAATAAACTTCAACTAACTTATAATGCATCTGAACAGGATCTAGTTTGAGGTACTAAGAAAGACAAAAACACCAGTTTGAAAAGAATCCCTATCAGAGCAACAGGAATTCTAAAATTAAAGCAAGAATAAACATAAAATATACGGTAAAACCTGGGTGAAAGAATGGGAAATTATTGATGCTTTATGAGTTTTGTGGGGACAATTTCAAAAAGAAATCAGCAGTTTACATATAGATAATTCATTTTAAGATGAGATAAGATGATGTAGACCATCCACATCATTTATAAGAATAAATATTAATTTTGTTTGTGCCCTAATTGAAGAGAACTGGTGATTAATAGCACAAAGAATAGCAAACACCATAGCCATCTCAATTAGTTCAGCTTACACAATTCTAACTAAAAAATTAAAGTTGAGCAAAATTTCATGTAATGGGTGTCAAAATCATTGCACACAGATCAGCTGGAGACAAGTACAGAGCTCTCAATAGACATTTTTTTAAATAGTGAGATTAAGATCCTAAGCTTTTTTTTTTTTTTTTTTTTTTTTTTTTAATGAGACGGAGTCTCTCTCTGTTGTCAGGCTGGAGTGCAGTGGTGCCATCTCAGCTCACTGCAACCTCCAACTCCCTTGTTCAAACGATTCTCCTGCCTCAGCCTCCCAAGTAGCTGGGATTACAGGCACGTGCCACCATGCCCAGCTAATTTTTGTGTTTTTAGTAGATACAAGGTTTCACCATGTTGGCCAGGATGGTCTTGATCTCCTGACCCGCCTTGGCCTCCCAAAGTGCTGGGATTACAGGTGTGAGCCACTGTGCCCGGCCCTGAGCATATTTTTGAAGAATACTTATGGGAGATGAAACATGGCTTTACCAGTACCATCCTGAAGACAATGCAAAATGAGAGCAATGGCTACCAAGAGGTGGAGGTGGCCCAATCAAAGCAAAAATGAAAAAGTGAAGAACAAAGGTCATGGAAAAAGTTTTTGAAATTCTCAAGTCATTTTGCTTCTTGACTTTCTGGAGGACCAAAGAATGATAATATCTGCTTATTATCAGAGTGTTTTCAGAAAAGTTAGCCAAACCTTTAGCAGAAAAACACCTAGGAAAGCTTCACCAGAGAGTCTCTCTCAACCATCACAAAGCTCCTGGTCATTTCTCTCACAAAACAAGGGTAATTTTCTAAGAGTTTCCATAAAAATTATTAGGTATCCACCTTACAGTCCTGATTTGGCTATTTTTGACTCTTTTTTGTTTTCTAATCATTAAAAATATCTATAAACAAAGGCCATTTTTCTTCTGTTAAAAAATGTAAAAAAGATTGCATTGATAAATCTAAATTTCCAAGACTCTCAGTTTTTTGAGGGATGAACTAAATTGCTGGTACCATCACTTATAAAACTGTCTTGACCTTAATGGAGCTAATGTTAAGAAATAAAGCTTATATTTTAAAAATTTTATCTTTTAATTCCATTTTTCATGAACTTTTTGAAGTCCCCTTATATATTATTATGTAACCCCTTTTTCTAAGGCCGGACTTAAACTACGTTTTTGTCTGTTGGTGAAAGTACAAGCATTACAATTCTCCATGAACAAAAATCTCATTAATAATGCCTTTATTTAACAATTAAGGAAGGAGAGGCACAGGAGAATTGTAATTAATCCCAGGCCACACAACAATTTAGGAAGAGAATCATGGTGAAGACCTATGTGGTGACTTCCAGTCTAATTTCTGTCTATGCTGCTGTAACATATAAGTTTTAAGTACAGTCAATCCTCATTATGCATGGATTCTGTATTTGTGAGTTCTCTTACTCCGAAAATTTATTTTAACCCCCAAATCAATGTTATTGGCACTTTCATAGTCATTTACAACGTTGGTAGAGAAGCAAAATATTTGAATCATCCAAAACACAAGTTCCCAGCTGAGATTGAACAAGGCAACACTCTGCCTTCTTGTTTCAGTCCTCAGGCTCTAAAGAAGTGTCCTTTTTAAGGTCTATGTACGCTACATCTTTTGCTTGTGATTTTGCTGTTGAAAATGACCTCTACTCATAGTACTGAAGGTCTGTCTTGTGTACCTACATGAAAGAAGACTATGATGTGCCTTATGGAAAAAAAAAAAAAATGTGTGTTTTAGGTAAGTTTAATTCAGGCCAAGTTATCATCCAATTGGCTGTGAGTTCAATTTTAATTAATCAACAATATGTCATAAATAAAGTGTCTTTAAACAGAACTACACATAAAACAAGGTTGTGTATTGGTTGGTTGAGGAACACATGACTGAAGGCTCACAGGTACCTGATCCTGTTTTTCCCCAAGGGCAATTGTTCAGTATTCACAATTTCAGTCTTCACACTGCTTTGTGATCTGGTTATAACAGCTAAAATAGAATAAGACAACCTACTAAATACATTTGAAGCAGATAAAGACAACATTGTAGACTTCCAGACAGGATCATGAACTGAGAAGATAAGAAACCCCACCCAGACCTTCACTCATTCCCAAAACACAGAAATTATAGATGGCCTCCTCTAAATACTAAAGCCTAAAACAGGAAAGCAAAATCTTCGGACACCAGAACTAAAGATGAAATCCATTGCCATGTTAATGAGTGAGATTTGAAGTCATGCAGCCCACGGGCAAGTCCAGGTGTACATTTTATGAAAAAAAAAGTAATGCCAGAACTGAAATATAGATGAAAGCTATAGAAATCATCGGAAGTAGAGATGGACACCCTGCATATAGCCAAGGACCAGTCATAAGCTGGAACGTGAACAATTCTGCCTGGAGCTCAAGGGTATCCCCAGAAGTAAGCACTTGGTCTTAGGTCACGGATAGAATCAGAGAGAGCTTCAAAAATGTTGAAACCTGTGTTACAATATATGCAAATTAAAGTTCAGAAATCATTGTATAAGCTGATAAAAAACTGACGTGAAACCACCCTGTAAGTATGCCTTCAAAAGTCAGAGCACTTGAGGAGAAAAACACGCATGGAAAATTGTCCCAGCTGAAAATGTGTTTATAAATAAGAGACGAAGAAGGAATCACCCTGCCAAGAAGACACAGTCGGAAGACACAACAAATAATACAATTTATATTGAAATAATAAGTTACAGTAGAAAAAAGTCTAATAGAAACTTGAGTATAATTAATGTAGTCAAAAAAAGCAATAAATAACAATATATAAAATAATACCGGTAAAACCACATTAAAATATAAAAATCTTTCTCAGATTAAAAAAATACATTCGTCTTCAGAATAAAAAATAATATTCCACAGAATCGTAAAAAACAAATCTATACATAGTCACTATATTATGAAACTATGTGTCTTATTAAGAAAAAGTCATATTAAAACTACCAGACAAGATTAGATCAATTATTTGCAAATGATCAATGTAATAAGGAAAGAAGACTTCTGATCAGTAACTATAGATGTCAGAAATCTTTACTATTATACTTAAAGTGCAGAGGGGAAACAATTTTCAATTTAGGATTTTCTATCCAGCTTACCTCTTACTTCAGGTAAAGATTAGAATGGTAGCATTTTCAAACATACACATACTGGAAGTATTCATCATCTGCAAATCTTTATGAAAAACAAGAACTATTAAGATATGTTTTTCATAAAGTAGAGAAAAAAGACCAAAAAGCCAAAGAGTTTACAGTAAATACTATGAGAATATTTCTTATTTAAATAAGATATAACTAACATTCTAGGCAACAATATTATAGAGGATGGGAGATAGAATTGGGAGGGAAGTTAAAACATGCAAAGATATTAACACTGTATGTAAAAATGAAAAAGATATTTGTTGGCTCTAAATTTTATTAGAAAACATCAAATACATGTGTTAAAAATGTTAGAGTACCTATCAGTACTAGAAAAAAAGTTTCTTCAAAACAACATAACAGATTAAAAAGGAACTAATTTTAGGAGGAAAAAAAAATAACAAAAGTTCACAGAATATGAGCCAGCTCAAAAATTTACTTATTTTCAGTAAGTAATAAAGATTCTACTGTACACAGAATCACAGGGTCAAAGGAAGACCCAAAACTACATCAGGAGAAACCTCCATGAATTTGATGGTAGGTCCCATAGCCTTCAGGCATGACAGGCATGACTTGGCCACTGCATCAAGCATAAGGCTGTTTTGGGTTGATTTCTATGTAGTTGAGTTAAAATACCAAGATCCTGGGCAGATCATTCCCGGAAAGCAGAAGAACATATTAATGAAAGCTAGACCTGGGTAGGAGTGAGGGGTGAGTATTGAGTTTAGCTTGCAAAATTGGCTGTTCGTATCTGCCATCCTTTTCAAATTCCTATTAAGATATTTAACAGAGATTTCTGTGAGCATAGGCTCCAAACACTTTGTTAGGAAAATGCAAAAAACACTTATTTTTTAATCTCCCCAACCCCATTAAAAAATTATTGGTAGTGATTGGTTTTGAGCCCTCAGTGACTACGTATCTTTAGGAAATACTACTTCTCCAAATGGGACATTAATTTTATCAGTACAACAAAGCATTACAGAATGAATTCAACAATATAATATAAATAGAGGGAAATTCAGGAATTTCAAGGAAGAGATCTTACAAGAAGCGTTTAACATACCAATTCTATTTACTAACCAAGCTCCTCCAATTAAGTTGGATGGTGGGTATCATAAAAGGGAAAAATCATTTTCTCCATCAGAAGATCCCAAGTAGCAATTATTGACTAAGAAGCAGGGAATATCTGAAGCTATCAGAGGTACCTATTAATACTATTGGGGCATTCATTCACTCTGTAGAAGAGGGGCAGACTCAGTCATAGGATTGATTTTTTTTCTTTTTTTTCTTTTTTTTTTTTGAGACAGAGTCTCACTCTGTTGTCCTGGCTGGAGTGCAGTGGCATGATCTTGGCTCACTGCAACCTCCGTCTCCCGGGTTCAACCAATTCTCCTGCCTCAGCCTCCTGAGTATCTGGGATTACAGGCACCCACCACCATGCCCAGCTAATTTTTGTATTTTTAGTAGAGACAGGGTTTTACCATCTTGGCCAGGCTGGTCTCAAACTCCTGACCTCAAGCGATACACCCGCCTTGGCCTCCCAAAGTGCTGGGATAACAGGCATGAGCCACGGCGCCCGGCAGAATTGATTTTCAAAAGTTAAGCACGGGCATATATACAAGAAGATGGTGATTTTGGTTCTTGATACTTGAAGATAATTACACTTGTGAATTTAAAGGAAATTAAATTTTTCCTCAGAACACATTTTAATGATGTGAGTTTTTTAGTCTGAATTTTTTTAAGTATTTTTCATACCAACTGATACAGACAGATTATTAAATATCACAAACTGTCAAGACTTTTAGCTCTGAGGCACTTCTAAGAAGGACAATTTGGCCATACTGAAAGTTCTTCAAGTTATCCTTGGTGAAATGATAATTGTGGCATGCATGTGCATTAGGGACATACAAATTCATGACTGGAAGCAGGTGTCCAGCCAGCCAGGGTAAGGACTAGGGAGATGTCATCCAGTGAGTGTTGCTGACAGTTGGTTAAAGGTGTCATTTTGAACTTTCTGCTTCATACCAGCTAATTCTAAGTGGCCATTTCCCTCCTCAGAACTGACAATCTGCCTTTTCCAGAAGAAGCCATTTTGGAGATTTCATCTTTTAAATTAACTCCCAGAAATACAAAGACGAAACGGAGGAAAGTAAACACCGAGGTGTTGAGATGGTGACCCAAGGCAGAGCTTGCCCAATGAGGGACAGCGGCACTACAAGACCACAAACTCTTCAGTCCTTGGAGTCAGTTTTGTTAATGGATTTGTGGGAATTTTCTCTACTAACTAGTGCCCTTTTAGACAATGTTCTTGATGATATAGAGCAAGACAAAGTCAAGCCAGATAAATGCAACTTCACCAATAATTTTTAAGAAAAAATCCCAATCAGAGCATAGACTTCTGATATCTAATTTTCCCAAGAGATAATAAAGCTTAGTACCTAGTGACATCAGTCAAATCAGAGCAGAGGCCCAGCATGGGATTCACCCCTCTGGGCCAGCATCCTCTAGTGGAAGGATGCAAGAGGCCTCAAAAGACGCTAAGAGAAGTGATCTGACCCAGAGCCCTGTCTATGCCATGGTTAGGGGAAGTCACAGCAGAATTTTGTTGGGTCCTCCAAATTATGAAAAGTCCCCTTCTCAGACAAAGAAGCTTTAATAATAATTGAGTTGTATTGACTTACTACAGTGAGAAAAACTACATAGATAATTCACAAATGATTTTTTCATTAGGGAAAGTGAACACGGTTTTGATTACTGGTGTGCCCGGCTCCAAAGTTGTTAAGCAGGATATCAGAAGGAAGAGGAATCTTCAATGGTTGATAGATTGGTTGATATCTTGACTCAGAATCAAGGTGAGTGAGGTGAGGTTCTGAGAGCAGGAAATGTCATGCTATGGAGACATTCTGCAGTTGTAGTTGTACAGTCGATAAGAAAGGTAGTATTCAGTTTTCAAACATTAGAACAAACCTCACCTCTGTCTCTCAATGCACAGTCCTTCTTTCATGGTTCACATAACGGTTCTCTATCGTAAGACATTGAGGCAAGGCTGTATATTTCACAGCCATTCTCATTCTCGCAATGCCCAACACAGCGCAGGCCACAACAGGCAGAACAGATGGATTGGCTGGACCCACTGACCAGGCCCTCTCTGCAGTGACAGAGCCTGTGCCTAACAATGCCTGATGAACGAATCACACCTGGCCTTTTCCCCTGGATCTGTCTGTTCCCTGGGAGTTCCCTTCCCCAGATGCTTGCTTGCACTGGAAAAGTGGTGAAGATACTGCTTGGGCTCCTGTTGCTCCCACCTGCCCCATGTACAGGTGATGTGGCACCTCCCAGCTGTTGACACACATGCTCCCTGCCTTTATCTCAGCTTCAATTCCCACCAGCCACGGTGAAATTTCCCCCAACTGCTACCAATTCTCACACAGGAAGACATGCAATTGCTTCAGTAATTACTGAATTTTACAATCAGGACGGCCATTTTTCAACACAGGTGCATTTAATGGCTTAGAGCCACATGCTCTGAAAATGAACCATACTGTCCCTTTTGATCTGAAATTAACCAACTGTGCTTCACGAAAAGGCCAATAAGGTTCTTTTCTGCTAATTACTAGAATGTTATGACTTCGTTCTGGGATATCAGAGACATTGGCTGGTGGGCATAAGAAAAAGAAGGCAGGTTAGTAGATTATAAATACAAGCCAGTTGTAGGGATGATCTCAAAGAGGTATATTCATCCAGTCCGCTGAGCCCAAAGGGTGTGATATGGTCACAGTAGTCATTGGTATTCATCAAGGGAAACCATATCATGAGTGTGGACCCAGCAAAGGGGATCCAAGGGACAGGTGGAACCTTGAATATCTTCAGCACCTTGCACGGAACCTGGCTAACAGTAGGCAGGCCATAAATTCTGTGCAATAAGGGTAGGCAAGTAGATCCCAAGCCCCTGGGGAAAAGCTTAACAAGTTCTTGGTAGAGGATTGAGGATTCAGTGGAGGCACCTGGGGGTTCAGGGCTGGTATTAACTCCCAGGGATTAAGGTGTGACTGAGCCTCCAGGTAGAAGGCATCATTGGTTACAGATTCCATGGTCTAAACAAGGCAAGAATTGACATTTTAGTGCTATCATCCTTCCTTAAAGTAATCAACTTAAAACATAAGAGAGATGTCACTGTTCCAGCTCAAGGGTATTGTTCTTCTTCAGTTTTGCCATCCCAAGCTTATTTGCAAGAACTTTCCTATCATTAAATACCCTATGAAGTGTCCACATCTCATCGTTGCACCCACAGTTGTTTTAGGGATTGTAGGTGCTCTCGTGGGTGATTGAATGGGAAGAGAGCAAAGGCTGTGGCAGTTGGGCGCTACTTTGTCTGAGCAGTGCGTATGGTACCTGTCTCAGTAACATTTCCTCCATGGCCTGCAGGAGGGCCTGTGGGGAAGAGCCCTGTGGACTGGCACTGGCAGGTTCTGGCCCAGGTAAGTCCTGTGCTGTCGGAAGGCAAGACCTCCTCTTCCATGGGCTCCTGCACACTCAAGACACGTAGCCCAACCACCAGCTCTTTCACAAAAGTTAGAATTCTTTCTTCCGGGGTAACTTTCTCCAGGACAGCTGAGGCTCTGGGGCTTCTGCAGGCATTATTTTCACTGCCCGCCCTCACCTTCCCCCACCACTCTTGATTCTCATCCCCAGGTCTATACCACCCCCACCAACCCTTCTCTCCTCCCTCATTTTCACAACAGATCCTGATGTTCATTGAACCCAGAGTTCCAATCATCTGTCACCAAGAGCATGGCCTTACTTCTTTGAAGGCAGAGAACAGTTCATCTCCCAGTGTCCTCTAGAAGGAAGAAGACACATTTCATTCCATCTATAACACAGCAAATGAAGAAGAATCCACAGGGGCACGTTAAAATTGCCTGATGTTCTCATGGAAAGACACTGTCTTGCTTAAACACATTCTCCTGGCTTAATTCTCCACAAAATGCGGCCCTTGCCTTCAGAGTTTATAATCTAGCTGAGAAAATGGCAACAGGAGATGTCATAAGACTATGTCGAATCGATGGTTGAGGGCTGTGTCTGATGCACAGGTGATTCGTGTTTAATGATCCTGGGGAAAGGAGACAAAATGATGGGCATTTTCCTGGAAGAGGCAGAAAATGAGCTAAGCTTTGAACTTAGGAACAAACATTTTGGCTAGCAGAAAGAGAGAGAGGGTGAGGAAAATTAAGATGAATTGAAGAGTCTGGCTAGGAAGAGAGAGAAAAGAGAGCTTTGCCTTGTTAGAGGGGAGCTAAGGTTGGTGAAATCACAGTGTGCCGGTTGTTTAAGGAGGAAATTACACAGGACTTAGAAACCAGGAACGGAAGCGTAGACCTGGTGTGAAGCAAATGTGTAGGCGTTCAGGTGTTGAGATCTGTAGGGAAGGACTGGAGTTGGGAAGGGGGGCATCAGGGCTGCTGCTGCAGTCATCCCAACATTAGGGCTTGGACCAAACCTAAGAGGATCTTGAATGAACAAGTTGGTAAAATGCCATGTTGCTGATCTGGAAGTATTTCTTCTGCAGAGCAGCATTCGTAAGCCTGTAATGTCAGTGGGTTAATTTTCAGGCCAACTCTGATTCCGAAGCTCATTTTTCATAAAGCAGAGAGAGCCTCGTTTTGATGCACGTGAAAGGGGCAGAGGTCAACTGCCAGGCCACTCACTCCCTGACCTCCATCCACATGTGGCCCTCAGCATTTCCCAAAGGTATCCTCTGAGCTCCCTGACCCAGGAGTACTGGAGGTTAACACTTTGTTAAAACATTCTATTCAGCTGGTTAAACAAAGGAATACTGAAATAATGGCTACTAATGACCACTCATGATGACATTAACTGGATCTTTTGAGAACACGAGGGACTCTGGGAGAGAAAGGGTAAGAGAAAAAGAAATGAGTAACTTGCTGCAGGCACATTCCTGCAAACATTAAGCTGGCTGATTAACATGGAAACTGCAGACAGAGAAAACTGCAAAACACATGAAAGAAAAGGTGTGAAGATGAATAAACAAGGAAAGAACTGGAATAAAAGTGTGGAGTGGGCATGAGCAGCATCACTTAGCCCTGATCGATAAAGCAACATTCTTAAGACATCGGGACCAACCTCTCTAGCCTTCCTCCTATTTATTCCTCAGACCATAGCAAAAGGGAGAAGTTTTAAATGCACACTTCATTATGTCATTTCCAGGTTTAAAATCCTTCAAATGTTAGCTATGGTTTTTCAAGATGAAGTCCAAAGCCACAAGAAGGCTGCTTGCTCACCAAGCCTTCTGCAACTGAACGAGTGCCTGAATAATCTACTCGGCTCTGGACAACCTCTTCAAACTCATCTCTTCCCATCTCATCTCTCAATCTTCTCTGTCTGTCTTTTCTCTCTCTCTCTCTCTCTCTCTCTCTCTCTCTCACACACACACACACACACACAGACACACATACACACACAATGTATGCATTTATTTATTTTTGAGACAGGGTCTTGCTCAGTTGCCCAGGCTGGAGTGCAATGGTGTAATCATGGCTCACTGCAGCCTTGACCTCGTGGGCTCAAGTGATGCTCCTGCCTTGGCCTCCTGAGTAGCTAGGACTACAGCTGCACACCACCACGCCCAGCTTTATAGTACTTTTTGCAGAGACAGGGTTTCACCGTGTTGCCCAAGCCAGTCTTGAACTCCTGGGCTCAGGTGATCCTCCTACACTTGGCTTCCCAAAGTGCTGGATTACAGGTATGAGCCACCATGCTCAGCTCACACTTTATTTCTTTTCTGGGCACACCGGCTGTGCTTCAGGCCCTCTGTGAGTTTCTCTTCATCTCTCTCTATTTCAGGGCCTTTGCCTGTGAGAAACATTCCATCTGAAGCTTCTCCACCCTTTCTTCCTCCAGCTAATTCCTACTTATCTTTTCAGTCTCCTTGTACGGGGTTGTTCTTGCATTGCTATAAGGAAATACCTTATAGAAAAGAGGTTTAATGGACTCCCAGTCTTGCAGGCTGTACAGGAAGTGGGGTGCTGGCATCTGCTTAGCTTCTGAGGAGGCTTCAAGGAGCTTCCAATCATAGTGGAAGACAAAGTGGGGAGCCAAGTTATCACATGGGGAGAGTGAGAGCAAGAGAGAGAGGGGGGAGGTGCCATACACTTTCAAACAACCAGATCTCAGAGAACTCACTCACTGCTGTGAGGACAGCACCAAGCCATGAGGGATCTGTCCCTGTGACCCAAACTCCTCCCAGCAGGCCCCACTTCCAACACTGAAGATCACATTTCAACATGAGGTTGGAGCAGGGACAAATATCCAAACCATATCATTCATTTCCACTGTGTCAGCCTTGGTGAGACCTCTGAACGTGAAATCTCATACTACTCTTCGTGACTTTTGCCCAATTTGTAAATGCTTCTGTCTTTTCCTAAGTGCCATAGGCGCAAGGATCACCTTCCAGTGCAGCGTCTGGCACATGGGAAGCACTGGATGGATATTGGAAGGAAGGAAGACAGAGATGGATGGAGAACGAGGGGGAGGAAGAGACAGCAGTGCTTCAGAGGAGCTCCTGTCACGGTGGGACTGTCATCATCCTAAGAGGAGTGAGAGAACCACTGGTTACTTTATGTAATGGACAGGCATTTCATGAGTAGGGGATGAAGAAAACTTTCTCAGTAAAGTAAAGGTAACTTTGGAATGTTATTGACATAGCAGCTGGGATTAATTTTGGTTTCATGTAACAGAAAACCTAAGCAGTGGTGGCGTAAACCACAAGATTTAATTTTCTCATGAAAAAGAAGAGTCCAGGATTGACAAGGTAGTTCCTCAACGTCTTCAAGGACCACATGACCCCAGACTGCCATTCTGCCATCGTTAAGGTACCGTCCTCATCCTCCTGGTCCCAGCAGCACATTCTCTTATGGGACTGCATAGAAGAAGGAGAATCTGGCTCACCCACTCCATCATAGGGTGCTGCCCCAAAGTCATATGTAACACACATTTATAGCTCATTAGTCAGAACTGAGCATCACGGCTATACTGAGCTTAAAGAAATGCTGGGAAATGCAGGGTGTAGATAGGCACATAATAAAATTAGTCCTGTTATTAAGAAATAAGGGAGAGCATGGGTGAGATGGTCAGTCAGTGGTATTACGCCACAGTCTCTTCTTGTGCCAATAACTTTGTGACTTTTTTGTTTTTGCAAGTCTACCATAAAGACAGAATTCTAGAGTCTTAAAATTGACGTCAGTCTCAATTACAATGCAACAAAGAACAAAACAAAGCACAAGAAAAAAAATGAAAAGAGCACAATAAACAACAGAATGGTGAAGAAAAACCTGACATGCAGAACCATACAAAAATAGGAAATGTTTTCCTTCAAAACTTACACTCACCCACAAACACACCTCCTTCAAATTTAGTAGCATTGAACAAAAACAGAGTTGTGCTTTGCTGGGGCTTCACAGTCAATACGTAGCATGCCTGCCAGAATTCCAAAGAGGAGCAGGGGTTTGATAAATGGCATTGCATGGTCAACTCAAAACCTCATCACCAACTTGGAATTCAAAATATTGCTATGCTGGCGAGAAATCCTTACTGAAGTATGGCCTGGGAGGAAAAGAACGCAGGTCATGCAGGGGTCCAAGTGGTTTTCTTTGCTTCCTGCTACTCCGCTCTGATGCTGCCCTGGCAGCTGGACTGATTGAGTTCTATCATACATTAATGGGAATGGATGACAGAGTGTCACCAACTCGAGTGTCATATGTGCAGTGTTGCTGCGGCCAGAGGTCTGGGAGATGAAGTGTGATGGGCCCATCTGTCACCCGAGGCAAAGATGTTCTCCAACCTGAGACTGTGCAAGGCACCTAGGTCTCCACCTGATGTTAGACAGCCTGTTTCTTTATTTAAAAGAAAAATAACCAGGGCTGGGTGCCAGGGCGGAGGCATTGGCTCCCCACCACCCGCAGCAGGAAAGCTCATTAGCTTAATCTTCAAGCACTCGCAATTGAAAGCAAGGCAACAAGACAGCTCCAGAGAGAACAGCTAAGGCCCTGGCTCACCTCCTTCAGCTCTGAGGGATTCAGGGAAGTGGGGCAGAGGACCACACCCTAGCTCTTGGAGGAACTTCTCCCTCTGGCCTCTATTCAGATTCCTCCCTTAGGACTTCATGCACATGGCTCACCCCATGAGCCCTTCTCTGCTCCCTGGAGCACAGACGTCCCTCTCCTCCTCTGAACTCTGAGCAAGGGTTCTGTACTGGTTGTCGTCCGGTTGAAACATCCTGACTTGCACGGTTTTAACCCACTTATGCCTAGTGTTCCATTATTGGAACGCTAAGCTTGTGGGAGTTATTTATGTCATACTGCTCAAGGTCATCGCCAAGGTCTGATTTTTCTCACACACACACACAAAAAGTGCACCCTCCAGCGTAAATGGGTTAATGAGTAGATGTGCATATTCCAGCTGTATTATTTGAACTTTACCATTGTTATAGTTCTTTATAAACCCCACAGAACTAGCATCTATTTGGTGGATGATAGATGGTTGCTTCAGAAAGTTGCTTGGGAGGCTGAATGAACCAATATAAATATTCTATACCTGCCTTCTGCAACCCAAGCCCACAAGAAGCCCTCTGAAGCTGCACCTCCAGCAGGCTACACGAACATTTGCTGTCAGCAGCGGATGAGGTCACATGGGCAAGCCTGGATTCAGAGGGGCCATGGCCCCACCAAGGCACCTACCTCTGGCTTGAGACCGGCCTAGTGTAGGACTTTATCTAAGATAAAGAACCCTCAACACTGAATATAAGTTGGTTACTATCATATTCGTGAGATTTGTTTAGCACTGGAGAATCTGCCTCATCAATGATTGACCCTGTATTAATTTAACCAGCAAAGTTTAAACAGATTTTGATGCTCTCCTGATGCTGGAACAACCCCAGAGTTTATCTGAAGATCAGAACAGCCTCTTGCTCAGCTGCTGCATCAAAGGATGTAAACTCAACCAGGGTCTTCTGGTCCCCAAAGCCTATATTCTTGGTCAGAACTCTGGCCACTTTTTTTTTTTTTGCATGGCTCTCAGTGGACTTAGCTCTCATTATCTGCATAAGAAGATTCCATAGCAAGTCTTTAGGGGCTCAATTTGGGGAGAAATTAGGGGAAGGGGTAGCTGCCCTCATAGTGTACTGAAAAATGTTGGCGTGAAAAATTTAGTAGCCTTGGAAGATTCAGTGGAATGCTTCTTTGCTGTGGGTGTATACAGCTTGTTAGCCCAAGTTCTGTCTGAACCCAGATGGCCAGGTTGAAATGAAACATGAGATTGGCAAGAGCTCTTCTTCCGTTTGGTGCAACTGTATTGCTATGTATACAGGGAGATTTATGGCTTCCTCTGATGGGCCAACATGTTTACACCTTTCCAAAAGAAGATTCTTTCGAGACAGCCAACAGAGTGCTTTAATGATGGCACACACGACAGTGGGCTTCTGAAAGCTCCACCGCCCTGGCCCCTGAGGCCTGTCAGCTCTGCAGTTGGCTGGTGTCGCTCTGCTCCCACAGACGGGTTTGGGCACAGAGGCGGTGGGAGTGGGAGGAAGCATGGAGATCTGCTGCCTGGAGCCTCCCCAGCTGTCAGCAGATGAAGTGGCCTGATGCAGCTTAGGGCCATGGGGACTAGCTAGAACCATGCAGTGAAAAGGCTTGAATTGCAAAGCTAAAGTTTCTCTGCTGTCTTCTTCTTTTTATTTCATCCTTAACAGTGGGGCCAGTTTTCTGTTTCTAAATACAAACATGCTAACTGGGGAGCAGGGACAGGGGAAGAGAGGACTTTGCATATTCAAAATAATGACAATAAAATGCACCACAATATATTTAACCAAAGGAAATTGTTGAGATGCTCAAAGACCGTCATATGGTGGAGGGAGAATTCTGTTTTTCCCTAGAAGTCAGTAGACGCACTGATTTGGAGAGAGGATAAAGATTTCTTCATAAAATAAAAAATAGACTCTCCAAAAGGGAAGTTTTACTGGATGAAATCAACAGCACTGTGAGGCAGTGAGTTCCGTGACGGCCTGGCAAGGCTTCTAAGGAGGCCAAGTTATCCTTTCCATGGGCGCTGCAGCCAGGACTCCTGCACTGAGTAGAACATTGAGGTCAAAATGCAGTGCGGGCTCGACGACTCCACAGGCGTCTGTGAGTGGAAAGTGAGTGACACAGGCCTCATGAACATGGAGCCTGGTGACTTGCTACAGAACCTGGAGCACAGCCCGTGAGTTCGGCATCGTGGTTACCAGTGCAGACTCAGCAATGCAGCAGGAACCACCCGCGTTTGTAGAGCACATCCCCTGTGCCACTCACATCCCCTGTGCCACTGAGCACTTAGGATGCACTGTGTCATAGGCTCCTGACACTGTGGCTCATACTTAACATCTATTAAAGTTACAGAATAACAGGCAGAGGAGCTGGGATTTGATTCAGGTTGTATGACCCCAAAATAGGCTCTCATGACTTTCCTAGACAGCCCATCAGAAGCATCCTTTAACCACAGACTGAACAATCTTTCCCAAGGTCCTTTGTTCTATAACTTATCTGGCAGAGAAGCAGCCAGAAGCTGCCTGCTTACGTGAGACCGAGTGTAGCTGTTTAATGAAGATGACTTGGGCATCTAGTGTAGGTTAGCAGGTACCTAGTCTATGAAGACACAGAAGATAGTGGTTTCTCTCACGGGAGCTCAGAGGGCAGAAACTTCAGATGGCCCCGTTATGGGCTGGGCATGGACCAGGGGTCATTTGTAATCTGATTCAATCTTCATATTGCACCCATTGTGTAGCTCTTCCATCCATTTTGATGTAAAGATGTTGAGTCTCCAAACATTAAGAACGGAGCAGAGATTTACATCTAGGCTCCAGCTAGGACCCGTATTTCAGCTCACCTCACAAGCACATGTACATCAAGAGCAAAAGAAGATTCCAGTGCAGAAGGATTGGGAAAGTCCTGAGTGTGGAAACACACCCCCTCATTATTTTGCACAGTAGACCTGGTGCTGATGGGCAAAAGTGTCACCTGTGAGCTGTAACCCAGGGTCATCACCGCTGTCCATGAGGCTGACTTTGCAGCAGCTGGGTGGAGACAAAAGCAATGATGTTTCCTACCTGTCTCCAGCTGACAATGGGAGCACCAGGCTTTTAGTCTCGCCTTCCCAAAGCAGCAGTCTTGGCCAGTGCCTTGGAAACAGGAAGCTCCCCACTCCATGACTGCCCAGAGAGCCTGCACAGATGGAGGGGTTTCCTCATCCTTCTGAACGATCTCACAGCCAATTGGCTTGACTCTGCCTAAAAAGCCAAACACGTATTATCTGGGAATCACTATAATGTGTTCTCTGCTGAGTATCACCGGGAAACTACGATAACGAGGTCTCTGCCACTTTCAGTGATTACACCCCACTGGGTGGAGTCTGAGTCGGCCTCATCATAATTGCCAATATTTGCTCCCCAAGTCATAGTCTACAAGGAGCTTTAGCAGGTATTGTCCAAGCAGATTTCCTAGCATCCTAGGAAGTTGGATGGAGAGCTATTGTCTCGCTTTATGGTTGAGGCAATGTCGTGGTGAAGTGTGCAAGTGACTTCCTTAGTTAAAGACATGGCAAGAGTTGGTATCCCATTTTGATGATATAAGAGGCCTTTTCATACATTGTCACACCAAATACCAGGTAATCATGCTTTGTGCTGAATAAATAACAACAAAAAATATCGGGGTTTCCATTGCCTTCCTTTCTGTTGCATCTGAGTTTCTGGAACTTTACGCTATTGTGTTTGAGAGTCCCCTCAGTTAGGGTTATGAAGAAGAATTCCGCAGGACAGGAGGCACAAAGGAAGCCCAGCCGTGTGCCTGAACCCCTGGGAGTCCTTCCTTGTTTGTCCTCCTGTGTTGATCAATGTGGGCAGCAGCACGCCTCTGGCACAGTGCAGTGCATCAACTCTCCTGGCCATGCTGCAGCCTGCACTCATGCCTGCCACAAGCTTGGCTGCTCACGGATTCCTCCCTGTCTCATGGCCATCCTTGCTGATGAACTGCGAACACGGTGCACTGTCCTCTCTGCTTGGCCATAGCAGCAGCCCCACCCCTTGAATCGACACCTGAGCCTCTCTTTAGCAAGTGCCACCAGAGGCTGTACCTTGTATTCTGATGCCTTCACAGACCAGCTAGCCACAAGGGGATGATTTATCTGTACTAAACCAAGATGGAAAGGGATGGATTCAGAGAAGCTTCTATCCCTTAAGAAAGCATGCTTGAAGGACAGGCATATTCTGAAAGATAAGAGAGCACCAGCCAGTCAGAACCGGGAGACGTTCTGTGGCTGGGGTACAGATTGCAGGGGACGATGGGAGGATGTGGTTGGCTGTATGAGTAGGGCCTGGTCTGCCTTGGGAAGGAGCTTGGAATCTGAAGAGGCATGGACAGTTGGTGAACACTGCCAATACAACTTATATAGTGAATGCAATGAAACATAAGGAGTCCCCCTGTCCTCATCTGTAAAATGGAGCTGATATTGGTGGCACCCCATCAGGTTGCCTTGGTGACTCAGGGAGGTGACTCAGGGAGATAGTTGCACAGAGCAGCTGGGATGTCCCCATACATGGGGATGCCTCATCCATGGGAGCTCAGTGGAGGCACACCGTGAGCTGGGTCCTGTTTTATTTACTCCTTCCAACTGCGTGCAGAAGTTCTTTTATACTAGCCCCACTTCGCAAATGGAAAAAAAAAAAAGATGATCAAACAGTTAGGTTCACTTTGTCAGCATTACACATGTATACGTCTGTCTATAATTAAAGTATTAGCTCCATAAGAAAATAAAAGGGGGCCACGTTTTCCCTGTCAGCCTCTTCCCTAACACCCCCCAGTGATTAGGACTTAGAAATAGTATCATTTGTTTCATCAATCAAAATATAATGAATAAAAATAAAATAGCAGCAACAATGAACATACTAATGATTTTTTACTATGTTTCAGGCTCCAAGAAATATAAAATGTAATGTTTGTGCTGGGCACGGTGGCTCACTCCTGTAATCCCAGCACTTTCGGAGGCTGAGGAGGGTGGATCACTTGAGCTCAGGAGTTCAAGACCAGCCTGGGAAACATGGTGAGACCCCATCTCTACTACAAATACAAAAAAAAAAAAAAAAAAAAATTAGCCAGGCATGGTGGCACCCATCTGTGGTCTCAGCTACTCAGGAGGGTGAGGTGAGAGGATCACTTGAACCCAGGGGGTGGAGGTCGCAGTGAGCCCAGATCGTGCCACTGCACTCCAGCGTGGGCAACAGAGTGAGATCCTGTCTTAAAAATAAATAGATAATAAATTAATAAATAAAAATAATGTTAAGGACATCAAAATCTAATAATTAAAAGTGATCTATGTTTGTAATCCCTGCTTTGGGGTTGAGAGTTACATATTTTTTAGCGTTTCCTCAATTTTATATTTCTCTGTCTATGTCTGTCACAAATTAATGACTAATATCACACCCAGCACAGAGTCAGCCTACATTTTTGTTTCCACTTTTACCTTTTGCATTTGAGAAGATATTGAAATAAAAACAACTAACCACAATAGTTTTATTTCATCTTATAAATCTCTTGCAAATGTTTTCTTTGCAGAAACACTACTTGTTTATATACTGAAACATATTAGAGATGTCTTATTCAATCTATTCAGCTACTGAGCAGAATTTCAGGGCAGCAAAATGCACCGATACTATTGGGTCTAAGGATAAATAAAAACCTTTTTTTTCTGTCCTTCTCTGTCTTTCTAAGGCAACAGATAAATCTGTTTCAGAGCTGATTTTATCCTAAGTTCTTTCTAGCGCCCTTCCCTTTGCAGAAGTGTTGTATTAGTCAGTGGAACCTGACATTTATATTCGTTACTATTCTTTTATGAACCGCTTCATGTGTTTCGCTTACATTTCTCTAAGTTTCTACCCGTAGCTGAGCGGGTCCATATATCAAGAGTAATGTCAACCAGCACGACATCCAACAATCACACTCTGATTCCAAGACTTTTGTAAACAGTCAGTTTTAAAATATAACCTAAGTTTTAAGGTGAAAGGTTTACTTATAATTTAGGTGCTATTATCTTAAAGATATAGCTTCAACTTTCAGTAAAAATTAATTGCTTTGTAAATCCTGATTTTCAGAAACTGTGACATCTTTTCTAGTGTGATGGCTGACCTCGTCCGTGATAGAATGCAGAATTTTGTAAGAAGTGTGTGTGATTCTCAAGTGGGAAACGTTTGAGTACATGCAGGTCATACCACAGAACAAAGAAGCAAATTTGGGCAATTCCAAATTTAGGCAGTGACGCTTTCCTACATAGAGCTCTTTGTTTAAATATTATTTATGCATCAAGGATTAACTCTTTTCAAGATAAAGTCACTGTTTTCCTCTCCCTTTGGAACTAATAAAATAAAACGTTATTAAATAAAAAGTAATTGACAAATAATTCCTGAGAGCATCACAGCCACCAATTTGTTTTCCAAAGCAGAAAAAACAGTGCTTACATTATTTTATTCTTGTGATGCTATCTTAACTTTGGGGGGAAGGTTAAATTATTCTGAAAGCTATGAACCATCTACATATTTATTCTTTTTAAAGGTTCTGTGGTGTGTTAGCATCTGTATTGCCAGAAAACAAAATTTTCTTCAAAGTTATTCTTGGGCAGGCCTGGGACTCAACCCATATGTCTCACAGTTAGTTGCAGCACAAGGCTTTAATTTATGAGGCTTGTTCCAAACTCGTCTGCAGTGTTACTTGGTTCGGTGAGTGTGTGGCGCCACCTATTGGTGGGCCCTCGGAAGTTCACTTTTCATTATCAGACGATAACATGTTTTAAGTATTTCATGAAAATCATGTTTTTTGAGGGTCTTCAAGATTTCAGAATATCAGGGTGAAGATAAACAAAATATTAATTTCATTAAATTATTTTCTCTACAGTAACTGAAAAGGCATTCTTTTTCCACGTAGGTCCTTAGACTGGATGAATTAGTAGAGAGAGACAAAGAAGTATTTTTTTCATCCGCCCTAGGCTTCTCTTAAAATACCTCTGCTGGCTTTTCTTCTGAGCCGTCTCTTAGGGAGATCAAATACACGTCTGTGCATCAGCTCGTAAAGAAGGAGAAGAACACCATGATGGCCTAAGAAAAAAATAATCACATAAAAGAGAATCAGGCTCAACTATTTTCTTTCACCGTTTTGTGAAGATACATACAATTTGGAGACTCAAAATCCCTTGTGGATAGAAGCCGAGGGAGAATTTCACAGTACATCATTTTCAAACAACAATGATCTTTCCGAAAACACCTATATCTTATTCTAGCCTTCCTAAAACCACCCTGGCCTGGCTCCCTTACAGACTAACTTTTCCTCCCCGAAATACTCAACAACTGAAAGCATCAAACTGCAGAAAAGGTTGAAGTTTTGTGCTTTTCGTGAAAATTAGGGGAAAATCAACACAAGCAAAAATGCTATTTCCACTGATGTTGAGTACCTTGATTCACATCTTCGTGTCTTTAGAAGAAAAATATCACAGGTGTATACATATATCCCAACTCATCAAATGTATACATTAAATATGTGCAATTTGTTGTTTTTCAATTATACCTCAATAAAGCTTTTTTAAAAATCTGGGATTGGATAAGACAGAGAAAGTACTTTTGGTATTTTCTGTTAATACATCTCCCCAAATCACCATTTCCTTCCTTTTTTAATCCTTAGTATAACAAAGGGCAGTTGGGCAGCTATTGATGGAGAAACTCAGCAGTCAACTGCCTTGTAAATTAGAAGCTGTGGTTGTAAAAACGGATTTGTATATCACCGGGAGTGGGGAGTGTGTCTGCCTTGTAAATTTAATTAAACAGCAGGTGCAAAAATCAGGTCGTATGGCTTTGATGTGCCCCGTGCGAGGATGACAACTAGACAATGATTCTAATATGAAGAAATTTGCATACATTTGCATTGGATAGCAGAGAGCACTGAGCTCTCACCACTTTCATATTTTATTTCTAGGAAGTTGAATAAGATTTGAACGAGCACTTTCTATTTAGGCACTGCAGAGAAATACAAGCAAGGTTTTAGCAGGAACGCAGCAGACCATGTGGACGGAGGCTAAGCTTTCCTGACACACACTTCAAAATGCAACCACCCTTGCTGAAAAATGGAGAATGCCTAGAAATGGAAAAAAATAGAGTAAGGAAGGAAGAAAAAAATGTATTGTATTTCTGGGTTTTAAATCTTTCACAGAGAGTGTAGTGTTGATGAAGATCTTCCTTCCTGGGGCTCTATCCTGGGGTGTCACACCATTCTCTGTTCCCACCATCAGCACTATACATTCTGAAATGATAAAGATTGGAAAAAAGACATTTCCCCCACAGCAATTCACATTTGACATAAATTGTTTGGTTTTTTTTTAAATAATCTATTTTCCTGACTTACGGGATAGGACATATTTTTGATAACGGCAAACTGGAGTTTAGTATAAGCATCATCCTTCTGCCCTTGTGATTTCTTGCTCAGGTATTAGAACATATAAATAAAAAGTCACTAACAGAACCCAGCATTATTTTTAAGGTGCTGCAGGCACTGTACCTGGCACAGAGGCAAAATAGCACTAAAGAAAGAGGTTCTGGATAATTAATCTGCAAGACCCTGATACTCAACAGTTCCCTCTTGTATAACTATTCCTTTACAGGTTCCCAGCTCCTCACCAAGAATCATTCTGGCCTCTTCACTCACAGCTACTCTGCATCTGTGTCTGGAGTTTCTGGTTCTGACACTGCAAGAGATTGATCCCCCGCTCTATAGCCCCCTTCTCCTGAGTGGAGCCAGTGCTCTCTCAAGCATAGCAGAGTGGGGTATTCAACTATAAATCCTACCAATCTTTAGGGATGCTGAAAGATCCAGTGTCAGAAGAAAAGATGAAACTGGGTTGTCTGCAAATTTGCTTTGACTATTATTTATTGAAATCAAACTCTACCATTATGTATATTTAGGAGACTTCAGAGAAGTCAGCTTGTAAATGCACAATTATTTAATTATAACATCATATAACTTATTCTTTGTTCTAATGAATTTGCTAAAAGTCATAAATGTGATAAAAATATCTTATAATAGGAAGGAGGAAACATGTTCTGTACTTTTAATCTTAAAGTGCATTTTTCAAACATTCTGTATTCTAATTGGGCATTGAGTTCCTTGTTTTCCCCATTGGGTTGCCAACGGCAGGAACTACTTCATTTTGTAACTACAGTGTCCTTAGTATTTAATCCAGTGTCCAGTATACGGCAGCAGTTGCTAAATATGGTTGATTAATTGAAATAGTGAAAAAGTAAGTGAAGATCAAGTATAGGTGATCAGGCTGTGAAGAGACAGCATGCGCCAGGTGCTGAGAAAAGGTCCTGGTCGTCAGGACGTATGTGGTCTGATAGCACACAGAGACACAGACACAAAGCAGGACTACGCACAGGCATGCGATTCTAGGGTCCAGTTTTTGTTGAGGAAAGAGAAGGCATTGTGAGGCCCATCGTGTGAGTAAGTGTGATCAACAGTGACTGCTTGATAAAGGCTGCCATGGTCCTCATGCAATGGTCATTAATGGTCCTTAAAGGCTTGAAAGGAGATGCCTCCCTGTAATTCAGTTTATTGTCAACCACATTGTCAGTATGGAAGGAAAGGCCAGATAGATATCCAAGTGTCACAGGCTAGCTAAGTGTGTCTGTTCAGATTTAGCGGCTCCTCCCGTGAGGTCTCTCCAGGATGACAATGGTGAATTTAGCTACCTGCTGGACCATGGTTGTTTGTTGTCTGTCTCTGCTCTGAAGTTGTGGGTCCTTTGATGACAGGAACTATATCTTCTCAATGCCTAACGTAGAACCTGGCACAGAAAACGTGCACATCAGTGATCATCCAATGAATACCTGGATTGAAGTCATGATAGCAGTGGATAAAAGATGTCCTCTCAACTCCAGGATGACGCAGCACGTAACCACAGGAGACTCTTTTCAACCCAACCCAGCCTTTCTTCTGGGAATAAGAAAGTGTGCCACATGCAGCAAGCCATGCCGTCCTCTAAATAGCATTGCTTCACTGCTCACTCTCTTCTGTGCTCCTGATCATATCACATGCATATCTCCATCATGGGGGCATTGTTGTGTTTGGCTTCTATGTCAGTCTCTCATATTTAATTGCAACACTGTTGAAAACAAGGTATGGCTATTATCTGTCTTTGTTCCCTCAGCACCTTGTATAAAATCTAACACCTACTAAATGCTTAATAAATGTTGGTTGAATTAGCTAAATAAATTAAATGTGAATGACTCAGTAGGAAAACATGTCATATTGCTTTGCTTTTCATGTGGGGATCCTGAAGAAGAACATAATCAGAACTTCTCACCCAGTACTTACTGTACTGTAAATTCACTCAAATGGATTTCAGGTGGGTCAACAGTCCAGTTACTAGGACCATCAGGAGGCTGTGCAGCCAGGGGTAGCCTCTGTCAGAGAATCTGCTCTTTCCCTTGCAAATGTCTGCACCATATCATTATCTATGTCTGCCATGACCCAAGGACAAGGTCAGAAACCCCTGAAGGAGGCTTTTTTTCCTCAAGATCGCTAACTGAAAAAGAATAATATGAACTGACTGTTACTTCTTCCCAGATGCAAACTCTTTCCGCACACTGGCTTCTGCACCATGCAAAACATTTGATGTATTGAAACTATAGCTTGTCGTGGTTACACAAGCGCCCTCTCCAGTCAGTGAGTCACGGCCTAGAGAAAAAACTCACATCTTTACATAAGGAAGAAAAAGAAGCATCACACAACTTCAACTCCTTGGTCTAGCAAGTAACTCTCTTAAGAACATAAACCTGACTTCTGAATGTGAAGCAAATACTGTGACATTCATACTGAATTATTGCCACAATGAAATTGTTGGAGAAAGTCTGTATCATAAAAAGTTTTACTATTCTTCTTGAAGGATGACTTTCTTTCAAGCTGAAAACGACGACATCATTGACAAGTTTTACTTCTCAGAATATTCCAAATCCTGAGACTTCTGCATAATCCATAGCAAGCCAGCAAACAGAGATGCCTTGGAGTCTCAATTTTCTCATGTGCCTAATAGAAGGTGGTTGCAAAGACTGTAATAAGCAAGAAAATTGTGAGAAAGTATCCAGGAGTGTTTGGTCTAGCCTTTCCCTAAAATATCCATGGGCAGCAAAGTGCCTTGTAAAAAGTAGGTGCTCTGAATGGATGGATGGACAGAAGGATAGACGGATGGATGGGTGGGTGGATGAATGGATGGACAGATGGATGGATGGATGGATGGATGGATGGATGGACGGATGGGTGGGTGGATGGATGTGTGGATGATGGATGGATGTGTGGATGATGGATGGATGGATAGATGGATGGATGGATGGATGGATGGATGGATGGATGGATGGATTTGTATCTTCTATTCCCATTGTGTTTCTGCTCCTTTCCAGTGTTGAACAAGTCCCTTTGACCTTCCTTCAGATGACACAATAGAATCCAAGCTCAGCACTCCTTAACATTGATCTCAGTCCCATCTTAAGGGCAGCCTACTCATTACAGCTGGCCACCTGATGCTTCCCAGACTTTTGGGAGGCTGGAGTGACATCTGGAAAGCACTTTAAAGATCTTGCATTTGGGTCCTTTTCACTGTAACAGTAGAGAAAATATGTATTGTGAATCACAGACATTGATGTTAGCTGCAAAATTTCTCAGTGGAGGCTCAGGCAATTATGAGAGTCTTTAGTGGGACAGATCCTAATGAGCTGAAGAGCTAGTGAATTTCCAAGGGTGAAGACAGATTTTGAAGAAAGAATCTGATACACCAAAGAATTCTGCTGAGGTCTCGCGGCGCTAATGCTATTCTCTCTTCCTTACCAAACACTTGGTTTGACAGCTGCATTTCTCAAGATGCCTTATCAGACAACCGTGTTCATGCTCAACATTTCTTTTTATCCTGCGTGTAACAATCTCATGAGAAGGCAATTACTATGCAGGCTCATTGTCTTCAAGGTGACTATTACTCTTCACAAATTCCTTTGATTTGATAAGCTGTGTTTCTTCCCTTCATCCCACAATGATTTTCAGCAAGTCTCTTCCAGGTTAGCAGTTATACAGATGCCTGGGGTCATCACCCCACCCCACCCCCCGCCGCACCCATAACCCTGTGATAAACAGTTTCATTCTCCAAAATGCCACTTGCTGTTCTGACACCTTTAAAATGAAAATTACACTATGTAGTCCTCTCTTTATATCTTTGTTTATAATTATGATTTCAGAAGTGGTGCAGATACATATTTCTTACTTTTGAAACAAATCACAGCTTAATTTATACTCAATGCTCTTACCTGACATGGAGCAGAAGTGAGTGAATAGGATGCAAGGACATCTCAGATTGGAAAGACACATGTGGGTGGGAACAGAAAGACAGCCACTGAAAAGCTTGGTTATTATAGGGAAACACCAGAAAGAACAAAATAGCCAACATGGGAAATCATAGCATTTTGCTTGATACTTACACTTTCAATTCTTGTTCCCTCCTTTGTTTCTTGCATGAGCTTTGGAAAGGGAAGTACAGACATTTTTCTTTATCACCCCTTCCTCCTATCATAACTTGAATTTGCTAATAAAACAAAAATCATTTTAGGTCCAAAGGGGAAATTGGCATCACTAAATTTAAGTGGTCCCAGCATGTAAGATAGCACCCTTATCACTAATCATCAGAGAAATGCAAATTAAAACCACAGTGAGATATCACCTTCACCTGTTAGAATGGCTATTATCAAAAAGATAAAAGATAAATGTTGGCAAAGATGTGGAACAAAGGGGACTCTTGCGCACTGTTGGTGGGAATGTAAATGAACATATCATTATGGAAAAGAATGTGGAAGTTCCACAGAAAAGTTAAAAATAGAATTATCTTATGATCCAGCAATCTCAGTACTGGGGATATATCCAAAAGAAATGAAATCAAGATCCCTAAGAGATATCTGCACCTCCACGTTTATTGCAGCATTATTCACAATAGCCAAGAAATGGAATCAACCGAAATGTCCATCAACAGATGAATGGATACAGATAATGTGAGATGCATGTGTGTGTGTGTGTGTGTGTGTGTGTGTGTGTGTGTGTGATCACATTGGAATACTATTCAGACTTAAAATAGAAGGCAATCTTGTCATCTGGAACAACATGAATGAATCTGAAGGACATTATGTTTAGTAAAATAAGCCAGGTTCAGAAAGACAAATACCTCATGATCCCACTTACACATGGACAGACATGGTTGGGGAGATGTTAGTCAGAGATATAAAAGTTTAGATAGATAGAAGGAATGAGTTCAAGAGATTCATTGTACAACATGGGGACTATAGTTAATAACAAGGTATTGTACACTTGAAAGTTGCTAAGAGAGTAGATTTTAAGTATTCTCACCACGAAAAATGTTAAGTATGTGAGGTATTGCATAGGCTAATTAGTTACATTTAGCCATTTCACAGTGTATACGTATTTCAAGACAACATATTGCAATGAATAAATATATACAATTTTATTTGTCAATAAAAAATAAATTAAAAATAAAAGTGAGAAGCCTTGATGGGGAGTGATCCTAGTTGAACCCCCTCGTATGCACTTATAGTAAAATTATTTCTTTATGCAAACTGGGCACCATTGCTGTGAAAGACTCTTTGGTGGCAAACATCACACATCAGCCTGCACATTAGTACTGTTGTCTGGGAAAAGAAAATGTTCAAGGATTATAAAAAATAGACAAAACAGGCCGGGCGCGGTGGCTCAAGCCTGTAATCCCAGCACTTTGGGAGGCCGAGACGGGTGGATCACGAGGTCAGGAGATCGAGACCATCCTGGCTAACACGGTGAAACCCCGTCTCTACTAAAAATACAAAAAAAAACTAGCCGGGCGAGGTGGCGGGCGCCTGTAGTCCCAGGTACTCGGGAGGCTGAGCCAGGAGAATGGCGTGAACCCGGGAGGCGGAGCTTGCAGTGAGCTGAGATCCGGCCACTGCACTCCAGCCTGGGTGACAGAGCGAGACTCCGTCTCAAAAAAAAAAAAAAAAAAAAAAAAAAAAAATAGACAAAACAATGCATGGAATTTGTCTTCGTTTGGGTTCTCCTAGAAGCGGACTTGGAGACAAAGATATGACAGCAAGTAGCTTATTTAAATGATGATCTCTGGAAGCATCACTAGAAATGTGGATAAATGAGTTAGGAAAGGGAAGAAAACCAAGAACTGGTGTGTCATGGAGCAGGTTCTCACCATGAGCAATGGAGTCCACCTGCTCTGGGAGGTGGATGAGATCACAGCTCAGCTCCGTCCCAAACAGGGGTGAGGGACCTGGGGTCTTTATCCACCAACCCTACTAGCCATTGGTTGAGGGCTACTTTCAGGGGGCACAGAACACCTTGTTCTTCCAGCCTTCCTGACTGCCATTCAGGGAGCCAAAGAAAGCCCTGGCAGAATCCCAGGCACAGGTGTATAGAAATGGAAGCCGTGCAGTCAACGTGCACCAGGGTGGGAATGTAGAGAAGTTGCTGGTAGAGCGCCCACAAGGTTGGCTACAATGCTGGTGTGTACGAAAGCTGCCAAAAAGAAATCTCCCACCAGAAGTGTGAGGACAGGCATCCTCCTTCTCTATCAAGTTAAACAATAAAATAACTTTTAGTACAAATGAGACAAGAGTGAAGTCAAAGGCAGTTCATTTTGCTATTCTAATACACTGTTTAAATGTCCCATAAATTGCAACATTGGAACATTCAACCCCTCTTCAAGACTACTCAAGAAAACCATACAGGGCAAACTCTGATGAATATTTCCCAATTTATTATTATTATATTATTATTTCCTTCCTTCCTTCCTTCCTTCGTTCCTTCCTTCCTTCTTTCCTTCCTTCCTTCCCTCCTTCCTCTTATTCTTTCTTTAACATGGTAACATTATGGATGTCAGAAAAGAGACTGATAATATTTTGAAAAGCATTGATCATATATGGGATTTTGTAAAACTGTCCATTATTGAATTTTTTCTGTGACTTTGCTTGACTCTATTTTCAATTCATTGAGTATATACTCACCATTAATAGCCTGAAATAATTTGGCTGTTTCTTAATAATCATCACTGATATCTGTGAAGTATGTATTCTAAGTTCACTCTAGGCGTGAATTGATTCTCTAAGGAAGCTATGAGATCAAGACAACCATTACTCTCATTTTATAGGTGAGGAACTAAGGCAAAATAAAAGCTCATGTACATCCCACGCTCACAGAGCTTCTGCATGGCAGACCTGGGTTCTAAAGTCAGGTTGTCTGTACCTAAAGTTCATTTCTCAACTACCCCACTCTGGTTCCTAATGATGACCAAGCATCTTTATGAAACCATCAGTGTGTGTAATTTGTTGTAGACATAAAATCTTTGAAGGGCATATGATTTGATTTTAGGTACCAAGTGGCTTCAAAAAATTACACTTGCTCACATCAGCATCTGCTTTTGGGTGTTGGTTTTCTTTGCCCTCTTCCTCTTTCTGCCACAATATCGGGGCATCCTCCTCACAGACTAAATAAAGAGAAAGCCCCACTGGGTAGAACTTCGTGTTCAATAAATAGTCACAATTTAATTTCACAAAGAGGAATGAGTATGGTATTTGTATCAACTGTTGGGAATTTTCTGAAGACATTTTTCTTTTAACTTTCATGTTCACTTCTAGTGGAGTCTAATACCTGAATAAGTTTCTGAATGACATAGGGAAATGAGGGGTCTGAAATTAGGGCTCAGGCAAATTTAATTTGAGCAGAGATCCAAATCTAATAGCAATTTTTAAAAATTAGGAAATTTATCTTACTAGAAAATATGCTAGATGTAGCCAGAGAGGTTCTTCCTTTCATTCACTGCCATATCCACAATGTTTAGAGTAGGGCCTGGCTCTCAGCATGAAGTCAAGAAATAGTTTCATCAAATGTTTTATTTTTAGCCCTGTGTTAGTTTTACAGAAAAGTTACGGAAAGGGCACAGGGAGTTTCCATACCCCTATCCTCCGTGCTCCCCACTAGTGCGTCTTACACTAGGATGGCACATTTGTTATGACTAATGAATTATAGTAAGCCGATATTGATACATTTTTATTAACTAAACTCCATAATTTATTCAGTTTTCATGTTCCAGAATCCCATGTAGGAGATTACATGGCATTTAGTGGGAATATCTTCCCAGGCTTTGCTGGCCGTTGACAGTCTCCCAGAGTTTCCTTATTTTTGACGACTTTGACAATTTTGAGAAGTACTGGTCAAGTACTTTATAGAATGTCCCTCAGTTGGAATTTCTCTAATTTTTTTTCATGATTAGACTGGGATTGTGTGCTTTTGAGAGAAAGATCTAAGAGGTAAACTTCTATTGTCATCCCACCCTATAAAGAGTAAATACTGACAAGATGACTTGTTACTGTTGATTTTACCTTGATCACCTGGCTGAGGTCATGCTTGTCAAGTTTCTCCTCTACAGAATTAATCTTTTCCTCTTTCCCAAACTGTACTCATTAGAAGAAAATCACTACACCCAGCCCACATCCAAGTGACAGGGAACTGTGCCCACAGCCTTGAGGATAAAATATCTACAGAAACCATTTGCAAATCTTCTGCATAGATTGGTCTTTTCCCCTCCATGTAAGTGGTTATCCACTCTTTTATGTCAACAATGATTCATGGATATTTGTCAGACACTTTTGTTTATAATACAATACTACTTTATTTATTTTGCTCCAGTCTTTGCAGACCTTACCATGGGAGCCTCTTTCATTTGGCTCCCTTCTCCCTTTGTCACATCCCTATCATTGTGGGATTTTCATTTTTTGTTGTTTCTGCCCTAGCTCGTTTTCTGGAACTACGAGATGTTCCAGGCTTCTCTTGCATATTTTTTCCCCAGTTCTAGAATCAGACATTTTTTTCCAAGGAGGCTTGGTCTCTGTCATGAGAGAATGGTATTAGTAAACAACATCTGGGCACTAGGTGTGTTTGTTGCTACTGGAGTGTCACTACTTCTGGGTCATCATACCTGACACAGCAAGAAAAAGTATGTATATACTAACTTGTATACAGTCACGCAACTCTAAATAGGTCTGTATGTAACCACCTGTATTTTAAGCAATATTTTTGAATGAAAGTTATAGGAGAATATTTTACTTTTATTTTTATTGATTGATTGTTGAACAGAAACAGTGTTTTGCTCTGTTGCCCACAATGAGTGCTATGGTGTGATAATAGATCACTGCAGCCTTGAACTCCCAGGCTCAAGCGACCCTCCTACCTCACCCTCCCTAGGAACTGGGAGTACAGGCCTGTACCACAGCACGTGGCTAGTTTTTTTGTTCTAATTTTGTGTAGAGACAGGTCTTGAACTCTTGGCATCAAATATTTGGCCTCAAACAATCTTCCTGCCTTGGCCTCCCCAAATGCTGGGATTGCAGGCACATGCCACCACACCTGGCACAGAAGAATATTTTACAAGTTAATCAATGATAAGCCAAAGTGGAATAAGGAAGGAGCAACTCAACTTCTAGATAACAAAGTAAAGCCATAAAGCCAAGGGGTTAAGAGTGAGATCTGAGAAAATGCTGATAATACCATGAAATACACACAGCCCACGGTTGTAAACTACACAGCAGCTTACACACAATTTGGGGATCACATTCTCTGTTAAAAGCTGGCATAGATCCAACCTTCTTAGCGGGGCTAATACATACCAAGGCCATGAAGTCACTGGTCTGCTTAATTCAATTGGGTGAATTCCTTACATGTATGTAGATAAGCTGCGGCCTTCGTATTACAAAGCAGATGTGCAGAAAGCAGAAACATTCCAAGAGAGAGCAACCACAGGGCAAAGCCAACACAAGGCAGGCAGGAAAGACTACATTATAGACAAGAATTCCTTATTATAGAGGCACAGAGGCGGATGGTAAATTGCCCACAGAGATGGAGCAAGTCAGGGCCCAGCTAACTGTGGATCCCAGGCTGGCTGACCTCCATCACCCCAGTTCCTTCCCTTGCACTCCATAACTTCTCATTCAGGGGCTAAAGACCCCCTTGGAAATGCACGAAGCACAGAACAGCAGAGCCCCTGTGTAGGAGACTCTGCCTAGGAAGCAGTGCAGACAGAACTGTAACTATCAAGGGGGCTCAGTGGCTCCTGGTGTGGAAGATGATGCCTAGAAGTATTCATGGAGAGGTTAACTGTGTTTGGAGAACAGAGAGGCTCCAGCATAACTTTCCAGCACACTTTGTGGCTGTTGTGCATGTAAGGACAACCTATGGGAGAACCGCCAGTGGCAGACGGTGGCAGAAAAGAAGTAAGAAGGAAAAAAAGTTAAAGACCTGACTTCAAAAGGCAGTAGTTTTTATATATATACACACACATATATATACACACACATATATATACATATATATATTTTAAAAAGCTTATTTCTGTCTACAAAATGAATATTAAGAGGTAATTTGGCATTTGTAAGGAAAAAAAATCCAGAGAAGTTAACTAGCGTTTGAAAAGGCAGGCAGTAGGCACCAAACAACAGAAGGTGCTCCCTTCGTGAACTTGGCGTTCTCACAGAAAGAAAACATCCTTAAAGCAAGGAATCGTGGAGATGACCTCATCATGCATTTCTGAGTGGATGGGACCATCCATCTCTCCTGGGTTCCAGTTTTAATTAAAGGCAGCTTGCAGTGTAACATCACCCTCACATCCTGCTAAGGCTTGAAACTCTGACATTATATAGAAGACATGTGAGTAGGGGAATGAGGCAGAAATAGAGTAAATAGGTGATTTCTGGTACAAATGGGGAAAGAATGAGTTTAGGGAGGACTCATTTTCTCCTCCTCAATACTATCATATTCACCCAGAAATGGCATTCACCCAGAATTTCAGCATTCAACCCATCTAGACTGCTTCTTCAAACCCCAAAGTGACAATTATTTGAAAGTCATGCCCCTTCAACATGATTTTTGTTTAATGTGGGATAAGGTGAAGCACAATCCACCTCAAGACCAAACACACTCAGAAGCAAGCCAGAATGCAAATGTTTGCCATCATTGTCATCATATCAGCTACAAAGACACAAGATGGATATGATAGCAGGAGCTTCTGCGAGACATCTACAGCAGCCTCCCTGGGACAAACCCCATGTGACATGATGACACTTCACTGGGCATGGCCTCACAGAGGGGATCCTTCGTTGTTTGGGCTAAGACTGCAAAAGCCGGAGCTGCATCGCTGGGGTAGAGTCAGTACACTTGCTGATCACCAGCTGTGTCCTGCGATGTGCGTCACCCAACATTTCCCTAATCTTTAATACTACCTTGCATGGCAAATATTGAGTCCCCATTTTTACAAGGAGGAAACTGAGACTTGGAAAAGCCGAAACAGGGAGCAGAAATTCAATTTCAGGTCCGTTTTACCCTCAAAATTTACATTCTTTGCAAGTCACTGTGTTGTCTCCTAAGTGTTTTTCTGGTATGTACCATCTTGCTTTTTGATGATTTTTTTCCTAAGAAATGGAAATCCCCAAACAGGAGGCAGCACGTGCAGGGAAAAGAGAACCGTTTGGGACTCAGACAACCTTGATTCTCATTCAATCTCCATCACGACCTTTGGCAAGCAGTTGGAAGCTTCCATCTTCATTTCCTGATACGCCAAATGATGAGGAATGAGTAAACCTCTTCCAGCTTCAACATTCTAGATTTCCTAAAGAGCTAGTGTTTGCATAAATGAATGCAAATTAGCATCAATCTCCTTGAACTGATATTAACAAATGTTTTCTGTGCAAATAAGAGTCCAAGAAAAAAAAAATGCTGCACTTGGGTTTCTAAAATCTATTTAAAATGTTACAGAATCCAAATATTTGGCCATTCTTGTCTAGCTTTCAGTCTCTGAACTAACATACTCTATTTTAAACGCAGGTTCAACTCCAGTCTCTCCTCATAGCTAAAACCAGCTGCTGTCTGGCATGCTCCTTTTAAACAGACTATCTTAAAATCTAAAAAAATTTTTAAAACAAGCTGAGCTCTTTTTTATGTTGGAGAAGCCTCTTGTCACTACAGTGATTTACCTCTTCAATTTAGCACTTAATTGATAATAAAAGCTGTAACCTGGCAGCTGGGGCCCATTGCCCCTTGATGATTTAGGTAAATGGTCCTCAAACCCCCCAGCTTCAAAGCCTTGGGGAAAAGATTCCTCAAATTCTGTCCTACAGTTTCTATGAATCCCTAAAAACATAGTTGCCTAAACCTCCTCTGCCCCAGCACTTTTTCTGAATGTTAGTCTTTATTCCACCTTGGGTTGATCTCCATTCATTCACTAGTCTACAGACTCACACTCATGCACACACAAACTCACTAATGTACACACATACACACTCATGCACACACTCATCCACGGACACACTCACATACACACACATTCATGCACTCACACGTAAGAACATATACACATTCACTCATGCACACACACATGCACACACACTCATGAACACACTTATACACACTCATGCACACACACATTCATGGACACACATACTCGTGCACATACACACATGCACACACACTCATGGACACACTTATACACACTCATGCACACACACACTCATTCATGGACACACATACTCATGCACACACACACCCATGCACACACACTCATTCATGGACACACATACACACTCACTCATGCACACACACACTCAGGCACACACTCATGCACTCACTCATGCACACAGGATCCAATTGGCTGGCCTGCACTTGCTGAATTTCGCCTGAGATCTGGGGCTGCAGAAAGGGTCAGGTGCAGGTGCTCAGTCTCCCACTGCCTGGGGATCTCTCTGAATTCCATCCCTGAATTCCCTCTCCATTTGATTCTTCTTGCTTTTCCCCTTGATCTTTTTCATTCTCCCTCCTTCCCCAATGTGGCAACTTTTCTTTCTTAACCGCACTCCTGCTGACTCCCTGGCCTTCCCACATGGCACCCACCCTTCCCTCCTTGCCATGGTACCCATTCTGCCATTGTGGACCAGGGAGGGTCCTGACTGCAAACTCACAGCCCTCTCAAGCTGGGTGATTTGAGGAGCTTCTACTGAAATAACTCTTTACAAATGTATGCAGAGCATTTGGGGAATGCATGAGGGATTATGCAGTGGCCCAAGGTGAGCAACAGCAGGAGATGTTGGCACCCCTGACTCTCAAGGGAGCTGTGGGTAGGAGCAGATTCTAGACCCTGTAAAGGCTGCTTGAAAGGAACTGTGGCCCTCAGGTGAGGGACTCAGCCAGCCACACAATCTGGGTGGCAGCAGAAGGACAGGGCATCAATATGTAACAACTCCCGTGCCCTATATTCTGCCAGCATCTACACTAGTAAGCCCAACTAGCAGTCAGCCTCAAAAACAATCCACGTGACTCAGAGGAGGCAAAGATGTATGAAAACGTTCATATAAGCATGAAGGTCAATTGCTGGTAAATGACCAATTCCACAAATCCTGCTCCCACATTTCCTCTTCCAGTTTGTGTTGAATGTCCCTATTTTAGTCTGTTTTCACACTGCTGTAAGGAACTGCCCAAGACTGGGTCATTTCGAAAGGAAAGAGGTTTCATGGACTCACAGTTCTGCATGGCTGGGAGGCCTCAGGAAACTTACAATCATGGGGAAGGTGAAGGGGAAGCCAGGCACCTTCTTCGCATGGCGGCAGGAAGGACAATGAACGCAGGAGAAACTACCAAACACTTGTAAAACCATCAGATCTTGTGAGAACTCACTCACTCTCATGAGAACAGCATGGGGGAAACTGCCCCCATGATTCAATTACCTCCACCTGGTCTCTCCCTTGACATGTGGGAATTATGGGGATTACAATTCAAGATGAGATTTTGGGTGGGGACACAGCCAAACTATATAAGTCCCCTTTTCCCTAGTTCAGCAAAAGTGCAAGCTCTGCAAGTGGCCTGTTTGCACTCTTCCAATGGAAGCTGAGAGGAACATTTTCAAGGCAAGCTACACAGTGAACATAAGATACTTTACTATACTTGTAGATAGCCCAAAATAAGTTCCAGAAACAATCACGTCACATGCAAAAATCTCAGCATACTTTCTGCTTTTTGTCTGCCCTCATTTGATGTCTTCTAGACTGGCTTATTTAAAATGATGTAAGTACAATTATTACTAATTTACATATATATGTATATGTGTGCCTGTGTGTGTGTGTGTGTAAATGAGAAAAATAGGGAGACATACACAGAAAAAGGTTAATCACCCTGGGACATACAGCTGGAAAGAATCAGACCCAGGACTCAACCCAGATCTGCCTTGCTCTTTGCCATGACTTTCCACATCACCCTGTCTGTCCCGGCAGCACAGGCTCTTCCCTGCTGTGAAAGCTGCTCCCTGCCTGACTGCTTCTCACTCCACTTTCAGGACCCTGCTTCCTCTGCCCCATGGACCTGCCACTCTTTCATGCCCACAGATCTATTTGTAAAATCTCAGGTCTGATTACATAGAACCCCCACTCTAGATTCTTCCCTAGCCCTGATCACTCTGTGTCATAACTCTGTGTATTGGCTATTGTGGTCAGTTTTCTACAAGTAACCGGATTTTTCCTCAGAATTTCATGGGATTTCTCCTCAGTGGCAGAATATGCAGGGCTCAGGGTTGTAGCACCCGTCATTATGTCAAATGACCCATCTCAACATGTTTGCTTCTCCTCTCCGGGATTCTGATCTGTGTTGAAGAGTTTTCACCCAAGGGAGGAACCTCTCTGGCAGGGGACACAAGAACTGTGTCATCAGATTGAAACCTGAGACAGCCACGAGGCCAACTAGGGATCTTTAAGCCCCTGGAAGATAGGCTGATGTAAATAGAGTTCATGCTATTGCCTTCAGTAATTGATCCCGTAATCCGGGGAAAAGAAGGTCGCTGTTGAACAACAGGAAACCCACAAACATGGAGACAATTTGGGGAATGGAGGGCTACTCAGTGGAGAAAGGGCATGCGCAGTTACTGCAACTCCACAGACAGTGGAGGTGCCCTCAAATGTTTGCAGTACACAACATACACAACCAAACATGGGAGGAAAGAGCTGCCACATTCAGGACAGGGAGGAGGATTGGGATCCCTACCCAGAAAACGATGGCTAAAGTGTTGCCTAAATGCAAGGGGAACCTGGAAAGGGTAACAGAAGAAAACCACAAATGGAGGCTATGGCCTCAGGACGAAGAGTACAATCAAGAACTGGGGTCTCTCCCTGGATCCCTTTGCTCTAGAATATAATTTTTAAAAATTCTACTTTATGCTCCTTGCTCACCTTCAACTTTTGGTTCTCTGATGCCTTACAACCAGGGAAAAGGTAAGAATAAAGCGCAGTGGAAGTTCAACAGAGGGTTCAGATGCAGGGACAGCCAGATGAAGACTAAAAGGAGCCTTATCTACCAATCCTACTGCCTGCTAACAAAGTTACCAAAATGTTTCTGCCATCACAAGTTCAAAGGAAATGGAAGCAGCTGTTCTGATGGAATTTTTTTTTTTTTTTTTTTTTTACTGGAAAAAAAAAGTTTGAAGTCCTTTTTCTCTCAGTCAATGATGTGACTTAGAACTAATTTCTGTGAGTTAGATGCTCTTGTGCAAGAACTGGACGTTGGAGGTGCTGTGGAGTCCATCTGCTTACTACTTCAACTGTTGCTGGTGGTAAACACAGCCATGGAAACCTGGGGATTTTCTGTGGGGTGGTTTCAGGGTCCAGTCACTAGTTCACAGGTGTTGTGGGGTTGTTGTGGGAATGACAGCAAAGGTGGTGATCCATAGTTTACATCTTTGTGTTTAACTCAACAGTCCCAGAAGTAACTTGCCCGAGAGAATGACTGAAAGGCTTACAGAAGTCTCAGCAATTGCAAAAGCTGAGGTCGACATGAGACCTACAAAATGAACGCCATGTTTTGAATTTGGGATAATGAGTTCCTACAGCCAGAATAAATGGGTCTGGAAACTCAGGGGTTACAGGAGGAATTGTATTTTCACTAACTCAACTAATGATTCACTCTCTCCTAAAGCTTTCACTTTTCTTCCCATGACTTTGAGCTCTTCTAGTTAGAGCTCTCATCGCCCAGTATGTGAATACTTCCACAAAGGTTATATCACTGAACTGGACCACTAGGTGACATGGGACCAGCATGCCAAGAAAGAGGGTCACTGTATTGACCCAGGTCATTGACACTGATTTCTAAGGAGTAATATCTTTGCTGCAACAGAACGCCAGCAGGAAAGGACACTTTGAAATCCAGGGGAGTCTCTGAAATTCCTCCAGGAACCCCATATTCAGCTATAAAAGCTAACAGATGATTTCAGTAGCCCATTAGAGGCAGGACTACTCAGGGCTCAGCTTGTGAGGAAGGATGAGGTACCTCACCTCGCCAGGTGTAAAGCCCTGACAATTTGGGCCAGAGAATGGGTAGTAAAGGAAGGAAGTTATTAATACCAAATACGGCTCTAAGAGTAGCTGCAGAGGCAAACACTTCAATAGCCTCCCCTAAGTTCTTCTCTATTCTGTTCTTTTGTGAACACACTTAAAATTGTTAAACAATTTCCTTTTCCTTCATCGATTTTCCATGTTGCTTGTTTATAAGGTGTGTTGTTATGGTAAAATTGATTGAGCTTGAATGTTATAAGATTGCAGGGTAGTATCAAAATATACCACGACACAGGGATGAGGCAGTAATTTATGGGTCTCTGGGTCTCCCTTTTGTCTTGTTTTGTTTTGTTTTTTTGTTTGTTTGTTTGTTTGTTTATATGGAGTCTCACTCTGTCACCAGGCTGGAGTGCAGTGGCATGATCTTGGCTCGCTGCAACCTCCGTCTCCCGGATTCAAGCGATTCTCCTCTCTCAGCCCCCTGAGTAGCTGGGATTACAGGCACGCACCACCACGCCCAGCTTGGGTCTCCCTTTTTTTAAGACAGGTAAGTACATTTTACCCTTGGGCAAAGGATAGTTACATTATGTTAGGTGGGATAGGCCTACTATGACATTGTTATTGTGTGACCACTTAAATACAAGCGGCAAGAGATATCAGATATCGAGTGGCAGTACGGTGGGTGTGTGGAAGAGTACAGTATTGATAGGCTCTTGGTACCCTTTCCAGTCTCCTGCTTGTGTGTCCTTCTGTATTTCACAAATTAGAAAGATGAAAACCACATTTCCAAGACTTCCCGGCAGCTGGAGTTCTGGTCATCAATTAGGTTGTCTGAATGAGATGAGTGTGAGCGGGTCATCATCAAGAGGCCAGAGCCAGGGGGAAGCCCTCTGAGTACTGTTTTGCTGTTGCCTCTGGCAAGAGAAGTCCTAAAAAGCCGGGCGTTCAGCCGCGGCAGTCATGAGCTCTGTCACTGCTGAGCGGCAGCTGCCTCCTCAGTCCTATTCTGCAGCAACAGCAAAGTCTCCTTAAAGCCCAGGCGCCCAGTGATGCTTTCTGATGCCCTCACGTTCTTGACTGTGGTTATGTCATGTTCTGGGAGTTACTCTCAACCTAGAACCTGTGTCTCTAGCTTTTCCCACAATTTGAAAAGAGCCCAGTTTTTTTCTATTGAAGTCCTTTCTGTTTACAATAGTGAGGGTGGTCCATTTTCCACAGCTGAGCACTGAATTTTACTGGTGCCCTCTCAGTGATGGAAGATGGGAGCCGTCCATACACAAAGGGGTATTTTATCACTGACATTATTAAAACTCTTGGTGCATGATGATAATAGAAACAGACTGATTTTAATTGGTTTCATTATTATTTTTTAGATTATCTACAAGCAATGCACCTATTGCCTGCACCTGGGTGGACTATGACCACCTCCCCATTTGAGAACACCTGACTCACAAAATCCATACATGTAATTGCTGTCTGTTACTCATGGAATTATATTTCTAAATCATCTAATCACACTTAGGTCCTATGTACTCTTAATTTTCATACAGCTTTAATACAATTTATCTGATTCTCCCTTTCTCAATAAATAAGCCGCAACAATTTAGAAGAGCTGGTGAATAAATACCAAGATAGGTACACTGAACCAGAATGAGAGTTAATATCTTAGCTGGAAGGCGCACTACATTGGAGAAACGTCATCTGGGCTATAGCCTTACTTCTAGTTCCAAATAGCTACATATTCCAGGGCAAATTAGGTTTCTTTATTCCACAAAAAATGTATGTGTGCCTGTTTAGACAGACCACTCTACTAGAACAGAAATGCTCTTCCCTGACCATCCTTCCCTCCATGAAAATACTGTTCAATCTCCTTAACAATAATTTTTCCTTGGGACAGTTATAACCATCTGACATACTAATTTGTTTGTGCATTATTGTATCCTCTGCTAGGATATTATCCCCTTCAAGTTGAGGAGTTTATTTTGTATATTTTCAATACCTAGTGTATGGCAGATGCACCCGATAGCAGTAAATTACGAAATGAGGGTGGCCCCGTGGAGCTTGTTGGGGGAGGATGGTGAGTGAGGGTGCTATAAGAACGCACGCTTTCTGCAAGCAGTTGTGGTTCCCTGTTCAGCCACTGGACTGTCCATGCATGTACGTTCCCCTAATAAAACCCTCTGTCTGGTCTGCTGGCTCCCAGACTCTTCTTTGGCCTCTTGAACCTGGTCCCCTCCCTGCCGAGGTTAAGAGGGCTCCGGCATGACACTGGATCAAAAGCAGCACGTGACATATGCACAGTAAGTATCTGATGAATGAAACTATCTAAGAATGAATAAGTTAGAGTGCATTTTCTTAAAGAACTGACCATGTCGAGAAGAAAAATAGACATGTATATTCATGATTTCAATCTAAGCCAGTGTAGGCCAAGAGCCACCAGCATGATTTCAAGAAAAGCCAGTAAAAGATTATATTAATCAGCTGTGGGGCCATGTGTTTTACCAAAAAATGGAGTAGATGTGAGTAAAACAAGAGAGAAACTCTTTCTCTCTGACGTGACAATCTGACCTGGTAGTTGTCCTCAGGTATTGCACAAGGGTTCTAAAAACTCATATTCCTTCTAACTTGATGCTTCACCTCCCAGTAGAGCATTCATTTAACTTTAGAAATATATTGAATTATCTGTGCTGGGGAGGAGAAGCAGGGGAAAGAAAAGGGAAGGAACAAAACTTTCCGAGTCCTAGCTCTAGAGATTCTGGTATTGTTGTTATGGGGCGTTTATTGTTAAAGACCCTCACATGAGTCTAATATGCGAGCAAGATTGGAAACCATCACCCTGTAGGGTTGTACTTATTCCCGTATTCAAGTAGGCTGAAAGGGAGCAGAAGGCAGCAGCAACCCCCTATGCACATTCCTGATGCACCACACTTGCCAGAAGTCGGTGGGGGGGTGTTCTGTGAAAGCTCAGGGCAGCCCACAGCGACCTGTGTGCAAAGCAAAGTGCTAGCTTTTAACCAGGGGCTGGGGGGAATGTGTGGCCCCATCAGCAGGTGAAGGAGATCGCAGGAAGGGCGGGTGTGGGATACTTGTTCTAATCAGCACTGCTCCCCAGCCCACCATCTACACCTGGAGCAAACTGACGAATCAGAGGCCAAGGAACTCAGCACCTTGCACAGAAAAGCTCCAGGTGCACTTGACCGGCATCAGCATGCGAGCCAGTGCTCTGCAATGAGGGCCCTGGCAGGACAATAATCTGCTGGGATTGTATAATAACGTTTACACCAAGAATGACTAAGGCTGGGACAAAGGTAATGCAAACCATGACTCTGTGCAAAAACTTGGCAGAAAAGAAGGAAAGATCAAGAGACAGCTTTGTTGCCCATGGGGAGAGTTCCAGAAGTTGTCACATGGTAACATTTTTGTTTCACTTTTGTAGGAAGGGACTTTTGTAGACAAAATTATAAAAATAGTAATTCAACTTTTTTTTTTTTTTTTTTGGACCAATGCTCCTGCCTAACCTAACACAAGGAGTTTGACCTGTTCTTGACATGAGCTTATTTACCACAAACAAGAACATTTATTTCAGAGCTATCAAAAGCAACATCTATATTGTTTTCCTTGACAGAAAGAGGAAAGAGCCACAGGGGAACTAGCACTTGATTTCTTGAATTCTCCCTGGACTCTACCATTTTGTATTTGGTTGGCAGGGAATTTGGGGGAAATGTCTGATAATTATTTTTAATATCAAAATTGTTTTGACACATCTTGGAAACCACAGGTGAAAACAGGGACCCTCTTTTATATGCAGTTGTGTAAATGTGAATACAACACCTTTGCAATACACAGCAAGCAAAAGTTGCCCAGAGGTGAAGTGTACAACAAAAGTCTAAGAAACCCTTTAATCTTTGCTTTCTTTTTAATGAGAGCTTTTATCTCTCCCAAAAAATCTTTAAATAAGCAAAGGAAATCTGTAAGTCTAGCTGCATAATACATTAACAGTGAGATTCCCCTTCAAATAGCTTGGCATGTCCAGAGCTGTACAAAGAACATCAGCTTACCTGTTGGCTAGCTTTCCTGACTACTATGGTGAAGAAGCCCAAAGACTTTGTTTTCAGATTTCATTTTTTATAAACTGTATTAGATGCCCTTTCTAGCAAAGCAAACATGTCCAAATGCTCTGGAATCCATGGCCTAAAGGTCATTTGGGACCAAGTGTCACTCTTTTCTAATTGTAGGAAAAGAAAGTATAAATGGCATGTAATAATCTGTCGGGAAGCCATGGGGAAGTTGGGAAGAGAACAGAGAAAACACAATAGGCTTTGGATGAGACAAATCTACGGTGGGTCAATCATTTCTGTTCTTCGGTCCACAAGCACAGTTCTGTTTTTCTTCCCCAGTACCTCCAGGCCTTTGATTCAATTTGTTAACTCTATCTCAGATGGTCCAATAGGTACCTGGATATGCCAATAAAAGGCCAGTTTTATCAATGACCAAAGCTGGAGATCACATTTCCACTAGTCAGCATTTATGTTTGCACTCTTCAGAATCATTTTAAAAATCCCCATTGTATTAGTCTAGGTTTTCCATAGATAGATAGATAGATAGATAGATAGATAGATAGATAGATAGATAGATAGTAGGTAGATGAGAGATAGGTAGATGATAGATAGATAGATAGATAGATAGATAGATAGATAGATAGATAGATAGACAGACAGATAGATAGATTAGATAATAGATACTAGAGGTTATTTATTATGGGATTGGCTCACATAATTATGGACATGGAGAAGTCCCAGGATAAACATCTGCAAGTTGGAGATCCATAAAAAATGATGGTGAAATTCAGTCCCAGTTCAAAATACAAAAAAATAAAAGCAAGAGTTCCAATGTCCAAGGGCAGGAGAAAATGGATGTTCCAGCTCAGGGGAGAAAGTAGGGAATTTGCCCTTTCTATATCCTTTTTTCTTTTAGGACTCTCAAAGGATTAGATGATGCCTGCCCACATTGGTGAGGGCTGATCTTCCTTACCCAGTCCACTGAAACAAATGCTAGGCTCTTCCAGAAACTCCCTCATGGACACAGCCAGAAATAATGTTCACCAGCTATCTGGGTATCCTTTAGCCAGGTCAAATGGACACATAAATTTACCACTGCACACATATTTCATGCTTCTTGTTTCTCTGAACTTTGGGTCAGGATATATCTGGCTAGTTTTAATGTGGTAAGCGTCTAGGACCTCAGTCCAGGCTCAGAATGTCAGCCCCATCCTTCAGGACTTGGATTTTCCTGCCCATTAGGTTACATTCTCTCATTTTCTTGATAGGAGACTACAAATGTCATTTACTGCTATATTTCACAATAATATTGTGCTACTAAGTGAAAATATAATGCTTTGTAAATATGACCCTGGCTTGCTTTACAGAATAACATCAGTTTGAAAACATTCAGGCCTACGTAGTTCCCAGACATGCTCCCTGTGTACGAAGTAATGAAAACAGGGAGATAGGAGGGGGCCAGGCTCTAGGATTCCTGGAAGATTGTTTATTTTAAAATATGCAAGTTTCTCAGGACAAAAGGTAGGATGGCATTACAGGACAAAATAATATATGTGTAATTTTTATGCATCTTCACTTGAAATGTTACATTCTGCAAATAAACACAGAAATTAAAGGGTTTTATGCCACATAGACTTGGCTTCACATCCTACTGCTGCCCCCAGAAGCTTTGAGAACTTCGATGAGTTATTCAGCCTTGAGAATTATTGGTTTCTTCATAAGACACATGGAGATAATTAACCATATTTTGGGGGTAGCATCGGATGAGGTAACACAGTAAGGATTCTACCACTCAAGATAGAATCTCATCATATTTTTGTCCTGCTCACTACACTCTCCACACTTTAGTATGGGATAAGCAGGGAGGGCTTCCTAGAGGAGATAGTATCAAAATTACTAACTTACCTGCCTAATTTTTGTTTTTTGATTTGCATTCACTAGAGGACACAGCTTTATGGCAACAGAAATAATATTTATTTCAATAGGCACTCCCTGAGCCCCACTACTTAAATTTACTAGCTAAGCAAGTGATCTATTGTACAACATGGTGACTGTCAACAACAATTGTGTTGTATATTTGAAAATTGCTAAGAGAGTAGATTTTAAGTGTCCTCATCACAAATAAATGATGAATATGTCAGGCAATACATACCTTAATTAGCTTGATTCACCCTTCTGCAATGTAAACAACATATTCCAAAACATCATGTTGTACTCCGTAAATATACACAATTTTATTAATTAAAACATTTAAAAACTAAAAGTAGAAGACAAATTACCAGCTAAGTAATATAATGAGAAATTAAGATGTCGTATCACCTTGTCTCAAGAGTCTTATAGTGGAGTAAGATAAGTTTCTGACAACATATAAGGTAGGGAAAATGTAAAAAGCTTCAAGAAACACCACCAATGAGACTAGAGCCTAGGTGAAAAACAGATCCATTATGAAACACCAAGGTAGGAAGGATGTGTGATTCAAACTGGTCCTTAATATCCTGGCACCTAAACATTTCGAGTCACCTGGGTGTTCAGGAAAAGAGCTTGTGGGTTCATGAGTAGCTCAGTACTCACCACACTTTTTGGTAAAAAAGAAACCTTCCGTTCTATTTTCCCTCCAAAGAACCATTTTGGTCCAAGCAAGTTATCAAATGAGAGGAAGAGACTGGATGATTTTTAGGTTCCTTCCGAAATAAATTACATCAAGTTCAATCCCTCCACCGTGAATCCTGGTTTCCCAGGAGCTTCCTCCCCAGCCTCGATGTCATACGGGTGAGAAGAATACAGGGGTTTGTCAATGAGCTCTGTCTTCATTAGAATGAAAAAGGATGAAGACTGATAAAGAGAGAAACAATGAATAGACACAATATATCTGAAAACTGGCCAAAGCCACCCATTCATTTATTTAACAAATATTAATAGAGTACCTGTATGCCAGGCATTGACCTTCCTATGGGGGACACAGCAAAAAACAACCCAAAACCTCTAGCTTTCTACTTTCAGAGAGCTTGTATTCTTGTGCCAACAGGCAGGGAAGGAAAAGAATAAATAAATAGGCAGAATGTGTCATGTATTTCTTCATGATATTCTCCATAGAGGAAATAAGCCAGGGAGGGGATGTAGAGTGAGAAAGAAGAGAGATGACGTTACCTGCCTGGGCTAGGAATCTTCACTGAAAAGGTGGCGTTTACAGAAAGACCTGAAGCCAGTCCAGAGCAAGCCATACAAGGAATCTGTTGTTGGAGAATGAAACACCTGTGCTGAGTCGGGGAATACGAGGATAAAATAAAACCAAGTGACAATTGCTACAATAATCCAGATGGCCAGTGAGGTGATTTGTGGCCAAAGGAACCAGAAGAAGGGGATTATCACTACCTGTAAAATGAAGACTCTACAAATGGCAAGTTGAGGGGTGGGAGAATCAGAAGTTTGGTTTTGGACACTATACTTATTTTCTAGAACTGTCCTAACAAAGTACTACAAGCCAGGTGGCTGAAAACCTCCACATTTTATCGTCTTTCAGTTCTGAAGGCTAGAGGTCTGAAGTTGAGGTGTCAGCAGGGCTGTGGTCTTTTTGTGGATTCTAGGAGAAAATTATTCCTTGCCTCTTCTAGCTGCTTTGGTTGCCAGCAATTTTTGTCATTCCTTGGCTTGTGGATCCATGACTCCCATCTCTGCCTCTTCTTCACATGACCTTCTGCCTATGTCTGTCTCTTCCCCTCTCCTCCAAGGTCACTGGTCATACAGCAGCAGAACCCACCCTAATCCAAACTTCCAGAAATAATGCCGATGAGACCAGAGCCCAGGTGAAAATCGGCCTCTAGTCACATTCTGTGCATTTTCAAATCACAGAAGCCAAATTCAGCGGAGGGATTTAACTTTATATAATTTATTTTGGAAGGAACCTAAAAATCATCCAGTCTCTTCCTCTCATTTGATATCTTGCTTGGACCAAAATGGTTCTTTGGAGAGAAAATGGAACATTGCTTTTTTACCAAAGAGTGTGGGGAGTACTGAGCTACACATGAACCCACAAGCTCTTTTCCTGAACACCCAGGTGACTCCAAATGTTTAGGTTCCAGGATATTAAGGAACATCGTGATTACATCCGCAAAGCCTCTGATTTTTAAGGTAAAAGTCTCAGGATGTCTACATATCGTTTTGGAGACACAATTCATCCCACAACAGACATAATGTCGTGTTTTGCAATTAAATATATAAATGGGGATATTAGAGAGAAATCCAAGTAGGGGATATTAACATGGAGGTCACTGCTATAGACAATAATTAAAGCCACAAGATTACATGGGAGCATGACGGTAGAGAGGGTTGTTACTGAAAACAAAGGGCCAAGGCCGTGCTTGCGTCTGGAAGTCAGGAAGGTGAAGAGAATCTGGCAAAAGAAGCTGAGGAGGAGCTGGCAATGAGAGAGACAGAAGCTTCGAGAGGTGGACCCCTTGGAGCTAAGCAAAGAAAGCGTTTTAAGGAAAAGGGAGTAGCAGAACAATTAACATGGTGTTCAGAAAACAACAAGAAATATGAAGATGGGAAAGCAAGGAGTGGGAATTGTGGCCTGGGTACCAAGATAGTGTTTTGTAAAGTCCAGGTAATCAATGAACCTAGGCATGAAGGAAGAAGCTTCATGCTCTGAGGGACACAGCCTGGAACCCATCTATTCAACAGACACTTACCAAGTGTCACTCTGCACGTCACAGCTCCCATCCCGCTTCCATCTTCATGTCCCCTCCAACTGTCCAGCCTCCGCCTTCACTCACTATGACCCTAAAGATTACAATAGGGCCATCCATGCAAGGCAAAATCCAAAATGTGCCTTACAATGAGCCAATAGAGAGGAGAGAGAGAGAGAGAGAGAGAGAGAGAGAGAGAGAGAGAGAGAGAGAGAGAGAAAGTCTGGTCTGGTCTATATAATAGGCATTATTCCCAGGGGACAGGGAATGATGCAGGAACTATCTTGGTCACCAGCCCACAGCATGTGGCCTAGAATACATCCTAAACTTCATAAACGTAAAGTCATCCAAAAGCAATGGTAATTGAGCTGGGAGAAGGCAGAAGACTGAGGTGCCACTGAGGAGCTCAGTTGAGGTTCGTTGAGGTTTGCAGTGAATAGTGAAAAAGGAATTTGGCTTCTGTGATTTGGTGCATTCAGACACCAGCTTTGCTGCAGCAGCAGGCAAGAGGGAAATCAAAGGACTGCCATCTAAACCAGCAATGTTTCTCACTAGCCACAGAGATAATCCAAAACTGGAATTTTACAGTTGTCCCAATGTTTGCCTTTTTTAAAGAGCAGAGCTGAAAACCGTGAAATATTAAATCAGGGTAATGATGCTCTGGTAACTTCAACACAAATAGTCTCACGCTACAGAAAATCATCTTTTTTTTTATTTTTTTGTTTTTTTGGGTTTTTTAGTGTTTGTCAAAGTAATATTGAATTACATATTTTTTTTTGAAAAAACAGGGTGATGTGTTTAAACACTGCCTTGTGGGAGCCACCTATTTGCGGTGAGGTATGTGGAAACAGGCAGATACGTGTTCCTGGCAAATACACCAGCATTCTAAGGCCTGTGATAATGAAAACTATAATAAATATTAATACGTCAAGGGTTTGATGATAAACCTTAGCTTCCAATAACTAAGAAATATGCCTAGCATTCTGATGAATTCCAGTTTTCTATGCTTCATTTCAGTGCAAAGTGGATTACAGCTTTTTAAAAGCAATGTGAAAGCGTATTTATTCAAGGGGTTGACTCCAGGGAGCAGGAAGCATGCTCCTCTGCTTAAATCCTTTTAGTCAATAATTCAAAGATCGCTCTTGGGAAAGCGCGTGTTAAACTTGGCCTCCATGCAAAAACAGTCTCTTGAGCAAAGGGTGCTTTCTTGATTCACAGCTGCTTCGGAACTGCCAGGTGGCAGCTACAGACTTTTTCTGAAAACTGCCTTTGGATAAAAAATTGAACTCTCTCTCCATTTCTGCTCCAGGATTCTGCCTCCCAAACCATCCATGAGCAACGCAGTCCTTGCCTCTCCACCCCACGGGTGCCTTCACCAATTCTGGAAAGGCACACGGAACAGTCTTCCACCAGTAAGGGCCCGTCCCTTATTCCTAGATGAGTTGGGAGTGGGTTCAGGGTTACCTCTTAGCTTTTCCCCTTGCTAGTCTTAGAAAGTGCCAGGTGCATCTCGCACAGGGACCTTGGCGTCTCCCTTCTCTTGGCTTCCTACCAGCGCTTTTCCCTGACCCTCTCCAGGGTCCCAGCATGATCTCACCACCACTGCTAAGTTCTAGAGTATGTGAGTTTGCCCCATAACGTTGCTGCCTCTGCCAGGCGGACAAATCCCACGTCCTATTTTGTTCTGGATCCTCTTATTCTTTAAAACAAGCTCACCGTACGCAGGACGTCTTCCTCTCATCAACAAGGAATGCCCCTCGTGGAATAAGATCACCGCACTGATTAAAAGAAAACCTCCTTCAACCCATCAGTGGTAAAGACAGAGAGGGAAACAGAAAGTAAAGCGGATAGAGAATCCCACGCTGACATATAATCTCTTGAGGTTTTCTCTCTGACAAAGAACCTTCACAAGTCTGGCCTTAAATTTCCACCAATAAAGTGAGAGATTTCAATTAGAATGGTTCCCTCCAGCCCTCAGCACCTTTGGTTCCATAGCTGGCTGCCGCTGAGCTTCGGCCCCAGCCGCCACGGTTAAATGTGCCATCTGTGTCCGTCCCCTCCTGTCCTGCCCGTTTCACTATGCTGAGCCACAATTACTCTCTGGAGTTTAAACATACAGAATCAAATAATCCAGGGGCACGCGCTGGGGACACATTTCTCAAAACCACACACCACAAGAAACGTCAGATTCTAAAATCTCATTACAAAATGTTATAAAGGCAATACAAATAGAGGGAAAACAGACTGAAAATCAATACACTCCAGATTTTCTGGCAGTAACCAATGCATCCAAGCTGACCTCAGTACTCCTTCTGGAAAATGCTGAGGTTCACAATCTCTGCCTTAAGATTTCAGTCTCAATATCTCCTAAGTTGAGTATCTCAGTGTCTCCTCTCCTTTCTACAGCATCCTCTGCTTCACACCCTCAGTGATTCTGGAAATCAGCATCAGGTAAGCATGGAGACTTTCAGCCCTACACACAGGGCACATACTTATTTCATTTATGAAGATCAGACCTAGGTACCTTGTTATACTTGAGCCTTCCCCTCTTTTTTCTCTTTACATGTAAAGCTCATAGAAAGGTCAGAAAGGGCAAAAAATGGATGTCTTCAACCAGTCCACAAGATTTATTTAAGCAAATGTCCCCACATAATGCTGGGTGAGCTCTGTCCTTGACCCTAGGCAGCCGTTGCTATTGATCAGCCCTCACCTGGCAGCCACACAAGGCCCTGTGGCCCCCAACTAGGACCGCCTGGGCTTTGACCATTCTCACCCTCCCGCTGTGGTGCTGGGGCTGCTGGCGCTGCTGTGTTTCCATTTCAGGCACAGCAAACATGTGTAAATACTTTATTAAAAAATTTTTTTTAAAAGCCCAACACATGAAGTGAAAGCTGTTCCTCTCTGATTGATTTTTCAAAAGCTCCCTAGACTGCTCCTGCTACAGATGTTTGCAAAATGATTGGATGCAAAGTGGGCTTAATTCATAAAAGCAATAAAATGTTGCTTATTGACTGAACAGATGAACTAGCTGAGGGGAGATAATTTGGAGTGTTCTTATTGGAAATGCTTTGAAGAAATGTAATGATAGTGGAGAGACAGAGTCTTATTAGCTGTGGTAAATATATTTTCCTACAGAAGGCTTAGGAGATTTTGAAATAACTAGAAAATAACCCTCAGATTCTTAGTTATACTGACATTTGGATCAAGCATGTGCAACTTTCAACCTCTGAAATTTATATATTCCTTGATATGCACAATTTGAAACCCAGAGATAAATTTCTGATGTCATGGGGAAATTCTAGCACTGGGAGTTAGGACCACTGGACTTGAGCCTCAGTTCGGTCACTCACTCTATCTCTTCACCCTGTAAAGTCAGCAAATAATCAGTGCTCTGCAATAGATACATGCTGGAAAGACCAAATGGGCCCTCACAGTCTCATCTCTTGAGGGGCACGGAGGCTGGTGCAGTGTGGTGAGATGCTCCAAAGAGCTCCGACCATCTCAAGGAGGCACGCTGGCAACAGGTAGGAAGGAGGGAAGCGGCCTCCTGCCCCTGCTTCAGAAAAGCAGCTCTGCTTGTGCCCGCCACACAGGGATCCTGACAAAGACCTTGCCTGCCAAGAAAATGTGTTGTTCTAAATAATTCCGTGAAATAGTAGACTTATGATAAGTCATACCAGTTCAACCTGCCATGCCTTGAAAAGTAAGAAAGCAGTTGTAGGTATGCAATTATTAGTATCGTCATTTGAAATAGGGAAGAAAGCAGCTGTTGTTTTCTCTATTGCCATCTTCTTCTTCTAGGTCACTGATCCCACTGGATTAAATCACTATGATTTGATTATATTTAAATCTTGATTTTTATATATAAATTACTAAGCATGAACACATGCACTGAATTTTACTTAGCAAACAAATGTAATAGATATTGATAAAATGGATTGTTAGATAATAGTGATGCCTGCCCATTGGAGGTAAGTTCTGATAAGATCACAATGAGGCTGTATTCAGAGACCCATGGCCTCAGATGCTTCTAGGCTGACCCCAAAGACACAACTTCTCCATGAATTCCAGGGACTAGGTCCAGGAAATCTATAACAATTTAATTTGCAATGCCAGGGACAGAACACAGAGTAGCATATACAAATGTTGGTATCTGGCTGGGCACTGTGGATCATGCCTATAATCCCAGCACTTTGGGAGGTGGAGGCAGGTGGATCATGTGAGGCCAGGAGTTACAGACCAGCCTGGTCAACATGGTGAAACCCCATCTCTACTAAAAATACAAAAATTAGCAGGGTGTGGTGGCATATGCCTGTAATCTCAGCGACTTGGGCTGAGGCATGAGAATTGCTAGAACCCAGGAGATGGAGGATGCAGTGAGCCAAGATCACGCCACTGCACTCCAGCCTGGGCGACAGAGGGAGATGCTATCTCAAAACAAAAACAAAAACAAACGAACAAAACATGTTGGTGTCCTTCCAAAACATATAATCTGCTGGTAACTATGATATATGCTCCGCTGACAACACATGCACCCTTCCTCTCTCCTACTTTTCATTTGCTGTTACTGTTTGTGGCCCCCAGTTCTCAAGATTTATCGCACCAGGGAAAGCAGGTCAAGATTCCATCCAAAAAGTGCCTCCCATATTGTGTTCTAGAGTTGTTTGTTTGTTGTTGTTGTTGTTTTTAGTTTTAGTGGTTACAATATAGTTCTGGCATAAAATGGAGGTAATGCAATATTTACACAAATTGTTAATTACTTTAAATGTCAATGACATGAATATTTACATAATCATTATGGATAATTTATATTGGCTCTGAGTTTCTAGTGTCTGACACATGTTAGGTATTTAAAACACATCTACAATGAAGAACATATTGTATATGCATAACTGAGTCTTTTATTCCAAGTTCCATTCTGATGGGCTGGCAGGAAAGTCATTTTAGTCATTCCTGTGGATTCCTTTCACCATCCCTCCCAGGGATGCGCCCCAGCCCCTGCCATCCCATAATGGGCACCCTCAGGGCCTATGTGACTGTACAGGCACCACTGAGATGGGCATCGTCCTTGTCAATGTGGCCCACCAGGTCAGCATCTCTGTGGGAATCTTTTGGAAGCCTCCAAACCATTTCAGACCTGGTCCCATTTGTTTATGCCTTTATTCCCTGAGAACCACTTTTTCCTGGGGTCTCATAGCTGCCCTGGGCCATCACCAGGAAACAGCTTTCGAGCCCCACTTATATGAGGCTGAAAGACATCACTATTTGCCCCAACTGGGAAAATCATTGTCTAGTAACTACCTGTCTCTCTATATCTCTATTATCTATCTATCTATCTATCTATCTATCTATCTATCTATCTATCTATCTATCATTCCTGGGGTCTCACAGCTGCTCTGGGCCATGACTAGGAGACAGCTTTTGAGCCTCACTTCTATGAGGCTGAAAGCCATCACTCTTTTCCCCAACTGAGAAAATCATTGTCTATCATCTATCTATCTTTCTATATCTCTATTATCTATTAATCAATCAACTGATCATCTATCCACTTATCATCTATCTACCTATCTGCCACCCGTCTACTTAACATCTATCTGTCCACCTACAGATCATATGTCTATTTACCTCCCTAACATCTATCATTTGTTCATCTACATATTGTCTATATATCTATCTCTCCATCATCCTGTCATCAGTCTAGTCCAAGGAAATTCTTTTCCCTATTCTGCTCCAAACCTATTGACTTACTCCTGCACACTTGCTTTTCCTTGGTAACCTTAAGTAAAGCCAGATCTTGCAGATTAGTTCTGTTTTCTTCCATGCAGTACAAAACCCTGCTATTTCCAAACAGAGGATGATAAAGTGAAAAATAAATGGAGATAAGTGTTGTCCAATCTATGGCTGTATTTTTGTTGAAGAAAAAAAACCACTGACAGTCAACTTAGAAATGTACACTGGTTCAGGGTCACTGACCTAAGGATGGAACTGAACTTCAACCCCACATGTGGCTTGTTCATTTGAGTTTCTCATTTTGTTTCATTTTGCCACAATTGAAGCATAATTCTTAGGAAGCAGTGTTGGAATTCAAATTTTAGTTGTTCCATTCATGAGTAGTATGACTTTGGTTAAGTCACACAAATTATTTGTGGTCCTATTTCCTGTTCTGTAAAAGGGGATAAGATTTCCTATCTATAAGAAGTTCAGATAAGATAAAAAGCTCTTATCACATAGTACCTGTTATGAATTAAGCTCATGATAAATGCTTGCTATTGTTATTACATTACAACTTCTAAGTCAAACAAAGTATTTCAAACCTTGTAATGTATTTTTACATATTGTTAGTTGGGAGGTGACACATCTAAACTTTAAATGAAGAGCGCGTGCTGATTAAGTATGCTCAAGGTCTTCGGCATTGCAAGCAGCGGACAAGGGCAGCAGTCTTGCTCTGCCACCTTCAGAACATCTCACTCAGGGAAGATGCTTTACATTCAAGTCTACTCTCTACAGAGCCAAAACAGATGCTGATCATGCAATAGGTATCATGTGATAAATAAAGGAGGTAATGTTTTTGGCATTGTAAATATGGCACATAGATGTCATGAGTTCCATCAGAAAAGGAAAAAAATAATGAAATGAGAACAAATACCAACATGGATATGAGTAGAAGAATAAAGGCAATGAGATTTAAAAAATAAAATGCAGGAAAAAAATAAGCTTTATTTTTCTTAGAATTACTGTATTGAACATTCTGGCCTACTGATCAGGCAGTAACTCATTAAATAGCAGTGGATCTTGATGTATAAAGCCTAGGTCCACGTGGCAAGTCACAGGGTGACAGCCTTCTGGGAGGTAAATTGTCCCTACACATTTGCCTTTTTAAAAAGATTTTACAGTGAACTTTTTACTAGGATGTAGGGGCAGATTACCACATGTAAAGGAGTTTCAAGGCAGCTTATCCCATCAAATGAAGACCTAAATGTGTTTGCATATTCTGGGAGGAAAATGTATACCTTATAAGAAAACACAACTTACCTTATATAGTGTCTCATCTTATTAGTTTCAAGTTATCTGTGATTCTCAGTATGTAAGTCCATCAATCGGAGCAAAATGGAAACCATACTGAATTGAGCTAGGGAAACTTATTTCTTGTTCTTTCTCTGCCATCAACCAGTTATGTACTGTTGGCAAAGCAGTGAGAAACATGAAGTCTACATTTTCCTCATACATGAATTGAAAGGATTGAACTAGATTGTCTTTAAGTTGCATCGTCATGTCCTTTCTTAGGGATAATTCAGCAGTATTGATGATATCGTTTCACATCCGACTTCATTGGTCCTTCAGACTATACATGACCTTGATGGAGCAGAGCCTGAGAGAACTGGTATTTATTGGTAAAGAGAAAAAAGGGGAGTATCATGACTCATAACTGAAGAGAGTCTTTTACTTCCCTCCGGACTCCTTTGAAGTTGAACAAAGATAGATGAGGAGTTTCAACTCTGAAATTGGGCATTAGTCACAGCCCAGAGAGTAAACGACAGCTCCCTCTGTTCTCTTCACCAATTTTAAATGAGTAAACTGAGGAAAGTTGGATATGTTTAAATCTCTTCTGAAAGTGTGGAGCTGCATTTCATATTGTACAGAAGTTTCCCTCAGGTCAAGCACCCTTCTTTTAAATTTCACATGGCTATGCTTGTTAAACTATAAATATGCATCTGATTAATACTTCTAGAAATGAGAGTTTAAAAAAAATCTACTGCAACACAATAGCCTAAGAGCATTATGAGATGGACATATTATTGGACCTGAATGGTCTACTGCCAGGGATCCTCTATTATCTGCTTTCATGTAAGAGGCAGGAAAGAAAGAAAGAAAATCGCAGAATCAGAGGTCAGCCTTTCAACATGCGGTTACCCGCATTTCAAACACTCAGCTAGCAGGAGAACAAAGCAGAGGAAATAATATACCTTCTTTGAATGAAGGTGCATGGAAGGTGAATTTAAGAATATCCTTGACTCTGAAAGAGTAAATTATTTTTTAAAATATGCAATCAGACAACTTACTTCAGTTGTAACTACAGGGGTATAAAATTTTATAACTTTTTAAAGTGCTGTTAGGAAAATGGATTATAGAAAGGGGAGGAGACAGAAGCATAAATAGAAGATAGAAGGAGAGATGGGGCAGGAGATATAGAACATATACCAAAAGACTTCAAAAAGTACATAGCCTTTGTTGCAGAAATAATTCTCCTTTTTTTATTAATATACAGGTTGGACATGGTGACTCACAACAGAAAATCTCAGCACATTAGGTGGCTGAAACAGGCAGATTGCTTGAGTGAAGGAGTTTGAGACAAGCGTGAGCAACATGGTGAAACCCCATCTCTCAAAAAAAAAAAAATTTTAGCTGAACATGGTGCTGTGCACCTGTGGTCCCAACTACTCAGGAGGCTAAAGCAGGAGGATCACTTAAGCCTAGGACATCGAGGCTGCAGTGAGCAGTGGTTGTACTATTGCACTCAAGCTTGGGCAACAGAGAAAGACCCTGTCTCCAAAAAATATTGTTTATATATATATATATATGCATAAATATTACATATATTAGTTGTATATAGGTATGTATATATAAATAATATATATAGTAGTGTATATAGTTGTATGTATACATATATGTATATACTGCATATAAAAATATTTCAAATATCATTGTATTTAATACACATATAATAAATAATGGTGTGTGTGTGTGTATTTCACGTAATTGATTATTCTAACAGGATAGAAAATCTTGAATTGTAATTGTGAAATTGCTGGAAGTTGAGTATGGACTAGATTGAGAATTAAAACCTCCAGGGGGGCCTAGTCTTAGAGGTGGAACCCACACCCATGAGTTCTACCTCCTGAACCTTACCAGGTTATCAGGGTATAAATAATCTCAGAAAAATTTCCTCCTCATTTCAGCAGGGCAGTGGACATAGGCACAGAGCATTCTCATCTTTTAACATATGCACAGAGCATTCTTTTCTTTTAACAAAGGACTGCCTTCAAAAGAAATTATTTTACCAGAGCTTAATCACAGTGGGTTTGATCACAGCCTCACTGACCTGTGAAGGTCATAGCCCAGAAGTCGGGGCTCACCAAAGGCAGAGACCACCACACAGCAACTGGGCACTGGTAAAATAACAGTTGATGATAGCTAAAAGAACTGCCAGGCTCAAATCTTATTTAAGAAGGAGTCTTTACAGAAATACAGACAACAGGGAAGACAAAATTAAAGACACTAGAGTAAATTTTAGCCTCTGACACCTAAAGCTACAGCAAACAATAAGCAGTCTAACTTATGGCCAGGTAAAATGAAACCTTGTATCAAAGGTCTATCTGCCCCAATTTCTTTCACTCAGTAAATCATGCTGAGCTTTCAACAAAAAAACTCAAAAAGCAACAACAACAAAAACAACTAAAAGTAATCCAAAAAACCATGATAAAAAGACACAGTCTGAAGCAATAAAGCAAGCATCAGAACCAGATATGGCAGAGTTTTAGAATCATCACACTGGGGATTTAAAATAATAATTAATATGCAAAGGGCTTAATGGAAAAAATGGACAACTTGCAAGAACAGATGGTTTGTGTAAGCAGACAGATGGAAACTCTGAGAATGAAGGCTAGAAATCAAAAACACTGCAATAGAAGTGAAGAATGCTTTTGATGGGCTCATCAGTAGACCGGACATGACCAAGGAAAGAATTAGAAAGCTAGTAATATGTCAAAAGATACTTTTCAAACTGAAAAGCAAAAAGAAGAAGAATGACTGGGGAAACAAAAGGGACAGAATGTCCAAGAAACCACAGGCAGCCAGGAAAGGTGTAACATACATGTAATGGGCATACCAGAAAGAGAGGTGTAACATACATGTAATGGGCATACCAGAAGGAGAAGAAGGTAAAGGAAAGATTTGCAGCAATAGTGACTGAGAATTTCTCTCAAATTAATGTCAGACACTAAACCACAGGTTCACCAAGTTCAGAGAAGACAGAAAAGTAGATTTTTTAAAAATCACCCAGGCATATCATATTTAAACCACAAAAAAATGAAAGATGAAGAGAAAATCTTGAAAGAAGCCAGAGGTAAAAATAAAAAAATAAAAAACCTTACCTATAGAGATAGTAACCAAGATAAAAATTGTATTGGACTTATATTCAGAAACCATGCAACAACGAAAAGAGTGAAGTGAAATATCTAGTCTTGAAAGAAGAGAACCACCCACCTAGAATTCTATATCCCAATGCAATTAGTCTCCAAAACTGAAAGATAAATAGACCTTCTAAAATAAACAAAATTTAGGGAATTTATCACCAGTAGAGCTGCCTTTCAAGAAGTGGTAAAAGAACATCTTCAGAGAGGGAAAATGGATACAGGTCCAAAACTCAGATCTACATGAAAAAGGAAAAGCATTTCGGAAGTAAATGAAGGTAAAATAGTACCTTTTTTATTTTTAATGGCTCTCACAGATAACAATTTGTTCAAAATAATAGCAAGAATGTGTTCTGCAACCATAGCTTATGGATAAGTGAAATGAATGACAGCTATTATAAGGAACGAGAGGGAGGAACTGATAATTCTCTGTTATAAAAGATACTTGCATTTCCCATAAAGCAGTGTAGTGTTATTTGAAAGTGGATTTTGATTGCAAATGTATATTGCAAACTCAAGGAAAACCACTAAAATTTTAAAATAAGTGACTCTGAAAGTCAGTTATTTCCCCTTTTGGGCCCTTATGTGTGGTACTGGAGTGATGGATGCAAGAATCTATGCATCTGTCATAGACTGCACATGTCAAAGAGTAAATTTCAATGTTTGCAATCTAAGAAATCACAATTAAACCAGATGTCAAGGAATCCAAGAATGGACTATCAAATGCCAAATGAATCTAATTGTATCACAGATGTAGGAATAACCTCATTGCAGAGAAGAAGAGGAGGAGCTGACCTAAGTCAGCGTAGAAATATTTGGTTTTTGTTTATTTGTGTTTTAACTGAAAATTATAAAGCTAAAGACAAAGACTATTTGTAAATTTGCTTTTCATGGTGGCACAGATTAATAAATCTTTAACTGCTGTGCATGTATACTGGGGTTGAACAAATAAGAAATAGATGGAGGACAGTTGGAATCAAGTTTCTCACTGTTGGAAAGGGAAGTTACCAGTAGGCAAGAAGAAATAGCTAGAATGAATGCATGATGAATGTTCGATTAGAATCAGAGACATCAAGTATTAACTTGTGTGTGTGTGTGTGTGTGTACACGCATACATGTACATATACATACAGATGGATACAAAGATAAAATGTGTGTATATATTGGTTAGTGCACATACAAATATTATCTAGCTCCATCCACTGAGAAGGCCTTGACACCTGGGTACCAGCAAATACACCTAACATCCAGATTTTTGTTCCTAACTATTATTCTCCCACTAAAAAAAAAATAACCACAGAACTCCTTGGAGAAATATCTGATTCTAGGACAGTGACAGGAAATATATAAGATAAGCCTGGAGCATGTCATAGCTCCAAAAAGTAAAGTATTCAAAAACTGAAAACATGGGGGCATATCAAAGGGATACATGAGCCAACATGGAAAAGCTCCCATAGCCAAAGCTAGACTCATTTGAGCAACACAAATAATATAGTATTGGATTACAATCCATAGAATAAAATAAATCCATAGGATAGAATAAATTCTTTTATCATTTATAAATCATAAATAAATGATTGCATATTGAAGTAAATAAATGAGAGGAGACACATCATCCTTACATAAGAACCTCACACTGCATATGTAAATACTCTCCACTAAAAGGGGTGCAGCTTAATCTACCTCCCACACCCTTGGGAGTGGTCTGAACTTGGTAACTTACTTCCAAGAATAGAGTAAGGAGAGAGAAAATTATAACTTCCCAATGGAGGAGCTTGGCAAAAACTCCTTAACTGAGCGAAGAGGTTAAATCATACGACGTTATGTGACGAATCAAATATCCCCTGATATGACGTGATAAGACCAACTCTAATCATAAGACAATACATCTGCCTTTTACAAAATGGAAGACCAAATCTCCTCAAAACTATCAAGGTCATCAAAAAACAAAGATATTCTGAGAAATTGTCACAGACCAGGGGAGGCTTAAGGGAGCATGACAACTAAATGCAGTGTGGGATCCTGGGTTATACTCTGGAAAAGAAAATGGGCATTAATGAAAAAACTGGTGACATCAAAGGAAGGAGTTTATTTATTAGTATATGCCCTGTACTAACTTATTTTTTTTCAACAAACATACGGCGGTAAGGTAAGCTGATAACGTTAGGGGAAACTGAAACTGAATGATGGATGTAGAGACACTGTACTACCCCATACTCACTCAAAACTTTTCTGCAAATCGAAAATCATTGAAACAAACTTATTTTTTAAAAAAACTATTGTGCAGTGTTAATTTTTTAAAATTGTATTGTGCAGAATATGGACTCAATATACTGGTAAATAAAAGTTTTACATTTGTAAATAGCTTAGTATAATTTCTGGTACAACGTCAGTAATTCATAATACAATAGTTTAAGGTAACAATTAAAAGGTAATGATAAATTTGCTGTTGATTGAGGAATCACACTGAGTTCTTCACAGTAAACACCTTCAAGCCCAAACCCAATATTGATTTTAGTGAGCTTGTGTTTTCAGCACGTAGGTAGGTTTCTTCCCACAAGTATTCCCTTGGCTAATAAGAGCAGCTCTAACGTGTCTAAGAAAGAATTATACAGCAAGGAAATTCAAGGACCTTTTGAAAAAATATATGTATTTATATACTTTTCCTTAGATTTCTACTCTCATTGTATCTTTCTTTTCCTTTTGTGCTAAAATTAGTTTTTGGTGTTTAATGTGTATTTTCTAAGCTGTACTTGTTTTGGATGTTGGCACGGGCTGTTCAAGAAATCATCAAACTTTAATTTTCCTAGTATTCTGTGACACACTGGGACACATGCAGGCTGACTTTAGAATTCTTCATTAATTAAAGTCATAGATGTTCTTACATGTTAAGCAGAATGAACATGAAACTCAATTTAAATTCCAATGTTACACTGTATCTGAAAAAGAAGTTTATAAAAAGAATGTGAAGGACTGACAGAATTTTCAAATGTATGTTTTTTGGTTTTTTTTTTCCTGTTCAACTTTGTGCTCCAGATGAATTTTCTGTAAATGTACTGTCGGAGTGAAGGATTTCTTGTGTGTTAGCTGCAATACAATTTCACAGAACATGGAAATAAGAGACAGGAAAGAACTACTAAATCATCGAGTCTGCTCCCCACCACTACAGGATCCCTCTCTCCATGTATTTTTTGTTGTTTTGTCGACATTGAAATGACTGAAGCAAGGAGGTTTCCATCACTTCCCTTGGGAGACTTTTCAATGGTTTAATAGCCCTCACTGTTAAGATGGCTTTAAGTTTCATTTGCTCAATTTTCCTTTGCATAATTTTATTCTGTCTTTCCCGGTTACACTCCCTTGGATGTCCACCCCTACTTGCCCCAATACTTAGAGGGGGTTATCATTTGTTTGTCATCTAAGACATGGGTTTAGTTTTTTTTTCCTTTTTCTTTTTTTCTAATCTCCACTGTAGTCTGAAATTCAACACCCAGAGTCTCCCTTAATTATTCTCATTGACTTCCTTTAGAGACAATTCGATTTTAGTCAGTTAACATCAAATCGATTTCAGCTAAATATAACTGAATTATTAGCACTCCATTTATTCTGTAACTCTATACCATGTGTTTGGTATATTCTTGGATAAAAAGCAGCCTCTTCTGCAATCTTTTTAACACTTATTTAGTCTAGCAATGTGCTAAGCATTGTGCAAAGGGGAAATACACATTGCTTTTTTTGTGAATTTAAATCCAAAATTCAGTAGACCCCACCATGGCAGGAGAGACATAGGCCATTTCCAGACCACCAGCTGGCCTGATTAGAGGGTGTATTAGACCATTTTTGCATTACTAAAAAGAAATACCTTTGACTGGGTAATCAGTAAGAAAAGAAGTTTCATTGACTCACAGTTCTGCAGGCTGTACAAGCATGGCGCCAGCATTGCTCAGCTTCTGGGGAGGTCTCAGGAAGCTGTTACTCATGGTCAAAGACAAGCTTGGGGCAGGCACATTACACGGCAGAAGTAGGAGCAAGAGAGAGAGGGACAGAATGAGGAGAGGGGTGCTTCACACTTTTAAACAACCAGATGTGGTAAGAAATCACTCACTATCCGAGGACAGCACCAAGGGGATGATGCTAAACCATTCATGAGAAATCTGTCCCCATGATCCAATATCCTCCCACTAGGCCCAGCGCCAACAATAGGAATTACAATTCAAGACATTTGAGCGGGGACACAGATCCAAACCATATCAGAGGGTTACCAATTTTTCAATTATACATATGCTTCTATGTTTTTCTAGGAGATTCATAAGACTATAACAGAATAGGTTATGATTTATTTTAAATAAAGGACATCTTGTCAACTGTTATGAATTTAAAGATATATTTAGTAATTTTAAAACTTTATCTTTTCATATTAGAAACTTAACTGTGTTGCTTATATTCATGACATGGGAATTAGGGTTCTCCCCTAGGAAGAAGTGTAAGATCAGAGGCATCAACTAAAACATGTTTAGCCGGAAGCAACTGAAATCTGAGCGTCCTTCAATTTCTTGCCTTCTTCCACCCCATTAGTACTCAGAGTTGCTGGGAATATTCTCAGGTATGTATGTGTGTAGGGTGGAGGAGAGCACAATCTGCAATGAGAGAGTATTTCTATGTAAGCATACTTGGTCAATTGCCCAAAGATAACTCCAAAAAAGATTGAGACCTAAATATCTAATGTTCTAAAAATGTATTATTATTTATAAATGTGTTTACCAAGGAAGATTACTCAAATTGCCTAAGCTTTAGGTCACATTACTGTAAACTCATTGCTATAGTTTGGATATTTATCCCCTCCAAATCTCATGTTTAACTTTGATCCCCAATGTTGGAGGTGGGGCCTAGTGGAACGTATTTGGATCATAGGAATAGATCCCTCAGGAACATCTTGGTATTGTCCTTGTGATAACAAGTGACTTCTCATTCTATCAGTTCAAGCAAGAACTGATTGTGAAAGCGCCTGGCACCTCCGTCCTCTCTCACTCTTCCTCTCTTATCATGTGACACGCTGGCTCTCCTTCGCCTTCCACCGTGATTAGTACCTTCCTGAGGTGTTCACCACAAACCAGATGCTGGCTCCACACTCCTTGTACAGTTGGCAAAACTGTAAGCCAAATAAACCTCTTTTCTTTATAAACTAACCAGCTTTGGGTATTCCTTTATTACAATACAAAATGGACTAAGACACTGATTTTTGTTGAGCTACTCACGATAAGGGACTCCCTAAACCACAGCATCAGCCAAGATGAAGCTTCCACGCATTGACCAGACATGAAAGGAAGTCACCTATTTATTTGTCCTTCTCTCAAAAGGGAAGAATCCCAGAAATGTATTATGAAATTCTCATGTCAAAATCAATTCATCCAGACTTGGAGAGAGAGTCATTTTATTCCCTAAATTATTACAAGTTCTGATAGTTCTACAATTTTAATTTTAAAAAATCAAAACCTAAGTGGCCTTCTTTATACAGTACTTCCTGAGCTACAAACTCACCTTTTTTTTCCTTGACACATTACCCATCATTCACTATAAAATTAAGAGTTCTGTGGAACTCATTCTGGGAAAGATTTCACCAATGCATCTCCTATGAATCTAGCACAGTGAATTTTACACAGTAAAACTTAAAGCATGTATTTAATTTATGTGATTATAATATAAAGAGGTAAAAGTTCTATAGAAATCTACATGACACTTAATAGGAGTCCCTATTTCTTAATTACTAAACTGAACAAACACACCATGACACAGACAAAAGGAGTTAGACCTAAAGGTTATTTTGCTCCTGAATGATTTCATGGGGTTTATAAGCTCTACTTGACCTTGAGTGTCCTGTTCTTGAATGTCTTTTTCCACCTGAAGTATACTAAGCCAATTGTCCCACACCGCCACCTGGGTGATAAATCATGCAGAATTACTGTCTGCCTCAAGCCTCACCAGAGGTTTCCTGAAATGCCATCTGGGCTAATGTTACTTATCCAGCTGTATTTCTTAAATCTTTAATTAGCAACAGGTTTTTTTGTATGAGGACAGAATGAAACCCCTGGGCTACTTCATGTGCCAGTGAACCTCACATGCTCCTGGGAAGGTTGGATACAAATATGTTCTCTTTGCATTCTCCCTCCATAAATGTTCTTTGTTGGAGTCAGGGGAAAAAAAATTGTTCTGGTGCAAAACAAAGCCTCCACAGTTAAGGAAAACACTAGTAAATCAATAAAGTCCTAATATCCACATGATTTTGTCCACAAAATCAGATAATTTGGAAGATGAATATATTCTTGCTGATTTTACATCTACTTCTGTCAGCTTTTGAAGGAGGAACAATTGAAATCCCCAACAATGATTGCTAATTAGTCTATTTCTTCTTGCAGTTCTTTCAGCTTTTGTACACATTTTTTGAAGGTTTGTTGTTAGGTAAGTGAACCATTATAACTATTATACCTATTGATGAATTCACTCCCTTATTGTTCTGAAAAAATATTCTTTATTTCTGGTAAATATGTATTTCCTCTCTGAAATATAATTTCAATGATAATATACTCACTCTAGCTTTTTTTATAACTGTTTCTAATCGTGTCATTTTAATCTACTTGTGTCTTTATATTCAAGTGTATTGAGGTACAAAGAGTGCTGCAGTATAGACCTAAATTTTGCTTTTCAATCCAATCTGACAATCTCTGTCTTTTAATTAGGTTGTTCAGACCATGTACACTTAATGGGATTTTGGCTACCATTTGGTTTAATTTTTTTTATTTTGCTATTTGTTTTCTATTTGGTTCATCTGCTCTTTGTTCCTCTTCTTTGGCATTATTTTGATTAAATTTTAAATAATTTCCTTTAATCTACTTTATTTGCTGTCGCTTTTAGTGTAGTTATTTAGTGGTTGCTTTAGAATTTATAATATATCTCTTTTACACATCACAGTCTACCTTTAGGTGATTTATACTACTTTTAGTATAGTACACAAGCCACAGAATTATAACTTGTACAGTATCCCTTCCAAACCTCCATTTTCCTTGTTGTACATTTTACTCATGTATGTTATAAATTCTATAGTCTATTCATACTTGTATTTAAACAGCCAGGAACATTTTAAATATATTTAAATAATAAGAAAACAACCTTATATTTTTTACCCATGTAGTTACTATTCCAAGTGCCCCTCATTCCTTTGAGTAGGTGTGTATTTCATCCAGTGTTATTTTCTTCATGCCTGAAGAAGGAAATAATGCAGGTCTTCTGGTGATAGATTCTGTCAACTTTTGCATGTCTACAAATTTTCTTACTTCACCTTCACTTTTGAAAGATATTTTTGTCATGCCTGTCCATGTGAAGAGATCACCAAACAGGCTTTGTGTGAGCAATAAAGCTTTTTAATCACCTGGGTGCAGGCGGGCTGAGTCCGAAAAGAGAGTCAGTGAAGGCAGATAAGGGTGGGGCCGTTTTACAGGAGTTGGGTAGGTAAAGGAAAATTACAGTCAAAGGGGGGTTGTTCTCTGGCGGGCAGGAGTGGGGGTCACAAGGTGCTCAGTGGGGGAGCTTTTTGAGCCAGGATGAGCCAGGAAAAGGAATTTCACAAGATAATGTCATCGCTTAAGGCAAGGACCGGCCATTTTCACTTCTTTTGTGGTGGAATGTCATCAGTTAAGGCAGGGCAGGGCATCTGCACTTCTTTTGTGATTCTTCAGTTACTTCAGGCCATCTGGGCGTATACATGTAAGTCATAGGGGATGCGATGGCTTGACTTGGGCTCAGAGGCCTGACAATTTTCATTGTGTATATAATTCTAGATTGACAGATGTTTTTCTTCAGTACTTTGAAAATGATGTTCCACTGTTTTTTTTTTCTTGTATTCTTTCTGATGAGAAGTGTACTGGCATCCCTATCTTGTGTTTCTATGTATGTAGCATATATTTTATTATTCTGGCTTCTTTTTAACATTTTCTCATTATTACTAGTTTTTGGAAATTTAATTGCAATGGACCTTGATGTAGTTTTCTTCATCTATCTTGTATTTATGCTACATTAAGCTTCTTGCATACAGTGATCTATAGTTCAGCTTTGCAAAATCATTGAAAATAAAATTGCTTTTATTGGTTCAAATACCCACCCTTCCATTTCCCTTTTCCTTTGGAAAATGTAATTACATTTATATTAGACCACCTGAAGTTGTCCCTCAGCTCACTGATGCTCTTTGCATTTTTATTTCCTCTCTGCAATTTATTTTTATTCATCTCTGTTTTTATGTCACCAACCTCACTAGTCTTTCCTTCTATAATGTCTAAACTACTGTTAATTTCATTTAGTGTATTTTTCATCTCAGATAATGTAGCTTTCATCTGGGGAAGTTGTATTTATGTTTTTTCATATATTTTATTCCACTACAAATGAAATTATGAAAAATAATTATAACTATTTTAATGCCTTCTTTTTCTAATTCTAGCATCTGAGTCAATTCTGGATCAGTTTTGATTTGTTGATTTATCTTTGTGCTTTCCTGCTTCTTTGAGTGCCTGGTAATTTTTTATTTGATGCCAATCATTGTGATTTTACCTCATTAGTTGCTAGATATATTTTCTTTCCTATAAATATTCTTGAGGATTTTCCCCCTGAGAGGCTGTTAAATTACTTAAAAACAGTTTGATATTTTGAAGTCTTGATTTTAAGATTTGTTAGAGTGTACCAGAGCAGTATTTAATATCAAGTTAATTATTCCCCACTATTGAGATATCACCATTCTGAGCATTATACCCAGTATCTCATGAATTACGAGAATTTCCAGTCGGCAGGTGGGAAGAGCCTGTGTTCTCAGCACTGTGTTATAACAGGGCACTATTGTCTCTAACACTCTCAGGTGATTCTTTCCTTAGCCTCAGGTACTTCCTTCACAATTCTCTATTGCGTAGATTCAATTCAAGTACTTCCTTCTTGAATTCTCTAATATTCAAGGAGGACCCTCTGCAGATTTCTGAAGTTTTCTCTGTATGTAGCTCTTATTTCTTTGGTATTCTGTCCTTCCAATTCTTGCTTCCTCACTGTCCCTGGGCTCTCAGCTCCATATTCTTATCTCAGGGATTTTGCCAGATTCTGCACTATGCACTATGGCCTGGAAATTCCCTCAAGACATTAAACTAGGGAAATCACGGGGCTTGCTTAACTTGTTTTCCATCTCTCAGGAATTCCTGCACTTACCACCTGATACTTAATGTCTTGGAAATAGTTCCTTCACATATGCTTCCTGGTTTTTATGATAGTTTTAAGTGGCAAGGTAAATCTGGTCTCCGTTACTCCATTTTAGCCAGACCTGGAGATCTCTTTTTTTACCAAAATTTTAATGAAGTCTTAAAAATAGTGAGGTACAACATAAATATTTAAATGACTATTAAGTAAGACTTAAACAATCACATTAAATCCTTAACAGGCTAAACATTTATCCATTTCACAACCTACTTCCATTTATGCAGTGCCAAGTCCCCAACAACTGCCAGGGTCCTCAAAATCCAAATGAGTCCGGTATTCAGGGAAAGAAATCTGTCTTTACTGGCCATGCCTTTATTTCTACCGTGTTCTTGAATGTCAGATATTGGAAATATTTATTTTCTTCAAAGGAATCCTTACCCCCAGCCCTGGGGATGCACAAACATACCTCTTATTATCTTATGTATTACATGTTAAGTAGCATTTAATGTGGGGGACTAATACTTCATCCTGTTCATGCTGTTCTGCTGGGTCATCCAAGACTAGCTCAAAATCATTCTTCAATATTAGAACAAAATACCTATATATTCCCTATCAGAAGTGCATAGCATCACTCCCTATCCAATTCATAACTGTCAGAGAATAATGTGTTAGTTTGCTAGGGTTGCCAATAATAAATTGCTGCAAACTTGGTGGCCTAAAACAACAGAAATGTATTCTCTCACATTTCTGAAAACTAGAAGCCCGAAATCAAGATGCCAGCAGTGCCTCTCTCCCTCTGAAGTTTCCATTGGAAAAGCTCTGCTTGCCTTTGCTGGCTCCTGGGGGCTGCTGGTGTCCTTTGGCTCGTGGCAACATCACTCCTCAGTTTGTGCTCTTTGGAGTTTCCCAATGACTAGGTGAAGCTCACCTAGACAATCATGGGTGATCTCTTTTCCCTAAAGTCAACTGACTGTAGGTGTGAAACATATCTTCAAAATTCCTTCACAGAAATTCTTAGTCTATGAATAAATATCTAGTCTAGCCAAGCTAACACATGAAACTAACCATCACAAAACCTATTTGCTGAACTTCTCCACCTTAATATGGCATCTGGGAAACTCAGGGATCTGCGAAAATATTCTTAGGGGTCCTCAAATTCTGAATAATTAAAAATGTGTTTTTATAAAGTAACAATTCTTTCTCAAAATTATTTTACTGGTTTCAAAGAGGAAAGCTCTTTTTTTCCACATAATGACATGTTGAAACACATTTTAAAATATGAAGAATATCTCCTCTGATTTGAAATGTAGAAGTCTACTCCCTCAAGGCCAGCCACAGAGTGAGTGGTGTCCCCTTCAGATTCCTTAATCACTTTACAGCCAGGCTTTCTGAGCTGGGAATTGACAAATGCCAAACGGAAACTTTAGCATCCTTTGTCTCTACTTTGTCTCCAAGGTGATACTTACTTGGGCTCTATCTGAAAGTCTGGCCCACTTTCTGCTGTTTGTCTTTAACTCAGCACAGCCTAGTCACCAACTCTGATTCTAAATCATGACACTTCAACCCCAGTCTCCCTGATTCTCAAGTCCCATCCCCATTTGGTATAAACTAACACTATCCTTTGCTCACTTGCCCCAATTTTAAGATTAGACAGTTGCACTGTAGTTGCAAAAAAAAAAAAAATAGCCTAATAGTGAACCCCACAGATGATTGTAACTGCTGGTCAAGAATGGTAACAACAATTCTTCTGAATATGCAAGTGAAAAACACACAGGTGGTACCCAGTACTCCTTCACCTGCTGACGAGGCCTTGGTGTGTCTTAGGGGAACTGGATTCAAAGGATTTGATTCTAACTCAACTCATCATCCTGTACTTATTCTTAATTAGAAAAATATGAAAAAAAAATGCTGCCTCCATCTATCTCATGGACAAGGCAAAATGACATCAACCTTCTAAGAAACATCTTTCACAGTCTACGTGGGTTTGATCTCTCCTTGGATGAGCCCTTAAAACACACTTGCATAGGTATCAGAAAAGTCACCCTGTGATCTCAGTCTCCAGATCTTTTTCAACTACAGACTTTGTCAAATAGCCAGAAAAGTACAAAATCAAATCCAGGGACTGAGGCCAAACTTATCTGGCTTCAATAGATGTGTGGGGAAAAAAATCCCTGCCACCAGCAGAATGGGTGTGAAATCCCTGTTTCATAGAGACAGTCAGGATGGATGGCCAGTTTTTCCTCTGTATTGTAATAAAACTAAAACATCGATGAATAGAAGGAGAGAAACAACCTTTCGATTTTACTTACTTGTTTTTAACATCTACATGTTTGAATCTGCACCCATGACCCTGTAGTTTTATGATAAGACTTACCAAAAAAAAGAAAAGAAAAATTAAATACTGTCCAAGGTATGTAAGATCCTTGACTGTGTGTGTGGTTGCCCACACAGTAATGGAAAGCTTGTCTCCTCAAAGTCACCATCTTATTGGTTACCACCATCACTCTACCACTCTTCACCAATATCCAGGTTTCATTCTTATTGAGGCATTGCTTATCCCAATACCAAGGTCAGTTGTGACCATATGGCTTTTTTTCATTTCCTCTAACATGGCTGCCAACAGATGACAAGTAGAGGTTGGCCTGACGGCCTGAGAAGACAGCAGCACTATCAGCTGACCTGAGAGGAACATCGAGTAGGAGAAAGGAATAACCCAGTGGTGTTTTATGACCCTGGAATCTATGGTTGCTTTGTACCCATGGTATCCCCTAGCCTATCTGGACTGCTATCCTTTATTGCTGATCTTCATACCCACCACAGAAGATATCAACAGCGTCTAGCTATTTGTCCTACCCCTCCTATTCCTTTGTCAAAGCCATTGTCCACATCACTGCTAGTGTCAGTCTTATGGAATCCAAATTTGTTTGTGGCTTATTAAAATCGTCCTATGAAATATAACCTGAAGCCAAAATCCAATGCATAGAAAACGTCCACCATGATCTGCCACCTGATCTGCCACCACGATCCGTTGCCGACAGATTGCTCTCCCTCATCTCCCCACAACACTGGCCCTCACATTAATCTTCTCACTGTGCTTGGGTTGCCACCTTCCTTTCTTATCTCAATTTGCACGTGAAGTGTCCTCTGCCTGGAGGACAAATCTTTGCCAGTCCTCCTGTAAAGCCTTATCCATTCCTCAAACTCAACCTAGATCCCTTCAATTCTATGGCATTCTCCCTTGTACAGTCATCCCCGACACAATCATAATATCCTAAATATAGCTCTAATATTGAATTTGGTGTTCGAATTTGTAATTGTGTGTGTATGGATCAGTCTCTCCATGGAGAATGTGAGTTCTCTCAAGGCATTTTTTCCCCAGTTAGACCAATACAACTCAAAGATTAAGTACTTTGCATAAGATTAAGCAGTGGTGGGCACCTGTAGTCTCAGCTACTCGGGAGGCTGAGGCAGGAGAATGGCATGAACCTGAGAGGCGGAGCTTGCAGTGAGCCGAGATTGCGCCACTGCACTCCAGCCTGGATGACAGAGTGAGACTCTGACTCAAAAAAAATAAAAAGGATTAAGCAGTTTGGCCAGGTGTGGTGGCTCACACCTATAATCCCAGCACTTTGTGAGGCCAAGGCGGGTGGATTGTCTGAGGTCAGGAGTTCAAGACCAGCCTGGCCAACATGGTGAAACCTCGTCTCCACTAAAAATACAAAAATTAGCCAGGTGTGGTGGCACATGCCTGTAATCCCAGCTACTTGGGAGGCTGAGACAGGAGAATTGCTTGAACCCGGGAGGCAGAGGTTGCAGTGAGCCAAGACCATGCCATTTCACTCCAGCCTGGGCAAGAAGAGCGAAAGTCCGTCTCAAAAAAAAAAAAAAAAAAAAAAAAAAAAAAAAGATTAAGCAGTTAATAAATTCCAGTGCCACAACCTGAACCTGAGTCTACAGCACATGCTCTTTTTTATATGTGATGCCTTTTTCCAACTGAAGTCAGATGCTCCATGGTCTTGTCCTTTTTCTGCAGGCTGTGTGCTAAAGCAGTAACTCACAATGTTACTAGAAGCATTTGAGACACTTTAGGCTGAGTATTTTGCCACTTCCTCGATGGCTGTTTATTAATTACCAGATGATTCTGTGAACACAATCTTGGTGATCTAGAGTCAGGATGAGATCAGAAAAGAGGCTTGGGATATTCAGCCACCTCTCTAGTTGCTTTTCTGTAAGGTTTTTGTGGATTTAGGGTCTAATTTTTTAATAAATTAAAGATTGATTGAGGCCAGGCACAGTGGCTCACACCTGTAATCCCAGCACTTTTGGAGGCAGAGGCAGGTGGATCACTGGAAACCAGGAGTTTGAGACCAGCCTGGCCAACATGGTAAAACCCCATCTCTACTAAAAACACAAAAATTACCTGGGCATGGGGGCAGGTGCCTGCAATCCCAGCTACTTGGGAGGCTAAGGCATGAGAATCGCTTGAACCCCAGAGGCAGAGGTTGCAGTGAGCCCAGATCATGCCACTGTACTCCAGCCTGGGCGACACAGTGAGACTCTGCCTCATTAAAAAAAAAAAAAAAAAAATTAAGAGCTTGATTGGGATGTATCAGGGTTTTTAGACCCCTTTTGATGAGACAGAGTGAACAATGTACCTTTCCTGGAAGATCTGTACTCTAGTTCCTTACTAGGTCACTAACTAGTTTGGGCCGAACATCAGACCAGTATGTCTCTGGATAAAAAACAAACATCATTTAGGTGGTCCACGGGGTCTCTAGTAGCAATAACACTGCATAAGTGTAATGGTGTGGATCATCCAACAAATGACAGTAAGCATTTATTGAGGACCTACTGTGCATGAGATATCAGGGTCAAAGACAGGGACCTGCTTATAAAAGTTTTAATCTAGTGTTCCTATACAAAGGCTTAAAGGTATTGTTGATAAGCTTCACTTTTTCTACACTATAACTTCCCTCTCTGTATTTCAGGTTAGTAATTCCAAAGCTTTGCAGCCAGCATCTTCTTGTTTATTGCCAGTGGCACCCTTGGTGGGTCCCTGTGAAGGGACTGTGGGGAAATTAAATGTTTTCATGCTGGGTGCAATCCTTCAAAGAAAGTTCTTGCCTGAGACAAATTTTCTCCAAAGGTTGTAGTTAGTAATTTGCTTCCTGTTAATAATTCTACACACATTGATCTCACAGCAGCTGGTGATTATCTGGCACAAAACCCTCTGGGTTTATTTTAAATTTAGAAAAAATTTTGCTCTAGTACCTGCTTCCTGCTTAGGCATTTCCTTGGGAGACCAGAATATTCTGAATAATCGGATGAAAATGACCAGTGTTCTCAATAACAACAAAACCTCAAACTTTTCATCCAGCTGCCCACGGTAGTAAGAAAAAAAATGTTTCTATTCAACTGAATTCCTTTAGGCTGTTTCAAGAATAAAGCCATTTATAGCTTCATCCCAGTTCACTGAGGCATAAACTGCTAAAATGAGGCATTTGCTTTCCAAGACCAGCCTCTCTTTTTTTGCCCTTCTTGCCATCTCCCTTCAAAAAAGAATGTCTCTTTGTCAATAAGTGCCTATCATCTGTATTGGGAGCACAGTCAATGGTAGGATTGAAGCTGCATTCAGGCAATCTTGTATTGCTTAGTGTAGCATCTTCCACAGCTAAAGGATAGAGTAGGTACTGGGTATACAGTAGGTGCTCAAACATTATTGGTTGTGATTTATCAAGCAGACCAAACCACATTTTCTATTGAATCAGTAATATTATCTCTTGTCGAATATCAAAGATTTATGTGGATGTAATACAATGGCGGCTTCTCTAAATAAAATGATTGCCAATGCACTCTATAGAGGACATTCAGGGTTTGTCAGAGACAATAGCACACCTGAAGCTATGCACATTTCCTAACTGGTTACCTTACCTTCAGGAACTTTCAACAATTCATCCACTTAACATCACCTCCAAAGTGGGACATTTCTGAATACCACGTTCATCATTGTATTGTCTTACTCTAAAGTCATTAATGCTCCTATTGTCTTCTAGGTAAATTAAAATTTCAACAAGCACCTAAAGCTTTCTGAAGTCTTTCTCAGCCAGAAATTTATACCACAAATGCACATGTTCACTCTTTCCTCCCTTTACAGGATGGTCTTCACTTTTACTTCATTGATCAAATATATTTTTTCTTCTTCCAGGGGCTTCTCAAGTAGTCCCTTCTCCAAGAATCCTTCTCTAACCAATGGGCAAAAGCAAGCACTCCTTTCAGAGACTCCTATGAAAGTCATTTGCACCATTCATTTTGGTCAAAGGCATGTGTTGAGGAAAGTGCATACATAGCATTTGGAGTAGAATAGTCAAAATTGAATTCCTAATTAAGACTATTGGCCAATAATTGTGGCACCTTGAAAAAGCCTCTTACTTCCTTTGTATGATAGCTCCCTAACTTGTGAAGCGGTGACAATAGTATTATGTGATTCTTACACCCTGTGTGAATCAAATCAGGTCATGGTTATGGCTTGTACAGTGCTATGCCATTGCTCGTTTTCATTCTACGTCAGATACTCTCCATGTGGGAATGTGTCAGCTTGTCAATGAAAATCTGCTTCTTGGATACAGGAACTGGGTTATTTTGTCTTCCACAGTCATGAATGCTACCAAGATTACTTGACTTGAAGTAGAATGAAACTGAGAAGCATTTAAAGAACCTACTGTGTCTGGTTTAGAGCCTCTGTCTGCAATGGGCGGGGCTGTCACACCACGGTGGGCAAGACAGGGGAGGAAGTAGATGAGAGCCCTGCTGTGGGCCATGCTTGATGGTGAATGTGCAGGACAGACAGGGACTAGGTGCTTCACAAAGACAATCACCTTCAAATTCCATTCTAAAGGGTGATTATGACCCTCAGGTAGAGTAAATAAAGAAGGGCATATTAGGAGTGGAGCTAGAAATAACACACACAAAGGCCCAGAAGCCCACAGAGGGTTTATGTTAAGAAAGTACTGAGACAGCAGGACCAAAGAGGATCCTGGTTACAAGAGTACCGAGGGATGGCAAGGAACAGTACGAGTTCCTCACAGCAAGGAGACCTCATGACAAGCTCAAAAGATATTATACTGTCCTTGTCCACCTTTTCATGGTCCTTAGCATGAGTGGGACTTTTTTTTTTCTGATCCTCCTCCCTCTACCTAGGGTGTGGTAGAGTATGAGTTACTATTGAAACTAGGCCACATAAAACTTAGAAATTAGGCCTCATAAAAAAAGAACTTAAAAAAATTAACACCAGGTGGCTCTGGATAGGGTCCCACCCTGCCTCGATAGGGTCCCACCCTGATAAGGTCCCACCCTGCCAATTCCGGGAAACAACCTCATGGGGTCCCACCCTGCCAATTCCGGGGGTCCCACCCTGCCTCGAAGTTCCCGGAATCAACAACTCCAGGAAAAAAAACCTCATAAGGTCCTGCTCTAACCAATTAGAACAAGACACCTTGCTCAGGCCATAGACAGACCCAATTACCATGCGCCTAAAGCTTTGTTTGAATTTCGCGCCCTAAGCTGTGTTTGAACTTGTGTTTGCCTATATAAACAGCCTGTAACAAGCAGTCGGGGTCCCAGGGCCAACTTAGAGCTTGGGACCCTAGCGCGCTAGTAATAAATAACTCTCTGCTGTGAATCTCGTGTCGGTGATCCTTCGCGGCGACCCCTGCCCAGGAGGGAATCAACAGTTCGGTTCCAACATTTGGTGCGTTGGCCGGGAAGTGGGGTCGTCCAAGGACCCCCGACCCATCCGGCGGAGACCCATCTGGCCCGGGCCACGGACTGCTGACTGAACGGACCTACCAGGTACTTTCGTTTTGTTCTGTCTGTCTTGCCGGCTAACTCTGAACTCTGGGGAGTACTCCTTCTGAATTAAGTGGGGAAGGGGGACAGACGTGTCCGGCACCTTCCCACTTACGCCCCGAGGGACGCCCTGGCGGTAGTCTGGGAGAAGGCTGACAACTCAGTCAGCCTCCTTAAATCTGTAGGCAGGTCGCCCCTGCCGTCTGAGTATTTTATGATCTTGTGGCGCCACTCTCTGGCCGCGCGGCTTCTCCTTACTTGTCTGGTCTTTGTTTTTGTTACTTTCGTTTTGTCCTTGTTATACGTGGACGAAATGGGACAGACGTTGACGACTCCTTTGTCTCTGACCCTGACTCACTTCCCTGATGTTCGGGCTCGAGCCCACAACCTCTCCATAGAAGTCCGTAAGGGACGATGGCGAAAATTCTGCTCGTCCGAGTGGCCTACCCTCCATGTTGGGTGGCCCCGGGACGGAACATTTGACCTCCCAATTATCTTACAGGTTAAAGCAACAGTGATGGATCCTGGGCCACACGGACACCTAGACCAGGTGGCCTACATAATTACTTGGGAGGATCTGGTCCGAAACCCTCCCTCTTGGGTGAAACCCTTCCTCCATTCCCCTTCCCCACCCTAGTCTACCCTTCTTGCCTTAGAAGCCCCCAAAAAAAAAAAAAAAAAAAATCGGAAACCGGACCCACATAAGCCAGTCCTCCCAGATGAACCCCAGAGGGATCTCCTCCTTCTTGACCCCCTGCCTCCTCCACCTCAAAACCCCCTTCTGAGACCTCCACCTTACGCTTCACCCTTGCCCCCTGTCTTGTCCCCAGCTCTTTCCTCTACCGCCTCGGCCCCTACCCTTTCTCCAACTTCTCCCTCGGCCCCTCCCTCCACCCCGTCTCCTTCGCCAGCCCCGCCCAAACTCACCCCTCGGACGCCGCCACCGACACCTCCTCGTCTCCGCTTGCGGCGAACTGAGGACCCAGAGGGCCCTTCTACTTGGCAATCCTCCCTTTTTCCCCTCCGTACCGTCAATCGCACGGTCCAGTACTGGCCCTTCTCTGCCTCTGACCTCTACAACTAGAAAACCCATAACCCTTCCTTTTCCCAAGACCCCCAGGCCCTAACCTCGTTAATAAAATCCATTCTCCTCACTCACCAGCCCACTTGGGATGATTGCCAGCAACTCTTGCAGGTCCTCCTAACCACTGAAGAAAGGCAGCAAGTCCTCCTGGAGGCCCGGAAAAATGTGCCAGGACCAGGAGGCCTCCCAACCCAACTTCCTAATGAAATAGACGAGGGATTTCCCCTCACCCGCCCAGACTGGGACTATGAAACGGCACCAGGTAGGGAGAGTCTCCAAATCTATCGCCAGGCTCTGTTGGCGGGTCTCAAAGGGGCAGGAAAGCGCCCCACAAATTTGGCCAAGGTAAGGACCATAACTCAGGAAAGGAATAAAAGCCCGGCAGCCTTCATGGAAAGGCTTCTGGAAGGGTTCCAAATGTATACCCCATTAGACCCAGAGGCCCTAGAACATAAGGCTACCGTAGCTATGGCATTCATAGACCAAGCTGCATTAGATATCAAAGGAAAACTCCAAAGACTAGATGGAATCCAAACCTATGGATTACAGGAATTGGTTAAGGAGGCAGAAAAAGTGTATAATAAGAGAGAAACCCCTGAGGAAAGGGAAGCCAGGTTAGCGAAGGAACAGATGGAGTGAGAGGATTGTAAGGACCGAGTGAGGGATAAGCATTTAACAAAAATCCTGGCGGCAGTTGTGAGAGAAAAAGGACCAGGGAGAGAGGGAGAGAAGCGGAGGCGGCTGGCTGGCCCCCGTGTCTTCGCATCATGGCAGCCACCGCTATGCTGGTCAAGGACTCTGCTAAGTTAACCCTTGGGCAGCCACTAACTATTATTACCCCACATGCTCTAGAGGCCATAGTGCAGCAGCCCCCGGACCGGTGGATAACCAATGCATGCCTAACCCACTACCAGGCCCTCCTACTGGACACGGACCGCGTCCAGTTTGGCCCTCCGGTCACCCTAAACCCTGCTACGCTGCTGCCGGTACCAGAAGACCAACCAAGCCCACACGATTGTCGGCAAGTACTGGCTGAGACCCACGGAACACGGGAAGACCTTAAAGACCAAGAACTCCAAGACGCGGATCACGCCTGGTACACAGACGGCAGCAGTTACCTTGACTCAGGTACCTGGAGGGCGGGAGCGGCGGTAGTAGATGGCCACAACACCATTTAAGCACAATCACTACCTCCTGGCACGTCTGCACAGAAGGCTGAGTTAATAGCACTAACCAAGGCCCTAGAGCTGTCCAAGGGAAAGAAAGCTAACATTTATACTGATAGCCGGTATGCCTTTGCAACGGCTCATACTCATAGAAGTATCTATGAAAGAAGAGGTCTCCTAACCTCAGAAGGAAAGGAAATCAAGAACAAAGTTGAAATAATTGCCTTATTAAAAGCCCTTTTTCTTCCTCAAGAAGTGGCTATAATTCACTGCCCCGGGCATCAAAAAGGACAAGATCCAGTCGCAGTAAGAAACAGACAGGCCGACCAAGTGGCCAGGCAAGCCGCCATGGCGGAAGTACTAACCCTAGCCACAGAACCTGACGAAACCAGCCACATAACTATTAAACATACTTAAACCCCGGGAGACCAGGAAGAAGCAAAAGCCATAGGGGCTATAGAGAACAAAGACACTAAAAACTGAGAAAAAGGAGGAAAAATAGTCCTTCCCCAAAAGGAGGCCCTGGCAATGATCCAGCAGATACATGCCTGGACACACTTGAGTAGTCGGAAAGCTAAAATTACTGATTGAAAAAACTGACTTTCTAATCCCAAAGGCAAGTACCCTCGTAGAACAAGTGACATCTGCCTGTAAGGTCTGTCAGCAGGTAAACGCTGGGGCTACCCGAGTGCCAGAAAGGAAACGAACTCGTGGTAATCGCCCAGGAGTCTATTGGGAAATAGACTTCACTGAAGTAAAACCTCACTATGCTGGATATAAGTACTTACTAGTGTTTATAGATATCTTTTCAGGATAGGTAGAAGCCTACCCCACCCGGCAAGAAATGGCACACATGGTAGCCAAGAAAATTCTGGAAGAAATCTTTCCTAGATTCAGACTTCCCAAGGTAACTAGGTCAGATAACGGGCCGGCCTCCGTTTCTCAGGTAAGTCAGGGGCTCGCCAGGATATTGGGGATTAATTGGAAATTACATTGTGCCTATAGACCCCAGAGCTCAGGACAGGTAGAAAGAATGAATAGAACAATAAAAGAGACTCTTACTAAATTGACCTTAGAGACTGGTTTAAAAGATTGGAGACGCCTCCTATCCTTAGCTCTGTTAAGGGCCCGAAATACGCCTAACCGTTTTAGGCTCACTCCATATGAAATCCTCTACGGAGGACCTCCCCCTTTGTCAACCTTGCTTAACTCCTTCTCCCCCTCTGATCTTAAAACTGACCTACAGGCTTGGCTAAAAGGACTCCAAGCAGTAGAGGCCCAAATCTGGGCCCCCTTGGCAGAACTGTACCAACCAGGACATCCACAGACCAGTCACCCCTTCCAGGTGGGAGACTCTGTCTACGTTAGACGGCACCGCACTCAAGGACTAGAGCCTCGGTGGAAAGGACCCTACATTGTTCTCCTGACCACGCCCACAGCCATAAAGGTTGACGGAATCTCCACTTGGATCCACGCATCCCACGCCAAGGCTGCTCCAGAGACGTCCGGACCAACACCACTTGAGACATGGAAACTCCGACGCTCCGCGGACCCGCTCAAGATAAGACTCTCTCGTATCTAACTCCTTGCTTATTGTTTGCCCTTCTTCCCTGCGCTGTCTCTAGTGTAGTTTTTGACGCTAACCCCCACCGGCCATTTAGCCTGACCTGACAGATAATTAATTTTAATAATCAAGAGGTCTTAAATAAGACCTCCGAGAATGCTCCTATAAAGACTTGGTTTCCAGACCTCTATTTCAACCTAAAAAAAAAAAAAAAAAAAAAATAGCAGGAAAGATAAAAAACACAGGCCCCCGGTTTACTGGTCCCACAGGAGTCCTATTAAGGACTCCTCAGGATGGACAAGAATGGAAAGGACAGGCTAGAAAGGTGTCCATCAGCCGGAACAGGTTTTATGCCTGTCCCGGATTCAGGACAGGACAAATAAGAAAAACTTGTGAAAATCTGACTCACTTGTATTGCAAAAGCTGGTCCTGTGTGACTACTAATAATGGAAAGTAAAAATAAGCCACAAAACCTTGGTATATAACCATGTCCTTTGTCCAGCCCTGTACCACAACCCGATATTCGGAAAATTGCAACCTGGTTCGCATCAAGTTTGAAGATGCGGCAAAATCTGATAACAGATAGATAACAACAAGGTTAATATAGGGTCTCTATTTATACCAGCACAACCCGCCTAAAATTCCCCTCCAAATCAGACTATTAGTCAATCCAGACACTGCCCCTGTTGCAGTAAGGCCAAACCAGGTTTTATTAGAAGCTAGGAAGCCCCCGGTTTCCATATCGGAGAAGCCCCAACTAAAAGCTCCTCAAAGCACCTCCCCGCCCTTAATCTCCCTCACCCTCGCCGACATGTTAGGAATTAAGGTAGCGGCTAGAGTTGAGACCAGGACAGCAGCCCTAGTGCATGGTAACCATCATCTGCAACAACTTAGAGTAGCCATAGATGAAGACCTTAGAGCCATAGAACAATCTATCACAAAACTTGAAGAGTCCTTGACTTCTCTGTCTGAAGTTGTATTACAAAACCGACAAGGACTAGAAATTGTCTTTCTGAAAGAGGGCGGGCTCTGTGCAGCCCTGAAAGAGCAATGTTGTTTTTATGCAGATCATTCAGGAATAGTTAAAGATTCTATGGCAAAACTAAGAAAAAGATTAGACAAGAGAAAAAAAGAGAGAAAATCTCAACAAAGTTAGTTTAAAAATTAGTACAACCAATCCCCTTGGCTTAGCACCCTAATCTCCACCATCTTAGGACCCCTCATCCTGCTCACGCTCATCCTGACTTTCGGGCCATGCATACTCAACCGCTTACTCACCCTTATTAAAAATAGATTAAACATAGTACATGCTATGGTTCTGACCCAACAATACCAGACCCTCAGGACTGAAGAAGAGGCTCAAGATTGAGCCTCTGACACAAAAAGAGGAGGGAATGAAACTAGGCCGCATAAAACTTAGAAATTAGGCCTCATAAAAAAAGAACTTAAAAAAATTAACACCAGGTGGCTCTGGATAGGGTCCCACCCTGCCTCGATAGGGTCCCACCCTGATAAGGTCCCACCCTGCCAATTCCGGGAAACAACCTCATGGGGTCCCACGCTGCCAATTCCGGGGATCCCACCCTGCCTCGAAGTTCCCGGAATCAACAACTCCAGGAAAAAAACCTCATAAGGTCCTGCTCTAACCAATTAGAACAAGACACCTTGCTCAGGCCATAGACAGACCCAATTACCACGTGCCTAAAGCTTTGTTTGAATTTCGCGCCCTAAGCTGTGTTTGAACTTGTGTTTGCCTATATAAACAGCCTGTAACAAGCAGTCGGGGTCCCAGGGCCAACTTAGAGCTTGGGACCCTAGCGCGCTAGTAATAAATAACTCTCTGCTGTGAATCTCGTGTCGGTGATCCTTCGCGGCGACCCCTGCCCAGGAGGGAATCGACAGTTCGGTTCCAACACTATGACTTGTTTACCCACCTTTGTACTTAACCTGTCCCTCTAGTCTCTGCAGCCTCACCCCTTTTCCATTTAATCCCTGTAATCATTGTACATTTCAGATATAATTCTTGTTATTTAACCTTGGAAAATTTTACGAAATACAACCCTACCTAGAGACCTACAAGAACAACAATAATAATAGAAAGCACACTCATCCTGAGCCTCCTGTAACCCTTGAAACACATCTCTTATCAGGTGAAGGAAATCAGTTAATCCTTGACGACATTGAGGTCCAACAGAAGTTTTAAAGAACACGCTGTTGGGTTTAGTAAATGCATTTAAGAATACCTGTGAAAAATCGTATCTGAACTAGAAAAATAAAAGAATACACACACAAAGGCTGATCTTCCCTGAGTGGGAGTGGATCATTTACACTGTGGGAAAACAGATATTGTCTAGGTAATGTTTAGATAGGACTTGAAGGCTCTGAATGCTGTCAACAAAAGAAAATGGAGAAGTAGTTTGATATGACTCAAAAACTTATAGATCTAAGCTATGATTTAATGTTTCAACCTTCCATGGTTTTCCAATTGATATCAAAATATCTCTTGCCAATTAATTTTCAGCAAGTACAGCATATTCAATTTGATTTTTACTAGAAAATGCAATGTACCACGGGGAATCAGGAGATGTGGTTTCACTGAAGTAACAGTTAAACACATTGGTTCATTAGTCATTTTGTCAACATCCCAACAAAAGTCCAGGTTGGCCTACGAGACTCAGTTGTGCCAGGCTGGAAAGTATTAGCCCTTTGTCAGATGGATAGATTTCCAAAATGGAAAGTAAAAATCTGAAATTACAAACTCTGTAATAGGCTACGAAACCATCAGACAGAGTACACTGGGTTTCTTGGGAATCTTACTATAGAACAGGAAAATGAAATAAAATTTACAATGGGATTTATTCTGGACCTTCTTTAGATTTTGGTCAGCAGTACTACATTCTGTCAACTGTTGAAGTCACAAGTACTCACTGATTAATCCATTTATTCACTCAAGTGGCATTTCCTATGGAACTCCCCTGGTTTATATAAACATGAAACAAGGAACATCACAGGAAGTGCAAATAAAGACATTACTACTACCACACTCAGGATGAGTCCCCTTTACTAGTGCATTCTAGACACTCACATGCAATAAATGTAACACATTGTAGGAGACACACCATGCAGTGATGCTTAATGAGCCATGCCCTTGTGGAATACCCTTCCCTTGAGTGTGGACAGGACCCATTACTTGCTTCCAACCAATAGAATATGGCAAAGGTGATGGGATACCACACTATTAGGTCATGCTATATGACAAAGGTGAAGGATATCACTCCATAATTACTTTACATCATAGGAGACAATGACTCAGTGGACTGGAGAGAAATATTTTCCTATAGTCTTAAAGAAGCAAACAGCCATTCTGTAAAGCACCTATGGAGAAGACCAAGTGGCAGGGAACTACAGTGGCCTCTAAGATCAGAGAGCAGCCAGTAAGAAGTGGAGGGCCTCTGTCATACAACCATTGGAAACAAATTCTAGAACAACCAGAATTAACATGGAAATGGACCCTTCCTCAATGAGCCTCTGGAGGAGAACACAACCTAGATGAAACCTTGGTCTCAGCATGGCCGCCTGATAAGACCTGGGCAGAAACCCAAGGTAAGCTATGCCAGGCCCACATAAACTGAGCTCATGCATGTCTTATCCTAAGAACCTATGTTAGTAATAACTTGTTATGCGCAAAAGAAAAGGAATACATCCTGGATCCTAAGATTCCACCTTACAAGATGTAAAATCTATGTAGCCATCTTAATGGAATGTCATGAATACTGCACTGAATCTACACTGAGAAAGAGGACTGAACAATTGAAAAAACCATATTAATATTAACAGGTTCTTTGCCAAATGTGGTATAGCATTAGGTATTTCTCCTAATGCTATCCCTCCCTAGCCCCCCAGCCCCCAACGGGCCCCAGTGTGTGATGTTCCCCTCCCTGTGTCCATGTGTTCTCATTGTTCAACTTCCACTTATGAATGAGAACATGCGGTGTTTGGTTTTTTGTTCCTGCGTTAGTTGGCTGAGAATGATGGTTTCCAGCTTCACCCGTGGCCCTGCAAAGGACATGAACTCATCCTTTTTTATGGCTGCCTAGTATTCCATGGTGTATATGTGCCACATTTTCCATATCCAGTCTATCATTGATGGGCATTTGGGTTGGTTCCAAGTCTTTACTATTGTGAATAGTGCTGCAATAAACATACATATGCATGTGTCTTTATAGTAGAATGATTTATAATCTTTTGCGTATATACCCAGTAATGGGATTGCTAGGTCAGATGGTATTTCTGGCTCTAGATCCTTGAGGAATTGCCACACTGTCTTCCACAATGGTTGAACTAATTTACACTCCCACCACAACAGTGTAAAAGTGTTCCTATTTCTCCACATCATCGCCAGCAACTGTTGTTTTCTGACTTTTTAATGATCACCATTCTAACTGGTGTGAGATGGTATCTCATTGTGGTTTTAATTTGCATTTCTCTAATGACCAGTGAGGATGAGCTTTTTTTCATATGTTTGTTGGCCACATAAATGTCTTCTTTTGAGAAGTGTCTGTTCATATCCTTCGCCCACTTTTTGATGAGGTTGTTTATTTTATTTTCTTGTAAATTTGTTTAAGTTCCTTGTTGATTCTGGATATAAGCCCTTTGTCAGATGGATAGATTGCAAAAATTTTCTCCCATTCTGTAGGTTGTCTGTTCACTCTGATGATAGTTTCTTTTGCTGTGCAGAAGCTCTTTAGTTTAATTAGATCCCATTTATCAATTTTGGCTTTTGTTGCCATTGCTTTTGGTGTTTTAGTCATGAAGCCTTTGCCCACGCCTATGTCCTGAATGGTATTGCCTAGGTTTTCTTCTAGGGTTTTTATGGTTTTAGGTCTTACATTTAAGTCTTTAATCCACCTTGTGTTAATTTTTGTATAAGGTGTAAGGAAGGGGTCCAGTTTCAGTTTTCTGCATATGGCTAGCCAGTTTTCTCAACTGGCTGCAACATCTGTCACCCCATTGATCGCCAGGGTTGATTTGGCCAGTCTGACTCGCTAGGCGGGTGTCCCATTCCTCCCTCACTGCTCCATGTGCATCCCTCCCAAAGCTGTACGCTCGGTCAAAGAGGGTGAACATCCCCGACAGAAGAGGACGAGGCTTTGGTCAAGGGTATATGAGTAGCTGCACTCCCCTTCTAGAATCTCCAAACAAGCTCTCAAACTTTCTAATTTAAGAATGAAAGGGATATACGACTAAACACATAGAAGTTTAAAAGCATAATGAAGGATTCCTGTGAGCAACTTTATGCCCATGAATTCAACAACCTAGATTAAATAGAACAATTCCTAGAAAGTCGCAAATTACCAAACCTCACCAAAGAAATAGGTAATATGGTTAAATTAAATCCATATTTTAAAACTTTCCAATAAAGAAAACCCCAGGTTCAGATGGTTCCAATAGAAAATCCTACCAAATATTTAAGAAAGAATATCTACCAATTCTATATAATTTCTTCCAAAGAATATTTCAAGAATTACTTCCTAAGTTATTTCATGAGACCTACATTACCTCAACAATCAGATGAATTTCCAAAGAAATTATAGGAAAATAATTTTAAAAATCACTCATGAGCATGGATATCAAAATCCTTAACTAAATATTAGCAAATTAAAGCCAACAATATATAAAACAGACAAATAATATAATTTCTCAGGGTACAGTATTCGAAGACAATGGTTTTCTTCTCTCCCAAAACTTTAAATATTTTGTTACACTCTCCTGCTTGCATGCTTTCTACATAGAAGTCAGATGTGTTTCTTATCTTTGTTCTTCAATTGATAAATTAGTTCATTCTCACATTGCTATAAAAATAAATCCTAAGACTGAACAATTTATCAAAAAAGTGGTTGAATTTTCTCAAAGTTCTGCAGGCTGCAAGGGAAGCAGGGCTGCATCTGCTTCTGGGGAGGTCTCAGGGGAGTTTTACTCATGGGGAGGGCAAAGTGGGAGCAGGTAGTTCACGTGATAAAGGCAGGCACAAGAGAGCAAGGAGGGAAGGGCCACATACTTTTAAACAGCTAGATCTTGTGAGAACTCACTATTGTGAGGAGAGTAGCAAGAGGACGGTACTAAACCATTCATGAGAAATCTACCCCATGATCCAATCACCTCCCACCAAGCCCCACCTCCAACATTGGGGATTACAATTGAACATGAGATTTGGGTGGGGACACAGATCTAAATCATATCAATGGGTAAGGTATTCCCCTATGGCTTCTTTCAGGATTTTTTTCTTTACATTTGTTTTTCTGTCATTTCAAAATGATATACCTAGGTGTGGTATATATCCTGCATGGTGTTGCTTGCATTTATCCTGCATGGTGTTTTCGGAGCTTCATGGATCTGTGGTTTGGTGTCTGGCATTAATTTGGGGGAAATTCTCAGCCATTATTGTTTTAAATATTTTTTTTGTTCCTTTCTCTCTTTCTTCTTCTTCTGGTATCTCTATCATGCAAATGTTACATCTTTGGGGTTGCCTCGCAATTTTGGATATTCTCTTCTGGTTTGGTTTTGTTTCAAAACCTTTTGCTCTTTGCTTTTCAGATTATAGGTTTTGATTGAGATATCTTCAAGCTCAAAGATTGTTTCCTCAGCCCTGTCCAGTCTACTAGTTAGCCCATCAAAGGCATTCTTCACTTCTGTTACAGTGTTTTTAATACTGTAGCATTCCTTTTGGTTCTTAGAATTTCTATCTCTCTGCCTACATTGCACATCCATTCTTGTATGCTGTCTACTTTATTCATTAGAGACCTTAGCATATTAATCATAGTTGCTTTAAATTCCTGGTCTGATAATTCCAACATCCTCATCATATCTGAATCTGGTTTCAATACGTATTGTGTCTCTTCAAACTACGTTTTGACCTTTTAGTGTGTCCTGTAATTTTTCTTATACCCAAACAGGAACCGCTGTACATGTAAAAGGAACTGCTGTACACATGTTTTTAGCAACATAGTAGTAAGGTATTGAGAAAAGGGAAGCATTTTATAGTCCTGTTTAGGTCTCTGTCTTTGAACTTCACAAATGCTTCCCAGTCATCCCCCCCGTAGGTGGGACAGAATGGCCGGAGAGGGTGGGAGTTTGGTATTTCCCTTCCCCAGGTCCATTAGGTTCTGATAAACCCCAGTAAGGCCAGGTGCAGTGGCTCACACCTGTAATCCTTTGAGAGGCCAAGGTGAGAGGATTGCTTGAGGCCAGGAGTTTGAGACCAGCCTGGATAACATAGTGAGACCCCATCTCTACAAAAAGTAAAATGGAAACTAGCTGGGCATGGTGACATACGATGTAGTCCTAGATAGTTGGGAGGCCAAAGCAGGAGGATCACTTGAGCCCAGGGGTCCAAAGTTAAGAGTGAGCTATGATCATGCCAATGCACAGCCTGGGTGACAGAACAAGACTCTCTCTTAAAAAACAAACAAACAAAAAAATTAAAAAACCAGCAGGTTGGGCTATGGTTAATTAATTCCTCCTGAGGACAAGCCTCGTTAAGAAGAACACAATAGGCTGTAATCCCAGCACTTTGGAAGGCCGAGGCGGGGAGATCACGAGGTCAGGAGATCGAGACCATCCTGGCTAACACGTTGAAACCCCGTCTCTACTAAAAATACAAAAAGAAATTAGCTGGGCATGGTGGCAGACGCCTGTAGTCCCAGCTACTTGGGAGGCTGAGGCAGGAGAATGGCATGAACCCAGGAGGCGGAGCTTGCAATGAGCAGAGATCGCGCCACTGCACTCCAGTCTGGGCAACAGAGCGAGACTCTGTCTCAAAAAAAAAAAAAAAAAAAAAAGAAGAAGAAGAAGAACACGGTACTCTGGTGTATTCCAGAATGATTCATTTTCCTCTCTCCCTGCCAGATGCATAAAGGAATTTTAAGGGAATTTTTCTCTGAAGAGCTTTTGGAGGTAAAACTCTCGAAAGGGGGACTTCCCTGTGATTGAGTCTCCTTGGAGTTTTTAACTGTCAGATTTGTTCACGCGGAGCCTTTAGTAGTTCATCAATTACAGTTCAGGTTTCCCTAGCCCGGTACTAGTTCTCACAGAGCCTTCTGCTCTGCTAGGTTCTTATTCTCTGTATCGAGTATTCACCAACAGATCTTCAATTTAGGGGGCAGCGGTTTGCTCTGTGACCTCATTTCTCTTGCATAGCTAAGAACAGTGATTGATTTTCAGTTTGCCCAGATTTTTACTTGTTGTTAGAATGCAAACAAGCCATAGACTGGGAGAAAATATTTACCTGTCAAGTGTCTGGCAAACATTTTACCATAATATATAAATAACTTATAATTTTATTTGTATTATTATACTTCAAGTTCTATGGTACATGTGCACAATGTGCAGGTTTGTTACATATGTACATATGTGCCATATTGGTTTGCTGCACCCATTAACTCATTATTTACATTAGGTATATCTCCCAATGCTATCCTTCCCCCCTCCCCCCACCCCACGACAGGCCCCGGGGTGTGATGTTCCCCTTTCTGTGTCCAAGTGTTCTCATTGTTCAATACCCACCTATGAGTGAGAACATGCAGTGTTTGGTTTTCTGTCCTTGTGATAGTTTGCTCAAGAACTTACAAAATTTAGCAATAAAAAATGGTCATTTAAGCATATGAAAAGATGCTCAATATCATTAGTCATTAGATAAATATATATTAAAGCCACAAGGTGAAACCACTGTACACTTATTAGCATGGCTGAAAATTTAATAATAATAAATGGCAATCTTAAGTCCTGGTGAAAATGTGCTGCAACAGGGACTCTCATGCATTGCTAGGGGGAAGGCAAGATAGTAAACTACTTTGGAAAACCATTTTTCAGTCTCATATAAATTTAACCATAAACTTATTATATGACCAATCCTACTCAAAAGAAATTTAAAAATGGAATTTATATGAATATCTATTTGCAAAAATGTATAGAGGCTTTATTAATAATCACCAAAAAGAGAAATAATTTAAATGACCTTAATGGTGAATAAAACATAGTACACTAATATTACTCAGTAATAACAATTGTGAACTATTGATGCATGCCATAAAAAAGGTAAATTTCACATGCTTTAAGACATGTGAAAGAAACCAGACTCAAAACACTATGTGCTATATTTTCTTCCGTTTATGTGACATTCTGAAAAAAGTAAAATGATACAGTTGAAGAATAACTCAGTGGCTTTCAGGGTTGAAGAGTGAGGTGGAAGGGAAAGCATTAGAGTCGTTATTTGGAGAGACAGAACCCTTCTATACTTGATTGTGCTGCTCATTAAACATAGTTCCATGCATTTGTCAAAACTCATAGAAGTGTACATCAAAAAGTGACTTTTACTGTATGTAAATTAATGAAAGCTAAAAATAAAGAATTAAATCAGGGATAAATATATAATTACATCTGTTGTAAGTATTACAAAAGAGAACATGTAATAAGAAAACCCCATTGTCTCAGCCCCAAAACTCCTTAAGCTGATAAGCAACTTCAGCAAAGTCTCAGGATACAAAATCAATATGCAAAATTTGCAGGCATTCCTATACACTAATAATAGACAAACAGAGAGCCAAATCATGAGTGAACTCTCATTCGCAACTGCTACAAAGAGAATAAAATACCTAGGAATCCAACTTACAAGGGTTGTGAAGGACCTCTTCAAGGAGAACTACAAACCACTTCTCAAGGAAATAAGAGAGGACGCAAACAAATGGAAAACATTCCATGCTCATGGAGAGGAAGAACCATCATCATGAAAATGGCCACACTGCCCAAAGTAATTTATAGATTCAATGCTATTCCCATCAAGTCTTTGTCTTTTAACTGAGCATTTTAGTTCATTACAACTGTATTATTATTATACACACATATACATGCAAATATATTTGTGTATTTATTTTTACCACCTGATTTTGTGCTTTGTAAAACCTGGAGTCAAGAACTCAGATGCACCAAACTGGACTTCTAACCTACGGAGCTGTGAGACAATAAATTTTGATTGCTTCAGGACTCAGTATTGTGGTGCTTCTTCACAGCAACAATAAAAAACTAAGGTAGCATATTAAACACAATATCAAACTTTATTACTTAATGTACGGTCCACAGATGAGCAGCAGTGGTAACACTTTGGAGCTCGCTAGACAGGCAGAATGTGAAGCCCAACTCTCAGACCTTCTGAGTCAAAATTTCATGATAAGAAAATAAACATATCACCAGGTGGTTCATAAATTTTCAGAAACCATGTTAGAAGACATTCAGTGTCTGGTTAGGTCAGTATTTGACGTCTTTCTTTTAGGATTGTATTGTTTTCTGTTTATTCCTCATAGTGTCTTGATTCCCCGTCATTTCATTTTTTACTGCTGTGACTTCCTGTTTATTGAAACTTTCCCTGTGGAATTTCTGTGCGTGTCCGTGTTTAAGATCTTCGTTGGGGAGGTCTGGTGTGGGGCAGCACCTGAAGATCTCTATTTCTGAAGTAAATTCCTCCAGACAGGAACTGCATTTGCTTTACCAAGGGTTGGAGACACTGAATCCCAACTTACCATTTTTGATCCTACACAAGAAGTGTGCGTTTGATGTTCATACCTGTATGAGATTCTGCTTGTGGTTTTGAATTCTTAGGGAATATATATGTTTTTTAACCTCCAACGTAGACTCAAGGTTGGAGACAGTTGATTTTCTAGTAGTTAACTGGAGAGTAAGTGCATTCTAACTTACTCTTAGGCTAAAGGTGTAATTAAAATCACAGGTTTTTGTGGGTGGGCAGATCCACTGGCCCTACAGTGGGACATTAGCTTTGAACTTTGTCCAGCGCTCTGTGTGGCCTTGAAAATGGAATCACACCTTCACCTTTTCAGCGAGTGTCCTCTGGGTGATGGCTTATTTAATTGCTCTATTTACCTCTCTTAGCTTCTCTTTAGAGTGTGGTTGGCCTCTACTGGTCTTTATATTCTTAAAAGGTTACCGATGCAATTAGAAAGACTGTTTCTGTTTATTTCTAGGAAAATTCCTCTAAAACTTGAAAAGTGGTGGTATTTTAATTGCTTTCATCACTGAGGTTGGTCAGGAAGCATGGCTGCTGGAAAGGAGTCTCCAGTAGCAGATGACGGACAAGGCCCAGGCAGGGGAGGGCACAGTCACAGGTCTTCCTCTGCCTTGCGCCCCACGCAAGGCTCACTTGCCATTGCGTTCCATGCTTTATCACTGAACTTGCCAAGTCCAGATGATGCTTATTGGGCCTGCACATTTTGTTTGGCAATTAGACTATACCCACTTATGATGTGGTTTCCAAGATTAAACAGTTGCTAACCCAAATGAGCAATTCCACGATGGATATTGATGTCACTCACTGAAGTATGCCAGGCATGAAGTGGAGACTTAGATTGTGAAGTTTGAGATGGCTTCATTTGACATATCCAAGTGAAGATGCAAACGATGTAAACTGTGCTGCTGATAGGGACTCTCAGAAGAAACATGGGCTAGAAACATAAATACGCAACAATTTGGGAAAACAATAAGAAAAATAGATATTTCACATCGTCAGCTAGATAGAGCTGTCGCCGTTAGTGGAGAAGAGTGAGTGTTCGCTGAAATCCACAAAGAAGACTTCTTGGAGAGGGGCTGCAGGGTCCCCTGAGGTTTGTGAAAAACATTGCAGATGAAACATTTGTGTGTACTCAGTAGCTAGGTTGTTATAACGGAGAATTCTGACAGCAGGCGCACCTGAGAGAGGTGGGCAGCAGACAGAGGTGTTTGTTTACCTCATTATCTCTTTGCAAGAAAAAGAAAAAAAATCTCAAGATTCATTTTAGTTTCAAGTGGTACAATGTTGTGTGAGGTTATTTAATCTTCCTTTAAACAAGTAAACAAACCAAAAGGAACAGAAGGTAAATACCATAAACAGAAGCTGGAGAAGCCTGCAGAAAGGTAATCTTAGGCTGTTAGGCATCAGCCCTGGCTTCCCCAGCCTAGCAAGGCTACAGGTGCCGCCTTGCAGCACCTGCAGAATGTCAACCCCCGAGAAAGCAGCTCACAGGAGCAGATTCCACCCACAGGCGAGGAAGTCTGGACGTAGCAGTAGGTGTTTTCTCAGACTCATGATCTAGTCTGTTTGGGTTGAGTTCTGTTTGCCTTGATTCCATGGCTCTAAGATCTCGGCACGTGGGCCCAGTCAGTGCTGGGATTTCTTCTGCATCCCTGGGGTCCTGCTGGTACTAGCACTGGGCCCTGGCTTAGCCACCTCTTTTCACGTTCTCCACCCCAGTTACCTACTTCCTTCTGCTCCAAATAGACCGGAATTTTTATTGCATGTCTTTATTGCAAATGTCACCTCTTACATCCCGCCTTTCAGACTAGGTCACCCTAGACCCAGACTGGCATAAGTCAAACAAAAGTTTGCCACCCCCACTGAACCCCCTAACCACCTTGGGCAAGTCTGAATGTTAGAATCCTGGTTAGGATGACCTGGAGCTGACCTGGTCGCCAGTTCTGGTCTGTTCCTGACTTCCTTTCCTTACACCTCAGCTCATGTCAGCTCATGTCAGTGTCACACTCATGTCTCTGTTAAGAGTCCAGGTGGCTCATGGCTGTTTATAGAGCTGTGTTCTATAAAACCTGGAAGTTTCTCAAAGATTTACTCATTTTATTCAACCAATACCGAATGCCTGACTAATATGAGTGCCACAGGTTCTGCAAGAACCTGTAAAAGGCCGGGCGCAGTGGCTCATGCCTGTAATCCTAGCACTTTGGGAGGCCGAGGTGGGCGGATCACGAGGTCAGGAGATCGAGACCATCCTGGCTAACACGGTGAAACCCCGTCTCTACTAAAAATACAAAACATTAGCCGGGCGTGGTGGCGGGCGCCTGTAGTCCCAGCTACCGGGAAGCTGAGTCAGGAGAATGGTGTGAACCCGGGAGGCAGAGCTTGCAGTGAGCCGAGATGGCGCCACTGCACTCCAGCCTGGGCGACAGAGAGACTCTGTCCAAAAAAAAAAAAGAACCTGTAAAAACAGCAAAATGAAGTCCCTGTCCGTCCTCATGAATGACACTCTAGTAGGGGTGGAAGCGGGAGAGAAAGGACAGTAAATGATCAAAACGGAGCCTGTTGAATGGTATTCCGTGTCAGGAAGAACAGTAAAGAAAGGTAAGGGTGAAGACATTTCCACAGGTGGTGAGGAGGAATGCTCCTCACTTTAGAACCTCCGAGCACAGGCGTCTGTGATACAGTGAGGTTTCAGCAGAGACCCGGGAGAGCTTGAGAATGTTTGACAGCAGAGCATTCCAAGAGGAGGACCATAGGGAGATGTGCTGGAGTGGGCACAGCTCAGCACATTCTAGGAATAGAGAGGACATGAGACATGTAGGAAAGAGAAGCATGGGCAGTCGGCAGGGGGCCAGGCCAGCAGAGCAGCAGGGGATGAGCCCAGCAGAGCAGCAGGGAGTCACGTCAGGCCTGTGGGGTGTGGTGGAAACCTTATCAGAAGGTGGTTAGCAGGGAACGGCACAGATGGATTTCCCTGTGAAGGGCTCCCTCTGGGTTCTAGGTCAAAAATAGTCTGCATTACACAGGCAGGAGGAGAAGCTCAAACTAATTCGGAGGCAAGAGAGAGATTAGGGCAGTTTGGATCGGAGCCTATCAATGGAAGTGGTGAGGATTTCAAATTCTGGATTTATTTTGAAAAGAGTCTGCTGAGATTTGCCACATAAGCAGAAAGAAATGCAACATGATGCACTTCCTGGTCTCTGGCTTGGGAAACTGCAAAGAGGGATTCTCATCCCCTGAGATGCAGGTGGCAGTTCTGTGTAGGAACAGAGGAATGAGGCATTGGTTTTGGATAGGTTATGTGGTGATGCCTATTGAATACCCAACAAAAGCTGTCAGGTAGACAGATTGGGAAGTTTGGAGTTCAGTGGAGGGATGCTGAAATATATACTCAAGATTACAGAAGTTATTTAAAGCAACAAGATGGGAAGAACAGCAAAGGAGTAGTGTATCTGTAGAGAAAAGGAAAGGGCTAAGGGAGAGACCTGGGCTGCTCCAGCATTGGGTACTGCCTCCAGGAGGACTGCCCCAGAGGGGACTTGGAAGAGCCCAGGACTTGTGGCTCCCAAACCTGTTTCAAATAAATTGACTCCACTTTTTGTGGAAAGACACATGGCGTAGTGGTTCTACCCACGTTGGACCCAGACTGCTTGGGTTCAATTGCATCTTCTACCACTCACAAGCCTTGTAGCTTTCAACAGGACAGTTAACACCTTAGTGCATTGGTTTTTTCCATCTATAAATTGAGAATAATAATGCTACCTTCCTAAACTTGTAGATTTATTATGAAGATTATACAATTTAAATATCTTAGCAAAGGGTCAGACACAAAATGTGCATTAAAAAAGTGTTAGATGTTATTATCTATTTTATACTTTGGGGTTATAAATAAATTCCCATTGGAACAAATAAGTTGACTACTCTAAAGAACTTTATAAAAATGAGTAGTATACCCTTTATAACCACGGTTTTAAGTAAAAACAAAGTATTAAGTGTTCATAATTATGCATTAACATTGGGAGGTAAAAGAGAGCATCTTAATAGTAATTATGGCCAAAAAAACACAAAAAATGTTATAGAACATAAATGTCTCCATTGGAGAATTTTATTATTTGCTGAAAGCAGGGAAAATGAACATTGTAGACGTATACAGCAGAAAACTATCCCACTGGCAAAACTCTCAGTTGAGTTTCCTTTAGTATAAACTCTAATAAACATGTAAATGAGCCCAGTTAGAATATTCTGTTTCTGACTACTAAAAGCTTTTATACAGTAGTGTCTACAAGCTAGTTACTCCTTTGTTATTTCTTTATTGAACAAGCAATTTTCCACTGCAAACCTAGGCTTGCGCAGATGCATTTTCCTGAACTGTAGGATCAGGGAGCAGAGTGGAAAGCTCTGATAGGCCATGCAGATAAGGAAATTTACTACAGAGTAACTGCACGCCTTGTTCAAGTTTGCAGGCAGAACTGAGACAGAGCCTAGCTCCCACGTTCTCACATTTAAACAGCAGGGCATTGCCGCCTCAGCCCAGGTCTGCCTCCCAACTAAAATGTTGGTACTGTTGGTATGAAGCAGATCTTCTATCAACAAAAGGAACGACGTGGTGGTATGAGATCCTGCCAGGGTTTTTATTCTGGTTTAGAGTGTGCACATGGAGTGTGCTCACTCTAACACTCTGAATAAGACTTCAAATCCAAGCCCTGCTTATTAGGAGCCTATCTGTCATGAGACTTGTGCACTGGGCCACTTGGAAAGACCACCCCCCACTCCCAAATATTGGTAAGTCTAATTCCCACCAAGTGGCTGTTTTGAAAACTGAGTATCTGTCTGTCTTGGGTAGGCCTTTGCAGGTACTGCTGGAAAGCTCTAAATCTCTAAATATTTGTGATGGGTGAAAAGTTGCAATCAAGAAGATAATTGCTACCTGAGCCTGTTTTTCCCTTTCCAGTGATATTAAAAGACATCTGTAAGAAAAATTATGTCTTCTATGTTCCAGCACTTTGCACTTTTCACCTCTATCAACCTTATAAGGCAGGAAAAAATTTCCCTGTTTTATGTATCTGGCCCAAGTTCATATACTGAGTCTAATATAAGAAATCACACTGAGAATTATCTGAATTCAAAATGTTGGCTCTTTTCAACACATAGTATCTACTTCTGAAAATCTGAACTTTCTCATTAGGTTTAATCTGTTAAACTTCTCTATTTTTAAGTGACAATACAAAAGAATCTTTAAATTCTTCTGATAAAGTAACATAATGTGTTAATTTTGATGACAGAGCCAGGTGAAAATGTCTAGATGGTTCAACCAAAATTCAGAGAGAAATTTATGTTAGGGCAAGTCTCTAGTCTCAGGTCCACAATGTGCATATTTTTGCCCCTTTAGATGGAAAACAATATTTACCAATTTTTTTAATTGAAGAAGTCCATGTTCACCTCTAGAAGAACACTGCCAATTATGTGAATAGCATTAAAAACTCCAAAGCAAAGCTAACAAAAGTAGCACATTTTTATAAAACTGCAGAAGTATGATTTAACCAGTGAGAATTTCTTCTTCACACAGATTTTTGTCATCTCTCTCAGCTCCAGAGGCCCCTTAATGACAAATTAGCAAGGTGTTACTGTCTTGAAACTAGCAGACATTTTAGCACATTGACATTCAGCATTGTGACCTGCTTCTCGCTAGACTGCTAATTAATATTTGCACTGGCTGCAGAATTAGCTTGTTTTTTAGACTATTTCACATTCAAAGACTACCTCCAAGGGAAGCAGGTTTTTTCTTGAAAATCCAACTTTAACTTTGTTTTATTAATATTTATAAGAAGAACCACTACAAAGTCTCTACTTTTGCTAGACCATGCAGGCATCTTGCATGTTTTGTACTGTCTCAACTGCACTACAGTCGGGCAAGATAAATAATATTGCCCCGATTTTGTGGTTTGGGAGACTAAGCCTCCAAAGTGCAAATAATTTGCCCAAGAGCATGTCATTGCTGAGGGCTGCAACTGAGATTCAAATCTTCTAATAGAATCCAAAGATGTTATTAAATGGACCAGACCATCATCATCCAGCTGAAGACAATCCACTAGACAGGGGAATAGAAATAAATTCAAACTTCAAGTTATGCACTGCTGCTATGAATGGAGTGTGTGTGCTGTTCCTCCACTCTGAAATTCACATGCTGAAGCCAAAATTCCTAATGTGTTGGTATTTAGATGTAGGGCCTATGGGAAGTAATTAGGTCATGAAGGTAGAGTCCAATGAATGGGATCGTGCCCTTATAAGAAGAAATAAGGGAGCTTGCTCTCCTCGACCACCCATCATGTAAAGGTACCACGATAAAACAGCCATCTGCAAACCAGGAGGGGCACCTTCACAAAAGACCAGATCTGCCAGCGCCTTGACCTTGGATTTCCAGCCTCCAGAACTGTGAGAAATAAATTTCTGATGTTTAAGTCACCTAGCCAATAGTATTCAGTTAGAGCAGCATGAACTAAGACGTTGCCTAAGCAGGAGTCCTACATTAGTATAGTTTTCCTGCTCCAAAAAAGAAAAATAAGATTTTCTTTGAAACCCAGTGGTTTTACTGGAAGTTATGTTCCTATACCAGTGCTCCCCTGCTATCCCACCAGCATGCAGATATGATCACAAATAGCTTTCAAAACATGAAACAAAAACCACAGCCATTCTGACTAGTTGGTGCTCAGGACTGAACCAGCTATTAAATATTTTGTATAGCGCTGAAAAAGAACAGGAAGTGCATCTTCCAGTGTTTCTTCGTGAAGACAAGACAGTTTTCTTGATTCAAGACAATATAGTTGAAGATATATGAACATATATTCCATCCACTCACCTATATCTTTGTTGAAAGAGTTTCAAAAGTAAAATCAAATAGATACATATATTTTTATTGATCCTATAAATTTCTTTGCAAAGTTTCCCCAACATTAGCAAATTTTCTGACCTATATAAATTAGTTCCTTCTAAAATACTCTGACTACAAAAATAATATACAAATTCCTATTCTATTTTAAAACTTTGGGATACCAATGGAGTAGGTTTTCATATAAGATCTTCTCCCAGCTCAGGCCTCATTTCCCTTTACATGTCTAATTTCTTCATGGGAAAACAGTAGGCAGAGGATGGTTTTACCTAGCTGAAGTTGGGAGGTCAGAAGACCTGAGTGAAGGGTGCCTCCAATCTGTGGTTATATACAGAAAGCTGGGAGGAAAAGATGGAGTGTTGCAAATTCCAAATTTCATAGAGTCAAAGACCATGTCAGTTTTATCCACTAAACTATACTAAGAACCTAGTACAGTGCCTGGCATACAGAGGAGCTCAGTAAACATGTGTTTCATGGATGCTAAGAAAATATCAAAGTGAAAACAAATATAAGGATTCCAAATCATGTGGTCAATTACAGAGATCCATGACCAGGGGTAAACAGAACAACAAACTGATCAATCAGAAAAGCAGTAAGCAAAGAGCTTCAGGAGAGAGCTAGCAATGCGCAACAATTTAACAGTGTCCGTGCATACAACACTTTATCTCCTCCAAGTAAGACTAAAAAATTTTGGATTCTCTTCCAAAAGGAGAGTGCTGCGTGGGGCAGGAAGGGGAGGTGGAGAAAGAGAGAAGGAAGATGGAAGGAAGGGAGGAAGGGAGGGAGGAAGGGAGGGAGAGAGGGAGGGAGGGGACGGGAAGGGAAGGAAAGGGAAGGGAGGGGGGAAAGGAGAGGGGAGGGGAAGAAATATATAAATGCCTAAACCCAGGTCCTACATTACTATAGTTTTCCTGCTTCAAAATATATACAGAGATATATTTCTACAGACATAGATATAGATGTTTGTGATGGTTAATATTAGGTGTCATCTTGACTGGATTGAAGGATGCCTAGATGGCTGGTAAAGTATTGTTTCTAGGTGTGTCTGTGAGGTTGTTGCCAGAGGAGATGGACATTTGAGTCAGTGGACTGGGAGAGGAAGACCCACCCCTAATGTGGATGCCAATCAGCTGCCAGCTCAGCTAAAATAAACCAGGCGGAGGCAGGTGGGATAAGCTGACTTGCTGAGTCTTCTTTCTTCTTTCTCCCAGGCTGCACACTTCCTCCCTCTCCTCCTGCCCTTGGACATCAGACTCCAGGTTCTTTGGCCTTTGGACTCTTGGACTTTGGACTCTTTTGATGGGGCCTCTTGGGCCTTTGGCCACAGTCTAAAGGATGCACTGCCAGCTTCCCTGCATTTGAGGCTTTTGGACTTGGACTGAACCACCACTGGCTTCTTTCTTCCCCGCTTGCAGATGGCCTACTGTGGGATTTCACCTTGTGATCATGTGAGCCAATTATCCTAACAAAGTCCCTTTCATATGTACGTATATCCTATTAGCTCTGTCCTTCTGGAGAACCCTGACCAATACAATGTTCTTTTCTGTCCTAGATGAAAGACATACAGTTCATATAGGCATGTGTCTCTGGAGATAAAGCAAAATCTTATAGTAGTCATATGATTTTGGCAATATTTAGCCACAGCCACATAAATGTTCATCTTCTTTGAGTTGATACTGGGAATTTATCAACTCAAACCTTAGCAGCTTAACAAAATCAAACAAGAGTCAGTTCCGCAGCTGCACAGAGCCCAGTATGGATCATCGTGGGCTGAGACTCCTCTGGGAGTTCTCCTCCAAGAATCCATCCATTGAGGGGCATCTGCCAGCTTCAGGCTCCCCCAGATGCTCTATAGCCATTCAGCATGGAGAGAAGAGATGGTGTGGAGAATGCCACCGAAAGTTCAAAGAGGCTGTTCCTTCTTCCCATGATCCACTAAGCAACACAAGTCATGTGGTCCTGCCTTAGGACCTTCTAGCCCCAGCTGCCACAGGGCATACGCTTAACATTCAGCTTCAGTTCTACTGGGCCCAAACTAGAACTAGCCTAAGTGGTTAATAATAAATAAACTATTGGATAAATTTCCTATTGGATAAGCAAACTGGAGACTTTCTAAAGCTATTACATGGCAATAAAAGATGGATAGCATATATGCATGCTGTCGATGATAGACTGGATACAGAAAATGTGGCACATATATACCATGGAATACAATGCAGCCATAAAAAAGGATGTGTTCATGTCCTTTGCAGAGACATGAATGAAGCTGGAAACCATCAGCTTCATTCTCAGCAAACTAACACAGGAACAGAAAACCAAACGCTGCATACTCTCACTCATAAGTGGGAGTTGAACAATGAGAACACATGGACACAGGAAGAGGAACATCACATACCAGGGCCTGTCAGGAAGTGAAGGGCTAGGTGAGGGATAGCATTAGGAGAAATATCTAATGTAGGTGATGGGTTGATAGGTGCAGCGAACTACCATGGCACACGTACACCTATATAACAAACCTGTACATTCTGCACATGTATCCTAGAACTTAAAATACAACTTTTTTAAAAGCCTGAAATTAGGCTTGAGATCCTATAGCACTTCCGTGTAATGATACTTCCTTTTTTCAGAAATGAATGGGAGTAATAGATTATGAGGCAATTAGCTTGACCAAGATCACATTGCTACAATAGTAATATTATGTTGCTATAATAATAATAGTGATAGTGATGATTGATGTTTATGATGGTGATAAACTATTTGAAATTTGTAGAAACAAGATATGCAGATTATATAACAAACATGTATTTTTAGACAAAAAACAGAGATCAATCAAATAACTGTTGATTTCTTGTTTTAAGAAAAAGTTCACACTGAGGTTGACGTTTTACCCATTTTCATTTTCGTTACTTTTAGTATACAATTAACGCATGGCTTTGTTGGAAAAATAGAAAACAAAAGGAAATGAAAGGGAAAGAAAGGAAAGGAAAGATTATGCTTAAGCCCTTTAGGAACAATGGGGTATTGACATCGACTTGCTTTGACTTCCGTTAACCTAATTGAAACAAGGGGATTTTATGTTCTTATAACAATTTTGGAGCTTGTCTTAAAATTTCCTATAGATTCCCAACAAACATGCTTATGTCATACAATACAATTGTATTGCATATATGTTCTGTAATATTTTATCAAGTTTTCATGTGAGTAGATAAAATACCCACTATTATTTCAGTAGCTGTGTCATTCTACTGCATGGGCCTAGACTATTATTAGCTACACAGCCTTCAATTATTAAGATTACAGTTGATTAACTTTTGTTGTTACTTTAAAAAAAACCCTTTAATGAACATCATTGTATACCCATATTTTAGTACTTGATCAATAATTTTCTTACAATCAATCCTTAAAAGCAGATCAAAACACTGATCACTTTTCAAGCCTTTGATGCCTGCCGCAGAGAGGTTACGGTGATTTGTTTTCACACAAGCTGTGTACGGTACGCCAACCCCTCTCGCCCTCTTCAACACTGTATATTTTTATTCTATTTCATCATTGTCAGTCTTCACAGTAAAAGAAAATGGAAACTCATTGTTGACTAATTAAGACCACTCATTTCAAGTTATATTCAACACATACAAAATATGCCCAAAACTTTAAGGCATTTAGATTTTATGCTACAGTTTTTTCTATGCTATTTAAAAAATTTTTTCCTTACCAAGTTCCTCCCCACTTTCTGCATTTCTTGTTTCTTTCCCCTCTGAATGCTTAACATCTACTTCTAAAAGAACCTCGAGGATGTATCTCTAGAACTGCACGTTTCCTGGCTACCTCTCCACCTCAGAAGCACAGGGACAGCAGAGCCAAGGAAACAGATTGCGCTACAGAGCCCCTACCTCTTAGGAATTCCTAGGAGAAGAGACCCAGGTGTCTCGGCACTTAAGATGCTCCAAACTGAGCAATGCACAGGCAAACACAATGGCTGCAACCACCAGCTCCCCGATGGCCCTTTTATTTGGAATAACTGACTATTTTCATTTAAAGTTAGTGATCACCTATTGAAAATGTACTGTTAGTGGTTTTGCAAAAAATTCATTCATCTTCCAAAAGACAAAGTACTGGGCACTGAAGGAGAGGCATCTCCCCTCACCTTGGCTGATAGAGTTCCTCCTTGGCAGGAGGTTCTTACACAGGAATATCTGCCCTCGTGGGTGATCAGAAAGACCAGCAGACACCTCAGCAGCCAATGGATGCTTGAAGCGCCTGTCTGTGAGTGTCACAAGATACAGCGGGAAATCTGTGACTTCAGCCTGAGCCTCTCAAAGAGCGCCAGCTGGATGGATGTTGGAACCTTGTGGTACAGGACTTGGAGTGTCCTGAGTGTGTTGTTCCCTCCTAAACGGAACACCTGGGGCAGCCAGCCTGCTCACACCTGGGTTCTTTATCAACAGACATGAACTGGTGAAATATTAACACCCGGAGATGCTTCCACCAAGGAAGATCGTCAGTGCTCAAAGATGGGAGGAGATGGATCATTTGTCATTTCAGAACTGAATCCAGAAGTTATTCTTCAAATGGTAATGCAAACAAACCAAACCCCACAGGTTTAAAGATCTCTTGCAATCTTTATAATAGAAGAAACACAGAATGTTTATAATGGAACAAAGAGAGGCAGTTGGTGAAAGACACATGGGCACCAACTGAGCTGGAGTTCACCCAAATAGAGGAAGAAATACTGGTCCCACCCGACTCCCACCCCCACCTTCCTCTGCCCGCTCATCAGGTAACGAGCTGAGCTAAGCAGAGCAAAGGGAGGAGAGGAAGCCTTTTTAGCAACGTCCTTGGGGCGAATGAGGTCTTTATGGTGATATTTTAGCAACTGAAATTAAAAATCAAGGACTTTCTAAAAATTATTAAAAGAACACGATAAAGGAACATTTTAGCACATCTTGCCATGAGCCCACGAGGCATGGCACCTGCAGAAGCTGACCAGCAGAGTTCAGCTAAGAGAGTATGAGAAATCAGGGAAAGGCTGCCATAGAGATGGTTATCTTAGTCACACTTGGCTGCTGGAATTAATTTTAGAACCCCACGCTACAGACAGAGCTTGTAGTTGTGCATGAATAGGTTTAATAAAATGTGTAAAGTTTTTTCCTCCTCAGTCCTGAGTGTGGGTTTGGGCCTTCTCAATTCTCTTGCCATCTTCAGAAAGTGTTGAGTTAAAGAGGTCCTTGGATATTGTTAGAAATAGGTATTTGATCTGCTACAAACTGAAGTTTTGGCTCCTGACGTCAAAATTCACATAGGAAAAGAAGGCAAACAGATTATTTTTGTCGGGGGGGGGGGAGTTGGGGGGGGATAGAGTCTCACTTTGTTGCCAGGTTGGAGTGTGATCTCAGCTCACGGCAACCTCCACCTCCCAGGTTCATGCAATTCTCACGACTCAGCCTCCCAAATAGCTGTGACTAGAGGTGCACACCACCAGGCCCAGCTAATTTTTGTATTTTTAGTAGAGACTGGTTTTCACCATGTTGGTTAGGCTGGTCTTGAACTCCTGACCTCAGTTGATGCGCCTACTTCAGCCTCCCCAAATGCTGGGATTCCACGTATGAGCCACTGTACCCGGCCACAAACAGATTACTTTAAGCATACTCTGAGAAGACGGCCTGGACAAGCTGTGTGGAGGCTTGGTCTCATGGAAGTTACCTGTTGTGTCAGGCACTCTGCGCTATCTCCAGTCTGCTCCTTCATTTTGCCTGTGGCTTGAGTGGCTGTTATATCCCAGGATATTTCTCTTACAGAGCAAGAACGATGAGGGTTAATCCAAAGTAAGTCCATCCTTCTGGCAGTTCCAAACGGAACAGGTGGGGCTAGTTAAGCAGGATCACTGCTTGTCTGAAATCAGAAGAGGAGATTTGAAGTACTTCTACCCATAGATTAACATGGATCCTGTTCTCTAAACCAGCTTCAGTCTGGATGCAGGGAACGGAGGGAAGGGAAAACATGAAGGGGGAGAAAAGGAACAAAAAACAATATGACTCATTTAGAATGAAAGCTTGCCCAAACCATAAAGGGTCACCTCCAGCTACTTCTATACTATTGTAACATATATTCCCTGTAACGTTCCATGTAAACTATTGTTCATTCCACATCTTTCCAGAGTGCTGTAGGTACATGTTTTAGGGGACACCTCAGCAGGGGCAGGGCAGGGTCTCTAGGGATTCTGTTCAACCATAGTCCTCTTGCATCTTTCTGATGGACACCTAGCAAAATTCACAGTGCCTTGGTCTGTCCTGGGAGTACAGATGAAGGCAGAGAAACTACAGAAATTCCACTTTGGAGTTAAGGAATTTATTCCCTGAACCCAGACAAAGATTTGAGCAAAATAACATAGGGGTATCACTAACCTTCTTGTATACGGTGATTTCTCTTTCTGACGGAGGTGAATTGCCTTTCCTGCAGGGAGGGGCAGCGGTTGCAGCAGAATCGAATGAGAAATAGCTTCAGGAAAACCCAGAGACTGAGATCTGGACTCCATTAGCCACAAAACTAGCTTGAAAAATGTGTTTCCCCAGTTTTCCTGACCACTCTAGGCTTGCCTGAAAATAAGGCTGTTGAACTAATTTGGGAATGAAATTGGGACTATGTAGCCCCGTGATGTCACTTCTCTCTCCTATTCCCTTGACAAGCATTGATAATTAAGATCAAAACTCTTGTCTACTTAAGTGGGATCAGGCTTCAGGATCCTACACAGGACAGCACTCCAAACAACCCCAAACATTGATCACGGTGCCTCATGGGATAAGACATCCAGTTACCTCTGACAGTCAAGGTGCCTCTAGCCGTGAAGCTGTGTCCATCTGGAAGCAGGACCAAGTATGAATTCACCTCATCCATCTATTACGAATAAACTCTTAGTTAACATGTATTAGACATGTGCTGTATATAAGGACGTATATTCATTTTCTCCCTTAATCCTCACAGCAGCCCCATCGAGTAGATAGAGTTATAAATTCTATTTCTCAGATTCAGAAGATGCAGCTTGGAAAGATGAGATGACTAATTAAGGTTACACAGCTGGCTCCAGATTCAGAATTTTAGCCCCATTCTGGGGATGTGGAGTTTGAGCTAGTCAACCGAGACAGCCTCCATCTTCTAGGAAAAATGTATCTGTTCCCTCTGAGGGATCCTCAGCACCTAGCACTTTTTAATTCACAAATATTCTGATTTCTCTTCCCCTTGATAAAAATGAGGTCTCTGTCCTGGTGTGTTGCAGATGCCACAGCCCTGCGTTAGCGGGCCTGGCTTGCCTGTTAAGAATGAGCCACCTAATGCACGTGGGGTTTCAAAGCAAGGTGAGGGGTGGTGGGTGCACCAAACCACAGTGGCACATGTGCACCTGTGTAACAAACTGGCACGTTCTGCATATGTATCCCGGTAAAATAAAAAATTTTAGAAAAAAGAATGAGCCACTCTACTAAACAGCAATTCCAAATCCCAACCCACCCTTCAGTACAGGCCTTGCTGGGGATGACGGACACTGCTTGAGAAGTTGATGGATCATGCTCTATGCCCATCTGGTCTCCAGCTCCAGGCTCTCCCAAATTTTCTGCATTTCTTTTGTTTTCTCTATTTAGATGTGAACACAATGTACTTAAATTCTATGGCCATGTGCTAAGCTGTATGTTAGCATGTCAAGGTCCAATTAACTGGCATGGCAATTTTACTGTGTAGTTAAAGGTATACAAATTCTGACTTCTTAAAATTTCGTGATGTTCGAACTTCAAGGGAATGATCATGTTTGCAAAGAACAAAGCACATTTTGGAATAAAGATACGGTTTTGAATGTCAAAACCATGACCACCTTTCCCAGTGGGGTTGGCCCAGCCACACCAAATGCCCTGGCCACAAGGGAGTCTAAATTGGGTTCACTTAACAATGCTGTGTTCTGCAAAGAGAACTAGGAGAAGTCATGCTGACGCGTGCCACATTATCCCTGTGGTTCAAGCTATAGCACATATATAGAAGAAATAGTGGGGCCTAGCAAAAGATGGCTTTGCTTCTAGCTCCACCACTCATGACCTGAGTGTCCTTGGGCAAATCACATAAACCTGCGAGCTCCAGCATACAAGCTTCTTGCTGAAAGCGTCCTCAGGAGAGCTAATCCTGGAGTGCCAGACACCAGCACGTGCACAGCAAAATTCCCTATGTTCCCCTGAGGTTTGTGGTCCAGAAGACAACGAGGGGATTCGGTCACTGCTCTTTTACATCCTTGGGAGGCCAGGACAGCAGCCCTGGGGCTGCAGGATGGATGAGATCATGAGCGACAGGAGATTGGGACCAGCCCCATGGTCTCTCTTCCCAAGGGATGGGTGCTCAAAGTCCTGGGCTCAGCGTTTAAAGACACGCTGATAATTTACAGCCTTTTATGAGGTTTCACATTCATTTTGGAATTTCTTTTGCCAAGTTTGAATCTCACGTTGGGCCTTTTCTCTTATGAGTAAAAATATCTCTGGGCTGGTCCGGCCTGGAAGCAGCAGGGTTTTTCTGCTGCAACAGTGACACCTGCTGTTCAGGACAAAGTGGGTGATTTCTCAAAGAAAATTCTCTGTGGGGCCAAGATTACTTTCAGATTTCCAACATCTGGAAGGAGAAATCGATTCATTTTGTGGGGAATAAATACTGCTGTGCTGAACAAGCAAAAATCAAATGAGAGGCCAGGGATTGGAAGAAATAAATAAAAGGAAAGAAAATGTCTGCTGGGTTGAGAAACAAAGGAATCAAAGACCCCTCTGGCATGGTACAAAGCAGCCTGGTCATGGGTCTGCCCTGCCAGAAAAGACTAAACAAGAGGTGGCCCTCTCCACCCAGCACAGTCAGAGCTGTCCCTGGGCACCTCCATCAAAACACAGGACACTGAGACCAGGCATCCTTAGAGCAGAGTCTGCCCACAGTGGAGCTGTCTCCTGCAGATGGAACTGCTGAGGTCCCGTCGTCATCGGGTGCGGGGAGGGAGAAATGAGAAATGGCCTCACTCTTCTGTCTACCCTGCATTGCGAAAAGGAATCCTGTTTGCTCCAGGCTCACCCGAGTTCACCTGACATTGCAGACACATTCAACCACACAGCTCCCTGATTGCTTTAACGCCTTAGAAATTCAAACAGGAAGCATTTGGCACCTACGCCTATTTCCCATTTGCCCTGTATCTTAGGAAACAATTCTGTTATTACTATTTTAATTTCCCTTAACTTTTAAATAAGGCAGGATTTGAAGTTTCTGTGATTTTTCAACATCTTATTGTATAGATGTTTTAAAGATAATCTTTGAAACGACCTGTTTTCCAGGTAGTCATGGAAATACTTTCAAAATGATTATTTTGGGGTTCCAAAAATATTTTCTCACCTATATGTATATAAAGTTCAGCTTTCATTTTGACCTTCATAAGGAATCCATTAATTACATGCCACTAATACCTAAAAAGGAAGAGTTGTAGCTTGGTGGCAGGAGGGACAGTCCTGCAAGGAGTGGCGAGCACTGTCCGCAGCGGGATGTCCTGGGAGATGCCTTCAACTCTCCAAGTTGAGTCATCGTTCTGTGTGCACCAAGTCAAGAAATCAGAGTATAACTCAAGAGTTTTTAAACTTTTAAAGAAATCGGTTGAATCTGTTTTGCATATACAGAACACAATCCTGCATAAAAGTCTAATTATAAAATCGGACAAGATCAGGGTCCCTACTTTTCCCCAAAGCCGCCTTGAAAAGCCTCCCTGGCAGCATGGGGACCCTCAGGGGCAGTTTGCCCAGCACAGGACAAGCCGTCCTGATCTCCAGCCCGGGGTGCTTTCAAGCTCCAGGACCCCACATCTGCATCTCATCTAGAGAATGAGGGTGCCTCAGCCTGCTGGGCTCCTTCACAGTCACTGTGAGGATCCAGGGTGACTGCTCATCTGACAAAGCATTAATTAATGCCAAAAGATAAACTAATATTGCACTGTTTAAGAGGAAAATAATTTTACTTCCATAGGTCTCTCCTTTCACAACTATAAAATAAGAGTTTTTGATTAGGAGAATATCATTAATAAAACATTGTTATCTTCGGACGATATGTTAAACACAGTCATTTTCTTGGCTTCTTACATCGGCTTGCTATGACATGCATCTTCAGCTTCAATTTTTGGTTGACGAAACAGGCCCAGGGAGATTTTGGAAGTCAGCTACCAGCACATAGCAAGGCTGGTTCTCATAGCAAGGCTGGTTCTCATAGCAAGGCTGGTTCCCGTGTCCCCGCGATTCCTAGTGAATGCTCCATGAGGCCCTGATCCCACACCCCCACCCACGCTAGCCCAGAGCTCTGTAATTCTGCCATTCTCTGAAACTTTGTGCTCACGTTCTTATAATGGAGAGTCGTAGCTTTGCACATGGATGTAAAACCGATAAGCTGCGATTCCAACATATTGTGCGTTAGTTAGCACAGCACTCCCCTCTCAGGCTAGCATACATAAAATATGAGCATCCCTAATGAACAGCAGCTGTACCACAGAGCCGGCTGTGTCTGCAGGCAGAGTCTCTTCAAGGTGTTTCTGGCACGTCTTCCCCGGCCGTCTTGACTCCCCTACCCCAGACGTGTGGTTTTAGTCACTGTCTGCTGGAATCGCATAGGAACCTGCTCGCATTCCCTGGTACGCCTGGACTAGATGTTACAGGGAGACTTCATTTTTCCTCCCCTGTCTAATTCTCCTCCCTTATTCATTTTAATTTCATCGATTTGCCCCTTATCACTTAATACACTTTCTTACTTATTGGCATCTGGGCTGAAGGCTGCAACACAAACAGCAAAAGACCAAATCAAGATTTAAAAAAAAAAAAAAAAGAGCAAAATATTCCCATTTCAGATGGAAGAGCAGATGGGGCTCTTGGCACTTCAGAGGATTGAAATTGACCCTCTGCACCAAGCTAGGGGAAGACAGACTGTCACTGCTGACGAGTAGGCACTAAAGAGACATGCTTTCCCTCTGAATATGCAGTAGCATTTTGGAGTTCTTTTTCCCTCTGCAGTGTAGGATGACAAGGAGCCATAGGATGGATTCGGACTCTGTGGGAACCTGAAAATGCAGCTGGGGAACAAAGACAGCCCTGGGCGCAGACTCTGCTCTTCCCCATTCCAGCGTTGTGCTGTGGACCTGTCTCTCTCTGACTCTCTGTTTTGTCATTTGAAGATGGGGTTACAGCCACCTGCCTCTCGGCATGATTGCATGATATAAGATAAATGCATGGGAAAGTGCCCAGCTCAGTGCCTTGCACATAATAGGTGTTCAATAAATTTGGCTTCATTTTCTTTTTTTCTTCATATGTGTCAAGAGATGTGAATTTTTTGGAAACTCTTTCTTCACAACTTTTTCTTTTCACAGCTGGTAAAGACAAGGACCAGGTGGGGAGCTCTGACCTTCCCTTGGATGACATTTATAAAATACGCTCTGTCTATTCATAGGACAAGTGTGATCAGCATTTGAGACAGGAGAGCCTTATTTTAAACAGGTTGTGAGCTCGCCTGCAAATCTTCAAAATATGGGAATCTTGGACAACCCTGAGTCACAAATCTTGAAGCTGTCCTCCTGTTCAGTTATCAGAATACGCTCCAAATCTCTCTGTCTATCCATTTGCAGCTATTCCAAGCACTGCCTTCTTTTGATTGGTGTAAACTGTTCATTTCAATAATTAAAAAACGGCTTCAAACAATCAAACTCTTTGTGCCTGTTACTAAAAAAATTGCATAAAACAAGAGTACCTAAATTAGTGAAAAGATGATTATACAATACTTCAAAATCAAAGAAATCCTTTGAGAGATTTATAAATGAACGTGTTTATTCTGAGAAAGATTATGAAGGAAGAAACGGGAAGAAGAGATGGGGCACAAAGAGGAAAAGCAATGACAATGAAGGAAACATTCTGTGTGCAAGCTCTCTTTGAGCTTTTTGCCAGACACTTACACTTCTCTGTTTCAAACCTTTCATGGGAACCCCATTGCCCACAAAATGAATTCAACCTCTAAGGTAAAGCACATCGGGACTTTTCTGATTGGTTTTGTCCTGACTGTTCTCAATTAATTCTTGATTATCTCTTGCATGCTCCTCTACTGATACTTCACCTCGCCAAACAATCCCATTCCCCAGATTATGCCCAGCGTAGCTGACACATGGACGGTGCTCAGTGTCTGTTGTTTATCCAAACAAAAAATAAATTAAAACAGTTGTATGTTAAATTCAATTGTTTATTAAGGCCACAGAAAATCTTAGAAATTGGAGCCCCCACTTACTTCTGAAAGCAGTAGTCAGAAAAGAAAATGAAAAAAGAAAAGCTAATTAGAATCCCAGACAGAGAATGCACTCCAGTCCAAGGGCTCCACCCTGAGCAGCGAAACAACACTCCTCTGTCCAGGTGGGATACCAGGTGTTTACATGACGGAGAAATTGAATCAGAGTCTCTAGATTTAGAGCTAGCTGGTAAAGAGGAGAAAGAAGATAAAGTATGAGGCTGAAGACACAGGAAATAAATAAGTCATCATAACAAAGAGGAAGTCTTCCCAACCTCCTTCTTTCCTTGGGTCTCAGCACAGCCCAGGCAGGCGATGAGAGAATTGATCTGGAGAATGGAAGAGCCCAACATGGAAGACATAGTCCTACGGCCCAATCCTATCTAACCCAAGCACCATGACTCTAAGTGAAGCTTGCCGATTAATAAGCCACACGTACACATAGACCTTCAAATCAGCTTTTTAGTACTTGAGTTTTTAAGCAGAAAACCAAGCAGCATTAGCCATTTGAGGAAAGCCTCCAACATAAAAGACAAATCAAAACATAAGAGCAGAGAAAAAGAAAACGGAGGCCATACAATGAGTAGAAAAAAACTTCTAAAAATAGATTTAATATCCTTGAGGAGATAAGATACTGTATTCATGAAACAAGAACAGAATCCTATTAAAATCAAACAATAAGAGAACCAGAGAGCTCTATATTAAAACAGCTTTTATAGAAATTAAAACTATACTAGATAAAATTTAAAACACAAGAAAAGGGCTGGAAGCTAAGTTTGAGAAACCCTCCAGGAAATTCAAAAACTATAGAAGATGGGAAATAAAAGGTAAGAAAATTTTTTAAAAAATTAGTATAAAAAGATTAAAGATCTCAAAATTAAGAATTCCAGAAAGTGCAGAGTAAATTGAAGAGAATTATTAAATAAATGATCTAAGAAAATCTCTCAGAGGCAAAGTATTTTGATTTTCTATTGAATAACTGTGATGAGCTGAATAGTAGCCCTTGAATGATATCTGTGTCCTAATTCCTAAAACATGGAAATGTTAATTTTTTGAAAAAAAAAAAAAGATTTGTGAAGATGTAATTAAGTTAAGAATCTTGAGATGATTGGTGTAATGCAGCCACAAGCCAAGGAATGCTGTCAGCAAACAGAAGCTGGAAGAAGCAAGGACGAATCCTCCCTTGGAGCTCTTGGGACAGCCCTGACAACACCTTGATTTCCATACAGCAATATGACTTCAGACTATGAGACTATGAGACTGTGAGACAATAAATTTCTTTGTTTTAGGCCAGTCTATGATAATTTTTGCAGCCACAAAATGAAAATGATGAAAGTGAATAATAAGAGAATCATAGAGCTATATATTAAAATAGTTTTTAATTATGGAAATTAAAACTATAATAGACAAAATTTAAAACACAAGAAAAGGGTTGAAAGCTAAGTTTGAAAAAACATCTCCTGGAAATTTGAACATTATAAAACCACAGAACTATAAAACTATTAACATTATAGAAGAGGCAAAAAATAGGAAAAGGTAAGATAATAAGATGGTTACTTGAAAAAAAATTGAAGACCTTAAAAATAAGAATTCCAGAAAGTGCTTTACTCGATAAATGAAAGAAAAGAAAGAAAAAATCCAGAGCAAGAAACATCAAAGCAAAATTTCAGAATATTAGGAATTAAGAGACTAAAAGCTTTCAGAGGAGAAGCAAGTGTCTCCAAAGGAACAAGACTCAGATAGGAACCAAATTTATCAAACCTAAAAGTGATTACTACAATACAATGCAGCAATATCAGGAGAATCTAATATTCTGACATTGAAGCCATTTCTGATTTAGAATTATAGATCCAAGCAAACAAAAATATTAGCCCCAAATAAGTTTGTTTTTCATGCAATGTGTCACTAGATTTACCCCCTCTGCCTAAGTTCTCAATAACAGACCAAAAGATTTGCTCCAACAGCTGAAGGAGGAGACTCCAAACAAAAGAGGAAGTCATTACATTTAGAAAATAGGAATACCAAAATATTTGTGATATAAAATAATTTTACAGGAAATTGGTAAATTAAAGTCCCAGTTGACACCAATGCTACAGACCCAGTGAGGAGCTGTCCCTGTTCCAGCAGGAGATGGAATATCTCAGAGGGGTGTCTCAAAAGGCAATAATGGAATCAATATATTTTCTATGGAGTTGACTACATGGAATGGGATTCTAAAATTCATTTCAAAAAGAATCATTGCTGGATACATAAGAAAAAATCATTCTTTAAATGAAAAATATACATGAGGAGCGTCTGGTTTGAACTTCAAATTCTCATCTTCCATAGTAGAAGTCAATAGAGAAGTCTTAATTTTTTTTAAAAAAGGAATAATCATATTGTTTAGAAATCAGATGTTTTATACCAGATTGCTACAAGGGTTTGAATTAGTTGCCTCTGGGACCTAAGAGAGCTATGACAAAAGCCTGTAGTGTTTTCTTTTTTCCTAAGCTTTCTATTACTCTCTGAGTTTTTTTAAATCATGCACACTTGTTACTATGATTTTTAAAGAAAGAAATCATGGATCCCTCTCTGCAATAATAGGTCTCTCTCTTTCTATTAAAGAAATCATGAGTCTTTACATGAGTCATGATCCAGTCTTCTCTTTTTATATGCAGATTAAATATCCCTTATTTGAAATGCTTGGGACCAGAAGTGTTTCAGATACTGAGGTTTTATGGATTTTGAAATATTTGCAGAAATACATACCAGTTGAGCATGCCCTAATGCAAAAATTCAAAATTTGAAGTGCTCCAATGAGAATTATCCTGAAGCATCATGGCAGTGCCAAATGTTCCAGATTTTGGACCTTTGTGGATTTCAGATTTTCAGATCAGACATGCTTAACCTGTATTATGTATATACTGGCGTGTGTGTGTGTGTGTGTGTGTGTGTGTGTGAATTCTTTTCCACATTATTAAAATGTGGTTCAAAAATGCCCATTAAAGATGATGAAACCAAAGTGTGGAGAAACTAATCCATATATCCATGGTAGTAGAATAAGAAAGTCCATGATCTATGACTATTCTAATCTGATATTTTATCCTGTGAATCCAGGCTTCCTCAGTGTTTGTTTCCTTTAGCCAGGACAGGCCTTGCTTTCTTCAACCCTATCAGCTGCTCTCTCTGTATTGGCTGTCACCATCCTCACTTGACAGGATGAGGCTAAAGGACATTTGCAGACACTGACTGCATCAGGCTGGGCAGCATCCTCAAGGGTGTTTTGCAGGCAACAGATTCAGCTTCCACCTTAGACCTGTCAAGATCTTTCAAGGTTGGGGGCCAAATGGAGCTCAAAGGCACACAGGTCTTAACATGAATTCAAGTGAAGTAGATTCCTGTCCAGTTGTTCATTCAGACAAAGAAGAAACATGTGCCTCTATCTACCCTGCCAAGGATATTGTATTAGTCTGTTCTCTTGCTGCTATAAAGATATTACCCGAGACTGAGTAATTTGGAAAGGAAAGAAGCTGAACTGACCCACAGTTCTGAAAGCCTGGGGAGGCCTCAGGAAACTTAAATCATGGCAGAAGGTGAAGGGGAAGCAAGAGAAACCTTCTTCACAGGGTGGCAGGAGAGAGAGAGCAGGGGGCAGTGCCACACTTCAACCATCAGATCTAGTGAGAACTCACTATCACAAGAACAGCGTGGGGGAAATCCATCCCTATGATCCAATCGCCTTCCACCAGGTCTGTCTTAGTCTGTTCATATGCTGTTAATAAAGACATACCTGAAACTGGGTAATAAAGAAAAAGAGGTTTAATGGACTCACAGTTCCACGTGGCTAGGGAGGCCTGACAATCACGGTGGAAGGCAAAAGAGAAGCAAAGTCACATCCTAGGTGGCAGCAGGCAAGGGAGAGCACATGTGCTGGGGAACTCCCCTTTACAAAACCATCAGATCTCACAAGACTTATTCACTATCATGAGAACAGCATGGGAAAGACCCGCCCCCATGATTCATGTACCTTCCACTGGGTCCCTCCCACAACATGTGAGAACTGTGGGAGCTACAATTCAAGATTTGGGTGGGGACACAGACAAGTCATATCAAGATCGTGCCCTTGTCATGTGGGGATTACAATTCCAGATGAGATTTGGTTGGGAACACCAAGCCAAACCATATCAGATATAAAGTAGGGATACAAGATATGTCACATACTGACTTTCCCCTCAAGATAACTAAAGGACAGAAATTAATTTTCCATTAAGAAAAAGTAAAAAAAAAAAAAAAGGCCGGACACAGTGGCTCATGCCTGTAATCCCAGCACTTTGGGAGGCCGAGGCAGACAGATCACGAGGTCAGGAGATTGAGACCGTCCTGGCTAACATGGTGAAACCTCATCCCTACTAAAAATACAAAAAATTAGCTGGGCGTGGTGGCACGTGCCTGTAATCCCAGCTACTCAGGAGGGTGAGGCAGGAGAATCACTTGAACCTGGGAGGCGGAGGTTGCAGTGAGCCAAGATCACGCCATTGCACTCCAGCCTGGGCAATGATAGAGCGAGACTCCGTCTCGGAAAAAAAAAAAAAAGGAAAGAAAAGAAATTTAGACACTAAAATATTAGAGCCCAGAAGCAGAAAAAATCACTTTGAGCTAATCAGAAAAGGCCTCCTGGAGACAGTACCATTTAATTTGTGTGATAATGAATTGGAAATTTTGATCATATTCCAACATTCCCACTGTGAAATGCCTTGTCCTTTCCCCTTGCCCTTCCTTACTGGCTGGCCTGGCGACCTCCTTTGTACTCCACAAGGCCCCCTACCAATATTATTCACTATTGCACACAATATTATATCACTACAATATTATATCACTATTGCACACAGTTCTGTTTCCTCTCTGGGCTCTGAACCCCTTCAGTGTTTGGGATTTCTCTAAACCAAAGACGAAAGAGAGCGCTTGGCACTTATTTGCATCTACAAAAATTACGCACCGTGAAAGGAAATGGCATGCCTGTTCGGGCTCTTTAGTTCCGCTCCTATCAAGGTCTCTGTGCTGTTGAACTGGACCATCGGAATTCCAGAGGGCAGTAAAGACATTTTCACAAAGACGTGTTTCCCCATGGTTCAGTGGGGCCTGCTGCGTGCTGGGCCTGATTTAGGACTTGGTGGTGGCTGCACAGACTCGCGGACCATTTCCAGGCCCATGGGTGGCCAAGTTGGTCCAGTAAAACACAGTGCAATCAACGGCTAATGCGATAGATGTTTGTGATCAGTCATTTCAAAAAATGTTTCTGAAATTAAAATCCGAAGTAAATGAAAATGAAGGTATTTTTCCTCTTAATTCAAGACCAACCTTTTCCAATGGACTCCTAAGCCCCCTGGAAGCTGGGAGCCGGATGCCAATCTCAAGATAGATCCTGGGGGATTCTGGGGATTCAATCTGCTCTTGGATGAAAGAGGCAGGTCTTCAAGACTGAAAGCCCCAGCCACAGGAGCTCACATCATAGGCCTGAGAATTGTAACCCAGGATGGAAGAGTTGAGGTGTGTGCTTGTTTGTCTTTGGGAGCATTTTTCCTGATGTTGGGGAAGAGGAGAGCTTATTTTTCCACTCCTATCCACACCAGCTGCCACGGAGCAGCAATAAAGCCCCCACGGTGCAGTGCTGTGGCCACAGATCACTGAGCCGGCCCCAGCTGCAGATGGATGCAGCAGCTGGTCCAGAGAGGTGCTGTGGCTGACTCCCCCCAACACATACACATGCACACAAATGCATGCGCACACGCGCGCGCGCGCGCGCACACACACACACACACACACACAGAGGCTTGGGGCTCAGGGAAGCAGCTCACTGCCTCCCTCACCTCCCTCCCCAGATTTATGAAGCAGGAAGCAGCCAGCCAGAAAAGCAAAACAGAAGAGACCCAACTGCTCCTGTGTTTATTTTTCTTAAAGCCAACATGCACCTAACCATTCCTTAGCTACTAAACAATATAACTATCTGCCACCTACAGCCCTGTCAGGAAGCTGACTCTCCTGAACCTGCCACCTGGACACAGAGGATAGTGCCATGTGCAATGCCATCACTAACATCCAGTTCTCACAGGGCCCCACCACGGTGGTCTGTGTGAAAGCAGGGCTGGGAGGTGGCAGTGGCACGTGTGGGCGCCTGCTCTGAGCCGGCCTCCTGACGGGAACTTCCAGGTTTAATCCCCAAGTGCTGTCTGAGAGCCAGAGGGAAGGAGGGTTGAGCATTCTTCTCAGCCTGGAGGTGCCCCTCAGCAGGGGGTATGGGGTATGGGGCTGTTATTAGAGATAGCAGTGACCCCCAGACCTTCCTTATGACCTTCTAAGTGAACCATTTAATCACTGGTGTTTCCACTCTCATTAACTGAGGCTCGGATGTTCTTTGTGGTCTCACATGATATCCTGTATAGAGCTCAAAAACTCAAATTATATCTCAAATAGAACACCAGTTTCTCATTTTACATGTGAGAAAATTAAGGCCTTGAGAGTCCAACCACACAGCTTGCCCAGGCTCACACAATTACTTTGACAGAGAGCAGAAAGTAGAACTCAGCCTTTTCACAAATACCCGTAGTCTTTATGCAAATTTTTCTCTTGAAGGCAACCCAGTGGCACCACCCCTGCTTCAAAAGAAAATTAATGATGTGTCAAATACATAGCATAAGTTCTCAAGTTCCGCAATGTGGTCCTATGAGCCAAAAGTTAAGATTTTTAAAACTTTTCTAGGTCAGCTATTCATGGATGGAATAAAGATGCATTGATTACAGTAAATATACAGACTCTAATTTTTTTAAAGTGTAAAGGAATTTTACGGAACCTGAGGCTTTAAAATCACTGTATAAATATCTGGATTTGGGGAATAAAAATGGAGTGTTGGGGGAAACAAAGATTATTGGTATATTTCAGGCTGGGGGAGACTTGATAACCGCCAATGCGCCTGTTACCTGGCTGGATTCTAACCAGTCGAGGGGAAGGCCCCACCCACGCGCCGGCACAGGGCGTTAGGCAGCTCTTCGGTATCCCAGCTCTCTTTGTCTGGCTCATTCCACTAATGTTCTTTTAGGGGCCTGGACTTAATTCCTTACGTGATTCTTTCTCTCTTTTCAAATAAGAAGGAGGCTGAAGTGTGGTTGCTGGAATTCCACTGTCACAGATGGAAGGGGAGGTCTCTCCACCCAAAGCAGAACTATGCAAAAGGCTGATATCCCAGAAGGGAAAAATAACTAATCAACCCACATTTTCTTATCCATAAAATAATTGTATAAATGTATGACAACATCTACTACACAGAATCACGGACTTTTATAGGAATACACAAGTACATAGCATTAGGTCAGGTGTATGGATTTTCACACAGAATGGGGCTAAGACACGTCTCAGGACCAAAGAAGACAGCCAGTCATCTACCTGATAGAAAGAGCTGAGCTATGAGGTGAGTGGCTGGACTCATTGGCTGCATCATGGCCCAAAGCGGGGGTTCTGTGTCCATCTGATGGGGTTAAGATGGACGGCGATTTTTAGTTAGGCCAGTTTGCTATAAAATGGGTTTCCCTCAATGACACTGGATTGGAGTCATCCATTTACTTGGTCCCCTCACTCACTGGATTACAGCTTTCTTAAGTAGAGGTTAGCTAGCTCATCCTCATGTCTCTCTGCGTCCAGCACAAGTTTCAGCAGGGAGTACGCCCTTGCCAATGGCAACTGAATAAATGGATGTTTGAAATTGTACGTGTTGTGTCCTCTCTATCTCTCAAGTTTAAGGAACTTTTTACTGTTAGATGTTAAAGATCTTAAAATAATCCTCTATGGCCACACCAAGGTTTTGAAAGATAAGCACCTTGGCTGTTTCAGAATGGAGTAAACTTGGCTTCTCTGCTGCGGCACACTGTTGTTTGTTCTAAGAACTGGAGCGCTGGCTCTTGAAAGCCACTGCATGTTGATATGATTGGGAGATGAAAAGACAATCCTGTTGTCAAGGTCTGAGCCCAGAGTTTCCTTCCTAGTCTCTGGGGCATGGCCTTGTCCTGGATATGCTTAGAAGCTCCTAGACTCTAATGCATAGTCTAGATTAAGGACCAGTGGACAAGAGGGTGAAATGGTCCTCATTTGAAAAACAGGCTACCTCACCCTCTCCATTTGCTTCTGGACACACTGACAACAACAAGTGGAACTTCCTGCTTATGACACACACTGTTGTAGAAAGAATGTGGCTGTTAACAGTCATGGAGATATAAATTGAATTTTTGATTAGGTGCTCACAAATATTTTTTAAACTCATCAAAAGAAGGATGGCTTCCAGCAATCATGTGTCCCTCAGGACACTCTGCACGTAGTAGGAGCACATGAATCATTTATAGAATTAAAATGAAACAAAACCAAAGAATCATGACTTCTGAAATTTTTCTCCTAGACTTTCTGTAAAATCTCTGACATTCACCTGTGTATGGAGTAAGCAGCACTCACAGCCAACAGCTGCAGCATCTCTAGAATAACTTTGCAGGCGTTGCATAGACCATTTTATTTTAAAGTCATATTCTACAGCCTGATAACTTGTGGTTGCTGGTAGTGGTTGCAATTTGGCTACAAGACTCCTCCTAATGCCTGGCTCGAGAAAAGTCAGGCTACACCATTCCGAGAGAATTGGGCAAGAAACTATGAAAGTTCACTGTTTTTCTCAGCATCCTAGGGCAGGCAGTCGATTTTATTGGCAAAAGGAAGATCAGAGCAACCGTAAACTGTCACCACACTAACTCCACTGTGAATGTTTTTACATGTCCAAATGGGACATTCCACAATGATGGAAGTAAGTATATTCCCCACATCCCTACCCACATCAACAATGATAATAATCTTGCGTAGACAGGACTAGTATAAAGACAGGGCAAGCCAAGGGATCTCAGATGGATCCTCTGCCGCCTCCAGAGTGCTTTAGGGCTTCCTTGGGGGATGCCCACACATTGTGTACAGGGTCATTTATTCTCCCACTAGCCCCAGACACTGGCTTTATGTGCAGACAGGAGCACCTGTTTTTAAAGGCAAACTACTTTGTGATCATTAACCAATATCTAATAAAGTAAAACCTTTAAAGAGGCTGAAGAGAACAGATGTTTCCATCGCTTAATGAAAAAGAATTATGCACCATCATACAACAGAAGCTGACCCTGCTTGGTCACATGCATTACAAAATAGCCCTACATCCTCGCTAGGTGTTTGGATAAGCTCCGTGAGAACCACTGCTGCTTGCCCTATGTCAAATCAGGTGCATGCACAAGTAAATGTCACACACTCGTAGACACACACCTGCTTCTGTGTGTGCACACACGTTCACACAGCACCAGGCTGCCCGTGGTCAACGTTTGAACATACATAGCTACCATAAGTGACCTTTGAAAAGGAAGTAACCCATTGCTCACCTCCAAAAGCCTAGATTGATATAGGACAATTAGGCCCAGTGACGGAGTAAAAGAACCCACATTATGAAGGCAATCACATCTAGGTTCCACTTCTTAGGAGCTGCATGAAACTGGCCATATTTTTTATCTTGAGAGTCCATTTCCTCACCTGTAATATCTAAGTGAGGTGGTTTTAATGATTAAATATACCTAAAAAGTGAAATTTTCAGATTGCTGTGATGGCAAATTACTTTTTTTTTTTTTTTTTTTTTTTTGACACACAGTTTCACTCTGTCATCCAGGCTGGAGTGCAGTGGCATGATCTTGGCTCATTGCGAACCCTGCCTCCTAGGTTCAAGCAATTCTCATGCTTCAGCCTCCTGAGTAGCTGGGATTACAGGCATGTGCCACCACACCTGGCTAATTTTTGTATTATTAGTAGAAAGAGGGTTTTGCCGTGTTGCCCAGGTTGGTCTCAAACTCCTGACCTCAAGTGGTCCACCTGCTTTGGCCTCCCAGAGCACTGGGATTACAGGTACAAATTATTATTTTTTAAAGCAAGTAAGCCTGAAGAAAATTTTTTAAAGGCCAAAGATTGTGTCCCCATTTGTGACCACCTAATTCCTCTGATCCCATTGCCTCTGGTCTCCCTGCACTGAGGACTTCTCATGAATTGGAACCCCAGTTCCTGATTACTTGGAGATGCCCCTTCCTGACCTTGGGTGCTCCTGCCCTGGGGAAGATGTGCACACAGTCTCTGAGCCATATCAGAGCCTCTTATTGTCTTTTCATATGGTGGTGACAGCTCAGTTGCTCCAAACTAGATACGGCTTCCAGCGGGGTCCTCCTAAAGCCACACAGGCAGCTCCTCTAGTGGGTCTTGGCTCCTTCCCCAACTCAGATTTGTGTGTCTGTATTAGTCCATTCTCCACTGCTGTAAATAACTTTCTGAGACTTGGTAATTACAAAGGAAAGAGGTTTAATTGACTCACAGTTCTGCATGGTTGGAGAGGTCTCAGGAAACTTACAATCATGGCAGAAGGCTAAGCAGAAGCAGGCACCTTCTTCACAAGGCAGCAGGAAGGAGAAGTGCCGAGCGAAGAGGGAAGAACCCTTTATAAAACCATCAGATCTTATGAGAACTCACTCACTATCACGAAAACAGCAAAGGGGAAATCCACCCTCGTGATCCAATCAGCTTCCTCCCTCAACACACAGGGATTACAATTCAAGATGAGATTTGGATGGGGACCCAGAGCCAAACCATATTAGTGGCCCCTGGCCTCAGTCCACACTGCTCATGAGGCAGTTCCTTTTCCAGCACCCCCTACCCCACCCCAGCACAGTGCTTGAGCTCTCAATGGAAACCAGGGTTAGGTATATACCCCTGGGCTCAGGCAATTCCTCTAGGCTGCTTCTTTATCTCCCACTTCAGACAACTTCCTTCAGCTCACCTTGCTTCCCTGCCCACTGGGTCCCAGTTCTTCCAACTACTGACAGCTTAGAACAATCCACCTGACCGTCTAAGCTGGCTTCTCTGAAATGTGCTGACGTGGTCCCTTCCCTTGACTGGACGCATTGTAGCTGGGAGCAAGTGTCACCCTTCCTGGACCCCTGCTCCAGATAAGGAGCTTCCAAGGCCCAGCAATGCAGGGAAGCCAGCTACACAACTTATTCTTAGATAGTATTACATATTATGGGGCTGTGTTCTGTTCGTGTGTGTTCACGTACTCGCACACACATGAGCGTCTGAACGAAATTAAGGCAGCCCAACTCTCTCCTAATTACTCCACCAAAATTCTACTATTCCAGTTGGTTGTTGTCAGCATCATAAACACCCTCTTTTGTTCTAATACTCAATCCTGTGTTTTGTTTCTCACGATTGAACATCTAAGTGTATGTGGTAATCTTTCTAAAACACCCAAAATGTGCCAGGAGCTTAGTCAGGTTCTTATAGAACCTGGTATTCTGCATTGATAATAAACACTAACATTGCTTGAATGCTTACTATGCACATTCATTTTCAAACATTTTTACATGCATGATATTACTTAACACCACACAGACACCAAAAATTGGAAGTTCAGACAGCGACTGTTTTGGTCAAAGCACCCAAGTCAGGCCATGGTTACACGAGGACTGAAGGGCCCTAGCTTGTCTATAACATCACTTCCGGCCCCAAGGTGGCTAGAGAAGGGCACACAGGTAAGACCACTTTTGTCCTGCAATTTGGATGGCCCAGGAGTCCTTCGAAGTGCATATTTTCCTGGGAAGTAGCTGGCTTGTCAGTGACTTCAGAAGCTCCAGAACTAATGAAAACCACATGCAATCCCTCCTTGCAAAGTAAGTTGTGTGCTGTGTGCAGTCCCACTCTCCTGGAATCCTGGGCAGAAGCCATCTTCTTGGCATCACTTGCGAGATAATAAATCTTGGAACCTAAACTAGATTATTGTATCTGTGGACACATATGTTTAGCTAAGATATAACACTGGAAATTTGAAATGCAATATTCTAAAAGGGAGTGGCGCTAACATTTTGGCCTCTCCACACCTACTTTCCCCTCTAGGAACAGCATCCAGGAATAAATGCAGCTCCAAAACTTCCAGCCCCGCAGAGTCGTCTGTCTGCAGAAATGGCATCTGATCTTAGACTAGAGGCAGAAACTGAGGCACTAGCTTCTCTCTCTTCATCCCTTTGTCTCTCTCTCTCACACACACACTCATGCATACACACTCACACACACTCATTCACAAGGTCAGGCCCATTATGAAATAAAGAGAGAGGAAACCAAGACCTCATAATCCTTGAAGCCCTCTCTGGGACCCAAATGATCTACTGAACTTGAAAAAAATGAAAGTAGCTTCCAGGGCCCTCGGCATCTCTGCAGAGCTTTTGCAAACATGGCATCATTTGAATCTCACGGCAATCCTGTGAGGGAACTCCTAGAGCAGCGAGGCTCTCAAATGTCAGATGAGGAAGCGTGTGCAGAGAGGGCGCATGAGTGGTTCCAGACTCAGAGCAAAACGAGGACGACAGCCTAAACTTCCAGCTTCCAGCCCCATGATCTTTCCTACTCAAGTACTCATAGATCAAAGTAAGACACTAACAGTGGTTGCAGTAGTAATGTAAATATAGAAATAACAGCAGGAGAAGCCTTCTTAGAAGCCATGTCAACAATAGAAATAGAAGCAAAAGAGCAAAAGTAGAATTACTGAAGAACAATAACAGAAGCAGAAATAAAAATAGGAATAAAAATAGCTTAAGAAGTAGCAGCAGCATGAGGGGCAGAAGCGATTAAAATAATGTGAGTAACAGAGCAGTGTGTGTAGAAGTATTGACATGTACAGCTCCCAAGAAATAGAGAAAACATTAGGAAAGTGTGCTTCACATTACCCCTTTATGATCAAAGCCATTATGTTGGCTAACAGAGAATGAGTCTAAGAATAATGACAACAATTAAAAGCAGTGCGTTTTATTAGCATCTACTATGGACCTGGTGTTTTACAAGCATTATTCTTAAACTTCATCTTGATTCTACAACATAAGAATCATTATCCCAGCCAGGCACGGTGGCTCACGCCTGTAATCCCAGCACTTTGGAAGGCCGAGGCGGGCGGGTCACTTGAGGTCAGGAGTTTGAGACAATCCTGGCCAACATGATGAAACCTTGTCTCTACTAAAAATACAAAAATTAGCAGGGCGTGGTGGCACACGCCTGTAATCCCAGCTACTCGGGAGGCTGCGACAGGAGAATCCCTTGAACCTGGGAGGCGGAGGTTGTAGGGAGCTGAGATTGCACGACTGCCCTCCAGCCTGGGTGACAAGAGTGAAACTCAGTCTAAAAAAAAAATTATTATCCCATTTTCCAGATAAGTACATGGAAGCTCAGCTAATGCAGTGACTCCTGGAAGCCACCTTTTCACAGGTGGGAGAGCCAGGGTTTCCAGGAAGCCAGACCACACCTAAGCTTTATGCTCCAAATACCTGAATGAACATTTACAGACAAAAATTAAAGACAGCCTATGGATAAACAGAAACACACCCGTGGTGGAACATCAATTTACCAAATGTGTGTGAGTGTGTATGCATGAGTACCACAAAAATAGAAATAGACAAAAAATATATCTCAATACAGAAGACCTAAGTTACATAATTACTAGGGTGAATATAATGAACATATGTCTAATTCTTCATCATGAAAACAGAAAATATGCCTTTTCAGGTGTTCATGTCACAATTAAAAAAAACTGACCTTTTATTAGGTCACAAGAAAAACCTCACTAAATACTCAAAGAGTAGCAATGCTATATACAGTACTTTGAAAAATTTTCAAAAACAAAATTAGAAAGTAAAATTAATTTGAAAAGCTTTTCATAAGGAAATTTAAGGTTCTTCCATTAACACCACTTTGGTCAAAGAGTAAATCAAAGTCTCAATACTTAAATGCAAAACATTAATTAACTAGCAAGTATAAATGGCAATATTTTTTTAATTCAACTCAATAAATGTGAAAAACTAAAAAAAATAAAATTATGGAAAGCAGAACAAAATAATTAACAAAGATAAAGGCAGAAATTACTTTATAAGAAACAAAAAATTGTAGGACTAAATAAATCCAAGTGTTGCTTTTAGAATATTAAATAACAACAATAGCAAAAATGATGAACTATTAATATTATCTAATAATAAAAAAGTAACTACAGAAGTAAGGAGAAAGTAAAAGAAAGATCAAATCATACTTTGCTTTCATTCCAGAATGTAAAGATCTGGAAGAGATAAAACTGGACATTATCCAAACTGACCCTATTGAAGAGAAAATATTCCAAATAGACCAGTTAATATGGAACAGATGAAGTTCTCAGAGAACTAACATTCTTCCTGGCAAAAAAGCACCAAGCCCTGTATGTTTAACAGATTTCTAACAAATCTTTGAGAAACAGATTACTTGAATATTAAATGTCTCTGTGAACAGGAGACATAAAAGGAGGAGGAGGAGGAGACAGGAGGAAGAGGGAGAAGGGAGAAGGGGAGGAAAAGTTCCAAATCCTTTTGTAAAGCTAGCAACACATACAACTGAAACCCAATGAAGAAGCAAGAAGAAATCTGTGGGTCACCTGCACTTTTAAATAATTATATTAAATTTCTTGATATATATTAGCAAATATAATCCAGTCCCATCCAAAGACTGCCACCATGGGCAGGCGGAGCTCCTCCCAGAAATGCAAGGTGATTCGATATTAGAAACCCTAACAATACAATTCACCATTTGAGTGAAACAAAGGTAAAATTGTATAATCCTTGTGTAAGCGCAGGAAAACTCTTTGATAAAATTACAGATCTATTCTTGATTTAAAACTCTTACTGCAATAGAGATGGACAAGAGTGTACATTTTTTTTCTATTCACAAACTTTTAATTTTAGACCTTTCTTAGACTGGACAAAAGATCTCCCAGAAGAAAATCTCACCTACTTGCTGGGCAGTGCAGGCAATAGTGACAGCCAGACACCATGCTGCTTCTCACCCAAGGTATACATGTGGCATGGTGCTTAGATCTGAAGCTTTTACAAATATATTAACCTTGTGTCTAATAAGGCATAAGCAGGTACAAGATTTGAAATAGTTAATAGGAAAATAGTTATAATTATTATGGAGATGAAAGAAGAGGTAACTTAAAATGAAATTAGGAGAAAATAGAAAAATTTTGCCTGCAGATAAGATAAATCTCTCAAAATGAGGCATGATTCTGAAGGACAAAGAATGAATAATCTATATGGGAAAAAATACATAAGCAATGGATAATAGCCAGGCAGAGAGGAAGAAAAGTTAGTAGTCCCCATTTTTAAATGTACTAGCCTGCTGTGATTTCAGAAGAAAGCTAGAAATGTTTCCAGAATTCAAAGCCCACAGATGATTTCATGGGCTTAGTACCCTTTTAAGTTCAGTATCACTGAGGTATAAAGTGGGTAGGAATTTGCCCACTGTATTAGTCCGATTTCACGCTGCTATAAAGAAATACCCCAAACTGGGTAATTGATAAACAATGGAGGTTTAATTTACTCACAGTTCTGCACGGCTGGGGAGGCCTGAGGAAACTTACAATCATGGTGGAAGGCAAAGGGGAAGCAAGAACGCTTCTCCCATGGTGGCAGGAGAGAGAAGAGTGAGTTAAGGACGAACTTGCCAAACACTTACAAACAATCAGATCTCCTGAGAACTCACTTACTATCATGAGAAGAGCATAGGGGAAACCGCCCCATGATAAAAATCACCTCCCACCAGGTTCCTCCCTCACCACCTGGGGATGACAATTCAAGATGAGATTTGGGTGGGGACAAAAAGCCTAACAATATCACCTACTGTGGTAGTTAGTAAAAAACTCACAGCAATGCTCATTGAGGAAATAGATTCTCAAGGTTAGTAAAATGGTCCTATATGGAAAATAAAGTCCAGGGGCATATATTTTATGTACATTCTTTTTAAAGCTTTAACAGGAAATCACCTTCCTATTTGGTGGAAATATATCTAGGGAATACAAACTTAATAAATAAATGGGCTTAAACTTTATCAAACTGAAGGGCTTTATATGAGCCACTTAAGAAAGTACGTCTTGTTCAGTTCTGACTCTGCCTCTCACCCTGCTTTCTGCCCGTTGATCCACATAGCAGCAGGCTACAGAGAGTTCTGTAAACCATCTGAAGAATTAAGTGACCCACTTATTAACAGCTGCATCTACAGAGCTCTCTATGGTTGCAGAAGACTTTTTCCATCCGCCATCTCCACCTGGCCTACAGGAGAGCCTTGTGAGAGAGCATAGAAAGGTGACAGTCCTGCTTTACTAATAAGAAACGTGGACAAAGGCATGAAGTGAATCACCCAAGACCACCTGGCTGGATAATGGCACAGACCCAGATGCAGAACCTGGGGTCTTCTTTCTTTTTCCTTCCAATTTCCAGTTGACTACAAGCCTGTACACTGCCCCTTGATCCCAACCCAGTGGCTAGGCCAAGCCTCTCAGTGTGAGAATGGTCTGGAATCACTCATCTTGCCAGGCAAGAAATTTTTTACTTCTGATAAGACTTTGCTTTGCAGTGCAAAGGTCTCACCCTTAAGATAAATAAATATCTCTGACACCTTTTACTGAATAGAATCTGGCATTTGATAAGTGCCAGATTAAGTGGCTTTGCTGAAGTGTATACAACCTGTACATGTAACAAAATTGCACCTGTACCCCATAGATGTATATAAATTTGTAAGAAATTAATGGAAAAAATAAAAATAAGAGTTCTCTCAACACAAAGAAATGATAAATGTTGAAGATGATGGACATGCTAACTAACCTTGTCTGATGCCTATACATGTATTGAAACACCACTTTTACAATTATTTATCCATTAAAAATAGAATAAAAAGAAAAACAAAACCAAAAAAAATAGGAGGTCTTCTTGTTATCCATGTGTGGATTGGCGATCAGGTTAGATATTAAGACAGTATACTAATCATAAGAAATACTAAGCCCAACTTTATACATTTTTTTTCAATTAATGGAATCCTTAATGAATTTGTATTATTATCCATATCTTATGGGTGTGGAGCACATAACTTGGGCAAGAAACTCTACCTGAACCTACAGGTCAGCGAGGTAGAAGAACTTGCCCAAGATCTCATAGGCATTAAATGTCAAAGGCAATAAGAGCAGAAATCCTAGCTCAAATAGCTCATCCAAGGATTAAATGGGGTAAGTTATTGAAAACACTTGCTAAGGGGAAATTGCGATACTTGCTTTATTTTTCTCTTATCCTCATCACCCTGGGGGATAGGGCACAGAAGGTAAAAATGTTCCTGGTGAGGCCCTTGAGGATCAGTGTGACTGAGTGGCACGCCTGGGCTGTAAACAGGTGACTGGCAGAACAGGGACCAGAACCACCTGCTAGGAGGATGTGCCTTTGGGGGCTCCTTCACTTTCTACTATGAAGAAAGGAGTCTATAAGGAGAAATTGTCTGAGTTAAAGCAAATCTCCTGTCCTTAAGAACAAATGCAGACTTTTGAGTCCTCCACTGAAGGACTCTCAAGGTGAAGGCTGAAGCTGATGCGATGGGGGGCTCTTGAAACTGCTGAGTCCCTCTGGGATGTAGGAAGAAATGGACCAGAGTGCATGGGATGAGGAGCTAGGGGGTGCCTCTTCACACCCCAGGGCAGCCCGTGGCCCCTCCCACTGGCTGTGATGCCTGCTGGGCCCAGAGCAGGGCGAGTTGCTGCAGAGCTCTGGTGGAGGACGGAGGTGCACGTCAGGCCAGCTGGGCTGGCGGCAGCCACGTGGTCTTTCTGAAACTGCACACCTGCTTTCTCTGTCTAAGCTGCCCGGTCTAATTCTGGTTCATCTCCCGGTGGAGAGAGGGAGGGAGAAAATCAGAAGTTGAAGAAGGCTGAGCAGGCATAGGGTGGAAGAGCTCAGGGCAGACACAAAAATCCATCACTCACACGCGAAACAAAAAGACCAAAACCAAAACAAACAACAAACAAAATGGTAACAAAAGATAGCAAAGCACGCGCCCCTAGGCACTGGTTAAACGCGGTGCTCGCGCGCCACCTGCTGACCGACCTGTGGCGCTGCATGCTGGCCGTCCCTCCAGCGTCCTGCGCACTTCAGCGTCCCCAGCAAATCTGGCGGCACTCAGGATCCTCCAAGTCCAGTCCAGTCGACAGAAAGTCTTTCCAAATCATAGAAATTTAAATTTCACTCTCAATGGAAAATCTGCCAGTGGTCTCCATTTCATATAGGAGCCAGTTCAAATTTCTTAGCATGGCTCACAAGGACATCAAACTGTTAGGTCGGTAGCTGGTCAGGCAGGAGCAGGGCAGGAGAGGGCCCCCACCCCACCATGAGGGGTGGGCGACCATCAGGTGGTGGTCAGGCGGTTGGTAAGCTGTCTCTCTAACACCATAATTGGTTGCAGCCGGAGCCAGGGAACGGCATCTCCCAACAGATAGAAACACCTGAAGCCCGTGATCAAGCAGCTTTCAGATAGATCTCGGGCGTCGCGTGAGTGGGCTCAACACATGCGCGCTAAGAGGCAAAATGGCAGCGTGTGAGTGGCATATGACCTCCTAGGGAGGGGCATTGGGCTGGTAAGGGAAGAACGCGTCGAGGGAGCATGCACACAACGCCAGGAAACACTGCGCACGCGCCACTCCCAAGCCCCACCGCCCACCACGCCTGCGGGCAGTCTACCCCAGCGAGGAGTCGGGGGAGAAGGGACGCGAGACCCCGGAGGGGTGCCAACATATAAAACCCCAAGTCAAAGGCTCAAACCCTGCACTAGCCCTTCAGGTCTCCCGCTTGGACCCCTTCCAAGTGTACTTTCCTTCCTTTCGTTCCTGCTCTAAAGCTTTTTAAGAAACGTCCACTCCTGCTCAAAAACTTGCCTCAGTCTCTCCTGCTGCCTAATGCTCCTCAGATGAGTTCTTTCTTCCCAGGAGGCACGGAATGAAGTTGCTGCAGACTCGTCCGGAGTTGCTGCTGCTGACATACTTGGGTGCCCTGTGCCTCAGAGACGTTCCGCTGCTAACAAAACCTGGCCCTAGTCTCTGCTTCTGAAATGGCTTACCCTAGGGTCCTTTGGCTAAACCACCATGCCTCTCTCTAGGGTCACTTAAAAGCCACCTCCCTCCTTCTCCTTGGGGGAAAGCTCGTCCTCCCCTGCCTTTCCCAGCCTTGTGCCCCTTTCTGGGGACTCCATGCCTAGTACCTGGCCCCTTTCCTGACTCATCATCCTGCTCCTCTCTGAGATCCTACAGGGAAGTATCTTATTTCTTCCTCAGGACAGAGAACACAGTGCCTGAATCATCAGAGGCTTCCCATCCAATGTCTCAATATTTGCTAAGTAAATGCTGAGGCTTTCACCAGCTAAAAATCCAAAGGTTTTCAATCGTTGGTTGTCTTTCACAGGAAAAAGTGATGGTGAAGAGCCAGGACCTGCCCCTCACTTAAAATTCACCACGTGGGTCAGGCACGGTGGCTCACACCTGTAATCCCAGCACTTTGGGAGGTTGAGATAGGTGGATCACTTGAGGTCAGGCGCTGGAGACCTGCCTGGCCAACATGGTGAAACCCCGTCTCTACTAAAAATACAAAAATTAGCTGGTCATGGCGGCACGTGCCTGTAATTACAGCTACTTGGGTGGCTGAGGCAAGAAAATCACTCGGAACCGGGAGGCGGAGGTTGCAGTGAGCCAAGATGGCGCCATTGCATTCCAGCCTGGGTGGGAGAGCAACAGTTTGTCTCAAAAAAAAAAAAAAAAAAAAAAAAAAAAAATTCACCACGTGGACTTAAAGAGACTCTTCCTCCTGAGCCCCGTGTATGAGGTGACCAGCTGCTCCCCAGGATTCTACTGCCCCCTGGAGAATCTAGTGACCGGCACAGAAGAGGCACCCACCACCTACTCACACCCAAGAAGGATAAGGCAGCATGAAGCAAAGTTCTCTTGGACAGGGCCTGCCACCCCCAGGACAGCCTTCATAGTGTGGCCCTGAGCAATGCTTCCCCCCAGCCCCCTCTCTCTGCAGTAGGGCCCTGCCCTCCCTCCCCACAGGGTTTCTTTGCTCATTTAGCTTTTCTCCTCTTTGCCCCACCCAAATGCACTCCATCCTTGAAACTGAATACTTTCACATGGAAAAACATTCAGATAGGGCTCAAAGTCTAAACTAATCTTGCCAGAGCTACGTTGCCAACGCAGGTGTCTCCCCTGAAGCCTAGATTCTAAGAGTCAACTGACCACCTTTCCACTTGGATATTCTGCAACACCTTGAACTCCCTGGGGCAAACCTACATTCGCCAGCTTCCTGCTCCCTTAAAATACGCTCCATCTTCTGAGTCCTGCACACCAAGCGGAGGCCCCACCATTGTCAGGTGCCCAGAACAGAAATGTGGGATTCATCATCAGTTACTCACTGTGTCCCACTGATTCTGCCTTCTAAGCATATCCTGAAAGTCACACTTCCTTCCATCACACAATCCCCTACTCGGGCCACTGGTGTCTGCACTGGATTACAGCTCAGCATATATGTTAGTGTCACCAGCAGCAGATCCGTATCTTAAGGGTCTGCAGCAACCTCAACTCTTCCCTCCTCAGAAGAAATAATTCAACAGAGGGGCATGAGGCAGAAGGAGAGAACAAGGCATATTTTAGAGCGGGAATGAGAGTTGATTAAAAAACTTTAGAGCAGGAACACAAGGAAGGGAAGTACACTTGGAAGAGGCCCAAGCAGGTAACTTGAAGGACGAGTGCGAGGTTTGACCTTTTGACCTGGGCTTTTATATGTTGGCATGTTTCCGGGGTCTTGTGTCCCTTCTCCCCTGATGTGTCCCTTGGGGTGGGCTGTCTGCATGCACAGTGGCCCGTCAGCACTTGGGAGTGGAGGATGTGCTGTGTGTTTCCTGGCGTTGTATGCATGCTCACTTGAGACGTTCTTTCCTTACCAATCTAGCATTCCTACAGGAAGGTCCTATACTAGTTAAACTCCACCACTTTGCCTGTTAATGTACCTGCTTGAGCCCACTCGCCCACCTCCTGAGATCTTATCGGGAAGCTGCCTATCACCAGCTTCAGGTGTTTCTTTTAAAAATTTTTATTTGGAGAGTGCCTTTCCCTGGTGCCAGCTGTGACCAATTATTACTTTAGCGAGACACTTTACAATCGCCTATCACCTGATGGTCACCAGACACTCCTGGTGTGTGTGTGGGGAGCCCTCTCCTGTCCTGCTCATGCCTGACTAGCTACCTTCTGTAACATTAGGACATAGTAAATGCAGGGATCAGAACCCTGAAGCCACAGAGGTCAGCTTGTTGGACCCCTGTTCCAAAGACAGTGAGTGTTCCAAGTTCTCCCCACATTTCCCTCTTGCAAATTTCTCTCATCCGTGGTGGTCCTTCTTTTACAGATTCACCTTGCGTTTCCCTCCATGCCACTCCAGGCCCTTCACCAGGCTGTGCTGGTATGTACACACACACACGCACAGACACACAGACACAGACACCCACGCATGCGCGCACACGCACACATACACGTGTGCACATACACACACATGCGCACACACACACTCCACATAACAGCTAGGAAATGGGCACATCCAGGAACACGTCCCCACCATCTCCTCCTCTCTCGCCTGCTTTCCTGTTTCTGGCTCAGGCTGGTGGGGGTGAAGGAACCAGTCTCAGTTTCCACTTTAAGTGTGCTCAACAAAGAAAAATTGTTCTGAAAACTTAATAATGCTCCAAAAGGAGCATGCCAGGTTTTATCTAGCTCCAAGAAAACATGAGCATTAACATAAAGTACAACTTCCTTGAACAGACACTCTGAATTACCCACCATGGGTTCCTATGCATTGTCCATATGCTTGCAGGTGCGTAGAAGTTTGTGGAACATTTTACAAGATACTAGCCTCACTCTGCTGCTGCGAGGAGCATCTGTAGGAGCCCATTAGCCTCATGAGAGGCCAATGGAGCCCAGGAGCCTGAGAGGCCATGACACTGTGTCCTCCTGAGGCTGTTCTCCCAGTCCAAGAAGGATGCCTGCACTCCATCCTGCTCACTCCTGTCCATCCCTGACCTGATGTGAGACAGAGAACAGAAGGATAAATGCAGAGGTTATAAGGACTTCCAGGATCCACACACTATTTGGAATCCATTTCAGAAGTGCAGAACCTGAGATATACATGAAATACTCCTTCCAGCTCAATTAGCCCTACTCTCTCTTTAAAAATGTTTGATAACAGGGTAGATCCAACATATTCACACCACTCAAAACAGAAAGAAAAGAAACAGGCCGGGCGTGGTGGCTCAAGCCTGTAATCCCAGCACTTTGGGAGGCCGAGACGGGCGGATCACGAGGTCAGGAGATCGAGACCATCCTGGGTAACACAGTGAAACCCCATCTCTACTAAAAATACAAAAACTTAGCCGGGCGAGGTGGCAGGCGCCTGTAGTCCCAGCTACTCGGGAGGCTGAGGCAGGAGAATGGCGTGAACCCGGGAGGCGGAGCTTGCAGTGAGCTGAGATCTGGCCACTGCACTCCAGCCTGGGTGACAGAGCGAGACTCCGTCTCAAAAAAAAAAAAAAAAAAAAAAGAAACAGAGAGGGAGGGAGGGGAAGGAAGGAAGGAAGGAAGGAAGGAAGGAATACCTTTGAGGCTATGGATATGTAAATTAGCTTTTGGTGATCATTTCACAATACATACAAATATCAAGTTGTACACTTTTAATACATGCAAATTTTATTGGTCAATTATACTTCAGTAAAGCTGAAAAAATAAAATGAATTCATATTTAATTGTTGCAAATTTGAAATTTATAGACAGTATGAGGGAAAATACTTCTTATCATCAATACTATCCGGCAGATACTGTTCCCATCTTATTACATAGATAGCCAATATTTTTCTGGGATGAATATCACATATTACAAAATAAAAAATAAAGGACATATTTTCTTTAAATAATGTTTCCCCATATCATTATAGTTGTTTATTTTACTTATGAATAATTTTAAAATAAATAAAATTAAAATTGCCCATATTTTCACCATCTAGACAATGCAACTTTTAATATTTCAGTATGTTTTATTTTTTTTTTTTTTTTTTTTTTTTTGAGATAGGGTCTCACCAGGTTGGAGTGCAGTGGCACGATCTCAGCTCACTGCAGCCTCAACCTCCTGGACTCAAGCAATCCTCCCACTTCAGCCTCCCAAGTAGCTGGGACCACAAGTGTGTGCCACCACACCTGGCTAATTTTTGTACTCTTTTGTAGAGATTGAGTTTTACTGTGTTGCCCAGGCTGGTCTCGAACTCCTGGGCTCAAGCTATCCTCCTGCCTTGGCCTCCCAAAGTGATTACAGGCATGAGCCACCATGCCCAGCCAGTATATTTCATTCTTAATATAGTTTGGTTGAAAATAAAACTACATACTGTATTTCAAAAATATGCAAGTCAGGATTAAAAAAAAGCAATGTTAGGCATGAACATCGTAAGTAAATGGCGTGCCTGTTCTTGGGGCTGAAACTGTGATTTGAGAGTAGCTTTGCAAACCATAGACACAAAATTTTGCCTTGAAAAATCTCTATCCACAGCTTTTTTAAAACTAAAAGCTGTGAGTGTAGCATCAGTAGATTGTGAGGACAAAAAGATTGACAATATTTATTAATACCCCTGTTGCTTCCTTTGAAAGTAAGCATCTCTAAGCTGAGTATTAATTATGAGGGGAGAGTCTCTGTATTTGGAAGAAAGATCCCAAAAGAGGATCATCTCTCACACTGGACTGGCCACCATCCCCATGGACAGAACTCAGGGGTAAGGATGGAAAGGGGGCAGCAGAGTGGGAGGATGGTGAGGAAGCCTCCTGTATCCTTCTCCAGGGTCTCCACATGGGTAGGGCGGGGATGAGGATAGCACCTGTGGCCTGAGACTGCCCTGAGCATGGACCTGGCAAATAAGCCTTTGATACATACACATCATTGTCATCATTATTTTGTATTATCACAGAACCAGAAAGGACAAAAGTAACTGGGAAGGGCTCGTGAAGGGTCTTGGGGAACCTGGGGTGGAGGTGACCTGTGGCCGGCCGCAGACAAGTGGGGACCCTCCAAAGCAGGTCAGCCCCGAGTAAAACCCCAGCATTTGTCCCCACAGGACATCAGCCAGCAGTGTGAAATCATGCTGCCTTTTCTCTGGGGTGGCAGCTGCAAAAACTGCCCCCTCTTTGTTAAGGACTGTCTTGAATGCTCCTACTCTCTCCTTGGAAGTTTCCGGCACCAAAAAGCCATTGAGTCGGGCCTGGCAGCGTCTTCCAGCCCTGCTCAGGGAAGGTCCACCTTCCTCCTCCTCCAGGCCCTTTGACCCTGCCTGCCTCACAGACTGGGCAAGGCCAGGCCGGCCGTGGAGTCTGTCCTTGTGAAGCCTGCACCACACCCAGGCTTTCCTGGAGCAAAGTCAGCAGACCTTCTGTGTGTGGCCCAGAGGACTGGGGTCTCATTTGTGGTAGGACCGCAGGTTATTTAACCCCCCTGAGACTGCATTCTCTCATTTATAAAATAAGAATAGTGGCCATCGCTATGTGATGGGACATTTGGGAGTACTAAATAAAAAACAGGCTCCTGATACCCAGCCTGGCCTCTGACCCAGGTGCACACTTCGCTCCTTCCTCCTTCACCCTTGGCCCCCGAGAGACCAGCCCGGAGGTGCAGATGCCTGGTCCAAGGGAATGGGGAATTCCCTGCATGATCCCCAGGCAGAGCTCAGGGTCCAGCCCAGAGGGAGGCCAAGAGGAAGGAGGCCCCAAGCTGCTTTGTGTCCGCACCACCTGTCCTCGGGGAAGTGCCCTGCAGACCCTCAGAGACAGACAGGGCTCCTGCCTCTTCCCAGCATCATCCTAAAACACCCTGTAACATTTCTCTTACCAGGTCAGGGAAAGGGCCACAAGTCTGCCAGCACGCTTTTCATCGCTTCAAGTTAGCAGTAAAACCAAGAGCACATTTTGACTCTCCAATACCTTGAGTTACACAAGCCCGAGGACGGACAGGATTGAAATCTCCCCTCATTTATCGCACCCCTGCCCTCTCATTTCTCCCCCACTTTCATCACCCAGGCCCTCGGCATACTCCAATGCTCCAGATGACATTTGCATTCAGATCTTTAGGAAGTTGTAAATGCCAAGTCTCCTGACTTTCTAGCCAGCATCACTTAGAAGTTGCCGCGCTGTTTCTCTCTCTAGATGAGAAAGTTTTTTGAGGACAACTTTTTAAAAGTCTGATAGAGGTTTAAAAAAACGAGGGATTTACAATTGGATTCAGAAACTGGAAAAACGTCATGGCTCAAAGGATTCCATTGATCCCCTGGGGGCAGGAGCCAACACTCATCCTCTGCCTTCCAGGCAGAACTGTGGGCTACACAGCCCGGATCCAGGGGCCTTTGTCTCTGGCCAGGATCCAGCCTCCAAAGTCCGGAGGCCATGAGCCGGGCCCTGGTCCGGAGCCCTGCCCCAAGCCTTTCCTCAGAAGCCGCCCAGCCTGCGGGGACTGTGGGACCCTCATCAAGACAGTAGCCCAGCCGCCCCTCTGTATCCTGAGGCTGCAGGGGACAGGAGCCAGCACGATGTCAGGAGGTTGCTGAGCCCAAAGAAGAGATGCCACGTCTTCCTCCACGCCCGGAGGGCCCATGACAAGCTAGAAATCGGGGGTAGAGGGTGGCAGGGCTCAGACTCCAGGAGGGAGCCAGAGACAGCTGAGGGTGGGGCTCCCTGCAGGGGCACAGGTGGGCCTGGGTTGCCGGCAGAGGGCACAGGCCAGCGACTGCCCGTCAGGAGCAGAGGGCTCCAGTGCAGCCAGCGCACACTCAGCTGTCAAAAGTCAGCGATCAGGCTAACTTTAACCCATTGTACTTCCTAGTGGTAGCTAAAGATACCGAATATCATCTTTGCAACGATTTCATGTGCACACTGATCTCTTTTTCTACCTTTATGTTCATAGTGAAAAGCGCCTGCAACTGGGCTAACACGTGCACATACACATGCACACACATGCGCACACACACACACACACACGTGCACACACCTCACTACCACAACCCACAAACAGAAGCATCTGGCCAGAAACCTCCCAGTTCCTTCCACCTGAGTATGGGCCCCGCCACAGGCCCTTCTCACAGATGTGAGGCTGTTTCTCCAAGGAGGCAGCTCGTAAGGCGGTCCCTGCCGCAGCTCTCTGGAGGGTGCGCGCCACCAATCTCTGGTCCGGCCAGAGGCCCTCACCTCCTGCCTCTGTTCCGCACGGAGGGCCACAGATGGGGAGCTCTGACGGGCACCTTGGCTCCAGCGGAGCCGCTGTGGGGAGCAGAGGCTTGCGCTGGATGCTCCAGGACTCCCTTCTGCCATCAATTTCTTCATCTCCGGAGAGGGCGCCTCGGGGTTTCCGCAGGAAGAAGGAAGGAGCAAGTAGAACTGGGCGTTTGGATATTTCTGAGCCTATCTTGAGGGCCAGAATCCTGGGTGTGTTAAATTAAAAACCAATGCTAACCTACATCAATAGAAGGTTAATATATTGAAACATTACTTGGGCAGCTTTCTTTTTACTCCAAACTTTGAAATGGGGCTCCTACATATACCAGATCCTGGTAAAAGAAGCAATTTCCAAGTCTGTGCCAGTGGGAAGTGCCACATGTTCTGCCTTCAACAGAGATTCCAAAGCCAATTGATCCATGAGAGGGTCTGACGAATCACACAGAAAGAAAAACGCGTAACTTTATTAACCCGTCATTTCCCAAATATATCTGACTATAAGTTTTCTCCTATGTCCCCATCTAGTTTTATCTGGTGGAAGCCAAGGGCTATCTTCGCAGAACACCTAGTACCACATCATCGCATACTGCTGCCCCTGGAACCCAGTTTAAGACAGTTGGTTCCCAGGAAAAGGCTACATGTCCCGTGCTAGGACCAAGGCAGTCATCCTCCAGCTCCTTCTTCCATCACACTGCCCCTCGTTCCTCTAAAAAGTGCATTGGCTTCAGGCAAACTAACCAACTTGAAGAGTTCATGAATATTTTTAAAATTCTAAGTCTGCTAATATCTTTCTTTCTAACTGGCTTGTCCTCTTCAAATGCCACATGTCTGAATCGTATCCACCCTTCTAGGTTTAACTCCTACCTCCTTTCAGTGTAGCCCATCCAAACCTCCAGCCCCAGTACTCACTGCTTCCTTCTCTGCTACAGGCTCTCCTTGGGGGCCTGTAGCATCCTTGCTAGGCTCTGTCCTCCTTCCAAGAAACATGTGTGGCCTATTCGGAGAATTCCTGTAAGATACTACATAAGATGACTATCTGAAAGACACATAGTCATTAGATTACCTAGGGTCAAATCAAAAGAAAAACATCTTAAAGGCAACTAAAGGGAAGGGGCAGGTCACTTACAAAGGGAACCTTATCAGGCTAACAGCAGAACTTTTAGCAGAAACCTTGTGAACCAGACAAGACTGGGGACCAATTTTTAGCATCTTTAAAGAAAATCAATTTCAACCAAGAATTTCATATCTTGCAAAACTAATTTTTATAAGAAAAATAAAAATAAAAATATTTTCAAATAAGCAAATACTAAGGGAATTCATTACCACTAAATCTGCCTCACAAGAGGTCCTAAAAGTAGTTCTAAACATGGAAATGAAAGAATGATACCTGCCACCACAAAAACACACTTAAGTACATAGCCTATTGACACTATAAAGCAACTATACAACCAATTCTACATAACAACCAGCTAACAACACAATTACAAGATCAATTCCTCATTTATCAATATTGACCTTGAATGTAAATAAATGGGCCAAACATCCCACTTAAAAGGCACAGAGTGGCAAGTTGAACCAAGAAGCAAGACTTCATTGTCTGCTATCTTCAAGAGACCCATTACACAAGTAACAACACCCGTAGGCTCAAATTAAAGGGATGGAGAAATATCTATCAGGCAAATGGAAAAAAAATGATCAGGGGATTCTCTTCCCATATCAGACAAAACAGATTTTAAACCAACACTGATCAAATAGGGCAAAGAAGGATATTACATAATGTTGTTCAATTCAACATGAAGACCTAACTATCCTAAATATGTACACACCAAACATTGGAGCACCCGGATTTATAAAACAAATTATTAGAAATCTATAAAGAGATTTAGATAATCACATACTAGTAGTGGGAAACTTTAACACCCCACCTACGGTGTTAGACAGTTCATTGAGGCAGAAATCTATCAAAGATGTTCTCATCTTAAACTCAACATTTGACCAATCAGACCTAGTAGACATCTAGAGAATGCTCCATCAAACAATATCAGAATATACCTTCTTCTCATCTGCACATGGCATATACTCTAAGATTAACGACATATGGAGCCATAAAGCAAGTCATGACAAATTCAGAAAAATTAAAATCATACCAACCACACTCTCAGAACACAGTACAAGAAAAATAGAAATCAGTACAAAGGTGATCTCTCAAAGCCATACAATCACATAGAAGTTAAATAACCTGCTCTAGAATGACTTTTGGAAAAAGAATAAAATTAAGACAGAGACAAAAAATTATTTGAAACTAATGAAAACAAAGACATAACATATCAGATTCTTTAGGAAGTAGATAAAGCAGTGTCAAGAGGAAAGTTTATTGCACTAAATGCCTATATCTAAAAGTTAGAAAGATCTCAAACTAACAACCTAATATTACACCTAAAGGAAATATAAAAACAAGAGCAAACCAACCCCAAGTCTAGCAGCAAAAAATAAATAACCAAAATCAGAGCTAATCTGAAATAAATTGAGATGCAAACATTAACACAAAAGACCCATGAAACCAACGTTTGTTTTTTGAATGAATAAACAAGAGTAACAGACCACTAACTAGATTAATGAAGAAAAAATAGACAAAATCAAAATAAACGCAATCAGAAATTACAAAAGTGACATTAGAACCAACCCCACAGAAATACAAAAAATCTTCAGAGACTTTTGTGAACACTTCTATGCACACAAACTAGAAAAACTAGAAGAAATGGATAAATTCCTGGAAACACACAGCTTACTAAAATTGAACCAGGAAGCCACTGAAATCCAGAATATACCAATAACAAGTTTCAGAATTGAATCAGTGATAAAAAGGCTACCAACTAAAAGAAAGCCCAGGACTACATGGATTCACAGCCAAATTTTAACATATACAAAGAAAAGTTAGCAGTAATCCTACTGAAATTATTCCAAAAACACTGAAGAGGAGGGACTTCTTCCTAACTTATTCTACAAAGCTGTATCATTCTGACACAAAAACCTAGCAGAGATATAACAATAACAAAAACAATCTTCAGGCCAATATCCCTGATGAATATAGATACAAAAATCCTCAACAAAATACTAACAACCTGAAGCTAGCAGCACTCTAAAAGTTAATTCATCACAATGAAGTACGCTTCATTCCTGGGATTCAAGATTGGTTCAACATATGCAAATCGATAAATATGATTCACCACATAAACAGAATTTTTTTAAAAAATCATAATCTCAAAAGAGGTAGAAAAGGATTTCAATAAAATTCAATATCCTTTCATGATAAAAAAAAAACTCTTAAAAAATTAGACATTGAGGGAAAATACCTTAAAATAATAAGAGCCACATATGACAAACCCACAGGCAACTTCTACTGAATTAGCAACAGCTGGAAGCATTCCCCTTGAGAACTAGAACAAGACAAGGATGCCCACTCTCACCATTCCTATTCAACTAGTACTGGATGTCCTAGCCAGAGCAATCAGGCAAGAGGAAGAAATAAAAGGCATCCAAATAGGAAGAGAGAAGGCAAAATTATCATTCTTCACAAATGATGGTTCTATACCTAGAAAACCCCACAGGCTCTGCCAAAAGGCTCCTAAAACTGATAAAACACTTCAGTAAAATTTCAGGATACAAAATCAATGCAGAAAAATTAATAACATTTCTATACACTAATAATATTCAAGCTGAGAGCCAAATCAAGAATGCAATACCATTTACAATAGCCAAAAAGAATAAAACACCTAGAAATATAGCTAACCAAGATAGCTATAATAAGAATTAAAATACACTGCTGAAAGAAATCAGAGATGACACACATAAATGTAAAAATATTTTGTGTTAATGGATATGAAGAATCAACATTGTTAATATGGCCATATTGCCCAAAGCAATTTACAGATTCAATGTTACTAAATTACCAATGTCATTTTTCAAAGAATTAGAAAAAAACTATCCTAAAATTCATATGCAACAACAAAAAAAGCCCAAGTTGCCAAAGCAATCCTAAGCAAAAAGAGCAAAGCCAGAGGCACCTCACTACCTGACTTAAGACTATAGTACAAGGCTACGGTAACCAAAAGAGTATGATGCTGGGGAAAAAAAAAAAGCAGACACATAGACCAACAAAACAGGATAGAGAACCTAGAAATAAAGCTGTACACCTACAACCACTTGATCTTCAACAAAGTCAACAATAACAAGCAATGGGGAAAAGACTCCCAATTCAATAAATGGTGTTAGGATAACTGGCTAGTAGTTATTGCAGAAGATTGAAACTGGATCCCTACCTTTCACCATATACAAAAGTCAACTCAAGATTAAATAAATATTTAAATAGATGACCTAAAACTATAAAAATCCTAGAAGAAAAACTAGGAAACACCATTATTGGCATTGACCTTGGAAAGTCTGATAACTATGTGTCTTAGGGATGGTTGTCTTGTATCTTGCAGGGGTTCTCTGAATTTCTTGAGTTTGCATGTTGATCTCTCTACTGAGACTGGGGAATTTTTCATGGCCTATAGCCTCAAATATGTTTTTCAAGTTGCTTACTATCTCTTCTCTCTCAGAAATGCCAGCGAGTCATAGGTTTGGTCTCTTTAAATAATCCCATATTTCTCAGACGTTCTGTTCATTTCTTTAAAATTTTTGTCTGACTGGGTTGACTTGAAAGACTGGACTTAGAGCTCTGAAATTCTTTCTTCAGTTTGCTCTATTATGTTGTTAAGACTTCCAATTTTATTTTGAAATTGCTGTAGTGAATTTTTCAATTCCAGAAACTCAGTTTGGTTCTTTCTTAAAATGGCTATTTCATCTTTCAACTCTGGGGTCCTTGGATTGGGTTTTAACTTTCACTTGAATCTCATTGAGCTTCTTTGTCATCCAGATTCTGAATTCTATGTCTGTCATTTCGGACATCTAAGTCTGGTTAGGATCCATTGCTGGGGAGCTAGTTCAATCCTTTGGAAGTAGGGAGACACTCTGACTTACTGGAATGCAAGGGTTCTTGCACTGGTTCCTTCTCATCTGAGAGGGTTGGTGTTTCTTTATCCTTTTGAAGTTGTTGTCATTTGGAAAGGTCTTTTGTTTTTACAGACAGTGTTGTATGTTATGTATAGTCACTTGGCTTCATTTCTGGGTGCTTTCAGAGGACCAAGGCTCTGTATGGGTTCCTTAGCTGAAGCTAGTTTCCTGCATTGGGTTTCACAAGCAATGCATGCTGAAGGAATTTGTTTTTGTTTGGTGGTGTAATTCAGGCTGCGATACAGTAGATGGCACTAGGCTCTTAGCACCTGTTTTGTATTTCAGTGCATTCACAGCAGTGCTCTGAGGAGCGGGAAATGGAGGAGGAGGTGAGAGATGAACTTCCCTTACCAAGTTCATTCGTAAGCCTTGAAGGAGGCCCCTCTAATCACGGGCACTACGCCCACATTTCCTTAGCCCCAAGGCAGGCCCTGGCGGGCTACACTCTCCACTCCCTTACGGGTTGCCCAAGCCAATAGTTAGGTCACCAAGAGACCCACAACTCCCAGAGACCTGCTGGTCCTCTGTGCTCGGTGGAGTCAGAGTGGGTTGTGGGGAATGTCTGTGGGTGCAGGCACCAACTTTTTCTTTTTCGGAGTCCCCTTTGAAGAACGGAACACAGACACTCCTATTTGTTTACATATTGTCCATGACTCTTCCCTCTACAGAAGAGCTGCATATTTGCAACAGAAACTATATGGTCTGTAAAGCCTAAAATATTTACCATCTAGCCCTTTACAGAAAAAGTCCACCCAATTTTATTCTAGAGCATCTCAGCAGGTTTGTATTAGTCAGCTCAGGATACCATAACAAAATACCACAAACTGGGTTTCTTAAACAACATAAATTTATTTTCTCACAGTTCTGGTGGCTGGAATTCCAAGATCAGGGTGCCAGCAGCATCGATGTCTGGTAAGGCACCTTTTCACTGTGTCCTCTTACGGCCATGACTCTGTGGATGTGCATGGAGAGACACCTCCCTGGTGTCTCCTCCTCTTCTTACTGAGACATCGACCTATCAGATTAGGACCCCACCCTATGACCTCACTTCACCTTACTTACCTCCTCAGGCTGTATCTCCAAATAGAGTCACATTGAAAATTACAACTTCATCATATGAATTGGGCAGGAGGGGTGGACACAATTCTGTCAGTAGCAGCAGTTTACCACTTTGACATTATATTTATTGTACCAATCTGCACAACAAATTTGAGAGTAGCCTTATTTCAGAAGATTGACAGATCTTTGAAGACTACAACTAAATATCTCATCCACTTCAAATAAATACACATATGTGAACAAAATATAATTTCAGCATATAAAATCTAAGTTTTTGTCACTTTTAAGCCACAGCATAAACACGTCTGAAGCCAAGATTTCCTCACACCCTCATTCTATCAATCTCCATTACACTAAGTAATAACTGTTCTCATTTCTATCACTATAGACTAGTTTTATCTGTTCTATAACTTTATGTGAATCAAGCTTGTCCAACCAGTGGCCCGTAGGCCTCATGTGGCCCAGGACGGCTTTAAATGTGGCCCAACACAAATTCTAAACTTTCTTAAAACGTGATGAGATTTTTTTAATGATTTTTGTAGCTTATCAGCTATTGTTAGTGTTACAGTATTTTATGTGTGGCCCAAGCCAATTCTTCTTCCAATCTGGCCCAAGGAAGCCAAAAGACTGGACACCCTGACCTAAATGAAATCATGCAATACATACACTCTATTGCCTAGCTTTTTACAAACAAAAATATTTTTGAAATTTATCCATCTTGTTGTATATAGCAATGATTAATCCTTTTTTTTTGGAAAATACATTTCAATTTTTATACTGAATTTTTGTAATCATTGTCATTTTGACAAACATTTGGATTGTCAAAAAACTCTGTGACAGCTCTTGGCTGTTGTGAATAAAGTTATTGTGAATAGTCTTATTCAATCATTTTGTAAAAATATATTTGTATGCATCTTGAGTAAATACCTAGGAGTGAAAATCTTAGGTCCTAAGATAGGTTTATATGTAACTTTATGAGAAAATGGAACAACTCTCCAAGTAGGCTGTGTCATTTTGTATTCCTAACACCAAGGTATGTAAGTTCAAGTTATTCCATATCCTCAGAAACAGCCTGAGAAACATCCTCAGAAACAGCACTAAACTGACATTTAGTGCTGTCAGTGTTTTTAAGGTTAATGTTTCTAGTGAATGTTTAATAATATTCCATTGTGGTTTTAATTTGCATTTTCTGGATGATTAATAACATAAGCACATTTTCTTATGTTTATTGGCTAATCATATATTTTCTTTTGTGATGTGGCTATAGAAAGAAGACTTGTATCCACCTTTTAAAGTGGGTTAGTTTCATTTCATTATTGACTTCCAGGAGTTCTTTATATATTTTAGATTGAAGTCTTTTGTCAGATACTACATTGTGAATATTTTTTTCCCACTCTATGGCTTGCTTTTTAATTTTCTTAATGGCATCCTGTCTTGGGTTTTAGGTTTCATTATGACAAATCCAATTTATCAATCTCATTCTCTTATGGTTAATGTTTTTGTGTCTTCTCAAAAATGAGTCCCTATTTACCTCAAAGTTACAAATATATTCTTCTATGTTTTCTTCTAGTAGCTTTTAAGTTAATTCTATGCTCTATCACGAATTCACTCTATTAGGATGTGAAGTAGTTTCTAGGTTCAGAGTTTCTCGTGTACTTACCCAGTTACAGATCTATTTGTTGAGAACAATTTTCTGGCCTCTTTTGTTGAAGGCTTATGTATCCTACATATATGGGCCTACTTTGGGCCTCTGTATCTGCTCTTTGGATCTACTTGTCCAAGGATTGAATTTATTTTCTGTAAAGGGCCAATGTAAGTAATCATGTTAGGTCTTTCAGGCCATAATGATCTGTGATACAACTATTTAACTATGTTCTTATTATAGTGGGAAAGCAGTCTTAGAAAACAGATAAATGAGCATGGCTATGTTCCAGTAAAACTTTCTTCGTGGACACAAATTTAACTTCCACATAATTTTTGAGTGCCACAAAATATGATTATTCTTTTGATTTTGTCAGACTTTTAAAAATATAAAAAGTATTCTTATCTCTGTAGAACATCAGGCAGTATGATATCAAGCAACAAGCTTTATTTTGCCCACAGCTGTATTTTGCCAATCCTTGTTTTCACCTATCCTTATTCCAAAACTATAATGTCTTCATTACTTCAACTTTAGTTGTATAGGTGATCTTGAAAGCAGTAGTGTAAGTCCTTCAACTTTGCTATTTTTCTTTTTCAAGATTGTTTTAGGTAGTCTATTAGTTTTAATAGCAAAAACTGCAATTACTGTTGCATCAACCTAATAGATTATTTGTATTTTCATATAGACTTCAGAATCAACTTCTCAATGTCTACAAAAATGTCTGATGGGATTTTGGGAGTTCATTTAATCTACAGAACAGTTTGGAGAGAAGTGGCGTCATAACACCATTGAGTCCTTCAATTCATGAACACTGCATATGTCCTATTTATTTACTTCTCTTAGCAATGTATTGAGATTTTCAAAGTAAAAATCTTACCGATATTTAGTTAAATTTATTCCTAAGTATTTTGAATTTTTGATGTAATTAAAATGGACTCTTTAAAACTAATTTTTCAAATATTTGTTGCTAGTATATAGAAATCAACAAATTTTTATATATTGACTTATATTCTACACATAGTTAAATTCATTTAGTACTTAGTAGTTTTGTGTGGATCTATTAGAATTTTCAAGTTTTCTATGTAAGTAAACATGTCATCCAGAAAAAGTGCCAGATTTACATTCACCTATCCAAGACTTCATACCTTTTATTTCTCTTTTTTGCCTATTACTCTAATTTGGATTTCCAGTACTATGGAGGATAGAAATAGAAAGAGTGGATAATCTTGGCTTGTTGTCAATGTTATAGAAAAAGCAGTCAGTAGTTCATTGTTAGTTGTAATTTTTTATAGACATCCCTTAACAAACTGCAATGGTTTTCTTTTATTCATGGTTTAGTGGGAGCTCGTACACAAAAGGAAGTGAACTTTTGTCAAAGATTTTCTTCAATACCTACTGAGATGATTATATGGTTATTTTTATTTTTTATTCTGTTACTAGGGTGAATTATATTTCTTGTATATTTCTGGATTTGAATTACTAAATTTAATAAAGTGTTTTGCGTCTGTATTTATACAATATTACTTTATTGTGATTTTCCACGTTTGGGTATCAGGGTTATGGTAGTCTTATAAAATAAAGCGAGTAGTTGTCACTTCATTTAGTTTGAGTGACTTTGTTAGATTTTTTAAAAAAACATTCTTTAAATATTTGATGAAGTTTACCAGTGAAACCATCTGGGCCTAGAGATTTTGTTTTGTTTTGTTTGTTATGGAAGATTTTAATTATAAATTCAGTTTCTTTAGGAAATATGGAGCTCTTAGAGTTTTTCTATTCTTTGTCATGTATGATTACTTGTGCTTTTCAAGGAATTTTGCTATTTAATCTGGGTTATCAAATGCACTCATAATTCTGCTCACTTTTTAATGTCTAGGATATTTGTAAGAACATTACAAAATCTGTCATTCTTGATATTGGAAAGGCCAAATCTTTTTAGTATTTCAAATATGTAAAGATCCCTCTGCTTTCTAGGAGATAAAATCTTTCTAGGAGATAAAATCTAGGAGTGGCATAAAATCTGGAATGGCATTCAAGGCTTTCTGCTCATCCTGGTACTTATCACATGCTACCTCCTGTAAAGTCATGTTCCCTGAACCACATCTATTCAGGAAGGGATGGATGGTGTTTCCTTGACTTTCCACAGCTTCTAAGAGCTCTGACAGTTCCTACCATATTATATTATTAGTAGTAGTTCATATCTTTCTTTTATATTGAATGAAAAGTTTCTTGCTAACTGTAACTTCAGAGCCTGCTCTGGCTATAAAGCCTTAATTAGTAAGAAAGGGAGGCAGGTAGGCAGGCAGGAAGTCAAAGGTGTTCAAGGGTAATTGTAATAGTCCACATTGCCCTCTATATAACAGACAAATTTGCAGGGCCTTTTCAGCTTAAAAGCAATCCTGGGAAAAACACAATAGTTCCAGAACAATGCTCAATTAAGGGTGGCTTTCACAGTGATAAGAATGGATTGTGAATAAAACATTTAAATTTTTTTGCTTAATATTTTATAACATCAGAATCACACACATGAATCAAGCCATTGGGATGTACAAGCGTTTTGGAGCAAGGAACTTTGTTTTCTTTGCCTCATTTAGGTGGACGTGAGGAGAACGGACCTGCTTCCATGAATGGAATGCCCTGTGACTCGCAAAGGCCTCCTTAGTCCCACGGGTCGACCACCATGTTTGAGCAGTAGGGTGGCAGCCCTTTCACCTGCGTTGGTAATAGTGGAATTGCTTTACCTGTCATCATCTGAATTTGTTCTTAGAGGTGAGACAGAAAAGAATTCACCCTGGTGGACAGTTCAACATTATACAGGATCCCAGGGACCAGAGTTAATTTCTCCTGGGCTGCTTACCGAAAACATAGAGCAGGGGAAAGTCCTAGAACCAGTGTCCTAGAACCACTATTCTGGAGATAAGACTTCAAGACGAAAAAGGAGAGATTTGTTGTAAAGTATAAGAAGAGCATGAACAGAGATCTAGACATGAAAGTAAACATTAAGTAAAGAGCCCACTGATAACACTCTAGATCCCCCAAAGAAATCAGGGAATTTCAGCACCCAGGGGAGAAGAGTAGGGAGAGGCAAATACAGAGATACACTCCATATTTTCCACCTAGTCTCAGTCCTGGCCTGAGTTGGCTTCTTCACTCCTGCAGGTGTCAAGTCCTGAGACTTCAGACTTTGGGGTGAGCCAAATTCAGCCACCTCTTCCTAACAACGTCATCTTGTGCAATTTTTCTTATAGTTTCTGACTCGATTTCTCATCTCTCCTTTTCAGGATGAAGCCCACTGCTCAGAGTTGAAGAAAGGATCTGAAATATCAAGGAGAAATTGCTTTGCACAATAGATGCCACCTAGAAGGTCTTCAGTAGAGAGTTGTTCCCAGTTTTTACTCCAGCGGGCCGTCCTAGTATTTGCTGGGGAGTACAGAGAGCAGCTGGGAGTGCCCACCGTCCTGTTACAGCAGAGCACTTTTATTCCGCTCACAGGAGAGTCATTGGGAAACAGGATTGCAAGAGCAAGAAAATTCCAAGTATATGTGTTGCCTCGTGCAGCTGTTTCCGTAGGCATACAATGGTGTTGTGTTGTTAAGGAAACTTGCTGTCAAGCAGCAACACAAATAAAGCATTTAGCTTTATTGAGTTATATTACAATAATTATGGAAAATAATGGGCCCCAGATGTCATTTATTCAGTGGGGAGGGACAATCCCCTCGTTGTCCAATGGCCCATGGAGCCAGAGAGATGGCACCCCAGCATGCTGTAGTCCAGCCTCTCCCACTGACCACCTGAGCCTGCTGAAGCTGGCTTATATAAGGCTTTGGAAAGAAAAAGGGCTACTCTCTGGAAGTCAGGAAAAACTGTTCCCAGATGTGTGTTAGACAAGGTCAGGATCTCGTGTGTAATAAGCAATTTTAGGCCTGAATTCTCTAAGGACAGTGTGTATGGGCCTGTTTTCGCCCAGTACATGGTGTCAGAGTCCTGTCAGCAAAACATGGTAGAATCAGTCAGGAGATCTAACAGAAGTGCTCTTAGAGGCAGAACTTCAGAGAAAGAATTAAGTTTTATGCTGAGAAATCATGATTCCACACTCTGGAGTGAGAACTCTGAACAGTTCACTCTGTGGCCACTTACTTGTATTTCTACATAGATGGAAGGTCCCAGTCCTGGAATTCTGGTCTTTCTGCTCCTTTTTCTCTAAGAAACAGGTGGAGGTTCCTCCTAAGTGCCAAGTCATTTCCCAATTAATTTACAAAGTATGTTTGTTGGCAAATTGTCCCTGCCTGAAATCACCTTCATCTTTTTTCTGTCCAGTAAATACTTCATCTTTCATGATTCAGTTTAAACATTCACTCCTCTGGGAAAATTCTATCCCTCCACCACCATTATACTTACCAGAAGAGGCTTATTCTATTATAACTTCTTATTCCCAGGATGATGAAAACATTTGGCTTTAGTTTGTATGTCTCTTTATCATTACTATCCTATTGTGTTCTAAGCATTTGCTCACCAACCTCTCTCTGTCTTCTAGACTAGCTTCCCCAGCAATGAACAAAAAAAAAAAAAACAGTCTACATCTGTATTTCTAGCACAGGGGCTGGCACACACTGAGTGCTAAACTGAATTGAACAGATGCTGTAAGCAACAAAGAGTCCAATTTTGCAAGATCTCACTGAGGAGGAAGGTGCTGCCCCAAAGCCAGGTGTTTTATATGAGTTACTCTGCTGTCATAAATCATGACTGGCACTAGCTACAGGCACCCCTGCAGGACGGGCTTCCCCACAGCATGTCCCACAGGACATCCATGGCCAACGAACTGTTGCTCATTCACAATAACTCCCGAGATGTATGTCTTAGGATGGGTGATGCTACAGACCCCCCTGCCTCCCTGCAAGCACTGTATACAGGGTTGTATGCACCCACTGGTGTGCCAACGAGTGGTTCAGAAACTGACTTATGAACTAACTGGAAGTTATTCTTCTGATAATTGCTTACCTTGTGCTACTTTAAATTTTCTAGTTATATTCAGGAGGACTTAGTACAGCCACACTAACGGGGTTTCAACAGGTTTTGTTTCAACTCCACAGTCTAGCTGAAATAGCATCCTATTGATTGGCAATATGTACCAGGAAACTTTAAAGTGGTTTTGGTCTCCTCTGAACCATTTATTCTCTTTCCATGAAACTCCTAAGGTAGCAATCAGGCTAACAAAAAATATAGTGTGGCAACAGAATCATTTATAATCCAAAAATTGGAAAAAAAAAAAAAAAACAAGCTATATTTACAAATAATTTCTAGTAAAGTAAGAAATTACAGTATCATTTTAGTACAAAACAGTAATCAATTATATTAACAATGGATTTCTTATATAGTAGCACATATTTAAAATTAGAAAAAAACCCTCAACCACACAGGCCATCTTCCCCTCAGCAAGCCCTAGGGAAAGGGCTTGGAGTTTTAAGCATACTCATCCAGGAAACGACTCCATGTGCATACAGAAACTGAGGGAGGCTCACTGCAGCATTGATCTTGCAAGTAAGAAAAATTAGAAACAAATGTCCATCAAAATAGCCTGATGCAATACTTGTGGTTATTCACAACATACACAACAAGAAGCAGAGACTTTCCAAACTTTTTTGACCACAAAGTACAGTAAGAAACACATTTTACAGGGTGAACCAGTAATGGCAGATTGAACTTTCCAAGGAGGCCTCAACAATATGACCCGCCTCACATGTCCCCTCCCCTTAGGCCTAAGCAACCTTTGCAACTGGCTTGGTCAGTAGCATATAGTGGAAGTGATGCCATGTGTCTTTCAAGGCTGAATGTCTTAATCCATTTTCTGTGGCCATACAGAACACCTGAGACTGGGTAATTTATAAAAAATAGAGGTTATTTTACTCACAGTTCTGGAGGCTGAGAAGTCCAAGATCAGGTGACTACATCTGGTGAGAACCTTTCTGCTTTGTCGTGACATGGCAGGAGGCATCAAATGACTAAAAAAGCAAACATGCTATCTAAGGTCTTTCTTCCTCTTCTTATAAAGCCACCAGTCCCATCAAGGGGGCCCTGATGACCTTACCTATTTCTAATTGCCTCTTTAAAACCCCACTTCCAAACACCATCAACATATAAATTGAGAGATTTAGAGATTAAGATTCTAACACACGAAATTTTGGGAGAGATGTTCAGTCCATAGCACTGTGTCATAGATATGCTAATACTTTAGCCTAATTCATGTGGAGCCCACCATGCTAGGAGGAAGCTCAAACTGGCACATGAGAAGAGAACACTGTGTGGTGGGGGATGTTCCAGCTGATAGCCCAGCTGTCGCCCTAGCTGCCATCAACTATGAGATACAAATAAAGATGCCTTCTGATGATTCTGGTTGGAGTGTGGGGTAGAAGGGGGAAGATGTCTTCCCAACCTTTTATTATTCCCATCTGGGGCTGCAGATGTCATGCAGCAGAGGTGAGCCATCCATCATCCACACTGTGCCCTGCCCAACTTCTGATCTGTAGAATCCATGAATATAAAAAAATGTTTTGGGAAGGGTAGTAGCAATTGTACCTGGAATGCAAGTATTTGTAACTGAAATAAAACTTGTGCTAATAATTCTTACCCTTAAAAAAATTCAAGCCATGCTATAGAAAAAAATGAGAACCTCCTCTTCCATGGCATTCTTTGATCACTCAATCCCATCTCGTCCAAATAAATTCTAAAGATACAGGGATTCCTTCCTTCCCTCCTTCTTTCTTCCCTTCTCTCCTTCCTTCCATCCTTCCTTTTTTCCTTCCTTCCTTTTTCTCTTCCTTTCTTTTCTTCCACCTGGAAATACTCATTGTTCACCTCCTAAGTTTCAGGTACTCTGCTCAGTGTGGGGGCTCTGGGGGTGACACAGACACAGACGTATCTGCCCCACAAAGCTTATAACCCATATGAAAGGAAAGACATATAATGAGCTTGAACTAATTTAATTCTTTATACAATAAAGAGGAGTACCAAGTGCATAGAGCTTTTAAGGGCCCAGCAAAATATTTAAGACAACTACAACAAATTATTGACCACAAAAAATTTTTTAAAGCTGTAAATACAATTGAATGTTTTTTCAAATATCTATAAAAATAACATGGCAACTAGAAATCCATTTCAATTTGTATGATTGTATATTAAGATTACATTTGGTATGGGGTATGGTTGCACTCACATATGCTTGCTAGGATGGAGGGTGGAGTTATATATAGTAGGTGTGTCAGTAGGCTGCAAGGTGGGTAAACGGATGGGTAGGCAGGCCCAGAACGGGCACAGTTTTTTATCATGCCCTAGTGGTAAGTGTTATGAGAGGAAAGCTCTGGTGCCTGGAAATCCACTGACTTTTGTTTATGTGATGCAAGCTCCCAAATTCCTGAAAACCAGGAATATGTAACAGAGTCATTGTAATTTAATGTATTTCATGTGTCCACTGTGCAAGGTGTTGATACGGGCTCTTGGGAGTATTAGGCAGAATCACTCCTGCCCTCTGGAACTTGCAGTCTTCTCTTGAGGATGGGGCAAGAGATTTGTTCTAAAGGGACAGGATAGTCAAGTAAGGGGGATGTTGAATGGACAGACCCTGCTCTGTGAGGGTTAAAGGGTCTGAGAATAAGAGAATTGGGGAATATGCTCAAAGAAGAGCTGATGTTTGAAGTGGGCCTCCCCCAGGCTGCACAGACCAGATTGAGGGCCTGGGTTGAAGAGCTAGCAGAATATTCTGAATTCACAGTGGTGTGACCCTACAAGGACCAATTTATAGCTTCACCTCATGTATGGATTAAATAAGATGTAAGGATTAAATAAGTCCACAAATGGGATGTGCTTAGAACAGCGTATGGCATAGCTTATGTGCTTAACAAACATCAGTTTGTTATAATCTTTACTCTTCACTGAAATAACAATGGTTATTTAACACAGTAAATGTGCCAGGCATTGGGTTCCTCTACTTGCATAGGCTAAGATTGCCAGACCTCATGAGGACACCTCATTATCTCCAGGGGTGACTTTGAGTTAATTTAAAAAAGGATTCATTCCTTATTACCCATTCCTTAGGACGTTCTACTGCCCTTTTTCAGAACATCATATATGTGTAAATCTATAAATATGAATATGAATCACACAGTGTTCTGACCTCTTGTTGGCCTTCATACAAATATGAACATCACATCATTCCTGCCTCCAGGGCCAATACTCAATTCCAGGGAGTGATAGGCACTTTTGTAATCCAGCATGAGAAAGTACAAAGCGGAATTGTTTCCCAACAGCCAAACGTGGGGTGAGGAGGAGACTGAGAAAGGCTTCCCACAGGGGCTACTGCATGAGCTTGGTCTTGAAGGAGGAGTAGACCTTCCCAGGGATGGAGACAGGGTGGATCCCTAGCAAAGGAAACAGCCAGGTAAGGGCCTGAGTGGCGACAGGGTTCTTTGGGGAACTCAAGGTTGTCTGGTATGGGCAGGGTAGATGGGATGGATCGTAGACAGGTGAGGCTGGAGAAGTGGTGGAGAGTTCAAAGGAGTCTCGTAATACATATGGACAGAGGGAAGTTCAAGGACAGAAGGACAGGAAGCCACGAGGAGCGTCAGTCCACAGATGCCAGGTCAGACACCAGTTCATTCTGGCCCATGACGCTGGCTTCAGCTCAGCCCCTTTGAGGTACACACTTGGATCCCAGTCAAGGAACTGCCTTTCTGATCTTTCTGATTTTCCAGAATATCTTTAAATCCTGATCATTCAGCACGTGTCCCAAAGTTTGGTTCATGCATTCATTCACTCATTCCACAAATATCTATTGTTTGCTTTGTACCTGACACCACTAAGCTCTAAAACCCAGTGAAGACGTTGCCATTGCCTTCAAGCAGACATTAGCTGGGGGGAGACAGGTAAATAAATCAGCAATATTCTGTGGCAAGATAAGTGAGAAAATAAAATAATATGCTCTTAAAATGGAATGGGGTAGGAAGAGGAGAGACAAAGGGCAGACAAAATGGAAGGATGGCTCTTAGAGAAGTAGAATCCTGAGGTTCCTGCAGGATTCTACAAGCCTGACAGGCAGTTCTTCCTCAAGCTCTGGCTTCTCTTTGCTTAACAGTTCTTCCCTCCATTCATCTGTAAGCAGCCGAGAGAAACCAGGCCATACCTTCCATACTTTGCTTTGAAATTTCCTCTGTCAAACATCTGAGTTCATTGATTACAAGTTTTGCTTTCCACGCAGCAGAAGGATGTGACTGGGCAAAGCCTTCTGCAATTCTATAGCAAGAATCATCTGTGCCCTCACTAGTAGCACCTGTAGCTTCCAAATTTCTACCAACAGTCTGCTCAAGGCAATCTGGGCTTTGTCTAGCATGTGGCTAAACACTTACCCAGCCTCTGCTCATTGCCCAATGCCAAAGCTGCTTCCCCATTTTTAGGCATTTGTTACAGCACCATCGAGCTACTGTCATTCTACTTCCTACTGTCATCAAGTGGAACGACATAAAAACAAAACCAGTAGGAACTGGCTTAGGCAACGTGGGGGGCTGCCTAGGCAAATCCGAAATCCTTAGGGCAGGCTGGAACCTGTTGAGCAGGAGCAGGCACTAGAGTTCCAGGTGGAATTTCTTCCTCAGGAGAACCTCAGCTCTTTCTTCTTTTAAGGCCTTCAAGTGAAGTGGACCAAGCCCACCCAGAATATCAAAGATGGCCTTCTTCATTTAAAGCAAACGGGTGGTAAATGTGAAATCACATCTACAAAATAGCTTCAGAGCAACACCTAGACGATGGTTTTGTTGAGTGACTGGAGACTGTGGCCTCGCCACATTGACATACAACACTGACTCTCACCAGAAGGGAATCCATTCAGGATCCCAAACCTCAAGAAGCACAGTGTAGGGAGGAGAGTTATGTTGTAATTAGTAAATGCCAGGCCTCCTTCTTATACTTCACCCACGATGATATTTACCTGTAATCATCACAGGAATGCGATCACATAGGTGCTGCAATGAAACTGGAATTGAGAAATGGAGCCAAATGTAAATAACTCAGGCCAAGTCACACGGCCGGGAAGTAGTGAGGCTATGATGTGAAATTACACTGTCTGACTGTAATGTTTTTGCCCTAAGACCTTGTCCAAAGAAGGAGTGTGCTGCTGGCCCACGCTTTGTCCCTGACAATCAGGCACATGAGGAGCTCTGCAGTGCTTCCCACGCTAGGGAAATCCAAGTCACTGCCCATCGCATTTCTGCCCAACCACACATCTGCAGCTGGCTCTGTGTCAGTTTCCCAGGGCTTCTGTAAAAGAAATCACAGCAAAGGCCAGGCGCAGTGGCTCATGCCTCTAATGCCTGCACTTTGGGAGGGCGAGGAGGGTGGAGCACATGAGGTCAGGAGTTCAAGGCCAGCCTGGTTAACATAGTGAAACTCCGTCTCTACTAATAATACAAAAAATTAGCCTGGCATGGTGATGCGCTCCTGTAATCTCAGCTACTTGGGAGGCTGAGGCAGGAGAATCACTTGAACCTGGGAGGTGGAGGTTGTAGTGAGCTAAGATCATGCCATTGCACTCCAGCCTGGGTGATGGAGTGAGACTCCATCTCAGGGGGGAAAAAAAAAAAGTCTCAGCAAAGCAGTCTCAAAACAAGAGAGATGTATTGGCGCACAGTTCTGGAGGGTGAAGTCCAGGGTCAGGGTGTTCCTCAGGGCAGCATTCCTGAGACTGGTCAGAAGCTTTCTTGGCTTCTCCCTAGCTTCTGGTGGTTGTTGGCAATCGTGGGACTTTTTTGGCTGGTGGCAGCATGACTTCAATTGTTACCTCCTTCATTGTATGGAGCGCCCTCAGTGCATCTCTGTTTTCACACAGCACTTGCCTCTGGGCGTATGTGTCCAGATTTCCCTAATGTTATAAAGAGCAGTCACTGGATTAATGTCCTTTCTAATCCAGTAATACCTCATCCTAACTTGATTATATCTGCGAACACTCTCTATTTCCAAGTAAGGTTACATTCACATGTACTGGGAGGGGGGACTTCAACATAACTTTTGGAGGGACACACTTTAATCCCCAATAGGCTCATACCAGTAGGAGAAAGCTAAACTCTGAAAAGCAGTCACAGTGTTTTCCCTTGACCTCACACTGTTCTTTATTTAAAAAAAAAAAAAAAAGCTCCATTTCTCAAACTGGGCAACATGGCAAAAACCCTTCTCTACAAAAAAATACAAAAATTAGCCGGATATGGTGGCACAAGCCTGTAGTCGCAGCTACTCGGGAAGCTGAGATGGGAGGATTACCTGGGTCCAGAGAGGTCAAACCTACAGTAAGCTGTGATAGCACCACTGTACTATAGACTGGGCAACAGAGTCGAACCCTGTCTCAAGAAGATTAAAAAATACATAGAGAGAGAGAAAAGAAAAGCTCAATTTTACTAATTCTGCTGAATGTGGCCTTTGGTGTTTCATTTTTCTAGAAGTCTCCTAGAGTCTCGAAGTTCAGTCTGGTTAATACTGGGACATCCCTGATACTTGCAAGACACTGTGAACCTTCTCATCCATGTGCAACATTTAGATTGAGAGACAATTGTGTCTTCGTGTTAGCACTTCCAGGCACGCAAAAAGACAACTCAAAACCTTGAAAAGTTCAAGCAGGAGAGCTGTTGACAACATATTGGAAGCTAAGCTGTTCCTTGTCGTTATAAACAAAATTTTTAACTATTTCAGCAAGTTAATCTCTGGGATGTTAAGAAACTTCTAGTTAGAAATTGTGTCTTTACCATCTTATGGAGTGCTTTTTACATAAGCTTCTCTAGTATAAGCCTGAGCCTGAGTTCTCATCTCCCTGAACTCAAATTCCCTGTGCTCAACCCTCCAAAATTTGGGAGGGAATAAAACATAAGTGGTTACCTTGTGTTTATTTACAAATGGCTAGAGATTCATTAAAAGGTGTTGCATATTAAAGCTGCCTGAATAAGAACAAAAGAGGCAGAGAGAAGAAGAAAGAGAAGGAGTGGGAAAGATGGGAATATGAATGAGAGGGAGCAAGTGATACGGAAATCAACAACAACAAAGAGACCAGGGAATTGAAAGAGAGAATGTGAAGGAAATGAAGGTATTGAAGCCACTCAGAAGGGAAAATAGGCAATGCTGGAATGATGTTATGAGAAAAATTATGCTTGGTAGAAAAACTTCCAACCAAATAGCCCTCTGGTGCTCAAGCTTGTTCTCAAAATAGGATTAATTTGTTGCTAAAAAGTAAGATAGAGATTTGTTGGCCACACAGATGAAACAGCCAGTCCCAGCCAGCCCTGGAGGCTGTGGCATGGTCCTCCTGGTCATGCAGGAGACAGTGGAAGGCAATGGGAGGGTGGCCAGAGCCTCTACATTTGATGTGCTGAGTTAACCTCCCACACAGCTGCCCCCAGCTCAACACCCACCAGGTACATCTGGACAAGCCCCATGTGAAGTCACGGGCTTTGGAGGCTGACTGAGCCTATTGGCTTCCTTGCTGGGCTACTATTGACTTAGGGCAAGTTACTGTCTCAGTTTCCAGATTCCTCAGCTGTGAAATACAGACAAAAGCTATCTTGCAGGGTTGCTGTGAAGATAAGGTGCTGTAATAACCTGTGAAAAAGGGCACCCAGCTCGGAGGCTGGAACCCTCCGAGGTGCCAGGAGGTGCCAGGCAGCCTCCACTTTAGTGTGTGTGGTGACTTCAGCATATAGGGTAATGATACTCAGGTCTATGCAAGCCCCTTGGATCCCAGACTCTTCATGGCCATCTCCACGTTATCTGTGACCTTGCTTTGATGGCATCCTCCAAGATCATTCTCTCTTAGAACTTGAAAGCTTAGTTACCATCTCTATCTTCCATCTCTCATTGTTCTACTTCTGTTTCCTCACTCATACACAGCTACTTCTGTTATACTCAGTAAAACCCCTAGCCCTTGGGCTGTTATCTTCAGCCTGGCTTCTCTTGTCTGATTCGGAGTCTCCAGCGCAGTCTGCCATTTTGAAATGCTCTTCCTCTCCTCTGATGGTCTCAATCTGGATGAACATATCACGCTCCAAATCACTGGTATCACCCTCTCTTTCTGCTTCTTCTGCTTATTGTTTCTGTTAGCAGCACCAACCTCTTGGCCAGAGGGATCTGAAGCTCAACCCACTCTAGATCCTTCTTTCTTCTATAATGCCTGAAAGCCAATCATTAGATCCTATCACCATTTTCACTATAAAGTTTCACAGTGCCACTACCCAAATGAATTACTCTGTTTTAATTTTCTCATCTTTAAAATGTGTTATAAACAACCCACCTCTTACAGATGACACTCAGATTCAATATTATGGAGAACGCATTTCTCTAAGATGGCATCACCGTGTTAAAGAAAACCTTACTCATTGATGCTTGTGTAAAGCGCATCACAATAGAGGGACCACTGCAATGGGATTTTGCAATAAGGAAGAGAGATAGGGCCCAACTCGGAGTGCAGCACTGGTAAGTGGGAATTTATAGTCAAGGAGCAGGGTGGGGACCACTGGATAGAAAATTACTAAGAGGAGATATCAGGGGTGAGGGTGCAGGGATTCTAGCTAAAGAAATCTAACAAGATTCTTGCTGAAAACAGGCCATGGTGATCAGACATCACCTGGGGATGATGGAAAACAAGAAACTTGGTCATATATTGAAAATACTGAATCAGATATCAAGGGTGGGGAGTTCTTGATAAACTGACTTAGCAGGGTTCTTGGTCCAAGAACTGGACTTTACAAGGTAGTACATAGGTAGACATGGGAGAAGCTTCAGGAGACTGGCTACAGTTTGGCCAAGCAAGGAGCTTTTGTCAGTCCTTCCTCTTGTTCAAGGAAAGAAGAGACATTCTTTTTCTCACGTGGTCACCTTTTGTTCACTAAGGAACCACTGAGTCACCTGTTGGGACTTGATAGTTCCAACAGACTGGATGGTGCTAGCAGTCAGGCATTTAATGAGGGGATTTTTTTAATGGAAAAAAAGATTAATAGTTGGAAACTCAGTTTCTGAGCCCAGAGGGCAACCAATCAAAAAGATTTCTGGCCGGGCGCGGTGGCTCAAGCCTGTAATCCCAGCACTTTGGGAGGCCGAGACGGGCAGATCATGAGGTCAGGAGATCGAGACCATCCTGGCTGACACAGTGAAACCCCGTCTCTACTAAAAAATACAAAAAACTAGCCGGGCGAGGTGGCGGGCACCTGTAGTCCCAGATACTCGGGAGGCTGAGGCAGGAGAATGGCGTGAACCCGGGATGTGGAGCTTGCAGTGAGCCGAGATCTGGCCACTGCACTCCAGCCTGGGCGGCAGAGCGAGACTCCGTCTCAAAAAAAAAAAAAAAAAAAAGATTTCTAAACACTGCGCTTGAAGCCTCTTCAGATGGAGTGGGAGCAGGCAGTGGCAAGCTGATAGACCTTCCTGGTTTTCAGTTTTAACATCATGAAGGTTGTCTACCCCTGAGCTATTGTAGTGATCTCTCTGATGTCTGTATCAAGTCCTCCAGCTTCAGCTTTTGGGGCTCCAGGAAAGGAGCAGTTTTAATTTTAATGATTCCAAGTCCGAAGGGTTGGAGAAAATTGGAAATATTAGTCTGGAGTGTAGTTGCCAGATTTTGGAGGAATCTTGGAGAATTCAGGATGCAGTCCAGTGTGTAGACAAATCAGAAAAGCGCATAAACAATGAGCAGGACTAAAATTCAATAAGGGGTGTGCTATAGTTTTCTTCTGAAACATAATTTCTCTCTCTCCATTCACCCCCATTCCTACCAAAAATAAGCAAAGACTGATTTGCTTGCAAGATAAGTTTAGTCTTATTAACTTGGCTTGATTGTTTATATAAATGCAGCAAAAATAATGATTGACCACCTAGGCTCTTTCTGAGTTTGCTTTCCTGGAACTTTTAGGAGAATCTCAGACTGAACAGTTAAAAGCCTCTTAAAACAGGAAAGCTAAGCCAAGGACTTGCTCTCAGGCTGTTTCTGAAACAGTTAGGGATTTGAGTGAATATCCCTTTTATAGGTCTCCAAAATATCCTGGGGTTCCTGGGCCTGCCAGGAAGTGACACTCTTTATTTACCTGGAAGAAAACTATGTAAGTGAACCAAGTATGCAACACACCATAGTGATAATGTTTTTCCAAGAGGCTTTATTGACTCCATAAAGTCAACCTTAGTTTCTTAAAGTCATCTGGTCATATCTGAAGATACAACATTCCAGTTAAGGCCTTCATAATATATCCAGTGTTTTCAATTGTGTACTGTTACAAGGAGAACATATTCTTACTGCACATATGCAAATAACTACATTACCATAAAATAAAAATGTTTACTAATAGTTTTCTAATTCCAGAGGGATCAGGCAGGAGGAAAAAGTAATTATTCCCTTTTTATTCACAAAGGTATACATTACCAAATTGTACTAAGCTATAGATAGCTTAAGATAAAAGAGAAAAACTTTTCTTAAATTTAGAAAACAAAATATTAAAGAACCAGCAACATTTCAAACAAAAAGTCACTAAAATATTATGCTCATCAGTTCATTCAGTCCCATGTAATTCTTGTTATTCTTGAACTTGGGATAGAACTTTCATGAAGCCATAGGTTTCTTCGTTAGAGTTCTGCAAATTCTTACCCAGTCCGCTGGTATGACCTTAAAGTTTTCAGCAGAAGCCTGTATTTTAAAAGCAACTTTCATAGTCTTTTCCATGAATATGTTTGAAGAAGAAGCAAGTTTGGAATGTAGCTGATTTCAAATGCTTTCAGAGAAGAACCAAAGTGAAATAATAACTGTCCATAAATAACAAAAGACTTAAAATGGCCATATGGCCATGCTTAAAAATATGATGAGAGTTCATTATGATAATTATGCAATTGCCAAAGATATTTGGTTATTTCTGTGACATGCATTTTCACATAATTTTAATGGAGAGGACCAAATTCTAGTTCTGCACTAGTGTACAATTAATACTAAACCTAATTTTAATAAAACTTTATAAAAGAACGTATCCAATCTCAGCCAGTTTTGGCAGCAAAAGATAATATTTCTTTTCCAGGATCCTTTTTCCACAAAAGTGTGGCCAAGGAAAGAATCTTTGTCAACCCCATCCCACTTTTGAGGAACCTGCCTCTCTAAACTCCCCCTATCTGACATGGTCAATATGGAAGCAGTCATTTTACAATAGCTCCAGGCCCTGACTTCAGTTGATGGGGCCAGAAGAAGGCATTTGATGAGTTTGTTCCAGGAATCAAGAGTTTTTCTCCAGGAATTTGCATTTCGAACCAAGAGATTCCAGTGTTGATCTAAATCCTTTTTGGACAAAAGAAATAGAAACTTAAGAACAGTTTCAATCAGAAAATGGATGTGTGGGAAACTTACAGAATCAGTCTTCAGTAAAGGAAAAAGGTCAGTGCAAAAGAGTTGGAGAGAACTATCTGAATTCACTAGAAAGTGCACACCCTTTTCCCAGTAAATAGAACCACATACGTTCTTGTCTATATCATCTCATAAATCCATCTCTTTTTTTCTTGTGCACTTAAGAGAGTGGCATTTTGTACTTTCGGGCCAAAGTGTCTGAACTAATATACCATGAAAGGTGATCATCAAGTACTGGTTCAGACAGCTGCTTTTGGGATCAGAGCATCTGCAATTCCGTTCCATTCTGCTCCTTCTTAGCTGTGGGACCTCAGGCCAGTTACATCACATTTCTACGCTGCTGGTGCTCAGTTATAAAGTGAAAATGAGAATGTCAAACTCACAATGTTGTTGAGGGTATCTGAAAAGAAAATGTGACTGAAACACAAAGTGCCTCATGGGAGACATGTTAACCACTCAAGAAAGGTTAGCTTATACCATATATACTGTAACTGCCAGGCAAAGTTCCTGGCACATAAGTCCTTTTAACATAATAGCTATGTTCATTGTTACTACAAGTTGGTATTCCTGACTCCATTCTCTCTCGCAGCCCATCTTCACATTGCTGCTGGATTACACTTGCTAAAACATACCTCTCATCAGGTCACTTAACTCCCTAGGAAATAAGGCAGAAACTCAGTTCACATGCTACCTATGCCATGGAACTCTTCTTGATTTTTTTTTCTTTTTTTGAGACAGAGTCTTACTTTGTCACTCAGGCTGGAGGGCAGTGGCACAATCTTGGTTCACTGCAAGCTCTGCCTCCCAGGTTCACGCCATTCTCCTGCCTCAGCCTCCCGAGTAGCTGGGACTACAGGCGCCCACCACCACACCTGGCTAATTTTGTTTTGAATTTTTAGTAGAGATGGGGTTTCACCATGTTAGCCAGGATGGTCTCGATCTCCTGACCTCATGATCCGCCTGCCTCGGCCTCCCAAAGTGCTGGGATTATAGGTGTGAGCCACCGTGCCCAGCCCTTGATTCTTTATTCACAAACGTTTTCACTTTTTTCAGCATATATTTCAAGAGACAGTCCAGTGCAGTGGATGACAGCATGACTTCCACACTAAAGATCAAGACGTGCTTAATGGCCATATGATGTGAGATGAGTTCATTAACGTCTTTCTGCATCAGTTTTCTCATATGTATGTTGGGAAGAATAACAGTACCTACCTTGTCAGAATGTTATAAGAATTACATAAGTCAACACTTGGAAAATGCTCAGAGTGGTACCTAGCACGTAGCAGACAGCCTATAAACATTAGCTAGAATTATCACTGCACTATGATCGTAGGCTCACTTTATCACAGAGCTGTCTCAGAATGTAGATTGTCACAGAATGTTTTATTTACCTGTGATGGCCAGGAAAGACCTACTACTGCCCTGAGTTCTCAGGGCTTGGTGATTTAATCTGATGCAAGTGACTTGAAGGGGTTCTGCCTACCTGGCTACCTCTAGGTCTGTCTTCAGGGCTGCTTAGAACTTTCTGGGATCCATGTGAATATTCCTTTCATCCTCAATTACAATTTATAGAAAGCTGAGATCTGTTTATTCATGTGTCAAGGCAAAGCTCAAATACCACCTTTTATCCTTTCCTATCTCTGGACAACTTCAGTCTCCCCTTTTCCCAACCTCCTGAAAGATTTCAGAAGATTCTGAAATCTTCTGCTAACGAAGATTACCAGAATATTCGTTAATCTACAGGCTGTGTTGGTCTATGCTCACTGTTCATTTCCCTCCATGACTGAAACCACAGGACTCTTCCTTTTACTTCAGTGAGGTTCTGAAAGCCTCGAGACAGAAACTCCTTAACTTTCCTTTGGCACTTCCTACTAGTTCACTTGTCCTTCCTTGGGTTAGCCTCCCCCTGAAGTCACAGTAGAAGAGTTCTCCTCTTCCTAAAGCCCCCTCACTCCATGATATCCCCTGCTTATTCTTGGTTCCTTATTATCAGCATTTAAATGCTCTTAAATCTCTTTCACCTTATCTTTTTAAAAAGACGTTTTCCTCTTTGGTACTGCTCTGTTTCTTTCTCTATTTCATCATTCAAACATCTTCAAAGCATGTTTGGCAAACCCTGCTTCCTAGTCTCTGGTTTTCTTCTTTCTCTTGTGCTATGATTTTAATATGTCCTCCAAAAGTTCATGCACAGGAAACCTAATCCACAATGCAAAGCAACAGTGTTGAGACGTGGGGCCTAATTACAGGAGTTTAGGTTATGAGGGCAAAACCCTCATAAACTAATTAATATTGTTATTGTGGAAGCTGGTTAGTTATCACAAGCCTGGTTTGTTATAAAGCCAGTCCAACCCCTGTTGTGTCTCTCTGTCTCACACACTCACATTTCACTTCTGCCTTCCACTTTCTACCATGGGTACCCTCAACAGATGCTGGTGCCATGCTCTTGGACTTCTCAGCCCCCAGAACCATAAGCTAAATAAACTTTTCTTAATAAATTATCCACTATGTGGTATTCTATTATAGCAACAGAAAATGGACTAAGGCGTATTTCATGAAGTGGAATTTATCAAGATCACTAATGATCTCTTTAGTGCCATTGGTAATGGGTACTTTCAGAAAGATCTTGAATTATCTGGAGCATTAGACATTAGATCATTTCTTCCTTTTTGCAATGTCTTGCTCTCTACTCCCATTTTTTCCCTCTACTACTTGGGCCACTTCTGAGTGTGCCTTCTGTGGCTGCTCTTTTTTTGCCCATCCTTTAATGTTGGTCAGCTGCCTTGAACCTCTTCTCCTTTGGTATAACTCTCTCTCAAAGACCTCTTTGACTCCCATATCCTTACTGTTCATCTTTACCACAACGGCTCTAAAATTAAGGTCCCACCCTAATTACTTTCCTAACCTTTGTTCTCTCATATTTACCTGACCTTTGGACATTTCCACTAAGTTCCAAGTGTGCACATCAAGCTCGACCTGTCTGCAAACTAAACCCATAATCACTCGCATCTCACTCTTCCTCCTGTATCAGCCACTCCCTGGAAGCTGTGCACATTCATCCAGGGTCTGGAGACAAAATCCAGAGAGCCACTTATTTCTCCCCGTAACCTCCACATCTCTACACAAAAGCAACTTCCAAGGTCTATTCTGTAAACATCTCATAAATATGTCCTCTTTTCTTCAAACTGCCAATGCTGTGGTTAGGAGCCTTTTCTTCAAACAAACTGCCAGTGCTGTGGTTAGGAGCTTCATCATTTCTTACCTGGATTACCACCAAATCTAGGTTTTGCCCTCTAATCCAGTCTCAGCATTCAGACTAGGTGTCCTCCTCCCCAACTGCAGTGCTGATCATGTCTCTCACCAGGCTAAAGCTCAGCCTCTGGATAATTGTCAAACCTTTTTTTCCTCAGTACTCAGATCGAAAATATTTCCAATACATTTTTATTGTTTTGTCTTCTTACTGCATGTTTTGTTCCACCAAAAGAAGAGTTTCTAGAAAAAGGAGAGGATTGATGGGTTCACTGGTGCTCACTGGAAACTATCCAATCTGTAATGTGAGCATCCCAAAATGCAGAGGAACCAGAAGTTCAATATTTGAGCTGATTAAGGATTAATCAGCCAGTTCCCTGGGCAGGGGAGAGACTCTGCTTCCACATTATCAGGGACTCAGAGAAGCTGGATAAACGTCTCTGCTTTCTTTCCTCTGGTCCATCCTGCTCCAGTATCAGTGGTGAGCAAACTTTATCTGGCTCTCTTCCTTCACTGTGTGTTATCAATTTATTTTACCTTGGGGTATAATGTCCCAGCTACTATACTGCAATGTCTTTTGTGACCTTTTTCTGTTGATATTGAAAGCCCTCTTTCTATTCCTTTTTTTTTTTTTTTTTTTTTTTTTTTTTAGCACCCAGCACTATTTCTCAAAACATATCTGTACTTGATTACATGACCTCCTCTATTCATAACCTTTTCAATGGGTCTTTGCAGGAACTCCCAGCTAGAGGAAGAATGTACTTCTTCACTTTTAACTCTGTACCAGTCTTGAGATTTCCTTTGGCAGAAAGCAAAAACAAAAACACGACCACCACTAACACAAAACTCAGCAGAATTAAGATGTAAGTTTCAAGCCCAGATCTCAAAAGGCCATGCATGTTTCTGCTCTTTCTCGTACCCCTGCTCAGGCTGCACTGAAGACAATTCCTGCCAAACCTGCTGGAAATGAGACACTGCATGAAACAGAGCCAAGTTAGTCCAATTGTTCCAGCCAAAGCTCAAGACACAATGAGCGCCCAGCCTCAATCAGCAGAACCGGGTACCCAGCCCACCCCGAGCTGGTCACAGGTGCCTGAGTTCTCTCTGCTGAGATTAGAACTGCCCAGATCAGCATTCAACCCATGGACAATAACAAATGCTCAGTGTTTTCAGCTACTGGATTTTTGGAGTGATGAGTTACTTATCAATAACAAACTCACACATCATCTCTTAACTCTTTTCTGTGTATCAGAGTAAAATGGGAAAAATGCTCTCATATATTATTTACCATACATACGTGATAGGTAATATCTATCAAATAATATATCTAAAGAACATAATAAGCACTCAACAAAGTATTCATCCCTCCTTATATCATCCTCTAAGAACTATAAATATTTCTCATTCCTGTGTTGAGTAATTTAAAAAGCAATCCTATCCTTACCAAAGTAAATGTAAGATGTAGTTCTAGGCTTCAGCATTCGGCGTAAATCATAGGCCCTAAAGAGTGGTGTGCCAGTGGTCAGCAATCCTGAGAGCAGAAGATTGCCTAAACCCTACTTTCTAGCTGGCTGCTTGTGATGGAAACATGGCCTGTAGAAATGTGTGCAGATAGACAAAGGAGATAAGCAAATCTTTGAGAAAGCCTTGGCTGAGATTATTTTGCTCATCTTGGAAGAAAAAAAACCATCATAACCCTTGCCATGTGACTTGGCTCCTCCATGTTCCCTCAGAATATGATGAATTGCTCTCTAAATAATAAAAGTCTCCCAGGAACAATAGAAAATATCTACTACGGAACATTCATAAATATTCAGCTGAAGCCTGGTGGGAATGTTAGGCTCCCAGGAGAGCTCTGTGCTGACACTGGAAGTCAGAAACCAACTCGGAGACGTAAAACTGTGCAGTAAAAATATTTACACAAATGAGCTTGGGGTGAGTTGTCAGAGGGCCATGTTCCTCTTTTGCCTGGACGTCGGGAATTAATTTGGACCTGATGGTGAAGTTCAGGTCTGAAACCAGAGCAGCTTTTTTACATCCATGGACAGCTCCCATAAATGTCAGGGGTGAGCAGAGTAGAAACACTTGGGCCACTACTACAGCACAGCCCAGGCCATCAAAATGTTGCTTTATTTCCCTTTGATTCCACAGGTTCCATCCAGCCTTCTAGAAATCATGTGGTGCCACCTACTAGACACTAGGAAAAACAATTAGACTCAGGTCCCATCTCCTCTCAAGGAAACCACATGCCAAAAAGGAGTATGTAGGTTTGTGCAGTTCAACACAAGTGCTGACGTGCTGATCTGACCACACGCTACTAGAGCATAAGAAAAAGAAAAGACAGCAGGGGTTGCAGGGGCAATGGGTTAGGTGGAGGACTGCACAGGAAAGGCTCTATGTAAGCTGGGGCATCTGAGTGGGTCTCAGAAGAGGTTATAAATTCTTGCAGGTGAGAAGAGAGTAGGGGAATGCTATGCATCTCTGGTGTGGTCTGGGAAACCATGGGTGACAACGATGTGGTTAGGGACCATGAGCTGGAAACATCAGCCCTAAATCTGGAATGGAAATTTGGGGATCCAGAAAGATACAATGTTCTTTCTCTCCATTTCATTTTTGGTTTATTCTGGCTGAAGTTTTGCCAGAGGGAAAGGTTATAAAGGGCATTGGAATGTTAGTCTGTCTGAATCCTTCAGGATTTGAAGGTAACAAAAGCAAGATCCAGCCCTGCAGGTCATCGTGTGCCTGAGGAAAATGACAGATGGCCACACAGAGGCAACAGACAGCTTGGAACAGCACATGTGCTCTCTGTCCTGCCCCTCTCAGCTCTGGAAATCTTTCTGGGAAAGCAGAACGCCAGCATAATCCATCTGGAAACCTTAGATTAGAAAAAATAAAAAAACACAGGATGTCTTATTTCAACTTTCAAATGTTTTGAGGAAAGTGCCAAGAGAAGGGGCAGAAAGAAGAGAAACAAGGAAGAGAAGTGAGAGGAGGGGCTGAAGGAGAAAGAGAAGACACAATTGGTGGAACTATGTTTAGCAGTAGATTCACTCTAGAAGATTCATTCTGATGACTGAAATTTCCAGAGCACGGATAATGTTTCGAGACACTGACATGATGGGGAATATTAATTTTAATGTGCTATTTTCCTATGACAGCATTTTAAGACTGTAAGCATAAACAGCTACACACACAAGCCCTTGTTTGGGTTCAGATGTTCACAACAACATAACTTTATTTTTCTACCTGCAGCACCACTTTCACTCAAGAGAAGAAAATTAAATTTTAAGCAATTCATGTTAAACAAGCAAATCAAGGCTTTTGCCTTCAGTTGGCTCAGTGCTTCTCCCTCACCCTTTCTCCTCTGAGTTGGTGTAAGTTCTCCAGCAGCAAAGCACTGAGAAGGAAAGTGCTGGGTTCTCAGTGCTCAGCGTCTGTCATCATTAGAATTTATTGAGATTTCTCCTTAACTGCTGGACTCTGGTTGCTGGCACCTGGACCTTCTGGTATGGCTTGAGCTATCTGCCTCCAGCTGGTCCCCAGGGTTCTCTCTATACTGGTCACTCTGCATCTTCATCAAAAGTCTCTTCTACAACATGAAAGCTGACACTTGACTCTTTTGTTTCTCTCTGCATGTCTGATGTAATAACCCTACCAGACAGCATGAGCATAGATGCCCTTGCTGCCTGACTCAGGAAGTGGGTGGGAGAGGAACACGGGACATGGCACAGACAGGAAACACTGAAAGCTGAAGCCTTTGGTTAATCCTTTACAATATTATACTGGTACATCCACAGTATTTGCCTTTTTTTTGGGGGGGGGGACGGAGTCTCACTCTGTCGCCCAGGCTGGACTGCAGTGGCATGATCTCGGCTCACTGCAAGCTCCCCCTCCCAGGTTCACACCATTCTCCTGCCTCAGCCTCCCAAGTAGCTGGGACTACAGTCGCCCACCACTACGCCCAGCTAATTTTTTGTATTTTTAATAGAGACGGGGTTTCACCATGTTAGCCAGGATGGTCTCGATCTCCTGACCTCGTGATCCGCCCGCCTCGGCCTCCCAAAGTGCTGGGATTACAGGCGTGAGCCACCACGCCTTGCCCATCCACAGTATTTTTTTAAAACAAGTTTTTTACCTCACCCTCTCTCAATCCATGTTAAAAAGCTCCCACTCCAAGTTCTTTAAATGTCCCTCTAGATAGACCTGCCATACATACATACAGGTAACTACCATGACTTGCATACATACAGGTAATGCAGGAGAAGGGGAGCATATCACAGCATACAGGTATATGGTTGGCAAAATGCAAAATGTGGGGTGCTCTGTAGAATAAAAAACTCTTTAACAAAAACATTGCAAGGACAAAAATAGGAGAAGAAGTCAAAAAGACTTATATATGTCTACCAACTGCAATGGATTCTGATGAAAACCAACCAATATAAAATTATCTGAAATAATAGAGATTTAGACACAAACCAGAGATGTGTGATATAAAAAATCGTTAACTTTTTAGATGGGATATTATTAGAGGTATGTTTAATAAAAAGTTTTTATCCTTTAGAAACATCTGGATAAATATTTAGAAATTAATTACAGATATCTGATATGTGCCTTAGAATATAAGGACTGGAAAATGAATGGATATAGATGGAAGGAGAGTTGATGGCCACAATTTGATGATCGTTATGATGTTTAATTTGTAGAGGTTTTCTGTACTATTCTAGATGTTTCTATGTTTAAACAATTTTTTTTTCCAGAATAAAAAACTAAAAACATTCTGATAATTACTTTTTTTTGTTTGTTGGTTTCCCCATACACTTCCTGTGGTTTCACAACCAAGTGCCATAGCTCATTTTATCCTCATGACTTGGGGCACCCTTTTCTCAATCATTACTTTCCTTCTCTTTCTTCATTTCTGATCTAATTCCTACTTTTTCTTCATGTCTCAGCTCTCGGAGCTGTCCCTAGGTTCTCAGAGTGAGCTCTGTTACCCTGGCAGCCATCTCAGGTATCATTGACTCATCTGTTGCCTGGCACACTGTCAGTACTTACATTAAAAAGAAGACAGTTATCTTTACCTCTTTTGTGTTGTGAGGATTAAATTACATTTATTAAGCACCTGGCACATGTTGGAAGTGCCATATTCATTAACTTCTTCACTTCTATTCTATCGTTTAAACCTGAACATCCCTTCAACACCTAGTTCCAGTTCCTCTTCCTCCAGGAAGCTTCTCAAAATACTACTGGCCTCTTTGCTGACTACATCATGTCCACTAATAAGTCCCTGCTTAACATTTGATCCCTGGGCAGACTTCTATGAGAAAATATAACAAGATTTTTTTTCAGTTTTTACCTATTCACTCCAAGCAATTATGATGATGGTATGGCTATCCAAACTGTATCCAATTTGATGCACAGCAACTAGAATTTGATAATTCCAGGATGGTTAGGCATTGTAATATCTTAACTCCAATCTCCACATGACGAATGGAACCTCTCTCCTGCATGAAAGGCAAATAGTAGCTTCCTCATCCATTATTCTTATGCCATCCAAGAGAGCCATCCGATGGGAGTTATTTTCAATATTTGGCAAGTTAAAAAACTTGAGAATCAGAGAAAAGAGTGTATTTCCAAGAGCATCTAGCTAGCAACTGAACTGAGGACGACATCCGAGGTCTCCTGACTGTCTAACATCTTACTGCCTCTGCAATACCCTTGCCAAGGGACTTCGCAATTTCCCCCAGATTAGAAAGTCCTTCCTCATTAAGCTGTCCCTAAACCTTGCATCTGGCATGACCACACAGCGTTCACTCAGGAGGTATTTACTGAGCCTCTAAGAGGTACCAGGTGCTGCAGTACAGCTGGGCTAGACTTTACCTAGAAAAACAGGCTAGTCATCAATGACGCAGGATCTATTGTAAAGAAGTACAATGCAATTCTTTGTTCCAATCTGTTGTATAGGGTATATAGAAAGGTCTGTATGGCACAGAAACAGAGCATGACGGCTTTAAACCTCTAATTTTCCACAACTAAAGCTGTGTAATACTCGCCACAAGCATCCCTTCTCACCTCCCACCGATGGATGGGCAGTTGCTCTGGTCAACACCACACTGGCAGGACCCCCTGGGGGTGAGATCCAGCAGTCCCCGGCAAGGAACGTCAGGGTGCTCAGCAGATGGAGGCTCCACAGAACTAAGAGCCCCAAGGCGAGGCTGTTGAAATGCTGTGCCAGGCAGACAGGCTGCCAGGGAGGTTTTGGTGCACATATTTAATATGGTCCTGACTGCAATGGAAGCAGGTGCATGAGATACACAAACAAGGAAGCCACAAGGAGATGTCTCCAAAGTAGATATTGGGGCGAGAGAAGAGAAGGCCACAACTGCAGGGAGACCGTGGAATTTGAATCAAGTGTGGGCCCCAAGGACTGTGAACAAAATGTGTAGTGGGGATTTCCTAACCCAGGGGAGGGAACACTTGAGGGCAGTGGCAGGAAATGCTGTTGGGAGGATACTGAAAACCCGAAAAGTGAAAATGGGGCCAGTGCTGCAGGAACCATCACTGGAATGACCTAGAAGAGAGTTAAGAGCCAAGATACCCTACGATTGAGAATGGCCGGTGGGCTGAGGAGGGATGGTTGGTGTGTGGCTGAAGTACTTAAGATTAATCAGATACAGTGTCACTGTATTAGTCAGCTGGGGCTGCCATCGTAAAAATATCACAGAGAGGGCAACTTAACAGACGTGTATTTTCTCACTGTTCTGGATGCTAGAAGTCCAGGATCGAGGTTTCAGTAGGGTTGGTTTCTTCTGGGGCCTCCAGTCTTGCCTTGCAAGTGAACTTCTCCCGGTGTCCTCACATGATCTTTCTTCTGTGCCCGCACATCCCTGGTGCCTCTCTGTGTGTCTTGATCTCTTCTTTTTTAAGGACTCCAGTCAGATTGGCCTAAAGCAAACCCTAACAGCCTTTTGGTTTTTTTAACCTTAATTACCTCTATAAAGGCTCTATCTCCAAATACAGTGACATTCTCAGGTAGTAGGGATTAGTGCATCGACATATGAATTTGGGGGGAGGGACGAATGACACAATTCAGGCTATAATAGTCACAAGTGGTAGAGGAGAGACATGTACCAAGATAAGGAGGGGGGTTCACAATTGCCCGAGAAATTGATGGTAGAATGGGAGAAATTAGGTTGTAAGGGAAGCACAGAGGGCACATCTTACCATGCATGTGGGGTGAAAGGAAGCAAGTTCAGTCTGGCATGGAGAGGGCTTCGAAGGGAGACTGACAGTGAGCATGTCAGAGAGGGTATAATGAGATCAGAATAGCCACCATGAGGCTCTGCTCCACCTGGCTACTGCATTTTATAGGCTTCCCAATTTGTAAGAGAACCAAGACCATAGCGAAGTAAAGTCATTAACTCTAATGCTAAAATCAGTTTTATGGGTGAGAAATTCCCAGCAAACCACTGGGCTAGGGCTGGGGAAGGAAATAAAGCCTTCACATAGTCTCCTGACCAGTTACTGGGCAGAGCGGCGGCTCCGTAAGGACCCTCAGTAGATGTCAGTAGGTTACGGAGTGTGCATGCTCAGCCAGCATCTGGGTAGGAATGTCCAGACAATGAGAGGAAGCAAGTGACAAGGAAACTCACTTGCTCTGAGGAAAGTCCTAGAGACCTGCACAGGACAGGGCTAGTTTTGGTCCGTGGATGCTTTTTGTGAACTCCATTCTCCACCAGTAAGAAAAAACCTGGCATTTTCAGTTTGCTTCCTGAGAATCAACTTAGAATCACAGGAATGCATGGAATTTGGAACTGAATGTTCAGTCTGGGAAAGTACAGACCTGATAAATGGTACATGCTGGGATTTCAGACTCACCTGTGCAGCAGCCCACACAGGAGTGGGCAATGGCTTTGCTTAGACTCCTGGCCGTGCAGATGGTAAGATATAAACATGCTGGGGAGATATTTAGGGGTAAAATTGAAAGAACTTGGTGAAAGATTAGATGTGTGAGTGCTAAAAAGGTCAGTGTCAACAATGGTTTTGAGAAGGAACAGCAGAGAGGATGGTGGTTTCAGTACTAAGTTATGGAGCTGCAGGGAAGGAGTAGGCTAAAGGTGGTGTAATGGTTTCAGACATTAATTTGGGAGCAGGTGTAATTTGAAGAACTTTTGAGACCAAATCAAGAGGAGATACTGAGCTTGAACCATTCAGTGTGTGAGACTCTGCAGTTCAGAGAAGCAGTTTCAGCTGAGAAGGTTGGGGGCATTGTCTGGAAGAGAAAGCTCACTGAGAAGAGCTACAAGGCTCAGGATTGAATAATTCCATCTTTTGCAAAGCTTAGAAGAGAAGGGAAGGCACAAAGCAGGCTGAAAAAAAAAATGCCAGAAAGGTGGGAAGGAAACTGGGAGAGTGAGAGCTACAGGACAGTAAAGGAAGAGAGAGCGTTTCAAAGAGGAGGTTCCAGCCCGTCAATGCTAATGAGAAGCCATCAGGAAGAGTAGAGAAAAGCACCTGCAGGGCACGGTGGCAGAGAAGTTACTAGTGGCTTCAGCAGGAGAGGTTTGGGTGGAACGGTGGTGTAGGAGCTAGGGACAGGGGTTGAAAAGCAAATGAGGGGAGCAAGAAACCCACGTGTGTCACTTAGGAAAATTGGTACAGAAGCAAAGTGTCTTAGTCTGCTTGTATGGCTATAACAAAATACCTTAGACCAGGTAATTGATAAGAACAGAAATTTGTTTTCCCACAATTCTGGAGGCCAGGAAGTCCGAGATCAAGGCACCGGCCGGTGCAGTTCTAGTGAGGACAGGTCTCTGCCTCCAAGATGGCGCCTCTTGCTGAGGTCCTCTCACGGTGGAAGAGACGGAAAGCGAAAAGAGCCAGCTACTTCCCTTGAGCCCTTGATACTATCACAGTGAGTCTTGTGTCCCAACATATAAATTTGGGGGAACACATACATTCAGACCATGGCACAAAGCTTTAGGTACTAGCACCTATGAGGGATTGGCAACAGATTGGATTTGCCCATTATTTCTCAGACTTTAACTTGCATGACAGAAAAATCCTGGGGTAGCTCTTGTGTCCCATATCCTACATAATTCCCTCACCTGAGTGTGGGCAAGATTTGCAACTTACTTCTCACCAAGGCAAAAATGTCAGTCCTATGATTATAGATCTCTGTGTGTATGTACATATGTATGTATATGTATGTGTGCGCATGTATAGATACGAATGTTATGTCCTACGTAGTGGGTGATGGCTGAAAGAACACTTGGGGGCACGTAGGCAGGCAAAATGTTTTATTCAGCAGCTCTCTCACTAACAGCTTTCTCACACTGTTCTCTCATCAGCAGCTTTCTCACACTGTCTGCCTCGTCTCAGCTCCTTGAGCCGGCCACTCCCACACACAACTGTGCAGCCGGCTCTCTCCTGCCTTCAGGGTCAGCAGCTTAGCTGTTTCTCTCTCTGGGCACAAGGGCAAGCCATGCTGTGCCATGCCATGCCGTGCCATGCTGTGCCATGCTGAGCTGTGCACTGGCTCCCCTCTGTCTACAAGACGGACAAGCTCTGGTTCTCTCTCTGGGCACCAGTGCCTGCACAACAGCCATGTCGAGCCATGCCCAAGAACACCTGTACGGCATTGGCAAGGCAGTTATATCTTTCTCAAATGACAGTGGCTCCAAGCCAAGTAGGAGCTTACACACACAGGTTATATAACAACTGGAGGTGTGCACCTGTGCACCAATCCTGCTGAGTCATGCAGGTCGGGGTATCTGCCTCAGCCTAATTCTTATCCATGTACCTTACAAATGTATACATATACACAAAAACAAATAGTTATTTGTCTTGTTATCATACACTAAAAATAGTTTTCTTTGCTGATTTGATGTAATAAGCATCCGGGTTGAGGGAACCCACATGGTATGGAACCGTAGGCAGTCTGCATGTCTCAAGGGTGGCCTCCAGATAACAAAAAATTGAGATCCCAGTCATACAAAATGAAATAAATCCTGCCAACAAATGGAAAGAACTTGAAAATTGAGCCTCTAGATGAAAGCCAGCCCAGGTGACATCTTCTCAGCCTTGTGAAACCCTGAACAGAGAACCCAGTTAGACCCACGGAAACTGGGAGATAAACATATTTAAAGGCACTAAGTTTTTTCTAATTTGTTATACAGTAATAAAAAACTAATATAATGTGCATCCTGATCACCTGGGGATCTTCTGAAAATCCAGGTTCTGACTCAGTAGGTCTGAGGTGGGACTGAGATTCTACATTTCTGACATTCTCAGGCAATGCTCATGCTTCTGGTCTAAAACCACATTTTCAGCAAACGGTAGATACATGCCTATTGAGATTCCTTCCAACTCTCAGATTATATACCAGCCAGAGAAGAAAATAACATGGGAATCAAATAAAAGAATTTATCACCAGTTGCAAATATCTAAACTTTCACAATGTCACTAAGAACTGAAAAATGATGTTGTAGAAGTTTAAATGCATATGGAAGTATTTCACAGAAGTCATTTTCAAGAGATAATGCAGTGCAGGAGAAAGAAAAGACAACTGATGAAATAAATATTGTAAAGAGAAATACAGGAAACTTCCCAGATTTGCCTAAACATTACATATGTAAATGGTGTGTGTGTTGGAGAGGAGGCTCCTGTGTGGGAATCATTCTGTTTCATATACAAGCTGAGCATTTCCAGAGAATAGGAAGGTCCTCAGTAAATGAGTGACCCCCCACCCCATATCACAACAGAAACCTAAAACGTGCTCTTAGCATGGGGGTCACAGCCAGAGTTTTTCCTTCTGAAACACAGGACTGGGGACAGACTGCAAGAGGCCCTGGGGAGCCTGGGTGGATGCATGCATGGGTGATGCTCAGAACACATTTTCTGAACCACACTGAGCTTCTCTCTTAAAATAATGACCCCTCCCTGCCTCTACAGAGTCCTGTTTCAGAAGAGGCACTAGGCAACACAATGATTCATGGAGAGAACCGTCCTTGGAGGCCAAGGGACAGCTCGTGTTCTGGCTTCATGGGTCACTAATTTTCATTGTGAGCAGGTGAACTTAACTGAGACTTAGGTTTTCTGATCTATAAAATGGGCACAAAATAATATTTATTTGTAGCACTTTTGTGAGGATTAGAAAATGAAAAGTGCCAGGGCTCCTCGTGTTAGATGCTAAGCAGTGAGCTCCCAGGTGGAGTGAAGCATCACAGAAGAAAGGAAAAAGTTCCTCATCATCTCGGCCTTTTCTCATGTTTGCCACGGCCAGTGTTTTGTTTTTTTCTTATTCAGAATCGAGGTGAGGTGATGCCAAGGTATAAACCACCCGCTTTCTGAGTGACACCATGGACTGTTAACTTGTGACTTCCTCTCTCTAGGGCACAGCTACAGAGGCAGTAGGGCATTTTGGAGGCATTTCTGTTACTTCCAATTAGGCATTCGAATTAAGCTGGACTAAGGGAGGAGTAATATGAGTGAGAACTGGGCATACCTGGGTGAGGGTGTCCTTGGGTTATTCCAAATATTGGGGGATTCAGTGATACTCTTGGAAGTCAGCACTAAGCTCAGGAAGATCCCGTGAGGTTGAAGCAGCCAGACCAGACCAGAGTGGAGCAGCCAGTGCAGAACATCTTCCTCGGGAAGCCACACTCCTGGGTTCAAGCGATTCTCCTGCCTCAGCCTCCCGAGTAGCTGGGAGTACAGGCACCCGCCATCACACCCAGCTAATTTTTAGTAGAGATGAGCGTTCACCATGTTGGCCTGGCTTATCTCAAATTCCTGATCTCAGGTGATCCACCGGCCTTGGCCTCCCAAAGTACTGGGATTACAGGCGTGAGCCACCGCACCCGCCCTCAACTGTCTTTTTACTGATGCTTGTTACTTTCCACTCCACAGGCTGGGCATAGACCCCCATCTCCTCTTCCCTGCTCCTTTGGGCGGTTTCCTACATCATGTCCCAGCCCTCATCCTCTGCATCCGAGCTCCCCTACATGCAGCTACCGTGGCGTAGGCAAATCCCACATCTTATTGTGTCAGCACCAACCTTACCCTGAAATCCTCCAGCCTGGCTTAAACCTTAAAGAGTGGGTCCCCTCTGTCTCTTACCGCTCTTCCCCATCCGCCTGTTCCACCTCCAATCCCCTCACCCCTACTGGATCTCAGCTCTGTCCTGAAGGTTTGCCAGGCTCTCTTGGGGCGTCCGTGGCTTTTCTCGCACAGGTGTGTTTGTGTGGTGGCATTCCCTCCCAGTCTGTGCTCCGAGCAACCCCCTGCTCTCTCCATCCCCGACCCCAATTCTGTCTCCTCCAGGAATTTGCTCTGACTTCTCCTGCAGGGGTGGAGCTCCTCTCTGCTACCACCTGTGGGGTGGGATTGTCACCTTCGGGCCTGCCCCACTAGACTGTGATGTCCCCGTGCACTTGCATTGGTTTGTGTGGTGTGGCACCAAGGCACTGTTGAAGAAAGGGAGGATCCAAACTTCAGTCCAATCCCTGCTGGGAACTAGCTTCAAGACTGCACCCGAAGCATTCTGCCTCACTGAGCTTCTTGTTTATAAATATAGACGAGGTCTGAGTGGTCCCGCCAGCACTGGGATTCCAGCACTTCCTCCCTTGGGAGCTCCTGTTCCCTTCGACATTCCCCCGCAATGCTGGTATACGGAGTCCTAAGACTTCCCCATGGAGGTCAGTGAGGGAGCTAAGAATCTGCTCATCTTTCAAAAGAGACTTGCTCTACATTCCCTTAAAGGTATATGAGAGAATTTATGCTGCTGAAATATAGGCAACGGTGAAGAATTGGGATTTAACCACACAGGGAGCAGGAGGCTCTCAATGGTTTTTAACAGAAGCTTCACAAGAGGGAAACAGAGAATGCCCCAGGAACAGAATGGTGAGAGAGGAGGAGGCTGGGAGAAGCTATTTTAGGAGGCCCCAGGTGTGTCCAAGAGAGACTGAAGAGGACCTGTATTAGTCTGTTCTCACTCTGCTAATAAAGACATACCCAAGGTGGAGGCATTTATGAAGAAAAAACGTTTAAGTGACTCACAGTTCCACACGTCTGGGGAAGGGCCCACAATCACGGCAGAAGGTGAAGGATGAGCAAAGTCATGTCTTACTTGGCAGCAGGCAAGACAGCTTGTGTAGGGGAACTTCCATTTATAAAACCATAAGATCTCTTGAGACTTACTCACTACCACAAGAAAAATACGGGGAACCGCCATCATGATTCAATTATCTCCACCTGGCGCCACCCTTGACATGTGGGGATTGTTATAATTCAAGGTGAGATTTGGGTGGGGACACAGCCAAACCATATCAGGACCCGAACTGAGGACAGGGAACCAGGTCCTACTCACTGGTGAATTCATCTCCCGGGAAAGGCAAACTGTTCTTCCTTCAAAGTCATGTCCAGTTTCCAACGTGCAACCAAACGAGAAGACGAGGTATTGAATGCATTTTCAACTGAAAAAGCCAGGGAGACGGTGCTTTTTCTTATGACTTCCATCACACATCCTGCCCCTGGCATTTCCAAAAGCCATTGCATTTGGACTGCTTTCCCTCCTAAGCCTGTGTTAGCCTTGCCTTCTGAGCTTCCCACAATACACATTTTTTGCAGGTGCATTTCTTGTATTTGCAAGACAGAAGCTCACTTTGTTGGAACTTTCTTTCCTCGGTCCCTCTTCATCATCTCCATCTTCTAAAAAACCTCATTTTTGTGTCTTTGAAAACTCACACCGCTGAGCACAGTTGAATTTTTGTCCTCTTCATCCTGTGTGGATTCCAAGAGACTCGTTTTTCAGGACTTTGTGTGCCAGGCGGAATCAGCAAACAAAATCTCCAGAGTTTTCTCTCCTGAGTGTGAATGATGTTACCGAATCAGCCATTTCTCATCCATTGCCCTTACCATTGATCAATAATGTATATACAGCCAGTTTCACCTCATTCCTGGACTTAGTTATTTTGGAAGCATCATTTGCTCATTGAAGCAACATTTGTTGAGCACTGACTGTGCTCAGCCACTATGCACAGTGTTTCTGAAAATGCGGTACTTTCATATCCCTTACCCTCCTCTGCCTGGAAGGCCAGCCCCTCCCCCAACAGCCCCGCTGAAAACTATTCAGCCTTCAACACTCAATTCAGAGGGTTCACTTTGCACAGGGAGCCTCCCCAGGCCCTGCCTTCCCTCCAGGTGCAGCCATTCATTCCTCCTCTGTGATCCTATAGGGCCCCACAAACCCTCTCATCGAGTGTAATTGTCTACACTGTAAATCCCACCACACCCTGAGCCCCAGGGGGAAGAGGTTCTAGGAGGCTTTGCATCTCTATCATTCTCAGTTGCCATGGGTTTCTGCAGAGTAGGTATCCAGTGAAGAGCCTATGGCACCCAAGACAGCTGTGTTTTAGCTGCTGCCTATGCATTCATACTTGGCTTCAGGTGAAAGTGAATCTCTTCCAGAAGGTTGAGTAGACTTCACCAGCACTTACCTCTGTAGCTTTCAGTGTCAGTTTAGCTCTTGGATTAATTCTATTTCAGATTGTGGAAATGTTCATTTCCAAGGTGATCGTTTCCTATGAAGTACTTTGCTGCCATGGAAACATAGCTTAGAAAGGTCCCCATGCTGTGGTCACCCCCTAATTCCAAGCAAGGTGGCCCCTACTGCAGCCTCTCTAACACCCTTTTTGCAGGGTGTCTCCTCTGGGCACTGTTGGCCCATCCTTGCCCTTCACGTGGCTTTGGGTGTCTTACTGAATTTACTGAACTCTGCCTGGGTGTGTTCCTATGGGCTGTGGGGTTGGGCCAGGCCCCATAGTCTGCTCATTGTTTGTTATAGGGCAGGACTCTTAATGATTCTGAGCCTTAATTTTATTGCCTATAAAGTGAAGAATTGTGACAATAATAGTTTATGTCCCAGGGTGGTTTTGAGAATTAGTTTCTCCTGGTAACAAAATGTTGATCCAGGAAGTGCAGTGTTTGTCCTGCGATGGGCACCGTCTCCCACCTGATGCTGGTCCCCTGGAAGGTCCTTGTGTATGCAATTATCTGAAGGTGGAGATGAGCCATGTTTTGTCTGTAGTCTCTGAAATCATCTGAGATCGTATGAGTGTGCCTGAGAGCAACAATTTCCCCCTCAGGATTTCCTGAGCTCATTTTTCTCATTCATCTTGCTGGCTTGAAAATAGACAGGACTGGGATTTTCTCCTGGGATGCGATCTTCAGATGCAGGATTTAAACCATCCCAGGAACAGAAAAGAAACCACTCGGCATGGCTGAGAGAGTCTCTGCGTGCCAGTCAGGATAAACTGGGAAGGGAAGAGGCCCAGGGAAGCCATGTGTGGTGGGATGAACACTGGGTCCCTGTAGGGCAGACTTGGGTTCCCAGCTTCACCCGCCACTTATCCTTGGTGTCGCTTGAGGCAAATGGGCCTCTCCAAGCCCCAGTGATATGAAGATAAGACTCGCAGCTTTGTGAGCATGAAACACAACCCATGGAAAGCAGTGAGCAAGTGCCTGGCTCAGAAGAGGTTCTCAATTCAAAATAGGGATTTCTTCCAACTACAGTTGAGGCTTTTGCTTCTAGACTGTCTACACTTCCAGTTCAAGTGTTAAGGCTTTTTTGTAGCTGAACCATCCCAAGTGACTGGTTTGGCTGTGTCCCCACCCAAATCTCAACTTGAATTGTAGATCTCTTCTCATATGTTGTGAGAGGGAACCAAGGGAAGGTAATTGAATCATTGGGGCCGGTCTTTCCCACGCTATTCTTGTGATAGTGAGTAAGTCTCACGAGAGCTGATGGTTTTATCAGGGCTTTCTGCTTTTGCTTCTTCCTCATTTTTCTCTTGCCACTGCCATATAAGAAGTGCCTTTCACCTCCCACCATGACGCTGAGGCCTCCCCCACCATGTAATTGGACTGTAAGTCCAATTAAGCCTCTTTTTCTTCCCAGTCTCAGATGTCTTAATGAGCAGCATGAAAACGGACTAATATGCTCCCCAAACTACAAATACACACATTCATACACACAGTCACACGCATAGACACATACACACACTCACACATGTACTTCACACAGGCTCTTGCACACACACACCCTGGCAGCAGAAGTTTAATTCCTTTACCTGACAAGCATTGAGTAAGTCACTACTATGTGTCCAATAACAGCAGGGGCTGAGGAGGCATATGTGAAAACCTGTTTACAATGTGAATTCCCTAAATCCCTAGATAAAATGAACATGGAGTCCAACCGTCAGAAGCGTTTCAAAAGTAATCCCTTTTGCATTTTGGGCTTTTCATGAAAGTTGTGATAAGCTGAGAAATTCTGAGGAGTGAGAACAGACTACCCCTTGTTGGATCTTTCTTATGCAGTAAAAAACACATCACATGTATTCACATTCTGAATGAATTTTGTAAGTTGGTGAGAGAAAATAAGAATAAATAAAAATATATTTTAAAAAGACCCAGACAGTTACCCAGGAGAACAAGTGAATGACTTTTGATACTGCAAATTCAGATTTTCCAATATGAAAATATTGACTCCACTTTTCTTTGCATTAACCACAGGCTGCGGCACAACCACTTCCTTGCACCCCTGGGTAGCATGAGCCATGACGTGAGCTGTTCATTTCTCAGGTCCTACAAGGAAAACAGGAGGGAAGAGGGTCCTTCTGTGCTTGAAGCAGGAGTGCTGAGTGGGTATCCTTGTTGGGAGCCTCATCCACATTCACAGTGGAACCGCATGAGCAACTTAATATGTCACCAAAATGTACTCTATGTTTTACTTGGTATTTCCTCATTTATCCTCAGAAAAATCCTGTGCGGGACTTTTTATCCCAATGTTCAAACAGGAAACAGGTGCTCCCAGCCTGAGTCACATGTACGGGGAGTCACCCCCCTGCGATGTGGCTCCAGCCTTCCCTGGTATAGCAGCCACTGCAGCTCTCTTCATCCTGCTGCTCTGTGCCCCATTCGACGTTGGCTTCATCCAAAAATGCAAATCCTGGGTGACTTTAGCTACAGAAGAGCGAGTAACAAACACCAGGTCGTGGGCAGCAATTGCTGTTTATAAATGGCTGAGCTGCTCACTGGTATAGACAGCGATGAGCTGAGCTGAGTAGTGGACACTGTCTTGTGGTCGAGCCACATCAGCCGTTATATTCTCTCATGTGCCTCCTGCAAACAAGGTCAAGTTTAGAATGACCTTCCAGACAAGCACACGCTATCGAAGTCAGTGCCATTCCCACCCTCTACGCCCCGTAATTTGGGTTCCTCTAAGAGTCTTTCTTTAACATTGATAAGACACTTTGCTGGCAAATTTCTTTCTCGATTTTTAGAAAGAAATGTATGTACCTATGGAGACAGACAAATATGGATTTATTTTGCTTAAAAGTCATTGTTTTTTGGCAGTGTTTTCTGGGGGGCAATTCCTACATCCCAGGTCCGCTGGAAGAACTGATGTGCAACCCAGCGTAGGGAAGGACCGCTTCGGGACCGCACCCGGAGGCAGCACCACCAGCAACGGAGCCCCGCCACCTGCTGTACCCGTCCACCTTCTCTGGTTGACCTCCCTGGGGCCAGACGGCCCAGGCAGAGTCCGTGCTCCCTCCTATGGAAGTGAGTTGTGTTTCCCACAAAAAATGTTGAAGTTCTAACCCCCGGAACCTGTGAATATGACCTTATTTGTAAATAGGGTCTTTGCAGATGATCGCGTGAAGATGAGGTCATCAGGGTAGGCTCTAATCCAGTATGACCTTGCCCTTAGATGAAGGAGCCGTGCCCACAGGCGTGCACACAGGGAGAATGCTGTGGGAACCTGCAGGCAGAGACTGGGGGTGCATCTACCAGCCAACGAACAGCCAGGACTGCCAGCAGTACCAGGAGGTTGCAGAGCGACACAGGCATCCTCCTTACCGCTCTCAGGAGAATCCAGCCCTGCAGATACCTGAACCTTCAGTTTCCAACCTCCAGACCTGGGAGACAGTAAAGCTCTGTTGTAACCCCCGGTGTGTGGTCCTTTGTGAGAGCAGCCCTAGGCCCCAACTCACTCCTACCGTACAGCTTTTACAATGAAGGTCCGGTTCTTCAGTTCCACACACTGTGCCCCAAACAGGTCAAACATTTGAGTAACTCTCCAACCCCGACATGCCAGTCGGACCAAACTCCGTGCGCTTGTTGAACTGGGCCCTTCCTTTGAACACATTTCGCAGTTCTGCTTGGCTAGTTCCTACTTGTCTGCAAGACCGAGCTCATACACGGCGTCCTCTGGACAGCTTTCCCTGACCTTCAGGCCTGGCTGAAGGGCTGCGCTGTGTGTGTCCACAGCCTGCTGAGCATGCATCTACCACTGAATTTATTACACCTTCTTATGATAATTGATTGACTTCTCTGTCAGCCCCTGGAGACTAAGAGCTCCTTGAGGGCAAATATATTGAGTCTTCAGTGCCCACTATGAATGACCAGTTAACAAAATCCACTCCCTTAATGTGTACCTGTAGATACAAGGAATGGATGTAAAATTTAAACACAGAACAAGGAACCAACTGCCTATCCCAGTCTTTAGCATATGAATGCATGAGGTATAGATTATCCTACAAGCTGGAGGGAGAGGAATGAAAATCAAGGTGAACCACCACATCTTCAGCTTATTATTATTTCTCCAACGAAATGAGAAGGATCCATATTTATTCTACTTTTTCCCCCGAGCAGGAAAAGGATGCCTCCTGATTTTCATGATGCATCCCATAGAAAGTGACAGGTCTGTATGGCACTTGTCTCTGTGGACGGAGGCAGAGCGCCCTAAGTGGGGATGAGATGCTCCTGATGCTGCAGTACCCGTTTAGCACCACAAGAGGGAGCCAAGAATGGCTGGACGGGTTGATTCACCCAATAAACCAAGTGATTTTGGCATCCAAGAGTTGAGAACATTCCTAAAACAGAAAATCTCAGAATACAAGAGCTGTTTTCCCAGTGATAGAAGATCCCTCCCCTGCCTCACCCTTTCTCCCTCCACCCCCAGTTCCCATATTGAATATTTTCAATCTTCAATAGGTTAAATATTGAAGATTGAAGATAGAATATTTTTCCATCTTCAGGCCAGTAGTCAAATAAGTATCTACAAAAGACGGAGCCACGCGGGGTTTACAAAAATCACCTGTATTCCAGCCAAAATAGCTTTAAAAAGGAATCCCTGCTAAAGGGGGATGGGGGGACAAACTACGTAAGACACAATACATTTAAAATATGTATTGAAATTACAAATCAAACTTTTTCCATATAATTCCAGAGTACAAAACACAACATTAAAAGGCATTCAAACAGCTCTTTTATACATCACAGTGTTAGTGGCACAAAATGAACTGACATTTCAAAAACACAAACCAAATCTGTTTTGATTTTGTTTTACCACCACTTGTCAAATACATAACGTATACATGTGCATGACTCATTCATGCATATTTTTACACAAGATTAAAATACACCCATAGTAAAGTGAGCAAGGAAGGAAAGAAAGGGCAGGCATGGGGCATGTAGCTACCCCTCACTGAAGGCTCCGGAATTGTGGAAGACAGAATTGCACAAATCAAAGGAAGGGTGAAGACCCTGGGTTTTTTAAACATCAAGACGGCATGCTCTCCTAGTTGTGAAGCATTAGCAAACAGATTTTAATGCAGGCCCCTTTGTTCCTTTTGGTGTTTTTGGTAATGCCGGTCATAATCCCTTCATTTTGTTTATTTTCATAAGGGCTTAGGTTAATTATCAGAAATAAACAAGCTTTGGTATTTTTTAAAGAGAACTTCATGAAGCTTTACACATGCAAAATGTTTTCCCTTGATGATCTCCTTGTGAATTATATATATACACAGGTGTGCTCACTAATAAATGAGAATCGGAGACACACACACAAAGCCCATCCTGGATCCTTTCAATCCCCTAATTTTTAAACACTACCAAGAAAAAATTTTCTCTTCTAAATTTGTAAAATGACTTCTAACTTCTGCAATATTAAATGAAAACAACAAACTCATCTTGAAGTAATTTTTGCACCTCTGATAGTCCCTTCCATGGGCCCTGTGTTCTAATCAGGAACTGGCATGCGTTCTAAACTGGTGTTATGGAATAATATGTCGTCAAGATCATTTGTTCCCCTTTAAGAAAACAGGCCAGGTGCGGTGGCTCAGGTCTGTAATCTCAGCACTTTGGGAGGCCGAGGTGGGCGGATCACTTGAGGTCAGGAGTTTGAGACTAGCCTGGCCAATATGGTGAAACGACGTCTTTACTGAAAATACAAAAATTAGCTGGGTGAGGTGGCAGGCACCTGTAATCCCATCTACTCAGGAGGCTGAGGCAGAATCGCTTGAACCTGGGAGGTGGAGGTTGCAGTGAGCCGAGATAGTGCCATTGTACTCCAGCCTGGGGGATAAGAGCAAAACTCCATCTAAAAAAAAAAAAGAAAAGGAAAGAAAGGAAAGAAAAGAAAGAAAAGGCCAGAGGTGGCAGATGTTGGTTCCTCTGTCCACAGCTACTCCTGTGAGTTGAGGAGGAAGAACTAATTTGGACAGTTATTCCTGCAATCCAGTGCTTCATCTCAGATCCTAATCAGTCTCTGCTATGTGGATATCTATGGTGACTGCATCTTTGCAAGGTGCTGGCCTCCTGTGAGGGTGCAAACTCATCTGGCTGGGCTGTGGACTACACAGCAGAGTCAGACCAAGAGATCAGGCATGTCCAGCAAAAGCTCCAAATGTGGTCAGTTACTCAAGGGCCTCAGATAAGCCACAGGTTCACTGGGCTATGGCCAGTCCTCTCTGGCCACCCCACCTGGGCGGCAGTACAGCAGCCGTGGTTGTCTAAGGGCCTTCGCCCCTTACTCCCCAGGATTCAAGGCCTCTTAGTGAACACATGCCATGTGCTTCCGGGGCTTTGCAGTGACCACCGTCTGTAAGAGTGAATGCCATTTTTCAATTGAGACAAATTATGCTGCTTCATAGAAATAAGTCCATCCACTCAACGCAGAACTCCCCGGGTGTTACTGGGGGGTGATGGCAAGACCAAAGTGCAAACCCAGAGGCCCGTGTGCTATTTACATTTTACATCGAGCAGGGTTAATACTGTATTCCCAGCAAAGATGAGTCTGGCATTCCTTACTAAAACAGAAGGAAATGCGAGTTCATGTATCCCAGAGTGGTCTTGCTGGTATCTATATAGGAAATGGACAATTTTAATTTTGTCACTAGATCAAAATGAGCAAACTGAGGCCTGCTTCATACAAAAAGTCAGAGCCAGTAGGTGCTAATGTGGCCGCCCCTGGCCGGCCCCAGAATCTCTGTGGTCCCATCTGGGTTGAACTACGTGCTCGTGAAACACATCAGAGGTGAAGGCACGAGGATGGCTGGGCTACAGATGTGCATGACTGGGCCAGAGACTCCTCCAAGAGAACAGCCTGTCCCTCTAGAAATAAGGTCATCTGCGCTCTAGCCCTGGGGATGCAGACTTTCCAAAGGCTCTGACTCTCATCCCAAGGATGGGGGTGCTACTGTGTGGGCTCATGCGATGGGCAGCAGCAATTTCAGGCAGGAAGGACAAGCATATGGTGGACACTGGGCCACAGGCCTCCCATGTGTGCTGGGCAGTTTAAAGGGCAGTGGCTGGACAGCTGCATCCACATATCACAGGCTGAGGGCTCAAGCCCAGCCAATGACTCCTGCATGGAGTTGCCACCCACCTCCAGAAAAGCTATTCTACCAGTAGACACCATCACAGCACCACAAACTACAGAGAGCCACAGCCCAGGTTTCATCCAGAAAGGGAGTCACAGGCATGTTCTTATTGAGTTACTAAACTTATAAATCGCAATTACAAGGAGAGCGTTTTGAAGGTAATTTTGACACAGAGGGATTTTCTAAATGGCTTCAGTTTCATAAGGAAAATCAACATGAGAGGTGAAGAGTGATGTGATGCTGTTTCTTCTAGCGAATTCATTGTTAGGAAATAAGAAATAAATCTCCAACCAGGGAAGGTAAACTAGGACCTGAGACTGATACTCAAATGCAGAAGTCAAACACACACAAAGCAGCATTTTTAAAATGTGCTTGTGATGAGCAAATAACTGAGATAAAAGGATTTTGTTTTTGTTTGACTTCTTTATAGAATGTTTAACAAGATTTTTTAAATCCCACTGTAATATATCTATAATATTTGCCTGTTATTTTTAGAAGTTTTCAGTTCAATGCAGTTTGCTTTGTAAAAGCACCTGTGGCTTTTAGAAGTAAATTCTCTTTAAAGAATACGCTTTCTCCACTTTTCAAAGTCAGCCGGTGGAGTCATGTGTGTGAAACGTATAACTTGGAGTAATGGTGGAGTAATGTATAACTTCTCCTTATTAATCCCTGCATCCTGCTGCCATGGAAACGGTCACGGACAGCCCTGTGAAAGATCAAGTGGTAAAATCCCCACAGTAAAACTAAGTGAAATGGGAGGTTCTTTTCCCCAACAAGAGCAAAACGGTTAGCAACAGGACTTGGAACCGTGTAAGATATATGATTTCTCAAAATGACTAAAGCATTTTAAAAACGTGAAGATCTGGCAGGCTCTTCCTTGGCCCCCAGAGTTCTCCAGCCTCTGCCAAGAGGCCCTACCTCTGCGGATCGATAAGGCTGCTTTCTTCTCACTGTCTACCTGAAGACTCAGGCCACAGGCCAGACAGCAACAATTTGGAGGAGAGCCATTTCCGAGCAAAGCGGCTGGACTGAATACAATAAAAGGCGTTTTCTGCTACTTGGGAGAGAAGGGATGAGACCCTTGAGCTGAGCTGAATCACCAAAGAGAGAAAACAACAAAAGGCAAATCTAATGGAGATGAGATGTTCCTCTAAACATGTCAATATTATCAAGGAAATGCAACAATATAGGAACCACATTGATAACAGTACATAGCTTACAGCGTTCAAAAAGTTATTACAGCAAGTTTCAAGAAAAACACAAAGAGTGCATAAGGCTTTCTAAATCTCCTGAAAAGTCGTTTTAACTATAACTTCTTAAAATGCACATTTCAAGAAAGGCATAGGATGGTTTATATGCACCTTGTTGATTTTCACTACTCAGTTGGAAAAAAAATACCTTCTAAAAAGGATTTTACTAAATGCCATTAGTAATAAAAACAGTTGTCATAAACAGAGTGCTTTTCTCAAGCTGGAATAATCAGATTCTGTCTGAAGAGAGTCACAATCCTTAAAAGACTTCTCCAGCAACATGGAGCCATCTAGAAGCCAAGGAGGAGAAAGTCTCTTAGGCCATCCCCAGACATGCCTAGTCTACCACAGAGAGAAAGCTGCCTGGTGCGCCTCCCTGTCATCTGCAGAGATTGATCTGTGGGGATGTGCCCTACCCACACCTGCCTCCCCCTCCCCACACCGAGGTGACCACACCTGGGGCCTCAGCGAACGTTGTGACATAGGTCCCTGAAATCACGGCGTCCAGCCTGACACTGTGAAGCTCAATGGGGCACATAAGGCAAGAAAGATGTTTAGTGAGAGGGGGGCGGTGGGGAGGGTTGGGGGAGAGCCACGCTTCCCGGAGGCAGGGATTTGTTCCAGCATCGTGCTTCCTCTAGGTGGGTAACGGGTCGTCATCACCTTTACTGCACTTGCACTTGCAGCAAAGTACAAAGGGAGTGGCCAGGAGCAGGAAAGGCGAGGCCACCAAGAGCAGGAGCCCAAATCCAGCAAAAATGCCCACGACCTGGAAGAAGGAAACAAAGGGGTAGAGGTAAGGAGGGCTGGCCTGTAGGTTCCAGAGCTAACGTGTAAACCACACAACCACCTACCTATCCATCCATCGATCCATCCATCCATCCATCCATCCATCCACCCACCCATCCATCTATCCATCCATCCATCTACCCATCTAGCCATCATCTACCCATTCATTCATTAACCATCATCCATCTCTCTATCTATTCATCCACCTACCCATCCATCTACTCATCCACCCATCCATCTACTCATCCATCCAACCATCTACCCACCCATCAATACCGAGACATCATCCACCCATCTATCCATCTAACCATTTTCCATCTATCCATCCACTCCCATCCATCTATCCATCCATCCATCTACCCATCCATCCATCTATCCATCCATCCATCTAACCATCTAGCCATCATCTACCCATTCATCAATTAACCATCATCCATCTCTCTATCCATCCATCCACCTACCCATCCATCTATCTACTCATCCACCCATCCAACTATTCATCCATCCAACCATCCACCTACCCATCAATACCTACCCATCATCCACCCATCTATACATCTAACCATTTTCCATCTATCCATCCACTCCCATCCATCCATCCATCCATCCATCCATCCATCTATCCATCCATCCATCTACCCATCTAGCCATCATCTACCCATTCATCCATTAACCATCATCCATCTCTCTATCTATTCATCCACCTACCCATCCATCTACTCATCCACCCATCCATCTACTCATCCATCCAACCATCTACCCACCCATCAATACCGAGACATCATCCACCCATCTATCCATCTAACCATTTTCCATCTATCCATCCACTCCCATCCATCTATCCATCCATCCATCTACCCATCCATCCATCTATCCATCCATCCATCTAACCATCTAGCCATCATCTACCCATTCATCAATTAACCATCATCCATCTCTCTATCCATCCATCCACCTACCCATCCATCTATCTACTCATCCACCCATCCAACTATTCATCCATCCAACCATCCACCTACCCATCAATACCTACCCATCATCCACCCATCTATACATCTAACCATTTTCCATCTATCCATCCACTCCCATCCATCCATCCATCCATCCATCCATCCATCCATCCATCCATCTATCCATCCATCCATCTACCCATCTAGCCATCATCTACCCATTCATCCATTAACCATCATCCATCTCTCTATCTATTCATCCACCTACCCATCCATCTACTCATCCACCCATCCATCTACTCATCCATCCAACCATCCACCCACCCATCAATACCGAGACATCATCCACCCATCTATCCATCTAACCATTTTCCATCTATCCATCCACTCCCATCCATCTATCCATCCATCCATCTACCCATCTAGCCATCATCTACCTATTCATCAATTAACCATCATCCATCTCTCTATCCATCCATCCACCTACCCATCCATCTATCTACTCATCCACCCATCCAACTATTCATCCATCCAACCATCCACCCACCAATCAATACCTACCCATCATCCACCCATCTATCCATCTAACCATTATCCATCTATCCATCCATTCCCATCCATCTATCCTTCCATCCATCTTCCATCCATCCATCCATTCACCCATCCACCTACTCACACACCCATCTATTTATTCATCCACCTATCTACCCATCCACCCATCCATCCACCCATCTATCCACCCATCTATCCATCTAACCATTATCCATCTATCCATCCACTCCCATCCATCTATCCATCCATCCATCATTCATCCATCCATCCATCCACCCATTCATCCATCCACCCACTCACCCACCCATCTATTTGTTCATCCACCTATCCACCTATCCACCTATCCATCCACCCATCTATCCATCTAACCATCATCCATCTGCCCACCAATTCACCAGTCTTCACCCTTCTATTCATACACCCTCCATCTACCCACCCAACCACTCATCTGCCCACTATATATCCATCAACCCACTATAATATTCTTCCCTTCATTTTTCCCTCATTCTTCTTTTCCACCTCTTCTTTTCCCTTCCTTCTCGCTCTCTCCACCCTTTTCCATCTAAACACCAAAACATCCATACATCTATATATCCAATTAACTAACAAGTTTCCTCTCAGCAGCCACGCTGCTCCAGACAATGCACTTGATGCTGCAAATACAGAAGCGCATACATCTTGGCCCTCGAGGAACACCCTGTCTGGCAGAAAAAGACCAAGATCTAATCAACTGATAACAAGACATTCTACAGAAACTGCCAACAGGTTCCAGGGGTGCAGCCCCCCACACCCCTGCCATGTGACTGACAGACACCATTTTCTAGGGGAACAGAGGGTTTCCAGTGGCAGGTGGCTGAGATAACGGAGACAAGCAGGTTGTTACTACAGAAGAAAGACTGGAATAGTTCATTTCCGATGAGAAAACAGAAAAGACACAGGCGTAGTGCGTCAGAGAATGACCTGGCCCCCGTCCTTCCTAGAGTTTAAAGCCCAATATTGACTGTTATATATTTTGATTTTTGTTTGAAAACATGTTTATCCCTAGTTATGAGTAAAGGCCAAAAGAAATAACCTCAAATGCAGACATGCCATCATCTGAGTCAGGCGGCACGGCTGGTCAAAGAGGGACAGAGCCTGCTTTCCAGCCAGCCTTGCCATTCGCAGAATTCCAGCCCAGGCACGCAGCCTGCAGAACTGAGACCGAAGACAGGGCTAGACCGCCACCTAGTGTTCAGTGTGACCAGTAAATGCAAGCACCAGCACATGGTTCTCATTCCAACTCAGCCTTCATTCACTTCTCCCTGGGTCTGTTTTCTCATCTATAAAATAAACAATGGGAGCAAAAGACCTTAATGGGCCATTATCACCCCTAAAATATGAGACTCTACTAAAGCATCCCAGATGTGTGGAAGAAAGTACACCTCGGCTGAGATTTCTCCTGAAAACCAACACACACAGGTACGTGAACGCATTTATAAACTAGACTGCATTTAATAAATTATGTCACATTGCATTTATCCATTAGACTGTGCTAATGCTGGGAATCCATGCTTGCCGCCCAGTTGGCTACGTTCATTTGTCTGAACAACATATCGACGGTGGAATTACCCTGTGTGAATTCAGGTCGTGCTTTACTGAAATCATGTGCATGCTGATATGCAGAATGCATACAACATGCAGTAAGCTCTACCTTATTTGAAGGGCAATTTTGGGCAACCTCGACTACCTGGCACACAACTGTCAGTCTCGAAGGAGCCACACATTCTTTGCAGTCAAAATCATGCCAAAATCCTGGACCAAATGATCACATTCTTGGCCAATCACACACCATCTTCGCTTTTCACTCGGTCCACCTCGTGTCGAAATCTGCCTGCTGTTTGAGAAGTTGGTCACCCAGCGTATTGCCAATGGCTGACAGGCATATGCAGGTATTGCCAGAGTTATGCAGCCAGCAGTGAAAAAAATGAGACAGGAAGCAAACATCACAAAACAGGAAGAATCACTGTGTGTGTGTGTGTGCTGTGGATGTGTGTCAGATACTTGCTCAGAGAAGGCAGACGGATGGGGAAACAGTTTCAGGCTCCAGAGAGAATCGGTACAGTACAGCTTCGTTCGTACTGGCAAACCCTAAGATTTAAAGGAACAGGTACCCCTTTCCATGAAGTTTCTTAGCTGTATGCTACCTAAAGCCAGAACACCCTTTCTACAAACCATCGTAAGTTCCCATGCACAGCCCGGCACTCTCATAATAAATGTCCGACCCAGATTCATGGGATGAGCCAGTTGAAAATAAACTGACCATGTTCTGAATGGTTTCCCCAGAGAATTCTTCTACAAACCACATTCAAGGGCTTGGAAAAACTAAGCCAAAATCTGAGATCTGGTAAGGTGAATGGAACACTATTAATGTACTGAAACTAGGTACCTGAAGGTGGCACAGACAAGTTCAGAATCACGGTATCATATTTGATCCCTGGATTATAATCCAGACTGATTTTCTCACTTCACAGATGCAAAATCTATACCCAAAAAGCTATTCCAGAGGTCCAATATTTGTTTAAAACAGACAGAGCTGAGCATCCTGGTATTAAGTACAAGAGATATATCGTGCATATTTCACTGATCTCAGCGGGAAATATCCTTAGAACAGTCACTGCATATGGCTTCCAGAACACAAGCATTTCTGGAAGGAACGCCTGGCCCTTCAGCTCAGCCTCTGAAACTATCACTTTGCGCCCCTCCACGGATGTGTGTGAACACAGACCAGTTATTAGCTGGCTTTAGTAAATGCCATCCTATGGCTAAAAATGAGCTCTTTATCGGAGGTGGACTGGGGTAAAGCAAGTTTCCTTTCACTTCTCAGAAGAGAAGGAAGAGCTGGTTTGGGGTAAGATTCTCCCTTGTCAGATGCTGATGTCCTAAGGAAGTAAGGTTACTCCAGTGAAAATGAAACGCTCCTCCACATGATGGCTGATTTCTGGGATAGCGCTGGAAAAAGGCCGGCAAGCACTTCATGCAGTCGTGTGTACAGCGAATGTACAAGAGGGCAGATGGACAGGGCACAGGTGTGGCTCACAGCACCCACGCTCACTCCAGCAACTGCACAGTCAGTACCACATGAGGTATCTGCCCACCCTGCAGCCATCGCGGCCACTCTGCTGGTTCTCATGTTCGTTTGCTTCAACAGAAGACTCTGCTATACTGAATAAAAAATGTATCACTTGGGATGAAACAAACTGTACAATAACTTGGTGCAACAAAGACAATTCTTCCTTTACAGCACTTGTTCCAAAGGTCCATTTGACAAGAGCACCAGGTAAGATACAGGGGGCATACAAAACCTCTGCTCCCATACAAATAATGAAAGCAGCCTGCAATTTCAAGGAGACATGTTGGATTTCCCCCAAATCTCTTAGAATAATCTTACTGAGCTTCACATCTAAAGGCAGGAAGAACTGAGGAGAAGGACCCTTTCAAAATGACCCTGAACGTTGCGGGAATCACAGGACACTGAACTCAGGGCATGTTCTGAGTGCTCTTGAGGTGAGAGTTGAGCAAGCCCCTGTGGGACAGAGAAATGTTTCCCCAGGAAACCTACAAAACCCAACTCAGGCAAGAAGTTCCAAACCACGGCAGGGTCAGTGACAGAGGGTGGCCCGGCTGACCCATTTGTAGGATGGTAAAGCAATTTGGTGGGTCAAGACGACGACTTTAGCAAACAGAGCAGAACAGAAAATGCAGGAGCACAGAGTGGGTAAGTTATGTCGACGCAGGTGTGCGCAGGGATCTATAGGGTTTACAAGGCACCATGCCTGGTACATGTCTCCCTGGGGGCTACAATCAAGTAAGATTCCAAAGACGCTGCTCAGCACGTGCTGTGGCCTGGGCTGGTTAGAGACAGGTAAGGAGAGAAGCAGGAGCTGGAGCAGAGCCTTAAAAACGGACGGGAGGGATATAGATTGACAGGGAGAAGGAACAGAACAGGGAGAGAGAGACACAGGACTGGAGAAGGCAGAACAGCAGGCCAGCCTGAGCAGGCAGGGCTCCTCCGAGGCCACGAGGCTGGCAGATTCTGCTTTGTAGAGATGAAGATGACAAGGGAGGCCAAATGTAGAGGACCAAGAGGATCAGCAGAAGTCTTCAGGTTATGCCCTGTCTGAGCATTTGATTCTGCTGCTCTAAAACCTTCTGTGGCTCCCTAGTGCCACACAGACTTAAGTCTACAGCATGATACCACACCCTCTCCAAGTCCAATCACTACTCTGCCCCTAACTTTCCATCAGCTGCACTCCCGAAGGCTCCCCAGCCGGCCCCGCAGTGTCCCATTCTGTGCCTCTGCTCACACTGTCCTCTCCTCCTTCAAAGCACTTTCAGCAGCATCCAGCATTTAGGACCTTTATGGTCTGATTTAGGTGCCACTCATTTCATACTATTTTTCTCGAATATTCCAGCTTGCTGAATTACCAACAAGAAATAATTCTTGGCTTCTCATGTCTCACCCTGCCTTGCGATCTTCCAAGTTTCCTACAGCCTGGCAGGTTGGCAGGTGCACGTGCCACAAAGGCACCTCGTGCTGCCCGGTTTCCTTCCCAGCACTGCACTTGGCAGCGTGCTCAGTGCCGTAGCAGCCCGGAGGAAGGACAGGGCAAGGGAGATGCCGGAAGCCCGAAAACAGGCAGGAGGTGGCAGAAGCGAGCTCTTTACATGGACTTGTTTCCAAAAGGCAGACAGAGAAGAGTCCGAGCAAAGCCAGGGCTCCTAAGGAGGGTGGGCGTCCACTCAAACGCTGCATGCTGTCGCTTGCTGCACCTTGGCACTCCTGCCTGCTCTGCTTCCCCACACACTATCGCTCCAGGTCCCACTGCACTTTTGCAAACTGGAACTTTTTTTTTTTTTTTTTTTTTTTTTTTCGAGACAGAGTCTTGCTCTGTTGCCCAGGCTGGAGTGCAGTGGCACGATCTTGGATCACTGCAACCTCTGCCTTCAAAGAAAGGAAGAACTGTTAGGTGTCATTAGAGAGGGGGTATTACTCCTGTCCCTCCCTAAGAGAAACAAAAAAATCCTTCCTGTCTTTGCATGGGGACGAACAAGCTCCAAGTCATCCACTTCCACCTTCTCCTCACCAGGAGCAGAATCAGAAACTAAAGCAGCTGTCATGGTCCTGGGACAGGGACACAGCAACCCTTAGCTCCCTGCCCAGCCCCAGTGAAGTTCTCCATGTGTAGAAAGCCGCTGAAGGCATGACGACCACTGGCCCTGTGGAGAGGACTGCGAGTCAACACCCACGGCCAAATGGGTCATTCACGATTTTGCCCGTGCGCTACTTCCAAAGATCATTGTGTCCCAGGCACAGGACTGGTGCCAAAGAGGTTACAAAGACGAGCAAAACAGGTCTCTGCTCTCAAGAGCACTTTTTTGTATCCTAAGAGATCAGACACAGATGAGCACTAGGCTGTGACCGCAGTAGGGTGGGCCATGTGGGGGGAGGGCTTCCTGCATGGCAACCAGGCACAAGTGACTTCGCGGAGGTCACACCTGGACTGGGTCACAGAGAGGGCTGGAGTGTGGATGTGCAGAGCTGGGCAGGAACAGGAGAAGCAGAGGAAGACAGTGAGGAAGACCAAGGTGGCAGCAACAGCCGGGGCAAAGCAGAGAGGCAGGGAGAGCACGGGCGCTGCAGGTCAAAGAAGTTCAGAGTGAGCCTGGAGGAGCAGGGAAGATGTGGCCGCCAAGACCCGTGCTCAGGCTGTCCCAGGTACTCAGAGCACTGGGCCTTTGGCAGCTCCTGGGCACGATGGCGTGAGGATATCCGACTGCCAGCCCCAGCTGAGGCCCCAGCCAGCAGCCAGATCAAGCACCAGAAGCATGGGGTGCGGGCCTGCAGGGGCTCCTGCCCGGCTTCAGAGCTGCCCCAGCTGACGCCACCTGGGCCGCACGTGGGCTGCCTTCGCTGAGCCCTGTTCACACCGCAGATTCCAGAGCAAACTACATATGAGGATGGTCAGCCTGAGTATGTGAAAGGCGTAGCACCCAGCAACAGCCAGCCAGGGTCCCTGTGGAAAGCACTCGCTCTCACCCGGAACTCACCTTCTCTACAGGGAAACTGCCAGAGTTGGGAAATGGTTTCTAAGTTCTCACCAAGCTGTGACTCAGTTTCTGCCAACGTACACACAACAGCATCCACTCACACGGTGGCTGGGCAAATGCCGGCCACCCTGAGTCAGCACCCAGGCAACCCCTACCTACAGCCCAGGGCAAACCAAGTGCAGGGGAGGAACGCAGCCTCGTGGCAGTTTCTGTGCTGTGTGGGGAGGTGGGCATAGGTGTCGTCATGGGTTGAATCGTGTCCTCCCAAAACAGTATGTTGAAGTTCTAGCCCCTAGTATCTCAGAATGTGACCTTCTTTGGAAACAGAGTATCTGCAGATGCAATCAAGTTACCACGAGGTGATTAGCATGGGCCTCAATCCCATACCGCTGATGTCCTGATACAAAGGGGGGGATTTGGACACTGACGGAAGACGGGGTGAAGACGCACAGGGAAGAGGCAGCCGGAGGAAGACGGAGGATTGCAGCGATGCATTGATCTGTCCAGGAATGCCATAGATGGCTGGCAAACCACAGAAGCTGGAGGCGGCCAGGAGGGGCTCTCCTGCAGGTTTCAGACCAGGCAGCGCCCTGCTGACACCTTGATTTCAGAATTCGGACCTCCAGGACTGAGCCAATGTGTTTCTGCTGTGCTGAGCCACCCAGTCTGTAGTGCTTTGTCACAGCAGCCAGAGCAGATCTGGAAGGGGTGTGGATTCAAGCCATGCAAGGCCAAGGGCAGAGAAAACAGTCAGAGGAGCTCAAACCAACCTTCTAGACCAGAGGGCAGCACGCCATGGCCCTTGGGTCAAATCCGGCTTCGTCATCTGTTTCTGTTTTGTTTATCCATACAGCTTTACTGGGACATAATTCCCGTACCACGCAATTCAGATATTTAAAGTACACATTCAATGGTTTCCAGTGTGTTCACAGAGTTACGCAACCATCGCCACAGTCACTTCCACCTGCCTGTGTAAACAGTTTCACTGGAACACAGCCAAGGTAACTCACTGACGTCCCGTCGGCTGCTTCTGTGCTGCCAGGTGGAGCTGACAGTTGCAGCAGAGACCTACGGCCTGCGAGGCCAAGCATGCTCAGCATCTGCTCTTTGATGGGAGGCGTGTCTTATCCCCCGCGGCGGACGCCCACACGCTTTGCCACATGGTTGGCATTTGAGGCTGTGCAGGAAGTGCCGTTGTAGGTGGACCTTTCCCTCATCCTGGCGACTGCCTCGAGACTGAGCTTCTCCATCTTTTAGATGAGGCTGACACACCTGCCTCAGAGGCTCTCCTGAGAAATGTCGTGAATGAGTCACAGACTTGAGCCCTTCACGCCTCGAGAAGCAGGCAGGGAGCAGCAGCCAACATGCCTCCTGCTGCTAATCCCTCAGCAGCTTCCCACAAACCCAGCACAAGATTCAGGGTTGCTCTGCGGCCTGCCAAGCCCTAAAAGGGTCTGTCCCTGTCATCACCTCTGACCTCCTCCCCATCACATCACCTCTCACTGATTTACTCATCATCTCTGACCACCTCCCCATCACATCACCTCTCACTGATTGAGTCATCATCTCTGACCACCTCCCCATCGCATCACCTCTCACTGATTTACTCATCATCTCTGACCACCTCCCCATCGCATCACCTCTCACTGATTTACTCATCACCTCTGACCACCTCCCCATCGCATCACCTCTAGCTGATTTAGTCATCATCTCTGACCTCCTCCCCATCACATCACCTCTAACTGATTTACTCATCATCTCTGACCTCCTCCCCATCACATCACCTCTAGCTGATTTAGTCATCATCTCTGACCTCCTCCCCATCACATCACCTCTAAGTGATTCAGTCATCATCTCTGACCACCTCCCCATCGCATCACCTCTAGCTGATTTACTCATCACCTCTGACCACCTCCCCATCACATCACCTCTAACTGATTTACTCATCATCTCTGACCACCTCCCCATCGCATCACCTCTAGCTGATTTAGTCATCATCTCTGACCACCTCCCCATCACATCACCTCTCACTGATTTACTCATCATCTCTGACCTCCTCCCCATCACATCACCTCTAGCTGATTTAGTCATCATCTCTGACCTCCTCCCCATCGCATCACCTCTAGCTGATTTAGTCATCATCTCTGACCACCTCCCCATCACATCACCTCTAGCTGATTTATTAGGTTCCGTGTGCTTGCTGGTTTATCATCTCTGTCCCTAAACAGAACGTAGGCTCCGTAGAAGGACGTACTATCTCACGCACCACTGTATCTCCAGCTCCTAGAGCAGTACCCAGTGCATGGTAGGTGATAAATATGTGTTGAAAGCACACGTTAATATTAAGCAACACGAGGGTCCTTTATCAACTCCAAAGGCTGCACAGGCATTACCACCTAGGGCCAGGGTCCCCAACCCGTGGGCCATGGACTGACTGGCAGTGGTCTGTGGCCTGTTAGGAACCAGGGTGCACAGCAGGAGTGAGCAGTGGGGGGTGGGCGGAGCAAATGAGCAAAGCTTCATCTGTATTTACAGCTGCTCCCCATCGCTCACGTCACCGCCTGAGCCCCACCTCCTGTCAGATCAGCGGCAGCATTAGCTTCTCATAGGAGCACAAACCCTGTTGTGAACTGCTGATGCTAGGGATCTAGGTTGCACGTTTCTTATATGAGAATCTAATGCCTGATGATCTGTCCCTGTCTCCCATCACCCCCAGATGGGACCATCTAGTTACAGGAAAGCAAGCTCAGGGCTCCCACTGATTCCACATGATGGTGAGTTGTAGAATTGTTTCATCATATATTACAATGTAATCATGACATACATAAAGTGCACAATAAATGCAACGTGGTGAATCATCCCAAATCCGTCCCCCTGCCCAGTCTGTGGAAAAACTGCCTTCCACAAAGTGAGTCCCTGGTGCCAAAAAGGTTGGGGACCACTGACCTAGGAATTTTTCCACTCCTTCCTTGCTATCCATTCCTGTTACTCCCTTGCTTATCTCAGGGCCTCAAGAGAAAGCTCTTTGTTAAGTGCTAGGCAAGGATTACCTAAACATGGTCAGTAGATCATGACCAAGGCCATAAGTCCCATGCAAGCGATCTGAAGTCTGATGCTGAAGGCCCATCAGACAACGAATGTGATGCACGTTGACACTAACTTTGGGCCAGGGCTTCCATCAGGATAACCCTATACCAGCAAAAACCCAGCAGGAAGCACATCTACTAGCTCTTTCTATCCAGGAGACCTTTGTCCTATAGGCAAGTCTGGAAACACTAAAGATACACACACACACACACACACACACACACACACACACAGTCTCTCTCTGTCTGAGATCAAAGTTCTAGGTGAATCACCTCCTACCTGTGTCCGATGCCAGATCACAGATGCCCGGGAGTGGCCCAGCTTGTTCCGGCAGGGTCCCTTATCATAGTGTATCAGAAGGAAATCATCCTGTGAGGGGCAGAGACAGAGACAGCGTGAACGAGCGGTCCCTGCTCAGTTTGGTGTGTATCACGGCCATTGATGTACTTCTTCTCCTATGCTCACGATAAGTGGAGACATGAGGGAGGTGACACAGGGAAGGGCGCGCACCCGGGAACACCTGGCCACAGCCACTGCAGGCCCAGGCTGCTCCTCCCCAGGGCCTCCCTTCATCACCCAGTAGCCCTGGACAGCACAGCTTCGGGCTCTAGAGGGAGCTTTGGAGCACACTTCAGGCCCAGCCCAAAGAAGGGCCTCCCCGCACAGTGGCTGGCTTCTGAGCTTGTGGGAAAGAAGGGATCTCGTGGGAACACAGGGCTACTGAACACACAGGTCACGGTTGCTCCAAAGAGCTCCTGCTGGCCCCGGCTGTGTGTAATTCCACCAGAGTCCCTCTGCCCTGGCAGCTTCCTGCTGCAGTGACAGGGCTATTCCCGGGATTGGATGATTTTCTTTGTTGCTGGCCCATCCCCCTCCGTCCGGTCAGGCTTCTCACCTAGAAAGTGCTTCCTCTCCACTTAGGCCACTCGATTTTCCTCATGATTCAAGATCCAGCCCGGGAAGCACTTTCTATCTGCATCTTCTCACACCATCCTGAGTGGGCAGTGGCCCTCTGCACTCCGGGCACGCCCGTGGACGCCTCCCTCCAGGCGTCCTCCACCTCACCTCCATCTCCTGGAGCTGGGACCCTCACACAAGTTGCTCTCTCCGTGTTCCCCAGCTCAGCGCTTGGCACCCAGATCTCAACGACTACCCACGGGCATGAGGGGAACGGCATGTCTATACCCAGCCCTCTGCACCTCCAGGACCGGGAGGCGCCGTTTTCAATCCTGATCAGTGAAGGAGATGGTGAGGCACATGGCACCAGGGAGGCGCAAGCCTGCTGATTCATTTACCGAGGCTGTAAACGACAGCTGCTTTTTCAGAAAAGAGCAAATAAACACAGGGCCCAGTGTGCCTCAGGGAACAGGAAGTCACTCTTCCAAAAAACAGGAGGAGCAGGACAGGGGTCACGGCCTTCTGCTCCTTTCAATCAACTCTGGTAAGATAGTTTGGGGGATGCATCCGACCTTCCTCTCCTTGTGGGGAGGACACCGGCTTTGAGTTTGCTCATTTTTGGGGTCAAGCCTCCTGGTGTCTGAACGTACAGTGAATGGAGGGCCATCAAATCCTGGCTGTTACAGGTGCAGTAGCAGGAGGCTTTGGCTGGGGCCTGGGGTCCCAGCTACCACTGTCCGCCTCGCTTCTGTACCTAGACACCTCATCTGTGAGGGGAAGGGCAGGAACAGGCAAACACAAAGTCACTCTGGCCACACCTTTCTCTTCTACGAGGCTATTTCTGTCCACCTCCATCACTGTGAGCTTTCTCCTCCTTGAACTCTTAACCGAAATTTCCTTTGTGCTGATGTTAATTCACACACCACTGAGATGAGCTCATTCTCCATTTGTACGCCTCCATTTTCCAGACTGCCTCGCGCAATGTCTGGCACTGTGGGCTCTTTAAACGGTTTTGAATTTAAACGTTTCTGAAACGCAACTTAAACATTTCTGAAACTCAAACCAAATCCTGTGTACTACCCAGTTGAGAAGTGGTTACTGACCTCTGCCAGCAGACACGGACAAGCCTGGCTGCACATCCGAGTCACCTGGGCAGCTTTTGGAAGCTGAAGATGCTGACTCCGAGGTCTGAGGCAGGGCCCAGTCCTCAAGCTCCCTAAGTGATTCTGATCCATCCTATCCTTGGGAAGCACAGGCCTGTGCGGGGGCCAGGCCCCTGATCTTGGTACACAGGGGCCGTCGTCTGGGCCTCACCTTATCTTTCCAGCATCTCTGGCCAGGCCACGTATGAGTTCACATCCTCCTTCATCGTGCCCAGGTCTTTGGTGGTAACCTGGCTCAGCACATTCTGTCCTCCCTGGTGAACAGACTCACTCAGCCTTCAAGTCCTCAGCTACCCCGTGGCCCCGAGACCCAGTAACCTCCTGACTCCTCCTTGGGGCTGACAGGGACTTTATACCCTTAGCCATGCAGCCTCCTTCATAGCCTTGTGTTCTGATCATGCCTTACGGGGCTCCTCTGGGCGATGACGAGCTCCTCAAGGTCAAGAACTTCACCCCCCACCCCCATCCCCGCCCTCATCTCACCAGACCCACATGGGGTCTAACGGAGCAGAGTTGCTGACACACAGTCAGATTTCATGAACAAAATGAATGCTTATTTAAAAAGCACTTTTCTTATCCCCTGATAAAAGCACTCAAATATGGTTTTACAATATAGAAATGATTGACTTGTGATTTTTAATTTCCTGATGAAGCCCTGGGGCTTAGCAATCCCAGGAGCAGCAGGAACGGGGATCTATTTCTGTGGCAGGGAATACTTTCCTCCTATTGTTCAGAGAGAAGTTCCATTCACCTCCAGGGTGAGACGAAACAATGGTGCATGCTCCGGGAAGCTGCAGTCCGGGAGAGGGCTGGTGAAAGCGCAAATGCCCCAGAGCAATGCTAGCCCCTTCAGCTTTAAAATGTCCACTGGAACTCTGCCTTGACACAGCCTGATCTAACGCAAAGACGTGGTTTTTAGAGTCTGAAAGATCAGGGCTGGTTCCCTTCCTTACTAGTTTGAGAAAGATAAACCTCTCTGGCCTTCCTCATTCCAACTCACTGAAATGCTGTGCGTGTTAAGGGAAGCAGGTATCCAGAGCAAATTACAGAATGCTGATCTGGAACAATCACCTCAATAAACATCAACTATCTACTGCCAAAAAATACATAAAAGAAAGAAACGGCACAGGTCCCTTTCTGCAGTAAATAGCAAACATTGGGCCAGCACTGATCGCTGAGAAGCAGTGAGGATTCAAGGGGAGATGGGCTCGGCCAGGGGCAGATGAGGAGAGGGAAGCAGGGGAGGAGAGGGAGTAAGGACCTCGATGGGGAGGAGGCGGTCTGAAATATTCCTAACTCCTGGATGTCTGCATGTGCCAGAGAGCACGCTTGGGGGAAACGGGAGAGAAAAGCTCCATGGAAAGCCCTCCTCCCTCCTCTGAGTGCTCTTGGCTGGCTTCAGGCAGTGCATTTCCGTGCTTGTCCTAAATCACTGTTAATGTCTTCGGTAAAGGGCTCCAACAGCAGACTCCCCTTCCTTCACATCCGCTTCCTCTGGCCACAGGGTCATTTTTCTTCATGTACAAAGAAAACATAGGAAACCGTGCACGGCCATGAGGATGACGCCTCTGATGGAGGCAAAGCACAGCCTGGTTCCTCTCCATCCACAAGAGGCGGAACCTGCTTTAGGGTGGAGCTGGACAGGGAGGGCCTTCCTCAGCGACTAGAGCAGAGAAGACACACTCCTGTGCTGGAAGGAGAAAAACAGCAGCTTCCCTCCTCGTCCCTGTCACTTGGTCCAAGCAGCCTGAGGAAACCAAACTTCTCTGTCAGTCCCTTTCTAACGCAGCTCCTAAATGACCCGCAAGGGGCTCTGTGACAAGGGGCAGGAAAGCTGACATTTCACTTTCTTCCTTCTTTAAGTTACAAAGAATAATAAATTGTGGGTCAGATATTAGATATTATATCATAACTCAATGATCAGTTTTCAAAAAAAAAAAAACTGGAATACAGTAAAATGTAAAAATAAATAGATAAATAAATAAGACCTTGAAGGCCCTAAAAAATTTGGTAAGGCTTCAGATGTCACTCCACAAATCCCCTTGAGGACTTGAGCTAAAGAAAACTCATCTTGTCACGCGGATTCATTAAGCTTGCCTAGGAAGTAAAAATGAAGCCTCAGGATAGAAGATGGTGATATTTTACCCAGATTTGGTCAGCCACATCAGGTTCTACTATTAATTTAGTAATTCAAAATTCATAAAGAGACAACAGGCCTTTAAAGGAACAATTCCAAAAGCAGCAATCTAATTTTTTAAGGTAGCCTTTATATTACAGACCTGTTATCATACGTAATATTCCATCTCAAAGAGACACTCATTTTCTTCTAGACAAACCTCTCAGCCTGTGCTTCATTCCACTTTGCCCATTGGTCTGAACCACTTCTCCTTCACCTTGGAAGCCAGAGGTAACCCATCTCAGCCATTGGGTGCCACGCTGAACGGCTCTGAGATAGCCCCATGGTATGAACGCTTGCCCAGGAACACTGGTAAGAAAGAACAGTCTCTGGACAGAAGAACTGCTAACATGGGAAGCATGGACTTGTTCTGACTGCCACACACTCCCATAACCCGCTTTATTTGAATGAGACCTGAATGGCGTAATACTATTATTGGATGGACTGGATACATTCATCCTTGCTGTGCAGAACAGACATAAATATGTCCCTTCGTGACCCACGACTTCATTTGCTTGGACTGTCCTAGCTACAGTGGTTTCAATAGATAAGTAGGTCTGCTATTTAATTATAGTTTTATTTATTTATTTTTATTTTTTGAGATGGAGTCTTGCTCTGTTGCCCAGGCTGGAGTGCAGTGGTGCCATCTCAGCTCACTGCAACCTGAGCCTCCCAGGTTCAAGCAATTCTTATGCCTCAGTCTCCCATGTAGCTAGGACTACCAGTGCATGCCACCATTGTATTGTTAGTAGAAATAGGGTTTCACTATGTTGCCTAGGCTGGTCTCGAACTCCTGACCTCAGGTGATCTGACCACCTAGGCCTCCCAAAGTGCTGGGAATGCAGGCATGAGCCACCATGCCCTGCCTAATTATAGTTCCTTTAAAAGTATGCACCAATAAACTCTTCTAAACTAAAATCATAGCTTCATCATTTTGGCAAGATGCCCACGCCCTAATATGGGCAAGGAAGGAGAATGAGAAGTGAAATAGCTGCAACCTGTGCATCAGGCCTCAAAGCTCCAGAAAAGCGTGGGCCTGGGAGGTTGTGCCTTCCTGTCAGGGACACAGCTCTTGCAGGCATACACAGAGTGGTGTGTCTGAGACACATTCAGGCAGAGCACATGTGGGAGAAGGCTGCCATATGAAGCTAGAACTCCCATTCTGCCAGAGAGCAAAGGGTTTGCATGTTTTCCTGCCCTGTAGATGACATGAGTGTCAATGAAGTCTTAAAACTGGCCCCAAGCCCAATAGCTCCCCAGCCCCTGCTTCTGTCTGTCCTCACTATCCTGAACACCAGGAAGAAACCCTGATCAAGAACCCAGGAGCCAAATCTGGTGTACCCTGATTTTGGATTTCCAGCCCCCAGAACCATGAGAAACAAACGTCTGTCATTTAACCTGCCTCATCTATGATATTATGTCAACAGCAGCCCAAACTGACAATGGCAGTCCCTGCTTAGACAAAATCTATGATCCTAAAACCCCTTTAAATCCCAGGCTGGATCCTGAACCTCCATGAAGTGTTTAGGCCCCAGAACCATACGAGTCACAGAGGCTTCGGTCACCGTGGCGCTCATGAGTTAATGTTTTCCCAAACCCAGGAGAAACACCAAACAGTGTTCCTTCGCTGTTCCACAGGAGTAAGCACCAAGCTCTTTAGGAAATAGCTGGTCTAGTTTTCTCATTCCAAATCTAAACCTCAAAGCTAAATGCGCAAGGTGACACTGAAGGCCGTACTCACGTCCAGAGACTCCAGGCAGTACCAGCAGAAGGCATGCTTGCAGTTCTTGCACATCATCTGGGCGCAGCCTTCGTCTCGCTCAATGTAGACCCTGCACTTGGGGCAGCGCTTGATGGGCGCATCGTCCTCTTCCATTTTGAACGCAGCACTGTGGGAGAAACGCCATGAGGACCCAGCACAGACAGATCCCACAGGAGACCCAGGAGCATCGGCTATGCTGGAAGCATCAGCTCCACTTCACAGACTGAGTTCTCTAGGTATTAGATGAAAACAAAAAACAAAAAACAAAAAACAAAGAACCGGAAACTCCAGAAAAAAAAAATTAACCAAAACACTGTGAATCAGCCAATTTGAGTTAGGAAAAATTAAAAAAAAAAAAAAAAAAAAAACCAGCAACATCAGCACGTATCTAAATTTAGAGATATTATGTATATAGACAAAAGAAAATACAGCAAAAGGCTTATTATAACGGAGGTATCTGAATAATCATGTTAAGGTCAAACAGTGTCTGCTTAGTCACAGAGCTGTCTACTTTCCAAAAGGTTGATATAAATTGTATGCACTTTGCTGTTAAAAGAAAAATAAATAAATGTTGCAAATGCACACACATAAACACACACCGTTCATTTGGATAGATCCACCTGGCTCTTCTTACAAAATTGTTTTCCTCAGAAGTTGGCTAGGTCTGCAGGGTTAGCACAAAGGGCTTTAAGCTGAGGTCAGGGTTGGCTCTGCTACAAACTAGCTGTGAAGCAACTCTCCAAGCCCTAGTTTTCTCATCAGTGTGACCGTGAGAAAAGATTCCGTGTGACAAGAGCACAGTGCAGGGCTGCAGCTTTTATGAAGTGCTTGATAAGGGGCAGCAGTAGTTCAATGTTGCTAAGAAAGATAACACAGACATTAGGTATGACTCACCTCATGCGGTTAAGTTTTAAAAGATAGGTAAGAACATTCATAAAAGCATCTGAAGGAATAAATGATAAACTGTTAAGAGAAGTGATCACTGATTATGGGGGTGCATTTGCTATATTGTTGAACTCGCTAAGTTAAACCAACATCAGCAGGAGAAAATGCATCCCTCCTTTGCAGTGAGCAGCTTTTTCAGAATTTAACACATTTGTGAGTATATATTTACTGAAGTTGAGCAAATTCTGGCATTCTGAGTGCATTCTGGCTGAAGGATCTCTCACAAGCTTCCTAGTCAATATGAGCATTAAATGTAGTTTCACCTTAGTATGAGCTGTCTGATGATTGGCAGTGAATAATCCTCCACTTGGGGTGCACATTCCAACTGAATGTGACTGTTTGGTCCATTAGTAGAAGGCAACAGAGTAAAAAATAATGAGAGAAGCAGTATGTCCTCCTAATTAGGAGCACAGAGTCTTGAGACAGACAGATCCTAGCTGTGCTATTTATATCTTATGTGTCTCAGTTTCCTCATCTGCAAAACAGAATAAGGCTAATAGCATCCATCTCTACAGGCTGTCGTGAGAATTACAGAGGTTGCACATGTTAAGCGCAGAAGCCAGCACATAAGTACCAGGCACTCAATAAACAGTAGCTATTATTAAGAACTGTTACTGAAAGATAACACAACGGTCACTAGCTCAAATGCTTCCAATTTAAAAGCAAACTGCAGACCAACCTGGCCACGCAGAATGTGATAGAATGAACTAAGGTTGCTGCAAGGAGCAAATGAAACAGCATATGTGCAAATGTTTCCAGAGGGATCCAGCACACAGCCAGCTCTGAGCAAACCGTAGCCCTGGCCTCCTTCTGAGAATGACTTTGATTTTGCAAAAAGCTGGAAGTCATGAGACACTGAATCTGGTGATCGAGGTTGGTTTTCAGGTTGGATAACACTGTTTTGGTTTGAAAGCCAGGCGTCGCCTTAAAGCTAAGGCACCAGTTTTCTCATGTGACTCACAAGATGATTTTGAACGAAACGGCAGGAACACCATGTACAGTGTCTCCTGGGGAGACATTTCAAGATGAAAACAGTTAAAATATGCAAGTTCTGGTATACTGTGCTATGCATAAAATTTTGCACGATATAGACAATGGTTTTCAAATATTTCCTAGTATCTGAGTTGGATTTAAAATTATTACTAATAACATTTACTGTAAACTCATTATAAATGCAGACAAGAGTTTTGACAGTTTAATCACAATCCACATGTGGCCCAGCATCTTGAAGGGGCGGGCAGGTGATGCTAAATGAGTGAAGTGGTCAAGGGGCTGGATAAAAACATGAGTGAGGAGAAGATTTAACCAAAAAAAAAAAAACAAAAAAAACACCCTCCAATACGAAAACTAGCTGAGTGTCTTCTCACTTATAAATGGCAGCTGATAGGCAGCCTCAGTTCCAGGGGGACAAGAAGGAGCGTGAGGACTATGGGGCTTTGGCCCAGGAGGTGCCCCAGGCAAGGGCCGCTGCTCTGCTGCGCTGGCTGTCAGCAGGGGGAGGCAGGCTCGGAGAGGCTCAGGATTCAGATTTCCCAGAGAAGCCAGAAATTCCAGTTTTTATGTGACATCTTCTGATTTTTAATTATTTCCACAAAATGAGATTTCTGAATTTTGATTTAGATCGCCTTTGGAGAATAATTTAAATGAGACTAGAATGTCACAGATAAAGAAAACTAAATCATCAGGCTCCAAACACTCACCAGCCTCCATCTAACGTTTTGAAGCCTCTAAGATGCCAAGTACAAGTGAAGTATAAGTACAAGTGGTTTGTGCTTGCAGCTGCCTGCCTGATGTAGGCTGCTCAGAAAGGCACAGGCCCTGTGCGTCAGGAGCTCAACCTGATGGCAGAATCGGCCCTGTCAATGGAAGAACTCCAATCCAATTATGTCCAGGGTTGTAACAATGCAGACAATCTCAGGGGGAACACAGAGGGTGGAGGCCCCAACCCTGTCCTGGGAACTGGGAAGCTTGAGAAAGGGATGTGATCTCCACCTGAAGTGTGGCAGGAGCCCCCAGGGAAAGGAGGAGGGCGGAGCAGGGCGCTCCAGACACAGGAAGAGAGGTTCGCCCGGAAGGAGACCAGGGGTGTGTGGCAGGGCCCCTGAGAGGGTCTGGGGCTAGAACAGGGCACAGGGGTCACGTGGAAAGGAACGGGAGTTGCGGACAGTGGAATGGGAAGAGGGGCACACAGGGAGCAGCTGGTGAGCACACCCTGGGGAGGGTGGTGGGCAGAGTGGCAGCTCCTCTGTGAGGATCCTGGACTCAACAGGAACAGGGTCAAGTGTCTAGTGGAACCATGTGACCTTGCAGATTTTGTAGGACAAAAAGACCTGGATATGATCAACTTCCTATGCATCAACCTACGAAATGTCAAGGTACAGAGCACAGTGCGGCAGCATCCTCCTGGGCAAACAGCCCGACGATGGCTGCAGGGGAGGCTGCCACCAGCGAATGTCTTCCCATCCCCTTCCGGACAGTATGTATGACTGGTGCACCCTACTCTTGCTCTGGTTCCTGTACCCCCATTTCAGATCACCTTCAACACAGTGAAGTCTTGGAGAAACTTCAGGTACTGCAGGACTTGCAACCCTTAGAAGTCACAAACCATGCATGCATTTGTCATTCTAGCCGAGCCGTGTTAAGTGTGGTTCTCACACACCTTTCCATTTCCAGGGTCTCACACAGTGCCTGGTACACAGTTCTCAAAAATAAATAGACATACAAATAATGACAGGCTTGAGTGAGGCTCAAGAGGTACAGTGTGTGTTAGGGTTGACTGAGCCACAGCCACTTACACTGTAACAGCACTTTTAGGAAGAAACATGCCTGCCTGCTTCTCCTGGCCCACAGCCCACGCCTTTGTGGCAGAGTGTGTACAAAGGGTACCTGGTCTCCCCGGGAAGGAAGGTGATCGGCATGGTCTCCGGGCAGCCCTGGCCAGGGTGCCAGCTGGCTTTGCAGGTGGAACAGAATTCCATATGGCAGGCTTTGCACTGCACTGGCTGGGGGGTCTGAAGCCCCACGTCCTGGAGCTGACACACAGCCTGGCAGGTGGACGCTGGGCACCAAGTCCGACAGGGATCAAACAGCACCTCTGGTATAGGGAGACAAAATGGGCAAATCAAACTTAAGCCAGAGGGTCATGTGGGCTTCAGAGGAAGGAGCCCCTCAGTGCACGGACAGAGAGAAACACATCCAGGTAATACAGCCAGCACCACCAGCCCCAACCGAAGCACTGCCCAAGTCACCCTTCCACCTCCACCTCCCAACCTCTTCCTTCATGCAACAGACCTCCAGACACCCCAGGCATCCCTCAGGAATGCTGCTCCTGTCCCTGGAATGCCCTTGGAGCCCTGGGTCAGCCCTGCTTGCCTCCGGGACTCAGCTCACAGCTCAAAGGCCTCCACATTCTGGAAAGCTTGTCCCACCTGCCTGTCAGGTTTCTCTGAGCAACGCACATCGTGCTAGCTCATCTGCCTCCCGTAGGGGACAGCTTTCTGAAGCCGGGCCCCTGATGGCCCGTGTTGGGCACACACCCAGCACCAGGAAAACGCTGTTAGAAGATGGAAAGGAAGAGGGAAGAAGATGGCTGGATTATTCTTCTAACCAAATAGTTCACCTGCCTAAGATGGCCTCCCCTTCTCAAATCCAAGCCATGAGTTAACTACGGAGTGAAACCAACCCTTCAAGGGCCAGATTTTCTCTCCGAATCACAGCGCACATTTCTAAGAGCCCAATCTTATGGAATTGGCCAAGAAGCTTATTTCTAAAAACAGGACACCTTGACACATCTATTTCTTCACATCCTTGTCCAAAAATTACATTTCTTTAAATTACTGGCTGCCCTTTGTAAGGAGACTGGTTGTTCATTTCATCTTCCCTCTTGTCCGGCATGACGCCGAATTCTCGATGAGGGGCCACCCCAGGGAGAAGGCAGGCTCCGCCAGAAAGCTCTCCGAGGCCAGTGCAATGTGGGCTATTTCCAAAGGCGTTCTGGTGGGCCACTGGTTTCTAAGTTTTCAGCGGGGCTCTTCTTGGGAAGTCGTCGTCTGTCGGGACAACTGAGTTTCAGAGACGACTTGAAAGGCGATGACAAGTCCTTGCAAATGTCCGGGCCCTGTGACTGGCAGCCGGGCAGCTCCCGCTCACCTGCATCACACATGGGATTCCTCTCACTGGAATCCACAACAGGCTGGCGCCACGCGTGGACCAGGACTTCACCTACACGCATTGCCACGGGACCAGCAGCAAATGAATGACAAATCACCAGCTGGGTGTCCTGACGGTGCACACGCATATGTACGTGTAAGGCTCTGTGTGTTTACATGTTCCCCCAGTACACGGGGAAGCCAGATTCAGCGCTCTAGAAACCATCTTGTGTAGGGTCTAGCTTTAAACTAATCTAGTCATCTAATCCAGGGGCTGGCAAACTTCCTCTGTAGAGGGTCGGATAGTCATCATAGAAGTCGAGGACCAAGTTGTTTCTGGGTTTCTGCAGTAACTACTGGGTTTTTGCTGTTGCAGCACAAAAGCAGACACAGTGACCTGGAAATGAATGTTCTAGCAAAACTTGACAGCAGCAGGCCACTGGCCGGACTGGATCTGGCCCACTGGCCATGGCAGGCTGACCCTTGATCTCATCTGGCTGCCCCCTGCCTTTTTTTTAAAGCGTGAATTAATCAACAGCACAAAAACCGTCCGAATGTTAGGGGTGGTAGAAAATTAAGAAGAACTTGATAATAATGAGGAACACTGGAGGTCAGGAACAGGTGCTCTACTCTAATTATCTTCATTAGAATAATCTAAAATCCCCAGGGTGCTCCTCACATTGAGTGAATGGACACATTTAGCTCTTCTCTTACTTGTGGATAGTTTCTGCATTTGCTTTCCTAAGAATGTTCCTAGCTGTCAGTTCTGACAAGTGGCTTTTTGAGAAAATGTAGTTGTTGTCTGTGGGTCACCTGTGTGGGGGCAGATGCCTGGCGCTCCCCTGAGCTGAGGGTCCACAGCAAAGCAAGGAGGGGCTGCACGTGCCGGCCTGGGGCACCGAGCGCCACACTGAGCAGTGAGGAGGAAACGCCAAAGGCTAAAGGCAGCTGGCCTGGGTCACGCTCCCATCCCGTACCTGCGATGCCTCCAACACCTCGCTGCCTGCCGTCTGTGCATGCTGTGGGGTGAGCCCAGCGTTGTCCCTGATGAGATAGGAGGCCCGTGTCTGCCCAGCCCTGCAGGAGGATGCAAGTGCTCTGTGCACTGAACAATACACTGCGCGCGAAGAGAAATCCTCGCTCACTCTTTGCTCTCCTCCCATATAGCTCTGGGGCTAGACCCAGAAGGGCAGTGCTGCCTGCTAGGGACCCTTCCGTCCCACTGTTGTCCCCACCCCTCCTGTGCAGTGAGGAGCTTCTGACATCAGCAAGGAGCAGATGTCCCAAAGCTGGGTCTCGGTCTCTTCATGCATGTGATGGTCATGCACCGCCTCCTGCCCAGCCTACTGGCTCAAGAGTGGGAGATGCTATTATGCGCCCCCATCACGAAAGGCCCCCCAGGACAGCACGCAGGGGAGACCTGGCTAAGGTTTCCATGGGAACGATTTAAATCTTATTAGTTTTGTCCTCACAGAGCTGTGACTTGGCACTGCCTGTCCTCATACGGACAGATTCCTCATCGAAAAGGTCAGGGACAAATGGCTGCTCAGACTGCTGACTGCAAACGTGCTTCCTGTGCTGCCACGGCACGTCACATCCTGTGAACACGGCCCCAGGCTCAGGTGTAGATGTCTATTAACATTCTGCATTATCCTCCCCATTATCCTCCCCAACACGTACTACATACGTGTGTAGTGTATGAGACATATTTTCAAACAGAGCAAATAATATATTTTTGGCACACTAGAGGAAACTAATGTTAATTCTTATCTCCCAGAGATGTATTTATCGCAGATTAATGAAGCGGGTCTCTAAGAACTCCCTGCTTAAAAATGCCTAAGACTTTTTAAAAAGGTGACTTTCCTTTCAAAACAGTTTCCTTTCAGAAGCACATGACAGATGACAGTGCACCCAGCATCCCCTCTCATCCCTGCACTTACTACCCTGCCCAGCCGGGCTGCTGCCTGGCGTGGGGCTGGAATGCTGGGTTTGATCCTACTGTGAGATGGTAACATTTTCAGGTGTTGGCTCTAGTCGGGCCTGATTACAGGTGGATAACCCGTTGTATTATTTAATCTCTCTGAGCTTTACTTTGTTTTAAAAAAACAAAACAAAACAATACATGGTGAGATTTGACGTCAGCATTCACTTGGCCAGGCACTGGGCTGGCAGTGGGACGTAGGCATGAGGACCCACAGTCCTGTCTCTGGGACGGCTGAGCCTCCAGACAGAGGAACGTGTGCAGGAACGCCCTTAGCACAGCACCGCTGGGTCTCAGAGGGGCACGGGCGTCGAGTGTAGCATGGAGAGAGGGGTCCACACCCCCTCACTCAAAAATCTGTCCCTCCCCAGACTCTGGAGTGAGCCAGTTGTGAGGAGGTGCTCAGAATGAAAACCCAGCTTCCTGGCCCCCTTCCCTGGCTTCCTGCTTGCTCCAGAAGGGGAGACATGGACACTAAATCCAATGTCTCCTCTGTTACATCAGAGGAGACACTCTAAGACTAAATGCAGACAGTGTGCGCAATATGACCTAACCATAGAACTTTCTGGTAACTAAATGTTTTCAGAAAATCATTGAACTGTCTCAGTTTTCTTCCAGAGCATCCTCTACTTGACTAGATTTTAGAGGCACACAGAAATCAAAATTTGCTTTCTGATCTTGTCTCCAAACTCTTTCAAGGTGCTGGCTATAATCCATAGCTATATTTTAGCTCTGACATTCTAACATTTTATCTAGACAGGTCTTTTATTGTATCAAGTCTGAATACTTAAAAAAAATACTTTTAACATAATGTTAGTACAATGTTTTAAAGTGAGAGGTTTGAGAGATTTTTTTTTTAACGGAAGCCAAGTTGGCTTCATGTTTATGCAAAAGGAAAAAAGATTTTTTGACTAAGCCAAAGTACTAAAGAAATAACAGTTAAAATTATTAGGTTGGAAAATGTACCCAGCTGCATTTTAAAATTAAATTCAATGTCATAGAAAGTTCATATTCTTGTAACGCAAACAACAGCCAGTTTCTGTCAAGATTCTCTCTGGAAAATATTCTCAGAAGAGCCTGAAAGTCTCAGAAATCCAAATTAATCCGTTTTATTGCTCTACATACTGACTTTTGTACCAAATGACATTATATTAAAGCTATAAACTGCCCCAAAGCAAATGATATACGACACTTAAATAAACACACTCTTGAAAACAAATGGCAATGCCATGAAAAATCCTGTTTGAGTCTTTTTTAAGTAGGCTACATATTTTTTTTCTTTCTTATTTTTTTTAAGGACAGGGTCTCGATACGTTGCCCAAGCTGGACTTGAACTCCTGAGTAGCTGAGACTGCAGGTACATGCCACTGGGCCCAGCTATCTCTAGCATTTCTTTTACACAGCAAAAATATACAAACAGCAGGTCTCTGCATGCAGCTAAACTGGGAGTCTCTGGATATTGTCCTCTGGTCTCGTCTCCTCTGCCGTCCACTCCCCATCTGGCCATGCTTTCACGTAAGCCCATCCTCCAGGGCTGTGTCTCAGTAGTGAGACCCTGTTCAGGTCAAGAACCCGAGAATCCGTGCAGGGAGAGGGAGAGCAGATGCCAGCAATCCAAACTCAGAATCTGTCTGCAGGGTCCTCACGATGATGTTCTGCATAAGGAGTGTCGCCTGCACACATCTGTCACTCGGCTCTTTAGCAGATGAGCCCGGGGCCCAGAAGAGATATGAAAACAAAGCCAAATAGAGTCCACAGACCCTTTACAGTTTCATTGCATGAGCCCGGAGTACTTCAGAGAGCAGAGCTAAAGACCTCTCCTGGACGTTCCACATGGCTTAATGCTTTGCAATATGATCCTGAGAATCATACTCTACTCTGTGCGCACCTGCCACACTGCTCTCCCAGAGGACCCCTGGGTCTGCATCAGGCCTGCTCCAGCCAGGAGGGCTATGCAGGGCCCAGTGGAGAGCGCATGACGAAGGGTCATGGGATGTGGTCCCAAAGCACCCACTATATTTAGAAATCAGGGCAAATCAGTTAGCCTCTCTGGGGACTCGTTTATTAGATAATGACAAATTAGCTTTGCAGAGTTGTTGTGTCACTTACTGGGATAAGGGACTTGATTATTCATTTAGCACCTACTATCTAGGCCTGTGTCCAGTGGTGAGTAAGTGCAGACAGGACAGCTACCATTGGACTGTTGTTAGGACGGGGGTTACTGTAATTTCTGCTATGCCTACCCTCATGACTTCCCTCTGTGACTTTGCATTTTTTAAATTCTGGGCCAGCCCAAGAGTTTAGCCCTCAAACTCTTAGGCTTAAGCTGGCTGAAATCTAATACCTCATGAGAGCCATCATCTTTAAACCTCCCCCAGGAGCCTATAAATCCCTATAAACAAATTGTGTTCCATAAATTCTTCCTGCTACCAAACAGATCACTAGACAAGGTCTTCAAACTGTGAGCTGTTCAGAGAATCCAGAATGTCAGTTTAATTTCAGAAGTTTAGTTTACATCAACTTTTTAACTCCTATCAAATGCTGTATAACCATATCTACCAAAAGAACTCCCCACAAAATTATCCACATTCATACATTACAGGAACCATAACTGGCAGACATATCAGGCACCTACCTCTTTCAAATTGTAGCTTTTTATATCTTTGCATAATTTCAGCTGCAACCATGCACTCAATCTAAGGGGAAAAAAATGCAAACAAGAAAGATAACAAGTTGAGGGCTACAATATAATGCAATGTACACCCAAACAAAACCCACGTTATTCTGACAAGTTCAGCTGTGCACACTAGAGCACATCAAACAGCCCAGTCTGTTCAATTGCACATGCCTCGTTCTCCTGTAGGTGGCCCTGTTTAGGGCAGGCAGCATCTGGGCAGCTAATTGCGGTTTCTAATCCTTCTTTGATCAAGAGCTCAACATACTGTTTCAGGCACTGAAAGAAAAACAGAGAAGGGTCTATAAACATCTTTACCTCCTTAATGCTGAAGAAATCATGATGCATTAAAAAAAGGACCAAGAACATTGTTGCATTATAGTTTAATATTTTCACTGTCTAGCCCATAGCAACCAACAAATTCGAGGTTTCGAGGTTTTATTCATTCAATAACTATTTATGGGTACCCATTCTGTGCCAGGGACTGTATGCTCAATCACAAAGCTAAGGCTATGGGTTAGATCCCCGCACAAAACCTCAGCAAACACAAGAGCCAAGAATTCTAAAAGCAAGAAGAAAGGCTGCAAGGGAGGCTGGGAGGTAATATTTCTCAAATGCCTATAAGGTGCAGCCACTGCATTAAATATTTTATCTCCCACTGTTTCACTGAAGCCTTAGAGCATTTTTACAAGAAAGGTATGACTGTTCCATTTTTCATATGTGAAAACTGAGTCAGCAAAGAAGGAAGTTGCCAACTTCCACAGATAGTACCCAGAGCCTCGATGTGAACCCAGGTTTGCTCAGACAACATGCTCACGTTCTCCCTGCTGAGAACCCAACTGTATTTGGCATTCCTCACTCAGGGTGCCTCACTTACCTGGCAATTACTCACTATCTACCTTACCTACTTGGAGGCCCTGCTTAAAGCCTGAAGTAAGTCAAACAAGAGGAAGTGAAGGAAACGAAGTAGAGTTAACATAAAAGATTCTGTGGTCTTCACTCCTGCTTTACAAAGTCTACTAGTCTTAGAAATCTAGTGTTCCCTGAAAAGCATATTATAAACAGCAATGAGAAGAAACAATATGGCCTTTGCCAGCTAGGCTCACTACCAAGAGAAACTAAATGTAGAGCTTATATAAGAACTCAAAGAGCATAGAAAATGATGTAAAATCCCACAATGGCATCCCCAAATCAACTTCAATCACAGTCCCAGTATAATTAAAGTTCATATTAGCAATAATATATAATATTACAATACCATTATTAAAATATAATAGCAATTAATCGAGAAAAATCCATACGCTATGTTTGCTGATACCTCCCCGCAAAAATGTATAATCCATTTTATTACAAGAACGCATGATCATTACTAATGAATGGGTCTAAACGGAAATCCAACTGCAATTCCTTCTACCTCCATGTTTAGAACAAGTCTGTTAATCTCTCTCTACCATCCTTATTTTCCTGCTCTGCAATTTAGGGTGGTTTAACCTACCTCACAGTGGAGTTGTAAGAATCTCAGGCAAGGGAAAAAGGTTAGAAGAATAACAGAAAGGAGTATATGCTTGATATATAAAGAATAATTTGATCTAAACTGGTAATACTCCCCATCCTAGCAAAATAGAATATTTCATTCACTGAAGACTCCAGATTGCAATATCTTTAAAAAATAAAAATCGGGCCGGGCGCGGTGGCTCAAGCCTGTAATCCCAGCACTTTGGGAGGCCGAGACGGGCGGATCACGAGGTCAGGAGATCGAGACCATCCCGGCCTACACGGTGAAACCCCGTCTCTACTAAAAAATACAAAAAAACTAGCCGGGCGAGGTGGCAGGCGCCTGTAGTCCCAGCTACTCAGGAGGCTGAGGCAGGAGAATGGCGTAAACCCAGGAGGCGGAGCTTGCAGTGAGCTGAGATCCGGTCACTGCACTCCAGCCTGGGCGACAGAGCGAGACTCCGTCTCAAAAAATAAATAAATAAATAAATAAAATAAAATAAAATAAAATAAAAATCAAGGTCATCCTCAGAAAGAGCCACTTCCCAAAGCTTTTCTCAAGAGCTACAACTTCAAGTGCAAATTACAACGTTGGTGGCTCCACACTGAACCCTGTGTTCCAGCCTGTGTTCTTTTGATCTGCCTGGGCTCTGATGATTGCAGTGGCTCTGAACTGAGGTTTACACAGATAATCCACATTTTGCCAACCTAAGGTTTAGGAAGACAGTTCCCAGAGTAGTGAGTATGGGCGAGCCCACGCTTGGAGTTCTACGTGAGACTCCAGATGGCAGAATTTTCAGAGATGAATTCATTAAAACCAATGCAAAGGCTTTTCTCAGAACAAGGGAGAGGCAGAGGATGAGCAAGAGAGGAGTCACACCCAGCCTCCAGCAGGGCTGCAGCCTGGTCCTGGGTAGTATCCGCCGACATGTTAAGTGCCAGTGGCGCTGTGGACTACTAGAGTGGTGAACCATTGTAACAATGAGCTGGACAGTTGGCAGATCAGTGGAACTTTCTGTTTATGACTGGGTGCCACATGACAAGGGAGAAAGACTGTAGGCTTCAGAGCCAGACAGGCTCAATCAATCCTTGTCCCTCAAGTCAGAGTTTGGGCAACAGCTCCCTTGACAATAAAATCAGAATGCCCATCTCCCTGCACTTTTGTGACAGTAATCTATGAAAGCACCTGGCATAATTCCTGGTAGACAGCACCAGCTACGTAAATAGTGGCTGTTGTTTCTTTTTTGTCTACTTACGTGATATGTCTCTTACAGTTATAGGCATTTAAAAATCCCAAAACCTTGGCAACAAGATCATTATTTTACTTTCTATTATGAAGTTTGTCTAAATTGGGTCTCTGGAGGATACTGGAATGCCTTAAACCAATATATGATGCTGGAGACTCTCAGAATATTGTGCGGATCAGCATATAATGATAGAACGTGACTCTTCTAAGAAGCAAAATACAACAATTAAAACCGGCATGAAGCGTACACCCATATGCAACAAGTAGTGAGTCATGTCTGGGTTTCAAAGCTACCCAAGAGTGAACATTATGTGTCATCAGGATGCAGCTATCTGTGCAATTTGCAAAAGGATTATGTTCTGGGAATATCAATTTGTTCACTATATAAAGAGAGATGAGGTTCCAAGCGCCTGACCTTGCATCCATCAAAAACAAGCCCAGCTTTCTTCCAGATATAAAGTGGGTCATGACTCACAAGCTATGGTTTTCATTCTAATTGCAAAAAGATGTCTTGACATGAGCACAAAAATAGGTAAACAGAGAAACTTCTGTAAAATACACAGCCTGAAAGCAGACACTGACACATTTTCCTACTATTGCACTCATTATAGTAGTCAAATGCTTTCTAAGTCCTAGATTCTATGTGAATCGCATTACCTATGTTAGCTCATTAAACATGCACAAAAGTCATATGGTGTGTTACCACGCTCACACGACAGATGAGAAAACCAAGGCTCAGAGACATTAACAACAGCTCAAGTAGAAGCACTAGGGCTCAAACCCACGTGTGGCTGGTTCCAAGGCTGGTGAGATTTTATGTCTGTTTTAAATTTTTTGCATACTTATTCCTCAATTGAAAACTTTTAGATGAGCCAGTTTAGAGATCTAACATACAACACGAGGACTAACTTTAATACAATTGTATTGTATCAGGGATTGCTGTTAAGTGAGAAGATTTTAGCTGCTCATCACCATAAAAAGCAGCTATGTGAGATGGTGAATATGCTGGGCTGCTTCGTTATATGACCATTGTATTATCTATATGTATCCCATAATACTACGTTGTAAACCTCAAATACAAACAATAAAATTTGTTTTTTTAAAAAAAGAACTCTTTCAAAAGCAATCATTCAATACGTATTTTCTGTTTACCTCATAAACTTTTTTTATAGACAAGGAATCGTACGTACTTTAAAGGGGCATAGTGTCAGTCAACCCCGAGAACATCTCCTTTATATGCTCATGCTGCTGCAAAACACAATGATTCATTTGCAAGGCTGCAAATGCGATCAAGACCCACACAGCCCAGTGTGGAGGAAAGAGGCGTGCAGAGATCATCATCACAATGCACTGTGCTCCGTGCTCTCCTGGGGCCACTTCAAGGGGACAGGGAGGCTCTAACGGGCCAGTACATGGGTAGAGAGGAGGGGTCCCCCCTGGGGGGGATCAGGGAAGGCTTCCCAGAGATGAAAATTTGGCCAGAGGGTCAAAGGCATTGCAGGAAAAAAGGGATCGGCCACACAGAGGGAAGAAAGGGGGGTAAGCCACAGAATGTTCCAGGAATTTCATTTTCCACTTTGGTTTCCAACTCTTTGAAACCTGATGAGGAGACAGCACTGCTGATTTGCTAATATACCTCCGGTGCGTCACAAGTTTCCTGCCAAGGAGAAGCGGCCACGGAGAAATATCTGCCTCGCCTAAAACTACAGCAAGTCTGATTTTTGTCTGCTTTTTCACACGAAGGCCTGTTGGCTACTGATGACACTACAAGCAGGAGAAAATGCCCAGAAACTGTGCTCAAAGGTGCTTATCTGGGATCCACGATTTATGAACACAAGCATTACATGCAGGCAGGTCCAAACTGAAGCAGCAAGAGTCCCACGAACGGTGGGAGTTGGGAGCAGACCCTGGAATCACAAGGCTGCCTTGAAATTACAGCTCACCCACTGTGCAGACATGTGGGTCTAGCATGGACCCTCGTCTCCCAGTGCCTCCCCTTCCTAATACTGTGGGATAAGCTTGGCGGACAGAAGGACAATCACTCCACAGCTCCATTGCCCCGGAGACAGTGGTGCTCTGGCATATTGCTCACACGCTCTGCAAGGCTTTCTCTCAGCCTTTCTAGAGCCATCAATAATCCATGGTCTGTTGATGTTTCTCCTCTAGTCGATGGTGAATTCTTTGAAAGCAAGATCTATTAATTATTTATCTTTCTATTCCCATACCTAACAGAGTGCTGGCAAACAGCAAGGGATGAATCAAAGCCATGCAGATACAGGGTGGATGGAAGGACACAGAGATGAGTAGAACACCCACAGAGTAGCCAGACACCTGGCAACACCTGGCTGTAGTTAAGCAGGCTGGAGGCATGACCCCCTGCACACCTTCCCTTCTGAGGACAGCCTCATGGGAATCCCCCTGGCAACTCTCACTGGGTGGCCCTGGGAACCTGGAGCGAACTGCCCAGCAAGCTGCACAGTACGTGTTCTGGCAAGGATCACTTTCCTCAAGGATATGGGAACGTGACTTCGCTCACAAGCTGAAGAGTTCAAATTATAAAGTTTGCTTTTATAAAGTTCTTGAAAAAAAAAACAAAAAACAAAACCCAGACTTTACGCATAAAATGAATGCTCTCATCTACATGAGTTCTCGCTTCTGTCGAGCCTTTAGACCCACCGTCTCCCATGCTCTCGCCACAGCCTTGGGTGGCGCGCAGGAGGCAGGCGCTCATGATCAGCTGCTTCAGGTCGCGAGGGGCGTGCTGCTCCCCTGCGCTACCTTTCTCCCAAGGTATCTAAGACTAAGGCCCTTCAGCTGCAGAACAAGAAGATGGTCCTGCTTTGCAGGGGGCATCCTTGCTGGAAGTGTGGATTTTGCCCTATATAAAGTAGGGCCCCGGCAAATACTAGTTTTTCTTACCCCTTCAGTGTCCTCCACCTACTTAACCTCATTCTGCCCATGCACAATTTCCATCGTCAAAGAGTCTTCCAGCATGCATGCTGTGTGTGGGCCCCCTGTCACTCATGTGGAGGGTGAGTGCACACCTCATCTCCTGCAGTGTAGAGAAGGCCAGGGGTAATGCCTCTGTGGTCCTGTGCGGCCCTCACAGGCCCTCACACGGTGGCTGGTGACTGCAGATGCCCAGTGAAGATGTGGATGGAATGATTTCATGTGAAATGCTCTCTTTCAAGAACTCCAGGTGGGAAGGTAGCAGTAGCAAGGCTGTCACTTATCTGGGATTCTCAAGTCCACTCAGCAGTTAGCACTGAGCACCTGCTTTTGTGGGAAGGCATGCAGGGACCTGGCGTGGAGGCCAGGAGGATGCCCAGAACCCTGGCTCCCTGGCCATCCAGAGGTCTCAGGAGCAAGGCACGGCCGCAGGGCTGGAGGCGGAGGCTGTTTATTCCATCTCCTTATACAGGGAAGAGACCGCCCCTTCGTGTTGAGTTTGTCCAAGAAAAACAGCAGTCAGGAGAAAGAGAAGCAGGCTCCACCAGAAGGGGTGTGCTCAGGAACAGCACCTGGCCCGGGGGGACAGGGAAGCACGGGTGCGGTGGGCCGGGAGGCAGCAGCAGTGCTGAGCGGAGTGCAGGACTTACTCTTGCGGGCAGTGGAAATCGCACTGTGTCGGGAGGGGGCCTGTGTCATCCACGGCTGCCTGATAAGAACCCACTCAGGGCAGGGAGGCCAGTGCGACAGGTCAGGCCATCGGTTCTCAATCAGGCCACTGTGTCAGCAGGGCTTCGGGGAAGTGTTTGTGAGGGGACAGCTGGAGGCTAAAGGGACAGGGCACAACCTGTAGCTGGACCTGCAGCTACGCTGCGATCTACAAAAGCCACCAGAAGCTGGACGTTCTCGAGGAGGCTTGCACATGTGACCGTGCACCCGCTGCCAAAAAGGAGGAAGGTCGCTCTTTGTTCTCACAGTTGCCGGTCTTGAGGTCTGGGTGGCAGCCAAAGAGGCAGTGACAGGATCTGAAGACTGAGACCAGGGAGCCAGAGGCAGGGCGAGACTGGGGTGACAGCCAGGAAGATCTGGCTCTCTAGGGACGCCACTGGGCGTATCCTCCCCCTCGTCAGCCACAAGGGGAAGACACTGACGTGGAGGCTGTGCTGTCCACTATCTCACAGGGACTAGTGAACTGTCCAGCTGCCTTCCCCTCACCTCTGGAGGCAGTGCTGGGCTGGCGGAGAGGGAAGACCTGGGAGAGAACGCATGTTCCCTCCTTAGCAAGGAGCTCGCTCCTGCAGCCTCAGCTTCCGAACAAGTTGCAAGAGAAGCGGTGGTGTGGGCAGCGCGGCCCGTTTGTTCTATCTGTTGAATATGGAAACCCGGATTCACAGAGGAGCAAAAATGCGTATTTCACCCAGCCACGGCTTCCTCACGAAGACCTCCCAGTGGAACAGAACAGAGGCAGTGTGGTAGCAGGGTGTGCACACAAACAGCACCAACATGAGGCAGGAACAGGCAGAGACTCGACCTCTCTGTCCCTTCAACAAATATTTATGTACTCTGCACCAAGGCTGTGACATTGGGTGAAAGGCATACCATGGCTTGGCAAGTGTACTATGTTGAGGGTGCTTCAAAGCTGAGGCAGGATGATCCCCGGGTCAGACTCCTACTGGAGCTGGAACGAGTGTGTCTGTGAAATCGAGTGTGAGCGCATTTAAGAAGACCTGCGCAGAAGGGGACACATGCACAGAGGGCTTGAGAGGCGAGTGTGAGACAACGTGAGTAGGCGTGCAACTGCTCAGAATGTGTAACAGCAGAGGGTTAAGTTGTAATCGTGTGACACTTTCTTAATTCAGCCTCTGTTGGGAAGATCTGAATTTTCCAGACAACTGAAGATCATTCCAGCCCATCGTGAAACCGGAAGTTTTATTTGTCTGCTCTTTACCGCTTGTCTAAGAAAGGGCTGGGGAGACTGATAGGGATCCTGCCAATATTGGGGCAGGGTTGAGGATGCTACCTGCTGTCGGTCCTAGACAGGCCTCCTGGAAGAAAGCACTCAGGAGGGTTTTGGGGTGAAGAGTCAAATCCACAAAATGGGGAGAGAAAGCAGATCCCAAGGATCCTTCCCAGGTAGGAAGAAGGGGCAGTGTTCTGAGAGGGAGGGAAGGCGCTCTCTGACCTTAACTGGGGCAGGGTGTGCAAAGGTGTCCAGAGTGGCCCTTCATCCCTTGGCTCATTTTCTGAGCAAAGCCAATAACAGGAATCAGCATTTTCTCAAGGACCCTTAATAGACACCAAATGTCTAGTGCAGAGACAGCCTGCTTCATGGCATAGGCCCATGCTTGTCACCAGGACCTGTGTTTTGAGAAGGGACACCCACCTCCTCAATGTCAGAGGGTGGAAGAGGGTAAGGAGTCCCACTTACATTAGTGTCTATTTCAGAGAATATTGTTGGACTGGCAGGCCACGGACAGGGAAGCGAGGATGGGAGGCTTTCAGGATGTAGCCATGGAGAGAGGACAGAGGCTGCCAGCCTGGTCCCAGAGGTCCCAGTGAGGGAAGGAGGCAGTGAAGGGGCTGGGGGACAGGGTACCAGGACCCACCTGTGAAGACCAGCAAGGGTTGGGGTAGCAGGGCTACAACTCTCCTCTGAGGCCAGTACAGGCATCGGAGGCAGGAGTCACAGGGCCCTTACCCTCTCCTGCCCTCTGACACTGAGGAGGCGGGTGTCCCTTCCCAAAACACAGGTCCTGGTGACACGCGTGTCAGTGTCCTGGGAGCATTTTGCAGCACAGGCTGCGATCTTCTGGCTTGCCACTTATCCTGTGTCGTCAGGTTACAAAGTGTCATTTCTTGTTAATCGTGTAGAGAATTGCTCACCCTCCACATTTTAGTTTTTCATACTCTTGATTAGGAAAAACAAACATCAAGTTAGAAAAAGTTATAACTACAGCATCCCTGGGCTCTGAGTGAAGTCCTCTGCCAAGATTAATGTGCAGGATCTCTGACAACTCCAGACCCTCATCAAGCTGTTCTGCTTCATGGAGGTTCTGGGCTAACAGAGATCTGGGTAACAGAGATTGTTGGGATCTGGGCTTTAGACTGGGACAGAACATAGCTGTCATGATTTCAGGGGCAACACTAGGAAAAAATGCTTTTCATGAAAGGAAAGATGCCACCGAGAAAACCACTTTGTATGTGTGTATAAATCAGGGTCTGTGAAATTCTCTAACAGCACTTCAGTTCATCAATACCACAAGTTTAAAAAAAAAAAAAAAAAAAGGAGTGGCAGATATGCAAGGAGCAGGTGCACCTGAGTCAGGCTTTCCAGCAAGCACCTCACCCCAGGACAGGCCCCTTGTCTCCGAGCTGCAGCGTCCTCCCATGAGATGGAGAATCCTGCCTATTTCACAGGTTTGTATGAGAAGTGAGATGAAGCAATAAGCTACAGTTTTAGAAGGACTCTAAGAATCACGGATAAAAATGAAGACGACTCTGGTTGTAGCCTGTGAGTTGTCAGCAGGGAATCTGAGGGGTACAGTTGCTGGTCTTAAGACAAAGGAGGTTGGGAAGCCGTTCTGTGTTCTGGGAACATGGAACAGACTTGCAGAGGCAGCTCTTTACTTTGCAGGCATCCGGCAACTGGAAGCTGAAGCTCTTTGCAACAGCCCTGGAACTCATCCTTTGCACCCTAAAGTCACTCCACCCTCCAAGTCAGCCTTCTCCCCATCTGAAAAACCAAGACTAAAAGGATGCCCTCCGCTTAGGAGAGGCAACTCTGATGGCTGGATTCATGCATCTCTGAACCTCTCAGACCCCAGAAGAGAGGCCTGGGAAGCCCACCCACAGTCCTTGGAACCCCTAGGAGCCAGCCTGCAGAGCAGACATCATCAGTCAGCCTCCTGGTGCCTAAACTCCATACTGAAAGAGCAAGCCTGGTTTCAACCATTCTACATCTACTAGGCTTTCGTGTAGACTTTCATTTGACTGTTCATTTGAACAGAGGGACCTTGAGCTGAAGGACAGTTTGAAAACGATTTCCCAGCATTCACTCTTACCAGGGCAGGCCAATACCACAGTGTAAGATATTTAGTTTCTTCTTAATCTGATGACCCTATGATTTCTCAGATACATCTCATAGAAAACACAGAGATAAAACCAAAGCAACAGCAGTTGCAATTGTAAAAATAAGACTAGAAAGAGAACCACCTCACTCTCACCTGCCTTAAGCCACTTAGAACTCAAGTATGTAATGTCTGAGCATCAACATTTTTTCGGAGGGCCACTATGTGCCCACATTTATGAAAAAGCAGAACACAAGAAATCCCCTTCTCTTCAAAAGCTCCTTGAGTGGAAGTTACAGATCAGGGAACACAACCGCCACACAGTATGTGAAATGCTACGGTAAGTTTAAGCCCCAGATGTTTGAAGAGCTGAGAAACATTGAAGCCCTGTAGTTTAGGATGGCTCAGTGTGGAAAACTGAAAACACATATATATACGCATGTACACACATATATATTTGTACGTATATATATGTGCATGTGTATATGTATATTTAATATCCTTATTCTGTAAGCTTTATTCTATTTTTAATTTTTTTATTTATTTAAACTTTTTTTGTTAAAAACTAAGACACAAACACATTAGCCTAGACCTGCACAGGATCAGGATCATCCATGTCACTGGCTTCCACCTCCACATCTTCTCCCACTAGAAGTTCTTCAGGGGCAGTAACACCATGGAGCTGTCATCTCATATGATACTAACAACAATGCCTTCTTCTGGATGCCTCCTAAAGGAGCTGTCTCAGGCTCTTTTACACCTCACTTATTTTTTCAAAAGTTGTAGTACATTCTAAAATAATGATTAAAAAAAAGTACAGAATAGTAAATACAAGGCAGAATGAATTTTTCAGCTCCACTGTAATCGTATGGGACCACCATTATATATGTGGTCTATCATTAAGCAAAACATGGTGATGTGGTGCATTACCGTACGTCTCTGCTGAGCTTTAGACTAGTAGAAACCTCAGCAGAGTCCTCTCAATCTGGACCCATCGTGCCCCAACACCCCCTTTCCTTCGCTGGTGGCTCTATCCGTTCATGCTCTCTCAAGGAGATAGTTCAAAAGCCCCTGAAGCCTTCCTGGGTACTTCTGGCAGAATTCACTGTTCTCTCTGTGCTGCCACCCACTATCCACACTGCAAATATAGCCCTTAAAGCCCCAAATGATCGCAGCCCACACCTGCATCTCCCGCTGCGCAAGGGATCAGAGGGGGCGGGGATTATGTCTTACCTACATATCCAGGGCACCTCGCACAAGCCAGGTTGCAGTACACATAATGCAAAGCTAACAGGGACATAAAGATGTGCAAAGGAAGACCATCCCCCAAATCAGCTTAATTTCTAGGTGAGGAAATGCCACTTATTTCCCAATAAGTTACCTAATCAGAAGCTTAGGGTTTACATGTAGCTTTTCTGCAGTATACCAGGTGAATGACCTTGCAAATACATAGGAAAAAAAGGAAACAATGTTGTATTATTTATCACCAGGCATGCTACTGCTCAATCCTTTATACACATTATCCCATTTAATTTATTCATGAGGTCGATCATATTTTCGAGATGAATAAACCAAGGCTTAGAGAAGTTAGGAAGCTTGCTGCAAATCACACAGCAAGTAGCAGAGGCAGAACAGAGATCTGAACCTATATTCCATTGCAATGTTCAACCACACAACTCAACCAACCATCTGGTCCCAACTTTTTATTTAAACAACTAAGAGTCGCTTTTATTATAGTTATGCATTGTGTGGGAAAGATTCTGTCTACTAAATGTTACATTTTGTTGGTTTGTTTGTTTTTGAGACAGGGTCTTGCTCTGCTGCCCAGGCTGGAGTGCAGTGGTGTAATCATGGCTCACTGCGGCCTCAACCTCCTGGGCTTGAGCAATCTTCCTGCCTCAGCATCCTGAGTAGCTGGGGCCACAGGTGTCTGCCACCATGCCCTGCTAATTTTTTTATATTTTGTAGAGCCAAGGTCTCACTATGTTGCTCTCAGGCTCCTGAGCTCAAACAATCCTTCCACCTCAACCTCCCAAAGTGTTGGGATTACAGGCATGAACCACTGTGCCTGGGCAAAAAGTTACATTTTTATCTTTTTATTTATTTTTATTTTATTTATTTATTTATTATGAGATGGAGTTTCACTTTTGTTGCCCAGGCTGGAGTGCAATGGTGTGATCTTGTCTCTTCAACCTCCACCTCCCGGGTTCAAGTGATTCCCCTGTCTCAGCCTCCCGGGTAGCTAGGATTACAGGCACATGCCACCACGCCTGGCTAATTCTTGCATTTTTAGTAGAGACGGGGTTTCAACATGTTGGCCAGGCTGTTCTCGAACTCCTGACCTCAGATGATTCACCTGCCTCAGCCTCCCAAAGTGCTGAGATTACAGGCGTGAGCCACTGTGCCCGGCCAAAAGTTACATTTTTAAGTAACAACTTTCCATGGTTATATATCAAAATCCTGTCATCCGGGTTTTAATAGCAAAATTCCTAATCACCAATAAATAGCTGGTATCAGAATAGATTTAAATCTAGCTCAAAGCAAAAAAAAAATTATATAATTTATATACATATTTTATATATATAAGTAACATATATAAAATATATGTGTGTGTATATATGTTTTATTTGGCTTATTCAACCTTGTCATGGTTAAAAAATAACTTTCACTACACTATTATTTTAAGAACTAACAGAAATGTAGACATTTCTACCTTCCCAGATAACTAGGGACCTGGGTCTTGGGATGGGACCACAGCACTGCCCTTTTTCAGCTTCACGTGTTCCCACCTTTGGGATGAGAGTATCTTCTCTAGTTCTAGCAGCTGTCTGAATGCAAACAACTCTGCCAGCATCACCACCACATTCACATTCTCAGTGTAACTGTCAAAAGGCACAAGTATAAGTCAGCCCTTAATGGCTTTAACATGTCCCATTTTAAGTTAAAACATCTTCTACATTTTAGATTTCAGCCCATGAGGAACATCCCAGGTCACTCTACACACAGGTTGCATCTCTGACTGACACAACGAACATGGGATTGACCTCATGGTGGGATAACAGCAGCCTGATTTCAAAATACATGTCCACAATCCTTTCTCTCCGGCCAGTGCTCCAGCACGGAATTTGTTGGTGATACTTACATGTCACTATTTTGCACACAAATGTTCAGGTTTACATTTGGCCTTCAAAAGTTAGATTTCACACTAATCCAAATGGAACAATTTAAGACATCTGGTAGCTCATCACCCCCAAGCTCCCAAGGCCTAGCACAGCACCTGGAACGTGTGAACAGGCCCCACACGCAGGATCTTGTGACCTCCAGAGAATCACAAAGAAGCCACCAGGTACCCCGCAAGCAAGGAAAGCCCTGGAGAACCTGCTTCAGGGGAGTGCCGTATTAGCAATTGCTACGCAAGTCCCTTTCGTGCTGAAATACATTTAAGGAACACAGGAAAGCGGACAGTACGTCTTTGACTGCAGATGTCTCGGTACATTCACCCTGCTCTTGGGCACCCAGGAAGCCTTGGTGGTGGAGGATGTGGGCAGGGATGTGGCATCCGTCATTAGCAAACCCACTGAACCACACAAATCATTTCTGAGTGCATCTTGAGATAAATGTTCTTCAGAAGACATTTAGGGAGAGCTGCCCAAACTCTGTTTTTACTCCTGCAGTTCTAACCCCAAACTTAGAAGCAAAATGAGAAAGAACTAGGGCTGCTGACTGCCTACCACATGACTTCACACGTTCTTCCACTTGAACTTCGAGGTAAACTATTTTTACCTCCATTATACAGATGGGGTAAACGAGGCTTGCTCAGGGCAGAAATAGAGCTGGCATTTCAGCTCCAGGACACCTGACTCCGAATACCATGCTTTTCCCTCCAGCCCTGGACTCCTTGAGATAAAGTTACTTCAGCACTTAACTGTAATTTTGTAGTAACTGTTTTTTTTTTAAGAGTGCCTCTTTTTAGTCTTAATTTTCTTCCTTCCCATGTCTGCACCCCTCAGAAAAGGACAGTTGCAACTCCTCTGGCCACAGACTCGGGGCTTCTCCCCATGCCCTGCCCCCAGCTTGAGGCAACCTGCAGCCCACACAAAGGCAAAGGCACCACCGAAAAGATCAGGACACCCCGACACCTCCTCCCTTCTCAATCTTCAACACGCAGGTGCTTCCTTCTCTTCACGCTACAGCGAGCTGCGGGCAGAGGTGGAACTAGTTTCAACATTTTAAATTTTGGTAAATAGTTGTGAAAAAAAATCACAGCAGCGTCACTGTGTTTTGGTGTCCCCAGCAGCCTCTTTCGGAGAACACAGTGCCAGCTTCTTCCTTCACATCCACTGACTTCAGTAAGGCTTTTGGTCTCAGTTCGAGTGGCTTATTTGTTTTTACTACAATTCTCTAGAAATAGAAAACTAAAACAACAATAACAAAAATGAAGGCCTCAGCAAAAAAGTCAGGGAGAAGCAACTATTTCAAGGGTAAGAACACAAGCTGTGGCCTCTGACAGCAGGCAGGTGACTGCAGAGACCGCAAACGCGCCCCCCCACCCCCACCCAACAGGCAGTTGTGGCAGAGGGGGAGCCATTCAATCAGCTGGGAAGATGTCCTTTCAGGCAAGAGGAGGTGATTTTGTGTAAAGCTGATTATTGAATTCATCTTGATGGGTTCTACCATCCTAACCCATCTAGAAATGACGATAAGCCCCACTCACGGTGCTAAAAGGACGGAGATCAATCTCCCTTCTATCCTTCTCCATCTCAGAAACATGTCAAAAGCAACTTCCTTTCCTCCAGGTTGGAGCTGTCTTCCTGGCGCTTTAATGAGGCACATTTCTTGGATGGCAACTACAGTACTGAGATCAATACACTTCATTTCAATCCGTGAGTTTTTGCTGATCAGCTCGTCTGGGTCCTGCACTAAACTAGGTGCTAGGTGGATAGACAATGGGCCAGAAATTCTTCTGCCCTTAAGAAAGGCTGAATCTAGCATAAACAAGAAACAGAAGACATAGACATAAATGTCTGTAAAGCTCCCTCTCCTTATCTATAAAACAAAGATAAAAATATTTGCTGTGCCTACATACCAAGGACATCATGAGGCACAAATGAAATAAAGTCTGAAAGCTATGCAAGAAAGATGAACGCGTCAGTGACTGTTCGAGTGACAGATTGTAATCCAGGCATTTGCAAAACCCACAGGGAAGCCGTCTACACCATCCACATACAACAGCAGTTAAATTCAGAAGCAACTTCTTTTTTTGAAGACAGTTTTTCATTTTTCTTTTCTGTACTTTTTAAAATGATAAACATTGTGTTTTATTTTTCAGCTTTATTCAGTTATAATTGATAAAGACTGCCATTTTATACTAAAAGTGAACAATGTGAAGTTTTGATATACATTTTTTGTATACTACACTGTAAAACCATCAAGCTAATTAAATATCCATCATCTCACATAGTTACCAATTTGTGTGTGTATAGTGAGAATACTTAAGATCTATCCTCACAGAAGATTTCAAGTATGCAAAACAGCATGATTAACTATAATTATCATGCTGTACGTTAGGTCTCTAGAACTTATTCAACCCATATAACTGCAACTTCACACCCTTTGACCTATGTCTCCCCATTCCCTGCAGACCCCGGGCAACTACCCTCCTACTTCCGGCTTCTATGCCTCATTTTCTTTTTTCATTCCTCAAATGGACAGAAAAAACATGCAAAATTCAATGAAATTAACTATGAGTAAACCTCACACACTCATTTATCTTTTGTAATAGATAAAATCTGGGGTTTGAGTTTGACCCAAACCCCAAATTCTTGACTTAGAAGTCCCCACATTCATTAAGCCCTGAAGGATCATCTGGCCCCAAAAGAATGTTGGCTACATCATAATAAATATTAAATGTGATTTTAAAATATCTATATTCTAGTTTAGCACTAAGCCAGGGAAAGATGACACTGAGGATGGAATATTCTAACTACACACAATCACTAGGTTAGCACTGCCGTAACTTCAAACATGTGACTATCAAAATACATTTGAGATAAGGTGTGGAAGCTTTTGCTGTGTAGCAAGGAGAATATGCGCGATGATAAGTTTTGTGAATTGTTATCACGAGCTTCTAAAATTCTGTTTAACCGATTGCTTTTGCACCACAAGCAACTGTAATGGAAATCTTCCACTCTGGGAGCCTGCCTGACTAACAGAATAATTCTTCCAAGAACTGTGTGAAGGCCTCAACAAGAAGACGCCACTGTCAGGCAGAATTTAGTCCAAAGGTTTGCCTAGTGTCTCCGCAAACGAAAGCAAAAAGCTCATCCTAAAATCAATGCAACATGTATTTTATCCAAAAAGACCAACCAGAGTACAGAAGATGCATTGGCACTGGGCTATGGTTGTCATCTGCTCCACTGGGTACTCCCCAAGACAGAGCTTGCAAGACACCAGCGGGTCGAGGGCCAGGTCCCAGGTGGGCCGGTACCTTGCTGTGGTCATCGCAGAACAGTCTGAAACGAGAGAAGCATGGAAGGTCAGACCTCCCCACCCCTGGCATCCACCTGCTCCGTGGCAGGGGTCACATCTCCTGGCTGTAGCTGGGACCCAGGGCGGTGGCCAACTGACTGCTGGTGGGGCCTAGAGCATTTGGATGCTCCGAGAATTTTTTTTTTTTTTTTTTTTTTTGAGATGAAATCTCACTCTGTCGCCCAGGTGGGAGTACAGTGGTGCGATCTCAGCTCACTGCAACCTCCGCCTCCTGGGTTCAAGCGATTCTCTTGCCTCAGCCTCCCAAGTAGCTGGGTGGCAAGTGCCACCACGCCAGGCTAATTTTTTGTTTTTTTAGTAGAGATGGGGTTTCACCATATTAGCCAGGATGGTCTCGATCTCCTGACCTCCTGATCCGCCCGTGTCTGCCTGCCAAGCTCTGAGAAATTTTAACCAGGGGTGCCTGCCTTGGGTCTGTGAGTGGCTCCCTTACCATTCTGATAGTAACTTTCATGTCTGCCCTCAAAATGGCAAAGAACTCACCCACACACCCATTCTTCTCTCCCTCCCACTGATGTGCATTTTATTAAGACACCTGCCAACCAGGCTGCTAACCCAGGAGGGCAAAACCTCAGCCATCTTGGAAAAGAAGCTTTTGCTAAAATACATATTGCTTGGATTTAACGTTCTCCACTGTTAAAGACGTTGTGAATATCAGGACAAGCCCGGGTGGAAGAGTCAGAGCAGGAGGGCTTGGTTGGGGTTGTGAGGTCTGAGTTTTCAGGGCAGCTGGAAAGGAGATGGACATCCAACAGAAGGAAGAAATGTCGTAGCATCTTTCACCAGAAGACAGGGCACAAGGGCCCCCTGGAGGGGCAGAACCAATGCTGTGCTTTGTGATCAGAGAGAACTCTATTTCCAAACTCCCTCTGCCCACAAGCAGCACGGTTCCCTAACCATTCTCAGCCTCGGCTGGCTCATCCACACGATGGGGCTGATAATCCCCTCTCACAGAGGTGTTCTGAGGATGATGCGAGATCATAAAAGGGGTCAGCTGCGCACAGCAAGTGCTCAGGAAAATCCCTTCCTCCCTGTGATGGTTAATACTGAGTGCCAACTTGATTGGACTGAAGGATGCAAAGTCTTGTTCCTGGTGTGTCTGCGAGGGTGTTGCCAGAGGAGATGAACATTTGAGTCAGTGGACTGGGAGAGGCAGACCCACCTCAGCCAGGGTGGGCACCAGCTAATCAGCTGCCAGAGCAGCCAGAATAAAAAGCAGGCAGGAAAACGTGGAAAGACTAGACTGGCTGAAACTTCTGGCCTCCGTTGTTCTCCTGTGCAGGGCTTTCTGCCCTCGAACATCGGACTCCAAGTTCTTCAGCTCTGGCACTCCTGGACCTTCGACCACAGACTGAAGGCTGCACTGTCAGTTCCCTACTTTTGAGGTTTTGGGACTTGGACTGGCTTCCTTGCTCCTCAGCTTGCGGATGGCCTACTGGGGGGCCTTACCTTGTGATCGTGTGAGTCAACACTGCCTAATAAACTCCCCTTTACATAAACACCTATCTAATTAGTTCTGCCCCTCTAGAGGACCCCAACAAATCCACTCCCCTCCCTGTGATGTCTCCTTCAGCCATTGCTTAGCAGTCAGAGAATGTGAAGATGCCGCTGCACGCCGCAGGGAGGGGTGGGACTTACTGTCATTCGAGGAGCTTATTCCCAGGGTCAAGGAGCTGTCCTAACTTAAAACAAAAAAAAAATTTATCATCCCTTTCTCAAGTTTTGTGACTCACACCTCACTGGGTGTCACTGAGCGAATATTTCATTAGGAAAACCCACCTGGTGAATTCTACATGGAAGGAGAAGGGAGAATTCACCCATCTGGTGAATTCTACACGGAGGGAGAATTCTACCAGGAGGAGAAGACACGTCTGGCCCAGAAGGAAGCGCCTGCAGGACCCTGAAAGCTCACCCAGCAGATGGGACCCAGTGAGACAGGAGGAAGGACATGAGAGGCAGAAATGAGCCAGATCCGGGGAGGAGACCCTGACTATCAGAGCTCAAGCAACTGAGGGGGTGACTGAAGGCCACCCGGGATCTGCACTGGGAATCTGCGCAGGCCTTCGGCATCTGGGGCAGGAGTGGGCTGCAGTCGGAGGGGCCTCTTCCAAGGGCAGTTGATGCCTGTGAGTCACTCAGTCTAAAACACATGTGTCTCCCTCGTTACAAAAGGACTCTTTGGCACAAATTCCTCTGGACTGGCGAGCACTTCCAAGATAGTTTAAACAGGCATCATGATTTGACCTCAAGCTGGTGGGTCCTGAGGAGTGAGATAATTGGAAGCGTCACACAGCTCTCTGCGGCTGCAGGGGGTACAGACATCAAGGCTTCCTCCCCAAGGTCATTTTCATTTGGATCATTTCTCTACACCTTGAATTTTATGACTATGCTTATGCTTATGATTGCCATCGTTTTAAAACTCTCATGGGTTTTTCTGGGTCCTAAGCTGACGGGCCATGACATTTTTCTTTTTATTTCTCTGTATCTTTTTTTCTGTTTTAATACTTAATAATTTTTTTAAGTAATATCTCTTAAAGTTCACTGGACAACGTGATAATTATATTTTAAAATGTCAGCTGGCCCTAAATTGGACGACAAACCTTAACCCCAGGCACTGAGGCTTGGGGCAGGTGGCAGAAATCTGTCAGGGCTGGAAAAGTTTCAAGGGGGCAGTGGCTGGCAATTGGCTCCTCTGGCCTGGAGATTTGGGGAGAGCTTGTTTTTGACAATGTTGAAAAAGCACAGGGTACGAGTTCTATCAGGCTGTTGGGGAGGTTGTAGGATACAGGGTTCACACTTTTCAATCAAGCAGACCTGGCCTCAAATTCCTTTTTTTTTTTTTTTTTTTTTTGAGACGGAGTCTTGCTCTGTCGCCCAGGCTGGAGTGCAGTGGCCGGATCTCAGCTCACTGCAAGCTCTGCCTCCCGGGTTTACGCCATTCTCTTGCCTCAGCCTCCTGAGTAGCTGGGACTACAGGCGCCCGCCACCTCACCCGGCTAGTTTTTTGCATTTTTTTTTAGTAGAGACGGGGTTTCACCGTGTTAGCCAGGATAGTCTCAATCTCCTGACCTCGTGATCCGCCCGTCTCGGCCTCCCAAAGTGCTGGGATTACAGGCTTGAGCCACCGCGCCCGGCCTTTTTTTTTTTTTTTTTTTTTTTTAGCCACTTGGTTATATGACGTTGAAGAAATTACATAACTTAAATTTAACTTCTATGAACTTAATTTTTGTTTTCGTTTTGTTTTGTTTTTTCCCTCGGTAAAGCCTATATAACCATCACCACCCATGTAGACTTTGGAAGAATGAGTGAGAAGTAATATATTTACAAGTTCCTGGGAGATACTAGGAGCTTCGTAAGTGGAAGTCATTACAATAGGTCAGGTTAACAAGCTTAGACTTTAACCTACATAGACGAAATGGATAAAACAAGTTGTTGGGCAGAGATATCATATGGTAAAATTAGTCATTTAGGAAGTTCAATCCAATGGAGAAAATGTTTAGAAGAATCAAACCTCAAAACCTCCTAAAGCCTCCTCCCTTATTGTCAGCCATGCAGTATGCTCCCAGCCTGGACATCACCGAGAACGCATTCCCCAAGGGCAGAGCTTAACTGCTCCACAGAGTACCCTTGAATCCCCGCCTCCACCCTGCGTCAACAGTTCCCTGTCCCACAAGCCAGTTACAGCCTCTGTCCTGGACCTCTGCCCTGCTCCATCGTGCTTGGTCCCAAGACAATTCTCTTTCCTTCCAGCTTCAGATCTGGGCTCCTTTTCCTGTTTACAGCCTCTCTGTTGTGACCCCCCCGGCACGGCGTACAGGGCTCCATCTGTCTGATTTCCTTTCTGCCTGGACCATGATTTCTATTTGGCCCCCAGTGGCTTCCCCTGCCCTGGGCACAGGTCATCCCGTGGCCCTCACCTCCCATTTCCCCCACCAGCCCTGTGAGCTGGATTTGAAGCAGGTCACATCACCATTTCCAGGAATCACATCACTATTCTTTCCCCAACAGAATACACAGTCTCTCAGTTGTGCTCAAAATCGTGATTCAAATGGTGACAACAACAGGATATATTTCACAGAAAAAAAAAAAAAAAAAAAAAAAAAGGTCTATATTGTCTAAACCCATCATGGACCTTCCCTACACACAGGATGGCCTTAATATGATTTTGCAAACAGTGAACAGCTGCGAACTTGCAATTAGATTGTGCTAAGAGAACCACAATGCACAATAAAAGAAAGCAGAGTCTTTGTTTTCCTAACGGGAATGTCAAGTCATATGAAATGGCAAACTGTTTTAGGAGCATCTGGTCAGTTATAAGTATTATTCAATTTAAGCAATTCAAATCTGTATAAGGCAATTTACTTATTAAGCATAACTGAGGCTGTGCAAAGGATTGTGCCTTGTGATGAAAGAGGTGTGGACACAAGGATGAGAGAGAGCTGGAAGAGAAAATCGTCCATTGTGGAGAGATTCGGCAGATTCATGTAAGGTCCAAGGTGGTTCTTTGGCCACAACTATCCCATCTCTGAGCCCCAGGGCTATGGACCTCTGTAGGCCCCTATTCTTCCCACCTTTACTCCTTCAAAGCAAAACTGGGAAAGGTAGGCAGCTGCCAGCCAGTCGTCATCCACCTCTTACTTTCATGCCTTCCTCCAGCAAGTCCCTGCTCTCCTCCAGTAGCCTGGGACACTCTCGTGTTTCCTCCACAGCCTAACTCCCTTTTCCTTCCTTACCCCTTCTCCACATCCTGCAAACCCTTCACACCCAGCATCAGTCCTGGTGCTGGGTGACATCCCCTCTGATTTCCCACATCTCTCAGCTGTCTCCCCTTTCTCTGGGTCTCTGCTGTGTGTGGTCCATGAGGCTTCTTGAGCAGTGCGCTCTGAACAGCAGCATCAGCATCACCTGAGAACTTGCTGGAACGTAACTGGTTGGGCTCCAACCCAGACTCATTAAAACAGAAACTCCGGGGAGGTGGGTGGGGCGGCACAGTGATCCGTTTCCATGAGCCTGGCGGGGACTGGGATGCACAATGAAGCCCCCGAACCACTGGTCTGTACCATTCCACTCAACAGCATTTCCACCCAAGTCCGTCTGACTCAAGTCTGTGTGGGCTGAAGCCCACCAAGTGCACCGTTCTTCAACAATACCAACACTCAGCTGTCATGTCTACAAGGCCCTGGGCCAGACTCTCATAGTAACTCTCATTTCTTCTGGGTAAGTGTGGCTTTGGAAGTCTACCAGCTCACCAGTCTTTCTGGGTAAGTGTGGCTTTCAAAGTCTGACAGATGTGGGAATTTATCTCCTCAACTTGATGATACATTATCCAAGGGTAGGAACTATGTTCTAGCCTTCTGGACAGCGATCACTGCAGATATTCCATAATTATAACAACAATTACACACACACACACACACACACACACACACATATATATATATGTATGAGAGAGAGAGACTGTTAAATGTGCATCAGACATTGTGATCATCATTTGCATATACTACTTCATTTCTCTGCACAATGACTTTGAGACTTTGATAGTTTGCTGTTATTCAAACTTTACCAATGAGTAAACCAAGGTTCGGAGAGGATTAGGGTCACCTGCACAAACACAAAGGGCTCTTCACAGTCTGTGTGGCCCTAAGACACAGCCATTTACCGTGCTACTCCTCCTCTGTATATCCTCCTCAGCTGAATGAGATGGAGCCTTTTGGATTTGTAGAGATATAAGACAAACCAACTTCGGTGTTGCTTCTGAGCTTCCTGGGCTAAACTTGAGCATGTACAGATTGGCAGTGGCTGGGAAAAGCTACATCTTCATAATTTGGAGCTGTCATCAGCAGCAGAAATTGGAGAACGGTGGCTGAGTAGAAAGCTGGCTGTAAAAGAGCTGGCTGATTCAAGTGTACGGTTCCATGATGCTTTAGAAAAGTACTTGGACGCCGTCTCCTCCCAAGCAGATGGTGCCCACTCAATGATAAAAACTTAGCTATTTCTAGCAATCACACTCCTAGGTCCCCAGCTAATGTAAAAACTTACGTTCACATGAAAACGTGCACACGCATGCTTATAGCCGCTCAGCCGTAACTGCCAAAATTTGGAAACAACCGAGCTGTCTTTCAGCAGGTGAATGGGTAAACTATGGTATATCCAGGCAGTGGAATATTATTCGGCACTGAAAAAATAAGCCATCAAGCCAAGAAAAGACACGGAAGAAATTTAAAGGCACACTACTACATGCAAGAAGCTAACTTGAAAAGGCTACACACAAATTGATTCCAACTCTAGGACATGCTGGAAAAGACAAAACTGTAAGGATGATCAAAAGATCGGGGGTTACCAGAGATCATGGAGAGGGAGAGATGATCGGGCAGAGCACAAAGAGTATTCAGGGGAGAGCAACTATTCAGCATGAAGCGTAATGGTGATTACATGTCATTATCCATCTGTCAAAGCCCACAGAATGTGCAACACTAAGGGTGAGTGAAACCTAGCATGAACTATGGACTAAATTTTACCCCCCTGGCAAATTTGTATGTGGAAGCCCTAACCCCCACTGGGACTGCATCTGGAGATTTAGCCCATCTAGAAGTCTATATATCTATATCTATGTGTGTGTATCTGTATATGTGTGTGTGTGTGTGTGTAGCAATCTCTCTCTACATATATAGTAGTATGTATAACATGTTATATACAATATATCATGTTATATTATATATAACATGTTATATATACAATATATCATATGTTATATAATATATCATGTTATATTATATATCATATGTTATATTATATACCATATGTTATATGATATATGATACATGTTATATATTTATATTATATATGTTACATTTTATATATATATACACTGCTATATATAAAAAAATTATATATATGGTCTTTAGGAAGGGATTAAGGTTAAATTAAGGTTAAATGAGATCATAAGGGTGGGACCACAATACAATAGGACTGGAGTTACACAAAGAGGACGAGAGAACTCCTATGCGCTTTCTTGGCCATGTGAGGACACAGCAAGAAGGCAGCCTCTGTAAGCCAGGGGGATGTCCTCACCAGAACTCAAGCATGCTGGCACCCTCCTCTCAGACTTCCAGCCTCCAGAACTGCAAGAAAATAAATTTCTGTTGTTTCAGCCCCGCAGTCAATGGTATTCTGTTACAGCATCCCCAACTGACTACCATAGGAAATTATGAACCCTGGGAGAGAATGCTGATCAATGTATATTCATTCATTGTGACAAATGTGCCACTGTGGTATGGGATGTTAATAGCTAATTGTGTGTATGTGGGGATGGGTGTATGGAAACTCTATTATCCGTTCAATTTGGTTTGAACCTAAAACTGTTGTAAAAAAAATAATAAGGTCTTTTTTTCTTTTTTTTAAGAAAAGGGTACCTACTGTATGATTCTAATTATATGACATTCCAGAAAAGGCAAAACCCTAGTCAGCAAACAGATCAGTGGTTACTGGTGGCTTGGGGAGGGCGGGGAGAGCAGAGGAGGCTTGAGTGGCTGAGTACAGGGCATTTTCAGGGCAATAAAACTATTCTGGATGATACTGTAATAATAGATATGTGACATTCTGCACTGATCAAAACCCATAAAACAGAACTTTACAAAGAGTGATCCTTAATGCATGTAATTTAAAAACCAATCATTGAGGAGGTCAGAGGCATGGCGGGACACAATCCAGACTGTGACAAAGTTGCCACCTGTATTAAAAGCGGGTGGGGGAAAGGTGCTGACCAGAATGATTTCAGCAATGGGCCGAACCCGTAATAATAACGGCCAAGTTCATGAGCACTGCTCTCCAGATGACGAAGCTGCCTGCTGCAAGGCCTGGGTTAACAATTCTGAAGCCACTATCCCTTTCCACTGGAGTGGAACAAATAAGTAAAGGGATGGTGGACGGTGGGATCCAGGTTTCTCACTGTTGGAGTGGAAGGTCTCAGATGAACAAGGGTGGTCACGGAATAGAGTTGGCCTCATCAGTAGGAACTCATGTTTAGCTTCATATAGATTCAGGTGGCTACAAAAAGAAATCTATATAGATTTGTGGGCACACACCGGTTAGTGTACACACATATGTTTCCTTGTTCTAGCAGCTGACAGGGCACAGAAGGAATGACATCCCAGTTTGCAACAAGCACATCTAGTGCCCAGATCTTGATTCTAACACAATGTTCCAGTTACCGAAACTAGGGTTCCCTGGACAAACAGCTGATTATAGGACTGGGGAAGGACATTCAAGTTGAGCTGAAGGATGTCCAAACAGTATAGGAGGCAACTGAAAAAGCTCCCAGTGGTTGTAGCTGAAAAAAACCAGAGCAACAGAGTAGCATGAATTATCGCCCAGAATAGAAAATATATACCCACGAGCCCATACTCACATAAACAAATGGGGGAAAAGACACATCTCCCAGGCAGAAAAACTCCACATAATTTTCGTAGATGCTACACACTCAAGGAGGTGGAGCCTAACTCCTCATTCTGAAGTGCGCCGTAGAGAATGACTTCCTTCCAAAGAGTGTAGTTTAGAAAAGCGTGGAAAAAGGAGTTCACCCGTGTGAAGAGGACAAACGCTGCCTCTGTGAGGTGACCCCGACAGCATCAGGGGTGACTGTGCACATGGGTGGTGTTGACGGTGACCACACCCCTCACCCTCCCAGGATGTGGTGAGAATAAGGTTTCATCTCTGGGATCTTTCTCTCAAAACCAATAAACCCTGTCTTCTTATGAGAAGAGCATCAAATAAATCCCAATTCAAGAATACGCTACAAAATTCCTAACCAAAAACTGTCAAAGTCTTCAATGGAAGCCTGAGAAACTGTCCCAGTGGAGAGGAATCTAAGGAGATGAGACCCCTAAATGCAATGAGAGAACCTGGAACAGAAGAAGGACACTGGGTAAAAACTCAAAAAACTGAAATGAAGAGGGTACTTGAGTTGATAAGCACGTAAGAGTATTGGTTTAACATTGTGACAAATGTACTGAACTAATGCAAGATGTTAACAGGAGAAGCTGGGCATGAGGTTTATGGGAACTCTCTGTACTACCTACGTCATTTTCTAAATCTAAATCCGTAACGGTCTAACTAAATCTGAATCTAAAACTAAATCCGTAAATCTAAATCTAAACTGCCCTAAAATACAAGTTTATTTTTAAACGAAACACTTTGACAGTAAAAATCTGAGAAACACTAAATTAAATACAGTTAAACAGATGAGTTTGCTTAGTTTTCAGCATTTTAAACTTCTTATGGTTTTTGGTATGCTAATGAAGACCATCACAGTCCAAGAAAGGTACACAGAAGGGCCCAAGGAGCCCATAAAACACTTTCTCAAGCACTACTGCATAGCATTAAAGCTTTGTAAGAAATACAAAAAAAGAAAGAAAGCTGCTCTTAGTCATTTCAATATTAACAGATTTCCCTAAATGAAGATTTTGCAGGAGTACAGAGAAGAACAGACACAATCAATAAGGAAGAACCCAGGGACCAGAGGAAGGGCGCCCACCTTCTGAGCACAGGGCCAGATGGAGATAGATTCACTGGAGAAACAGCCACAGACTGGCACCAAGTGGAGGTCGTGGGTGCTTTCTGCCTTCTACCTTGACCTACACCTGCAAGTGACGGTGAAGGGCCAGCCACTGGGAGCACCTCAACTGCAGAGGACAGCATCCATAACTGTACACTAAAACATACAGGGTAGGTGAGCAGAAAGTCTACTTACACGCAACTGTTTTCTTTCGTAGGCCAGGTGACCTCCATGCAGAGCCCTGTGCTTCTCCCTCCACCCATCAAAGTGTTCTTAAGTCTGCACGTCCCACAGCAGGCCACAGAGAGGACGGAACTGTGATCTGACAGGGACACACACACACACACACACACGCACACACACAAACACACCCCCCCCAGAAACCCTGCTGAAAACGACCTTAGAGAAGCACCCAACACTGCCCCGGGTGTGGCCCCAGGACGCCTCCTTCCCGGCCCCCGCAGATCTGCAGACCAGCTTCTGGAGGCAGCCTCTCTTGCAGGCCACTTGGCTTGGAAAACAACTGCTATTCATGACAGGAAGCTCCTTCTTTATTTCTAAGACCAAAACAATTGATTCAGCCATTCCCCAGAGCGCTGATAAAACATTCCACACACAAACTTAAACGTTTCTCGGTGGCTTCAACATGATGGCTGGTTTCCCACAGAGGGCCCCAGACTCAGCCACGCGTTCTGACCCCCATCTGGGAATGAGATGCAGAGGAAGACACAAAGGGCCTATTATTTCAACACTAATGTATTTGCCCAGATAAACATTACACTTCAGCTACCAGAGAGCAATGCCGTCAAAATCAAACATCAACTCATTAAATTTTAGAGTTGAAGGGGGGATGTTTGGATCATCCCTCCTTCTTTTTAGAGACAATTCCCTCCTTCTGAGCTGTTTAGGGATTTGCTAAGAAGTCACAGCAACCCTGCCCCTCACCCCAACCCCACTTCCTTCCATCAGATAAAGAACTACCCTTAACGTTTTATTGCAAAATTTTTGCTAGGGACATAGTCATTCTCTCTCTCTCTCTCTCTTTGTCAGACAGAACACAAAGAAAAAGCAGCAGGAGAGATATATATGGACATCTATGATAAACCTTGAATAGCAGTGGGCCACCCAGTTCCCTGCCCTGAAGTGATCTTAATCATACTCTATTAAACAACGAGCCAGAGCCACTGTGGGGTGTGGCAGACTCGTCTACTTGGTCATCTGCAGTTTCTTCAGTTCCTTCAGGTCAGTACTTGCTGATCTCAAGGGTGGCTTAGGAACAGGGCTCTGGCCAGCTCGACACTGGGGCAGGTCGGGCACAATGGCGGTCTCCTTCAAGGCCCCAAACAAAAACCTTGTTGCTAAGCAACAAGCCTGGGAAATTTCTGGGTTTGGATCTTGCCAATCCCTTGAGTTAATGGAAGAAGACATAATGGAGGTAACGGAGCAGGGAGGAGGAAATTGGGTGGAAATGGGCCTCTGTAAGCTTTTTTTTAAAAACCTGGGTTTTATTGCGAGCTTTGGGAATGACTGACCATGTGACCCTGAGGCTGTCACTGTACCTTCATGGAACAGTGGCTTCATCTACAACCCAAGGATGCTCGCTGGGAGAGCTGGCTTCCGGGAGTCTCTAAGCCGTCCTTTCTCTAAACCTGTGCAGCCTTCACTCCTTCTTCCCACGTGAAAACCTGTGACTCTGCTCCTCAGTGAGAGGCCTCTTCCACACAGGGAGGAGAACCGATCTCGAAGTAAGAGGGTGATAGAGATAACACATGCTTTCCGATTTGAAAACCCCATTGATACAGATCAACTTCAGAGCGCATGTTACACCTGTGGCTCGAGTTGTGTTCCGTCTGCTAAATCATCTAAACCTTCCACGTCCACCTTCCTAGGAAGTCACCTGCAATTCCAACTCCAGAGGTCCCTCCATCTCTTATTCTAACATTTACAAGCCCCTAATGCTTCCACTTACTCATTATCAGTTATCGAGCAAACCAGAATTAGGTTCCTAGAAAGTTCTAAATACTATTCTAGAGAAGGGATTACAAAAGCAACCAGGGCAGAATGGCCACCCAGGGAGCACTGTCTAATAATAATAATAATCAAAGCCCCTTTTCCCTAAAGCGGCTGCCTTTGATGATCTTCTCATTGTTTAAAAAAAAAAAAAAGGGGTGGGGAGGGAGATGAATGAAAACATGCAAATGGCACTAAATCTGTTCAAAGAAACCTGGAGGAGTCCCACGGAATCACCTTTCATTTATCAGTATTAGGCCACAGCTTTATTTGACCGTCTGCCCAGAACATTATGTATTTCAAATACATAGAGAAGATTTCCTGTTCCACCAAGTCCTGTATTTCTTATGTGAAGTTTATTTTGATTTTGTCTTTGCTTTCTAGTAACTGGTCAGTGAACAGAAGAGAGCATGGGAAACACTGAAAGAGAGGAATAAACTAAAACAATGAACTCCATGGGGTGTTAACAGCTACTTTACACTTCCAGCGAGGGAGGCAAACATATCTGCAGACTCTGGAGACAAAACCCAGCGGGGTGCGCGAGTGGACCCCATGCACGGTATGAAATAACAAAGAGAGGAAAATGATCCTGGCCTTGGGTGCTAGAGGCAGCATGTCACGACCATATTAAGTCCTAAAGGTTGGGAATATTCAGGATCTGCATGATCAGGAAAACCTAAACACACTTAATGCACTCCTATTTTCCCAATGTATAGCAATGCTATTAAGATGAGTAAAACACGAGCTAAAAGTAAACAGTTATTCCCACACGCTACAACAAAAGGCAGAGACACCCTTCCAATCATTCAAGAAACTTGGGGCAGGGCGCGGTGGCTCACGCCTGTAATCCCAGCACTTTGGGAGGCTGAGGCAGGTGGATCATGAGGTCAGGTGTTCGAGACCAGCCTGGCCAACATGGTGAAACCCCGTCTCTACTAAAAATACAAAAATTAGCCGGATGTGGTGGTGGGAGCCTGTAATCCCAGCTACTCGGGAGGCTGAGGCAGAAGAATTGCCTGAACCCAGGAGGCGGAGGTTGCAATGAGCTGAGATGGCGCCACTGCACTCCATCCTGAGTGGCAGAGCAAAACTCCGTCTTGGGGGAAAAAAAGAAAGAAGAAAGAAACTTGGTTCCAGGCAGTGCTCTCCTTGCTGGAAACGTGAACAGTGAACAGAATAGGCAGACATTCCCACCCTCGAGAAACTTATACTCTAGCGGGGATACAGAAAATAGATAAATCAGTAAGATACACAGCTTGTTAACTATGCAGGCTCAGTGGAACAATGAGGCAGGGAGAGGGAGCTGGGGCTGACATTGTGCACTGAGACCCCGATGCACCAGGGAAAATGCAGAGCCCAGTGGCTCATTGGGAGGTGACTGCAACCATCCAGGGACAAGATGGGGGATTGTCCAACGTGGCCCAGTGACAAACAGAGCTGATGGCAAGTAGTCACATTCAAGCTATACTTTGAAAAAGAAGCTGCTCAGAATGTGCAGTTTCAAGATCGGTGTGGGAGAAAGAGAGGAGCCAAGGGTGGCTCCGAGGCTTCTGCCCTACCGTAGGCAGCAGGACGGAGCTGCCATCTGTGACGTCTGGGGAGGAGCACTTCTGTGGTGACGTTGGGAGGGTCATCATCATTTGCTTGCATGGCTTTGGGAACACCGAGGCCCCCTGAGCCTCAGCCTCTCCTTTGCTATAAGGTAGACAGACACAGTGGGGGTCCACACAGGAGGATTCCGGAACGAGGCTCACAAACAGTCAGGAAACTCCTGCCAGAAATCCTCCAGGAGAGTGCGTGAGAGGTCAGGACCAAAGCAATGGACTGCAGCCACCTGCATCCTGAAAGTGTCACTTAAGATCTGCATAAGAATAAGTAGCCCTCTAGCATCCTCTGCCATCAGAAAGAAGAGAAAGGACTAGCGATTTGGGCTCCATCCAGTGAGTTAAGATGGCCACAGGCGTGATGCTGTCTGTAAACCCCACTACCAGATAAAAAGGCTGTAGGGCAAGTCAGCACTGTCCCCTCTTAGAACCTGAGCTCACAGAGATCCACAGTCCCCCAGGGATTGTTCTAGAAAGACAACAGCATGGAGCCAGGGAGAGGGCCCAGGGCACACAGTTTCCAGAAGACTTCTTATAGAAAAGAAAACTGGAGCTTTTAAATTCCCCTTCTACCACTTAAAGCATGCCGAGCAGCTCACACTAGGAAGGAGATTTGCAAACGCTGTGTCCTCCTGGTAATGGAGGTGGGATCTTTAGCAAAGGAAGCACTAACATCTGACAGCCCACAGCACAAGCACGGGAGAGGCCAGCAAATGCCACCGAAGAACACGTGGGGTATTCACAGACCTGGAAACTGTAGCACCTCTAGGACAAAAGCCTTTCCTAGGCTCTCTGCACATTCTTATTTCTACCTTTAGGTACAGCCAGAGCTCCCTGGGAATCACAAGTAAATTATAAGCCGCTAGGCAGAAGCTGTGGCATTCCATTTCACGGGGCCTCAGCTATTTTCCAGTGTACTAAAGGTGTGAGGATGATTAAAAGATCCCTCTTTTTAGAAAACAAGCCCAGAAACCTGAAGAATCCCAATGTTACTGCAGCAGGATGATGACTGTGATAATAATGTCACCAAGCTTGATGTTCTCCAATGCACACTGGCCCAGAACCCATGAAGTTGCCACTTTCTTGATTGTCTGACTGCTACAGGCACAGCCAGGGCTCTTACCACTCTCTCCCTTGAGCCTCTTCCTTTCACTCCACAGCCATTCTCAGACATACTTGACATAGGCTTATGTATTTGTTGTTTTTCCCCGAAGGAAAAAAGTTAAGCTGCATCAGGGACTCAGTTTTATCATCCAAGTGTTTAAAAAAATCTATTCAAATACAAATAATTGCTATAGTTTGTTATTTTCTTTACTGCCTAGTTATCTAGGAAGAAGAAAATACTAGCGTGAATCAGGCAATGACTCCTTCCTTGGTGTGAAGAGGGCAATTCCTCTTCAACAACCATGGAGCCAAGTCAATGTGACAGGCGCTCTCCCTCCATTGATCAAATAAAGAAGTCCCCATGTACCTAATGCGTCCATCTTCTGATCACATAATGACACATAGCACATTACACCACACTTACGAGTAGCTACAAGGTTTACTAATATCTCTATTCTGTATTCTACTTTATATTTTGCCACTCATGTGAAGTCAATGATAAGATATGGCTCTGTGTCCCCACCCAAATCTCATCTCGAATTGTAATTGAAACTAGGCCGCATAAAACTTAGAAACTAGGCCTCATAAAAAAAGAACTTAAAAAATTAACACCAGGTGGCTCTGGATAGGGTCCCACCCTGCCTCGATAGGGTCCCACCCTGATAGGGTCCCACCCTGCCAATTCCGGGAAACAACCTCATGGGGTCCCACCCTGCCAATTCCGGGGGTCCCACCCTGCCTCGAAGTTCCCAGAATCAACAACTCCAGGAAAAAAACCTCATAAGGTCCTGCTCTAACCAATTAGAACAAGACACCTTGCTCAGGCCATAGACAGACCCAATTACCACGCACCTAAAGCTTTGTTTGAATTTCGCGCCCTAAGCTGTGTTTGAACTTGCGTTTGCCTATATAAACAGCCTGTAACAAGCAGTCAGGGTCCCAGGGCCAACTTAGAGCTTGGGACCCTAGCGCGCTAGTAATAAATAACTCTCTGCTGTGAATCTCGTGTCGGTGATCCTTCCCGGCGACCCCTGCCCAGGAAGGAATCGACAGTTCGGTTCCAACATAATCCCCACATCGATGAACAGACCTGGTGGGAGGTGACTGGATCATGGGGGTGGTTTCCCCCATGCTGTTGTGGTGATAACAGGGTTCTCATGAGATCCAATTGTTTTAAAAGCGGCCGTTTCCCTCGTGCACCCTCTCTCTCCTGACGCCTTGTGAAGAAGGTGTCTACTTCCCTTTTGCCTTCTGCCATGGTTGTAAGTTTCCTGAGACCTCCCCAGCCTCATGGGGAACTGTGAATGAATTAAACCTTTTTTCTTCATAAATTACCCCACCTCAGGTAGTATCTTTATAGCAGTGTGAAAACAGACTAATACAGAAAACTGGTACCAGGAGTGGCACACTGCTATGAAGATAACCTGGAAATGTGGAAACAATTTTAGAACTGGGTAACAGGCAGAGTTGGGACAGTTTGGAAGGATCAGAATAAGACAGGAAGATGTGGGAAAGTTTGGAACTTCCTAGATACTTGTTGAATGGCTTTGACCAACATGCTGATAGTGATATGGACAGTGAAGTCCAGGCTGAGATGGTCTCAGATGGAGACGAGGAACTTAATGGGAACTGGACCAAAGGTCACACTTACTATGCTTTAGTAAAGAGACTGGCGGCATTTTCCCCCTGCCCTAGAGATCTGTGGAACTTTGAGAGATAATTAACGTATCTGGCAGAGGAAATTTCTAAGCAGCAAAGCATCGAGATGCGACCTGGCTTTTCCTGAAAGCACACAGTTATATGCATTCACAAAGAGATGATTTGAAATTGGAACTTATGTTTAAAAAAAATAAAAGCAGAGACAAAAGTTTAGAAAATTTGCAGCCCAACCATGTGGAAAAAAAGAAAAACCCATTTTCTGGGGAGAAATTCAAGCTGGCTGCAGAAATTTGCATAAGTAACGAGGAGCAGAATGTTAATCACTAAGACAATGGGAGAAAATGTCTCCAGGGCATTTCAGAGACCTTCAAGGCAACCCCTCCCATCACAGGCCTGGAGGTATAGAAGGGAAAATTGGTTTTGCGGCCAGGCCCAGGCCTCAGCTGCTCTGTGCAGCCTTGGGACATGGCACCCTGGGTTCCAGCTGCTACAGCTGTGGCTAAAAGAGGCCAAGGTACAGCTCAGGGCATTGCTTCAGAGGGTGCAAGCCCTAAGCCTTGGCAGCTTCCACGTGGTGTTAGGCCTGTGGGTGAGCATAAGGCAAGAGGTAAGCTTAGGAAGCCTCCACCTCGATTTCAGAGGATGTATGGAATTGCTTGGACGTCCAGGCAGAAGTCTGCTGCAGGCCAGAGCCTTCATGGAGAACCTCCATGGGCAGTGTGGAAGGGAAATGTGGGATGGGAGCCCCCACACAGAGTTCCCACTGCGGCACTGCCTAGTGGAGCTGTGAGAAGAGGGCCACTGTCCTCCAGATCACAGAAAGGTAGATCCACCAACAGCTTGCACTGGGCACCTGGAAAAGCTGCAGGTGCTCAATGCCAGCCTGTGAAAGCAGCTGCAGGGGTTATACCCTGCAGAGCCACAGAGGCAGAGCTGCCCAAGGCCGTTAGAGCCCGCCCCTTGCACCACCATGCCCAGGATTTGAAACATAGAATCAAAAGTGATTTTGGAGCTTTAAGATTTAATGACTGCCTGGCCAGATTTCAGACTGGCATGGGGCCTCTGGCCCCCTTGTTTTGGCCAAGTTCTCCTATTTGGAATGGGAACATTTACTCAATCCCTGTACCCCCATTATATCTTAGAAGTAACTAACTGGCTTGTGATTTTACAGGCTCTTAGGTGGAAGGGACTTACCTTGTCTCAGATGAGACTTTGGACTTGGACTTTTGGGTTAATGCTGGAATGAGTTAAGACTCCAGAGGACTGTTGGAAAGGATGATTGGTTTTGAAATGTGAAAAGGACATGATATTTGGGAGAGGCTGGGGCAGAATGACATGGGTTAGCTCTGTGTCCCCACCCAAATCCTCATGTCAAATTGTAATCGTCACATGTTGAGGGACAACGGACCTGGTGGGAGGTGACTGGATCATGGCAGCAGTTTCCCCCAGGCTGTTCTCTTGATAGTGAGGAGTTCTCATGAGACCTGATGGTTTAAAAGTGGCAGTTTCCCTTGCGTGTGCTCTCTCTCCTGCCTCCTTGTGAAGAAGGTGCCTGCTTCCCCTTCACCTTCAGCCATAATTGCAAGTTTCCTGAGGCCTTCCCAGCCATGGGGAACTGATTCAATTAAACCTCTTTTGTTTACAAATTACTCAGTCTCAGGTAGCATCATTACAGCAGTGGGAAAATGAACTAATACATTAACTCAATTATCTTCATGTAACAAATTAAGAACTGAGGTTTAAGAGGGATGCACAATTTGTCCAAAGTCCCTGGGTAATAAGTGGCAAATTCAGAACTTAAACCTAAGTCTCTTGACTTACAAACCCCACATTCTTTTCAGGTACACATCATCCTGGAGGCTTCTGTGGAGCCTGGAAGGCTCATTCATAAACAATAACTTCTGGTCCCCCACCAAAGATGGAATTGCAAATCTGATTGTTTCACCTTTAGAAATACTAAAGAAGCCACCCTCAGGAAAAAAAAAAAAAAAAAAGCCAATGATTTCTTTTAACTTTTCACACCTGAGAAGAATGTCTGTTTCATCACAGAGTCCTCTAGGTATTAAATAGGCCTTTGGTTTAACAATGGCAATGACAGACCATTTAGTTGGCTAGGATGCAGAGATAAATCCAGTGCTCAACTTCCCCAGTCATAATTACACAGAAAGCACCTCTGCCTCCTTCACAGCCAGTGCTGGAGACTGCCTGTCCTAATAACCAAGAAAAAAATATCTCATCTCATCTGCATCTCCTACCCTCCCTGTGAGGAAGTCTGCGTGATCCCTACAGCCTCGGCCAAGACTGAAGACCACAGGCTCAGGGTCAACCCACAGTAGCGCCTCCCACTCATTCAGAAGAGACATTTCTGTCCAACATCCCTCATATCCACAAGGCGCAGCCTCTGTCCCAGCCCCTCACCCACTATTCTAGAACTCAGACTCCAATAGGCACTCAGGAAACCCACAAGGCTGTCCCTATCTCTTTACTTTCTGACGCTGGCTGCAGAGACCACCAAGTGCAGATGAGCTCATGAGACAGAGAGGCAGCCCAGAAGTTGGGTAGAGATATGTGGTCACTGCAGGACTGTGAACCCTTCACGCCACCCTTTCTCCTGGAAGCCAATCCTCACCCATCCAATGCTCCATCCCTTTGCTGGACAACAATGGGAAACTGTTAGCTATAAAAACAAACCACAGAACTTACTCAGAATTAGTTCTGACATGGTGGTGATGATCCCCACAGGTGCAGAAAGAGAGCTTTCTCCTAAAGAGAATATTCACAAAGAGAGAAGGAAAGCCTCCGAACAGACAGGGTCCAGGCTCAGACTGCAGAACCAGCCCACTTGTTTCCTGAGCATTCAGCTTGGTTCTGAGTCCAACCTCGAGGGACTTGAACGTCATCGCATAAACTGATGCAACCTCTCCTGGAGGGAAACAGAGATGCCAACTTCAAATTATTCCCAAGAAAACCCCAGCAACCTGGGAACAGTCTTCAAGGCGGGAACCATTCCTGCTGGGAATACCCATAATAACACAAGTCTGTATGGAGTAATTATGTCCAGCCCCACGTTCAAACTTGGGTTTTTACCCTTGGAACCTTTATAAGGTGTCCCTGAACTTGGAGGCCCCAGTCACAAACAACAGACATGGGCTGTCTAGAAGTCTGTTCCCAGAAAGGATCTTGTTGAAATGACAATAGGCCTAATGGGACTATGTGCTCTTAAGAGAGTACAAGTCCTTGGTCACTTGAGCATCATTAATCTAAAATTACAGTACCAAAAACAATAGAACCCACCATATGCAACCATGTTTTCCACATTCACAGGCTATCGTATGCCTCTGACACATAAAGTCCTGTTAGGAGCTTCCTGTCATTCCAGAAAGAAGTAAGTCCAAGTCCTCCAGGACTATGCAGGACCACAGGCACCCTTACCTCATGAGGGTGCCCACACCTCCTCTCCTCTCCTGGTCTACTCGCCCCTGTTGAGGATGAGGAGTGGGGCTGTGATGCAGTTCTATGGGTTCACCAGCTGACCACATACCCACCAAGGACACTATTTCAAGAGATGTCTCCCAGACGGAAACTTCCAGTGACTCCAGAGTGATGTATCTTCAATGCAAACTCCCCAACAGCTCCCCGCTGACACTCGCTACCATCTATGCTTTCATTTCCTCCTTAAAACAATAGGCTTAGTACTGTCTACTGTATAACTTAGTTCTCTTGTTTATGTTCTTTTTGTCATTCCAGAATAGACACCCCATGAGGGCAGTAGTTTTTATTTGCTTGGTTCACTATTCTATCCCAAGAATTTACAACAGTGCAAGCACAGAGGAGGTGCTCCATAAACATTGGTCAGTAAAGTTTAATGGACACTCTAAAGCTTGCTGCCTTGGAGAAAGCTCTTGAAACAGCAATAAAAGGTTTACCACCTCTCCTGCACCAGAAGCTTCCTAGTAACAGGGATCATTTCAGGCCCATGTAACATCAACTATTTGGTATAATGTACTACATGTAGAAAGTAAATATTTACTGAGTGGCTACTAATGAGGTGTGATCCTCTCTGCACTGAAATTAAAATGTGCATTAAACACTGAATACAGCTGCTCAGTGTTGATTTGGTCCCAGTGAATTGATGTTAAAATGTTCAAAAGAACCATGTCCGGTTGCCTGTGCTTCCGTGGGGTTAACTCAAAAGGCATGTGCAGCTTTCCCTCCCTGGGAACAAGGAGGCCTGGCTTCCAGCCCTGGGTCTGCCTTCTGCCAGCCCTGGGATCCTGGCACATCTCCTAAGCTCTCTGCATCCTTCTTTACTCATGTGGAGAATGATAGGGCTTATTTTCCACCTATAAAATCAACTGAACATTTAAAAACATTGTAATAACTTGGTTATAGTCTTAGAGAAAGCAATAAACATGGCTAATGGTAACATACAATGAAATAACACTTTTGAGAGGCAATATGTGATATTTACCAAGGAACTTAAAATTTTTTAAATCCCTGATCAAGAAGTCCAATTTCTGGGAATTTCATCCATTGAACAAATAATTGCAGGCATGAAAATGTGGATTACAGCATTGTCTATAATATTAAAAAGCTGTAAGTGCATGAATATAATATTTTCAAAGGCATATCAGACCAGTTTAAAAAAAAAAAAAAAAAAAGAAGAGGCCGGGCGCGGTAGCTCACGCCTGTAATCCCAGCACTTTGGGAGGCCGAGATGGGCGGATCACGAGGTCAGGAGATCAAGACCATCCTGGCTAACAAGGTGAAATCCCGTCTCTACTAAAAATACAAAAAAAAAAAAAAAAAATAGCCGGGTATAGTGGCAGGCGCCTGTAGTCCCAGCTACTTGGGAGGCTGAGGCAGGAGAATGGCGTGAACCCGGGAGGCGGAGCTTGCAGTGAGCCGAGATCGTGCCACTGCACTCCAGCCTGAGCAACTGAGCAAGACTCTGTCTCAAAAAAAAAAGAAGAAAAAATAGATAAATAAATAAAGGAAGAATATGTTATAGAATGACATTTTGTAGGATTAACCAATAGCCTTTTGGTATAATTTTGGTAGGTGAAAAGTAAGCATAAAACCCATCTGTTAATTACAATGGTACTACAGACAAAGACAAGGACAGTACATACTCACACAAAATCATTTCTTATGAGAGTGAGAAGTAACTGTTTTTCTTTGTGCAATATTCATATTACATAAAAGGTTATATATGAAATGTATATATGACAAATTTATATATATGAAATGTACATATATAGGACATATATAGTTATATATGAAATTTATATATAGTTTTATATATATGACATTTATATACACATAAAGTTCAAAAACTTCTGCAAACCAAGGAAAGTTAAATTTCAAAAACTTCTGCAAACCGAGGAAACTTAAATAACAAAATGAAAAAGATTGCAAAATGTATCCCAAAGAGTTATTCTCCTTAATACATACACAACTTTATAAACTGAGAAGTAAAAGAGCAACAACGGAATAAAAAATGATCAAGGAACAAGATACAACTCAAATGGCCTTCAAACACACTTATAAGAAGAGAAATTCACTCTTACTATATCGAGATGCCATTCCCCAACTATCAAGTTAGCAAAAATTCAAATATTTGGCAAATCCTGTTGGGGAGGTTGTAGGTCAACCATCATTCACACACCTTCCTGGTTGGAGTTCCAAATGATGATAGAACACATGAAATGGGGACTACGTCAATATATCTACCAAAGGTTTACTACATGTACCCATTGACCTAGTAATCCCACTTCCAGGCATGTGCCCAGTGGAGGAAGTTAGTCCCTGGGGTCTTGTTTGTAACACCGGAAGACTGAGAGCAACCCAAGTGGCAGGCTGTGGACTAAACCATGGAAGGTTTGCACAATGGAATACTGTGCCGCTGAAGAAAGGATGAAAAAGCCTTCTATGCATTCAAATGGAAAGATCTGCAATATGTGTTCAGTAAAGAGAGCAAAGCATAGAACAGCATATATCCTATGATAAACTTTGTGTATTTATTTGTATTCACATAAATAAACACTGCATGGATATCCAAGATTCTTTTATTTTTTGAGATAGGGTCTCGCTCTGTTACCCAGGCTAGAGTGCTGTGGTGCACTCTTGGCTCACTGCAGCACTGCCCTCCTGGGCTCAGGTGATCCTCCCACCTCAGCCTCCCAAGTAGCTGGGACCACAGGCCTGTGCCACAACCACACCTGACTAATTTTTGTATTTTTTGTAGAGATGGGCTTTCAACTTGTTGCCCAGGCTGGTCTTAAACTCCTGAGCTCAAGCAATGTGCCTGCCTCAGCCTCCCAAAGTCCTGGGATTACAGCCGTCAGTCAGCCACTGCATCTGGCCGAATATCCAAGATTCTAATTAAAAGAGTTACTTAACATGGCGAGGAGGGCTGGACAGTGGAGAGCATGAGCAGGCACAGGTGCCAGCTGGATTCTCCATATATAGCTTTAAAGAAGTTTGATTATGAATCACATGCTGATAGGGTTTGGCTCTGTGTCCCCACCCAAATCTCATCTTGTAGCTCCCATAATTCCCACAAGTTGTGGTAAGGACCCAGTGGGAGATGACTGAAGCATGGGGGCAGGTCTTTCCCGTGCTGTTCTTGTGATAGTGAATGGATCTCATGACATCTAATGGTTTTACAAATGGAAATTTCCCTGCACAAGTTCTCTTGCCTTGTCTGCTGCCATGTGAGACGTGCCTTTCGTCTTCTGCCATGATTGTGAGGCCTCCCCAGCCACATGGAAATGTCAGTCCAATTAAACCTTTCTTTTGTAAGTTTCCCAGTCTTGGGTATGTCTTTATCAGCAGCATGAAAACGGACTAATACACGTGCATATTTAAACATCGCAAAGATTTTAATAAAAATAAAAGCCATTATAATCATTCAGAATAAACAGACGGTCTCTAACTTCGTTTCCAGTCACAACCAAGCAATCATACCTGCTCATTCTATACATCTATTTGGCTACTCAAAGAAAGTTAGGAAATGTATTTTAGTATTGTATAAATTACCACAAAAATTCCAAATAATATTTTAATTAATTTTTTGTCTCTAACTTGGAGTTCCAAAAATGTCAGCCTATGTCGGCTCCCCTACATGTCTCTTCTTAATTTAAAATCTGAAATGTATTTTATTGTCAAAAGGTGCAACATCCTTGATGCATCTGCCTGTCGAGAGCTAAGAGTTAGACAAGGTTGGTCAGCTCACGGCACTGTGAATGTAAGACTTACTTTCACAATCAGTAAAGTCTGACTACTTTCATAGTGCCAGCCTTTCAGGGAGGCTTTTCTTTTTCCCATAAGAAAAAAAAAACAAAAAAAACAGTGTTAATTCAAACAAGAATTATGCACTAATAATAGCTGACATGTATTAAGATCTTACTAGGTGTACCAACTCATAAGCCACTTAATCTTACAATAGCTTAGTGAGGTGGTATTATTACCTCCCATTTGGTACAAGGAGACCAGGGCACAGCGAGGTTAAGAAGTTTGTTGACTATCACACTACCACAGACATGGAAACAGCATATGGATCTCAGCAGTCTGAAGCCAGCCCCATGCTCTGAACCACAATATTGTATTTAATTATTTTCTGAAAATTAGAATGCACGTGACACTGATGGTCATAAGGCAGCCATAATCTTGACAATGTGCAGAATCATGTTACAAACGCCATTCTCCCTTCTTGAGACACCTATACTATTCAGCACTCCTGGAGAAGAGATATGCCTGTAACTTCCACCCTCCCACTTTACAGGCTGAGAATGAGGTGGAGCTGGTAAATGACGAATCTAAGATCAATTAATGGGCATGAGTCATAGCCTAAAAAACTAGATCCTCCAGAATTCTCACTTACTCTTAATTTCCACATCCTTCCTTATGTGGTGAACAACGTGCTATCCTGAAGTCCAGTAACACTGTAGACCAGAGATTGGTAAAGTCTACCTGCTAAGGGCAAGATGGAAAACATTTCAGGCTTTGTAGGCCATGGGGTCTCTGTAGAAAAGACCACTCCGATCCTGGAGCACGACGCAGTCAGAGACGGCACGTAAGCCAACAGGCACGGCTGTGTGCCTGTGAAGCCTTATTTATGAAAACAGGCAGTGGGCCGGATTCGGCCCATGGACCATATGCTGACCCCTGCGGTGCGTACTGACAATTTTCTAGGGATGGTGGAAATCCATCTCACCCTTCCAATCTTCTCCTTTCTCTAGTAAATACTGGAAGAAAGTTAATGTTCCTAAAATTCCATTTCCACTCCAAAGACTTATGCCTGATGTGAAACCCTTTCCCAACCTCATCCTCACTGGCCTATCTTCCAGCAGACAGTGTGCACTGTGCTGTCGGGCTGGTCTTCTGAGGAGATGCCCACCCTGCACTATGAGGTGACCAGGAGGACCTTCTACCCGGGCCACCTTCCATCAGCATTTAATTTGCATGTTTGATGGCAATACAAGAGCCTTACATGCCGATACACACAGAAGAAATGGAGGAAGTACAATAAAATTAATCCAACTAGTCTGTGGTTGAACAGTTAATGACAATTTTAGGATAAGAGCCTAAGTCTCTTTATCCAAAGATCCTAAGACACCACGTGAGCCTGATATTAGACACGACATCCTAATATTAGACACAACATCCTATACTAAAAAGTGTGCAATCTTTTGGGATCAGAGGCCACTGAGTTTGAACCCCAGCTCAGACACCCAACCACGTGACTGTGGCAAATTGCCTACACTTAACACCAGCTCCAGTAACTAAGGCACCATCCGAACCTGCATTAGTGGTATATTGCCTCCTTTAATCCTTTCAGTAAACTATGAAGTAGGCATGTTCATCCCCATTTCACAGGTAAGAAAATGAGGCTTTAAAGTTCCCCAACTTGTCCAACGTCACAAAATTAGTAAATGTCAAGAGCCTACCTTCAAACAGAGGCAATCTGGCTTCAGAATCCTACTCTTCAAACCACAAATGTGACCGCCTCTTGGGCTTCACTGGTGCTGGTGTCTACCATTATTGTAACTATTATCCCCCACTGTTAGAGGGCGTGCACCTTTCTAGTCAAGAACTAAACGCTTTCCTGTGGATCTTCCGCTTTGCCAGATGCAAGCATCTGTAGGTCCTTTTCTGTGGGAGTTTGGGCCTGGATGTGGCTCGGGAACAGAATGGCAGTCCTTGGCCTCGCTGGGACACACTGCATCCCCGGGGTGGAACGCAACCCTGAGACACAGCTGGCTGCCTTGTTAGCCATAGTCCTGTGCAACATGTGCACCAAACAGTCAATGTCTAAGGGAAGATGGTTTATGTGCTAGAGAGGCCAGGAAGGGAGGCAACCAGTAAAGGAAAAGGATTGTCAAGGGGAACCTTCCAATCCCACAGCCCCACTCCAAGAATCAGCAATTAGCCCGAGGAACGACCCCCGCCAGGGCTATTTCCGTTCCACCCAACCCACCTGAAAAATTATTCTAAAAAGGAAAAAATAAGTTATAAACATACGAAGCCACGTGCAGTTAAAGAGGGTAAGTGGCGGTTAGCACAAGAAGTTATATAATTTCCCTTTTGTAGCTAGGAGGAAAGTTATCTCCCAAAGTTTGACAGTTGAACACAGAAGTACAGCAGCATTTCAGACTGTCACTCAATCTTGCTGCAGCTCTGCCTGGCAGATGACTGAGCGTGTGCCCACAATTTAGGCCTGGAATGAGGAGGAGGGAAAGAAGAGGAGGCAGACCAGTTAAAATTAGAATCCACTCTGCTGTTTGCTGTTGCTCTGGCTTCAAGGGAAATGGGTGGGTTTAGGTGGCTTCAGCTTGATTTGAAGTTACTCGTATAAGGTTGTGGGCTGGATCAGAACCCTGGGGGAGACAATAATTCCTCCCCAGGGGCCTGTGTGAGAAGAAATGAGACTCCCCTTCCAAGGCTCTCCATTCATGAACCAAACTGCAATCCCCTCTTTTTGAAAACCATTAAGAAAAGACTAGGAAGGAGACTGCATTCAGTTCAAAAGAACAAAATCAGGAATCTAGAAATAAACATTGTACACTCTCTTATCCCACAGTAGAGAAATATCCCAGGTCCCACTGAAAAGTAGAGAAGCAGGCTTAGGTAACTGGAAACTGGGAGCTGAATCCATGCAAAAAACAAAGTGAAGGTCAGAACTAGCGAGAGCCCAGGGAGTGCCTCTGTCCAAGACTTCATCTGATATCACTCAGATACATGGCAAATCAGAGGACAGAATTCCAAGGCCCAGGTGAGCAGCGCTGCCACTCCCCACACAGGTGCCAGAGCTGTCTGTGTCTAGAATAACTGACTGCCCCATGTTAGCAAGTTCCACACAGCTGAAGACTGCAAAAGAGAAGGGTTAAGGAAAAATCTCTCATAGATCCTGAAACTGCAGCATGCTGCCAAACCCCACCTCAGAATGCAATTTGTTATTCAGTCTTAACTCACCCATGACCTGGTTTGCTCCATATTTTAGTTTTGTAACATTTATTATCCTTCTGGCAGATATGCTGAAGAAGACTAGAATCACCTCATATACTAGACAGCCCTATCACTGGGACCCCACACCCTGGCCATCCCTACCATCCCTACGGGGGCTCCCAGTAGAAAGAAGGCAGGCCCACTCAAGGAACCAGACAACTGAAGGAATATTAAAGCAGGGAATAGTTTACAGACGTGGAAACGGAAAGGGACTCAGGAGAACGTGGAAAACTGCACACCCGTCCCAAGAGGACTGGGCATGACTTCCCAGCCAGAGGTTACTGTCCAATCAGCTGGAACTCCTGCAATAAGGACAAGGCCAAAGAACTATGGGAAACCCAGTGACCACACACCACAAAGTAAAATGACACGGTCACTAAGTATTTCTGCTTTTCTATACTTGTCAGTTATTTTACGAAGTGTATGTTATACTTTGCAAAAAGAAAAACGAGTAAGAAAAATGTGTCAAATAAGGAAAGCAAGGTAAAGACAAGAGTGATTTTAGTGCACAAAATTCATATTCTCAAAGTTTAGTTTTACACATGACTCTATGCACTCAATTTTGTGCAGGTCATGCTTTGGGGGCAACAAATTTGGTTCAAAACTTCAAACAGAAATGGGGGCTGCAGGAGGAAGGGCTAGGCCACTGGAGAAGCCATCGCATGGTGAGAAAAACACAGTCCTGTGGCTTGTGCAGAAAGAAGGTGCAAGTCACCACTTGGTGAAGCTGGTGGCTGAGGGTGTGGACACTGGGACGACAGACCCTGGGCTCATTCTCCACCATAGCCTCTGCTCTCTGAGGGGACCTGGGCAAGTTCCTCCCTCTCCAGGTCTCATTTTCCTCCTGTATAAAATGAGGAAAATGTACCAGTTGAATATCCGCCATCCGAAATGCTTGGAACAGAAGTGTTTTGGATTTTGAAATATTTGCATATACCTGATGAGATATCTTGGGGCTGGGACGTGTATTCGTCTGTTTTCATGCTGCTGATAAAGACTTACCCGAGACCGGGCAATTTACAAAAGAAAGAGGCTTATTGTACTTACAGCTCCACATTGCTGGGGAGGCTTCACAATCATGATGAAAGGCAAGGAGGAGCAAGTCACATCGTACGTGGATGGCAGCAGGCAGAGCGAGAGCTTGTGCAGGGAAACTCCTGTTTTTAAAAACATCGGATCTCAGGAGACCCACTGACTATCACGAGAACAGCATGGGAAAGACTCGCCCCCATGGTTCAATCATCTCCCACCAGGTCCTTCCCACAACACACGGGAACTATGGGAGCTACAAGATGAGATGTGGGTGAGGACACGAAGTCAAACAATATCAGGATCCAAGTTTAAACATGAAATTCACTTTTGCTCCATATACACCTTATACGCACATAGCCTGAAGGTAAAATTTTATAAAAGATTTGTAACAATTTTGTGCATGAAAGGAAGACTGACTGCATTTTGCCCGCAATCCGTCACATGAGGTCAAATATGAACGTTTCCACCTGTGGCACGGTCGGCACTCAAAGTTTCATGCTCTGCAGCATTTCAGATTTTGGAGTTTTTGAATTAGGAATGCTCAGCCTGTACTTTTATTAGTTACTTGGGGCTGCAGTGACAAACACCACAGACTGAGTGCCTCCAATAGCAGAAATGTATTTTCTCACACTTCTGGAAGATGCAGGAGCATGAGCAGGGTGTGGGCAGGGTCGGCTCCTTCTGAGGCTCAGAGGAAGGATCTGTCCCAGGCCCCTCTCCCTGGCTTGTCGGTGCCATCTTCTCCCTGTGTCTCTTCATATCATCTTCCTTCTGTGTGTATGTCTGTCTCCCAGTTTCCCCGTCTTATATGGACACCAGTCATCCCGGGTGAGGGCCTACCCCAATGACCTAATTTCAACTTGATTACCACTGTAAAGGCCCTCTCTCCAAATAAGGTCACACACTCTGATGTACTGGGAGTTAGGATTCCAACATATGAATTTTAAGGGGACATGGTTAAGCCCACGACACCATTTAGAATAATGAGGATTAAATAAGTTAACAGATGTGGCACCCTACTAACAAGGCCAGTAATGACACTGATGCACTACAGGAATGGCCATCATTATTGTCATCACTACTGACATTCAGCCCCAAGGATGGGGTATTACCTAACCTACTGGCTACAGCCCTGGACCAAGAGGCGGTATACCTGGGTGCACCCTGAGACCACATGCTACACTCTCGAGGGGCGGCTCTGTGCTACGCTCACAGTGTCCCTGAGCCCAAGACCTCATCTGACCAGCAGGAACCCCCACATCTCACCAGCCTCTCACTACCACTGCAGGGACTCAATGGGACAGCCCGAACACATAATACCTGGGAACACCGTGGGCTCTGACCACCAGTCACGCTTGAGGAGGATGATGCCAAGAGACACTGGCAATGCCCTCGCCAACTTCACAGTGCCTGCTTTGCCCCGAAGAAGAGTTGATGCGTTTTTCCAGACACTGTGGCTAAATTTGTAAAAAACACATTGACAGGTAATTCTGGGTGTTATTTTGTATGGTAGGAGAAAAGGATTTGTTTTCTCAAACGTGTTTGTTTCTTGTGATGAGAATAGACTGATCCCAGTAGGGGGAGCAAAGCTCTTGTCTTCAAGACCAGGTGATGGGCCAGCAAGCATGGACCCGCAGGACTGCTGCAGCCACAAGAACACATTCCAATTACTGGAGCCGTGTTCTATGTTCCCAGAATAAATCAGTGGTTTGTCCCAGCTGAGGAGGTGAAGAGCCACTGGCAAAGCCAGCTGCACCCACCAGGAGTCTGTTCTAACCTTGCCTGCTCTGGGCCCGAAGTGTTCACTGTTCCCCTCCTTCAACCAAAATAATATAAGAAAGTACTATGCTTTCCTGTTCCCCTCCTTCAACCAAAATAATATAAGAAAGTACTATGCCCACGTATTTTAACTTGCAACTCATCCTGCAGGATATTCTCTTTCTGTATTTTCAAATGAAAATATGGAATGCCAGAAGAGTTTAGAACATACCTCCTATAGCCTTCTCAAGGGTTGCCCAGAGAAGAGAAGGCCCTTGAGGAAGGATCAGCAAGGACAGGGTGGCTGCCCACACCGGGCTGTTTTACATGATACCATTCTGGGAGTAATGAGCAGAAGAGACATACCATTCAAAAGCAACTAATGCCAAATCCCATGGAATTAAGAATCCTTTGAAGTGGACACCACTTCCCCTACTCTACAGATACCAACAACTCACCGCACGCAGTGACCCGTTTCTGAAAAAAACACTGTTCCTTAAAATGCTAAGAGAAGGTCCAGGTCCACTGAAACATGAGTTCCCAAATCAAGTAGCTTAGTGCTTTGGGTTTGCAAAGATGTTCATGAACTTTTAATTCATTTGATATTTCCAGCGAGCTTTTGACTTTTCCCTCATTTTGCACATAAAAAGAAAAAAAAAGAAGTCTATGGAAGTATCTTAATCTGGCTTCCCCTAGAGCAGACCCTGAGACAATGATTCCTATGCAAGTGATTTACTTGGTCGGTGAGTTTCTTGAGCTAAGGAAACAGTTGTAGACGTGAAGAAGTGAATGAAGTACAAGTGAAGGATTTACCACTCTGGTCGCTACTGAGGTTAATGGATGCTTAATCCCATGGAGGACTCAGACAGTCACTGTCACACCCCTGCCTCATAGTTACCCAGAAGTAGAGAGCAGGGGCTGAGATCTACCAACTCTAACTCCCAAGACCGGGGGCTGCTCCAGGACAGGGCGCCACAGGACAAGGCTGAGAGGCTCCTCAAAGTCCCCATGCAAAAAGGGGCAAGGGTGGGGCACAATGGGGCACTAACAAGACCCTGGGCAGGTTCCCTTCACACTCATCCTCCTTCCCCCATAACCACTGGTGCCCACACGCCCCAAGGGAAGTTTTCTGTCGCAGATGACAAACGAACGGTGTCTTCTGTAGATGAAGAATTACATGTTTCACATAACATTTTCAAAGCTTGATTTGTAGTAATTTGTCAGAATAAACTCTCATTGGAGGAACAACGACCTATATGCACAGTGATGGGTAAAATTCATTATCACACATGTACGAACCGATAAGAACCTTGACTCAGCGGGTGACCATGGGAAACTGGAGAAGCGAAGGCTTGCTGGGAGAGTCACGAAAAGGGAGAACATCATACAGGCATGGGGGATGGTATGTGGGGAGGAGGAGGAGACAAACTTGTCTCCAAAATGTCTTGTGTGGATGGCTGCAAAAACTCCTGACACCATGAACCAAAGAACTAAAGCTAAAGCCAAGAGAGGAAGGTCGGTCGAGAAAAGAAGCCTGTACAGGGGAGAAGCATGGATCTTCAAGGATCAGGAGGGCTTCCAGGTGGAAGTGGCCAGGATGTATAACCAGAGACCTGGCCATAGAAAATCCCATCAGGAGTAACACTAGCTCAAGAATCGCCTTCACTGCACAAGCTTGTGCTACTGCCCTCACCACGGACTTCCTAATTACCTGTTCACGGAACACTCTGCTCGGTGATTATTCTATTAAAGTTAAAATGCTTCAGGCCTCCTGAAAATAGCCCCTAAATCACTCCCCTTCTCATGGCAATATTTACTGTACTTCAAAACGCAAGGCAGGAGGTTGTCATGGAAAAAGAACTTGGCTACTATTAACCTCTTAAAATATTCTTTTTATAGTGGGCTGCTTTAGACATTTGGTGACTGGGGATTTCTCCAGGGGCAATTCATCCTTCTCCCCAAACGAACCTCAGAGCACAGACTTTTCAGGTTCTGGGAAGACCAAAGCGGGTGACGCTGACCATGGCTGTTTAGTCTTCGTGTTGCTGTTGTTTCTGCATCCTAGCTAGAAGGTGAAGAAACATCCAACATTTGGAGACTAACTCAAATTTTAAAATATTCCAGTGTTTCTCTGGCCAATATTGTCATAATCGTCTTCATACGGTCCATTTAAACCACCATTTCTTCTTACTGTGAAATATATGGGCTAAGACTTTGAAGTGCCTGCAAAGGTCAGGGTATAACAATTGTTGCTGAGTAAACAACTTCTCCAATGCTGAATGTGCAATTTTGGTATTAGTGTGTGTGTTGTGGGGGTTGGGGGGGTATCTTTTTTCCTTTTCTTTCTTTTTTAATGATACTAAACATTTAACTCCTTCAAACCTAAAACGCACATCCTGTTTAAAAACTGAAAGCTTAATAAGTGAAAACCCCGATAAACTTAGGCAAATTTTCTGTCTCTTCACCAAATACAAACAGCATAGCAATCTAGAAGGTAAAAGAGAGATTTCCTTTTAAGATGATAATTATCAAAAGCAATTTTTATAAATCTTGTGCCTATTTCCTTATTACCTGGAAAGGATGGGAAAACAGCTTCGGGATGCCATCCTGAAGATGCAATCCTGTCCCATTTCCCCAAGCTCTGCGCCACCGCACCGGCCTGCAGCTCCACACTTGCCACAGAGTCACCGCCCTACCTTCCCGCTATTTGTGCTTAGGTTTTGCGTTATGCCTCAGGCTTAGAAAAGCTTCTCCCTCTAGAAGGCACTGGTCCCTTAAACTCCATAAAGGCCCTGAATATACAGACATTTCTATAATTGAGTAATTGACAGAAAATTGCTCTCCATACATGTACATGTCTGGTGCTGTAGGTCCACTCACCAAACAGCTTCCACCTGCCTTTGCATGTGTGGTGGGGGCTGCTCCCCACCTTGCAGGGACACCACTGCCTCCTATGATGGCCTCCAACACGCCCTCCTCCTGAGCTGAGATCGTGTCCTATTTTCCTGTTTTCCCTCCAGGCCCAGAAAAGCCGAGCCTCGTCCCAGTGCATGTGTCTGCAGGGTTGTTTCACGTTTCTTGTAAATATCCTCATAACAGGCCTGCCAGCTATGATAGGGCAAACATTTGACACTTGTTGAGTACAACTGTCTGTGAACAATTCCAAACGGGGCAGCCAGCACGCACGCGCAGGCAGAATTCCTCTGTGTGCAGAAATCCTAATTTCATACCTAAACTCCTTGCTACTGTGTTGAGTGCAAAACCACGCTCCCTCTTTCAAAGAATGAAAATTCACATTGGAAGCCAATGTGTTCTCTTGCTGTGTTTTGTTTTGTTTTTGTTTTCCATCTCTGCTACCCTTGCCACAGTTTTACTTTAACCTCATGCCTCTTTCTTGAGCCACATCATTACTTCCTTTACAGTTCTGCCTACCAGCTGCTGGAGTGGGCCAGGAGGGGAGTGAGGAAAATGCAAGACCAGGCTGACCCATTCCCTGCACAGCTTCCAGAAGGATGGTTCTCAAATGCAAAGCCACTCCGGGGCACACAGTGTGTCCCATGCCTGCCTCTAGTTTGCGGCTGCTTGACCGGAGGGACTATATTAAATTCATTTTTAACAACCCCAGTTCCTCACCCAATGACTGCACACCAAGGACACATGACTCAGAAACCCTGAGTTTTAACTCTAGATATGTAATTAACTAGCTAAAGACTTTTGCTCATCAATTAAACAGAGGAAAGAAGAAAGAGGAAAAGAGAGAGGGAGAGAGGGAAAAAGGAAGGGGAAAGGAAATTTGTTAAAACTGCAGGGTTTGTTTGGGCATCTTCTCTTGTAATAGTCTTTTGTTCTGTCATTTTTGGAAACAGATTCAGGTAAATGGCAAGTAAGCAGACCTTACACATCCAATTACACAGATTCATTCTGAGAAGAGGAAGGAGGCAAGAAAAGGTTTAACTTAGAAAAAAAATCACGAAGAATTTAATTGTGTGATGAGGAATGTCTATGAGCTCAGAAAGTGACAAGATACCGCGAGAGGCTCATCAATCCATTAAGGAAGAGGATGGAGCCAACAAAGAAGGTATATCGGATCAGAATGTGTTGCATATTAACTTTCATGCTCCCAAAATCACTGGAGATTCACTTATCTCTAAACGCACACAAACATTTCAACCCAGAGACTCTTTGCTTGGCCAGTAAGGGTAAAAATCAAACATACATTTTTCAGGTATTTCGTGTTCATGTTACCTGAGGACTCCTGATGTTACCTACGATCCCGTCTGTTCAGGCCTCAGTATCTCTCTGTGGAACAAGGCACGATTCAGAAAAGATGTCCTCCAGTGTCTCAAAACTAGAAGGTGGATTTCATGCATCAAATCACCACTTATAACTCAGTCTAATTCAAGTCCAAGTACAACTTCATCCTTGACCTCTGCTTCTCAGTGCTGAGGACAGTCCCCTTCTTCAACCGTCTTTTAAAATTATCGAAATAATCTTGTCATCTCCCTTTAATGATCAATCACAGTTCAAAGACCACCACAAATTCAACACTGGCATCATGATGGCATAAACCATGGAGACTAGCAAGGTGGGACCAGTCATTAACTGAAGACCTTCAGTGCATGAATGCCTATGCTCGGTAATGGGAAAGGCATTGCCCTGCCTCGGGAAGTTTATGCCGCAGTTAATAAGACAAGTGCATAAATATTCAAGTAAAAGAGAATGGGGAAGAACTAACGTTTTATTAACTATCTGGTCTAAGTGTTAGAAGTTTTCCCTATTTCAGTGAATTTAACTATCCATAATCTGATGAGATACGTGGCTTCACAGATGAGGAAACAAGTGTTCAGTCAGAAGGCTAAATAGCACAAAGTTTTGATATAGGAGGTAGAAAGAAAGTATTTAGGCAGGCAGTGAGGGCAAAAGAGTGTTTGGCAGAGCTTCCCTTCTACCAAAAATCTGCCCCCCAAAATCATTTCTCTTACAACAAAGAACAGCCTGAAAAATGGAGCCACAAACAAAAATAAGGAAGCTAGAAGCTTGGATGAGGGATGCCAGCAGCTGCACCAATAGAAAAGAGTTACCTGGGGGCCGGGCATGTCCAACACGGAGGCTCCATCTTCCCTTTTCCGTTACCACGTGTACAGTAATAAATAAAAGGGCAACATGGTACAGCTCAGGCAGAGAACCCCCCTGCATAATAAAACATTAGGGTGGGGGCTACCAGAGATTTGCATCCTATGCAAATGGCACACCTGGTCTAACCAGTCTTTAGCTCCCTGTGTAGTTCAGGTACCACTTCCCCACCAGCTTATCTATAAACTCCCTGTATTTCACTGTGGATCCGACAACCCATTTTTTTCAGGACCCCTCTCTGTAGCGGAGAGCTATTCTCTTTCTTTCACCTGTTAAACTTCCACTCTCAGCCTCACTCTTCATGTGTTCGTATCCTTGTTCTTCCTGGCCATGAGACAACAAATCTCAGGTATTACCCCAGACAACGAGGCTGTTTCAATTTCACATGTATTTAGTAAATGAGAGAGAGATTTTCAAATGCCAATCAAACACTGTCGCTAATATTACTTCCACAATACCACACACTGCCTAGGAATTCCAAGAAAACACAGCATTTCCAGGTGGCCAAGTCAGGAATGCTTCAGGGAAGAAGGGCTATTCGTGCTGGGCTTTAAAGCTGGAGTGATGTTGTTATGTGTGTGAAAGAAATTCTAGGCAGAAGGACAAAAGGGGGATGGGTATTCAAAGTCATGTGCCAGACATGAAGGCATGGCCTCAAGGATGTCATCCACAGCAAGATCCCTGCATCGGAGCTTTCCTCTCTTAGTGTCCTCTGGCTCTTAGTGTCCTCTTGTCCTTAGGATGCATGCATGTCTCATCTCTCCAAATACATTACTGTCTCCTGAGGCTGGGTCTGTATCAAATACTCTGGATCGCAGGGACTCCACTAACAGTGCCCTGGGCACAGTAGGCACTCAGTGCAGGTGCGTAAAAGAGTAGTTCACATTCTAAGAGAAAAAAAATGTACCTTTATAGGAATTCAATCTGGAAGATAAAATGCCTCCACCCCTCAGAAATTAATTTTTTTTCCTGGTCATATTGTCGCTGCACATAATCATTATCATCATAAAGATTTATTATCATAAAGATAATCGCAACATGTTAAATGCCTATGAAGCAGCAGACCTTTCTGTGATACAGTAAGAGAGAACTGGAAACCCACACACTGATTTAACATCAGACTTAAAAAAAGAAAAGCATGCATTATTCCTTTTCTAATTGCTAAATTATTACATGTTTTAAAGAGAAATTACACTAAAAGCCATAAAGAAAAAAACCCACATAAGTCCAAGAAAGACATCCAGAGGACCAAGTTGTATTTCAAACAGCAAAGCAGATTTTTCTGAAAGCTTTCTTCAGTACCCCACACACACACACACACACATACACACACACAATTGAAATTGGCATTATGCTGACCAATGACTTCATACAATCACTTCACTGCCAATTTGAAAATTAAGCGCATGCCAGCACTTTCTTCAGTTCTTCCTTCATGCTGAAGGAAGTAAACAAACCACTTGTGAGTGTGAATGCAGCGGAGAGCCTGAAACTGCCACAGAGCTGCCTGTCCACGGTGAAGGAGAAAAGAACTCTCATACCTCCACACCGGGGAACCCACGTATTTGCCAGGAACATTTCAGGTGTGGAAGCTCCTTGAGATTTACCTGGCATGACCTCCTCCCTTCACGGTGAGAAGAAATACATGCCTGATCTATGCAGAGAGCAGGTCAGTGCTGTTCTGTCTGAGAATCCTCTCTCTACACACCAACACTCCCGAGTCATGACTAATTTCTCCTTCAATTCCAAATGGCATTATCCTTCCCCCGTTGTGTGTTGTGACCATCACTTTCCAGAACACAATCTTGGCCACTCTCATTGCCTTCATAAAAGAGTACCATCCAGGGGCCCAGGTGGACTCACCCCGACTCAAGTTCTCTAACAAAAGTCAAAGTCCCTTCATGGTATGCCTTCCAAGTGTCGGGAGCCACCATCGGCTGGGCTCATTTTTAAAAAAATAAGAGAGTAAGGCAGATTCTCAGAGTTGATCTGGGAACTTCAAAGGTTTTCACTCTGTTGCAAAGATTCCATGCCAAAGGCACAAGGGTCTTTGATGTACATGGTCCCCAGTCTACTCCAAGGGAATAAAAGGAAAAAGAGGATTTTAGGGCTTCACTGAACAATACAGTTTACTTTTCCTCCACCCATGTTTCCCTTTAGTTCTCCCGTAGTCTCCATTGCCATGAAATATCCTTCCTGATACCAGGGGCAAGACATTCATTTCTAACTGTTAGAATCACAGAGCGTGAGGGCTGGAGGGTCTCCGGAACACGGGCCAGCCAGAGGAAACAACACGGAGCGGCGCTGTGCGATCTCCACACAAGGGCAGGGAGGGGACAACACGGAGCAGCGCTGTGTGATCTCCACACGAGGGCAGGGACAGGTAGCCCCTTGACTGCGATCCACATGCCTATTTGGCAGTAGGCTAGTCCCGGGGAATCCAGGGGACTTGGGAACTTCACTTGCTGCTCCAGTGCAATGGTTTCCATGTTTTTTCCCTCTGGAACTCATGCTGAAACTTAATCCTCAATGAAACAGTATAGGGGGTGGTGGTGATCTTTTAAGAAGTGACTGGGTCATAAGGCATCTGTCCTCATGACTGGATGAATCCATTCACTGGTCATGGATGAACAGATTAACGGGTTATCACGGGAGCAGAATAGCTGTCATGAGAGTGGGTCTGTTATAGAAGCCACTTTGGCTTTCTTTTGTGTGCCTGTGATGCTTTCTGCTGTGCTATGATGCAGTGTGAGGCCCCTCACCAAGAGCCCACCCCATGAGGTCATCTGATCCCAGAATTTCCAGCCTCCAGGACTGTGAGAAATAAACTTCTTTTCTCTATATTACCCAGTCTCAGATACTCTATTGCAGCAACAGAAAATGAACAAAGACATCCAACAGCAGCTCTCCTAGCTGGATGTGCACACACAACGGTACATCATGATCCCTGTTTTCCTAATAATCTATTAAATAATCATGCCAATGAGCCACACTCCACCTTCACTTCCATCCCGCCGTTTGGTTTCTCTGCTTCCTTTTTATAGTCTCTGACTCCTGGCCATGCCCCAATGTCCCACTGAGAGAACAAGCTGTGAAAGTTACAAGGCTTCATGAGACCCTGAGATGGGAACTCCCTGGAGTTGCAGACAGGCCGGGGCGCTTCTCATGTATCGGATCACCAGCCTCACACCCAGTGCTGTGACTTGGCCACAGGGATGCGGAAGCCCTGTCCTGTCACTGAGGGAGTTTATTTGGAATGAATCAATGAGGTGCCTCACCAGGAGCATCACGTGTTCTGTGCTCCAAGGGCAGTAAGAGAGTGCTCAGGGGAGCAAGCACTGGAGAGCAGTAACTGGAGCCCCATGCTGCACCCACAAGATGATCTAATGCACCATTTAGGGAGCTACTGGGTAAGAGAGAAGCTTTTAGGGAGCCATTGGGTAAAAGAGGAGCTTTGGAAGAGTGTCCAAGCTCCTTTCGGCAGGGCCCACTCTTAACCTTGATCTCTGCACAGCCCACCCACTGCCACCTTGCAGGTGAGATACCAAACCCATGTCCTCCTCTGCCTCCTCCTGCGGGATCCACAGAAGCAACTGCCTGATTGGGAAGGCAGCCAGCCTGGGACCCTCTAGAAAATCCACATGGACAATCCTCCAGAATCATGGACACTGACCTTTCTTCAGTTTTGTCCCTCAGCGTCCCACACACTCCCCACCATGACACAGGAGAGAGGCTACTGCGTTAGCTCAAGGTGCTAGTCACAGTCCAACATTTGTAACTCCCAGAGGCAGCCAGCACTCCACCAAGAACGACCGAAGTGGGCCACACGGGTTATTGTTCAAGGTCTATGCTGAGAGCACTATGAATCACTAAGACATCTGGCTCGAGAACCTTAACCAGCTGCTCTGCCTAAATTGCAACATTCTTTTTTCTCCCAAACTGGGTGGTCACCTGGGTGCGGGGGAGGAAAGCAAGGCAGGCTTGCCCTTGTCCATGCGTTTGTTCCGCTTCTGGCACGGCAGGCAGCTGAGTTACTGGGCTGTGCCCTTCAATCACTTCACTTTGCTTTCTGTCCCTTCACCAGCCCAGAGCAGAGCCCTGCAGAAGGCACTGCTGAGGCCAGGCAGAGCGGTGATCAGGTTCCACCTTCCAGGAAGAGACAGCGTGCCTGGTGCCCCGTGGTGCCTGCGCATGACAGCCTGGCCGCAGACTACTGTGTGCTTCCATCTGTCACCTTCCAGTGCAATGTGACAGCAGCCCTCCGGCGATCCATCTGCTTCCCTGGAGCTCCATCCCGACTCCCCCACCCCATTCTGTCGTCGCCTAACTGGGCACATCCAGGATTAGGCAGTCTCAGCTGCAGCCCCCAGAAGGAAAGCTAAGAGCCTCACACCAAGCTGCTAAAAAACAGACATGTTGAGATTGAGTGGTGAGAGGCGGGGAGCTAGTGATGGCCCACAGTCCCTGCAAGGCAATATAGAGTGCTAAGATTGGAAAAGGGGTAGGAGGAAACAAGGACATTTTCTTTTACTTAAAAATAAAAGCATTTGCAAAGAGGTAGCTCTCAGAATATGCCTTTCAGTGTCCTCTGGGATCTCAGCAGCGGCCTAGAACCAGAGGGCTCATAAAGTCCAAGTATTTAGAGAGATGACAGCGCCATTCAATCCCAAAAGCACTTGTTGAGGGGCAGTTCTATGCAAAAGTGTGCAGAGTTGCTTGGAGGAAATACAGAGATAAACCATGCGGGGTACCCATTTCCTGCCAATCCCACAGCAGCCTCTATGCAGTGAGCTCTCTGAGACTGGTGTGGTCAACGCCAAGGTGGGCATCAGGTAGACCAGTTTCCCTCTTACTAAGCACAACATCCGGCACTTACCCGCACACAATCACATCCTTCCAGTCACATTTTGCACACAGTTTGCACAAATATAATGCAAAAGGGAATTGTTTTAAAATACAGTTCCTTCATTCAGCAAATATTTACCAAGTGCCTTCTGACCTCTGAGCACTCTTAACACCGGAGCAGGTGCCAGGCCTTCTACACTGAGCTCAGCCCAGATGCAGCTGGTAAAGCCCTACATGCAGGGCAGAGGGATACAGGATTTAACAGAGGCAAGCACGCGGGACAGAGAAGGGGTTTCTCAACCAGAAGAGCTCCCACGAAGAGCCTGTTGCAGACACTGGACCAAGGGGAGGGAAGAGCCAGTGAGAAACCAGAGCACCAAAGGGCTGTCCAGGGCCACCAATTATTCCTTACATTCCAGTTGGAGTGTGCTGGTGGCCCAAGAGTAAATGAGTCTGCAGTCAGGCCAGGAGCTTCCTCACAGGTTCAGGAAAAGAGTCCAAACTTTGCTCCTGCTCCTGATGCCCTGAGAACTACTGATGGAGTTTTCAACAGAGAATATTTTAATACGCTTGTCATTTTCGCATGATTTTCTACAGTCTGAGACAAGGAAAGCAGTCAGAACTTTGCTGCAGGTAAGTAATAATTTGCAAGTGCCCTGCATATTTTTCGTAGCATATGTATGTGCTGAAAGCTTATCAGACAACGTATGAGCAGACCACCAAGCCTGCCGGAAGCATGCATGGTTGTTTTTACATTGAAGCTGAGCAGCGTACCAGGATGCCACTAGATTAGAACAGAGTATCCCGAAGCCAGACCTGAGATTAACAGTGGGCCAAGCAAACAAAAATCTCGGTCTAAGATCCAAGAGACCCACATTCAAGACCCTACTGCAAATTAAATTCATGAGACCTTGGACCATTCCATGGTGCCATAAAGCCTCAGTATCCTCATCTATGATTTGGGTTACTGAGAACTGCCCTGCTTCTCACAGGGCTGTCATGGGGATCTCTGCAATAACCTACAGGAATGACGTCCAAAAAGATGTGTGGTGTACAGACGAGATTAGAGAGCTGAAAGCTGCTTCTTCCAGAGGCACCTCTGACTCTCTAGTTTGGCTATTTCACGACCATTTCAGGTACACACCGTAGATACAGAGGAAGGTGACTAGCCTCAAGGAGTTTACAGGAAAGTAAGTGGCTATAACTGTGCATATTATCCCCCGTCCCCTAAAAAAAAAACAGAAACAAGAAAAGAATTTGCTAGTCGGCAGCCAGGACTCCTTGGTGTCTGACACAATCCTCTATGAATCAGACAACTCCCTTAACATGTAATCTGGGCTTTTTTAGAACCCCCAATAAGCTTTTAATGGGTTAGGAGGGATCACCTTATTTTTAAAGGTCCTAGAGGGCTTGAAGCCATGTTGTAATATTTTTATAGCCTCTTTCAGAGTCAGGAGCTGTACGGATTTTGTCCTCACTCTGAATTTAACTAGTACTTAAGTGTGCTGATTATAGCTGCAAACACACTTCTTGTTCCAGTGTGTGGTTGGAGAGGTGGACAGGGAAGAAGCTTTGGAAATTTACAGCACAGAAATAGCATGTGGTCTGTCTGCCTGAAAAGAATCAATCCTTCTGTGGCAACAGCTAGAAGACCAGCAAAGGGCCTGTAGCAAACAAAAGACAGCCATTAAAACGGGGCTTCTTGTCACCAAATCCCGGTTTTGGGACACTGGACAGGCTTTTCCAGTCCAGGAGACACCAACAAAGCCAGGAGCAGCCACGGAGCTAGGGTGCAACAGACAGGACGAGTCTGGCTGGAAACTCGGGGGTCATCCAAGCAAAACATTTAGACACAGTGATGATTGTAAAGGAAATAATTAAGAAAGAAATTGCACCAGACACTTCCTAACTGGTTTTGCATGAAGAAGCAACTCTATTTGGTTGTGGAAATGAGCTGCGGAGGGGCAGGAGGGCCTGGAATGGGCTGAGAAGAACAGACTTGATCTAGCCACTGGCCAGCCCTGGGACCCCCGCAGGTCTCCGATCCCGCCTCTGTAACATGAAGGCCTTAAATGTAAAGGATGCTCTTTTGCGTTTCATGGAGGGGAACCACGGAGGGGAAGCCTTAGTTGATGGGGGTCACAGGTGCCCTAAACTTATTCCCGTCTCAGCCTGAGCTGAATTTTATTTTCATTTATTTTTAACACACTGGGCTTTCATAAGACTTCCTTTGGAAAATGGACCACCACAAAACTACTCCCCAAATTTTGAAAACTCTGTACTGCATGATCTCTATGATTTCCTTTAAGCGTTCATATTTGCACACAACAGTGTTGCCTTACAGTAAAAAAATCAAAAGAAAAAAAGGTTTCTTATCTTACCCTAACAGACTCTGTCATTGTGCTATGGACACCCTAATAAACATGTCTGATAATGAAATCCTGATTTGTTCCCAAATTTCAAGTCACACAGAAAAAATAGGGCAAAGAGGCATCTATTTTTAAAATAACACTATCTTTTGGAGAAGGTAGTGCGTGGGTCACCTTATAAATGTTGACATATGTTTACTACAGAAAATAAGGTTTAAAAAATTATAGAATGAAAATAACCTAGAATATCAACTTGATGTTACCAGTGCTATGTTCTTTCCACATTTGCAAAGTGTGTCACATGGCCCTGGACTTACACGTACGTAAGATCTCAGTCCTTCATCTAGTTCACATGATCATAAAATATTTTTTCTACACTGAAAATCTGTGCCTGCTTAATTGGAAATCTACATAAGTGTCATGAAAAACCTATCAGTGAAGAGTTCCCATCTTCTTTGATGCTCCATCCAAATGATTAAACAGGCTTTGAACCAAGGGGCCACCTACGTCTTCAGTTCCAACAAAATCAACAATTGCAGACATCCACTTCCCTCATTATGATGAACTAGATTCTATCAAGATCCTTCCCACCAGAAAATAACTAAAGCCCAGTTAAAACAGATTGAACTAAAAAATGAATAAGCTTATAAACCTGTAAGTGGACTACAGAATTCTAAGGCTCTTAGGGTTTTTAGAAACTGAGAATTGAAGGCTTTTTTTTTTTTTAAATTTTCTGTGCACACAGAAAAATACCAGTGGTGTCTACTAAGAGAAGAGAAACAGAATGTATAACTTCCAAATTATAAAAGAAAAAAGAAGTAATAATATAAAGAAAAAATATATACTTAAAAAACAGGAAACAGCATAAAAGCATGTGGAGAAAAAAAAACCAAATATGTTAAAGATCATAAAAAATAAATGGATTAAGCTTGATAGCCAAAAGAAAGAAATGGCAAAATTAAATTTTAAAAACATAAATATACCTAAAACTATAAGAAATTGGAGAAATTAGAAGTCAAAGGATGGAGAAAAGTGATCAAGAAAAATGCCAATCAAAAGAAAGCTATCAGACAAAATAGGCTTTAGAGAATAAAGTCTAACTAGAGAAAAAGAAGGTAATAATTATAAAAGGTTTAATTCATTAAAAAGGCATAAAATTTTAAGTTTGTATACATCAAATAACTTCAAAATATACAAAGCAAAAATTACACTTACTGAGAAAAATGCCAAGTACACCATCGCACTGAGAAAACTCATTATATATGACTTTAAAATGGGAAACATGCAAACTAGTAAAAATGTAGAAAACATGAAAAGCACCGTAAACAATCTTGACGTAATAGATTGTAAAACCCAGAACCAATACACTGGGAATTCACAGTTTTCTCAAACAAACAAACAAACAAAAACAGAACATTCACAAAAGCTGACATTATACTGAGACATAAAGAACAACTCAGCATGAGACATAAAGAACAACTCATGTGTTTTGACCTCAGTGCAATTAAGATAGATGTCGATAATGAAAAGATTCCCCATGTTGGAAAATTTTGAAAGACTTATCAGTAACTCATGGGTTATAGAAAAATATGTAACTTAAAAAATATGTAGAACTGAACATTAATGAGAATATTATTTAAGAAAACGTATGAGACGCCATTAAAGCAGTAGTGAGAAGAAAATTTTTTTTTGAGATGCAGTTTTGCGCTTTTGTCCCAGGCTGGAGTGCAGTGGCACGATCTTGGCTCACTGCAACCTCCATCTCCTGGGCTCAAGCAATTCTCCTGCCTCAGCCTCCCGAGTAGCTGGGATTACAGGCACCCGCCACCATGCCTCACTAATTTTTGTATTTTTTAGCAGAGACAGGGTTTCGCCATGTTGGCCAGGCTGGTCTCAAACTCCTGACCTCAGGTGATCCACCAGCTTCGGCATCCCAAAGTGCTGGGATTACAGATGTGAGCCATTGCGTCCAGCCCCGAAAAGAAAATTCATAATCTTAAATGCTTATAGGGCTAAAAATTATTGAGTTGTTTTTAGCTGAACAAGTCAGAAAAGCAACTACAGCCTAAACTCAAGGATAGCAAAAGAAGACCTATAACACACAAAAACAAAAATAAACAAAACACAAGGTAAAGTTACAGTACAGAGGCTCAACAAAGCCAAGAGTGTTTTCCTTTGAAAATCATAATACATGCACAATCTGGCAGGTTCGTTGAGGAAAAAAAAGAACAACTGTATTGTAACAAATAATAGAAGAGATTTTAAAATCTGTGAATAATTTCATGCTAATTAAATTGAAAAGCAGGGAATTATGAACACACACCTAAAAGAATACCATTTAACCTGGGTAGCACGGTAAGATTTCATCTCTAAAACATATATATGTGTGTATATATGTATATATAAAATATAAATACACATCTGGATTCTATTTGCTCATTTTTAAATTTTTTTCTTAAGTTATATATATAAACATATGTTAACATACTTTTTTATATATAACATATACATATATACATAAAGCTTAAGAAAACTGACTCAAGAAGAAACGAGTGCAAATAATTTTACGAACTTTGAAAAAAATTGAATAGAAATCTTCCTACAATAAAATCACCAGGTCTCGTTTTCAGTTGAGTACTACCAAAATTTCAAGAGCAGATAATATAAATCGTACACAAAATCTTCTGGTAAATTGGGAAAAACCGGGGGAAAAAAAAAACTTTCCCTCTTCAATCAGACAAAAACAGTTAAGGAAAGAAAAAATATAGGCCAAACTCTCTCATGAGTAAAGAAGCAAAAATTTAAAACAAAATATGAGCAAATGGAATCCAGATGTGTGTCAGATGTGTATTTAAACAAGCTAGATTTATCTTAGAAGTATAAGAGAATTTAACAATAGAATATACTGTAAGTGTAATAGAACATTAAAAAAAAACAGTGAGAACCATATGGTCCTCTTAATAGATGCAGAACAGGCCTTTGATAAAATTCAGCATGCATTTATGATTAAAAACATAAAATACAACTCGACAAATTAGAAACACAAGGTAATTTCCTTAACCTAACAAAGGACATTTACAAATATATGGCGGCAAATATATTCTTAATTAAATTAGAACATTCCCTACAAAACTCAGGCTGAAGGAAAAGATATATGCTATTACTTCAATTCAATATTGTACCTTGGGCTCTAATGCAAAAAAGAAAACAATAAAAAGAAAGAGAAACTATAAGAATTGAAAATGAATAAACAATAATTTCATTATTTAAAAAACACAGTATACGTACAAGAATCTATAGACAAAATATTAAGAATACCAAAGGTTTGGTAAAGTGACTAGATGCAAGATCAATATTAAAAAGGTAATTACATTTATACACTCCAGCAAAGATTCCATTTCCAAGGGTATAAAAGAAACTAAGGTACTAGGAGCACATTCAACAAAAGATAAGTAAGGTGTATGGATCTAGAGAAAAGTACAAAACATAGACATTTAAGACATAAATACATGGATAGTGATACAATGCTCATGGATGAGAAAAGTCAGTATCACAGATTATGCCAATTCTTTCTAAACTGACCTACACATTTAATGCAATCCAAGCAACTTCCCAACAAGGGTTTGCTGCTGTTGTCATTGGTGCTGTTAGTTCATAAACTAACTCTAAAATCTCTACAGAGGGCAGAGGACCAGGTTTAGCCAAACGCCACCGAATAACAGGGAAAAGGCTGAAAGCCAAGTGCCAAAACTTACTAGAGAGCTGGAGTCATTAAGAGCATGCTGCATTGACACAGAGGTGGACAATCTAACCAAGTTAATAAAAGAGACACAGGAAAAAAAAAAAAAAACATGAATACATGGAAATACGACACATAACAGAGTGTGTATTTCAGAGAAATAGAGAAAAAGGGCCATTCAATAAATGTTACTAGGTATTGTTTTTCCTTATGAATAAAAATCATATTGGATTCCTCCATTACACACAAAAGTTAATTCTAAATACTTTTTAAACTATTAAATATAAGAGAGTGACTTATGACCTCAGAATACAGAAGACTGTATTAAATAAAAGGCCCTAACTATAAATGGGCAAGGTTGATACACTCAGCATGTTAAAATCAAGAACTTCTAGTCATTAAAAAGGTAACTTACAGAAAGTGAAAATGGATCGCACAAACTGGGAGGTAATATTTTTAACACATGAAACTAACAATAGTCTTCAGAATACAGGAAAAATGTGTTCAAACCAGTAAGAAAAATACACTCCAATAAAAAAACTAGACCAAAAATACGAGCAGTCATTTTACAGTTTAATGGTGATTAAACATGGGAAAGGAAGCTCAACATTACTGGTACCTTAAATTCATCTTACTATTAATTTGGCAAAAATTAACACACCTAATAATGCTGAGTGTTGGGATAAGAAAGGCATAAATTTTAAAGGAAACTCTTGGCCGGGCGCGGTGGCTCAAGCCTGTAATCCCAGCACTTTGGGAGGCCGAGACGGGTGGATCACGAGGTCAGGAGATCGAGACCATCCTGGCTAACACGGTGAAACCCCGTCTCTACTAAAAAATACAAAAAACTAGCCGGGCGAGGTGGCGGGCGCCTGTAGTCCCAGCTACTCAGGAGGCTGAGGCAGGAGAATGGTGTAAACCCGGGAGGTGGAGCTTGCAGTGAGCTGAGATCCGGCCACTGCACCCCAGCCTGGGCGACAGAGCAAGACTCCGTCTCAAAAAAAAAAAAAAAAAAAAAAAAAAAAAAAAAAAATTTTAAAGGAAACTCTTATTCACTGCTGATGGCAATGTGAATTGGCATGATCGCACTTCACAAATCATTATAGCATTTTCTTGCAAACTTAATCGTTAATTAGCTTTTATTTTTCAGGCCCAGCTGTGCTCTTCCTTGGTATATAATCAAGAAAAAAATTGCACCCATGGACCAGGTATGTAGGAACCAAGAATACTAATAGCAGACTGTTTTCTGACAGTAAAGATTGAAAATCATCCAAACATCCAATGGCAGAAGAATGCACGAAGAAACTGATGCTAAGATTATCAAATATCACACAACATGAAATGAATAAATACAGTTACACAAAACAACATGGTTAAATCTTAGAGAACACTGCGTAAGCAAGTCTACCTATAGCACAATATCATTGTTAACGAGTAAAAGGATACGAGGTTTAGCAATAAAGAATGCTTAAAATAGCAAGGGAAGATTAGGAGGTAGCTCAGGGGAAAGGTGGGATGCCAGGGCAGCATTATATGGGGGCACGATTCACATCGACAATGCTCTCGTTTGAAAGGAAGGTTCACGGATATTTGCGAATGATGCTCCAAAACTGACATAACACAGTTTTTCATGTGTCAAATTCTACTGAATACAGCTCTTTAAATGCACTGCTTAAAACAGTAATATGGCAGAATCCTGTTCTAATTAAAAGGCGGGTATCTTTTTATGCCTCCTAAATTTTCTAGAAGGGTAAATAAAAATAAAAATAATAATGGTGATGATGATAGTGGTTTTCTCTGGGGAAGAAGGTAGAAAATTTAAATTTTTACTTAATACACTCTCTGTAGTTTAATAATTTTACTGTGTATGTATATTGATTTTAAAATAAATTATCCACAATTACTTAACTAAGTAATTCCTTAGAGAACTTTTAGAACTCAAAGACAAAAGTTAAGATTAAGAGCAAAGACAGATCCTGAATGAATTTCGAAAATCCAATGTTGATTCGTCAATGAATTGAAAGAACACAGAAACGGTCCGGCTGAGTGCAGGTCTCTAAAAGGGAAGTCCCGGGTAACGCCCACACCCTACTCACTCCGTGGTCTCTTCGAGGAGAGACTCAGCTCTGTGCTAAAGAGGCCTAGACTGCCTCCGGGGTCAGCTCGCAAAGTCTGTGGATTTCATGATCCTTTTAATACAGAGGATGTCCTTTAATTCCTGTCCTATATAAGAACCTTCCTCGGACGATGCACTTTCAATTTATTCTCTATTCTACCAGAAGTTTCTTGATTTCCTTAAAAAAAAAAAAAGGAAAGGAAGGGGAGGGGAGGGGAGGGGACTGTGAAATGCCTTCCCCAGGTTAACCCCTTCTTCAAAGATTCTGAAATGTGATTTTTTCCCCCATTCTGGAAACATTTATGTACAGACTTCCTGCTTGTAGTTAATCCTCACATTCAGTTGACTTATTCACATAGTGGAGAAATGTTTAACAGCAGGCTCTTCATTCTGATTCTTCAAAACCTCAAATTGCATCTGACTTTTTCTTTCTGGAAGTGTTGGTGATAATATGACACTCTCTGGGGCTGACTTTAGCCGGCACCGAAGTTTTCAACTTGAATTGGGCAAAGAGGACCCAGAAGAAAAATCAAAAGCACCATGTGGTCATCCCGCATGGCCTACGCTTTCAGGGATGGACAGGCACCCCAGAGCCCACTGGTGCCTCTCCTCTGTCCCCAATGACCTCATCCACTAATGGACTTCACAGTCATGTTCCTAGTCTCTGCAAAATAATTCATCTGATTTCAATATGTGCTTCTTCCCACAGCTGGACACCATTATTTTTGGTACTCAAGATCTCTTCTGAAGCACATGAAACACCAGCTGATAGCCCTTAAAATGGCTCCTCCAAAACACCAATGTCCAGAAATGATCCACTCCACTCCCACCACGCCCATGCCCATCTGGACCCTGGAGAGTCTTGCAATCCTAAATCACTTCCATTTGGAATCAAGATATTTTCCAAGATGTTCTTATCTTCCCTGCTTTCCTGGTGCTAAGAGTCACCTCCTAAGAGTCCCTCCCAAATTTTTACCAGGCAGACAGGTAATGTGAGATTTGGAAATGGAGCATCCTGGGCTTGTTTCAACTCCACCAATGGCCCGTTGCCTCATCTTGAGCAAGCCTTGTTCAGTCTCAGTTTTCTCAGCTGGATGACGGGAAACACCGTAGCTCACAGGGGCATTGTGTAAGCTGGCAAAATAACCATGCAGATGGAAGTGCATTTATAAACATCAAACTGATAAACAAATGATCGCTGTCCGCAGCAACCATGAGGTATTTCATGCATCCCTAGACCTCTGGGCAGGATCCAAACTTGCGTGGCTCCAAGAGCTTGAGAATCAAAATCAACCTCCTCTAAGGTTGTCCCTTCTCTCTGTGCTGTGACAGAAGATATCCCTCAGCCAGATCTGGATCTCCCAAATTCCTGCAGCACCATCAGAGTATTCTCCCCTAAGACAATAAAACATGTAGACCATCTCCACACCCAGTATTCCTTGCAGCTGGGAGCAACAGAGCTCGCTGGTATCTTGTTTGTATCTGCTGAGTTTCCACCAGTTAGCATGGTTGCACCAGCTGCACACACTGACCTCCTTCCCTCTTCCCTCGGGACCTAGACTGGGCTGCAGGTGGTCATTTTGTGTGCTTTTAGTTCTTAGCCCATAGTTAACATGTGAGTGGCTAATATCTGAACGTTGATCACACGTTACGAACAATTTCCCCATCCTTCAATACATCTGATCGTTAGAGAGAGCATCTGCCGTTCCCATTGTACAGTGAACAAATCCAAGAGGGATGTGGCTTCTCCAGATCACGTGGGCAGGACGGGGCAGAGCCAGGCCTCACCGACTCTCCAGCTCCACCTCTTCCCACAGACCCTCTCATCGGCACTGTGTGGCCTGCAGCAGAGGCTGTCCCTTTTTTTGGCTTAAATATGGCTTAAAATAATTTTTAAAAACTACTCAGGCCCTTTGCACGTGCCCTCAGTTGCCATCAAAAAAATTCATAAGAACTACAAATCACTGAAAATGATGTAACTTCTGGCATATTGCCTTTTGAAAAATAAGTCAAGTTCAGTTGAAAACGATTTAATTTTGGCCTATCACTAAGTTTTATAAATGCAGAAACTCTCTTCTTGGGCAGAAATTTTATAGCATTCCTTTATCTCTCTGAAACTATATTAGCATTGTTACTCTCCTGACATAATTTTCACTTCATGTAATGTAAGCTAGGATTCTTTGTCTATATTTTATCAGCGTAAGTATTTTACTGATTTTAAAAATTAAGAAAAGTATTAATTTTTGAAATAGCTTGTTACCATAAGGTTCCAACTATTAAAAACTACTGCGGGCCGGGCGCGGTGGCTCAAGCCTGTAATCCCAGCACTTTGGGAGGCCGAGACGGGCGGATCACAAGGTCAGGAGATCGAGACCATCCTGGCGAACACGGTGAAACCCCGTCTCTACTAAAAAATACAAAAAAACCTAGCTGGGCGAGGTGGCGGGCGTCTGTAGTCCCAGCTACTAGGGAGGCTGAGGCAGGAGAATGGCGAGAACCCGGGAGGCGGAGCTTGCAGTGAGCTGAGATCCGGCCACTGCACTCCAGTCTGGGCGACAAAGCGAGACTCTGTCTCAACAACAAAAAAAAATAAATAAATAAAAATAAAAATAAAAACTACTGCAATTGTAATGATTACATAATTAATAAAAACAGGATAAATATGAAATTAATGTGCATTTCTTAAATCTAAAAAATAAACTTCTATTGAAAATAGAAGAATTTGGATTTTTTTCTCTTTAAGTTTGTGTATCTACAGATAAATATTACTTATGTGTATAATAAGACTCAATTCAAGATCAATTTTGTTCCAATTTTTCACTTTTATAGCTATAATAACTTCACTACGTTGTTCACATACATACACAGATGGACTAGAAGATACACTGTAAAAATGAAACTCAAGTCCTGAACTTCTACATGTATGCCAAAAATCACGTAGTAATCAAAGAAAAACTAACTCTAAGTGATCAGCTGACAACTTAATCAGCAGATATTCCCACAAAAGTAAACCTTGGGGAACCACCAGATATGTAAATAATGAACAACCAAGATATTAGTCATTCAAGCCCAGTTTCTGGGAAATACATCAAGAGACTATACTAAGACTTTATAAATAATTGTACTCATTACTTTTTCACTTGGAGGCACCTTGTTTAAGTCAATATACTCAGAACGAGCCTGAAAAAAAACTTAATACACGATTTTATTATTAAAAATGTTTCAGTTACATGTTTGTCAATATTATTTGTATATTTAGCTCATTCTAATAACCTAAGAAACAAAGGAGGTTCTCACTGTCAAATCGATCAACCCTATGTTCTATCAGAAGAGGTTTCACCTTATTTTTAAATTCAAATAAATGTTTTTACATTGACTATATATTTATGTACATATAATTATAGGTATTATATTTATTTATATCATATATATTTACAGAGAGAGAAAGAAAAAAGGAAAAGTAATTTTTAAAGCACTGAGAGATAAATTATGAAACATAACTCATCAAACAGATTATTAAAATCAGTAAGGTCAGGTTTAAATCAAGATTGAGGTGATTTAATTATGTTACCCATTTTATAACAAATTATAAAGGCAAGATACTAATGGTGTTCTCATTTATACTTAATAAAGTAGTGTTAAATTGAGCTAAAATTAGACGTTATTGATGAAGCTGTAAGTCTGAGAGCAGGCATGATATTTCTTTAACGAATGTATATGCATGTGTCTATGAAGCTCTGTTGTTAGGCTTTTGGGAATAATCAAAAGAAATATATGTTTAAAATAAGGACAAAAATACATTTGTTTTTGTTAAGCCTCATGACGCAACATTTCCTGCTAGGTCTTCTTCCCTTTATCCCAGAAGCAGATATCACCCAATCAACCATCCAGAACCCTTTTGTTTTGAATCACATCACTACCCTTGACACATCTGAATGGTTCTCCCTGCCCAGGAGACAGATTCTACCTCCTCCCGACAGGAAATCTTCAGACTCCAGGCTCCAAGCGGCCCCCAGCCCTGCTGTTCCAGGGCCCAGGTTCTCATCTCTTTCCTCACAGCAGGCTCAGAACTGCCTTGGTTGTGAGAATTCTTCTAACAGTCAGCACCCATTTCCCATTGTCTTAGTTTTACTCTGGCCTGTGCCCAAGTTTTGGGAACTGGAGTCCACATCCTCAGCTTGTCAACATTACCCAAAAAAAAAAAAGAAAATCAACAAAAAAACCCACAATCTTACAAACAGAAGTCGGCCTGTGTCTCCTCATTTATCCTGGGGGCCTCAAGCATGGGACCTTGCACATCATGGGTGCTCATTAAATGCCGACTTGATCTTTCTAGAGAAATCTATACTGCCATAGAAAACAGGCACTTGCTGTTCTCTTGCCAGTAGTTCTCTGGCCCCTCCAATTTGGCAAGTATACACACCCGGAAGGCTCAGAGAAGAGTGACCCAGCAACAGACTGACTTAACACCATAGCCTAGAGCACAGAACACGGAGGAAAATGGCCCAAAGTGCTGAAAAACAAAAGAAAACAAACCCCAGAAAACTGTAACTGAGCTAAATGTGGAAAATGTGGTTACGATTGGTTTTAACGATACCATCAGCCGCTGCATCTCAGAAGAGCATCTCTGTTTCCATTTCTAAAAATACTGCTCATTTCTCCACGTCAGGAACTCTGAATCCAGGAGGAACTAGAGCAAGGTATTGATCTTTTCGTTTCCAGTTCATGCTTTAAAAATGACCTTTGCCCTAAAGGCCAACTAGCCAAAGGCAGACCAGCAATGAGCCGGCCACATAAAGCTGCAGTTCCCAAACGTGGCGGGTCCCAAGGCTGAGTGATGGCCAGGGCTAAGGCCAAGTTTTTAACCGACGATTTCTTTTCTTTTTAAACTACTGATATTTCCCACTTGGGAAAAACAAAACAACAAAACCAAACAGAATAAAAACCTGTATTTCAGATTTAGCTACATCAGTCATAGAAGGCTGGACTGAGGCTGGTTTACAGTCCATGAAAATCATCTCTCTTTATAAATCCCGAACATTTAAAAACATCTTTGCTCACGCTGGAATGTCATTTTCTAGTACTTTGGCCATTTCACCATGACTCTTTTGTGAATATGAAGCCATTTCACAGTTCTTGGAATTTGTTTGAGACAGATTCCCAAACAGAGCGTCCCGGGAGGTGGGCGTGGCCAACAGAGAGAACACAGAATTCCACTTGGCCTCATGATGAGTTTTCTCCAGGGTTCTTTACTGTCTCCCTCACACCTGAGGAGGCCCTATCTCGGGACCAACAAAAGCACTGCAGGGAAAGATGCAGTAATCCTAACATGTTAATGTTAAGATTAAAAAATAAACATAAAGTTAGAATGCATTTATTTTCCAAGGAATGGAAGAGAAAGTGGGAGGGGAAACTTCAGATGTCAGCTTTCTTGGTGGCCACATCGGGGCCACAGTGCACCAGCCAGGAAATGCAACAGTGACACCTTAGCAATGCCTTTTCACCTTAGCAACTACCCACCAAAGGGGTGAGTAGGCAATCGGGTTAGTGGAGGGGCAGATCTCTCCAGCAGCCCTTTTAAAGTACGGACGATGAAAACGTGAGGCAGGATGACTAAGAAGCCGAGCTTTTGGGAGGAACACTGGAACCCGCGGCACTCGCAGACACCCCACATTCTGGATTCCTCACACCACCTCAGATCCCTGCCTGTGCCACTGCAGGTCCCTTCTCCATCGCCCTGGCCCCACAGTGCTCGGCCTCCTCCCACATCTCCAATGGCTCCTCCTCTGCTCCTTCCTCCCTCAGCCCTGCTGTCCTCGCTCCTCACTTCCCTGTCTCAGGGCCCTCTGAGATTAGGATCCTCTCTCCCCGGCACACACTACCAACTCCAGCCACTCTTTCACTGAGTCCCCCTCAGCTTGGCCAAACGATCACTGAATTCTTGATCTGCACGCGTCAGCTCCCCAGCAGGGCTATCTAGAGAAGCGTGCAGTCACCAGAGTGGCTCCTTCAGTTGCGGCCAGGGCTTCGAGAGGGCTGGGAAAGCTTCCGATGACCGCTCTGCACCTCCACCTCTCTAGAGGGCTTTCTGCTGCCTCCTGGTCTCTGCAGACTTCCAATCCCTCCTCCATGTGGCATGCTCAGATGCTAGCTTTGACTCCCATTTCACAAAGGAAGGTCGGCAATCAGAAGAGAACTGCAGAGCCTCCTCCTCTGAGCACCACCCATGCATGTATCCGTCATTTGGTCCATCCCCACTGGCAACTACCCATGTTCCTCCTAAAGCCAGTGACTCCACTTGTCCACAAACCCATCTCTCTCGCCTACTCAAGAAGTGTTTTCAGCAACCCTCCATCCCACATAATCAATATTTCACTCTCTACTCAATCACTCCCATCGGCATCTAAACATGCTGATAACGCTTCCAACTGAAAAACAATTCTCCTGAGCTTATTTACCCCACCAGGTACCACCTCAAACTCTGCTCCCTTTTGCAGCAAAGCTCAACTGAGTTGTCTACAATCCCTGTATCCACTACCTCCCCTGCATTCTTCCCTCCAATCTAGCGTGTGTGGCCACAGCCACCGGACCACTGGCCCCGGCACTGACCTGAGCCTCCATTCTCAGTCCTCTCCATGCTCCTGGTTTCCCCGCTTCCTCCCTGGTTGTTCCCTCTTGTTCTCCTTTGCTGGCTTGTCCTCTTCTGCTCCTCATGAAGCTGGAATGCCCCAGGGCCCTGTCCGTACAACTCCTCTCTTCTTTCACTGGGGATCTCATCTGATCTTATTCCTTGAAATAACAACCAGAGGCCAAAGACTCCCATCACATCTCCGGCACAGACCGCCCTCTTAAACGACCAGCTCTGGATAGGATCACCCACTCGGCATCTCCATGTGGGTGGTTTATAATCTTCTCACACTCAGCAAGTTCAAAACTGAACTCTGAATCTCTTTTTTTAATTGAGAAGGAGTCTCGCTTTTGTCACCCAGGCTGGAGTGCAATGACGTGATCTCAGCTCATTGCAACCTCCGTCTCCCAGGTTCAAGAGATTCTCCTGACTCAGCCTCCTGAGTAGCTGGAATTACAGGCATCTGCCACAACTCTCAGCTAATTTTTATATTTTTAGTAGAGACGGGGTTTTGCCATGTTGGCCAGGCTGGTCTCGAACTCCTGACCTCAGGTGATCCACCCATCTCGGCCTCCCAAAGTGCTGGGATTACAAGCGTGAGCCACCGTGCCCAGCCTCTGAATCCCTTTTTGCACCCAAGCCTTCTCTGGCTGCAACCTACTCCATCTCCACTGGTGACAATTCCATCTAGTTACTCAAACTGAAGTCCCTGGAATCATTACAGACTTTCCCCTTTTCCTCATACTCACAAGCACTCTGGAAGGACATGGTAAGGGCTTTCTCTTCAAACTGTATCCAGAATGTGGCCACTTTTCCCTGCTGCTGCTGCTGCTGCTATCTGCAGAGTGTGCCCCACTGTGTCTTGTCTGGATTACTAAAGTAGAATTCTCCAACGACCTCTGAGATGGCCTCCTGGATTTTACTCTTTTCCACCGCCCTCTCCAACATCCTCTGAGATGGTCTCCTGGACTCTACCCTTGTCCTCTACCATCTCCAAAGTTCTCTGAGATGGTCTCCTGGACTCCAGTCTTGTCCTCTACCCTCTGCAATGGCCTCTGAGATGGTCTCCTGAACTCTACCCTTGCCTTCCACTCTCTCCAAAGTCCTCTGAGATGGTCTCCTGGACTCTAGCCTTGTCTTCTGCCATCTGCAATATCCTCCAAGATGGTCTCCTGGATTCTACCCTCTCCTTCACCTTCTACAGTTTATTCTCAATGTAGAGGCCAGAGTAAGCTGATTAAAATGAATTAGACCCTGCTTCTCTGCTTAAAACCCTACACTGATTTCCCATCATGAACCCAGAATTCCCCAACAGCCTGCAATGGCAGGCACAGTCAGGTCCCGCTATGTCCCGCTCAGCCCCAGCTCACAGCTCTGTGCTGCGTCCTTCCAGCCACGCTGGGCTGGGTGCTCCTCCAGCTGTCCGTGTGCTACAGCCACCAGTCCTTCTCTCTGCAGTGCTCTTGCCCAGATGCTAAGTGGCTAGTTCCTGCACCTCCTTAAAGTACATATTCAATTTCTCCTTTAGAGACCTCCCTGACCACTCCACTTAAAACTGCAACCTGCCCCGTCCTACTCAACAGGACTAAATAGTCTACTTTTTCTTTTCTCTACAATATCTAGGGCTTGTTGCATAGCATGTAATTTGCTTCTGCTACTGTCAAATGAAAATTATCTGTCTCTTCCTGCCTATCCCAACCCCCATCCTCCACCTGTACTCCCCACAAACACAGAATCTCCATGCAAGCAGGAACTGGTGCTGCCTCACTGTGTTCTGAGTTAGAGCTGTGCCTGGCACACGCGGGAGCCCAATCCACGTGTTCTCTAGTGAATCAGGGAGATCTAAAACAGGAGTCTCAAAAGATTGTTATAAGTAGCAAATGAACAAACCTGGAAATCTTTCCAAAGTATAAATAACTACAATGGCATAAAATAATGTGTTGAACACTCTCTTAAAATTCATTCCAGGGAAGCCTACTAGAAAACTGCCTATACAGTGTGGCTTAAGAGGTATAGAAAAATCCACCCAGGCAGGCCTACCATCTTTTCCAGCAATGGCCTGAGATTCCTCTAAGAAGAGATCAATGAAGGTTGGCAAGCCTTCATTTTCCAAATTCAAAGTTACCTCTGAGAAGTCCAGAGGGGAGGAGAGGAAACGTCTTCCGGCCAGGTCCTGATGTCCTACTGTGCTTATGCACACTCAGACAGCTCTGCCCTCAGGTCAGGCACCCATAGGGAGAAGCGGGAGAAGGTCTCCGGCACCAGGGCTCCCTGCAGAGCTGGGGGATGCTGGGGGCATGTCAGAGTCAGCAGAGTGCTGGATGCCTAGGAAACAAGAGAAGAACACAGGCAGTTAGAGCAGCAGGGAGGAGAAGAGCAGGGTACAAAGCCTTTCTTCAAGCCCAGAGGAAAGGCTACTGACATTAGAAATCTTATCCAGACAGTTGTGAAGCATAATAGAACACCGGAGAAAAAATTGAGGTTTACTATGTTAAAAAAAATCCACCAAGAAGTTAATGAATAAATCCATCAACACAGACAATTCTGAGATAACAAACTGTCCCCTCGATCTTCATTCTGTCCCCTCCTTTTCAATCACAGCCATTCAGCTTTGCCCAGTGAGTCTCCTATAGAGAGAGGTGCAAATCCACAAAAAAGCTTGCTTTTCAGGGCAACCATGAAAAAAATAACTCAAAAGAATATAATAAAATAAAAATAGAATTAAAAGAGGATAAAATAAACTAATGAAAAAGAAGGCAAAATGGAAGAACAGAAGAACACAAATGACATTAAGATCCATGGAAAACAAATAGTACAATGGCAGACATAAATTCAATGTTATCAGTAATTACACTAAATGGTTTAAACACTCCATTCAAATGGCAGGAATTGTTTGAATGAGTAACACTATATGTTATTACAAGAAACATAATTTAGAATAGCACCAGAAAGAATACTTAGAAACAAATTTAACAAAAGATGTGTAAGATCTGTCTATTAATAACTACCAAAACATCATTAAAAGAAATTAAGCCCTAAAAAAGTAGATATCCCATGCTCATGGATGGAAGACAATATTGCTAAGATAGCAACACTTTCCAAACTAATATATTAACAGATTGATTAAAAACCACAGAATGGTGTACTTTAAAATGATGACTTTTATGCTGTTCGAATTCTATTTTAATAAAACTACTATTTAAGAAGAAAGAAAGACGCCTGGCGTGGTGGCTCACACCTGTAATCCCAGCACTTTGGGAGGCCGAGGCAGGTGGATCACGAGGTAAGGAGTTTGAGACCAGTCTGGCCAACATGGTGAAACCCTATCTCTACCAAAAACACAAAAATTAGCTGGGCATGGTGGCAGGCACCTGTAATCCCAGCTACATGGGAGGCTGAGGCAGGAGAATCGCTTGAACCCAGGAGGCAGAGGTCGCAGTGAGTCAAGATTGCGCTATTGCACTCCAGCCTGGGCAACAAGAGTGAAACTCTATCAAAAAAAAAAAAAGAAAAGAAAGGGCAGGGGAGGGGGCAGGAGAGAGGAGAGGGGAGGGGGGGAGGAGGGAGGAGAGGGGAGGGGGAGGAGAAAGTAAGGGGGAGGGAGAGGGGAGGAGAGGGGAGGGGAGGGAGAGGGGAGGAGAGGGGAGGGGGAAAGGAGAAGGAGGGGAGGGAGAGAGGAGGGAGAAGGGAGGGAGAGGGGAGGGGAGGGGAGGGGGAGGGGGAGGGGAAGAGAGGGGAGGGGGAAGGGGAGGAGAGGAGAGGAGAGGACAGGAGAGGAGAGGAGAGGAGAGGAGAGGACAGGAGAGGACAGGAGAGGAGAGGAGAGAGGAGAGAGGAGAGGAGAGGAGAGGAAAGAAACATGCCAAGTGGAAAAAAATGTAAAAGACGAAGGCAAGATTACTTCAGGTTTTCCCAAATGTTCTCTTTCTCAGTATAGCTTTTGTTCATCAAGACTGCAACACTATATGTAAACTCTGCTTAACTTTAGGCATTTCTGTTCGGGAAGCAAAGAACAAATTCCACTGCATCTTTCTCTCTCCCCCTCTGCCTCTGCAGGGCCATCCTAGTTTTCTCAAAGCAGAGAATCAGAGGAGCGGTGTTTCCATCTGACCAGAAGACACAGCCTGGTGGACAGGCCCACGTATCTTTTTGGTAGATATTCCCTTGTTACTGCTCCTTTACTAAAATAGCAAGCATTGCCCACATGCAGTCTGAGGATGCTAATTTCTTGCAGCACTCAGGACGAGGCTGCTCAAGCTAAAGTCTTTAATGCTAATATCTCCGCCAGCTGAGAGCCCTGACCCAGCCTCCGGACATCACCGGCGGTGCACAGAGCAAGCCTCTCACCTCCAGAAAGCTGTTCCTCCTCAGTCCTGAGCAGCATCTAGATACCCATTCCAGAAAACGGTATCCACTTTGTTGCAAATCTATTCTCTGCCTTTACTTGGCAATAAATTCTGAGCCTTCAAATAAAAGACAATATAATGTCTTTTACTACAGCTTCTGCCATTTTTCCCAGGTAAGAGAGCTTATAAACAGAATTATAACCTCCAGCAGGAAGACAAGCTCTCTGCTCAGCTGGTGCACTGGCAAATGAAGCCTTTCCCAGCTGCACTATAAAAAGATTTATAAAGAGAGCCTGGCCACAGAGCTCTCTGCCCAGAGGGGTGTGCTGGGAGCCCAGTGTGGCTCCTGGGCTGTTGGCAGGTTGCAAAGCCTCCTGCCCCCAACTGGACAGTGGCCCACGGTCACATAGCTAACTGGCATCCGCATTTTCTCAGCACCAGCAAACAGGCGCTAATGAAGTGCCATGCATTTCACTTGCTTGTTGGTCATCCATATTTTTAACTTACAGCCTCCAGCCAAGCTGCATGTGTGCCCAGGTATCAAGAATTGTTCTTCATACTACTCTGGCTACAAAGCCACACGGGTATTGAGTGGTCAGTTCCTCAATACTCAAGAAGCCCCCACATTTTTAGTACCTGGTTTTACAGAACACCAGGAATGCATGTATTGGGTTTTAGCAGAAACATCTGTAGTAAATGTTCATGCACTCCTCAGCCTTTTCTTGCACCTCGACCATGTGCTGAGACAGCAGGTAGGCGTGATATCAAGGTGAATAAGATGTGGTTTCTGCTCTCAAGGAGCTCAGACTATGCAGGAATCTGTAAGAACGCACCTGGCCCTCGGTGACACACACACACACACATACACACACACACACACACACACTACCATGTGTCATTGAAAAAACTCTGATATACTGAAGGACAGGATGAGGCTTCTCATTTCCTAACAGTGTGCTTCTCTGGTGATTTCAATACAATTAATTAATTTACACCTTTCTGGGAACACAGATGCTACTTCAAATTATGAACAAAAGACTCAATGGTTCAGAATAACCTGAGAAAGTCAACCTGATGCAAAAAAAACATATATTAAAGAAATTATTTTATTCATTTATTTCTTTCACCAAGTGTGTGTATATCAATATAGAAAAGGATCCCGTTGGTGATTTTTTTTTTTTTTTTTTTTTTTTTTTTTTTTTTTTTTTTTTTTGAGACGGAGTCTCGCTCTGTCGCCCAGGCTGGAGTGCAGTGGCCAGATCTCAGCTCACTGCAAGCTCCGCCTCCCGGGTTCCCGCCATTCTCCTGCCTCAGCCTCCCGAGTAGCTGGGACCACAGGCGCCGCCACCTCGCCCGGCTAATTTTTTGTGTTTTTAGTAGAGACGGGGTTTCGCCGTGTTAGCCAGGATGGTCTCGATCTCCTGACCTTGTGATCCGCCCGACTCGGCCTCCCAAAGTGCTGGGATTACAGGCTTGAGCCACCGCCGTTGGTGATTTTTAAAGATTATATAAGATGACTCCTTATTAAATAAAGGCACCAAAATAGCAGCAGCTGAAATCACTACAATAAAAAGGCTTATGAGAAAAAAAAGTCAGTGACAACCACTCAAAACCTTTAGAATTTTGCAGTCTGAGTATTTCTCTATATGCACACACACATGCATCTAAAGACGCATGTATGTGTATACATGTGTATATATGCATCTATGTATGTGTGTGTGGGGGGGGTGTGTACACACATGCCATCAGCTAGTGATAAGAGCTACAATAAAACACAACCAGGTAAAGAAAGGATATGCTATTTTCTTAGTCTTTAAGGCCTCTCTGAAGACGTGGTATCTCAAGTGAGTCCTGGATGAAATGAGGAAGCAGGGCATGCGAATGTACAGAGGAAGAACATGCTCCACAAACATGCTCACTGCTCCTCACAAGCACTGAGAGTGAAGCGCTCCCCGCCTTCACTGTTCCCGTAGGCCGAGCCGCCCCAGATCCTAAGGGAACTGTTCCCTTAGGTGGCTTGGCCTAAAGGAATAGTGAAAGCAGTGAGAAGCAGACACCCGACAGATTCTGAAGCTACCTCCCAAAGATCTGATGGGAGAAAGGAAGGGTGGCAGGGAAGGAGGGAGGGAAAGAAAGAAGTCAAAGACGCTTCCAGACTTTTGTCCCGAACGGTCGTGTGAGCAGCCCTGTCCATGACAGGGGTGTCCCTCAGAAGCCCTAGGGTAGGTGTGCAGATTGCTGTGCCCACGACAAGCACGGGCTCTTGGGGGTGGTCTGGTGACACAAAGTGAGAGGCCATCCTATCTACATGCTGTTAACATTAACACTGGGGGATAAATGAGCTCACCTGGGCAGGGATATAGAAGGGAAAGACAGCAAAAGAGGCCTGAGGATGGAGCCATGGGGCCCTCGGATGTCCAAACAAAGAGACACGGTTCAGGAATGAAGAGTGACCAGTGAGGGAGGAGGAACAGGGAGCTGCAAAGGGAGCTGCAGGGAGAGCTGCACGGAGAGGGTGGCGACCTCAGAACAGGATGCTGGATGTCCAGATTTTAGAAGAACAGGGTGTTACTGAAGGAATGGGCAGTTCATGTAACACAAAGAGGATGACCAAAAGGAGGCCAAAGAAGAAAGTGAGGGATCCAGTTTTGAAATGGCCTGCTATGCAGATGTTGAAATGGCTAAAGTAGTAACAGGAAGGAAGATGAAGACGGTGAATTCGTTGCTAAACTCATCTATGAATACGGAGGAGGACAAAAGGAGGGGGCATCTGTAGAAGGTTCAAAGAAGAAGGAAGAGGGACAGTAAAGCCTGATGGCACATGTCTCAAGGGAGCAGGGGAAGTTTTAGGGAGGAAGAAGGCACAATGGCCTGGAAGCGGCAATGAGAAGCACAGACAGCGCCCACTCCACCCTGACCATGTGGTTTTTTTTCTTTTTCTTGAGTGATGACCATGTGACAGTCACTGAACTTGGCTGTGATATGCACAATATTGGCAAAAGTACAGCTACTGCAAAAGAGCTGCATCTTACAGAAGAGGAAACAGGTTAAAATATCTGCCCAGGTCAGATAGCTGTGAGTGGCAACCCACGTCCAGATGCAGAGCTCTGCTGTTACCCAGGACTCCACAAAGTCTTCTATGCAGATATCTTTAAATACTTCTAAGTAGTGTCTCAGAACAATAGAAGAAAGATGGGTTATTCACTAAGCAGTTTTCAGACAAATAGCTATAGGTGGGGAAAAAATAGGCTGGGAAAAAAAGATTAGGCTGGTTTCCTAACAATGCTAGAAGTAAAACTACAATTTTACCTGAGGAAAAAAATAACTAAAATATGTATAACCCAGCAGGGAGAAAGGCCTTTAAAGCAAACCTCAAAAATAAGGAAGTGGTAAAGTTCTAACTACATAAAAATTATATTTCTATTTGGAAAAAATAACATAAGACAAGTAAAAAGTAAATAACAAAACTGGGAATAATTACTCTCATTACATGTAATGAAGAATTAATACTTTTAATTTATACAGAAAAATATCAATAGAAAACACTGCAATAGAAAAGCAGGTAAAGAATGTGAACAGGTTCACAGAAAGAGAAATACTAGTAGCTGATAAACATTTAAAAAGCTGTTTTCAGCTCCCACTGAAACTTACTCCTAATTAAAGATGTGAAGTAAAAAGATACCATATTTCACTTGTCAGATCAGCAATGATGAAAAACCTCGATACTGTTGAATAAAAACCCAACACTGTGGAATGTGGAGAAAGAGGAACTCTCTTCATTTTTTAGCAGTACAATAGATGTCATTTTGGAAAACGACTTAGGAACAGATGAAAATATAAAACACACATAACTCTGACCCACATGTGCTGTCCTAAGTATTTACTCTAGAGATACATTGGCAAAAAAAAAAAAAAAAAAAAAAAAAATCATGTGTATGTTAAAACAAAATGAAACAAAAACCAAAAAACCCTGGAAGCAATCTTCACAACAGCAAAAACGGAAAATCTACTTACATACACAACTTATTTTACATCAACAGAAGAAAAGCTGAATAAATAATGCAGCTATATGAGTGAAGAATAAGTTGAACCTTAGTTAATATTTCATGTTTTGGCACGAAAAGATGTCTAAGATATATCAGCAAATAAAAAGTCACAGTACAAAAATATTTATACACCATGATCCCATTTGTGAACACACATTTAAGTTCTATACTCACAATACAATTTTTCTAGAAGAATTAAAATTTGAAAAAAAAACCTGTGGATAATTGCTTTAGAATAAAGGGAATTTTATTCTCCATTTTTTTTCCTTTCAAAGTTGTTTTTTACTCTCTGCATTCATAACTTTAAATTTTTAGAGGCTTTCAATACAGTACCCATGAGACACTATACACTGAGAGAAAACAACTATTTTTATTTTGCCTCACCAAGGATTGTATCTCATAAGTATAACATGTTGCAAGCTCTAAATTAAAATCCCACAAAAAGACAGCGTTTCTTTGCATTGCAGCCTCACTGAAGCAAATCCTTAGAGTAGGGTCTGCTCTGAAATCCACACAGAAATCCAAGTCAGTGGAGGCTCTTCCTTCTCCATATCCTTTCTCCCTCTTCTCCATAATGAAGGAACATTTAGACTCTGTGCCCACCAGTTATCACAGCAAAATACTGCTCAAGACAGACCCTCCCACTTACCTACAATTCCTCACACACATGTACACAAAGGGGTTCCAAAGGAATCCCTCCAGTCTTTCAATTTCCAAGTCTAGGATTGTTTTCTTAGCCGTTGCTGAACTGGCAAGTTAATATTTCAAAAAGCAGTATAGCTCTGTGCAGTTAAGCTTATGCAGCCACTATAAGTGGAGGTTTTCACATGTGTGGTTTGTTTGACTTTACTATGAATAGAGGTCTTGTCCCGCTTCGATAAAGCACCTCTCTGTTTGCATGCATCGTATACTAATAGTCTGTACACTGGGAAACACAGGGATCCCTTTAGAGTTGCCCTGCAGTGAGTTATTTTGCACTTGTCTTCTCTGGGGTAAAATCAAATACACTCTTCAGCAGTGGAGACATTTGTCAAATTATAGCTATGGAACAAACTCGTTGGTTCATTGGTTATCAATTAACTGAGTATTGTTTAAAATTCTCTTATTGTGATAAAAGGCATTTGGCTAATTCTGCCACCATTCCTCATTCTAAGATATCACTCATAAAAATGAAGCTGAGTCTTAGGCTTAAACTGCTCACAAAGAACCAATTGATTTACCCGACCGGATACCAAATTAGGCACAAAATGAGAAGCTTGTTATAGTAGAGGCATTACCACAGGAAAAAATAGTTTATTTAGAATGGTGAGATAAAACACATACCAATTTTAAAGAACTTAGAAAGCAATTCCTTTGGCTATGTAACTTTGTAAAGGAATAAGGTAACCTAATATACTAAGGAAAAAAAAATCTCCAAATAGCAATACACAGTATTTTCTATTTTAAAAGTATGTATAATTGTGAGTGGTCTACATATACCAGTTAAAAGGTACAGATATTGTAATCCCAGCACTTTGGGAGGCCGAGGCGGGTGGATCACGAGGTCAGGAGATCGAGACTATCCTGGCTAACATGGTGAAACCCCATCTCTACTAAAAATACAAAAAACTAGCCAGGCGTGGTGGCGGGCGCCTGTAGTCTCAGCTACTTGGGAGGCTGAGGCGGGAGAATGGCGTGAACCCGGGAGGCGGAGCTTGCAGTGAGCCGAGATCAGGCCACTGCACTCCAGCCTGGGAGACACAGCGAGACTCCGTCTCAAAAAAAAAAAAAAAAAAAAAAAAAAAAACAAAAAAAAAAAAGGTACAGATATTCAGGGTGGCTAAAACAGCAAGCGTCAACTACCTGTTGTGTTGTCCACAGGAAACCCACTTCGAACAGGAAGATTCATGTTAAAAGTAAAGGGATGGAAAAAGATATACCATGCTAACACTAATCAAAAGAAAACTGGACCGGCTATGTTAATTTCAGATAAAGCAGAATTCAAAGCAAGAAAAAAATCATCACAACAAAGAGGGCCATCACAAAATAATAAAGGATCAATTTTCCAAGACATAACAATGCTAAACACGTAATACCTTACAACAGAGCATCAAAATACATATGGCAAAACTGACAGAACTGCAGGGAGAAACAGACAAATCCACCACTAAAAGCTGTAGACTTTAACACCCCTTTATCAGAAATGGGCAAATTCAGCAGGCAGAAAATCAATAAGAACACAGGTGAACTGAAGACCACTAACAATCAACTTGATCTACTTGTTAAAGAATATTCCATCCAGCAACAGTAGAATACACATTCCTTTAGTTCAAAGGGAAGAGTCCAGGCCACAAACCACACCTTCAATGTAAAAATAAAGAAAAAAACAAAAATCATACAAAGTATGCCCTCCTTTTACAATGGAATTAAACTAGAAATTAGTAAGAGAAAGAGAGATGGAAAAATCTCTAAATATCTGGAGATTAAACAGCACACTTCTAGATAACACAAGAGCCACTGGCATTTTCACCATAACTTTAAAACCAAACCACCACCAAAACGGAAAATTGAGAAAAAATGGAAATACGGCATTATTTCATCTAGGCTATCTTTACCTGAAACCTAGGGGAAAAACTACATGGGTCAAATACTTCCATTTTTGTGGACCAGAGGGCAGTCTTTTATTAAGCCAATTAAGCTCTCCACCGTGGATTCTGAATACTGTCAGCAGGCCTGTCCCTCCCCATTCCCAAAACCCAGCTTCCCACCTATGGAATTCCAAGGGTAATTTGTGGATCTGCATTTTGGATAGGACTTCAAGGTTTTCCTTTGAAGTTTCATGGGCATGATTTCTTTAATCCTCAGAAGATTCCCACAAAATAAGTAACCCTGGTACTATTCTCATTTTAGAGATGAATAAAACAGGAACATTTACAGAGAGGTCGCAGGTCTTTTCACAAATCCAGTGGGGCCTGAAGTCTTGAGCAGGATCCTGTCCCTGTCCCCACAGTCTTGCCTTCTCTGCTCAAACACTGACCACAACCGCTGCACTAGGAGATGCTTCTGGACTCTGCCGGGCACGCTGTCCCAGTGCTGACATGAACAGTGCTCTCAGCCAGACCTGCAGGTGTACGGTATCAGGTCAGCCTGGGAGGGCAGCCCTTTAGGAGCAATGTGCGTGCCTGCATAGCTTTGTCCAGTTTATTAATAATAGGAGGGTTTCTTCCTTGTTTCACTTCAACTCCACGGCAGCAAAATGTCCACTTACAATATAACGTGGATGTATTGGTTGAAATATATATAGTTAGCCAGGTGCAGTGGCTCAAGCCTGTAATCCGAGAACTTTGGGAGGCTGAGGTGGGAGGACTGCTTGAGCTCAAGAATTCGAGACCAGCCTGGGAAACCTGGCAAATCCCCACCTCTACAAAAAAATATAAAAACGTGCTGGGTGTGGTGGCACACACCTGTGCTCCCAGCTATTCAGGAGGCTGAGGTGGGAGGATTGCTTGAGTCCCAGAGATCAAAGCTGTAGTGAGCCGAGATTTTACCACTGCACTCCAGCCGAAGTGACAGAGCAAGATCCTGTCTCAAAAAAAAAAAATTATACGTATATATACACATGTATGTGTGTGTGTGTGTGTCTATAGACACATACACATAGAGATGTGTGTGTGTGTGTGTCTATAGACACATACACATAGATATATGTGTGTGTGTGTGGTGGGCATGTGTCTGTATACATGTATTTTTGGTATATGAAGTAATAAAATTTGTGTGGACTGAGCGAGTGACTGAATTTACAACTAATTTTTTACAAAACTAAAATAATTTACTTCACTAAAAATGAAATATAACCATAATTGAAAAATAAAAAATAGAAAAAATGTCACAGTCCTTAAGAGTTCTGATTCCTCTCTCTCCTCTGCACATTTTTCAAGTTTGTACATCAAACTGTACTATTCTGCCTCACCACTGCTTTCACTTAATAATATAAACATTTCTCATGCCCACTATCTCCAAAAATCTTATCCAATTAGAGCATGATATTTACTTAACTATATTTAGATGTTTTCCATTTGGGGCTATTATTCTTTAAAAAACATGAAGAAATACATTTGCGCATCAAGCATTTATTTTTCTCCACATTTAGTATTTCTTGGAGCTGGATTCCCCAAAGTGCAACCGTGCAAAGTAATCACACCATTGCAAATAAAAATACTGTGTCCTTCCTTAAGCCATCCTTTCACCAGTTTAGGTCTAGAAATTCATTCTTTCTGCCGAGCCAACATGATTTATATTTGTTTCCTTCCTACACCAGGGCCCACTTCATCATATTAGGAAATGCACTTTAGCTACTTTCTCTTAGAAATTTTTTTTTTTTTAAATAACAGTTCCATGCTAACAAGAAAAACTTTATCCTATCTCCAAAGCTATTTATTATCACATAATGGTAGTCATAGAATTTTTTTTTTTTTTAAATAACAGTTCCATGCTTAACAAGAAAAACTTTATCCTATCTCCAAAGCTATTTATTATCACATAATGGTAGTTATAGAATTAAAAAAAAAATAACAGTTCCTTGCTTAACAAGAAAAACTTTATTCTATCTCCAAAGCTATTTATTATCACATAATGGTAGTCATATTTTAAATAAATTGATTTCTACATAAACAGTAGGTGTGGATAACATATAAGTCAATACCAGGAAATATTCAAATATAATTCAAAGTCTTCCAAACTACAATTGTATAAGCTTCACAATAATTATTTTTATTAGCACCTCAGCTAAGGGTTTTTGCCATTTGAGGTCAGTTTATAGACATGCGTGGTTTCGAAAACCACCACATTGTGGTGTTTCAGTAAAAAGAAAACACAGACCTTCAGGCAGGATCCCAATGTTCCTTATTTAAAATAAATATAGAGAGAGAGAGAGAGAGAGAGAGAGAGTTCAGTGAAAACTTCCCAAGTGAAGTTCAGCATACCACGTCCTGCGCTGGAAATTCAAAATGAGTAACACCCACGGCTTAGTTCCAGGAGCCCAGCTCACTGTACATTCACCCTATGGAAGCGCAACAAATAAATGTCAAACTCAGTCTCAATTCCACTGTCAAGGAGAGTTGGGTAGAGATAAAATATGGTGGCAAGGGCGGTATTTAACTCCGGGGCACATGACTTCCACAGGTCTCATCTCTCTTTATGCCAAAAACTGAAAAGTACCCTCACATCAGGTTAAATACAATTTCTATGTAACTATGCATGGAGTTTCAATCAAGTCAATAACAGTTAAATTTTGTTGACATGTTATACGTGGTAACACCAATTCTGGTGTTTTTTTTTTTTAATACTCTAGAGCTAATACTTGTTTCCAATTTTTTAAAATATTTCATTTGGCAAAGCTCATAGGCCCTCGGCACCAAGTCTGCTGTGTCTAGGGAGCAAATGGATGCTGACTTCATTCCATGTCACCCCCAAAATGCCAGAGCTGCTCAGGGAACTGAAGAGGCCTGAAGGGGGCACGAAGAATCCCCAGAAGTGGCAGGAAGAGGATGGGCCAGTTTCTGACCATCACCGAAGGCAGGGTGCCACAGCAGGAGACACTGGGGATGCAGGAAAAAGCAGGTGAGGAGGAAGTTCACAGGGAAGCCCTCGACCACAGAGGGTGTCAGGTGATAGGAGGCCTTGGAGCCAACCATGGAGAAAAGGTCAGCAAAAGCCACAGGTTTCAAAGATGTGGAAAAAAATCTGGGGCAACTCTGAAGACAAGGGCTCAAATGAGGAATGTGCAGTCGCCAGAAAGGAAGGGAGGAGCACGGAGGCCAGGGCATGCAGAAGGCCAGTGAAGGAGAGCAGTGCCTGGGCTAGGAGCTGGTGGCTTGGGGGCGTGTCTGGTATTCTAGACGTGCGTACTTGGTCTGTGGTGCAGATGTAGGATGTGCAGAGAAGAGACAGGTATGGGAGAGGTTTCTCTCAACCAGTCTTCACTGGGAATCAAACATATGTGCAAGACCCATTGGGTGCCGTCTGCCCTGACAGCTGAAGGCCAGGAGAATGCCACAGGCAAACACACAGGCAGGTGGTGGACCCAGAGGAGAAATGAAGGGGGCCTGCGGCAATGAACTTGATGCAAAGATGATGGACATCAGGGTAGATTCTGACAGTAGAGTGTTTTAAGGAAAAATATTAAATTCATCGAACCCAAACCCTCCATTTTACACATTTTTTTAAAAGACCCAAACATGTTGGAATCTGAATTGAGACTGAACAGAGTTGAGCTGGTTGAAGAGCTGAGTCTGAATAATACAGGCTACAGAGACGGACATGCCCCAATTGGACAAGTGGGACAAGAGTCTGAACCATCCACAACTAACCTCAAGGCATGTACGACGTGCCTAGTGACAGTGAAATGGCACAAACCAGGCCCCCAGATGCAGGCAAGGGACCCTGTCCATGCTGGGATCACAGAATCCAGGGCAGGTAAGCACTCTAGAAGAGCTGGTCAAAAGGCTGGTAACCTGGAAAGAAGCACAGTTCTCCAAGGCCTCCAGATCAGAAATTCAGTCTGATGTAAGCCACACACATCATTGTAAATTTTCTGATAGCCACATTTTATTAAAAAGCATGGGAAATTAGTTTTAGTAATATATTTTATTTAACCCAATATAGCCAAAAATAATCATCTCAACATATAATCCATATAACAATTATGAGTGGGTACTTTACATTCTGTTTTTCACACCCCAAACCCACTGACAGCACAGCTCAACTGGAAGTGGCCAGAGTTTACGCGCTCCGGGGCCCCACAGGGCCAGTGGCTACCACAGAGGACAGCCTGGCTCCAGGTCCTCGCTTCGCCTCCGCCTGTCTGCATTCTGTTTTCCCTGCTGCACGAGGAACAAGTCCTGCCTGCCTCCGGAAAGCAGCCCTTATCTGCCAGGCTAGCAGGACACAGCTCAAGGCCCTGATCAGTCGCCCAGGCAGGCACAGTCATGCTGGTCCCCCCGAGGAAAGGCTGGATCCACTGCACATGGCCAGGGACAGAAAAAATAACAAGGTCACTGTCAAGGAAGCAGAGCTGTAGGCCAAAGGGAGAGAGTCCCAGGAGTGATTAAAGTATTAACAGATAAGAAATGCTTCCCTCGGCCAATCAGCAGGCAGAAATTGTGCATTCTTTTCAGGAGGAGCTGCAACACGTCCTTCTGAGTCTTACTCAGGTTTTCACAGTTGACAGCACAGTACCTGGCCTAGAACGAAGGCTACACAAATATTTATTCAGCATGTGAAAAACCCTGCACCTAAAATCCTGTGCTATTTCACAAACAGAAGTGAAGAGCAGGCAACCTGACGGGACCAATAGGGCTTCCTACGTGTTCTGTTTGTTTTTACTAAAGTGAAACTGGACTCAATAAAATTCCTCAAGTTTAAGAGACGAATCCCTGCCATGTGGACTCCAGAACGGTAAACTCTCCCTTGTTTCAGAAAGGGCACCCCCAACTCCACCCCATCCCTTCCTCTCTGCAAGTCCTCACCTTCACTATATAGTCCTCAATGTGTCGTTGAATCCCTGGTACCAAGTAGTTTTTGCCAAATGATGGATAAAAGAACAAAAGTAAATAAAGAACAACAACAATAGAAATAAAGAGTAAGATATTCATCAATATTATAGTGAATGGGTGTGGTTGTTTCTGGACTCAAAAGTCTTTGAAGGGAAAAGATGCAAATTCAGCTCAACAAATATTTACTGAGCGCCTCCTATGAGACGACTGTGTGCCGGGTGCTAGAGGGGTACAAAGATGACCAGGACAGGACCGGGATTCCCGGCCCACAATGCACCCACACCGAACCTACTGATGGAACGCACAGGTGTGCGTAGCACCACACCTGCAGCCTTGAAGCTGCATGCACATGGCTCTGGGCCTAATCCATATGGGCTCCTGCTTTGCCAGGAAGAGCAGGTAGGAGAGGGAAAGGCAGTTATCAAGGCCTAGCACGGCCAACCCCTGCATGGGGCAGTTCTCTCGCATGTGTTATCCTGTCCATTCCTCCAGGACCTTCTCCCAGGCAGACCCTCATTTTCTCACCTTCTCGTTCTCCAGGAGCCAGTCACGTAGCCCAGCTCTGGCACTGGGCCCTGAATAGAGTCAGCCACCAAACTTTTGGAAAAGCTTGTCGCTTCCTGACAAAAATGGACAGATGCAGCTGACACCAAATCCCCCACCTCTCTCACTGCCTGAAACACAGATGTGCCACAGCTGTGGCCAGCCCTTTTGCATCATGGAGCAAAGGAAAACATGCTGAGGATGGCAGAGCAGAAAGAAGAGAGAACCTGGGCTCTCAGTAACATCCCAAGCCACTGCACCAGCGCCTGGAAGCAAGCACCTACCTTCAGTGCCTTGCTATCAAGGAAACAGAAAGCTGTTTAAGTCCTTGTTAATAAGTGCTATGCTGCTGGCCAAACATATGCTAACATATCCAAACACAAACACACACCACACCTGATACTGGTACCTATATATGTGTTGTGTGTATCGATGCATGTGTATGTGTGTGCTTATGTGTGTGTGCACACATGTGTGTGTGTTGAATCATGTCTCCCCCAAAGGATATATTGAACTCCTAACCCCTGATGCTTATGAATGTGACCTTATTAGGGTGTTTGCAGATGCAATCAAGCAAAGATGAGATCAACAGGGTTGGCCCTAATCCAACATGACTGATGTCCTTGTGAGAAGAGATGCACTCCCAGCGCAGAGACAGAGAGAGAAGACAGCCACGTGAAGATGCAGGCAGATATTAGAGAGAATCATCTACCTGTATTCTGGGCCTTGAACCTGCCCTTTACCTGTGGCTTGCCCACATCAGATCCTGAGGTTCCTGCCTGCTTCTGTCCTTGGATAAATGGGAAATCTTACTCTCATATCTGGCCATTTTTACCCCTACACATGATAATGAGGGAAGTAAAGAGAGCAACTGGGGAGAGAGGAGGAGGACAGAAGCTGAAACACAGCTGGTTTCTTAGGGTCTCACGATGGATTGAAGAGATTTTTTTTTTCTTTTTCCTAATACACCTGGCCCTATCCACCACTCTGCCGGCCACCAACGACCAGACTGGCTCAGTTTTCAGGGCCTTGGCTACTGCTTCATTGAGACAAAAAGAAGAAAGACCTGCGACCTGTGAGATCTGTGGCACAGAGCCAGCCCCATCCCGTCCACACTAGGGATTACAATCCTCCTACTTCTGCCAAGTGATTAGAAGGAAATGCGCGTGTTTTAGTCAAGAGAGTTCAGATCTACGGTGCCAACTCAGAAAGTCTCCTGGAAGCATTTTGGATGCCACTGCCCTAGACTACATCGCTCCAGTGCATACGCTACCAAGATTCGCCGCGTGGCAATCGGGGTCGCCAGAAAACTCACAGAAGGACCCGGGTGCTTCCTGACATTCTCCATCCGTCAAAGAGTCAGCCCCAAGGTCTCTACAAGCCCGCACCCTTCCCAAAGCAAAGGCTCCCTCAGAGCACACAGCCTGCGTTATGCCTGTGAGTGCACAACTGGCACCCTAGACCAAGGGCACGTAAGTTACTCAGAAAACGGATTCCTCAGAGACAGAGAACACAGTGAACACGAAGGACGGCTCCTCACACACTTCACAGCACACTTAGCAGCTGCAGCTCTTCAACTCCGATACAGGAAGAACCACAGGAATCTCCGGCCCTGGGGCCTTACCTGGCAAGCTGTTCCAAGGCACTGGCGAAAGCTTCCCAGTGTTTCATGAGTCCCACGCTCGGAGGAGAGACAGAGGCCCCTCCTCTGCTGCTCCTGAGGGTTCATCCAACAATGCTGTCTCCTCAGTATCCTCCAGAACAAACCCTGCCTGGCCTGGGTCTTTGCCCCGCTCTCTGACAGCTCAGAGCACCCCCTTCTCTACTCTTCCCAGCTCTCCAAAGCCCACCTATGCTGACTCCCGTTTCCACAATCGCTTCCTCACCAGACGCCCAGGACATGCGCTCGGATGGGCACATTCTGGCGCTTGGTCCTAACCATTCTGCATTATGCGTCTCCCTTTGCTGGATGAGGTACATCACGGGCAAAGGCCACGTCACATGCCTCCTGTGCATCACAGAGTGCCTCGGGCCCCAGGGCCCCCCAGCAACATAACCATGGAAGCCTCGCCAGCTATTACACTGGATCTCACTTACATGGTGTCTACACAACCACCGTACCAGGATTCTCTCTCTGCATTCCGGGCCACTGGGCTACATTCTACCACCCTCACTCTTAAACCCAAGCAAAGATTCCCACCCGACTTCTCACAGTCTTGCGGTGTGTTGTTCTGTGACCTGACCTAAAGAGAGCATGTGATTTGCTCGGATCATGGTGGAGTACAGAATTTAAACTCGAATTCCATGTTTTCATTCATAATCTGTTCCAGGCTTCCCTCTTAAACCAGGTTTCTCTATCTTGTAGTCAATCACTTAACAAAAATCCATTCAGAAAGAGCACTATAGGCACTGAGAGAAAGTAAAAGTGAGTAAGTTCCTACCTGTGCAGAGATTATAATTTAGGAGAGGAAATAAGATGGTTACATAAATCACTAAAATTAGATTAGAGAGTTTTAAATGCAACTACAGGTTCTGGAAAAAAAAAAAAAAAAGTTGCTATGGAAGCACCTGGTGGGGAAAACATTTGTGCCTGGGAAGAGAAAAGAGAGAATGCAGGCACCTGGGCATGCAGGACCTGGTTTGGACCCTGGGGCTTTAACTCCACTCCCCTCCTGCTCCCTGTGGCTCCATCTTCTCATCTGCGCAATGCCAGTGTCAGAGGAGAGCATCTCCACAGCCACCCATGTGGGTAATTTTACAGCTGGAAGGAAAGGCAGCATTTGTGATGAGCCTTCAAGAATCATTAGGAAGCTGGCACATGTATGGTGGGAGAGCGTCCCAGGCACATGTCAGCAGCTGCCCGAGATCAGCCCTGGAAAGACAGGCTGGAGCCAAGGCAGGAAGAGGCTTGAACACTCAACTGCGGGCTCACAGGTAACTTGGGCAATGAGGGTTGCTGGAGGTGTCTGAATAGAGAAGTGTTAACAGACACCGACAGGCTTAGCACGCAACCTGCCCAAGAAAGTTAAAAAAGGTATGCGGTGATTCCAGCTACAGTGCATTTCCATTTCAGTGAATGTTTGAACTTGAGGAGAAAGTCCCCTCATGCAGACATCTGAGTATTTCTGTGAAGGGGAACACTCCCTACACCCAGGAGCCAAATGGGGACATGGGGAAGTGCTGCTGCCTCCCTGTCAGGCCTCCTTTTGTTCAGAGGATAGGGATAGGCCTCACTGAAGAGGCTGTAGCAGGGGTCAAACAGGTGGTGCAGACATCGGAGAGTTCACTCTCGAATGCTGGAAACTTGCAGAAGTGGGTGCAGACCAGTCAATCATGGAGGGTGCACAGAGGGGACTCCTGCAACCCACCAGATCACCAGCCAGGTGGCACACCCTGGAGTCTGAGACACACTATGAAAAAGCGGGTCAGCCAGGCGCGGTGGCTCATGCCTGTAATCCCAGCACTTTGGGAGGCTGAGGCAGGCGGATCATGAGGTCAGGAGATCCACACCATCCTGGCTAACACGGTGAAACCCCGTCTCCACTAAAAATACAACAAAAATTAGCCAGGCATGGTGGTGACAGGCGCCTGTAGTCCCAGCTACTCAGGAGGCTGAGGCAGGAGAATGGCGTGAACCCGGGAGGCGGAGCTTGCAGGGAGCCAAGATGGCGCCACCGCACTCCAGCCTGGGAGACAGAGCGAGACTCCTTCTCAAAAAAAAAAAAAAAGAAAGAAAGAAAGAAAGAAAAAGAAAAAGAAAAAAAAGCGGGCAGGTCCCCTCTGCATGGCTCGCAGGAGGCAGTCGAGCTTGCTGCATTCGGCACCCCCCTACCCTCCAGAGGACCTTCACACACCACACATCAACAATAAACATGCCCTGCTCCGAACAATTACCTGAAAGCCGTTCTTGGGAAACCTAATAGTATTCCCAGGAACACAATGTTGTAAGAGATGTGCACAGTCTAGGACAGATACAAAAGCCCGTTTAATCAGTAAAAGACTCTGACAACATCCACTTTTAGGACTTGGAACCCTTCCCTTTTGCTCCCACAGGCTCCCACAGGCAGAAGCCCCCAGAGCCTGCACTGCCATATCCAGCACCTGCGCTGGGCTAATGTCTAGTTCAGAGGTTCCCAGTCGCTGGCCCCAGGCGACTATGGGTCACTCGGAAGACATGGGAGCAAAGTGACTGACTGTAAAAACAATGGTCGCTATGGGTGGTTTCCCGGATCTTTCCCCGAACTCACTCTCCCACCAGGTAGAACTGGAGGAGGAAGAAAGGGAATGGAGGGAACACAGAGAAAGAGGCTCCAAAACAAAACAGTGAAAATGAAAATGCAGTGATGGGAGCTTCCAGGAGATGCCAGTAATGGAAGCGGCTGTGTCACACATGGAAATCTAGGTCCAAACAGCTCAGAGACCGCCAGACACCCTAAAAGGCTAGTGGTAAGGCAGGCAGCTGGGAAGCTTGGCCCTGTGTGCTGGTCCTAAGTTCCCTGTCCACCCCAGGCCGTTTCTTGCTGTTCCCAGGCCCAGAATGTGACCTTGACCCTCTAATTTGCCTAGCTAACTCTGACCCGTCCCTCCCATCCCAGACCAGCAGCATCGCCCCAGCAAGCAGCCTCCCTGCCACCCGGGGCTGACCCAGGCATCCTCCTATGAGTCCCACTGCACTCTGCCCTGACCTCCCATGCTGCCCTGACACCACCGTTCAAACCATCTGTTAATGTTTGAGCTTCCCGCTCCCTAGACGACAGCCTCCTCAAGGTCATGGGATCTGTCCTTATCTGCAGGCCTCTGGGTTCAAAGCCAGGATTCAAAATTGACGAAGTGTGTGCGACCTTGGATAACATCCCCGCTCTCTGCTTCACTCTGCTCCTCTGTCAGCTAGGGACAGCCACATATGCCTGTGCTATGGGGCTGTGTGAGAACTGCATCCACAATCCAAGCAAAACCCTGAAAGTCAGGCAAATGCATAATGAATATTAACCACCACCTCCTCCACCTCGAGTGCCAAACACACCTGAGATGATAAAATACTGGTTGACACACTTCATGTCATCAAGGAGCTTGCTTTTGTCTGGAACACTGCATCCAGCTTATAAGCCTGCTCCTTAGAGAAAGGCCATCGTCCAGTTCTACAGAACATCCAGGAAGTAAGCACCTTTAAATTCAGGTCTTGGGTTATGTGTGGAGTGGAGCAAGGTGAAGGCAATGAGGCACCTTCCTCAAAGCTTCATTTCTCACCAATTCACTCCGGAAAAAAGCCACTCTTCTGAAAGTTAAAATATTTTCTCTTGGGAAACAAACAAACAGACCCTTATGAATGGTTCTACCTGGTGAGTCGTCCTGTAATATTTATTCTCCTGGAAAAAAAAATATGATCCAACAGTACATTTTTATTTCTGGATCTTGGAAAATATTTAGACCAACACCTCAGTTTTATCCTCAAAACACTGGAGCCATCCAGGGAGGTTAAGACGCTGGCCCAGGGCCAGATAGCTGGGTCAGGAAATTGTAATAAGCTCTATTCTTCAGCCCCACTACCCAGCAGGTATGTGAGCAGTGGCTTCAATTTAATTTCTTCATCTAATTAAGAAAGGGTATTCATATGTTTCAGTAAATGCAGAAGCAACGGAGAAAGGAGGCTGGTCTTGGAAAAGATTACTTCTTAAAGAAAAGAAAGGCACCTTCAACTTCATTCTTGGATCTCAAAGTTAGAACATTCCCCAGAGAAAATACGGAGAGTCCCTCTTCCTTAGAAGCATTGCATTCCATTCCCCGCCTCTGGGCTGCCTCTGAGATCCCACATCCTGGGAAGCCAGGGGTTCCTTGCTTGGCAGTTCCCTGGGAGAGTCTGAGGGCTCAGTACCATCCTGAGTGCTTCCAGACCACCCAACACGCAGGGCAGCGAGCACAGCTTCATCCACTATTGCAAGTGAGGTGTGGGGAAAAAAGGGACAGCACACAGAACCAGAAAAGCTGATGCCAGGGCTGGACCAGCCACAGCTTTTCGTGTGGCCTGGGCTACCTGACCCCTCCTCTCCAAGCTACAAGGTTCCCATGGTTACAATGAGGGTTCGTAGGGCAGATGGGTGCTGGCCCACCTGGTTCTGTGACTGTCAGTCTCCAAGGGCAGGCTTCCTTTCCATCGCTACCCCCAGAGGGAAAGGCTTCTAGGAGGGAGAAATGTGAACAAAAGTAGGCAGTGGGGCCACATGGTGGACCACAGGGGAAAAAAAATGTTCTCAGAGGCAGGCAACGTGGCTTGTAGCTCCCGGCCCTGCTGCTGCCTGCCAGAGTGGCACATCTACCCCTGAACCTCAGCAGCTTCAGCCAAACAGTGTGAGGTCCCTTCAAAGTCCCAAACCACACTGAATCCCCAGGAGACGTGACTTACTCTAGTAACAGTCTGGATACAGGGATTACCAACTAGCAAGCTAAGGGCACTGGAATCTATTTATAAAATATATACATTTTACAATGCTCTTTGAGTTTCCCAAATCCTCATGGCACAGATGACCAGGGGGTGCCTGCATCATGCAATTGAGTTTGCCCTTCATTAGTTCCTCTTCCAGAGTTCCTGACATTAGAATCAGGGCCTCTTTAAAAACACAAACTGCAAAAATCAAATTGCACTGGGTCTGGAAAATTTCCATCCCATTAAAATTGGGTTATTTGCACCCATTTTCTCATGAGGTCCTCAATCCATCCACAACCTTCGATGCCTGATGCAGGTGGAAGTCCACAGCCAGTGGGGGTCTGACTCTGAAGCCACAGTAGGCACACGGCACCATGCCTTCCCTTCCACTCAACACTGTGGCAATCACTCTGGAGCAGGGCTCAGATCACTCTCCTCCTCCAAAACCATCAATGGCTCCCACTGACACAGAGTCAAACCCAAAGTCTTGGCCTAGAATTCAAAGATTTCACGATATATCCTCATTTGACACATTTCCTTTGCACACTTTAAAAATAAAAACAAAAAATGTAAAAGGCATTAGAAAAGTGCAAAAAATGAGGTTCCCTAATCTCAGTACTGGAGAAGAGAATACAATCAAAAAGGCTGTTGTCTCCTTTGGAACCACTGGGTGAAGCCCCTGGGAAAGTTCACGGTGTCCCTCCCCCTTCCTTTGCTGGAGCAGCTCTCTCTGGACAGAGGCCCTTCCTGCCACCTTGGACCTGCCCCACCTACAAGCTTTGACTCAGACCCCCGCTCCCTTGCAAAGCCACCCTGACTCCTAGGGACTCCCACAGCTCCACAGGCGCCTACACCAACTTACTTTCTGCCTGGCATTCCATTTACAAATGCATCTTAGGTGCCAGGATCAACTCTCAACCCCCAACCCCAGCCCCATTCACTGGGGCATGTCCTCCTTCCATCTCCCAGGCCCCACTACGGGAAGTGCTTTCTTCCCAGTCTCCCAGTGCAGGAGCCAGACCCCCTCTCACCGCAGGGCAGCAGGGATCCACTGGGGATAGTTTCTTGGGGCCTTGTCTCACTCCTCTGTTACCCCAGCCTTGACCCTGCAGGAGGCAGCGCAGGATATTTGTTCAAAGGATTTTAAAAATTATTATTAGCTAGAAAAAAGACCACGAACTTTGGAGTGGACATCCTGAGACCTGCCTACGAAGACCATTAGGGTAAAGAAGTCACCCCTTCACCCCAGAACCAGGAAGCCTCCAGGATGGCATAAGCGACCAAACAGCTGGGAGCCAAGCACAGTGCAGGCGGCTTGGGGGCGGCGGCCGGAGGCTGGGGTGGGTAAGACCCGCAGGGAACTCCGGGGCTTGGGCGGCGGCTCATTCCCCGGGAAAGGGCTCGCGGTGGGTACTGCGGGCAGTAGTGGCCGAGGACCCCGCGCGCAGGGGATGTGCGGGGCGTCCTCTTGGCCAGTTCCGACCTTCCCCGCCGGTGGCGGTGCCCCGGGCGCGTAGTCCTTTCCCAGACCTGCTCTTGGGACCGAGGCTCCAGCCCCAGGGTCTGCGGGCGGGGCCCCGAACCGTGAAAGCCCCGCCGCCAGATCGCCCGCGGGACCCTGGCCCGGGGCGCCCTGATCCCGCGACGCAGCGCAGACCCGCAGACCGCGACCCACTGCGCTGAGGCGCGGGCGCCACCAGCGAGAGGTAGGGCAGGGCAGGGGCAGGAGCAGAGCAGGGACGAGGGCAGGGACATGGCCAGGGCTGGGCGGGCGTCCTCTGCACCGAGCCCGCGAGTCCCCGCCAGGGACGCTGCCCCCCGCCCGCTGCCACCCGGCGCCCGGGCAGGACCCAGCGGGGCAGGCGCGGCCGCAAGCCCCGAGCACCAAGGCCGGCACCGCAGCGCCGCGTCCCGCCCTCCCCGCTCCGCGGCCGGCCCGGGCGATGCCGACACAAAGGGGACGCGCGTCACCCTACCTGGGCCTGCTCTTCCGCGGTGCGCGGCTCCGACGGCTCCGCCCGGTACCGGCTGCGGGGTGCCGGGTGCCCGCCGTTTGCCGCCCGCGCCTCCCCGCGCCCGCGCAGCCCTCACGGCCAGCTCTGCAACGCCGGCCCTGCTGCCTCCCGCCTGCCGAGAGCCCGCGCGGGGAGAGGCGGCGGCGCGGGCGGGGCGCGAGCGCGCACAGAGGCCGGGCACGCGGGAGGCTCGGCCCCGCCCCCGCCCCGAGCCGCACAGCGCCCCCTGCCGCCCGCGTGCGCCCGCCCGAGGTCGGGAGCCGCCCCGCAGGCCCCCAGGACAGGCTCCGGGACCACGAGGGACTGCGGAGACCGCCTGCGCACGCTAACATGAAAATGCTACTCCTGCTTTAGTGGCCTCCAGAAGACACTCCCCTGATTCCCACACCGAGGGAACACATATCAGCAAGCTAGGAAAGAAGGGGTGACCCAGCCCAGCGCTCTAAACCAGGGCGCGAACAGGCGTTAAGCTGCGCAGCTGCGCCCTGGGCTCCGGTCCTGCTCTGCTGCGGACCCCACCGGGGCCAGCACCTGCCTCCCAGACCCTTGCTGGGGGGGCTGTGAGATGAGCCCAGAGCCTTCCTGAGCCAACCCTCGCAAGGAAAGTCTGTCTGTTCATCCCACTACCTGCTTGTCTAGAAGGATGGAGAAGAGAGGGCCCCCCCCCCGCGGGTGGTCCCAAAAGGTGGAATGGACATCTGGGATCCAAGCATAGCACTTTCTTTCTTTTTCTTAAGGTATCTAGCTTGTTGGAATCTAAGATCTGCGAAGGTATTAATAGAATTCCTGTATCTTCTGCCACTCCCCATAGGAGCTTCAAGTTACACAAATGTTAAATTGTATGTCAGATGTGCATGTATGAACAAAACCTACGAGTATGCATGAAATTATACCTCTTCAATATAAAGATTCTTTTTTCTGCAATATTAAACGGAAACCCCACTAGAACATCGTTTTTCCTTAATAGCAGACCCTCCACACTGTGTGGTCTAAATGCAAGCTTTACCACCTACTAGCCATTAAGCAAGTTACTTAACGTTTTCGTGCTTCCATTTTCTTATGTGGAAAATGAGGTGGCAATAGTATGTATGAGTTCTTAGGAGGGATTACACAAGTCAAATAGGCCGAGCACCATGGCTTACACCTGTAAGCCCAACACTTTGGGAGGCCAAGGCAGGAGGATTGCTTGAGCCCAGGAGGTCAAGGCTGAAGTGAGCTGTGTTTGCATCACTACACTCCAGCCTGCGCAACAGAGTAAGACTTTGTCTCTCAATAAATAGATAGTCAAATTAAATATAACTGGTAAACTAAAACAACTCCATAGTCCTGAACTACAGTTTGTCTCATTTCTCCAAAGAATTAAATGAGATGATTATTAACTAACTCAAAGCTCCGCATAATTTGTCTTCTGCTACCCATACATTTTTATAGTAAAATAAAATAAAATAAAATAAATCTGCCTCCTCTGTATTGAGAAGTTATTCTGGTAAATATTTGACCTCTTCAAAGATATGAACGAGCACTTGCCTTCTAATGCCTCAGTTTCAGATTCTTTTTAGAAATGTCATTATTCAAGAAAAATGCACAATGGGAAGAATCTTAACAACAGCACTTTGTTACTCCAGCCTCTCACTAGAAGATGAAAATAGTTCTGCATAAAGGCCTGAGCTTTATGAAAAATATATTCACACCTCCCATGTCCGAGTTGGGATACCAGAGAAGTTCTTGGTTGAGTACTACTTATGAATGAAGGATTCAGGGAATGCATGGGTGGGTGACTGCAAATGCACAAGAAGTGGACGTTGTACTGTGTTCCCCACAATAAAGTGGTCTGTATAAAGATGCAGGCGTTCTCATGGCATACAGAGGTATAAGAGCCAAGCTGGGGGACTGCATAGGAGCATCTGGGGCTGCAGGAAGAGAGTTAAGGTGCAAAACCGCCCTAACCCAACTGAGACTTGTAATTGCTCATGTGGTAACACATGTGACTTCATTCCCCTGCTCTGTCTTTGTGAATGCAATCATTGTTGGGGAGATAGTGAGAGGGGCCACTGGCATTGAAAGTACAGTTTGCAGCAGGCCTCAAAAGGCACTCAGATGCAGTTTTCTCTGCAAAGACTTCCCGGCCTATCGAGGCGTTCCCCATCCCCAGATCTCTGATCTCTGAGCTGGTGTAATACTTAGTCTTTGCCTATGTTGGTCATGGCATCTGCCACACTTATTGTTTGTGGCATTCACTCTCTGATGCTTAGATCTTAAGATTCTAGACAACAGCATTTTTCTACATATTCCCTCATAGGGCCTTGAACATAATAAGCACTCAATAAATACTGAGTGAAATCCTCTCCTCTGAGCTATGCCTCTGAGCAGCTGCCCTAGTTCTCTCCAACAGTAAGTTTGTTGGGTCTCTCAAGTTCACTTCCAGCTGTCACTGTCAGTTTTCAATCCAGCCCTCTATTCAGGTCTGGCTGGCCCATCTCCCCCAAAGGGCTGTCCCATAGAGCCCATTGTAAAGGACACTCATTGTTGCCAAGTGTTTGTGCCAATGCAGTGTGACTCACCCTTCACTCATTGAACAAGCTCTTCCTGATTACCTAGATGGGTAAAATTTCTGCTCATGGGAAGCAGGCTGGCAACTCAGTGCTGCAGCAAAAGGCCCAGAGGCTGGGAAAGCAGACAGCCATTCTGACACCTCTTCTAGACACAAAATCAAGGGAAGCTCAGACTCACACTTGAATTTTTTAAAAAAATTAGACAATGGGCTGGGCTTGGTGGCTCATGCCTGTAATCCCAGCACTTTGGGAGGCCATGGCAGGCAGATCAACTGAGGTCGGGAGTTCGAGACCAGCCTGACCAACATGGAGAAACCCGTCTCTATTAAAAATACAAAATTAGTCAGGCGTGGTGGCATATGCCTGTAATCCCAGCTACTCGGGAGGCTAAGGCAAGGAGAATCACTTGAATCCGGGAGGCAGAGGTTACAGTAAGCCAAGATTGTGCCATTGCACTCCAACCTGGGCAACAAGAGCAAAACTCAGTCTCAAACAAAAAAAAAAAAAGGAAAAAAAAATTAGACAGGGGAGTTTGTGTGAATTTGTAATCACACATTCCATAAATATAGAAAATTCACATTTTTTAATTTTAAAAATTAACTAATTCCATTTCTTGTTTCTCTAGGGTAGCAGGAAATTAAATGCCAGTTCTTATTCTGACTCTCTCTCTTTAGGGACACACAGGAATCTGGGGGATATTATGGTTCTGGGAATGTGGAACGTAACCTCTCATCTTCAGCCCGTCTGTGCTACTGACCGTCTCATTCAGGAAGCCACGCCTTCGCTCAGGAGCAGACTGCACAAGGCTTTCCTGCCAGAGGCACAGTCCCCAGGTGAGCCACACAGCCCTCCCAGGGGAATGCCAAGGAACAGAGGACAGTTCCCGCTACTCTCAGGGTCTTCTTGGCAAAGCTTCTGATACAGTTTGGCTGTGCCTCCACCTGAGTCTCATCTGGAATTGTAGCTCCCATAATTCTCATATGTTGTGGGAGGGATGCGGTGAGAGGTAACTGAATCACAGGGGTGGGTCTTTCCTGTGCCATTCTCGTGATAGCGAGTGAGTCTTATGAGATCTGATGGTTTTTAAAGGGGAGTTCCCCTGCAAATGGTCTTGCCTGCTGTGCCTTTGCTCCTCCTTGGCTTCTACCATGATTGTGAGGCCTTCCCAGTCATGTGGAACTGTGAGTCCATTAAACCTCTTTTTCTTTCTAAATGACCTAGTCTTAGGCATATCTTTATTGGCAGTGTGACAATTGTGACACATGTGACATTGTGACAATGACAAGCTTTATTGACAGCTTCCCTTGTCTGTACTCTTACCTTCCTCCCTTCAAAAGCACCCTCTCTTTCTTTTCCAACCTTGACATCTCAAGTAATCTCTGCAGTGGGTGTGGCATCCACATAAGACAGGATGCAGAGATGTCTCCAAGCAGCTTCAAACAAAACTTCAAGAAAGAAAGTGCAAGTGAAGAAGGAAATTCATCCTTCCCGTCACTTAACACAGCACTGTCACGGACATCTTGTGTCCCCTTAAAATTCATACACTGAAGTTCTAAGCCCCAGTACCCCAGAATGTGACCTTCTTTGGAAATAGGGTCATTGCAGATATGATTAGTTAAGAGGAGATCATACTGGAGTGGGCTGTAATCCAATATGACTGGTGTTATGTAAGGGGGAAATTTGGACACAGACACACACACACACAAGGAGAACACCAGGTGAACTGAAGTCAAAGATTTGGGTGATGCTTCTACAAGCCAAGAAACACCAAAGATGACCAGCAAAGCATCAGCAGCTGGAAGAGGAGCCTGGACCAGATTCTTCCTCACAGCCCTCAAAAGGAACCAATCTTGCTAGAGCTTTGACTTAGATTTCTAGCCCCCTGTGACTGTTGATGTTAAGTGTCAACTTGAGTGGGTTAAGGGACGCCCAGATAGCTGGTAAGACAGTATGTCTGTGTGCATCTCTCAGAGTGTTTCTGGATAAGATCAGCATTTGAATCCTTAAAGAAGATCTGCCCCCACCCACGTGCATCACCCAGTCTCTAGAGAGCCCGAACAAAGAGGAGGAAGGGCACAGATGCTCCCTCTGTTCCAGCTGGCACATCCATCTTCTCCTGCCCCCTGACTTCAGAGCTCCTGGTTCTTGGGCCTCAGGATTCCTCAGGATTCCAGCACTTACATGACAGCATGCTTCCCCCTCCCCACTCCACCCCTAGGTTCTCAGCCCTTTGGCCTTTGACTGAATTCCACCACCAGTATTTCAGAGTCTCCAGCTTGCAGACAGCAGATCATGGGACTTCTTGGCCTCCATAATTATGTGAGCCAATTCCCATAATCTATCTATCTATCTATCTATCTATCTATCTATCTATCTATCTATCCATCTATCTTTCTCTCTTTCTCTCTCTCTCTCTCTCTCCTATTGATTCCGTGTCTCTGAAGAACCCTAATACACCTCCAGAACTGTGAGACAATAAATTTCTGTGGTTTAAGCCACCTGGAAGGTGGTACTTTATTTCACCAGGCCTAGCAAACTAATACAAGCACATGGAAAGTGTCTACTCATGACTACAACTCAGAGAACAAGCGTTATAATAAAAATAAAAGTGTTACACAGAGGTGGCAAGATAAATGACAATAAATGAAAACATTAACATGTTAATTAAAAGTAAAGATATTTTTCCTAGCATTCTCCTAGAAAGTAGAGATGTGTCTCTCTTGTTTGCCATCATATCCAGCAATGGCAAGATAAGTTCTAGACACTTAATAAAAATGTGTTGAATGTAAGAAATTACATTTGTTGGATGTAAGAAAGAACATTCCATGGTTCTCTATTAACCAGATCTTCTATGCATGGCTCAAATGCAAGCTCCATAGAGTCTACTTAGAACTGAAAAGGACCCGAGAGAAAGTTTTGTCTGATCTTTTCACTTCACTTACGGAAACACGGAGGTTTACCGAGGCTGTGCCAGATCCGGGATCCCTGCTTGCTCATGGCACATATGGTACTATTACAGAAGGCTGATTCAGAGGTCTTTTAACTTTTTATTACACTGCCTTTCTATAGTAATCAATTGAATATGGCCCCTGGAGCTTGACAGAATTTTTAAAGGCTTTCTCAAGTCTCCAAGAATGATTATATTTAACAGCAGACAGACTTCACGTGGGCAAACATTTAATGCTCACTAAACAGCCGCGCACTTTCCTAGATTTTCTGGCCTCCTTACAGTCAGGCCAGGGCATGTGACTCATTTTGTTCCATAGACTGTAGACACAAGCCTCACTTCTGGGCCAAGGCAAAGAGAAGACCTTCATGACACTGAACTTGCCCGTCCCCATCCCAGTGATAGAACCACATATGGAGGTGGTGGGACCACCAAATGGAGTCCGCTGGATCTGTGGCTTGCCCACTGGTAAGATGATTCTCAGGAGAATCTGAACCTGCATGCATTAAGCTATTGAAATTTTAGGGTTTATTTGTTAGTGCAGCATGGTCTTGCCTAAACTAACAACTAAAGCTAACACATTCACTGTAAACTGGTTTTGAGTAGCAGTAATTCATAGGTACTTGAGTCTTGAAGGAGAGCCCAAGTACAGTGCTAGGTAGGCAGAGTAAGTCATTCAGTCTTAGACATGAGAGCACATTTGAGGCAGATAGCCAAGAGCTAGGAAAAGATGGGAACCTGTAAGAAATTCAGGTAGCAGATAGGTGGAAGGGAAACACAGTACAGAATCCAGGTCTGTGTCCTGGACAACAACTCAGGTGCCCACCGCTCATTCCTAGTGAACGCTGCCACGTGGTAACACATGAGGTTTAAAATAAAGGGCCACGGGGGAGAAACAGGACTTGCTGCTCCACCTACTGAACAGGGCTCAGGTGATACATCGCAAGGTGGATGCTTGAGTGCTTCATGCAGATTCCCTACAGAACCAAGGCAGTCATGATCCCATGAGCTGGGACTGTTGGATGTGGAAGGCTCGCATCCCAGGAATCAACCTTGGCCAAAGGTAGCTGCCTCTTGTAAAACTGCTTCCAAAACAGCTTGCCTGATCCAGGCAAGGCTAATGCCTGCCCCACTTGGCATACCTTGGGACCACACTGAAGGGCTCTCTGGTCCTAGAGTTCCCCAGCAAAGGCATCCCAGCTCCCCTGCTTCCTCATTCTTCTACAGGAACCCTTCCTAAGCATCTCTTAACGGCCAACCTTCATCTCAAGAGCCTATTTCCCAGGGAACCTGACCTGAGACAGTAAGATGGGGAAAGTGAGCTCCAGCAAGACTGCAGAAGAAGAGAATCATAAAACATTTTCCTGACAATAGATTGTCTGACTTGGTAGGACCAGCAGGTTTTATGGATAAAGGTGGCAGGTGGGCTGGAGCAGGAATGGACAGAGCCTTGGATGTCACCTAAGAATGGAAAGTTCTGGGGGATGGTGGGAATAAAAATAAGAATAGGGGCTATAGAGACCCTTTGTGGACTGAAACATACTTAAAAGCCCCTTTAGAGATCATTTTGTCTCATTGCTGTGTGTTTCTAAGTATTTGACTTTTATTCTGCTATTATTTTAAATGCTCCTAACCTTAGATAATTCAATCTTCTTAAAATACATACAGTACTTAAAAACTTCTCTCTCTCTCTTTCTCTTTCTACACACACACACACAAACACACACACACACACCATCGCCACCCCCATCAACAACAATAACAAACGCAAACACTCTCATCAAATCCCCATGCCTTGACAGCCTGGAAGATTTCTCATACTCTTTTAAACTTCAGTGCACCACTGACACCTCTAGTAACATTTCTGTCACCCCGCTGGGTTAGCCAATCTTTCTGCTGAGTTGTGCTCACACCACTTTTATTACTCTCTTATTATATTATTATATTTGTATGTTTGGCATTAGATATGAAAGAATGTAATATTCCAATGAAAGAATGCAAATTCCTCTTTCTCCTTTCCCCATCTTGCACGTGTATGAAGATCTCTATTCATCTGTCTTCTCCTTCCTTCTCTCATTTCATATCTTTGTGTGAAAGTTTGGTCTATTGGGTTGTATTTCTGAGAACATATTCTTATCAGAGGATCACAGGGCAAGGCCACAAGCCACTTCCTCCAAAGAAGACATGCACTCACAGTTTCTCATCATCAAGAGGGGAGCAGGCTTCATGGATTGAAACAAACAAATAACAACAACAAATAAAACCCAGAAACTCAGAAGCTGAGTCCCAGGCAGTTTGGAAGGAAGAAGGACAAACCATCTCCCTGAGCTTGGTTTGGGCTTGGCCGCCAAAGTCAGTATGTTTCATCAAGATCTAGCTATGCGCGCGGTCATGTCAGTTAGACTCCCTCCGCTCCAGCTATAAAATAAGGGATGATTACACTTCTCTTATATGGTTTCTCTGAGCATTTAAAATAAAAATTAGTCAAAGCACTTAACACCATACTTGCCATGCCTGCTTCAGGGCTCACAAATTGTTAGCTGCTAAACTATGCTCTCTACCCTCAAGGGCCATATAGTTTAAGAGAAGAATCGTGTGTCCACTGGTAGGAGGCATAGGCACATTCCCCCAAAACCGAGATTATTGTGATTCTATCAGTTGTAGAGCCACCCCCACGGAGAATGTAAATCTTGGTCAATATTGTGAAATGGGACTATGAAGTCCAAATGCCTTAACCCCTACTGAAATTGTGTCTCCATCATTAGCCTTAGACAATCTGAATGTTATTTGTTATGGGATCATTTTGGTTAGGACTGGCTAATCTGTGTTACAGTAACAAGTAATCTCAAAAGGTGAACTGTCCCATGCATGCAGTTTGCTATGACCATGTTTGTCTCTTCAGTACTATCCTCCCAATAAGCACACAAGATCAAGGTTGCCTGTTTTTAGACTCAGCCGTCTCAACATTAGGCCTCCTCTGTAATCACTGTGGCCCCAAAAGCAAATGTTGTAAAGCCTTGTACCAGTAGTTAAACGCACTCATCATTGGCCAGAACGAGTAGCTTTGCTTAACTGAAAGGTGAGAAAGTATAATTTTCTCATGTTCACAGAAAGGGGTATGAAAGACTACTCAACGTCTTTACAATAGGGAGTAAAAATATTTCCTTCAAGGAACAATGATTAAGGTTAGCAGTTTTCAGTGAACAGCTAATGCCTGACATACCATCGAATAAATTAGGGGATAGTCATGGTGGCACTGAGACTTGAATTTGAAGACAGGCATCTGATAAGACAAGTCAGATCTTCAGAGGTATTTCACTTGGGGAGTGTCATGTTTTATAAAACTTGAATGCCTCTAAGAGGAGTATGTTTTCTGCCTCACCCTGGTTCCCACCACCCTGTGCTGTCTTATATCCAGTTGCTTTGCACATTTCTGTGTCTCTGATTTTTGAGGCCACTTGAAGGCCGACATTGGACCCTTCACAAAACAGAGCAGAGCATTTTTTTGTTTTGTTTTTTCTTTCTGTAGGTTACTGGGGGAACAGGTGGTGTTTGGCTACATGAGTAAATTCTGTAGTGGTGATTTGTGAAACTTTGGTGCACCCATCACCCGAGCAGTACGCACTGCACCCAATTTGTAGTCTTTTATCCCTCACCCACATCCCACCCTTTCCCACTGAGTCCCCAAAGCCCACTGTGTCATTCTTATGCCGTTGCATCCTCATAGCTTAGCTCCCACTTAAGTGTGATAACATACAACGTTTGGTTTTCTATTTCTGAATTACTTCACTTAGAATAATGGTCTCCAATCTCATTTAAGTTGCTGCAAATGCCATTAATTCATTCTTTTTTATGGATGAGTAGTCAGAACATTTTTAGAAGTTTATGTTCTACTGAATTTTTCAGACCTGAGCTCTGGGGAAGCACTCATCTCAATATTCCTATTAAGATATAGAATGAGAGATCAGAGTCAGCCATGTATTTTGTGTGTGTGTGTGAAAACTTTGTTGCTACTTCTACCATCCTTCAACACTTATTTTACCTATTTGTTTACAAGACTGCCTTCTCCACTAAACTTTGAGCACCTTAGCAACAAAACAATCTCATGCTCATTTTTGCGTTTTTAGCACTTGCTATAAAACCTGATATATCATAGGTGCATACTAAATGAGTAAGTGAACTAATGGGCAGCCGTCTTAAGCCTCCTGTTCTCTAAGGTGTTCCTCCCCAAACCCAAATGTCCTCTCTTTTTGCTCATGACAAAAGAGACTGTTAGTAGCTACCAGAGGCTACCAGGAGCTGTTTGTGTAATTAACTGAAGTCCTTACTCTAATCTTTGCATTGATCCCTCATTTTGCTGATGAAGAAACTGGGCCTTTGTGAACCTAAGTATCTCACCCCTAATCAAACACAGTACTGCAGCTCAAGCCGGGCTGCCTCCATGGCCTGTGCCTTTTCTATCACTGCTTTGCCTCTCTTACTCAGTTGTTTAACTCCCTCGTGTGTCTAACTCTTGTCCTAACATTTGCAAATTTCTCAAAGTTGAAAAGCCTAACTCTTCTTCTTGGATATTTCCCATAGCGTCTGGCACAGGTCTCACCACATGGTAGATATGCACCCAGCTGTTCCTGAATTAAACCTTTCAACTACAAGGATCTTGCCATGCATCACCAGGTTATGGTAGGCAAATAGGTAGGACATAGCTTCAGTTTGCTCTCTGTTCCCTTCTTTTCCCTCTCCTGGCCAATACCTGAGAGAAAGGTGGTGCTGACTCATCCCCACGACAACTGGAAGAACAAGATAAATGTTTGCTACTTCCCCAAACTCCCTCAGTTTTACAGAAAATCAGTGGAGAAATTGCAAGCGTAATCACAACGAAGATATTGCAGGCTCTGTCACAGCTGATGGAGGCAATAGGAAACTTCCAGGTGTCACCAAGTCATACTACTCACAGCACTGCCTATTTCAATAGAAGTGGCTTTATTAATTGCCATCAAAGTCAGGTCAAATCTATTAAATGGCAACAAAGTCAGGTCAAATCTATTAGGTATACTACATCTTACTATTTCAATGATGGGTCATGCTATGGACTGAATTGTCTCCTTCCAAAATTCACATGTCAAAGCTCTGATCCCCAGTGTGACTATATCTGGACACAGGGTCTTTAGCAGGTAGTTAAGTTCAAATGAAGTCCTTATGCAAAAGGATGGTGGCCTTGTAAGAGGAGAGAGATCTCTCTCTCTCTTCCATATGAGAACAGGGACAAGGCAGCCATCTGCAAGCCAGGGAGAGAAGCCTCACCAGGAACTGAAACAGTTGGCACCGATCTTGGACTTCCAGCCTCCAGAGAAATACGTGTGTGTTGTTTCTGCCACATGGTATATGGTATTTTGTTATGGCAGCCTGAGCTGACTAATTCAGGTCAGTTTGACTCAACCAGCATTTGAATGCCTGCTGTCTACTAGGCTTCCAGGAAACAGTGATATCTGAGTTACGATTTAATGAAAAATGAGGTATTCTTCGCAAAAGCAGATGGCACCAGCTACACATATACAAAGATTTTCTGGTTATTCACACGAGTAGATGTCAGAAAACGTAAAAGATAAAGCTGAGTATAACCCAGGAAGAGAACTGACAAAGGTCAGTCTATTCAGACGTGTTGCTGAGAGGGGTTTAGAAACAAGTTGAGGCGGCCCTGAATGAAAAAATAAACAATGTTTGGGCAGTTTTCCAGATTCCCCAAGAATGAACTTTCACAGAGAAGTTTTGTTTTTTTATTTGTGTGTGTGTGTGTGTGTGTGTGTGTGTGTGTGTAGAGAATATTACCAAAATTAACAGGATACCACTCACATCCATAAACAAACATGTAAACAACTCAAAAACCAAATCCAGTGGTTTTTCTCAAGTTAACTCTTGACTTTTTAATGCCATTGAATGTTTTCTCATCTATTAGTGTGAATTGCTGAGAACTGGCTGTTCTCATTAAAGTATAAAATGCTAATTTACTTTAAAAAACTTCAGAAGACATGTGAAAAATAAAATTATTGAGTATGAATGCAATTCTACTAAGCAATATATATGACTGGAAAGATGTAAGCTAAATTACCAGTTACCTCTATGTGACACAATTATGGGTAATTTTAATTTTCTTCATTTTGTTTTACTGTTTTCAAAATCCTCCAAATGTGTATTTTTTAATAATAAAAATAAATATTGTTACAATCGTTCTGATCTTTTAAGTCTATTTTAGTAGTATCTGAGGTGGACTTGCTATAGTTCTCCTAAGCATATATGGGGTTTTTGTATAATTAAACTTGACTTGGAGGACTGGCAAGATGGCCAAATAGGAACAGCTCTGGTCTGCAGCTCCCAGTGAGACCAACAAAGAAGGTGGGTGATTTCTGCATTTCCAACTGAGGTACCTGGTTCATCTCATTGGGACTGGTTGGACAGCGAGTGCAGCCCATGGAGGGTGAGCCAAAGCAGGGTGGGGCATCGCCTCACCCAGGAAGCACAAGGGGTCAGGGAACTCCCTCCCCTAGCTAAAGGAAGCTGTGAGAGACTGTGCTGTGAGGAATGGTGCTATCTAGCCCAGATACTATGCTTTTCCCACGGTCTTCACAAACCACAGACCAGGAGATTCCCTTGGGTGGCTACACCACCAGGGCCCTGGGTTTCAAGCACAAAATTGGGTGGCCATTTGGGCAGACGCTGAGCTAGCTGCAGGAGTTTTTCTTCATACCCCAGTGGCCCCTGGAACACCAGTGAGACAGAACCATTCACTCCCCTGGAAACGGGGTTGAAGCCAGGGAGCCGAGTGCTCTTGCTCAGCAGATCCCACCCCCACAGAGCCCAGCAAGATAAGATCCACTGGCTTGAAATTCTTGCTGCCAGCACCGCAGTCTGAAGTCGACCTAAGACACTTGAGCTTGGTGGGGGGAGGGGCGTCTGTCATTACTGAGGCTTGAGTAGGCTCTTTTCTCCTCACAGTTCAAACAAAGTTGCCGGGAAATTCGAACGGATGGGGAGCCCACCATAACACAGCAAAGTGGCTGTAGCCAGATGAATTCTCTAGATTCCTCCTCTCTGGGCAGGGCATCTCTGAAAGAAAGGCAGCAGCCCGGCCGGGCTCACACCTGTAATTCCAGCACTTTGGGAGGCCAAGGCGGGTGGATCACAAGGTCAGGTGTTCGAGACCAACCTGACCAACACGGTGAAACCCCATCTCTATTAAAAATATAAAAATTAGATGGGCATGGTGGTGCACACCTGTCATCCCAGCTACTCAGGAGGCCGAGGGAGTAGAATCACTTGAATCCAGGAGGCAGAGGCTGCAGTGAGCTAAGATCAGGCCACTGTACTCCAGCCTGGGCAACAGAGCCAGACTCCATCAGAAAGAAAGGAAAGAAAGAAATGCAGTAGCCCCAGCCCCAGTCAGGGGCTTAGAGATAAAACTCCCATCTCACTGGGACTGAGCACCTGGGGGAAGGAGTGGCTGTGGATGCAACTTCAGCAGACTTAAATGTTCCTGCCTGCTGGTTCTGAAGAGAGTAGTGGATCTCCCAGCACAGTGCTCAAGCCCTCCTAAGGGACAGATTGCCTTCTCAAGTGGGTCCCTGACCCTCATGCCTCCTGACTGGGAGACACCTCCCAGCAGCGGTCGACAGACACCTCATACAGGAGAGTTCCAGCTGGCCTCTGGCAGGTGCCCCTCTGGAACGAAGCTTCCAGAGGAAGGAGCAGGCAGCAATCTTTGCTGTTCTGCAGCCTCTGCTGGTGATAATCAGGGAAACAAGGTCTGGAGTGGACCCCCAGCAAACTCCAGCAGACCTGCAGAAGAGGGGCCTGTTAGCAGGCAAACTAACAAACAGAAATCAGTAACATCAACATCAACAGAAAGGATGCCCATGGAAAAACCCCATCCAAAGGTCACCAACATCAAGGACGAAAGGTAGATAAATCCACAAAGATGAGGAAAAACCAGCACAAAAATGCTGAAAATCCCAAAAACCACAGGGCCTCTTCTCCAAAGGATCACAACTCCCCACCAGCAAGGAAACAAAACTGGATGCAGAATGAGTTTGATGAATTGACAGAAGTAGAAGTTGGGTAACAAGAACCTTGATAAAAGGTTACAGGAACTGCTAACTAGAATAACCAGTTTAGAGAAGAACATAAATGACCTGATAGAGCTGAAAAACACAGCACAAGAACTTCATGAAGCATACACAAGTATCAATAGCCAAATCGATCAAGTGAAAGAAAGGATATCAAAAATTGAAGATCAACTTAATGAAATAAAGCGTGAAGACAAGATTAGAGAAAAAAGAATGCAAAGGAACAAACAAAGCCTCCAAGAAATATGGGATTATGTGAAAAGACCAAACCTATGTTTAATTGGTGTACCTGAAAGAGACGAGGATAATGGAACCAAGTTGGAAAACACACTTCAGGATATCATCCAGGAGAACTTCCTCAACCTAGCAAGACAGGGCAACATTCAAATTCAGGAAATACAGAGAACACCACAAAGATACTCCTCGAGAACAACAACCCCAAGACACATAATTGTCAAATTTACCAAGGTTAAAATGAAGTAAAAAATGTTAAGAGCAGCCAGAGAGAAAGGTTAGGTTACCCACAAAGGGAAGCCCATCAGACTAACAGCAGATCTCTCTACAGAAACTGTACAAGCCAGAAGAGAGTGGGGGCCAATACTGAACCTTTTTTTAAAAAAAAGAATTTTCAACACAGAATTTCATATCCAGCCAAACAAAGCTTCATTAACAAAAGAGAAATAAAATCCTTTACAGACAAATAAATGTTGAGGGATTTTGTCACTACCAGGCCTGGCTTACAAGAAGGAAGCACTAAATATTGAAAGGAAAAACCGGTACCAGCCACTGCAAAAACATACCAAATTGTAAAGGCCATTGACACTATGAAGAAACTGCGTCAACTAACGGGCAAAATAACCAGCTAGCATCATAATGACAGCATCAAATTTACACATAACAGTATTAACCTTAAATGTAAATGGGCTAAATGCTCCAATTAAAAGGCACAGACTGGCAAATTGCATGAAGAGTCAAGAGCCATCAGTGTGCTGTATTCAGGAGACCCATCTCATGTGTAAAGACACACATAGGCTCAAAATAAAGGGATGGAGGAATATTTAACAACCAAATGGAATGAAAAAAAAAGCAGGGATTGCAATCCTAGTTTCTGATAAAACCGACTTTAAACCAACAAAGATCAAAAAAGACAAAGAAGGGCATTACATAATGGTAACAGGACTGATGCAACAAGAAGAGCTAACTGTGCTAAATATATATGCACCCAATACAGGAGGAGCACCCTGATTCATAAAGCAAGTTTTTAGAGACCTACAGAGACTTAGACTCTCACACAATAATAGTGGGAGACTTTAACACCCTGCTGTCCATATTAGACAGATCAATAAGACAGAAAATTAACAAGGATATTCAGGACTTGAACTCAGCTCTGGACTGAGCAGAACTAACAGTCATCTACAAAACTCTCCACCCCACATCAACAGAATATACATTCTTCTCAGTACCACATCACACTTATTCTAAAGTTGATCACATAATTGGAAGCAAAACACTCCTTAGCAAATGCAAAACAACAGAAATCATAACAAACAGTCTCTCAGACCACAGTGCAATCAAATTAGAACTCAGGATTAAGAAATTCGCTCAAAACCACATAACTACATGAAAACTGAACAACCTGCTCCTGCATTACTACTGGGTAAATAACAAAATGAAGGTAGAAATAAGTAAGTTCTTTGAAACCAATGAGAACAGAGACGCAACGTACCAGAATCTCTGGGACACAGTTAAAGTAGTGTTTAGAGGGAAATTTATAGCACTAAATGCCCACAGGAGAAAGTGGGAAGGATCTAAAATCGACACCCTAACATCACAATTAAAAGAACTGGAGAAGCAAGAGCAAACAAATTCAAAAGCTAGCAGAAGACAAGAAATAACTAAGATTAGAGCAGAACTGAAGGAGATAAAAACATGAAAAACCCTTCAAAAAAAGCAATGAATGCAGGAGCTGGTTTTTTGAAAAGATCAACAAAATAGACCACTAGCCAGACTAACAAAGAAGAAAAGAGAGAAGAATCAAATAGGCACAATAAAAAATGATAAAAGGGATATCACCACTGATCCCACAGAAATACAAACTACCATCAGAGAATACTATAAACACCTCTATGCAAATAAACTAGAAAATCTAGAAGAAATGGATAAATTCCTGGACACATATACCCTCCCAACACTAAACCAGGAAGAAGTCGAATCCCAGAATAGACCAATAACAAGTTCTGAAATGGAGGCAGTAATTAATAGCCTACCAACCAAAAAACGCCCTGGACCAGATGGATTCACAGCCAAGTTCTACTAGTGGTACAAAGAGGAGCTGTACACTTTGTGGTACAAAGTGTACAAAGTGTACAAAGCGGTACAAAGAAGGTACAAATTCCTTCTGAAATGATTCCAAACAATAGAAAAAGAAAGACTCCTCCCTAACTCATTTTATAAGGCCGGCATCATCCTGATACTAAAAGCTGGCAGAGACACCACAAAAAAAGAAAATTTCAGGCCAATATTCCCTGATGAACATTGATGTGAAAATCCTCAATAAAATACTGGCAAACCAAATCCAGCAGCACATTAAAAAGCTTATCTACCATGATCAAGTCAGCTTCATCCCTGAGATGCAAAGCTGGTTCAACATACACAAATCAATCAACGTAATCCTTCACATAAACACAACCAATGACAAAAACCACATGATTATCTCAATAGATGCAGAGAAGGTCTTCGATAAAATTCAACACCCTTCATGCTAAAAACTCTCAGTGAACTAGGTATTGATGGAACATATCTCAAAATAATCAGAGCTATTTGTGACAAAACTACAGCCAATATCTTACTGAATGGGCAAAAACCAGAAGCATTCCCTTTGAAAACCGGCACAAGAAAAGGATGCCCTTTTTCACCACTTCTATTCAACATAGTATTGGAAGTTCTGGCCAGGGCAATCAGGCAAGAGAAAGAAATAAAGTGTATTGAAATAGGAAGAGAGGAGGTCAAATTGTCTCTGTTGGCAGATGACATGATTGTATGTTTAGAAAACCCCATCATCTCAGCCCAAAATCTTTTTAAGCTGATAAGCAACTTCAGAAAAGTCTCAGGATACAAAATCAATGGGCAAAAATCACAAGCATTCCTCTATACCAACAGACAAACAGCCAAATTATGAGTGAACTCCCATTCACAACTGCTACAAAGAGAATGAAATACCTAGGAATACAACTTACAAGGGATGTGAAAGACCTCTTCAAGGAGAACTACAAATCACTGCTCAAGGAAACAAGAGAGGACACAAACAAATGGGAAAAGCATTCCATGCTCATGGATAGGAAGAATCGATATTGTGAAAATGGCCATACTGCCCAAAGTAATTCATAGATTCAATGCTATCCCCATCAAGCTACCATTGACTTTCTTCACAGAATTAGAAAAAAACTACTTTAAATTTTATTTGGAACCAAAAAAATAGCCTGTATAACCAAGACAATCCTAAGCAAAAAGAACAAAGCTGGAGGCATCATGTGATCTGACTTCAAACTAGACTACAAGGCTACAGTAACCAAAACAGCATGGTACTGGTACCAAAACAGATATATAGACCAATCGAATAGAACAGAGGCCTCAGAAATAACACCACACATCTACAACCATCTGATCTTTGACAAACCTGACAAAAACAAGCAATGGGGAAAGGATTTCCTATTTAATAAATTGTGTTGGGAAAACTAACTAGCCATATGCAGAAAACTAAAACTGGACCCCTTCCTTACACGTTAAACAAAAATTTACTCAAGATGGATTAATGACTTAAACGTAAGACCTAAAATCATAAAAGCCCTAGAACAAAACCCAGGCAATACCACTCGGGACACAGGCATGGGCAAACACTTCATGACTAAAACACCAAAAGCAATGGCAACACAAGCCAAAATTGACAAATGGAATCTAATTAAATTAAAGAGCTTCTGCACAGCAAAAGAAATTATCATCAGAGTGAACAAGCAACCTACAGAATGGGAGAAAATTTTTGCATTCTAGCCACCTGACAAAGGGCTAATATGCAGAATCTATAAGGAACTTAAACAAATTTACAATAAACAAACCCATCAAAAAGTGGGCAAAGGGTATGAACAGACACTTCTCAGAAGAAGACATTTATGTGGCCAACAAATGTATGAAAAAAAGCTCAACATCACTGGTCATTAGAGAAATGCAAATCAAAATGACAATGAGAGATACCATCTCATGCCAGTTAGAATGGCAATCATTAAAAAGTCAGATGCTGGAGAGGATGTGGAGAAATAGAAACACTTTTACATTGTTGGTGGGAGTGTAAATTAGTTCAACCATTGTGGTGATTCCTCAAGGATCTAGAACCAGAAATACCATTTGACCCAGCAATCCCATTACTGGGTATATACCCAAAGGATTATAAATCATTCTACTATAAACACACATGCACACCTAGGTTTATTGCAGTGCTGTTCACAAATAGCAAAGACCTAGAACCAACCAAAATGCCCATCAATGATAGACTGGATAAAGAAAATGTGGCACGTATATGCCATGGAATACTATTCAGCCATAAAAAAGGATGGGTTAATGTCTTTTGCAGGGACATGGATGAAGCTGGAAACCATCATTGTCAGCAAACTAACACAAGAACAGAAAACCAAACAATGCATGCTTTCACTCATAAGTGGGAGTTGAACAATGAGAAAACATGGATACAGGGAGGGGAACATCACACACCAGGGCCTGTCAGGGCTGGGGGGTTATGGGAGGGATGGCATTAGGAGAAATACCTAATGTAGATGACAGGTTGATGGGTGCAGCAAACCACCATGGCACGTGTATACCTATGTAACAAACCTGCACGTTCTGCACATGTATCCCAGAACTTAAAGTGTAATACACACACATACACACACACACACACACACACGTGCTAGAAATTACTTTGTCATATACAATGGTTTGCTACTTTATTCTCCACAATTCATTGTGTAGAGTGTATATATTCATAATTGATAAATTCAAATGTGCATACGTTTAAAATTTTTATGTAACTAGACTTATTTTCTATCTCCAAGCTCCAGTTCTAGTTAATGTAAAAAATGATACTGTCACTTGTAGACAAACACGGTCAAATAAAATTTTGGATTAAAAAAAGAAATAATTAAATGCAGTGTAAAATATCTTCCCTTAACATGTAAGATACCTCCAAGAAATTGTTCCTTGATTTCTCAATTGAATGTGTTTTACAAAACTAACACTCACATTTAAAACTGAAAATTTAAAGCATAACACTATATAGACTGAATTTGAATTTACTGTAATGTTAGAAGTCCTTATTTCTCCCCTTTAAGGGAAATTAACATCTGAATATTTTAAACATTAAGGCCTTGCAAATCCTACCACTGCATTAGGCAGTGGTGGCGGGTTGCGGGGCGGGGGGCAGGGGGAGGTGGGCATGGCACGTGAATAATAGTGGACAAAATAGCTGAAAATGTATTAACCATAGCTTACAGTTTTATTTCATTTTACATTACATTCCTCTTTGGGGAAAGAAAAATACAGTTTCCCTCAGCTAGAAAAAAAATTCACTCCAACTCAGAAGATTCAAACTTCAAATCCAGATTTGGTTTCAAATAACACTGATTGAATACCTGCTGTATATCAAACAGTGTCCTTGGGGCTTTCACACATGTGACCCTTCTTAGTTAAACTCTTGTTTTTTTTTTTTTTTTTTTTTGAGATGGAGTCTTGCTCTGTCACCCAGGCTGGAGTGCAGTGGCACTATCTCGGCTCTGCAACCTCTCCCTTCCAGGTTCAAGCAATCCTCCTGCCTGGGCCTTCTGAGTAGCTGGAATCACAGGTGTATGCCACCATGCCTGGCTAATTTTTGTATTTTTAGTGGAAACGGGGTTTCACCATGTTGGCCAGGCTGGTCTCGAACTCCTGACCTCGTGATCCACCCACCTCGGCCTCCCAAAGTGCTGGGATTACAGGCGTGAGCCACCGTGCCGTGAGGATAAGCAAAGTGCACTCATGTTAAGTACAAAATTTATGTTTATGCTGATTATATGAAGGTCATCATAGCTTAGATACAATCAAAACCCATGGGGAACAACTTTATAATTCATTTTTCTCTTTTCTAACAAAAAAAGTAAATAGGTAAAAAGGAAAATAGAAGACAACCTATCCTATCCTGGATGAGACACGCACATATTTAAATTGAATTATAATGACTTAAAATTTAAGTAGGAATATATTTTTTTTCTGAGAAACAAAGTTATAAAAACCAAAACTTTCAAAATCACCAAGTCTTGAAAACAGATTATGAAGCAGAATTTCTGGATGGTGTTTAATGACATCAGGCAACATTTAAATGCCACCTAGTGAGGAACACTGAAATTGCAGCTGAATTAAAATGACCTTTTATTTGCCTGGACAACAAAAATTTTCCATGATTTTGCTTTTTTGAAACAATGATAAGAAATTATTTTTTAGGCAATAAGATATTAAGTTATGGCAACAAACTGCATGGGATATTTCCACAAGGAGAGGATTTTGTTCCCTGATCTAGTTTACGTGACATTTTCCCTCACGCTTGCTTTCTCTGAGCTGACTCTTCTTAAACTGACCTAGATGGTAGCTTATTTCAATTGACTCAGAGTTCATTCAAAAATATGATATGGTGACATGGATTCACTGACATGAAATCTAGGCACTCTCTCTGCTCTTGCTCACATTCTTCTTCATCCAAGGTTCCAGCGTGATTTTAGGATATCTTATGCCAATCCTGTGTGCCGTCACCTCTCAGAAACGTAGGGACAACCAGCTATTCAACTACACTCCTATTCTTTTGCTTGACAGCCTCATGTGGCCAAATGATAGGTGAACAAAGCAGTACAAGCACTGTGCCCATGTCAACGCCATCATCAAATGGAAAGCGTATCTTGGTTTTGCTCAGGATCTTCGAAGAGAAAGGAATACAACAGGTACCACACATATATAGGTAGCCAGCATTCACGGAACAGCCACCATGCGCAGGGCTGCACCCTTTTTTAAATTGGAGGGAATGGAATCATAAAAGCACAGAACTGTGATATAGCATGATGTACTGGGGAAACTGGAGGTAGACGTTGTTTCTGGAATTGAAACAATGTGCACGTATAAACTGCATGCATGTACACATGTAAATATGTGTTATCTCCTTCTAGGGACTTCTTGAAAATTGGTAGGATTATCATAGCATATGTTCTTGGAAACATCTGTTGACTATTTCTATACTTTACAGTAAAAAGTACAAGACTGCAATGGCATAAAGGCAAAAAAAAAAAAAAAAAAAAGCATTATAACCAGCAGAAATAATTGAAGCAGATATTTCATAATGTCTCAGATATGAAAACTGGTATCTGGATATTTAGCAAAATATATTGACTCTGTCAAACAAACAAACCTGGAACAAGAAATGGCTTCAAAATGGAAATACAGAAATCACAGTAAACATTGTTTAAAATGTCAGATCCAAATTAAATATTGCCCCCACAGATATCACTAGAGCTTATTTCTTACAAATGCACCACTGAGCTAAAGGTCAGGTCCTGTGTATAGGGACCTTGTCTAAGCTTTTTTGGGGCCATTATTCCTGTGTGTATTCCCTCTTTTTAGCTAAATCAAACTCAAAAACAGAAGTGCTGTTTCAATAACAACAAGGTTATAAGTCAATGAAGTAAAGTTCGTGGTTTTCCATTGTCTCAGGATTTGCTCTCCAGGTTATTTATGTGTTCAGTGACCACAGGTAATCAGATGTCATGTGCAGCAGACAATCAGGTTTTCAACCACTGGGAAACACCAACGGGATAGCACTGCAGACAATGGCAGTCACTCCAGAGGGTTTCCCACTGGTGTGCTGAAGTCTCGTTCCGCTTTCCGCTCTACCAATCCAGCTTCAGATCAGCCTTACTCCATGTGTATTTTCCTCCTCGCTTCAGAAACATCTTTTCATCAAATCCACTGAATTTTATAGCTTCTTCTACACCAACATCCAGGATGGACTTGGAAGGGTCCTTCCGTCCCTTTCTACAGTTCAGAAAGCGCATCTAGAAAATTCATAACAGAAACTGGTATATTTCCATGTGACGAATCCTGTAGAACTCAATCTACAGTATTAATCCCAAATAGCTTTTGATATTCCAGTCATGTCGACAGATATTTTTTGAAATCTGTGGCTGATATTGAACCCCTTGGACCGCATCTCTCTACTCAACCAGCTCATGATCTGGTGGAAGAGGCTGGGCTAAGCATTGTAGACACCTAAGTGCACGATAAACAGAATGATATGCACTCCGCGTGGGCAGATGTAGCTCCACTGGGGGAAGGGGTAATCAGGAGAGGCTTCCCCCAAATGCTGACATCTGAATTATGTGTTGAGATTTTAAATTGGAGGGAATGGTATCATAAAAGCACAGAAGTGTGATATAGCATGATGTACTGGGGAAATTGGAGGTAGACGGTATTTCTGGAATAGAAACGATGTGCATGTATAAAGTGCATGCATGTACACACGTAAATATTAATAAAGGCTTGTTTTGAGAAAGGGAGAGAGGATGTAAAGAAAGGCGCTGCTGAAGCAGGCAGGTGCCAGATCAACAAGAGTCTTCTATGACCTGCTAAGGCTCTTTGTTTTAATCTTATTCCATCCATTTTCATTTGTTTTATTCTGTCCTAGACTACTCTGTAGGCAGAAATGATTTCTTCACACTCCTTACGACCTACACTGAGTGTTTCATAGGAGCACAAGTAATACTTGTTGAAGCAAAATGTTATTCAATTGGTAAAAGCAAATTTTGGTTCAACTATGTGTTTTCCAAATATGTGGAGACCAGCTAGTTTGCTGAGGGATGCTGGTCAAAATCCCTAGTCAATCATAATAATTTCCACTCCAAAAATAAATTGTTTGAATTTTCCTCTCTACCTTGGACCCAGAAACTGAGTATTTTCCTTATCACCTTTTCCCTTACGCTCTATTAAGAAAGCTTATATTGTTAAGAAATGAAATGGCTATAAACACTGATTGGTTAACTTGAAAATAACAAAATACCAGCTGGGCATGGGGACCCACACCTGGAATCCCAGCATTTAGGGAGGCCCAAGAGTTCAAGACCAGCATGGGCAACATGGCAAAATCCAATCTCTGCAAAAAATACATAAAAATCCAGTTATGTGTGGTAATGCACACCTGCAGTACCAGCTACTTGGGAGGCTGAGGCAGGAGGATCACCTGAGCCCAGGAGGCTGAGGCTGCAGTGAGCCAAGATTGTGCCATTGCCCTCTAGCCTGGATGACACGAAACCCTATCTCAGAAAAAAAAAAAAGAAAAGAAAAGAAAAGAAAACATCAAAAGTGACAGTAAGCATTTCTCCAAAAGACAAATCCAATATAAATATGGAACTCAAGGTGGCTGGAGCTCATTTCTTTAAAATACGTCTTCAAATGGACTTATTTGTCCTTTGCTAGAAAGAGTGGCAAAGGTTATAGATCTAGAAAAAAAAAAGACAGAGGAAAGGGGGAAGTGATTTGTTTTTCAATTTTGAGAAGCACGGGTTTCCCTCTTCCTTTGGAAGGCAGTGGGGGTAGGAATAATATCAGTGGTGTTTGGAGCAGAACCATAAGCCTCTCCTCACCAAAGCCAAAGTTTATCAATCAGAAGACAAACTGGCTGTGTCTGGTTTCTCCAAGATAATGAGAAGAGTGATATGGCCTTCCTCCAAAGTAGGCTGGATGCTGTATCTCAGGAGAGCCTCCAGCCCAGGACTACGTAACAGACGACTTTGTTGTGTGTGATAACAGGTTCCATGTGACATCCACGGAAGCATAGCTATATGGCAGACAATATCACGTGGTGCTCAGTGCAAATCAATGCTGGGACCTGGGTTCAAGCATGTGCTGTTCCAGTGTTTAGCTTCACGTTTGACCCTGAGAAGTGAGGGCTCTAGCATAATCGTAATCACTGACCGTCAAACTGTGAAGTGCTAATTAAGAAGGACAAATAGGTACTAGATAATTATGCTTATGGAACTCAACTCTGCCACTGCTGCTAATTAATTAATTAAGTGATAATTTTATAACTCATTGGAAATACTCACATATTCATCCAGAATAAGGTAGGAGTCTTTCATCTGCAAAGGAGAAGTTAATACAAATTTAGTTTCAGGTGCATTTCTCAGTATGTGAGCTCAACTGTCCACCTGGAGTGTTTGCGTTGTTATTATTTTGGATCCAGCATTTCTCATTTCTTGAGTTGCCTTTGGCATGGCCCTCGCAAGACAAGGCTCTGTTTGTGTGCATTCGGTTTCCAACAGATCACAGCAGGCCTGGATTCTCTGCTCTTTGCTGAAAAGGTCAAACATTAGAACCTTCCTCCTGAAGGCTTCCCTGACAGTGAACTCCAAGGCAATTTCCCCATCCCTTCACACGTTTGGAGAGCCCTTTTCTTCTTTACATGGTATTTCCAATGACTCTGTCCACCATGTATCTGATTTCCCCCTTTTCAATTTATAGAGCAGAACTCTCTTGAATGCTACTTTTGGGAGCTAAAAGGTGGATTTACCTGAGGATTCTAATATTACCCTAACATGACTTGTCAATAGTTATGCCCTCTATACATATAGAGAAGCTGTACCTGTACTGCTGATGGGAAGGCATTCCTTCTATCCCTATCCTTGTAGATAGGGGTCTGCAAAATTGTTTTCTGTAAAGGGCCAGATGGCAAATATTTTCTGCTTAGCAGGCCACACAGTCTGTCACAACTAATCAACTGTGCTTTGCAGCCCAAAAGCCACCACAGATGATACATAAGAAAAATAGCTTGGCTGAGCTCCTCTGAAACTTAATTTATGGGCCCAGAAAAACAGCTTTTACATAATGTTCACAGGTCATAAATACGATTCTTGTTTTAATGTTTTCCCTTATCAACTCTTAACTTGCATCCTGTACTACAACAGGCGGCAGGCCAGACCCGTCCCTGGGGCCAGCGTTTGCCAACTCCTCTGCAGGGGTAGGAGCAGACCTGCTATTGAATGTCTAGTGGGGTACCAGTAGCATTAGCATCATCTGGGAACTAGTTCCAGGTGCAGAGTGGTGGGCCCACCTCAGACCCACTGAGTAAGGGTCTGCCCTTTCACAAGATCCAGGTGATTTGATGAAGTTTGAAACAAACTGGCTAAAAGGTTCGTGGGCTTTGGGGTCATCAAAATTCAGATTTTGACCCTGATACAAGTCTGGTAAATGAGCACCTACCACTCGGCCTCTTGGTGTATACAACGGAGATGATAAAACCTGGCTCATGAAGCATTAGCGAAAATGGCGATGAGTCAAAGGGATAACAGTCCCTCTTACAAAGGAGGTACTAACCAGATTTTCTATAATGTCATATTAACTATTTAATTAAGATGGAGTTTTAAAATATCAAATAAAATAGTGCATAGAGGAAAACCTCCTCTACCCGCTATCTCTTCTTTTTGATGGTAATCCTGTCCGCCATTCCGGGATTTTCTTATTCGTGTTCACTTCAACATGACCTTTTAAACTTGAACATTTACCTAGAGCCTCAGAAGTCTAAAACATAAGGAATGAATGTCTGCTCTTTGAGTTCCTAGCATTACTTAAGCATATGGGGTAGATTTTCCTGTATGTGTATTTTTGGATGGCAGATGGAGAAGCTGTTTTTAAAATAATAAAGCTAATACTTAAGTTACAAAATTTTAAAGTTCAAAAAGTTAAAAAGGTGAATAAAACGACTCATAATTCCACTACTCCAAGATAACCATAGGAATATGTAGACATGCACTATTTTTTACACATTAGGCTTAAACCTCAAATTAATTTTGCATACTGTTTTTTATCTGTACCTACTATTATATTATCAGAATTTCTCTTTGTCACTTAAAAATTTTTGGAATATGCTTGTTAGTCAGTGTAACATTTCACTCTGTGAACCTACAGATTTACTCATCCTCTTTATGCTGAATGACAGGCTATCTTTAATTTTTTTGGTATTCTTCTTTTATTTTTTATTTTTTTGTGAGACTGAGTCTCGCTCTGTTGCCCAGGTTGGACTGCAGTGGCATGGTCTCTGCTCACTGCAAGCTCCAACTCCTGGGTTCACACCATTCTCCTGCCTCAGCCTCCCGAGTAGCTGGGACTACAGGCACCCGCCACCACGCCTGGCTAAATTTTTGTATTTTTAGTAGAGACGGGGTTTCACCATGTTAGCAAGGATGGTCTCGATATCCTGACCTCGTGATCTACCCGCCTCGGCCTCTCAACGTGCTGGGATTACAGGCGTGAGCCACCGTGCCCAGCCAGTATTATTCTTAATACTGCAGTAACATATCTTCACATAAATACTTCTCTACATCTGTGAATATTTCATGTTTTAAGGTAGAATTTCTAAATTCAAATATGTGGCTATTTTAAAGGTTATAAAGTTAGCAATTCGTTTTCTAGGAACGTTGCAATAATTTATACTGTTGCTAACAACATGAACTTGCCTCTTACTGTAACTTTATGCTTCATGTTTTATTTTGTATTTCTTTGAATATAGACAATATCAAATGCCCTTAAAATATTTATTCACCATTTGTTTTTCTTCTGTAAACTATTTATGTCCATTGCATGTTTTGCTTTTTTGGTGTTAATAGATTACTGATTTAAATAACTTTTTATATATAATACTTTATACTATTCAGTATAACATGTTAACATATTTCACTTTTAATTTTATGACATGTATGACATATATTTTTAATTTTATGGATTCAATTATACTATCAATTTTTTTTAAAGTTTGTATCTTTCATTAATAACGAGGTTCCTTATTAATGGATTTTTTTCTGTAGCTTCTGAGAACACATCTTTAGATCCCCTGCTTCTAGTAATACCTGAGAGTTCCACAGTGTAGACATGCTTTGGCCAACCTTGTTTTATCTGTGTATGAAATTTGTGCTAATAGGATAGATCCAATTGTCATTCCATTAGAAAACTAAACAGGAAACATTTCTTCTATATTCTATGCAACATAACAAAATTATACATAGAGATTATTCAGCTAAATAAAGTGATAATGTTGATATCAATAGAGTGGTATTCGTTAGTTCTTTCTATGTCTAGGGGCTATGTCATACATGTATGACACATAGGGACCTTATACATATATGAATCATATATAAAGAATATCTACATGAATCTATGTACAATTGTATCGTCTGCAAAGTACCACTGTATCCATCATGGATAGAGAAGCTGAAGCTCTCTAAAGACCCTGCAGCTGGGAGGTGGCAGAGCCAATGGCAGCCCTCAGCCCGATCTGCCCTGACATGGCACTCCTGCCATTTCTCACCACGAACCCTTTAAAATAACGATGTGTGGGACCCTTGGCTGAGAGACTTCCCTTTTGGGAGTCAGTCTGAATGTATGATGATAAAACAACTTTTGCTTTATACAACCTTCTGGTTAGATTCAGGCACCAAACAGGACACTTCTTTGTGGCGCTCCAAGAATCTTTCAAATTCTTCATCACCAATAACAAATCTTTCTGCTTCCCTTAGAGCATCTTCTCCACAATTCTCACCCTCAATTAAGAGGCACTGGAACACCTGAAAGGCAATGGTAGCATTTGCTTTGCAGAGAGCTTCCATTATGTTTTCCCCCAAACCTCACTCCCCTTTTACAAGCTTTATTTCTTCTGAGTAAAGAAGACTCTATGAGCTGAGGAACATTCTAGAGAAATATTACTTTGTGGAAATGAAAGCTAGCCCTGAAATTTAGGAATATGCTGTTAGAAGCACAAACATCCTTAAAATATAAACTTTCAAAAACTTGTCTAGATTATGTTTGATTGAGTCTTATAATATTTTCTGACAACAAAATAATGGGTATTTATTGAAAAAATATAAACTATAAAAGAGCATAAAAAATAAATCACGTGTAATCCCATAACCAAGAAAAACACATTTTAAAAACATTGTTTTCTCTGCTGATTTTTTATAAAAGCCTCTAGTGTATGTCTGTTTTTCACTTAAAACCTAAGAACAGTTTTTCAAAATCATTAATATTCTCTTTTGACAGTCTTTTAAGTGAACAAATGTGTATGTATGATTGTGTAAAGTGTATTATTCTATACATACTACCATCGTTTGAAAATAAAATTCAGTCCTACAAAAGGCAAGAAGTGAAGAGACTTGCCCAAGGTGACAAAGGGTGACAGCTAACCCAAGACAGAGCCAGGACAAGCCCAGATCTAAAGGGTTTCCATGGAAAGGATTATTCTACACAGAATTTCACTATTATCATCATCTGAACCATTCAGATGCCACTGTAGTCAGATGAGAAGGAATTGTCAACACTTCAATGTTGCCTTTTTTGCTCACTCTTTATTTTCCCTTTCTTTTTTGCTCCTCGGTCTTTTGATATTTGCCTCCACTGTCCCCTTTGCTTTTTGCTTTCATGGTTTCTTCCTTAAAAGACTGTGAGCATCTTGGGAGGGATCATCACCCATCCCCATGCCCCATTCAGGCTCAGGGTATGGAGAGGCCTGGCAGGGAGGGAGTGCCCTTCCATGTAGGTTTGAATCATGAGCAGACTTGACTATCAAAGAAGACATACATCACAGGCATTTTTTCCCAGGGACTTTGACTCCAGAATCAGCCAGCTAGAATGGAAGGGCCTCTGTAGGAGAAAACCAAGCTGTAGGAGCTGAAAGGGGAACAATATTGAGGGCGTGGGATTGGGCATGGAAGAGTAGAAGGAGCTCCCTCCTGCCATGCTGCTGGAGGAAGCCTACAGGTCACAACAAAGCCTCCCAATGAGTAATCGTATGCTCAGTGCTGTTGTCCCGGGGACACGGCTGGTGACACCTTCCAGCCCACAGCCTCATGGTGGAGGAGGCAGCCTCAGGAAACCAGGTTCTGAGTGCAATGTACGATTGGACTAAGAACAGGCACCTGATCCAGGAGCATCAATTTACATCAACTGGAAGCCTGCATATATCAACAATCTGGTTTTCCAAACAGGCAGAAGCTAGCCTTCCACCAAGAGTCAGGATCTTGATGGCAAATCTAGAGTGAATCAGATGAATGGAAGCCGGTGTAGGAGTCAAAATATCTGAGAGAACACCAAGCTTGGGGAAAAAATACTTACACATCTGAAAAAAGGACGCCGAAAGACAGCAATGAGGAAGACAGTAACAGGAAACATGGGGCAGAGGAGAGAGGTGGGGACAGGAGACGGGCAGGCAGGAAAGTCAACGTCTCTAAGGTAGCTTAGCCCTCCCGCTGGAGCCTCTGCCTTCCTGGTGGATCGTGGTCCTGCTTTTCCTATCAGACCTCTCTCTTTAGCTTTTCTCCAGTTCCTTCTACACCTGGAAATGAGGCTGATATTTCATGTCCTTATACATGTAACCAAAAGTTCAAGTTCAACATACCTATTAAAATTTTTTCAAAGTAGCATCTCCAGCTTCCCCTAACCCATTTCCACATATTACAGGACAGCTTCAGGAAAATGATAGAATATCCCTTTCCCTCCTCCCTAACTCTATCTGGAATGCTGACCTGGGATTAAAAGAAATAGCCAAGGCAGCTTTGAAGGAAAACCTGTTCCTTGTGCAGGCAAGCCCTCTAGTCTGGATGTGGCTTTCTTCTTCAGGTCTTTGCTACCTATGAAAATTCTTTCCATTTTTCAGAGCATAGCCAAATGCCTCCTCCTATACGAAGCCTTCCGCTTAAGCTCAGCCTCTTTTGCCATTTCACGGTATGATAGCACACATAGCTTTCTATTATGTGACTTTTCCCACATCTCTTTTTGTGTGTTTGTGCTAGCACTGCGCTCTGCATCTTACCTTTCATTGCATCTATGCTGGGCTCCAGACACAAGCGCTGGATGGCTATACAAGAGTCCCCAGGACTGCTTGTTAGAAATATATGTTTGTGTAAGCCCTCCCTGCTATGCTTGCCTTCACCACAGGCCTTGTTTCAGGACAGCAGGTATGAGGCCCAAGAAACTGCTTTTAAACAGCCTCCTGAGTTGACTCTGACAAGCAGTCAAAGGTAGAAACCTGGGATTTTAGTCATGCATGTCTGCACACGGTGGAGCTGCATATACGGAGTTGGCTTGCATGTGTGTGGACTTCAGGCTTTTAGTAGCTGGTAGTGGTGCCAGCCCTAAAGCATGAATCTGGGAGTAAAGGTCCCATTTTGCTACAACTTGGGGATGACTTTACCCCTAATGTCTTCTAGAAATTCACTGCATCAGAATTTATGAGGAACCTGTATCTGTCCATTCATAAGCCAAGAGTTTTAAAAAGAAATGTAGGCTTTCTATGAACATATTATTCCAAACATTTCCAAGCACTGAGCATATTTTTTTATGTTTATCCTCACAATATTTCCAAAGGAAATCATTTCAAGTCTTCAGAAACGGGAAGTAAGGCAAAGAAAAGTACAGTTTTAAGTCTAACAGAGCTGAAAGACCAAGAATCTGACTTCTGGACTGGCTTGCGAGGTTCAGAGTTCTCTTGTGTCAGTATTATTTTCAGTTTCATTGAAAATAGTCATTCCTGAATGTTTTCTTGAAGGAAATCAGCAAAAGCGACCTTGTGTACTTACTTTCCAGCGGACGGGGTTTAGTGCTTTGATCTGTTCCGTCATGTCCTCTTCCACGTTGAAACGATTAATGACAGAATTTATCTTGAAAGCGACTCTATAATCCCTACACCACGTCCTCAGCTTTTGAAGGTTTTCCACATGGTTCTTCTTTCCTTGGCCACGGCCAATAAGGACATTGACTTCCTCATCAAAGCTGTCACAGGAGACAGCGAGAATGTCCAAATATTCACCTGAGGGAAAATGATCATTTTTAAACTTTTCTATCCAAGCACCAAGCCCCTCAGGCTATTATATCTCTTGTGATAAAATATATGTTGTTTTAATTTTTAAAAAGACACTTTTCCTTATACCCACGAAACTCACTGAGATATGAATTATACTTTCTTCTTATGTCAAATAAACTTGAAAAACTAAATATATATGTAAAATAAGGATGCAAATACTTAGTTGATTATTTGAAAACTCTGCACATGTATATGTGTGAGCACTTACTGACATATTTAAATATATCAGGTTTTTCATTTATTCCTGCATACAAAGTATGTAATTTCTGAGGCAGGTAGATATATTTGGATGCCTATAGACTTATTTATGAACAGTTACAAATTTACTTCTTTTTCTTTCCATCATACAGATAAAATTGCTCTACTGAAGATCCCTAGTATTTTTGCTAAGTTCATCAGCTTCTTCCGGACATCTCCTTAATAGTTGATTCATCATCTAAATATTTAGAAACACTCTATGTGATGTCAATGACAACTGTGTTAGATGCCAAGAAAACCAAGAGAAAGGGAAGCCTGGTGTGGGAATAAAGTGTAAACAGACCCTCCTTGCAACATGGTATGTGAAGAGCTGTGATAGCATGTCATTTCGGGAGTACAGAAAGTGTTCACAATTACCTTCGCTTTGGTTTCCGTCACACTAGTTTCTGCTCCACCTCTCTTATTACCCCTCCAGTTTCCTCTGCTCCTTCATGCCATCCACTTATCTCTTAAGTACAGGCATTCTCGATGGCTGAGTCACTCCTTGCAGTTGATTAAGTCAGAGTTTTCCTAGTTTTGTGACTTTTTAAGAGTTGACTGCTTTTCTTAAAATTACTTTCAAATTATAGAAGCTGGAAATTCCAAAAACTCTTTAAGCAGCTATCCTCTAATATTACAAAAGGAGTCATTTTGACTCCTATTTTGGGCTAATTTTATTTTATCCATATGTAACATATGCCCTCAAAACATCTAGCATAAACCAGAGCCAGAATAAGGCAACTGTCCATGATTTAAAACAACTCGAAACATTCTAAAAATTGATCTCAAATAAATTCCTAATGGCATATCACATTGTGAAAAGGCAAGTCACTGAGCACCTGATCTCCAAACAGACCAGAAATTAAGTTCAAAACCAAAAATGCAGAGACTTATCAGTTATGCAAAAGTCAAGACAAGTCATCTGAGGATCTGTAAGTCAATTGCTATCTTCTGCCCCCCTTCCAACTTTTGCTGTATGTCCATGATAACTATCCTCCTGTTCTCAGCTTTTCCTTGCCAAAGCTCTCGGGAAGAAAGATTTAATGGAGCAGATCTGTTTGCTCAGTCCCTATATCTTTCCAGAACCCGGAACCATGGTGGAATCTGGCCCAACCTCTGCATATATGGCGACTACAATATTCTACGTATCATTGGTGAGGTGTATAAACCTGGGGCAATGGAGCATGTTAAATCAACTTGTCAAGACTTCTCAGGATTGTTTAGCCAGATCCACGACTTCCTTGGTTGCATTGTTGGGGTCCTGAGTTTCAGTTCCAATAGCTGGTTACATAGAAGCATGTGCGTAAATGACCAGCCCTGTATAAAGCCTCAGACTCTAAGACTCAAATGGACCTTCCTATGCAAACACATTCCAACTATGTCCCTGTAGTTCACTGCTAGAGAGAAAGTACAACCTGTGAGGCCTGGGATGGAGAAGGACTCAGGGCCTGTGTCTGGACTCTCTGGACTCTGGTGATATATATATGTCATTACCCTGCTGTTTCTGTTCTGTATCCTTTACTCTAATAAACCCTAGCCATGAGTATAGCTGGCTATTGAGTGTTGGAAGTCCTTCTAGCAAATTACCAAACTTGGCGAGGCAGTGGGGTTCTAAAACAGCTCTCTTCATCCACTCAAGCACATTACCCATCCCTGACCCATTGAGCCAGAGGTGGAAAATTAGCAGCTTATGGGCCAGATAGGCATCTGTATACATTTGTTCCTCACAATGCCTAAAAGTATTTCAAATTATTTACAAATGTTTATAATTGTATATTTTTGATCTATGTTTAATAATTTAAGGATCATCCAAATTATCTTGCTGTACAAAAATCAGTGAAACCTCCTAGCTGGCTCTCCGCCCATGCACTATAGGAATAGGGCACAGTGCTTCCCGTCCTCCAGTCTTTGTGGTTTCCTATTGTCTCCAAGCTGCTGACAGTGACTTTTCTTATATGCTTCTAAATTCACTAATTTATACCACTTTCTCCCACAAGCCTGAGAGATTTGACCTGGACGTGCGGCACTGTCCCTGATCTGAACACCACAAAGACACCCTGGATGACTGATCTTAGAGGAAGGGCATTGGCTGGGTACCCACCCAGAAAATCCCGCCAGGTACTCTCCATCACACTGCTTCCTCAGTTTCTTTTTTCTCTCTCTGAGTATGGTTCCCAAAGTTCACTTTTCAACTCAGACCGCATGTGTGACAAAGTGCCTCCCTTCACTACCGTTTCGGTTTTACACACTGCCTTGTAGGCCTTTCCTGATTCACCTGCACCTGACACCTTGACTCTTCTCTACCTTCTTAACCCTTATCAGATGGACCCTCCAACCCACATCCACAGCGTCCCTCCCCCACAGTCCATGTCCGCACCATCACAGATGGTGTACCAGAGATGTCTCAGCAACATCCTCAACAGATTATAAATGCAGCTTCTCTTGGAAAGACTTCAAGTCTCGAACAGCTCATATAAACAAGAACAGAGAATTTTACTATAACAGGTTACACCTGTTTCCCAACATGACAGTCCATATAAGAAGAGCTAATGTTTTCCAAGCCCTTGCTAAGTTTCAAGCACTGCTCTATGGACATGACATCTGCTGAAAACTGCGAGGAATCTCAGCAGACTTAGAATTCAGCGGTTCTTAATTCTGGCTACACGGTAGAATCCCTTGGAGCTCCCCATATTGGCCAATCCACACACCACGAGGTTCTGATACAATTAGTCTATGGATCCAGTCCAGTCCCAACAGAGATATTTTATTACAAAGCTGTCAAATGTGTTAATTTTCCTACCTAGTGTCTAAACTAAGGCCATAGATCTTGTATTTGCTAAATTGCAATGTACAAGATAGTCATCTCAGTAATAAGGTCTATTATCTAACTTGCCAAACTTGTTTACTGAGAGCCCTAAGGAAGTAAAACTGCCATAATGCCGTGCACAGCTTGAAAAGCGATTATAGAGTTAGCAAGATTAGTTTTTCCTCCCTTCCAGTTCTCCTCAGCAGGTCTGGCTGAAGGCCCAGGATGGAAGGAAATACAAGAACCAACAATAACAACAGCAGTAAGGAGAGTGCCATCCCATGAAGCACACCATAATTCTGGAACCACCTCTCCCGGATCAGGCTTCCATTGCTCACGATGCTCACGCTGGGCAGCTGCAGCTCTGTTTTGCAGAACTTCACCAACTTGCCCAGGTATTCTCCCCGGTCGTGAAGAAATGGCTCTCCACCTGAAAAGTTGATCTTCTCCATACCTGTGCAAGGTGATACATGAATTTTACCACTTCACAAATATACATTATTATTTTAATAGCAAAAGTAATATTTTCTCAATGTAAAAAAAAGAAATAAAATTTTCTCATTATCTTCCCCTCCCCTAACCCTAGTTCTCAACACCAATCCCACCCAATGGGAATAGCGTATGTTTAATTCGGGGTCTAAACAGGGATGCAGGGAATTGGTTACACAGATGAACAGAATTGCTCAGACACCAAAGGGTACAATGAGGCAGCACCAGGATTTGCAAAGCAGAAAGCCATATCCCTGCCATGTGGCGTGACTGTCCACAGGCCAGCTGCCAGCCTGGGAATAACACTCGTCCTCACTCTGCGTTTCCCATCCCCACTCCTTGTCCTGGATTCCGTGTCGCCCTCTCTCTTGGGCTACTCCCTTATTTTAGAAAATCCCTTTACAGGCTTCCTGAAAAAAATGTAAAAGCAGGAATCTGGAACTTATATTACTGGAATATTGGAGTTTCTAAATTTAACTACTATTTTCTTATCATCTTCCTTTCTATATCTATCCTGATTTTTTGGTCTCATTTTGGCAAGACTTTGCCTTTTCGTCTTTCTATTAAGATTTTAATTTTAGAAACCCCATTTTTAGTTCCCCAGACACTTCCATATTCTGACTATTCCTTTCCAGGCATTCTATTCTTGTTTCATATATGCAATTCTTTCTCTTATCTCTCTGCAATTACTAGTTATAGTTTTTTTTGGAAGTTTTCTTCTTCCTACATCCTCTCTGGGTATTTGTTTTGGTGTCTGCCTTTTCTTTTGATGTTTTTATTTGTTCATTTAAATTTCAGTGTGGCACAAAATAAGTGAATGGAATTTATGTGATGAAGGGAGGGGCTGGTCCAAAGGAGGGTTTCACTAGAGAGAGACAGAGAGGTAAACCGGTTTATTCACAGAAAAACCTCCAACTGCTAATATCCTTGGTCTTTACTTTGGGGTCATTTTGTTTTCTCAGAGAAGAACATCTGTCTCTTGCATGTGTTACACACCCACCTGCCTGCATTCTAGGAGGATGGAGTCTATGCGTTACACATCCACCTGCCTGCATTCTAGGAGGATGGGGTCTACGTTTACACATCTGCCTGCCTGTGTTCTAGGAGGATGGGCTTGTGCGTTATACAGCCACCTGCCTGCATTCTAGGAGGATGGATCTATGCGTTACACACCTGCCTGCCTGCATTCTAGGAAGATGGGCCTTTGTGCCATACACCTGCCAGTCTGCGTTCTAGAAGGACAGGCCGATGCGTCATACACCTGCCTGCCTGCATTCTAGGAGAGTGAGCCTGTGCAAACCTCTTTTTGGTCTCTCTTAATCTGTATCTGGTCTCACCATACATCACCCAAGGTAATATGGTTAAAGCTTTCAACCCTTAAATAACCCATGGGGAAGGAATTATTATCTGGTTTTTAGTGCAAGAATTGAAGCCAAGAAAGGTTAAACAACTTGCTGAAGATCATAAGACAAGAGAAAAGTAGAGCTAAGGTACATGCCTAGATCCAAAGCCTGGAGTCTTTATAAGTAGAGAAGTCTCCAGGCTGGTGTGCCTGGAACAGTTTTGGTTTATAGTAAACAAAACAGTATCTGTGAGTTTTAGTGCCCCCTTTCACGCTCAGACGTCTCTATGATTGGACAGTGAGACATTATACCACCTATTTATGATCCATCATGCTGGGAGGCAGCTTGAGTGACGCTCATTATAACCCGAAAACCAAATAAAACATAATTACCTAAGTAGTGTGGTGACGTAGTGGCAGATAAACTGTAGAAAGTAAGACAAGGGCCTGGCCAGTGGCACAGAACTGCTAACAATTTTGAGGACTATATTTAGAAGGGATGGAAGAATAAGGAAATGGAAGGAATAGAATTTAGAGGCATAGTTAAGATCTTAGACAAGGAGTAATTGATTTACAATAGTGTTAACATGCACGAGTGATCATATTATAGCCCAGATCTGATGCTCATTATTTTTAATTCTATTCAGTCTTTCTGAATAGAATTTCAAAACAGTTTAAAAGCCAGAAAAGTAAATAGTATATTTTAGAAGCATCTTTAGCCAGAATAGTAAATTTTAATTTTAAATACAATATATAAAATATATATTAAAATTTAAATTTCAATGTAAATGTAAACCTTTAATTACCACTGACAGAGCAGGAACATCATCATCTCAGACAAACACCACCACTTCAAGTTCCAGCTCCCTTTCTAGCCTTATGCATTTTAAGGAAGTCACTTCTCTTCTAACTACAAGCAGCCAGAAAGAGCAGACAGTAAAACACAGATAAGACAGCTCGGGCACAGAGGGAGGTTGAGGGAAGTCTCTTAGGTAACTGCCAAACTTCATTCTCATACAATGGGCCCCAGTAAAACAGTGGGCCTTAATAAGCACATTCGTTTCTCTTCAGTGCTCTAAGATAGGGAAGCTAAAAGCAGATTCAGGGTGGGTATGCCTGCAGCTGCAGGAAGATGTATGGTAACAGACACACAACTCTCCTTCCCAGATAAACACAACAAAGAGAAACAGAAGCAGTCCAAGCCTCTAATAAACTTTCCCACCCTAAATCCTTAAAACTCTTGGTCTGTAAGAGAATGGGCTCTGACCTAACTCAGCCACAAGCCCCTATCAGGTTTGTTTTCTCTAAAATAAACCTGTCCTTGACTGTGGAGCCACCTTTTGTGATTCTTTCCTCTTTCTTTAATTCCTACATCCAAAAAAATAGGTTTCCTCCATTACGTAGAAATCTCTCTTACAGGAAAATACAACCTACATTATCCTGTAAGCATTTCAATTAACTTTGGTTTTATTTACTTAAAACAAGAGGATATAATATAAAAGTATTAATTATAACTATTAATAATTTATCTTTGGTGGGGCGGAGCAAGATGGCCGAATAGGAACAGCTCCAGTCTCCAACTCCCAGCGCGAGCGACACAGAAGACCGGTGATTTCTGCATTTTCAACTGAGGTACTGGGTTCATCTCACTGGGGAGTCCCGGACGATTGGTGCTGGTCAGCTGCTGCAGCCCGACCAGCGAGAGCTGAAGCAGGGCGAGGCATCGCCTCACCTGGGAAGCGCAAGGGGGAAGGGAATCCCTTTTCCTAGCCAGGGGAACTGAGACACACAACACCTGGAAAATCGGGTAACTCCCACCCCAATACTGCGCTTTAAGCAAACAGGCACACCAGGAGATCATATCCCACACCTGGCCGGGAGGGTCCCACGCCCACGGAGCCTCCCTCATTGCTAGCACAGCAGTCTGTGATCTACCGGCAAGGCAGCAGCGAGGCTGGGGGAGGGGCGCCCGCCATTGCTGAGGCTTAAGTAGGTAAACAAAGCTGCTGGGAAGCTCGAACTGGGTGGAGCTCACAGCAGCTCAAGGAAACCTGCCTGTCTCTGTAGACTCCACCTCTGGGGACAGGGCACAGTAAACAATAACAAACACAGCAGAAGCCTCTGCAGACGCAAACGACTCTGTCTGACAGCTTTGAAGAGAGCAGTGCATCTCCCAACACGGAGGTTGAGATCTGAGAAGGGACAGACTCCCTGCTCAAGTGGGTCCCTGACCTCTGAGTAGCCTAACTGGGAGACATCCCCCACTAGGGGCAGTCTGACACCCCACACCTCACAGGGTGGAGTACACCCCTGAGAGGAAGCTTCCAAAGCAAGAATCAGACAAGTACACTCGCTGTTCAGAAATATTCTATCTTCTGCAGCCTCTGCTGCTGATACCCAGGCAAACAGGGTCTGGAGTGGACCTCAAGCAATCTCCAACAGACCTACAGCTGAGGGTCCTGACTGTTAGAAGGAAAACTATCAAACAGGAAGGACACCTACACCAAAACCCCATCAGTACATCACCATCATCAAAGACCAGAGGCAGATAAAACCACAAAGATGGGGAAAAGGCAGGGCAGAAAAGCTGGAAATTCAAAAAATAAGAGTGCATCTCCCCCGGCAAAGGAGGGCAGCTCATCGCCAGCAACGGATCAAAGCTGGACGGAGAATGACTTTGACGAGATGAGAGAAGAAGGCTTCAGTCCATCAAATTTCTCAGAGCTAAAGGAGGAATTATGTACCCAGCGTAAAGAAACTAAAAATCTTGAAAAAAAAGTGGAAGAATTGATGGCTAGAGTAATTAATGCAGAGAAGGTCATAAACGAAATGAAAGAGATGAAAACCATGACACGAGAAATACGTGACAAATGCACAAGTTTCAGTAACCGACTCGATCAACTGGAAGAAAGAGTATCAGCAATTGAGGATCAAATGAATGAAATGAAGCGAGAAGAGAAACCAAAAGAAAAAAGAAGAAAAAGAAATGAACAAAGCCTGCAAGAAGTATGGGATTATGTAAAAAGACCAAATCTACGTCTGATTGGGGTGCCTGAAAGTGAGGGGGAAAATGGAACCAAGTTGGAAAACACTCTTCAGGATATCATCCAGGAGAACTTCCCCAACCTAGTAGGGCAGGCCAACATTCAAATCCAGGAAATACAGAGAACGCCACAAAGATACTCCTCGAGAGAAGAGCAACTCCAAGACACATAATTGCCAGATTCACCAAAGTTGAAATGAAGGAAAAAATCTTAAGGGCAGCCAGAGAGAAAGGTCGGGTTACCCACAAAGGGAAGCCCATCAGACTAACAGCAGATCTCTCGGCAGAAATTCTACAAGCCAGAAGAGAGTGGGGGCCAATATTCAACATTCTTAAAGAAAAGAATTTTAAACCCAGAATTTCATATCCAGCCAAACTAAGTTTCATAAGTGAAGGAGAAATAAAATCCTTTACAGATAAGCAAATGCTTAGAGATTTTGTCACCACTAGGCCTGCCTTACAAGAGACCCTGAAGGAAGCACTAAACATGGAAAGGAACAACCGGTACCAGCCATTGCAAAAACATGCCAAAATGTAAAGACCATCGAGGCTAGGAAGAAACTGCATCAACTAACGAGCAAAATAACCAGTTAATATCATAATGGCAGGATCAAGTTCACACATAACAATCTTAACCTTAAATGTAAATGGACTAAATGCTCCAATTAAAAGACACAGACTGGCAAACTGGATAAAGAGTCAAGACCCATCAGTCTGCTGTATTCAGGAGACCCATCTCACACGCAGAGACATACATAGGCTCAAAATAAAGGGATGGAGGAAGATTTACCAAGCAAATGGAGAACAAAAAAAAGCAGGGGTTGCAATACTAGTCTCTGATAAAACAGACTTTAAACCATCAAAGATCAAAAGAGACAAAGAAGGCCATTACATAATGGTAAAGGGATCAATTCAACAGGAAGAGCTAACTATCCTAAATATATATGCACCCAATACAGGAGCACCCAGATTCATCAAGCAAGTCCTTAGAGACTTACAAAGAGACTTAGACTCCCATACAATAATAATGGGAGACTTCAACACTCCACTGTCAACATTAGACAGATCAACGAGATAGAAAGTTAACAAGGATATCCAGGAATTGAACTCATCTCTGCAGCAAGCAGACCTAATAGACATCTATAGAAACTCTCCACCCCAAATCAACAGAATATACATTCTTCTCAGCACCACATCGTACTTACTCCAAAATTGACCACGTAATTGGAAGTAAAGCACTCCTCAGCAAATGTACAAGAACAGAAATTATAACAAACTGTCTCTCAGACCACAGTGCAATCAAACTAGAACTCAGGACTAAGAAACTCAATCAAAACCGCTCAACTACATGGAAACTGAACAACCTGCTCCTGAATGACTACTGGATACATAACGAAATGACGGCAGAAATAAAGATGTTCTTTGAAACCAATGAGAACAAAGATACAACATACCAGAATCTCTGGGACACATTTAAAGCAGTGTGTAGAGGGAAATTTATAGCACTAAATGCCCACAAGAGAAAGCAGGAAAGATCTAAAATTGACACTCTAACATCGCAATTAAAAGAACTAGAGAAGCAAGAGCAAACACATTCGAAAGCTAGCAGAAGGCAAGAAATAACTAAGATCAGAGCAGAACTGAAGGAGATAGAGACACAAAAAACCCTCCAAAAAATCAATGAATCCAGGAGTTGGTTTTTTGAAAAGATCAACAAAATTGACAGACCACTAGCAAGACTAATAAAGAAGAAAAGAGAGAAGAATCAAATCGACGCAATTAAAAATGATAAAGGGGATATCACCACCGACCCCACAGAAATACAAACTACCATCAGAGAATACTATAAACACCTCTACGCAAATAAACTGGAAAATCTAGAAGAAATGGATAATTTCCTGGACACTTACACTCTTCCAAGACTAAACCAGGAAGAAGTTGAATCCCTGAATAGACCAATAGCAGGCTCTGAAATTGAGGCAATAATTAATAGCCTACCAACCAAAAAAAGTCCAGGACCAGATGGATTCACAGCTGAATTCTACCAGAGGTACAAGGAGGAGTTGGTACCATTCCTTCTGAAACTATTCCAATCAATAGAAAAAGAGGGAATCCTCCCTAACTCATTTTATGAGGCCAACATCATCCTGATACCAAAGCCTGGCAGAGACACAACTAAAATAGAGAATTTTAGACCAATATCCCTGATGAACATCGATGCAAAAATCCTCAATAAAATACTGGCAAACCGGATTCAGCAACACATCAAAAAGCTTATCCACCATGATCAAGTGGGCTTCATCCCTGGGATGCAAGGCTGGTTCAACATTCGCAAATCAATAAACATAATCCAGCATATAAACAGAACCAAAGACAAGAACCACATGATTATCTCAATAGATGCAGAAAAGGCTTTTGACAAAATTCAACAGCCCTTCATGCTAAAAACACTCAATAAATTCGGTATTGATGGAACGTACCTCAAAATAATAAGAGCTATTTATGACAAACCCATAGCCAATATCATACTGAATGGGCAAAAACTGGAAAAATTCCCTTTGAAAACTGGCACAAGACAGGGATGCCCTCTCTCACCACTCCTATTCAACATAGTGTTGGAAGTTCTGGCTAGGGCAATTAGGCAAGAGAAAGAAATCAAGGGTATTCAGTTAGGAAAAGAAGAAGTCAAATTGTCCCTCTTTGCAGATGACATGATTGTATATTTAGAAAACCCCATTGTCTCAGCCTAAAATCTCCTTAAGCTGATAAGCAACTTCAGCAAAGTCTCAGGATACAAAATTAATGTGCAAAAATCACAAGCATTCATATACACCAGTAACAGACAAACAGAGAGCCAAATCAGGAATGAACTTCCATTCACAATTGCTTCAAAGAGAATAAAATACCTAGGAATCCAACTTACAAGGGATGTAAAGGACCTCTTCAAGGAGAACTACAAACCACTGCTCAGTGAAATCAAAGAGGACACAAACAAATGGAAGAACATACCATGCTCATGGATAGGAAGAATCAATATCGTGAAAATGGCCATACTGCCCAAGGTAATTTATAGATTCAATGCCATCCCCATCAAGCTACCAATGAGTTTCTTCACAGAATTGGAAAAAACTGCTTTAAAGTTCATATGGAACCAAAAAAGAGCCCGCATCTCCAAGACAATCCTAAGTCAAAAGAACAAAGCTGGAGGCATCACGCTACCTGACTTCAAACTATACTACAAGGCTACAGTCACCAAAACAGCATGGTACTGGTACCAAAACAGAGATATAGACCAATGGAACAGAACAGAGTCCTCAGAAATAATACCACACATCTACAGCCATCTGATCTTTGACAAACCTGACAAAAACAAGAAATGGGGAAAGGATTCCCTATTTAATAAATGGTGCTGGGAAAATTGGCTAGCCATAAGTAGAAAGCTGAAACTGGATCCTTTCCTTACTCCTTATACGAAAATTAATTCAAGATGGATTAGAGACTTAAATGTTAGACCTAATACCATAAAAATCCTAGAGGAAAACCTAGGTAGTACCATTCAGGACATAGGCATGGGCAAAGACTTCATGTCTAAAACACCAAAAGCAACAGCAGCAAAAGCCAAAATTGACAAATGGGATCTAATTAAACTAAAAGAGCTTCTGCACAGCAAAAGAAACTACCATCAGAGTGAACAGGCAACCTACAGAATGGGAGAAAATTTTTGCAATCTACTCATCTGACAAAGGGCTAATATCCAGAACCTACAAAGAACTCAAACAAATTTACAAGAAAAAAACAAACAACCCCATCAAAAAGTGGGCAAAGGATATGAACAGACATTTCTCAAAAGAAGACATTCATACAGCCAACAGACACATGAAAAAATGCTCATCATCACTGGCCATCAGAGAAATGCAAATCAAAACCACAATGAGATACCATCTCACACCAGTTAGAATGGCGATCATTAAAAAGTCAGGAAACAATGGGTGCTGGAGAGGATGTGGAGAAATAGGAACGCTTTTACACTGTTGGTGGGATTGTAAACTAGTTCAACCATTATGGAAAACAGTATGGCGATTCCTCAAGGATCTAGAACTAGATGTACCATATGACCCAGCCATCCCATTACTGGGTATATACCCAAAGGATTATAAATTATGCTGCTATAAAGACACATGCACACGTATGTTTATTGCAGCACTATTCACAATAGCAAAGACTTGGAATCAACCCAAATGTCCATCAGTGACAGATTGGATTAAGAAAATGTGGCACATATACACCATGGAATACTATGCAGCCATAAAAAAGGATGAGTTTGTGTCCTTTGTAGGGACATGGATGCAGCTGGAAACCATCATTCTTAGCAAACTATCACAAGAACAGAAAACCAAACACCGCATGTTCTCACTCATAGGTGGGAACTGAACAATGAGATCACTTGGACTCAGGAAGGGGAACATCACACACCGGGGCCTATCATGGGGAGCGGGGAGGGGGAGGGATTGCATTGGGAGTTATACCTGATGTAAATGACGAGTTGATGGGTGCAGCACACCAACATGGCACAAGTATACATATGTAACAAACCTGCACGTTATGCACATGTACCCTACAACTTAAAGTATAATAATAATAAATAAATTAAAAAAAAAAAAAAAAGAAAAATGCTGCAGTGAGTATGGGTGTGCAAATATCTCTGAGGCCCTGCTTTTAATTCTTTTAGGTATATACCCAGAAGTAGAGTTACTGAATCATATGGTAATTCTATTTTTAATTTTTTTGAGGAACTGCAATACAGTTTTCCATAATGGCTGTACCGTTTTTTATTCCCATCAACAGTGCACAGGCTTCTAATTTCTCTACATTCTTACCAACACTTGTTATTTTCTGTATTCTTAAAATATACTGTCCATCCTAAAATATGAAGTGATGTGAAGTGGTATCTTATCGTAGTTTTGATTTGCATTTCCCTAGGTGATTAGAAATGTTGAAAATCTTTTCATATTCTTAATTTCATTTGTATATCTGTTTTGAAGAAATGTCTTTTCAAGTCCATTGCTCATATTTTAATTACATTGTTTTTTGTTGTTGAATTGGAGAATTTTTTAAAATATAATTCATATAATTATCCCATTTCAGATATGTGACTTGCAAGTATTTTCTCCCATTCCTTGGGTTACCTTTTCATTCTGTTGATAATGTACTTTAATAAACACAACTGTTTATTTTGATTAAAAAAAATTATCTTTTATGACACAATACATGAACATTCACTTGTTTGTGCCTTGTACCAACTTTTGAGATTGGTTTATCAGTTATCATTATTATCTAAAGATAATTTTAAAGATTATGGAACTGATACTCAGAAAAGCTAAATGTCTTGACAAGTCTAGAAAATGTTAGAGCAGAAACTCAAACCCTGGCCTTCTGAATGAAAGTCGAAATTTCACTCGACATGTCTCCTTATTCACTCACTCATGCATTCATTCATTTATCTAAAACATTTCTTAAGCCTCTATTACATTCTAGACATTCTGCCAGGCATGAAGATACACAGGAGGGTAAAATTCAACCTTGGAATACAATTTCTTTGAACAAAATAGTACATTTTAAAAAGCTGCAAGACACATTTGTAGCAAGTGCCATGAGTTCACAAGTGAAAAGTAAAGGGCATAATTATGGCTGCAGAGAACCAAGGAGAATTCAAAGGAGCTTTGAAAGTTCATCAACAAAGATTTGAGGACAGACATTCTAGGAAGAGACAACAATATGACCATTGTCTTAGCGATTTTGGTGTTTGGAGAAAATGAGTGTGACTGTTTTGTGAAATTCATCAGGATGCACACCCAGAATATGTGTAATATGGTGCATGTATGCTATGCTTTCGTTAAAAAGTTAAACAAGGAGGGAAAGAAGCTAGAGATGTTGCTGAAGTTACTAGCTGAGAAGGTACTCTAAGAAAGACAGGAAGACAAGGATGGAAGGAAGAACAGATCTGGAGTGGAAGATGTTGCATTCGAAGGTCACATGCTGAGTACTCTCCAAGATGCTGCCAGTTACTAACGTGGTGATACTCAGTAAGCATTCTTGAGAGCTAAGTCCTTGACATATTTGCCAAAAAAATTGTAAGGCTTCCTATTAAAAGAATATACACAAACTCAAATATAAGATTCAACCGCTGCTGTTTTTACGTCAAAGTTTTTGTTTTTGTTTCCAACTTTCCTAATTATTAATAACTGTTTCTAGAAAACCCAAATTCATTAGTGTTGTGGGCAAACTCAGAAAGTGGTACAATCTTCCCAAACCGCCTCTTTCCAAACACCGAGTGTAACAGGGACCTGCCCTTTGCATAGACCCCTGCTCACTTCCAAGTGGCAGGAGGGACAGGTTTGCTCCACAAATCCCCTGCTCCAGGCCAACTCTGGGATTTAGGAAGGACTAGGTGCCCACTCCAAAATTCACTGAATTATTTTCTCCTAGGACAACATGCTCACCGTGCAATGGCAAATGGTGACCTTGAGTTTTGGAGAAGCTCACCAGCTTGTGTGTGCCCCCAGCCCCTTCTCGCCTTACCCTACTGCCGAATGGTTGAGAATCCTGATTTCTGTCTGGGACCATAGACTCACCAGCTTCCTTAAGCAAAAGCAATCCTCTCTTTGCTTCCTCAAGGGGCAGCACAAAGGATGTTTTGGCTGTGTGGAAACAGAAGCCGCATTTGTAGTTGCACTGGCGAGTGAAGTGATAGTTGACGCTGGTTGGGGTGGTGGACAGAGGAGGGTCCTCTTCCTCCTCTTTGGTCTCATCTGGCTCTCTCCAGACCAGCTGCTGCTTTGTCCTCTTGGAAGCTAGCAGCCAGGTTGCCCTCAGCCAGCAGAACAGCGGGACAAGGCTCCTCCACAGAGAGCTCAGAGGTTGCCTGAACACACTCAGGAGCTTCCCAGCAAAAGCAGCAGGCGTGAGTACCCACATGGTGGCAGACGCCCGGAGCACAGCAGTCCCTGTATGCCGGGGACTCTCTTTATATAGGGGTGGAAATCAGCAGTCTCTGAGCAACCTGTCGTGGGGAGCAGGACACACCTTCTTTGACTAACACTCAGTTGAGTTAGAGTTTCGATTTTTCACACACGAAAGTGAAAGTTGAAACAGGGCCAAGACTGAAGTCTAGAGATCGAGACCAGCATTCCTGGTTTCTCTACTCACGGCTGCCTCAGACCACTTGTATTATAACAGTCTCTCTAGCTTGATGTAGTTACAGATGAGGATAGCAGTCTCTATCAATATCTAGCTTTCTGTCTGATAGAGATAGACACAGGTGCATTGATCAGCACGCTTTGTACTTGTTGCATTGCTTTCTCTTGACATAGCCAAGTAATAGTTTTTGCTCCATCATAGTGGGGGGGGGGCGGTCCTCAGGAAAAGTTTCTTTTTAGAGCCAAATAATAAACAGACTGATTGGCTGGTGGAGGATGAGTACAGGATCATTCACCTCAAGACCCCTTTCAGATCACAGTAAAAACGCATGGAACAAAAATTGAATTTATGTCTTAGTCCATTAGCCATTCAGCCTAATGTATGCAAGGTGACAGTGTTAGAATTTAGGTATTTACATCTTCCTGTATTTTGATATCATTTTTTATAGATGCTTTTAGTTAGAGGAAATCCAGTGCTTTTCTAAGATGCTTCCTAGTTGGTGAGAATTACTGCGACCCATCGTTTATTTATCTTTACAGTTTTCTTAGAAAGCCTTGTTGACCTTTTTACTGAAATCTTCCTTTTAGCCGTCTTTCATCAGAGCTGTGTGTGTGTGGTCTTGTGCTTTCATGACACCTGTAGAAAGCTGGAAGAGTCCTAGTAGCTGAACTTCCAGAGCCACAAATCATGTAGCTGGGTGACTTTGAGTAAGTGACTTCATTTCTCTGGATTTCCATTTCTTTATCAGCAAAGCCGCATATCTCATGCGATTTTTGTGCAGAGTAAAACTGCCAATTTTTGAGAAATCCAGAGAAATGAAGTTTGCCTGGCAAACTTTAAGTGTTCAGTTAGGGATAGCTCCTGTTATTCTGATACTGTCATTTTCTGAATTGAAACAGAAATGACTTATTTTACTTAAAATAAAACATTAAACATGTTTAACTTAACATTTAACATCTGCAAAATTGTCTGCTTAATGATTACCAAATATTCAACAGTAGCTATATCTCAAGTCCTTGAAATCTCAGCCCAAAGTTTCTTAAACTCTCAGGCCATGGTCTTGCACAATTGAAAATCACTTTTTGCTAGATCTCACTTCTGCATACACGTGTGATCATGAGAGGCATACAGGTACCTGTTAAATTTGAGTCAAATTCTTTTGGGTTAACTTGGTTCCCCTTTCTGGCTGGAGAAAGTTTGAAATCTCAAAGGTTAGGTCAGCACGATTCTAGTGGGGGTCTCTTGCAGGCATCGGTTAAAATAGGCTAGGAAAATCTTAAAGAGGCGCCAAATGCTTAGCCCAAACATGAAGAGGATCAAGACTTGGAGGGTGGCATGCAGAAGGAACGCTACTGCAGCGGAAGCCAGCTGGAAATACCTGGAGATCAGAAACTTAACCTAGGAAGTCCAGCCAGGAGGCTTTTTGAAGGTGTTTTTCAGAGATTTGGCTAACCTTAAGATCTTACATGTTCCCAATTCAACCTGCCTGGAAGTATTTACCCTGCAGAAAGTGGCAGCAGCAGCGCAAACATCACTCTGTGCAGGGAGGAGAGAGTCTAAAGCAATGTGTTTGTCTAGGACCACACGAGCAACGGAGTCTATGGACCTCTGTTGCACTCTGATCGCTTGGGTGGTGGAGCAGGCAATTCTGTGAACAGTTCAGGAAGGGTTTCTGATCATTTATGAATTCCAAGCAGAATCTAGTTTAAATTGGGACCCAAAAAACCTTCCTAATCTAGCTCCTTCTAGGGTTAACTCTTCTAGATGAATTATAGCCTTGAGAGTATCAACAACTATTATTTTCATAATCTAAGGAGTTATCATCAGTGTTGGATTATAACTGTTAGAGAACAGGGTAGGTAGTGCTGGTGGGGATAACTGAATAGATGGGAATTTGGGAAAAGGTATTTCCGTGGCAAAATCTCCTGGTGAGGATAACTCAAGTATTATTTCTCCTTTCTGGGAGAATAAAATACGGGCCTGGAATATTTCTAAGAAGTCCCTTCCTAGGAAGTGTGTGGAAGCCCGAACGAAAAACAACTGCCCATGAGGGGTACTAGTTGGAAAAGGATAGGTGAAGATTAGGAACCATCATAGGTTGGTTGGCTACCCCAACCATCTGGATGAATTCAGAACCCTGGGGAGGGTCCATGGAAAGCATGCTGGGGTTAAGGATGGACAGAGTAGCCCCAGTGTTGACCAGAGCTCTGATGAGTTTTCTCCAATCTTAATACCTAATTCCCCTAGTTGAGTAATTCGAGTAGGGGAAATGTCCTGAGAGGCTCTATAGTTCTGCTTGAGGGAAGAGGGCTGGTAAACTTTATCAGGATTTAATTGTAGCCAGATATTGTAGGAAATTAGGAGAACTCAGGATCCAGTCCAGTCTACAGGTAGAAAACCAGAACTTGAAAACAGGGCACAGGGCTTTAACCTAATAATAGGTGCATGTTAGTTTTTCTTAAGAACATGACTTTTTCCTCCACATTAATCATACAGGAACTTTCAGGTTTTAGAACCTCTAGAGACTAAGAAGCCAAATCAAGGCAGGCTTTAGATTTTACTTAGGGTCTTACTTAGGGTTATTGGGCCTACCAGGAAGTGACAAGTTTTATGCCTTCACTATAAGGCTGGGAACTCTTGAAGCCAGGCATTTTATGATCCTTCTTAAATATGACTTTTCAGTCAAAGCCTAGTAATATAATCAGTATTTCCAATAGTATCCTGCTTATAAAGGGAGAGCAGATGTTTACTGAACTTACAGAAATACAGTAAGAATGCTCACAAATAGTGTCTGAATTTTGGAGGACTCAAGTAGGGAGAAACGTAAATGCTTCCACTTGTGTTCACAAAAGTATACTTCACCAAATTATTGTAAACTATAGCTAATGAAAGAAAAATTTCTTGAATCTGAAAAAATATTTTAGAACCAACATTTTAAATAAAAGTCATAAAATTATCCTTATCAATTACTCACTTTCAGTTATTTGTTTTCCTTAATTTTAATTAGTAATTTTGGGCTATAGCTGATTGCAAATGCTACTAGGGAAGAATTTAAAACAATAATTGTGGAGGAGAAAAATCCAGAACAGCCATGATCAAAACTCTGATGAGAGTTTACAAGGAAATTGTTAGAAAGAATGTAGAAATAATTGCAAGAAAATTTAAAAGAAAATTAAGATATTTTTGTGGCACACAATCATTTAACAAAACAATCATACTCAAGACTGATAACACATATTATGATATATTAGTCAATTCTTGTATTGCTGTAAAGAAATACCCAAGATTGGGTTATTTATAAGGAAAAGACGTTGAATTGGCTCATGCTTATGCATGTTGTACAGGAAGCATCATGCTGGCATCTGCTTGGCTTCTGGGGAGGCCTCAGGAAACTTACAATCACGACGGAAGGAAAAGTGGGAGAAGATGTCTCACATGGCCAGAGCAGGAGCAAGAGAGAAAGATGTTGGTCGGGGGGAGGTGCTACACACTTTTAAACAATTAGATCTCACAAGAACTCACTATCCTGAGGACAGTACCAAGTTGGTACTAAGCCATTCATGAGGACCTGCTCCCATGATCCAATCACTTCCCAACAGGTTGCACCTCCAACACTGAGGTTTACAATTTCACCATAAGATTTGGCTGGGGACACACATCTAAACCATATCATATAACATCTCGGAATTTTAAGATCTCATGCAATCTGGAACACATATTAGTGACATATTTATATAAATATAACTTAAAGGGAGTTAAATACCATTTCTCATTTGATATGCTTCCCATATGATTTGCCAAATAAGTCTAATCATTTAGTATCTCTACAAGATCAAAGAGTCCTAATTTAGGGTTTTGGTATTGAGGAAACCTGCCAAAGGTGTCAAAAGGTTCAAAATACTTGATTATATATACAGAATCATATATCACTGCTAAATAAACAAAGCGATAATCAGAAGACTTCAAAAAGAATACAGATTTACATGGATGTGAAAATCCTACCTTTTTTAAAAGTTCAGTTTCCCTAAATAATGAAAAGCCTAATAAAAACAACATGAAGCAAAGGAATTATCTCAGTAAAACACAGACTCTTAGCTTACTAGACCAGTTATCTAATAGGTAAAGGGGAAACAAACCTCCTTTAGTATGACTGCTTCTCCTTATGGAAAGCCCATTCGCATAACCTGAAAGTGAAACCTGATGCAAAGGGTATTTGAATTTAATCAGGCACAGAAAGAATGTATCCAGAATTCTAAGCGTATGCTATTATAGAGAAATGTAAACAAGAAAACTAGTACCTTGAACATGGAAATCCTTGGTTCTTAGGAACAACATAGGAAGCTTCCTGGTTACATGGAACAATTCAGACACACCAAGAAAAGCCAAGAGTGTAAAATCAAGTTATAATGAAGGAAAACTTTGGTTTTCTAGAACTTCAAAATAAACATTTTAGCATCAGGCCATGACAGCAGTGTTAGAACCAGAGAAAAAGTTACAGGAGATGACAAAAAGGTTGAAGGAGATGGTTATCATGTGGCCATGCAAAAAGAATTTACCTTTTCAAGGACCAAGAGAAAGAGAGCTGCATTTACAACCTGAAAACAGGAAAATTATATAGATCTCAGGAGGAAATATGCCAGAAACAGAAACTGTTTGTAGTTTAGAGGATTACTATTAAGGGAACAGATTTGCAAATTAAAAATTACTCTTGCAATTTTACTAAGACCAAATCAGTATTTTAAGAAAACCTTGTTTTAATACAGGGGACCAAACTTTAAAGTTCTGTATCAGTGTATTTTTAACATCAAAGTTTAATCCTGAGAAAGACTCATATACAATTTCTTTTCAATTGTAGCCAACCTGCTTGCACAGAAAATTGCTTTTATAAACTTTCTTTTCATGCAGCTTATGATTTACTTAGACCTGATCTCTGAAAGTTGCTCAGTGTTTTTAGCCCTTTTGTTAACTTCTAGCCTAGGATTTGGGTTATAGAGTCATCACTCTATCCTGGGCTCATTTTATTAATTCTTATTTTCTGAGCTTATCATTTATTTTGTAATATTCACTTTTACGAATGTGGAATTGTTTGTAATATTCTCTTTTGTGCATCCTTTTCAACTTGTGGTTCTATCATCTCATTTATTCCTATTCTGATTTGCATTTTCTTTCTTTTTCCAATTGAATAAACTACCTAGAAGCACATCTGTTTAAACATGTTTTCAAAAACTAAGCTCTTTTTCAAAATGTTATTTTTTCATTTTATTATTTATTAATTGTTATTTATATTTTTAATTCTCCCGTTCTATTTATTTCTTTCTTAGGAGCAGAATGGCTAGAAAAGTTTCATTTTCTCTTGTTTAATACTGTAAATGTTGAAGATTATGGCTTTTCCTATGATACAGCTGTGCTATTCATTCATTGAAAGACACCTCTTTGAAGTATCTTCCCAGCCTGCAGCTTCTCTCCTTTCCACCTGCAAGCGTGGGCTGCTACAGACACGTTTAGCCAATATAAACATCCAGCTGTGGCTCTCAGAGTCTCTGTCCTACAAATTTGAAGGGGCTTGAAAATCTAACAGAAATGTTTCTTTATGAATGAAGATATATCTTCAACATCTTCAACACTTATATAATATTGACTAAGCCCAGATACTGCAGTGTTTTTAACTTTACATCTCTTTGCAGGGCAAAGGTAGGTGAAAAATAGGAAAACCTAAATTAAAAAAAGATAGGACGCTTCATTTGGCAAACTGTATGTCAGGTTTTCTTTCAGTTGGAGGCTCAGAGAAAAGTTAGGAAGAAGCTAGTCTTCCTACTTACCCTCTAGGTGCTCCGTGGTGGGAGCTGAGCACTGGCAAGTGACTGTGGAGTGTTAAAGTCCGAGGATACAAATAGCCTTGGTGGGGGATACAGGAGAGGCTACTAACCCAGATATGTGGAGGGTTATAGGCTATATCATGTCCCCCAAAATTCATATTACAGCCCTAATCCCCAGTTCCTCACAGTATGACTTATTTCAAAATAAGGCTTTCAATAGGTGATTACATTAAAATGAGAACATTATGGTGGGCCCTAATCCAGTCTGACTGGTGTCCCTCCCAGAAGAGGAAATTGGACTTTCAAGGAGACGCCAAGGATGCACGTAAAGAGGAAAGGTGCCGTGAGAACACAAGAGAGAAGGCGGCCATTTGCACGCTAGAAAGAGAGGCCTCAGAAAAAGCAAACCCTGATGGCAACTTGATCTCCAACTTCTCTGGCCACCTGAACTTTGAGAAAATACATTTTCTATTGTTTAGGCTGCCCAGTCTGTGGTATTTTGTTATGGCAGCCAAGATAGACTAATACATCCAGAGAGGTGGATGGCATAGGGAAAACGCCCAGCAGGCTTGAGGATGAAGTACTGTCTTAGAGAAGAAAAGGGAGTGGCTGGGAGACTCTTACTTTCATACACTACATACACGTGAAACCATTCGCACATGCTAAACGTCCAAAAGTGAAATTCCTGATAAATTATTCTATTCTCCAAGAGCTAAAAAATTTTAAACTCCTAATTCTTCTTAGCCTATGAACCCACACTCCAACCACCTATCTCTATTTCACATTTGTTAAAAGTACTTTTTTTCAGAATTAAACATAATCCCAAGTTTAAGTCCAATATTATTAAGACATAAAAAATATAACTGCTTTCAGCTCATCTAATGTTTTCAATCTTTGTCTCAATTCTAAATTTTTGAGAGTTTCCCTGGAGAATATTATCCTTTTGTTTGTTTTTGGTTTGTTTGACATCATTTTTAAAAGCCATCAGTTACTGAGTAAACACAGAATAAAATATCCACATAACTGGGCAAACACTGTTACACTGTCGGGCAGTTACACTGTTGGGCAGCAACAGTGCTGATGCTGGACTGTGGCAGGCAGAGGGTGCTATCCTGACACACTTCACCTTAGTGCAGGAAACTTCAATTTGGTGGATGAAAGGCGATTTCGAGGTGCCAATCTGGGCGACACTTCCCAGTTGGAGTCAGCAAAAAGGAGAGGGCAATCCAGGAAGAGGGAAAAGCTTGTACACAGGTGAGTGGGTGCACAGGTGAGTGAGTGAACAAGTGAGGTAAGATACAGGAGAGGGAAGAGCCAGAACTGCGCCCTGTTCCCGCAGGAAAGCAGCTCTGCAGGATTAGAGGGGCCCCCGGGGACGCGTGGTCAGAGCTAGGAGTTGAGGTCGGGGAGGGGGCCCACGGTCTGCAGGGCCTGGTCAGTCATCCAAGGGCAGTAGTGTGCCTGCACGTGGGCGTTTAAGAGCCAGTTACACCGGGAAGGGACTTCTCTGTCCCTCTGTCCCTCGCGCGTGCACCCCCACCCCCTCCATGCACCCGGCATATGCCGCAGAGGAGCAACTCAAACCAGGGTCGGGACCGCCAGCCATCCGCAGAACGCACACGGAGCTACCTTGGGGCCGAGGACACAGGGCCTCATTCGGTGTCAGCCCCGGGAGCCTGCGCTTGGGGACCGCGCAGGCCGGCGGCGCCGCGCACCTGGGGCCCCGGGGCCGAGCGTTTGCTCCCGAGCGCCGGCTGTTTATCGCGCAAATCTCGCGGCGAGGAGGAGAGGCCGGAAGAGCGCGCCAGCCTCAGGGCTCCTGCCCCGCCGGGGCCTCTGGCTTTCGTTTCCCCGCAACGCTTCGGTTTCGTTTCCCCCCGGCGCCTGGCTCCCGCCAGGTTTCATTTCCCACCGACGCCTGGCTCCCGCCGGGTTTCCTTTCTGAGGCGGGGCCGAGGGCGGTGTCGCTGAGACGCCCATGGCCTTCGCCCGCCCGCTTCTGCGCCGGCCACTCTCGGGGCAGCTGCTCGGGCGGCGCGGGGTCTGCGCTGGGGCCATGGCTCCGCCTCGCCGCTTCGTCCTGGAGCTCCCCGACTGCACCCTGGCTCATTTCGCCCTGGGCGCCGATGACCCCGGCGACGCAGACGCCCCCGACCCCCGCTTGGCGGCGCTGCTGGGGCCCCCGGAGCGCAGCTACTCGCTGTGCGTGCCGGTGACCCCGGACGCCGGCTGCGGGGCCCGAGTCCGGGCGGCGCGGTTGCACCAACGCCTGCTGCACCAGCTGCGTCGCGGCCCCTTCCAGCGGTGCCAGCTGCTCAGGCTGCTCTGCTACTGCCCGGTCGGCCAGGCCGGCGCGCAGCAAGGCTTCCTGCTGCGCGACCCTCTGGATGGCCCTGACACCCGGCAAGCGCTGCTCGAGCTGCTGGGCGCCTGCCAGGAGGCACCACGCCCGCACCTGGGCGAGTTCGAGGCCGACCCCCGTGGCCAGCTGTGGCAGCGCCTCTGGGAGGTGCAAGACGGCAGACGGCTGCAGGTGGGCTGCGCACAGGTCGTGCCCGCTCCGGAGCCCCCGCTGCACCCGGTGGTGCCAGACTTGCCTAGTTCCGTAGTCTTCCCGGATCGGGAAGCCGCCCGGGCTGTTTTGGAGGAGGTAAGAGTTCTGTCCCTTTCCAGCGCCCAGCGTGGCATCTGAACCCTTCAGACCAGAGAACTGGACCAAGAGGCTGGTCTGTAAAGCCGGTTCTTGCCTGGGTGGTTTGTTTATTTCCGTTCGCAAATCAGGTAGGGAAGGTGTCCTGTATGCCAGGCAACTCTTTCAAGATTCTTGTTTGCAAGGATCTTCCAACCTGATGTGGAACATAGACCTACACCAGGCCACGCGATGCTTGCTGTCAAAGCATCCCAACAGCACTGCAGAGGGAGTAAAGGGGTTGCCGGGAGTAAGGGAAAAGAATGTCAGCTGGGAAGTAATTTTATTTGCTGATGATCACCATTCAAGGATCTTGGGGTGAAAAAGAAAATGCATGAGTTTAGGCGGTTTAAGAAATTTAGACTTAAATAGTGTTTACCTACCGACTGGCCATGAACCTTGTACAGGTTACTCAACTACTCTAAGTTTGACCCTTTGACTTGTACAATTCCCACCTTGCGGTGTTGTCCTGATGATTAAGGAAACATCTGACTCACAGCAGGTACTCAAAGAAAGAGACTGAAGATTGTTTCTGATCGCAGGCTAGGCAGATTTCCTCCTGTGGCACAGATGACCCTTGACGATGCCCCATGGATCTTGGGAATATTTTCCAAGCTTACGGGACAGCGTTGTGGAGCAGTTAAGAGTGCAAGATCAACCACGTGTATTTAAATTTAAACTCTGGCATTTATTAACTGTGTCACTTTGAGCAAGTTTCTTCAACTCTCTGCCTCAGTTTCCTTAATTCATACGCTAGGAATTATAATAGTATCCCCAACCACCACCTCAAAGCTATCACTGAGATTGGCAACTGAATACTTGTAAAGCGCTTGAAAGATTGCCTTGCTCAGAGCAAGCACATAAGTGTCTGAGCCTTGCTGTGAGTTGCCGTGAGCGTGCAGTGAGATAATGCACATTGAGGAACTGGAAATTCCCAGAGGGACGCTGCTCTGCTGGCTTTGTGATTGCTGTGCTTGGCTCTTTTGCTCAGTCTCCTGAGTGGCTAGGAGAGGACATGCTGCAGATGCAGACTGCTGTCTCCAGCTCACTGTGTAGCTGATTTCCCATTCTTGTGACACTGTGTTCCCAGTGGGCCTGTAGTTCCATGTTGCTGTGTCACAGGACACTAATGATGTGCCTTGCCTGGCCTTTCTCAGAGCTGCTCAGTGAGGGCTGCATGCCACCGAGCGATCCAGACAGGGACAGCTGTTTCGAGCCTCGGCTACTCAATATAAAATAAAACACTCCAGTCCATCCTAGCATCAAATACTCTGAATTTCCATGGTCTGGCACGGTTCTCAGTATAACTTAGGCCTATAATGTTGTGCTCAGCAATTTAGGTGTGATTTCTGCAAAAGCCCCCTGGCTTCATTGCTGACGGATAGACGTTGTTTTACAGTGTACCTCCTTTATTCCTGAAGCCCGGGCTGTGCTTGACCTGGTCGACCAGTGCCCAAAACAGGTCCAGAAAGGAAAGTTCCAGGTTGTTGCCATCGAAGGACTGGATGCCACGGGTAAGATAATATTACCTTTTAGTTATAGGCAATGACACTAACTGATTAGGTGCAGAAACAGAAATACTTCCTACAAAACAAAACTTTATATGGAGCCTTCTGTGTGCCCCTGCTGTGTGGCAGGCCCTGTGCTAGGCAGGCCCTGGGATGCAGAGATGAATAAGACCTTCAATATGAAGCAGCATGATGTGTGGGCGCGAACCCTCAGTGGTCTGGCGGAACATAGGAAGGGCACTGAATCTGGCTTCTGTGGGGCTTTGTGGGGTGGAGTGCGTGATACCTGGATTGTATTTTAAGTACAGATAGGAGTTGGTCAGGTGATGAAAGCAGGTAGCATCCTCCAGACAGAAGAAATAGCATGGGCAAAGGTGCAGGGGCTTGAACCAGGGTGATGTGTCCAGGAACCACGGGCAATTCAGAGATTCTTCTAGAGCAAAATGTGGAAGAACTAGGAAATGGAAGAAAAAAAGCCTTCTGAGCTGTCAAACTGAGGTCAAAATACAATGTGTGCTCACATTAGCCCAAAGTACAAAAGGGGCGGAAGTGCTGCTCCTGTGGCCCAGGACACACCAAGGGGAGGGTTGATGCTGGAGAACTAGCATCCGAGTGGTTCAGCACAGGAGTTTCTCCTCCTGTGTAAACTTGAGGGGTACAGACCTTTAATAATATAAAAGGCAATTTCCATATAGAGGCACTTGTATACTCAGCTAGGGAGATGTGGCCCATGTTGACCATCCTGGCTCCATATGAAGGATCGGGCCATGTCCTGGCCTTCAGGGAAACCAGCTGTCATCACTCAGGTGTACTGGCTATGCCCAGGACCAGTCATAGTTTCTTTCAGCTGCAGAGGGAATTGTAACACCATCAATCCTTCAGTTGATGTGTTTTGTTGATCATTTATTTTGTACCCACAGCTAATTTAGATTTGGTGGGATTACAGGAGATATAAAAATTCTGCCTCAACACAAGCATCCACACATACAAATGTTACAAGGAGATAGCGTAGAGTGGCAGAAAGAACATAGGCTAGTGGTTCTATCTGCCCTGCATTTGCATCCTGCACCAAGGCCTGCCAGGAGGGTGAGTTTGGGTAAATGTGTTAACTTCTCCAGTGCTCAGTTTCTTCATCTGTAAGATGATTGAATAGTAACTATTTTGCAGGGTCACTGGGAGAATTAGGAGCATAACATGCTGAGTACTTGGCTCCTAGTAGACACTGAGAAATGGTAGCTACTGTTAAGGTCCATCCTGATAACCCAAGAAAAAAAGAAAATAGATAGTTGGCAATAAAGTGTTAAGTATGTGATAGAGAAACATAAATAAATTGAAACAGTAGGAGCTCAGAGAAACTAGTGCACAGTTTGCTGGAGTAGATCGTCTCATCACCACCTGTCCTGAGCTCCAGGCAGCAGCTGAGAATTGTGAGATGGGCTCTGGGAAGGGGCTAATCTGTCACCTGAGGTTGTGCAAAGGGGGAGTCAGAAAGTCAATGAGGCCTGACCAGTGCCTTTGAGGAGAAGGCTGAAACCTAAAGCAGATACAAAAGCTCTAAAGGCCAAGCCCAAAGGGGCAAGCACAGGAGTGAGTGGTAGAACCAGGCCTGGAAATTGGAAAGGGATTGCACAGAAGTGGAAGCAGGGTATGAAGAAGGTAGAAAGAGAGGAGGGGCGAGAAGAGTCGCTGTGGATGCCAGCTGTGGGTTCATCAACTACAGACAGTAAGACGAGAGAAAGTCTTCAGGGTGGGGAACATGGTAAGAGGGTAAGCAGTAGCTGGGCTGCTGGGAATAAAAGTCACACATAAAAGGGGCTCTTGTATCTAGACTCCCAATATCAGATTTGATCACTAACGAGAGTTTTTCCTCCAGGTGTCCTAATACCACACAGAGGAATCCTACCTTCCTATGGGTCTATAGCTTTTTATAAAGAATCCAGTTATTTAGTCTGCTCATTTGATTTGCAGGTTGAGAGAGTGTCTGTGCTCTTTCTATGTCAATATTAACTTTTGGGCTGTAGTTAACACGTATATACTTTGTGTATGATCCGCAGGTAAAACCACGGTGACCCAGTCAGTTGCAGATTCGCTTAAGGCTGTCCTCTTAAAGTCACCACCCTCTTGCATTGGCCAGTGGAGGAAAATCTTTGATGATGAACCAACTATCATTAGAAGAGCTTTTTACTCTTTGGGCAATTATATTGTGGCCTCTGAAATAGCTAAAGAATCTGCCAAATCTCCTGTGATTGTAGACAGGTGGGTATAAAGATGCCTTGAATTAGGCATTTTCTCCTTAATATATGAGAGAGAGAGAGAGAGAGAGAGAGAGAGAGAATATGTGTGTGTGTGTGTGTGTGTGTGTGTATACATACATGTATATGCCAGGAAAAAATTGTGTTTAAGTCAAACTGTATTATGATAATAATAGGAATTCTGCTTATGAATTGTTAATTACCTATACTAAGCACTGGCATTGGTAGAGAATTACATATATAATACTAGTATCTGGAGCTATAACTTGGGTAGGTGAATGTTAAATGCTATTCCCAGTTTACTGATGAGAACTGTAGATCTCAGAAAGGTAAAGTAACTTGCCAAGGTAAGCTGGAAATAGCATACTGGGGACATTAATGAGTCTATACTTTCAGTCATTCATTTGTTCATTGGCTTATTCACCAAATACTTACTGGACACCTCCTGTGTGCCAAAGACTAGTCTCAATTCAGAGGATTCAATGATAAACCAGTGTATTAGTCCATTTTCATGCTGCTGATAAAGACATACCTGAGATTGGGCAATCTACAAAAGAAAGAGGTTTAATGGACTTAGAGTTCCATGAGGCTGGGGAGGCCTCACAATCATGGTGGAAGGTAAAAAGCACATCTCACACAGCGGCAGACAAGAGTAGAGAGCATGTGCCGGGAAACTCCCCTTTTTAAAACAATCAGACCTTGTAAGACTTATTCCCAATCATGAGAATGGCATGGTAAAGGCCTGCCCCCATGATTCAATTACCTCCCACTGGGTCCTTCCCACAATACATGGGAATTCAAGATGAGATTTGGGTGAGGACACAGCCAAACCATATCACTCCCTTCCTGGCCTCTCCCAAACCTCGTGTCCTCACATTTCAAAACCAATCATGCCTTCTCAACAGTCCCACAAACTCTTAACTCATTTCAGCATTAACTCAAAAGTCCACAGCCAAAGTCTCATCTGAGACAAGGCAAGTCTCTTCCACCTATGAACCTGTAAAATCAAAAGCAAGTTAGTTACTTCCTAGATACAGCCATTACAAATGGGAGAAATTGACCAAAACAGAGGGGCTACAGACTCCATGCAAGTCTGAAATCCAGCTGGGTAGTCAAATCTTAAAGCTCCAAAATTATCTCCTTTGACTCCATTTCTCACATCCAGATCATGCTGATGCAAGAGGTGGGTCTCATGGTCTTGGGCAGTGCCATCCCTGTGGCTTTGCAGGGTATAGCCCCCCTCCTTGCTGCTTTCGCAGGCTAGTGTTATCTGCAGCTTTTCCAGGTGCACAGTGCAAGCTGTCGGTGGATCTACCATTCTGGGATCTGGTGGACAGTGACGCTCTTCAAACAGCTCCACTAGGCAGTGCCCCAGTAGGGACTTAGTGTGGGGGCTCCAACCCCATATTTACCTTCTGCACTGCCCTAGCAGAGGCTCTCCATGAGATCCCCACTCCTGCAGCAAACTTCTGCCTGGACATCCCCACATTTCCATACATCCTCTGAAATCTAGGCAGAGGTTCCCAAACCTCAGTTCTTGACTTCTGTGTACCTGTAGGCTCAATACCACACGGAAGCTGCCAAGGCTTGGGGCTTGCCCCCTCTGAATCAAGAGCCTGAGCTGTACCTTGGCCTCTTTTGCTCAAGGCTAAAGTGGCTGGGACACAGGGCACCAAGTCTCTAGGCTGCACACACCAGAGGGACCCTGGGCCCACAAAACCATTTTTTTCCTCCTAAACCTCTGGGTCTGTGATGGGAGGGGCTGCAGCAGAGGTCTCTGACATGCCCTTGAGACATTTTCCCCATTGTCTTGGTGATTAACATTTGGCTCCTCATTGCTTATGCAAACTTCTGCAGCCAGCTTGAATTTCTCCTCAGAAAATGGGATTTTCTTTTCTGTCACATTGTCAAGCTGCAAATCTTCCAAACTTTTATGCTCTTTTCCATTTTAAAACTAAATGCCTTTAACAGCACCCAAGTCACCTCTTGAATGCTTTGCTGCTTAGAAATTTCTTCCACCAGATACCCTAAATTATCTCTCTCAAGTTCAAAGTTCCACAAATCTCTAGGGAAAGGGCTAAATGCTGCCAGTGTCCTTGCTAAAGCATAACAAGTGTTACTTTTGCTCCAGTTCTCAACAAGTTCCTCATTTCCATCTGAGACCACCTCAGCCTGGATTTCATTGTCCATATCATTATCAGCATTTTGGTCAAAGCCATTGAACAGATCTCTAGGGAGTTCAACCTTTTCCACATTTTCCTGTCTTCATCTGAGCCCTCCAAACTGCTCCAATCTCTGCCTGTTACCCAGTTCCAAAGTCACTTCCGCATTTTTGGGTATCTTTTCAGCAGCACCCCACTTCTGGTACCAATTTACTGTATTGGTTCATTTTCACACTGCTGATAAAGACATACCCAAAATTGGGCAATTTATGAAAGAAAGAGGTTTAGTGGATTTACAGTTCCATGTTGCTGAGGTCTCATAGTCATGGTGGAAGGTAAAAGGCATATCTCACATGGCAGCAGACAAGAGTAGAGAGCTTGTGTAGGGAAACTCCCCTTTTTAAAACCATCAGGTCTCAGGAGACTTATTCACTACCATGAGAACAGTATGGGAAAGACCTGCCCCTGTGATTCAATTAGCTCCCACTGGATCCCTCCAACAACACATGGGAATTCAAGCTGAGATTTGAGTGGGAGCACAGCCAAACCATAACAATGAGATAGATCATTCCCTACTTTCATTGAGCAAACTTAACATTTTAGGAGAATAAAAGTATCAAGTGAACAAATACATAAAATAATACATATGATGAGATAAGACAATATCAAAGCATGATAAATATGGGGAAAAGGAAAAATCAAAGTAATGTGCTAGAAAATGGCTAACCTCCCACTAGATATGGTTTAGAAAGGCCTGTCTGAGAAAGCACCATTAGTCAGAGCCCTGATTTTAAAAAAAAAAAGCCAAATGTGAAAATTCCCAGGTAACAGAAAGCAGTGTGTAGAGAGAGGAATCTGCAAGAATGAAGCTAAGACTGAACTGAAATAAGCTAACATATCTGACAACTAGAAAATGGTCTATGTTCTGGAAACGTAGTAGATGAGGAGGTGCTTTGTGGATGAATGGGAAGAGGAAGGTTGGGGCAGATCTGTAGGGCCTGTGGGCCATGGCATAGGGTGGATTTTAGAGTGCACTGGGGAGCCACTGGAATGTTTCTGATAAAGGAGAGACATAAACTGATATGTACTTTAAAAATTCATCTGTAAGAAATCGCTTTAGGTCAGGTGCAGTAGCTTACATCTGTAATCCAAGCACTTTGGAAGGCTGAGGTGGGAAGAGGGCTTGAGCCCAGGAGTTCAACACCAGCCTTGATAACATAGTGAGACCTCATCTCTACAAAAAAAAAAAAAAAAAAAAAAAAAAAAGAAAAGAAAAAAAAATAGCTGGGTATGGTGCTGCCCAGTTGTAGTCCCAGCTACTTAGGAGACTCAGGAAGGAGAATCCCTCAAGCCCAGGAGGTCAAGGCTACAATCACAGAGCAAGAGGGTGACAGAGCAAGAGGGGCCTTGTCTCAAAAAAAAATCCCCAAAACAATAAAACAAAAAACACAAAAAAAGAAGAAAAAAATACCTTTAAAAATACTATAAGAAAGGAGAAAGAATATGACAAGTAGGTCATACTGAACTTACATCACGATGGCACAGGGGTGAAAAGATTACAGTCACTGTGAGATTCCATTTTACTCCCATCTGGATTTCATTTTACTCCCATCTAGTTGGTGAAACTACTGTAACTAAAAGTTTCCTCATATGATATGGATCAATAGAAACTCTCATATGATGCTGGTCAGAGCATATCATATGATACTGGCATAATCACTTGGAGAGCAGTTTGAGAAGATGTAGCAAAGTGGAAGATTGCTCCTGCCTGTTGAAGAAACACTCACAAAAGTTTCTTTCAGCTTCCTTCATACTGTTGCAAAATTTGAAAAACCTAAAGCCCATCAACAGGAGAAAGCATGAATAAATACCAGCATATTTATAAGGTGGAGAACCATACAGCAGCAGTGTAAATATGTTGTGCAGTGCATGAGAGCGCACACATTACAAAACCATAATGTTGAATGAAAATGTCAAGTTGCCGAAAGATGTTCAGTAGAATACACTCACAGTTATTCATACTGCAAAGAGTAGAGAAATGAAAGGATGTTGAACAGCAGATTTAAGAAAGTTGTTCTCTGGGAAGTAGAGATAAATGTGGTTGATAAGGAGTTCAGAAGGACTTCGATTGTGATTGGATTATTTCTTAACATTTCTTGAACGTTCATTTTCTCCATAGATTTACTTATTTTTGTAAACATAAGCAATTGCATTGAAGTATGGCATAGTTGGTAAATAACATTAATCATAAATGTAAATCTCAAAGAATTTCAAGAAGTCAACACAGCCAAGTCACCTGTACTCAGATGAAGAATGAGAGCCTGCCACAGCCCCTACACCCCTGTTCTGCCCCCACCCAGTCATTGCCCATTTCATCCCCAGGGGTGGTGACTGTCCCAACTGACATAGCCATATATTAGTTCTGCCTGTTCTTAAACTGCCTACAGATGCAACTATTTGTTAGATACGGAGTTCTATTTGCGCCTGACTTCTTTCATACCACATGTGTTTTGAAGATTTGTCTCTGTTATTGTGAACTAAATTTCATACATTTTTGGTGCACATATGTATGCCATTCTGTTGCATAGAACTGCAGGGGCATGGGGTTTGTGGCTGTTGAGGTTTGGTAGGTGTTGCAAAAAGTATTCTAAAGGGGTTGAAAGAATGTTGAGTCTCCTCCCCTCCCAACAGCAGTGTTTGTCAAGTCCCTGTGACTAACAACCCTGTTGACATTTAGTATTAGCAGATTTTAATTTTGACTCCTCTAGCTTTTCCACTTGTTCCTGGTGGGTAAGCTGGTCACTGAAAAGCTGATTTGTGATATTGGGACACAGAACTACTACTCCTTTCTTGAAACTATATCTTTCTCTGTACACTTTTCTGTATGTCTGAAATATTCCATAAAGAGACCGCCCTGAGTGTATGTGGAGAATAAAGTGTGTGGTGGGGGAGGGGCAGGAAAGGAAAAAGAATCAGCTAGAAGGCTGTTGCTACAGTCTAGACTGTGATGGCCCATGAGTCGTTTTAACCCTGGGATGACAATGGGGATGGCAATGGGGATAACACAATAAGAATTTCAAAGTTGGCAAGTTATGTGGAATCTTAGGATGAACTGAGAAGGATATGAAATCTCGATCGTTTATGGGAATGCTTTGCCTGGAAAATGTTTTTGTCCTATTGTTAATGTGCCCGATGTTATCATATGTGATATCTGTATTAGTTCATTCTCACACTGCTATAAAGACATACCTGAGACTGGGTAATCTATAAAGAAAAGAGGTTTAGTTGACTGACAGTTCCACATGGCTATATGGGAGGCATGGCTGGGGAGGCCTCAGGAAACGTACAATCATGGCAGAAGTTGAAGAGGAAACAATGGCAACAGGAGAGAGAGAGAGAAAGAGAGAGAACACGAGAGAGAGAGAGCCAAAGCGAGCGAGCCAGGGGAAGTGCTACACATTTTAAACCCCCAAATCTTGTGACAACTCACTCACCATCATGAGAACAGCGAGGGGGATGTCTGCCCCCATGATCCAGTCAACTCCCACCAGGCCTCATCTCCAACAATGAGAATTATTAGGTTGGTGCAAAAGTCATTGTGGGTTTTGATATTATGCTTAATGGCGAAAACTGCAATGACTTTTGCACCAACCTAATACACTTTGGCAGGAGATTTTGGTGGGGACAAAGAACCAAACCAAATTGATATCTTTTTTGATACAGTCCTGTATCAAAACTATTAAAAAAATATATCACACTGTTACTATAAGATAAATATCTAATTCTTATCAGACACTGGTTATAACTAAAGCCGGATCATTGCAAATTATAATAACAGAATACAGGACAGCACTGAAAAGCACTGAAAAAACTAAGGTTTTCCCAGCAGGGTATGACTTTCGAGGCACATTATTTCCTAGGACGCCTGCGGATCCTGAAGCAGCACTGGCCACTGTGTGCGGGCAGGGATTTCTGCGCTCTGTTCCCCGGTTTTCTGATCTGTTAAGTGGGGATACTTATGGCCCCTTCCCTTCCTACGGTCAGGAGTTGTGATGAAGATTCAGTGAGTGGATGTGTGTGGAAGTGCCCTGAAAATAGGAAATTGCTATTAAAATATAAAGCATTATAATATGAGCTGTGTATGTGTTGGCAAATTGCTTTTGATTTGAACTAATGTGGCTTCCCTGACGGCAGGATTGGAGAATACTAAAGAGTGGGAAGCGTCTGAAATTGATGGGCTAAGGGTGTGATTATTTAAAACAAGCAGCTGTATTGTCTAGGGAGAACTCTATAGAAAACGGGTCCCTAATTCTTCCCTTGATTTGTCGTCTTTGTGTGTGTGAATTGTCTGCAATTTAGTTCTTTAAAGAAATGCTGTATCACCTTGTCAGATGAAAAGAAAAGAGCAGTTATTTGTTGTCTTTGTGGGTTTTGTTCATGTTTAAAGATTTTAATGAAACCCATTTTAGACAATACCATCATCTAGCTGAAAAATATGAGAGACAGTAATTTTTAACGGGACTGTGGTTAGGGTTGGAGACTTAATCACCCCTATTACCTTTAAAAATCTATTCTTGCTAGTGATTTTTCTACAATAAAGAAGACTTTAAAAATAAGATGATATCAGACTCTGTATTCATCGATGGGCATTTAATTCAGTGAATCTGGAGCATGCGCAGACCATGGTGTAAATTATAGTTTAAGTACCAGAAAAAGAAAACGGAGACCCTGATTGGCTTTTTTGAGCTTGCAGGACAAAATCCGTCTGACAGAGAAGCTGAAAGTACAAGTTTGTGAGTGACAGGAGCTGGGTAAGTAACACCTAGGAAGGTGTCCAGGTAGAACTCACAGGAGCTGGCAGTGGCCTGAAGCTCTCAGAGCACACTTTTGGAGGTGAGCAAGGGCTTTGAAGGATGAATGGCGTCGGGATGATCAACTCGCAAGTGAATTTTTTTCTTGCGTCCTTTTCAGTGCTGTCCTGTATTCTGTTATCATAATTTGCAATGATCTGGCTTTAGTTATAACCAGTGTCTGATAAGAATTAGATATTTATCTTATAGTAACAGTGTGATACAGTTTTTTTTAAAGCACAGAGGTCCAGAGGAGAGGTTGCAACAACTATGGAAGGCAAACAAACCTTGCATGATCTCTGTTTTCCAGATAAGGAGATTGAGGCTGTACCAGCTACGATGGCTTTTACCTACATCTACAAAACAAGTGGGGCGGGGGGCACAGGCAGAATGACACACAGTCCAGGTGACACAGGCAATTTATTATGTGGACACCACTGTGTACTTTCCACTGTGGAGAGGAGTTCAATTCTACAATGATCAAAATTTTAGGATTTTAAAGAATTGGCCAGGCATGGTGGCTCACACCTGTAATTCCAGCACTTTGGGAGGCCAAGGCGCGTGGATCACCTGAGGTCAGGAGTTTGAGACCAGCCTGGCCAACATGATGAAACCCCATGTCTACTAAAAATACAAAAATTAGCTGGGCGTGGTGGTGCATGCCTGTAATCCCAGCTACTTGGGAGGATGGGGAAGGAGAATTGCTGGAACCTGGGAAGCAAAGGTTGCAGTGAGCTGAGATCCTGCCACTGCACTCCAGCCTGAGCAACAACAGAGTGAGACTCCATCTCAAAAACACCAAGAGCAAAAAACAAAAAAACAAAGAACTGAAGGTGTAGGAACTGACATGGCCTTTCCAGGTTTTTTAGTCTGCCAAGACACAGCCCTTAAATATAAATGAACTGCCAAACAGGTTCATCGTCCCCTGTCACCCTCCCTTCTTTCATAGAGGAACTCGGACAGCAGGACCAAAAAGATGTGATTGCGGAGGCCACACTAAATGGTAGTTTGAGATACATCAGTGGAGCTGTGTGAAGAACACACTGCATTATTACTGTTGTCAATTTTATGTTTTAAACAATATTGTATAACATTTTTTAGTTTATAAAATTTAGTTTTATTTAACTTATTCAATACTAGAAAACCGTCTGTAGAGCCAAACCTGGTTTCATCATTCCCGGCTGCTGATTTCCAGATGCTACTTTGACTTCTTCTGCAGACAGAGAACTCACTACCCCATTCCTTCTCAGGTACTGGCACAGCACTGCCACCTATGCCATAGCCACCGAGGTGAGTGGGGGTCTCCAGCACCTGCCCCCAGCCCATCACCCTGTATACCAGTGGCCAGAGGACCTGCTTAAACCTGACCTCATCCTGCTGCTCACCGTGAGTCCTGAGGAGAGGTTGCAGAGGCTCCAGGGCCGGGGCATGGAGAAGACCAGGGAAGAAGCAGAACTTGAGGCCAACAGTGTATTTCGTCAAAAGTAGGTGTCCCAATGCAATGTGAGCGGCAGGCTCTGAAGGGAGATGCGCCACTGGCACTGGCTTTAGGATTGTGAGGAAGTGATACTGTTTCCAGTTTTCAAATGCAAGAGGCAACATCCTCTAAGTTACTTCATCCCCTTCCAATGGGCTTGTCACCACAGGTCTGCAGCATTGTTATCTTAAAGCAAAGGTCATCAGACTAGGGATCAGACCCTGCCGCTGATCCTGGCTGTGCTAGGAGCAGCTGCACCTGGGTAAGACAGTAAGTGACTGTGCCTCAGTTTCCCCAGTCATAGCAAAATCACACAGAGCACTAGATAATGAGCTCACAGTAACATTTACCTATTAGATGCTTCCCGTGTGTCAGGCATTTTACTGATGTTATGTCATCCTTGCGAGGAAAACATTAGCTGCATTTTACAGCTTACAACTTTAAGGCTCAAAGGATTAAGTGATTTGTCTAAATGTACATAAGTATTCAGTAGTAAAACCGGGATTAAAATCTTTCTGATTTTGCAGCCAGTGTTTTTGTTTTAATTAGAAAGTTATAAACACAACAGCAGAAGAGAGTCTGGCCAGGCCTCCTGCCTCATGACTGAGTATGAATCAGTTCTACAGCACTGCTTTTAAAAACTGAAGCAGAAATATTTTCTCTAACTAAACAATGACAGCTCTGTTACCATAACATAGTAATGTTATGAATAATGGTAGCTGCTGTGGGTTAAGATACTGTGCTAAGCAGTTGACTTGTATTAATTCCATTAAACTTCAGTGAACATTTGCAAGGGAGGTATGGTTTCAGTCTTCATTTTGCAGCAGAGGAAACTGAGACATGGAGGATAAGAGATTTGACCAATTCACTTGGCTAGGAAGTAGTCAAGCAGAGTTGTGAGTGCAGACGATCCACCTCGACACCCCTGTTTTAACCGCAGTGCTGTGAGGATTCCATAAAGATATAGGCACTAGTCACTCTGTATACACATGAAGGCTAGCTAGCATGGAAAGGATATGTAGATTTCTGGCAAAATATCAGAAGAGTCCCATGCATATATTAAGGATTCTGGCTTGTGTGAAAATTATTCAGGGCACAGACTTGGGGGAAATTTGCCACTGAACAAATTACCTAAATTCTTTGAGCTTCAGTTGCCTTCTCTGCAAAAGAGGGATGACAATAGTCTCCCTCCTAAGGTTACTTTGAGAATTAAATGAGAAAAGTCATGCAAAATGCTAATGCTTGGCAGAAAACAGGTATTCAACAAATGCTAGCTATTAAACATTATTATTCGTTTATTATTTATTAAACAAAATGCATCAACGTCTTCTGTGGGCAAAGCTAGTTACAGTGAGATAAATGACATGGGAAGCTTGCTTCAAGCTGTTTATGCTATGGTAGGAAACGAACATTAATGCAAATAGCTGTGTGAAAAAGTAGACCAACTCTTTGTGTTTTGCCTGTCCCCAGGGTAGAAATGTCCTACCAGCGGATGGAGAATCCTGGCTGCCATGTGGTTGATGCCAGCCCCTGCAGAGAAAAGGTCCTGCAGACGGTATTAAGCCTAATCCAAAATAGTTTTAACGAACTGTAGTTACTCTGGCCAGGTGCCATGTCTAACTAGATTAGATGTTGTTTGAAACATCTACATCCACCATTTGTTACGCAGTGTTCCCAAATTTCTGTTGTACAAGCATGTTGTGTGGCAGAAAATTGGAGACCAGGCATCTTAATTTTACTTCAGCCATCATACCCTCTTCTGACTGATGGACCTGTCATCACAAAGGACCCTCTCATCATGTTCCAGTGAGAGGCCAGCAATTGCTTTCTTCCTGGCATAGTAAACATCTTCTTGGAACATAAGTTTCACTTCATCACTACCAAATCTCTGGAAGACCTGTCTTACTCAGACAGCACGAGGTGTACAGAAGCAGTGGAGAAGATCTTCTGGATCAGCAGGGAGGCTCCGGAGCCCCTCCTCCTACACTGGCATGCTGATGAGATCGTGACGTGCCTAGCATTGGCTTCTTCCACATCTGGTTGCACTCATCATGATGGGCTCGCTGCATCTCCCTCAGTCCCAAATTCTAGAGCCAAGTGTTCCTGCAGAGGCTGTCTATATGTCCTGGCTATCCAAGGACACTCCTGTAGGGCCATGTTCTGGGTAAGGAACACTTACAAAGAAGGCATTGGTCTTGTGTCTGAGGCTCAGAGCCCTTTTGGTAGGCTTCTGAGTCATATATAAAGACATTCAAGCCAAGATGCTCCAACTGCAACCAACCTTCTCTGAATTATATTTTGCTTATTTATATTTCTTTTCTTTTTTATCTAAAGTATGGCCCTGAATAGAATGCACATTTTCCGTTGAACTGGATGCATTTCATTTAGCCAGTCCAGTAATTTATTTATATTGATCTATACATAATATATGTTTCCTCAGCATAGGAGCTATGATTCACTAATTAAAAGTGGAGTCAAAACGCTAAATGCAATGTTTGTTGTGTATTTTCATTACACAAACTTAATTTGTCTTGTTCAGTAAGTACAGTGGATCTTGGAGTGGGATTTCTTGGTAAATTATCTTGCACTTGAATGTCTCATGATTACATACGAAATCGCATTGAGATATCTTTAGATAGAAAAAAGTAGCTGAGTGAAGGGGAAATTATAGAGCTATGTGGCTTTAGGGAGTAGGTTGAACCAGGTGATTACCTAAAATTCCTTCCAGTTCAAAAGCAGATAAAACTGTAAATTATTTTATCCTATCTACCATTTCTTAAGAAGACATTACTGCCAAATAATTAAATTTAAGGTTTTATCAGGTTTGCATATAGAATATTAAATTCTAATAAAGTTTCATGTTAATGTCATAGGATTTTTAAAAGAGCTATAGGTAATTTCTATATAATATATCTATATATATTAGAATGTAATTGGTTTCAGTTGAAAGTATTTTAAAGCTGATAAATAGCATTAGGGTTCTTAGCAATGTGGTATCTAGCTGTATTATTAGTTTTATTTACTTTAAACATTCTGAAAACCTTATACTGGCAGCCCAGAAAAACAAACAATTAATGTATCTTTATGTCCCTTGCACATGAATAAACTTTGCTGTGGTTTACTACTCTGTGCTGTCATCCTGGGTACGTATTGATTTGTCTGAAAAGTGCTTTTTCAGTTCCCCTTTTAATATTGTGATATAAAGGAGGGAAATTTTGGTAAAGGAAGTTGAAAGGTGTGAGCTGGCAGGCTAAGTGGAATTTGTGGTCAAAGTGCTTTCAGAGAAAGGGGAGGGCTATTGTTTGCTTTTAAATATCATTTCCTCATTACAAATATTAAAGACTTTTTGTAATTCATTCTTTGTACACCTGGACTTTTTATATACCGATAGGTATGTATGACTTACGAGTATTCGGTAAAATAGCACCTCCTACCCTAAAACTGATGGCAGGTAATCCTTTGCTTGGCTCTGCTCATTGCAAGATGAGCTTTGTTTCTGTTCCTGTGATAGACCATTAGTTACCCCAAAATTTATTCTTCCTTTCTTCCATGGTAATGTAATATTTAGCTTGGTACATGGGTACCAAGAATTCCTAGTGCATTTCCAAGGCTCCCTTACAGCTAGAGGTGGGTGACTGGCTAGTTTCTTGCCAATAGTATGTGAGCAGAAGGAATATCTGAAATGTCAAGGGGATATTATCCCTTTCCCCTTTAACTCTTCATATCAACTGTATTCAGAGGTGATAGCGAGCCATTTAAGGACCAAGAGATAGGGATGACACTGAAAGGAATTAGCTTACCTTAGGTAAATAACAAGGGAAGGGTCCCCAGAGAGCCTTCCGCCCACTGGTAAGTGCCTCATCCAACATAACCTAAAAAGCAGCTTGGGGAAAAAATCAAACTGCAGGCACTGATAAGGGAACTAGCACAGGGTGTTGTGCCTGGAGACATGCCTGTGGCTGCACAGATAGGAGAGCCTCTGGCCCATTCAGATAAAAGCTTGCACAAACCTCTGGCTCCCTCAGATGAGGGAACAAGTCCTGGCATAAAAAATGCCTTTGTCTTTTGTATAGTCAGCGGGCTCCCAGGAAAAAGTTTTTTCTCCTTTTGTGGGCATGGGCACAGTGAGCTCCAGTGGATTCCAGTGGACACTTTCCTTTCCAGTTTTTGTACTGTGAGTCTGGCCTCTATGAATCATAACTTCAGCCCTTGATTGGTCCCAGGCAAAGGTCCTAGGCCAGGCTTTCTGATTGGTCCTGGGCCAGGGTGCCTGGCCAAGCTGAGTCACGCCTTCTCCAAGACAGCTGGTAGACTAAGCACATTCCTTCCCCTTTGCCGCCCATAAACCTGCCACAACTGGCCTCATAGTGGGTGCCCCATTAGAGCTCCACTCTCTGCTGGCAGAGAGCTTTATTTTTTCACTTATTAAACTTTCACTCCAACTTCACCTTCATGTCTGCACTCCTTAATCTTATTGGAAGTAGGACAAAGAACTCTGGGTATTATCTCAGACAATAGAAGACTGTTACATCTTGGTGCATTGGTAAGACTACAACACTTTTTGGTGCATTGGCTGGGAAGAAGGGAATTCATTAGAAGGATGATTAATAGTTGACCTTTAACTCTCACCCTTTACTTGCATTTCTGAGGCTTCTCGTCTATTGCAATCTAGTTTCCTTTCACAGAGGGCCTAGCTGTCAAGTGGGATTGGAAGGTCCCAGGGCAACTGAAGGTTTCTGACTGGGGCTACCCCTCAGTGTTATCTGGAGGCCCTTGGACTAATTCCAGTCCCCTACAGCCCATCAGGGAATCAGCACAAAGACTTCCACTCTTTTCCTATTGCATTTTCCTTCTTTCTTCTTGTGGCTATCATGTCTCCTACCTCTTTTTGTATGCAATGTTGTGGGTATTTTTGTAACCCAGGGATAGAATCTTCCTGAGTAGAGTTAGTTTGTGTCTTAGTAATCAAGAATGTAATTCAAAGAGTTGTTTTTGTGATTTCCTGGAAACAGGGAATTCAAGACTTCACTCTAAATTTTCACCTAGTAAGGACCTTTCTATATCACAATAATAGACATTCATGGCACCATATGGGAGGATCTTTCACCTGGAGTGAATATCTTCCTCTCTGTTTGGGTTGTGTTTTCCTCCAATATAAGACTTCAGCATTGTCCAGTGAATTTAAGCAGTTCTTTTATGAGAGAAGTTAATTTTGTTATGGTGGGAGGCTTGCTATGGGGGCAACCTATCAAACCCCAAATCTCTCTAACTTTTGCCTGAAAAGAATTTGGAGTCAGAGTTTTTACTAAACATTTCTAACCCTACAGTGCCACCTAGTAGAAAGGAATTTTTTTCTGTGGGGAGCCTTGTCATTCCTCTGCCCCAAACCTCTTGTTTGCCAATTCTTTTCCCTTTTATGTACCTCTTTCAGTGATCAGACCCCATGTCCTATTTGTAGACCAAAAAAAAAAAAAATCTGCTTTTGACAGTTGGGAGTGGCCATCCTGATAAGACAGATCTTAGCTTCAGTACTGTCCCCATCAAAGGAATGGCAGCCATTCAATTCTTACACTCATTTGAGGTACCCGTTCTGCATTCAACTACAATGGGATTTTTTAAAAAAAGAATTTTATGTTTGGATGTTAATCAGTCCCATCCTGTGGAATTCTGATTTTTCACTGGGGCCATAGCAAGGGAAGCCACAGATGGTATTAGGACATTCCCTGCATTAAAGAGTCTTGCCCAAACCCAACTACTACATAATCTCTCCTAGGCCTCTTGGGGTACCTTGAGAGCCTTTTGGGCTGAGTGGGTCTAGGAATCCAGCAGGGTGGAAAGCTAGGGCTTTATGCAGGTAAGCATGACTAGCCCTGCCTACTGGCTCATCTGGATCCATGGGTGAAGGATATGCTTGCATCCATGGGGCAGCACCTATGATGGCTGCAGGGACCCAGAGGAGAGAAGGAAGGAGGAGGGGAATGCCTTTTCTCTCTTTCTGTCCACCCTGGGTAGCACAGAAAGGAGGAAGGGGACTGAGGGATGCCTTGCCTCCCATCTTTTATTAGATGGATAACAAACCATCTGCAGTCTGTACTCCCTTCTAGTGCATTCTGAATCAGTGGAACTCCTTTGACCCTGAGGCTCTGATGATAAAATGGCTCATATTCTATTGTACAAGGACATGGTCTTTTTACCATCTTGGGGATGAACAAACCTGGCCTTCTGAGGGAAGTCTTTTTTTAATATACTATTCAACAACTAGTTATTTTCTGTAGGTGGGAGGGTACATGGTCCAAGGTTTACTATGTACAAGCTTTCTTTGCCCTGCAAGACAACCCAAATCTTTGTAAGCATTGTACAGTTGACCCCACACTCGGGGCAGCCATGTCAGACAAGCCTACAAAAGATACTTCCCCAAAATCAAAGAGTCAAACCCTTTGGGGAATCCTCAAATGCAACTTCTGCGTGCCCTACCTGCCTCACTTATCTAGGACTCCCAGTAGCCAAATCATTAGTTCCTCTGGTTGTGCCACTTAAGAAATTCCCAACTTTAGACAGGTTCTCTGATGACCCTGATAGATGTATAGAGTCTTTCCAAAATTTAACATGTTTTATCTTACATGGAGAGATGCTATGCTACTTTTAAGCCAAACCCTAACTGTTTCAGAAAAGCAGGCAGCCTCACAGGAAGCAGAAACATTCAGAGATGAACAATATATCTCCTATAGCCAGTCTAAAAGTTTGGAAGGGAAAAAGTCTAAAAGAAGGGAGGGCAAAAGAGAAAAGGAAGGTGAACAAGTAGCAGAATCTCTATTACCAATAGGGAGGGAGGCAGTATTCCTTGAAAATCCCAATTGGAATGCCAATGATCCTATAGATTAGTTGAATAGAAAACACTTTCAGATGTGTATACTGGAAGGCTTGAGAAGGACCAGTAACAAATCTCTTAATTATTGTAAGTTATCCATGATAGATCAAAAACCAGATAAAAATTTCTTGTGACACATTAGTGAAACACATCTCCCTATCTCCTCATTCAGTTGAGGGAAAGCCAATCTTAAAAGACAAGTTTATTACCCAGGCAGCCCCCGATATCAAAAGGAAGTTGCAGAAACTGGCCATAGGTCCAGATACTACTCTAGAGAACCTCTTGAAAGTGGCTACTTTGGTCTTTTACAATACAGTCCAGGAGGAAGCCCAGGAGAAAAAGAGGAAATATGAGAAAAAACAGAGGCTCTAGTGGTCACATTAGAGGCCTATAAAATCCAGAATCCCTGAGGTGCATTTGCTAATCACTATCACTGTGGCAAACGGGGGCACTTCAAAGGGGTTGCCCAGACAGCAAGAAGCAGCCACCTCAACCCTGTTCACCCTGTGGTGGAGACCACTGGAAGTCAAACTGTCCCTGGAGACATAGGTCATTAGGTCCAGAGCCAGTCTCCCAGATGGTCCAGCAGGACTGATGGGTCCTGGGGCTTAATTTCTTGGCTCCAGCAACTCGAACTGCCATTACTATCCAGGATTTCTGGGTGATTCTGGATGTAGAAAGGAGAAAGGTAGACTTCCTTCTGGACACCAGAGCCACCCTCTCTGTTCTCTTCTTCAGTCCTGGCCTTCTCTCTTCCCATAGCACAACCATGGTGAGCATCTCAGGAAAGTCTTTAACCCAATATTTTTCATATTCCCTTAGTTGTAGTAGGGGGGAACTGCTATTTCCTCATGTCTTTTTAATCATGCCTGAGAGTTCCAATCTTTTACTAGAGATATTCTAGCCCATATGGGAGCCACCATCCTATGGTTCCAACACAGACTGTTTGTCCCCCCTTAGTAGAAATCAATATTAGGCCAGGGGTGTGGGCAAGTCAAGGGAAAATTGGCCAGGCTGCAACTGCTATCCTGGTCCAGATTCACCTTAAGGATCCCACCTCCTTCCCTAACTAGAAGCAGTACCCCCTAATACAGTACCCCCAAAAAGACTATAAGCCATCATTAATAATTTAAAAGCACAGGACCTTCTTGGACCTTACAACAACCCTTGTAACACCCCACTATTACAAGGGGTAGAGAAACCCAGTGGGGAATGGATGCTAGTTCAGGACCTCCATCTCATTAATAAAGCTGTAATTCCAATCCATCCAGTGGTTCCTAATCCTAATACTTTGCTAACTCAAATGCCTGAGAGAACTAAATGGTTCACAGTTTGGGACCTAAAGGAAGTCTTTTTCTGAATGCTATTGCACACCGACTCCCAATATTTGTCTGCTTTAGAGGATCCCTCCAGTCAGCCTACCAAGTTGACTTGGACAGTACTGCCTCAGGGGTTCAGAGACAGCCCCCACTTGTTTGGGCAAACATTATCAGAAGACCTGTCTGAATTCTCTCATCCTCAGATTAAAGTTTTACAATATGTAGATGATATTCTCCTCTGTGTCCCAACTGAGGGACTTTCTCAAAAATGTACTTAAGCTCTTCTTAATTTTCTAGCAGGTAGGGGATATAAAATTTCCAAATCTAAAGTTCGGCTCTGTCAAACTTCAGCAAGGTACCTACATCTAGTCTTGTCAGAAGGGACCAGAACATTAGATGAGAAGAGGATTCAGCCTATTTCCTCCTTTCCCCTTCCCCAAACCCTCAAACAGCTAAGAGGATTTTTATTTATTTATTTATTTTTGTAGACTGTGGATACCTGGGTACAGTGAAATAGTTGACCCTTTATATCATCTTATTAAAGAAACTCAAGTAGCTAAAACTCACTCCCTGATCTGGGAACCTAAGGCTCAGAAGGCCTTTAATCAGCTAAAGCAAACTTTACTTAAAGCATCAACCCTCAGTCTTCCCATAGGGAGGGCATTTAATCTGCATATCTCAGAAAGGAAGGGGATAGCTTTGGGAGTCTTAACTCAGGCCGGAGGTCCAGCCCAGCAGTTGCAGTGGTGGCTTTGCCGGTGCCAGAAATGACTAAGTTGACCATGGGGAATGACCTAACTGTTTAGACTCCCCATAATGTAGCAGGACTGTTATCATCTAAAGGAAGTCTCTGGCTAACAAATAATTGCCTCCTCAAATATTAAGTTTTGCTGCTGGAGGGATCTGCAGTTCAGTTAAAGGCCTGTCCTTGCCTGAACTCAGACACTTTCCTTCCAGATGAAATTGGAGAACCTGAACATGATTGTGAAAAAAATAGTGATGCAAACCTATGCAGCCAGAGAGAACATCCAGGAAACTCCTCTAGAAAACTGAAACTGGGCTCTCTTTACAAGTGAAGCTCTATTATAGAACAAGGAACCTGTACGGCAGGGTATGCAATAGTCACCCTGGATGACATCATTAAAAGCGCACCTCTCTCACCAAGTACAAGTGCTCAATTAGTTGAATTGCCGTCATGAGGGTGCTTGAACTAAGCAAAGCTAAGGCAGTTAACATATATATGGATTCTAAGTATGCTTTCCTGGCTGTTCATGCTCATGCTGCTATTTGGAAAGAAAGACACTTCCTGAATGCTAATGGGTCTTTCGTTAAATACCATTAGGAAATAGATTGTTGTCCTCAGTTTTCCTTCTGCAGGAAGTGGCAAGTAGACATTGCAAAGGACACCAGAAGGGGATGGATGAAATAGCTGAAGGAAATAGGCTAGCAGACCAAACAGCTAAGTCAGCAGTAAGAAGACCCCAAGGTCCCAGCACAGGTGAAGCGTCTGTAATTTGGGAGGGCTCCATAAGGGAAATGAAGCCTCGGTATTCCCATGCAGAGATAGAATGGGCCACCTCTTGAGGATGCACTTTTCAGCACTCAGGATGTTTACAATAAGAGGATGGCAAATGTTATTTGTCAGTCTCCAGTCGGTGGAAAGTTCTTAAGATCCTTCACCAAACTTTTCACTTGGGAAAGAATAAAACTCATCAACTAGCCCAGAGGTTGTTCTCAGGTAAATATCTACCAAAAACAGTCAAACAAGTTGTTAGTGCTTGTAAGATCTGCCTCAAAAACAATCCCCTCGACAAATGGCATCTCCCCATCCCCAGCAACTCAGAGAATGGGAAATTGCCCAGGGAAGGACTGGCAAATGGATTTTAACCATTTTCCAAAGATAAGGGGAATTCAGCGACTCTTGGTATGGGTGGATACCTTCACTAACTGGGTAGAGACATTTCTATGTCAAACAGAAAGGCCTCTAAGCTAATAAAAGCACTAGTCAATGAAATAATTCGTCGCTTTGGACTCCCTAAATACCTCCAAAGTGACAATGGCCCCTCATTTAAGGTGGCTGTTACCCAGGGGGTCTCAAAAGCACTGAGCATACAATACCATCTTCATTGTGCTTGGAGACCACAGTCTTCAGGGAAGGTGGAGAAAGCAAATAATATCATTAGGAGACACCTCAAGAAGTTGTCTCAAGAAACTCACCTCCTCTAAACTGCTTATCTTCCTATAGCCTTAGTGCAGGTGAGGAACACCCCTTCAAATTTAGGGTCGAAGGGGTGTTCCTTCACCATTTTGAAATGGTGTGTGGATGGCCTTTCCTTACCAATGATTTTATATTAGATCAGAGAACTGAATTGGTTAAACATGTAACCTCCCTGGCCCGTTTCCAGCAGGAATTAAAACAGCTATCAGAATTCCAACCCCAAGAACTAGGGCCACCTCTGTTCGACCAAGGAGACACGGTACTGGTGAAGGCTTTTTCCTCTCTTTTCCCCTCTCTATGTCCCAGCTGGGAGGGACTTTATACCATCCTCTCCACCCGCTCGGCGGTGAAGTTTGTGGGACTGGACTCTTGGAGTCATCACACTCGAGTCAAGACCTGGAATGACCCCTGACATCCCAGAAGAACATCCCAGATATCAGTATGAAGAATTCAGGGATTTCAAACTGAAAATATAGAAGATAAGTAAATGAGTGAGAACTCTCTGTTCAGTTCAATCCCACCCTTCCCTTACCAGATACCAAAGTCATTTCTACCTTTCTTCTTGAGATTTGCTGTTAGATATTAGAACTTTGTCATATACTTACAGGCAGATTTTGATTACCCATGGGATTATATTCATAACCTCATAAACCACCCCCACAAAAAATTATATATCTTGGTGAGTAAGATTTAAAATGGAACTTTATTACTTCACACATACGGGAATTGTACTCACCTTGCTCTTTGCAGTAGGACTATATACTGTGGCACCTTCTAAGTGGAATATTGGGAAAAGAGTCTCAATTGCCATAATATTTTGCTTAGTTATTATTCATATAGCAGGGATAGTAGTCACAGATAAGAGATAAACATGAAGATTTTGTTACTATCGAGTTTACTAGCATTCACTGTTAAATGTAGCAGTGCCTCACATTCTTTGGCCCCTACAATATCAGATATTACCGATCTGTACAACAAGACTGATGACTGTGTTTGCCCTGAACAATTTAGTCAGTTTAATAACACCAATGGACTCTTTGATTATTCAGAACTCAGCATCTTAAGGTTCCCTCTGATGACTTTACCTTAAACCATTAAGGACTTAATAGGTATAAAGGGAACATAGTATGGGAGCATTTGTAACCCCACCCAGAAAGACACACTCCCTGAGGGTAAAACTCTCACCCTTAGACTAGGTGAAGTTGATAGAATGATAAATGCCTCTCTCTGCTTTAAGAGCAAAGGAAGAGGACCATACTTGGGAAACCTTAAATATTGCAACACTATGCTTGTAACTGCTGAGAGCACAGAGATCTGGAGACTAAGAAGGAACAAGGGTGACACAAACATTGGGAGAGACTATGGAAAAATTTTGACAATCTAGCCAGACCTCCCAGGTGGAGTTCCCAATGGGAATGTCTACTTGGGCAGAAATGCCACCCCTTGCCAACCTTATTATCAGGTAATAAATAACACATGATCCTCCCCAAACATGCCCACACATGGAATCCTGGACCCTTGTATGATATCTGATAACGACAGTGATCTGCAAATTTGTGGATGAACAGGGGATATCTGGACCAACAGCCCCTGTAAAGAGGGCTGTCTAATATGGCTGGAACATATTTTGTCTCTGATCCTTTGAAACTATATTTATCAAAAAGATTCTTCCCTCCCAGCATGTAAAGCTCCAAACGGTACTGTGGATGACTATACTAAGTATGGATATGCTTATTCTAAAGATGCTCTAATTAGATGTAGGGAAGGCAACCGTTTAAGACCTGGACTAAACTTAGCTGGAACCCTCATGAATCACAACATAGAACCATCCCTTCAGGGAACAGGGCTTTACTTTCTCTGTGGCTCCAGGCTATGCTTAATCCTCCCCAGGCACTGGAGAGGAACATTTACTATAGGGGCAATGGTCTCCAATTTGTTTTTTTTTTTTTTTTTTTTTTTTTTTTTTTTTGAGACGGAGTCTCGCTCTGTCGCCCAGGCTGGAGTGCAGTGGCGCGATCTCGGCTCACTGCAAGCTCCGCCTCCTGGGTTTACGCCATTCTCCTGCCTCAGCCTCCTGAGTAGCTGGGACTACAGGCGCCCGCCACCGCGCCCGGCTAATTTTTTGTATTTTTAGTAGAGACGGGGTTTCACCGTGGTCTCGATCTCCTGACCTTGTGATCCGCCCGCCTCGGCCTCCCAAAGTGCTGGGATTACAGGCGTGAGCCACCGCGCCCGGCCCAATTTGTTATTTTTAAAGCTCACTGATAGGGTAGCATCGTTGGGTGACATCCGCAATTTGGTCTCTTTTATGGAAAGTGCATTCCCTCACATGTATCAAAACAGGAGATCACTTATCTCTATGACATCATGCGGAGATTAAACTGAGAGAGAGAGAGAACTGGCAAGGATATGCACATGGCAATCCTATATTAGAAAAACCAGGAATAAAATATGCAATAGCCAGAGGCCTATTTTGGCTTGGTGATATTCTCCTTCTTGAAAGATCAGTGCTTAATATTTCTATTGTGATGTAATAAGGGTGAAAGGTAACTGTCGGAGCCAAAAAGCCCAACAGTAGTCCATAAATTCTCTGGCCTCAGTGGTCATGGAAAACAGACAAATTCTTGATGTCCTTATGGCCGAAGTAGGGGGCACGTGTGCATTTGTAAATGAAACCTGCTGTTTCTGGATCAACACTTCCAGTCAGGTAGAGGAAAATTTACGAGTGCTTAAAGACTCAGTTAGAATCATTGACAAATTAGGGGGAAACGCAAACTCAGTTGGCTACAATCCCTTTTTAATGGATTCCAGTCTTTGTTTTGGACCTGGTTAGCTCCTCTGCTAGGACCTCTTTTTCCTGCATGTCTTGTGATAATGTTTGGACCTTGCATACTCAATGCTATAACCAGAGAGATGGAGGAAAAGATGAATGGAGACTGGTACTCCCATGTGGAGTGCCACCACAGCCCTGGGCCCTGCCTCCTTGTACGTGTGATGAGCACATTTCTACCTGGTTTAAGCCATTCTTGATTTGGGTTTCTGATCCACACAGAGTTGAATGTATATTCTTTTACTTTTTGCACCAAGAACCTAGGACACCTTCACTAACATATGGGACTAAAATGTTGTTGTTGTTGTTGTTGTTGATGTTGTTTGAGACAGAGTCTCACTCTGTCACCCAGGCTGGAGTGCAATAGCCTAATCTCGGCTCACTGCAACCTCCACCTCCCAGGCTCAAGCAATTCTTGTGCCTCAGCCTCCCAATTAGCTGGGATTACAGGCACACGCCACCATGCCCAGCTAATTTTTATATTTTCTGTAGAGATGGAGTTTCACCATATTGCCCAGGCTGGTCTTGAACTCCTTGGCTCAAACAGTCCTTCCACCTCAGCCTCCCAAAGTGCTGGAATTACAGGTGTGAGCCATTGTGCCCAGCCAGGACTAAAACTATTTAAAAAGAACCCACGAGGCCGGGTGTGGTGGCTCCTGTCTATAATCCCAGCACTTTGGGGGGCCGAGGTGGGTGGATCACTTGAGGTCAGGAGTTAGACCTGTAGTCCCAACTACTCGGGAGGCTGAGGCAGGAGAATCGCTTGAACCCGGGAGGTGGAGGTTGCAGTGAGCCGAGATGGTGCCACTGCACTCCAGCCTGGGCAACAGAGCAAGACTCCATCTCAAATAAAATAAAATAAAATAAAATAAAAAAATAAAAAGAACCCATGAGATATCAAATACTAATGTATATTGAAGAAAAATACTGAAATCAATTATATGCAATTATTGATTGATTGCTTAGAGCTTAACAGACTAGATCCTTTGGACTTTTCTTTCTATCTGCTAGACTGGGGTGCCTCGACAGAAGGAACCATGACACTTTCCTATGTAAAAGTCATCATACCCCGAAAGTGCCAGGTACAAAGATGACAGGCAATTCATGTTTCTTGTTTAATTCTCAAAGTTACAGTCTAGGCAGAAGTTACACTAGAGGATTAGAATATATAATAAAGTACGAATTATGTGATAAGAACAATGAATCAATTTAAAATATTTTTGAAGCCAGGAGACATGCCCAATGCTTTTTGATGTCTCCCACAGCCAACATGGAGTTTGAATGTCTTAGCTCAGTGGTTCCCAACTCTGGTTATACATTAGAATCACCTGTGCAAGGTTTACAAACACTGATACCATGATCCCTGCTACAGCTCTATTAAGTTAGACTGTTCAGGAATGGTGTGTGTGTGTGTGTGTGTGTGTGTGTGTGTGTGTGTGTGTGTGTGTTTTCCATTTGATCTGATGAGCAGTCGGGATCAGGCACTGATCCACTTATGTAGTTTCAAATATTCTTAAGCAAGTTGAAGTCACATGGCCAGCTACTAACTCACCATTTTCCAAAGCATGAAGTTAAATCACGGTCTGTGAGGCAGACTTGGAAAATAGCCAACCACTCCTTTCTGGAGAGGGCTGGGCCAGCTGAGCCCAGCACCACAATGTCAGTGCAGCTCTGTGATTATCTGTTGTTCAATGTGCATTTGAAGGTATATGTTATATGGGACAGAAGTATTTGCAAATTTAAGGAGTCAAGAATATGTCAGGATTTAGTCCTCATAAATTTCATGTATTTAGAGAGTGACATAATGCTATTTGTCCCCCAGTGTATACTTACCACTTGTTCTTGGTGACAGAATTTTAGCTGGACGCATGACTTTCTACATATGACTGCATTTCTTCGACTGTCTTGCAGAAAATGTGCCACTGAAGTATGGTCTGGCCAGTGGGGTGTGAGCAGATAAATATGTACCTCTTCAGGACTGTTTTTGCTCTTACAGAGGGTTGTGCTCAAATCCTATAGTCCTTTTCTGCCTTTCTGCTTACTGGAAGATAACAAGAATTGAAGAAGTCACTTTGGCTCTGAGAAGGAAGTTATAGGTTGAGATGGTAGAGTCAGCTTACCTGCCCTTGCTGCTTACCTTGAACTGTTATGGGAAAGGAACATTCATCTCTATCTTGTTCAAGGCATTGTGATTTGGGAGTCTCTCTCTCTCTCTCTCTCTCTCTCTCTCTCTCTCTCTCTCTCTCAGAGAAAATAATGTTATATCTTAACATATACTTAATATGCTCATTTATAGTGCATTTATATGACTGATCTCTTTCTAACTTTATTATTCTCAAATATAAAAGTAAATATATAACAAAGGACTATTGGGTATGGCATAGGCAGTTGTGAAATGAGTTAATATTGATAAAAGCACACATTAGAAAACAAAATTTATAGGGAATGGAATGGAGCTTGATTTGAGAAATGGGCAGACATCCTTCAAATTTATTTTTGTTATACACAACTTTGTAAGTGACAGTTTAAATTATCTTAGAAAACAGACCTGGTCTTCAGAAGGCTCTGAAATATACATCTTTCTTTTTCTGATGGGATCCTAAATGGAGTTTCTCAATTCTTGCCAATGCTAAGTCAGTATTCATTTTCACCACCGAATTTTGAAATATAGAATGCATTAATCACTTGTACAGAAGCAGAAAAGATATGAACAAACTCGGATTGAAAAGTTGACTTCATGGCAATTTGTTCTCTGCGTCATATTTTTCCCTTCTTCTATCTGGGTTCAAATATGTCATTGTATAATTTAGAAACAGATGTAATTCCTCAGCTAAAGTGTCTTCTGCTCAATGCCATGTAGTTACTGCACCTGGTATGACTAAGTAAGCTCTTATCATAGCTGTACTTCCTGTGGAAAACAACTGTCAACTCTGGAGGAAAAAAAATGTGCTGCAGGCAATGTAAAGAAAAGAGGAAAATTTTAGAGTGGACTTGAAACTTGGAAGAAAGGAATGTCTTAGATTTTCAGTCTAATGATAGGCCCATGTCAGCTCCACCTTGGTGACTAAACCCTGATAGAAAAGACATAAGTGTCTTTCTGTTACGAAATGAGACCATTGGGAAATGAAGGACAGTCTTGCAAAAAAGATAGCCAAAAGGGGGAAGCCCTAAATTTTGTGTATGTACTCTGCCCAAATCTCTGGCTAATTCACAAATCGTAGATGTTCAAGATAGACTTCAGCAAAAGTTAAAATATTTGTATAAGATTTGAGCTGACATCCAAAAGAAGGTGTGCAGTTCTTGTCAAATGAAGCTAATTGCCCTCTAGAACTCAATTATTTTTAGAGGACTATAACAGAATCCAGAGTCTCCACAATGTAATATACACAATATCTGAGATACAATCCAATATTATGCAACATACAAGGAACCAAACATGTAAAACATTATCAAGAGAAAGAAATCGATCAATTGATAATAACCCCAAGGTGACCCTGTTGTTGGAGTTAGTAGGCAAGAAATTTAAAGCAGCTATTATCATTATGCTCAAGGATGTAAAGGATATGCGTGTCATAAATGAAAAGATAGGAAAGCTTGCAGGGAAGTAGAAACTCTAAAAAAGTATCAAGTGGAAATTATAGAATTGAAAATTACAACATCTGAAATTTAAAAGCCATCACTGGACGGCTTTAGTGGTGGAATAGAATTGACAAAGGGAAGAGTCCATATACCTGAGGATAGATTAATGGAAATCATCCACTCCAAAATATGAACAAAGCATTGGAGATTTGTGATACAATATGAAAAGATCTAACATGTATTTGGAAATCTAGAATGAAAAGAGAATGAGAATGAAATATTTTTTAAATGTGAAGGAACAATATTTCCTCTTTTATGGGTAAATGTTTTCACAAAATGTTTCTCCAATATAGTGAAACATAAATTTACAGATTCAAAACACCTCAGTGAACCCCTACCATTGCAAATCCAGAGAAAACCATGCCTAGGCATACCATAGTTGTGTTGGACAGTGCCCTTCTAAAACTGATGTCCTTTCTGGAACCTCAGAATGTGACGTTATTTGGAAATATGGTTGTTGCAGATGAATCAAATTAAGATGACATCATATTGGATTAGAGTGAACCTTAATCCAATATGCTAGTGTCTTCATAATAAGAAGAGAAGATGAGACAGAGACAGGAGAAACAATGTCATGTGATGATGGAGGTAGAGATTGGACTGATGCAGCTGAAAGCCAAGAACACCAAAAAATGATCATCACTACCAGAAGATGGAAGAGGCAAGGAAGGATTCTATTCAGAGTCTCAGAGGGAGGACACCTTGATTTTGGACTGCTAGTTTTCAGAACTGTGAAAAAATAAATCTCTGTTGTTTAAAGCAGCCCAGTTTTGAGTATTCTGTCACAGCATAACTAGAAAATTAATGCACTCACCTAAACACTTAAACCAAAGATAAAATCTTGAAAGCAGCTGAAGAAAAAATACATTATAAATATTTGTATGAAAACAAAGATGCAAGTTATTGCTGACTTTATATTAGAAACTATGGGCAAGACAGTGCAACAATATCTTTAAAGTACTGAAAGAAAAATATGCCAACATAGAATTCTATGTACAGTAAAAATACTGTGCAAAAATAAGGTGAAGTAATGATATTTTTAGAAAAGAAACAAAGCTAAGAGAATTAATCACAAATAATGCTACATTAAAATGTATGATGTGGCACGTTATCAATATGACAATTAATGTGATTCATCAAAATATGTTAGATTTTGAGCCCCACTCTGAATTACTCAAACAGTTGAATGCTTGTTATGGACTGAATGTTTGTGTCCCCCACTCCCCCCAAATTCTTATGTTGAGTCCCTAGCCCCCAGGGTGGCTGCATTTGGAGACGGACTTCTAAGGAAGTAATTAAGGTTAGTGAGGTCACAAGAGTCGGGTCCTGATCCAATAGGATTTGTGTCTTTATAAGAACAGACACGAGAGTGTTCTCTCCCTTGCACACATGCACTCTCTCTCTTCCCCTCCCTGCCCTTGCCTCCTTGCACCTGCATAAAGAAGAGGTTATATGGGCACATAGTGAGATGGTGGCCTCCTATGAGCCAAGAAAAGAGGGCTTAAAATGAATCCTACCTGGCTGGCACCTTGATCTTGGACTTCCCAGCATCCAGAACTGTGAGAAATGAATTCCTTCCCTTTCTCTTTCTGTTTCCCCTTCTCTTTCTCTTTCCCTTTCCCTTCCCTTTCTGTTTTCCTTTCCCCTTTCATTTCCTTCTTTTCTCTTTCTTCCTTTCACTTTCTTTCTGTTTCTTTCTCCCTCCCTCTCTCTTTTTCTTTTTCTCTATCTCTTTTTGTTTCCTTTCTTCTTATTGGGATGGTTCTCTATTTCCCAGGCTGGAATAACTCACTGCAGCCTCAAACTCCTGGGTTTAAGCAATCCTCCCGCCTCAGGATCCTGAGTTGCTGGGATTGCAGTTATGAGCCAGTATGCCCAGCTTGTGAGAAATTTCTGTTTAAGCCACTAGCCTGTGGTATTTTCTTATGGCAGCCTGAGCAGATTACTGCAATGTTCTTTAAGTTAAAATAAATTTTCCCTAAGCACAGCAAGCATTTCTATTAGTAAGTGGGAGGCTTCATGCATGCAAAAGTATTAATAGAATAGGCCTGGGAATGAAAGTGCCTGGTGTTCTATCTCAAACAGTCTACCCACTCAGGGAACAGCTGTGAAGCAGACACAGCACTTCTCCATTGTCTTCCTTCCTCAGTGGTACATGCTTGGTTTTGTTTATTTTTTTCTTAAACTAGACTAATCTCCTTTTGTGCTGATCCTACTCTCTGTAAAATCTCTTTTCTAGGAGCAATTATATAGTATCTTAAAAGCCTTTGGACGCTTGGATCATTTTGGAATGTACACCAAGAAAATAATCAGTGGTACACATGAAAAGGTTTTATTATAACTAATATATTTAAATAATCAGAATATATTTATGTATGTGTGCAATGTGTTTATTATATGCACTGTTTAAGTACATTGAGATAAACCCTTTTAATATAATGCTAAGCAGAATGCTGAGCACCTAAGAAGATGTAAATGATCAAAAATACATTTTTGTCAGTGATAATCTGATTTTTTTAACATCTTAAAAATTTTCCCTATTTTCTACAACAGCATGGAAAATTAGAAATGCCATCTTTAGCAGCTTTATTGAGGTATAAATGGCTTGCAGAAAAGTACACACATTTAAAATGTACAAGTTAATTAATTTTGACATATGTATAAACTCATGAAACCATCACCACAGTAAAGACAGTAAACTGTAATATCACCTCTAGAAATGTCCTTGGGTCTTTTTGCAGTCCCACCCTTCTGCCCTCCCTGACCTTTTTATTCCCAGGCAAACACAGGTCTGACTAGAAAATTAGTTTTTATTTTCTAGAATTTTAGATACATGGAATCATACAGTTTGTGCCCTTTTTATAGACTTTCTTCAATTAGCAGCATGATTATTTTGAGATTCATTCATGTTGGTTTGTGGATCAATAATTTATTCTGTCCTCTCTATTTCTTTTTTAATTTTGTTGAGTAGTATTTCATCTTCTGGACATGTTGTGGTTAATCTGGATTGGTCCCAGATTTTAACTGTTGCAAATAAAGCTGCTTTGGGCACCGTGTGCAACACTTTCTGTTGTTTTTCATGTCTTTGTGTAAGTCTCTATTTCCATCTAATATTTTTTCTTCTTCTGAATGACTTTCTTTAACATTTCTTATGGTGAGTCTGTTGGTGGGTGATGAATTCTTTCAGCTCCTGTATATGTAAAAAAGTCTACATTTTACCTTAGTTTTTGAGAGAGATTTTCCCTTCGTGTAGCATTCTAGGTTGCAGGATTTGTTTATTTCTTTCTTTTAGTACTGTAACAATGTTGCTCCAATGTCTTCCCACTTGCATTATCTCTGATGGGAAGTCTGCTGTCCCCTTCTGGTTGTTCCTCTGTATGTAACCTGCATCATTTCTGGGCTGCTTTTTTTCTTTACCTCTGGTTTGAATCGTTTGATTATGATGTGCTTTGGTGTACAGTTATTCATGTGCCTGAAGTTTGTTGTGTTAGATCTGTGGATTTATAGTTTACATTAAATTTTGAAAAATAAAAAGCTCAAATAGTTTTTCTGTCATTTCTCTCTTTTCTCCTTGGGGATTCTAATTATATATGTATTAGATTGACTGAATCTGCCCCACAACTCACCGATGATCTTTTACTTATTTTTTTACGTTCTTTCTTGCCCTGTGTTTCTTTCTGGATAGTTTCTATTGCTGTGTGTTCAAGTTCACTAAACTTTGTAGTGCTCAATTGCAATGGATCAACCTAATGGACTATAAAGTTGTATAGTCTGGCTAGTTAGAACAGATACTAGGCAGTGTCTGACCCTGGCCCTGGGTTCTAGTGCCTCTAACCTTTTTGGATGTTTCTTCACCTGGCCTTGGCTAGCATTTCTCACTCTCATGGTTCAGTGCTTAAGGAAGACTCTCTATAGAACTCAAACATTCTCTCTGTGCATTTCTAGCTCCAACTGCCTTGGTCTTCTGGGACTTCTGGCTCTGTCCCTCAACTCGGGGAGTCTGTTGGATTCTTCTGGTTTTTTCTTTCAGTCTTCAAACTCCCAGAAGTCAGTGTGCTCAGGCACTTGTAAGGCTTACCTCATTTCTGTCTGGTCACAGGGACATTTTCAGTTGTTACTGTTGTTTCATAATCTCGTCTGATTATTTGGTTTCTTCATGTGGGGGGATAAAGCTTGTTCTTACTACTCCATCTTGGCAAGACACAGAAGTCCCTAGTGTGGTATTTTAAACAAGCAAAACCACCCTATCTTTCCCTCATATGTCACTTTTCATATCTTTATTTTGTAAGATTTCTTTAACTTTGTGTTTAAATCTTCCGCTAAGATTTTCATTTCTGCTGTAAAGTTTCTAAATTCTAAAGCCCCTCCTTTCCCTGCTTTTCTTCCTTCCTTTCTGTCTTCCTTTTCTTTCTTCCTCTCTCCCTTTTCTTTTCTTCCCTTCTCCATTTACTCCTCCTCTGCATTCTTTCCCTGACTTTCTTCTTTTCCTGCTTCCTTTTTTCTTCTTTCTTTTCTCATTATTTAAGTTTCTTTTAAAATATATTTTTCTTGGATGCAATATCTGTACTTATTTTTCTGCCACTATTAATTATCGCTTCATTTACAGTGATTCCTGCAAAGTTTCAATCTTCTCTAAGGTGGGGTTTTGTTTATTTATTTTATTTGCATCTTCCAGTTGACATGGTTTTCTGGTGCCTTGGCAGCTGCTCACAATGCATGGGAAGACGAAATACTTTGTGCACAGCATTCTGTCTCATCCAGTGAAGCCTTCTTCTGGATTATTGCAGCAGACACCTCCAACCTCTTGATGTGTGCATGTAACCTATTCACTCTCTTTTTTTTTTTTTTTTTTGTCTGTCACCCAGGCTGGAGTGCAGTAGCATGATCTCGGTTCACTGCAACCTCTGCCTCCCAGGTTCAAACGACTCCCGTTCTCGGCCTCCTGAGTAGCTGGGATTACAGGCATGCACCACCATGCCCGGCTAATTTTTTGTGTATTTTTAGTAGAGATGGGGGTGTTACCATGTTGGTCAGGCTCGTCTCAAACTCCCGACCTTGTGATCCATCTGCCTCGGCCTCCCAAAGTGCTGGGATTATAGGCGTGAGCCACCGCACCCGGCCGAATGTTTGATATTTTTAAGAACCTTTCAGGTGTGGTTTTGCTTTTTCACTCTTTTCATCCTTTAAAGCACACATCTTGTTACAACTCTTCCATGGAAAATCTCTCTCTTTCAGGGCTAAGCAAGGCTGTCCTTGGTGTGGCTCTCAGACTGAATTCAGCCAGCATGGTGCTATCTGATTTTACTTACAACAAACAACTGTTCAGATTATTAGACAATGGAATGTGAATACCTTTGGAGTCACAATTTCTCCAATTCTCCTTATCTCTCTGTTGCTCTACAACTGTAAGGAGAGAAAAATAAGAATAAGAGCCTCCCTCAATACACAGGCAGACATACACACCTGGTGATCATCACTGTGGTCCCGCCTACCCTGGCACAGGTGGGTCAGACAAACAGGGTCTGATTCTGATTTACTTTGCCTGAGGGAGTCAACAAGGTTTCAGAGAGAGGGAATCAGAAAACCCTGACGTAAAACAGATATAATACATGTTAGAATGAATTACAATGGAGTTAACATTTCTTTCTTATTAGTGTTGTTAGTACTGTGTTTCTTGTCCTATTCAGTGGCATGCTTTGACCTAGTAATTTTTATACGTGGACTGATTTTCAGATGCATGTGGGCATAAATTAAATACTAAGCATCTAATGTGGACTTGTGTATTTCTTTTTTTTTTTTTTAGACCAAATCTTGCTGCAACCTCCGCCTCCCGGATTCAAGAGATTCTCCTGCCTCAGTCTTTTGAGTAGCTGGGACTATAGGCACGCAGCACCATGCCAGGCTAATTTTTGTATTTTTAGTAGAGACGGGATTTCACCATGTTGGCCAGGATGTTGTCGAACTCTTGACTTTGTGATCCTCCCTCCTTGGCCTCCCAAAGTGCTGGGATTACAGTCGTGAGCTACTGCACCTGGCCCGGACTTGTCTATTTCATTTGGAGACCTTCAATTGATCTAAATTTACTTTGCAGTTTTTCATTGTTAATTTTGAATTTCTTTAAACAAGTAAAATACTTAAGACATTTGTGTGGAAAACCTGTAACAAATTGCATTTGTTTCAATTCCTGATTGTGTTTTAGATATGCCGACTCTGTTTTTCTCTCTCTCTTTTTTAATTTGATAAATACTTAAACCAATTCAATTCAGAGAAAATACATTACATTTCCACTAGAGGGCGGAAAAGTGCTAATTTTGAACCTTTATGAGGGAGCTGTGCTTTTGCAGAGATAATCACTTCCCTCATTACACACAAACTGTGCCTGGAAAAACAACAGTAGTTTCTTTCATTTTTATTTAAATGTCTGCTCTAATGGGAAAACAAAGGACAAAACAGGGAACATTTCTAGGTCAAAGTAGCAAATCTTTAAAAGTGGCTAATTTCTTGCTTCAAGAATTCTAAATACAGCCCCAGGGTCAGAAAAATATTCAAAGGAAAACCTTAGTGATCATGGAACGCAATCTCTTTCTTTACTAGTTGTGAAAAATGAGGCCCATAGAGAGGCCTGCCCTGCCTAGGGTCATATAATTTGTTAGTAGCAGATGCGTGCGAGAATAGAAGTTCTGCAGTTCTTTTTCTAGTGCTCTTTATAATGCAGTATGGTCTCAGCATATCTGATGCAGCAAATGATATGTATATACACACACATTTTTTTTAGGTACATATATATGGATGCATATATTTTCTTCCATGTGAGGTAATGATTTGAAATTTGGCTTTAAGAGACATTCTGGGGATTTTATGTGTCCTTGTTTATTTGCTCTTAAAACCTCCCTACCCCTCGTCGTTGTAGAACTCTGGATGCACTGCTTATGTTGGATACAGCTAATGGGTCCTGCAAGGCCCAGGCTCTTGTAATTATTGAGCAATCGCCAAAATACTGTGGTTTAGAAAACACATCATAAACTTTTCTGTGGAGTCTCCAAAATTTTTATTAACATGCATGACATTAATGGTTGTGCTTATTTTGCCATAATTGAGGGTGTGTCCCATTTCTCTCAAATAAGAAGGCATTCAAGGGAGCTATCAAATTTCACTTTTGGCTGAACCTGGTCTGTAAGCTTTTCCAAACCTAATGCATTTATGCTCATCTTTGAGATTGAAAACATTATTTTCTGTATTTTAATTGAAGAAAAAAAAAATCCAAACACTCAATTTCTACATTCTGAAGCTGTAATTAAGAAAATATCCATCAATAAATGTGTAATTATTTTAAGCCATAAATTTTTTTTCAATATGTCCTATTGTAATAACTAACGATTGAAGAGTTTTCCTCATGCCTCCAAATATCCTCACTAGTATCTCTAGACTATTTCTACCTGAAGAGAGCTTGCATTAAAAATTAGGGTTAGGGTTAGGGAATTTGGAGATACATTTATAAGGTGAACTTTGGGCAGAACTGTGGTCATTTTATTAATTTTTAAAATTATTCATTCTTCCTCTTCTATGTGCATACATGCAAAGTAATGAGTGAAGGAACTTCTGGCTGCAAGCAGATGTAGGTATCACTTCTAACTGAGTTTGTGACCTCTGACAAGTTATTCCTCTTGGACTTTAGTTTTTTATTTGCAAAATAAGGTCAGACATGAGGAGGACCAAGAGCCCCTTTCTAGTGGGCCATGACTTTAACTGCATAAGAAGTGGAAGTCGGCCGGGCGCGGTGGCTCAAGCCTGTAATCCCAGCACTTTGGGAGGCCGAGACGGGCGGATCACGAGGTCAGGAGATCGAGACCATCCTGGGTAACACAGTGAAACCCCGTCTCTACTAAAAATACAAAAACTTAGCCGGGCGAGGTGGCAGGCGCCTGTAGTCCCAGCTACTCGGGAGGCTGAGGCAGGAGAATGGCGTGAACCCGGGAGGCGGAGCTTGCAGTGAGCTGAGATCCGGCCACTGCACTCCAGCCTGGGTGACAGAGCGAGACTCTGTCTCAAAAATAAAAAAAAAAAAATTAAAAAAAAAAAAAGAAGTGGAAGTCACTTATAGTCTTAAATGCCTTATAATTTTTAACAGGATCATAACACAAGATATGCTGTTTTATGCCATTCTGTTACTATTCTAATAACTAGGGAAAGCATGGTATTGGTATATAATGTGTTCCATAATGCATTGGTTTCCACAAAACCTTCCAGTAAATCAGTCTTTTGTAAAAAGACTTCACTTTATGTTCCCTAGGGAAATCGAAGTGACTTCTATGATGACTAAGGAGTGACCATTTCTATCACTCCCTCAGTCCAGCTCTCTTCCTTTCCCCTGAGAATGAACTGCAGTAATTGCTGCCTTGATCTTCCTGCTGACACAATGCTCTACCGCCCCCTACAGTCTATTCTTTGAGCAGCACCCAACACCATCCCTACTAAACTTAAAAATCAACTCACCCACCTGTTCATCATGCTTAGGGCTTCACTCAGGCCTTGGTTCAGGTCTCTATTCAGCATTGCTCTTACAAGGGGCCTTCTCTACTACTCAGTCTCAGATAGTGCTTTGTATCATTCTCCTCCCCTTGGCTCTACCTCCTTACTATTAATACCTACCTCCGTCTCTGTCTATGTCCATGGCCATGACTATGTCTGTACCACATCCATCATCATAACTGCATCTCTGTCTCTGATTACACCTGTACCTCTCTCTATATGCACAGCTCTGCCTGTACCCATGTGCATATCAATAGCCGAATCTTTATCTGTAATATGCGTGTGTTGATTTCTACTCCTGAACTGGAGTCTGCACTCCACGAAGGCGAGGACTTTGTCATTACTGTCATCTCAGTGTTTGGAACAATGCCTGGTGTATGTATACCAGGTTGGTGCAAAAGTCATTGTGGTGTTTAGCCATTACTTTTAACGGCAAAACCACCACAATGACTTTTGCAAAGGAGCTCAATAAGTATTTCTCAGATGAAGGTGCAAATGCTCCACAGTGTCAGTCAGACTTGACTGGGATTCAGATTGGGGCTCTTTTAGCTGTGTGATTGTGGATAAGTTATTTAATTTCCACGAGACTTCATTTTCTCATTTATAAATCAGAAATGTCAACATTTTTCTCAGAGGTCTTTTGTGAGGATAAAATTAGATATTATAACGAAAAAGAACCATCTCAGCCCTGGCCAGGAAAAGCTCCAAGTTGAGGTCAATCTCCTTCTCCTTCCTGCTGTCTTGTTGAGAACATCCAGATTTTTATGCATTTTCTGGCTTCAAAGAGAAGCACACCTCTTAATATTCACTGCTGGTTATTTTGAAAGTTGGAAAACCAAGACTTCTCAGCTGCAGAAGATGACATTAGATAAGCATAAGCATGGCTTTCCACAGGAGGGACCGTGCCAATGCAGAGCAGATTTACTTGACTTTAAGCATGCTGATGGTAAATGTTCCCCCCAAAGTCAAGAGCATCGGTGGTTTATTATTTAATTTTATTAGTAGACGAAAATGGACACTTAAGGACTGTATTTTTGCCACTAGAGAGCATCACCTTACGCATTTTCCCCATCACCTGACATAAGTGACACTATCTTATGAATTAAAACTTTGAAGAAGGCCTCTTTCTTTTCATGGTTAAAAGCCAAATACTTTTCCAATGGAGAATGCATCTCCCTTGGAAATAGTAACCATTCTAGTCAAGGAAAAGATGAGCACTAAGCATCTGCTACGAGTTTCATACACATCATTGTGCCTGTTGTTCACATCAAACCAAGCATCAGCTGCACGTTGATGTCGCATAACCAGCCCCAGGTCATGTGGCTGGTTACCCGTGGGTCCTGGAATCCATCTCGTGTCTGTCTGACTCTGGAGCCAGGAAAGGGCCCCACCACTGCTCTGTGATACCTCAGGTGATGCCGAGCCAGTCTCTACTGATGGTTCTATCAAAAAACACACCACAACAAAACAAAACCAAAAACTGAGAGACAGGATCCCAAGCGTGTGCAGTGTTACATTTGTGGAGTTCTTCGTTATTCACTAATGACTCCTTTATAAATCATTTCCGTTTTTCCCAACTATAAAGTCACAAGGTTTTATATCACTTTCCAGAGAAAGCAGAAGTTGGATGACTCTACTGAAGGTCCCGGTTAATAAGGAGCAGAGACCGGAATTCCTCCTTCTGATGGTAGACCCTTACTCTTTCCGCTATTCTCCATGGACTTTCTAGAGCTTTCATTCCATAGTTACAGTCTTACTTATGCATTTGCTGAGTATTTTCTAACAGACAGTCACTCTAGCAGCTGCTGGGAACACACAGAACCTAAACTAATGTGGACAAAGTATCTGTCCTCGCACAACTTATGTTCTGAAGGACAGAGACAGGCAATAAACAAATCAATGTGTCTTTATAGTAGAATGATTTATAATCCTTTGGGTATATACCCAGTAATGGGATTGCTGGGCCAAATGGTATTTCTGGTTCGAGATCCTTGAGGAATCGCTGCACTGTCTTCCACAATGGTTGAACTAGTTTACACTCCCAACAGTGTAAAAGTGTTCCTATTTCTCCACAGCTTCACCAGCATCTGTTGTTTCCTGACTTTTTAATAATTGCCATTCTGACTGGTATGAGGTGGTATCTCTTTGTGATTTTGATTTGCATTTCTCTAATGACCAGTGATGATAAGCTTTTTTAAAATACGTTTGTTGGCTGCATAAATGGTTCATTTAATGTGTTTAAATGTACAGATGTTGTAACACTAAGAAGTTGTAATGCTCTAATAAAAGCATATCTTAGGCTGGGCGTGGTGGCTCATGCCTGTAATCCCAGCACTTTTGGAGGCCAAGGTGGGTGGATCATTTGAGGTCAGGAGTTTGAGGCCAGACTGGCCAACAAGGTGAAACCCGTCTCTACTAAAAATACAAAAATTAGCCGGGTGTGATGGTGGGCACTTGTAATCCCAGCTACTCAGAAGGCTGAGACAGAAGAATTGCTTGAACCTGGGAGGCGGAGGTTGCAGTGAGCGGAGATCACGCCAGTCCAGCATGGGCAATGGAGACTCTGTCTCAAAAAAAAAAAAAAAAAAAGCGTATGTACATAATGTTCTTAGAATTTCAAATTTGTAATAATTTCTTTGTTTCTTTTAATTCAAAGATATCTACATGCTTTTAAAATCAATAAAGTTGCAATTAGCTGAAAAAAAATGCATAACATATCAGGTGGTGTAAATGCCAAAGACAAGTCAAGTTCGTGAGGGGATAGGAGTACATGAGGGACAGGGACAGGGTTGAGGCTTTTAACTGGGTAGTGGGAGAAAGCTGCTTTGCTGGAGATGTTTGGGTGGGTACCTGATGGAAGTGACAAAGCCAGCCAGGGGATTGGCAGGGTTAGAGCAGCAACATCAGCACAATTATTTACGGTGTCAACAAAACATTTAAAGAGCCGATTCTGTTTCCTAAATGTGAGGAGCTATCTGCTGCAGATCCAGCTGTGTTTCCTGAGAACAGGGAAGTGAACTGTAATGAACGTCAACCCCATTCCTTGAAGAAAAGCCCTGTCTGAGCATCAGGAAATGGCCGAGCTGGTGTGGGCTCTGCAAAGCGAATCTCACTCTGCCTGCTCTCTAGGACCCAGACCAAGCATGTTTTTGGTTTAAAGTAGTTTCTCTCAAAAGACTGCAATCTTCCTGGCAGATGTCACGCATTTTTATCATATTTCCCAGAACAGCTCAGATTCTCAAGGACCATATATGTGAATTATCTATAGTGCAGTTAAATGTCATGAAGTTGTCTAAGCCTTTTTAATTAATAGGATTCATAAGTGCTCACTGGAAGTCAGTACTGTGGAATTCATTTTTTTTCCTACTTGACATTTATGTAGCACTCTTTAACATTTAAAATATATTATCTCATTTTATTGTCGCAACAAGCCTATGAAGTAGTTGAATAGGAGATATATTATCTGTTTTTTCTACCTCTTTTCTTTCCTTTCCTTTGCTTTCCTTTTCCTTCCTTCCTTCCTTCCTTCCTTCCTTCTTTCCTTCCTTCCTTTTCCTTCCTCCCTCCCTCCCTCCCTCCCTCCCTCAATCCTTCCTTCCTTCCTTCCTTCCTTCCTTCCTTCCTTCCTTCCTTCCTTCCTTCCTTCCTTACTTCCTTCCTTTCAAAATGGAAAGTTAAATGGTATTTGATGGGAAGAAAACTGCTGGAATTCTAGTGACTTAAAAACAACAGGATATACTTTCCAATCATCAAAATTAACGTTTATAGAAAACATAATATTTGCTTGCTGGGAAGAGTCTGTGAGACAGCAACCCTTGCCATGGGAATGTAAAAAGATACAAATCTTATGGAAGGCCACTTGGGAAAATGCATCAGGAATTTTAAAAATGTGTTTACCTTTTGACACCATAATTGTGCTCCCCAAAGGCATCATTAGAACTGCAATAAAAGTCAATAAACCAAAAATGTTTATCCCAGCACTACTTATGAGAGCAAAACTTTGAATAAAGCAAATTACTTAACAACAGGCGAAGGTTAAATAAGCTATGATACTCGGCTTTGGTGGAACCGGACACAGTCACTGGGGACTACATTGGGGATATTCTACTCTCTGGAGGAGAGGTTAGAGAAAACTTGACTTTCTGGCATCTTACTTTTTGCCAAAACAATCTCCAAATCCCAGCAGTGGGGGCCAGTTTGAGATGCATTTGGGCTACAAGTACTGTCAGTGGCCACAGCACGCTAGACTTAGAGACAGGGCAGCTTCCTCTGTTTAGTCTGGTGGAATTTCTCAAGAAAGAGATGTTAGCACGAGGCCAGGCAGTGATGGCTGTGGGCGGGATAGGGTGGGGTCCCTGGCTGCATCTGCAGGTGCTTCATGGGGGCTTGTTTTCCCCTACAGGGAAAGAATCTGGAGCCCAGGGTTCCAGGACCAGGCAGGTCATCAGCTCACTGAATAAACGTGAAGACACTAGTTTACCACACACCTCTGCCATTTTCTGGTGGAAAAGAGTGTTAATATAAGCAATATTTCTATAGCTCTTAATTTCTGCTAGTCATAGTTCTAAGCACATTACAAATAGCAGCTTGTTTAATCATCAGGACAACCCTGCGAGGTGGGTAATGCTCTTCTCCCCACCTTACTGATCAGGAAACTAAGACAGAAGGAGGTTAAGTGCTTGCTGATGGGGTTCAAAGCCACACTTTTAAACTCCACACTCCACTGCCTCTCAATAAAAGATCTGTAAGTTCCCTCTCAGCTCTCACATCCAATGACTATAATTTTATGAGGTGAGTTTTCAGCCAGTATAGAAGAGTCTTGTTCTAATCCCTTAAATCAAACTGCAATTTGATTTCACTTGTCTCTTGTTCTTCCTTCTCTTAAGACAGATTTCACACCTGAAATCCCATTGTATTAATTACGGTGGATGTGGGTCTGCACGTGGAAGAGAAAAGTTGGGTTCTAGCTATACGCGGAGCTCATGAAAGATGTTTTAGCTCCTCGAGGCCTGCAGGAGCTGAGGTGGTGACTGACTGGCTCTGGGTTCCCCTCTCCTCAGGAGCTGAGGGGATGAGTGGGCTGGCTCTGGGCTCCCCATGCCTGAGGGACCCAGCTACTCTCCAGGTGCTTCTCGTCACCTCTGCTGAGTGACTCCAAACTGTTCTGTAAGCCCCGCCTTCCCTCAGGCTCACAGGAGTCCAGGTCAAGAAGGAAACACAGACGTACCTCCTCCCCTGCCCGCTTCTGTCCCCTGGGAGCTGGTATTTCCTTTGCAGCAGTCCATCCCCGTTTACCCCCAGGAGCCTGGAGCTCACACCGGGGTGAGCGTGAGCTCTGGTTTCTCTCCACTCCCTAGTTCCAGTCACCTCTCTGGAGGGGCATGGGGAAAACTATGATTTCTCTCCCCTGGGTGACTTCTGGGGGCAGCTCCTGGGGTTCTGAGACTTTCTTTTTCTCTCTAGAGGAGAGCACCCATGCTTCCTCCAACTGCTGCGGCAGAGCTGCGTTTCCTCAGTCCTGCTGTCCGCTTCCAGCCCCGCTCTGATGCATCTGACATCATTTCCTCATCTTGTCTCTGGATCTGGTTCTTCCAAGGCCTTAGTCCCTGTGTCCATGGTCCCTCTGTTCCTGGGCTCCCTGGAGTCCATTGTGAGTCCGAGTCCTCGCCTTCCGATCATCTGCCTCTGGAATGACCCTTGGGTTTGTCTTTCACTCTCCCTCCCTTCTGCCACCTTCCCGGTGCTTTCATCGGGCATCAGTCTTGTAGCTGTAGCCAGGAGCCACCAAGCCACTCCATTCTCTTCTCAGCTCCCGGAGTGTGATGGTTAATATTGACTGTCAACTTGATGAAATTGAAGGATGCAAAGTATTGTTCCTGGTGTGACTGTGAGGATGTCGCCAAAGGAGATGAACATTTGAGTCCACGGACTGGGAGAGGCAGACCCACCCTCAGCCAGGGTGGGCACCATCTAATCAGCCGCCAGTGCAGCCAGAATGCAAGCAGGCAGAAGAACATGGAAAGACCAGACTGGCTGAGTCTTTGGCCTCCATCTTTCTCCCGTGCTGGATACTTCCTGTTCTGGAACATGGGCCTCCAAGTTTTTCGGCTTGGGGCTCAGACTGGCTTCCTTGCTCCTCAGCTTGCAGATGACCTGTTGTGGGACCTCATCTTGTGATCATGTGAGTCAATTCTACTTAATAAACTCCCTTTTATACATACATCTATACTATTAGTTCTGTCCCTCTAGAGAACCCCGACTAATACACAGAGCAATCCTGGAAACAGCCTCACTGCCTCACCACTCCCCCGGGACCCTTCTCTTTACTTCCCTCTTTGACTTGTACTCTCCCTACTCGGCCAACCAGGCTTCCCACTGCTGGGGTTCCTCTGCTCCCGGGGACACTCAGGGTCTCACCCGTTAAGCCTGTGCCTCTCGTTGTCCCTGCTCATGCCAACCTGGGCTGCCTGGCTTCTCCCACTCCTGCCTCCTGTTCTTTCAAATCCCTGATCAAGTTTGGCTTCTGAAATGGACCCTTCTTCAGTCCCCTGGGCCAACTCAGCCTTCCCTCCTCCCGGTGTTCAGGGGACTGAATCAGCCACAATTTAACCTTTTGTTGGCCTTTGTTTCACATCTATTCATTACTTTAGAAATGTTGTGTTGTCGTGTGAAATAATGCGTCTACAGGCTATAAATTAAAAGACAGTGTAAAAGTAAGCGGTGAAAAGTGAGTCTCCCTCTGCCTGAATGTCCAGTCCCCATTCCTGGGGCTAATGTGCACTGTTCCTTGTGTGCCTTTACAGAAAAAGGCCATGCATGAAGTCACTATGCATATTCTATTTTTAATTTATTACTAAAGCACATGGCAGGTTACAGTGCAATTTTTTTCTATACCTTGTTTTTCACTTAAAATATAGCTTGGAAAATATATATCCACTTTGGGATTTTTTTTCACATGAACGTATAGCTACTTCACCTGTCTTCCCATCTGTGTAGTGTTTAATTGTATAGATCAATCTGAATTTATTGAGTGGATTCTTGACTGTTATTTCCAGTTATTAGCTAGAATCATCAATGCTTCCAAAGAACACCAGCATGTGTGTATGTGTGCCTATGTGTGTGCATACATGTATTTGTGTATCCTTATGATCATATCTGTAGAATAAATACATAAGAAAGTAACCACTGAGTCAAAGAATACATTCATTTTATTTATTTTTAATTTGTTCACAGTTGATCACCTTGGCATCCAAAAAAAGTTAAATTAACATAGTCACACCAACAGTGTAAAATATTCTCCTGTTTTAATTTTTGTGAGTTATATAAGCAAACAATCCCATAGCACTGTTTTAATTTGTATTTTTTAATATAAATGAGTGTGTACATTAGTTTCTGTTTCTAAACCTTTTGTATGTCTTCTGTCTCTTCACATACTCTGCTTATTACCCTACTGGGTCACTGTCCTTCTAGAATACCGATTGATAGAGATTCCTTTATATATTTACATACAGGTCCTGTGTCTTTTGCATTGTACAAATTTTCCAATTGTAACTTTATGTTATTTTTTTTCCTGAAGAAGTGTTACATTTTTTATGTATTGAAATGTATTAATCTTTTCCTTAATGGCGTCTGACTTTCATGCTTTGTTTAGAAAGTTTTCCCAATTCTAAGATACTTTTTTATGTCTTAATTTTCTTTTAGTTCGTGATGTCACCTTTTACTTCCATTTTGTAATCTATCTGAAATTATTTTAGTGTTAAAATATATGCCAATTTTTCTCTTCACCTCTCTCTCATGACTGATTTTGATGGCAAGAACTGCATTTTGCATTTGAAATCTACTGAAGATGCAGTAACATGTTTGGCGAGTACATGGCACTAAATACTTACTTGCTGCAATGTACCCCTAACATGTAGGCACCGCTAGCGTAGAGATAACTGTTGCTATTCACTTTACCATGTGCTGAGCAAACTCTCTAGAAATTTTACCCATTTTAAATCCCACAACCCTGCAAGGTGTGTATTTTTATCTCTATTTAATGTATAAAAGTCAGAAAGATCCTGAGATCACACATCTTAAAACTGGTCTCACAGAGGCAAGACCTGAACCTGAGTTGTGTGTCTTTGGAATTCTGAGGTTTTCCAGCCTCTGTTCCTGCCAGTAAAGGTGGAAGGAGGGGTTGGATGATGCATGGATACATGGAGTAACCTCTTTTCGGTCCACTAACTGGAATTTATAGTCCTAAAGGTTCGGTCTTTACATTAAATATTTTTCTGAATTGGATTTAAACCTCTTCACCATCTACTGAGCCTGATGAGGTAAGACTCATAAATGTTGCATGTTGGCTTCTGTCCCGGTGCGGTAGATATGGGCACTTTACAGTGATAATTTCCTCCTAATTGGTTGTAACTAATGCACTGCCATTCTGGAATTTGTCACTTACCGAAATGTACCTTAGCAAATGGACCGTGTTCTCCATCTAAATGTAAATTGACACACACTAAAACACAGCTCAGCAAGAGCCAAGTGGAATTGAGAAGAAAAAGGGGACCTGAAGGATCTGCCCTAGTGGGCAGTAGTTGACCTGGTGAGCGGGCTGCCTCCTACTAAATCTCTTCTGGGTGAGACAGGACAGCAGAAAGGGCCTGGAGTTGGGAACCCAGAGACTGCTGGAGAGGCCAGCCAGTGCTGAAAGTCGGTGAGGTCTCCTGCATCTGCCTTTCCTCTTCGTGGGTCTATTTTCTCATAAGAAAAATGAAGAGGCTCCATTAAATCTATGGTTTCAAACTCTGCTCTGCAGAGGTCACTTGGGGCTGTTATAAAGAAGGACCCCACGCTGGCAGAGATCAAGTCCTCTTCTCCGACCCACCCGCACAGCCCTCCGCTTCACCTGTTTTATATCTTAGGGCTGCATGGATAACAATATCTTAAACACCAAAACTGGGGCTCTCCCTGGTGCCTCCAGCTCTGACATCTGAGATCTTCCTGAACAAATGCTTGTGCTCCAGCCACAGCACCAAGCCTCACTGTGCTCCTGTCCTGATGACCAGTGAGCACGACAGACCCAGCGTGTGTCCTGCCTACTGGTTTCCAGACCCTCCTTGCCAGCCAGGAGATAAAAACAGAGGTGCAGGAGAGGTATCGAAGTCAAGACAAGCCAGTGGGAGTAGCCTTGGTTAGTCTTGGCACCCACAGGAGCAGGTCAACACGCCCTCATGGAGCAGCCAGCCCATCCCTTGTGAAAAGAACTCATGTAGCAGAGGGTGATGGGGGCACCTGTGTCCCTGTGCAGAGCTTCCAGGCCTGGCGGAGGTTGAAGACATGTGCAGCACCTGCCTGCCCCAGCTGGTGGACTGTGGGTTGCTGTCCTGGGTTGGAGAGGCGTCCATATTCAGGCAGGGTGGGTGAGGAAAGCAAGCATACCGAGGAATTGAGATGACACATGACACTGTTAGACGGAGGGGATCTTTGCTTTCTTTTTGTTAAACAAACCAGAATGTCAATGAACTCATCCCTCCTTTTCTTTCTCTGTCTCTGTCTGTCTCATCTCTATTCTCCTGAGCTGTGATTTAAGTGCTCCAAGGGTCTGAAGGTTTGCACACCAATGTGGTAAAATGGCACACATAGCATTTGTGTCGGGATGAATTCTCACTTCCTTGGGGCAGGGCTGAAACCCTCAAGCTTGAAAGAGCCAGACTTTGCAGGAGAAACACACTTGGAAGTGAGAGAGTGAGAAGAAAATAAATTCAGAACGATCTTCAAGGAATCTCATCTCTGCCTTTTACAAGCCGGTGGGAAGTTACAAGCTGAAGTAATTTACAAGCAAATGACTTCACCTGTCTAATTGTCATTTTCCATATTTGTTCTAAGGTGATGTAGATTAGCTTTGGAACCCTAATGCTGATACTAGTATCTACCTTCTAACTTTGTTTTAAGAATTCTTAGAAAACTACTCGTCTTAGCTAACACATCTGAAATATTTGTTCATTAGATGAAAGTGATTATTTTGCCCAGGTTAGCATACCTTTTAATGACTTTATACATGTGTGGTGTCATTGTTATCATTTAATATTGTATTCTACTTCCCTGTGGCAGACAGAACCCACCATGCACACACGGGTGTGTCAGCATGTAATTTCCTTAGACTCGTGAAAAGGTCAAAGAATACAATTTTGGAGAAAAAGTTAAAATAACTGTTTAAGTCTCAAAGGGCAGAAATTGAAGTCTACCTTCAAAGTCTTATCTTTCCTCACTGCCTTTTCCAGGAACTATCCAGCGTTTAAAGGAAACCTTTCCATATCAAAATTCAGAAGTATGTGTGGGCACCAGAATGAGATCTTGGGCTCCATCACTCATTTCTTTAGAAATGGCACTTCCTGTGGGTCATTTCCTCTCCTGAGAGGTCAACCTTTTGGGTGTAATGATTCTGAAGTTCATTAGGTTCCAAAGTAAGTTCTTTGATTCTCTTCCATCTGCACCCTGAGTCCATGGCTTCTACACGAAAATTAAGAGACGTGGTTTGACAAGTCCAAGCTTATGATGGAGAAAATGGGAAGAGATATTTGAAGTTGAAGTGGTCTATCATTAGGCCCTTTCTCAGGATCTTTCTGATGACTTGAGTTCATTTCTCAGCCTATAGTAAAGCTCTACATGCCAGTTTATATATGTTTTAACTTATTTTAAGTTCAGGGGTACCTGTGCAGGTTTGTTATACAGGAAAACTTGTGTGATGGGGATTTGTTGTACAGATTATTTCATCACTCAGAAATTAAGCCCAATACCCATTAGTTATTTTTGCTCATCGTCTCCCTCCTCCCACCCTCCACCCTCCACCCTTTGATACGCCCCAGTGTGTGTTGTTCCCCTCTATGTGCCCATGTGTTCTCATCATTTAGCTCCCACTTATAAGTGAGAACATGCAGTGTTTGGTTTTCTGTTCTTGTGTTAGTTTGCTGAAGATAATGGTCTCCAGCTGCATCCATGTTCCTGCAGAGGACGTGATCTTGTTCTTTTTTATGGCTGCATAGTACTCCATGGTGTGTATGTACCACATTTTCTTTATCCAGTCTATCATTGATGGGCATTTAGGTTGATTCTATGTCTTTGCTAGTGTGACTAGTGCTTCAGTGAACATACAGGTGCATGTGTCTTTATGATACATGATTTATATTCCTTTGGGTATATATCCAGTAATGGGATTGCTGGGCCTAATGGTATTTCTGTGTTTAGGTCTTTGAGGAATCACCACACTGTCTCCCACAATGGATGAACTAATTTACACTCCCACCAGCAGTGGATAAGGGTTCCTTTTCCCCGCAACCTCACCAGCAAGCTATTAGTTTTTGACTTTTTAATAATCACTGATCATTAGAGAAATGCAAATCAAAACCACAGTGAGATACTTATCTCACCCTAGCCAGTTTGTATTTTCTGTGTTGGAAATTCTATACTTCTAGTTTTCCAAATACTCTTTCTTTGGGCAGCGTGTGACTCAGCCCCAGTGATGTGTGTGTCGTGTGGTGCTGACCTGTGGTGCTGACAGGCAGGCTCTGAAGACAGGTGCTGTGGCTCCATTCAAGACGTCACCATTTTCTATGAAATCAAACTCATTTAAGACTGACAAAACGTCTCTGCTAAATTTTCAGTTTCAGCTATCATACGTTTAGTATCCAAAGTTTACATTGCTCTCAGCATGCCCCCTGTCGTTTAAGGAACTTTAATTGTGGTAAAACACACATGAAAATTTTACCATCTTAAGACTTTGTAAGTGTTAAATTCAGTCGTGTTAAGTACATTCACAGTGCTGTGCAACTAACCCCCAGAACTCTTTTCAACTTGCAAAACTGAAACTCGGTACCCATTAAGCACCAACACCCTACCCTCTCTCTATTCCCAGTCCGAGGTGACCACCGTTATACTTTCTGTCTCTGAGAATTTGCATCATATCAGTGGAACCACACAGCATTTGTCTTTTTGTGAGCGGCTTGCTTCACTTAGCATAATACTGTCCAGGTTCATTCATATTGTAACACGTGTGAGAATTTCCTCTTTTTGAGGCTGAATACTGTTCTGTTGCATGCATGTTGCATGTTTTGTTCAAGGACGAAAGCTTGAGTTGTGGCTGGTTCCCACCACTGTGCGGAGCGCTGCCTGAGCATGGTGTGCACCTGCTCTGCTCCCCACCCTGCTCTTCCTCTGTGGATGCAGCATCTGCTTTGTCATCTCTTCTCTAGCAGGGGATATTCATGACCACCTTTCTGTCCTTTCAAAGAAGATATTTTTCTTGTCTTCATTCTCTCATTTTTTAAGGTTCCTTTTTTCACTTTTTTCTTCTTTCTGTCTTTCCTTGTTTCTTCTGTGTGGGTTGAATAGTGGCTTTCAGAAAGGTAAATCCGAGTCCTAACTCCCAGAACCTATTATCATGTTTGGAAAAGGGGAATACGCAGACATTAAGCTAGGGATCTCAACAGAAGATCATCCTGGATTATTAGGGTGGATCCTAAATCCAATGACAATGCCTTCAGAGGATGCATGGAGAGCAAGGAGGAGGCCACGTGGAGACAGAGGCAAGGACCGGAAGCCAGGGGACATCCGGAACCACCACAGCTGGAAGAATCAAGAAACGGATTCTCCCCTAGAACCTTGTGGGGGAATGGGATTCTGGCCTCCAGACTGACACTCTGATTTAGGATTCTGGGCTACAAAACAGCAAGAGAATATATTTCTGTTGCTTTAAGTGACCAAACTAGTAGTCATTTGTTAAGATAGGCATAGGATACTAACCCTTCCTTCCTTCCTTCTTTCCTTCCTCCCTCCCTTTCTTCCTCCCTCTCTCCCTCCCTTTCTTCCTTCTTCCTCCCCACTCCCTCCCTCTTTTTACCTCTCCCTCTTTCCCTCCCTCTCTCCTTCCTTCCTTCCTTGCTTCCTTCCTTGCTTCCTTCCTCCCTCCCTCCCTCTTCCTCCCTCTCCTCTTCTCTCCCTCCCTCCCTTTCACCTTCTCTCTTTTCCTCCCTCCTTCTCTCCTCCGCTTCCTTCCTTCCTCCCTTCCTCCCTTACACATCTAATCACATGTAAGTGCTGGGTAAAGCAAGCAGACGGCAGCTCTCAGGATGGCTGTGTGTGCTCCTGGGTGGATGCAGTGGGGTTGCTTTGTGCTGCTCATGGGGACTGGGCAGGAACCTAGCTGTTCTGTCCACAGGAGCGTCCTCCATCTGTTGCCTGATCTCTGGTCAGGGCACGGGTGGCGGGGCCCCTTGCTCTGTGGGCAGACTGTCATGGGCTCCTCCCATTTTGTGTGTGATGCTGTCTTCTCCGTGGGGCTGCTGTCCTGGCTGCAGGCTCCTTTTGTTCAGCATATCTAGTGACCCCCATGTTTTCACAAGGGTGGGGCAGGGCAGCTCCCCTGTAGCTGAGGTTGGAGGAAGGCCCTGGGAGCCGCATTGCTGCTTCTAGTAATTCCTCAGGGGATGAGTCCTGGCCCGCGGGCTCTGAGCTGGGGTCTCAGGTTTCCTGCTTTGCCTGAGTCAGGTGTTGCTTCTTGATGCTTCTCAGCCTCTAAATTTTTCTCTCTGATGTTGTCTTCTCTCCAGTTCTTTTTGTCCTCTAAAGTCTATGCCTTTTAGATTTATCTCTTTGTTGTCGTTTTAATGGGATTTTAGGAGGGTAAGGATGTTCAATCTGCCTCTTTAACCCAAAGCCCTGAGCTCTTTCTATAAAAGCTAATTTTAATCCTTTGAACTGACTAAAAGGAAGAAGCTAAAATAAATGTTGAATTTGATATGGGAACGATAACTGTACAGGAAGGGAAATGGCAAAAATCAAAAGCATCCGGCATTATGATTGCCTCATAAGTATCTTGGAATTCTCATCCCACTTAAGAAAGAGAAGGAGGGCGTGGAAAATGACACAATGCAGAAAGAATAGACTCACACTTGAAAATTGATAGGTCTGAAAATCAATAGGTCCTGCATAGGAATATACCTTTAAAAAAGAATTCAAATGCTGCATACGTACATCCACCTCGAAAGGTGTGTTAGGGCTGGCTTGTGCTGGTGCAAGGCCACTGAGCACCTCCTGGCTCCTGACCTGTCACCTGAAGCATTTACCCCACAGCAGTGAACAAATGTGACAAAGGAGGGTTCGCCCATCCCCCGCCAGCTGTTGAACATTTGCCAACACATCACTGCATGTCATATGTAAACAGACGGACACACACACCACTCGCACACACACACTGCTTATGGGGCTTAAGTGTAAGTCCGTGAGCATGATCTCTCTTGACGATTTCTGCTTTGACACAGGCTTTCTGGCCACCTAGGCCCGCATCATTCACACCTCTGAGCACGCCTTCTGTCCACCTCTGTTTCTAGCCAGTGCCTGGGCTTGCACTGACCCGGCGGGTTTTTCTGCGTCCTTAGGGCCTGGCTCGGGGATCTTTCCCTTCAGGGACCCTTTTTGTCATTTTCAGGCAGAGTATGGGTCTCTCCTCTGTCCAGGCTCTGCTCGCCTCCCTCCAAGCCCCTGTATTCTGGAATCTTGTGGCTCCCTCTTGGATCCTGAGCTTCCTATAGCACTTGTCCCCAGCACTTGGCAGGGATCCTGTTTCTCAACATTGCTCAGGGTCGGTTAAAGGAAGAAGTGAGCACACAATAGTCCCCTGGGTCAAGTGGCAAATGCAGAAGTAGCACAAACCTTGCCCTGGGGTAGCCCCAGGCCTCCAGGCTGGCTTTTTACTGGAGATGCCTAAAAGGCTCAGGGGAGCCCATGCATCCCCAGTCTTGGTGACTGCCCCATCCCAGCTGGTCCCCAACAGCACAACCCTTGGGAAGTTGGCACTGATTTCCTAGTCTGCGACCTTCTGTCCACTGTGCCGTTTATGCCAGCCAGCTTGGCCAAGGCCCTCTCTGCAGGCTCTCCCTCCTGTTGTGCCCCACAGCCTGTACAGAGTGACATCAGCCAGGGCAAAGATATGGAGAGGTGGCCGTGCAGCCCCTGCTGTCACACAGAAGCTGAGCCCCCGAGAATGGTGGTCATGGGGAGACGGGTCGGAGAAGCAGTGACAAGCCATCTCCGGATGTGGTGGGGAGCAGGAGCCTTGGTCCAAGGTGTGCTGACCACTGTTCTTCTCTCTAAACGCTCCATTCAGATTTTGAAGTAAAACATGGCTAGGGATAGTTATTTGTCATGTGAAAACTGAACTTTAGCTCTGAACAGAAAGAAATACATGGAAAGCAACTTGCTGCTGACCTCACTTTTCTGGGTCTCCGCCTAGCAGGGCTTCCCAGACGGCCTGCCTCTCACACCGCCTTGTCGCCGCGCTCACTGCGCTGCTCTGCCACCGTGCTGCTTATGAGAGGCCCTGTACAGCAGCAGACAGCCAGGCCCCCAGGACAAGGCCACCTGCTGCCACGGCTCTGGAATAGAGTGTGAAGCCGTTGGAACCAGTTGTCCCTTCAGAGACCTGGCACTCACCTGCGTGCAGGTGACTACAACATATGCGATGCCCTTGCTGGAGGAACAAAGCACACCTTTTTAGGGGTCTCCAGAAGAGGCATTCGGGTTTCCCTCTTGTTTTAAATCATTTTCTATAAACTCTGTTGTCATGATCTTTCTTTGCATCTTTCTCACTCATGAGTGTCCCTAACCAGTCTTCACGGCCCCCTGCACATACAGACCCTCTCCGATGCACACGTGTATCTGATCTTCCACACACAGGGAAACCTGTGAATATAAAGGGAGGGTATTTCATCTGAGAATATGACAATAGCTAACATTTGTGTAGCACTTTCCATGTGTCAGGCATTTTGTAAGCCCTTTACCTCTATATACTCACAAATTCTTCCTGCACCTCTACAAGTTAGTATAATTCTGATTCCCATGTTACAGATAAGACCCCTGAGGTGTGGAGAGGCCGAGTCACTTGCCAAAGAGCAGCACAGCTGCGACAGGTGCACTGGCATGGAACCCGGGCTGTGTGGCTTCAGAGTTTCTGTTCTTCACGTCACATTTCTATGGTCATTCACTGAGTGTCCCAGCTGACTGTACCCCTCAAAAAGATGTAGAAACCCTAGCCCCTAGGACCTGTGAATGTGACCTTATTTGGAAATAGAGACTTTGTATATGTAATTAGTTAGCATGAGGTAATTAGTGTGGGTCCTAATCCAGTAGGACTATGTTCTTACAAGAAGAGAAGACAGAAGCACATAACGAGAAGAGGGGCCATGGGACAGCAAAGGTAGGAAATCAGGGGGAGACAGCTGTGAGTTCACTGCTGGCTAGGACGAGGCAGCTGTGAGTTCACTGCCAGACAGGGAGAGGCAGCTGTGAGGGCACTGCCAGTCGAATGACAATAGAAATGTGATGTGAAGAACCCAGATTCTGAGGACAGACAGCCCAGGTTCCAAACCGGTGTGTGGCTACTCCCAGCTCTGCTGCCCTTGGCAAGTGACGCAACCTCTCCATACCTCACATATCTCATGCCAGGGATATCCAGCAAACATCAGAGGCTAGGACAAGGCAAGGAATGATTCTCTCCCATGGGTTTCAGAAGGAGCGTGGCCCGGCTGATTTCAGACTTCTGGCCTCTGGAACCATGAGAGGAAAGATTTCTGTTGCTTAAGCCACACAGTTCATGGGACTTTCTTACAGCCATCCCAGGTAGCTGACACACTGAAGGCTGCCCTGAGCCAGGTCCTTTCCCACTCACAAAGTCACCTGGCCACCAGAATGCACCTGCAAGTTGAGTACATCCTCAGCCCCATTTCACAGATGAGGAAGGTGAGGCACAAAGTCACTCAACTTTAAAAATTTGAACCAAAGCTTGTCTACTTCCAAGAATTGTGCTCTTTTTGTAACATTCCTTCAAATTCTTGCTGTGTTACTTTCATAGAATGAAATAGCAATTTTATTATATGTGCCAGTAGAAAATCCACAGAATTTTCATTCTCCAGGATAATTTCTTTACTCTTCACTTAAAATTTACTGATCATTTATTATGTGCTAAGCCTGTTGTGGGGATAAAAGAAGCGAAGAGGTAGTCCTTTCCTTCAGGAGCTCATAACCTAGCTGGGAGACAGACCTACAAGGCGCTGACAGTGCTATGGTGATATTGCTCCCGTGGAATCAGGAATAACTAATGCATGCTAAGAGGGAAGAGGAGGCAACTTTCATGAAAGATGGAGGACATACTCAGAAAAGGAGTAGCCCTTGAGCTTTAGACGAGAAGATGGATTTAGGAAGACAGCCTGGAAAATGGACTTAGGGGATGCCAGTGGGTGGAGTCATGGGAGCTCCTGGTGTGAGTGGGTGCTAGTGGTGCCTGGTGTGGCTGGAGAGAGGAGAGGCGGACATGGAAATGCTCCTGTGTCCTGGACGCCTTCCAGGGCCATGCGAGGTCATTCCGAGGGATTCTGTTGGTAAGGGTTTCCTGGGTGCACTACTCTCTAATCTCTCCGGGGGCTCCTAAGGAGGGGATGGAAGAGATGGTTGGCAAAGAAGAGCCTCCAGGCAGGCAGAAAGTCAGGTCTCCGGCCGTCCTCCCCAAGCCAAGCACAGCAGCCCCATCTGGATCTGATTTATTCGAGCTCCCACTGCAAGTTTTCTCCTCCTCCTCCTTTTTCTCTTCCTCCTCCCTCTTATTCTTATTTCTCTCCCTTCCTCACTCTTTCTCTTTGTACCTCTTCGCTGCCTCCTCCCTCCTCACTTCTCCCTCCCTGTCTCCTCCCTCCTCCTCCCCTCTCTTCTTTGACAAAAGCGTTTTTTGGTCTAATGGCCTAACTAAATAAAAAAATAGCATTCCTACAGTTTACAAATGACCGCCACAGAGCATGACAGAAGACCTCCCGATAACAGAGATGTTCTAAGTAGCACTTTGAAGCTGCTCATTAAGCTTTTATGTCATGGTCCGTTGTACACATAGATCACTACAGCTCCTTACGCTAGCCTCCCAATTCTCTGCTTTTAACCCTAATATGTTCTGGCTCCTTTCTCGATGATAATTTTTTGGCTGTCATTTGTGAATGACATCATTAGAAAAACTTTGACAAGAATTAAATTTCTGTATCTGTGTTCACCGTGGCTTCTTTGACTACTGAAATGGCCCAGGGGTGGGGTTCCTGGACTAAGCATGTGCAGGGCGAGGCTGGCCCTTCTGCTCTGGATCTCATGAGGAGGCCAGTTATCACGTTCCAGATAAACCTTGAATGGGAGCATTTCTTTTGGACCAAGGTAAGAACCCCATTTATGTGCTTCTTACGTTCATGCACACTTTCTCATTGAACCCCACAGTGATAATGTTAGGAGGGCTTTATTTTTGTTTTATGGATGTGGAAACTGGACACAGGAGTGCTCAACAGTGGAAGTCAGATGCTGCGTATAGTAAGTGGGGAAGTGAGAGCTGGAGACCATGGCTCTGAAGCTGCGTCTCTGCTCCCCCTGCATCCTGCTAGGCCTGATCTTTTCTCTGTCCTCCCCTTCCTGTTCACCCTAACCTTGTAGAAGAGTTCCGTCATTGATATTAAGAGCACTTTTCACAGCTAATCAAATATTGTGACTCACTTTGATTACCCCTTACCAGATAGAAGTTTCACACTAGAAATGGTGAAAGGTGGCCTCATCGTGGTAACAAGGTTGGGATGGGGGTGAGGGTTGGAGGCATGGAGGTAAAGGGGGTCAATCCTTGCTTCTCATATTTTACCTTATAGCAGGCAGACTATGCTGTGATTTGGGGTTCAGAAAATTTGAGTCCCTTATTTCCAAGTAAGATTCTTACCCACAGGGACTTCCTGATACCATGACCCCGAAGCCCATTCAGAACAGTCTGAGCTACGCTCACCAGGCAGGAACAATGAAGTCCTGTGGACAAAACAGAGGCTTTGGGACCTGCAGAGCGAGGTTCCAGGGACCCTGGCTGGGTACCCTGGGTGAGTCATTTTATTCCCCTGAGGCTCCATTTTCTCATCCGTAAAGTTGGGAGGATAACATCTGTATTCCAGAAAAGTTCAAATGAGATGAGTGAGGGAACGTGTCTGGCCCGGCAAAAATACACTTTTCCTCCCAGTCATACTTGTAAACAGTGTCACAGGGAGGCCCCAGGTAGTGCGTACGGATCTGACCTCAGGAAATGTATGATCTGTTTAATATGATTAGATACCTGCTCTGAGAATGTTCGGAATTACAGATTTGAGATCAGAAAGTTCAAAAGAGTCCATGTTATAAAATTTTTGCTTGTTTCCAAACTTGCCTACACAGGGACAAGTAATTATTTAAAAAGATATTGAGATTCTGAGTTCAGAAGAGACATGTCTTACCCGGGGCTTACTGGGAGAGGAGCCAGTTACCTGCTAGCCACTGAGGTTTCAGGTCATTTGCCTGTGGAAGACGGCCCCATTGGGCTGATTTCTCTTCATTGAATTTCCTGGTGCGTCCAGTCCCTGCACGCCCTCTGCCTCTGGACCCTTGAAGGGAACTGGGAATCTGCCAGTGGCAAGAGAGGGAAGTCCTTATCCATCACAGCCTGGCTATCTGGGAAGAAGGGAGAGGCAAAGGGTGTGCCTCTGGGTCTGGGACAGGAAATGTGACCCAGGGTGGCTGAGCCAGCCCAGCACCAGCTCCTGTCTGCGTGCCTCTTGCCCCCTCTCTGTAAGGAGGCATTCATGAAATCTGGGAGAGCCTGTTAGGCCAAAAATACTAGCCGTGGAACGCGAGGCTTAGGGAGTGAGTGGTCTGTAACCTGTGGAAAATAGGTGTGATCTGCGTCCTTCCCATCCTCTGCCCCAACAAGGAGACTTGGTGCAACTCCCTTTAAATACACACTCAAGGCAGCCCACACAAGACAGCCGGGACCAAAAGACTTGCTGGGGCCTGACCACGACACTGGCAGCCTCACTGGCTTTGTCTAATGAGTGAGCCCGCTCCAGTCTTGGGATACAGAGACTCATTCATTTATTCATTTCATTTCATCCATTTCCTTTCTTTAACAGATGTTTTCCGAACACTTATTGTGATGACACCTGGGAATAAGTGAGTAAAATAAATAAAAGAGAGCCTACGATCCCAGGAACTTACACTCAACTGGAGAAGGCAGAAAGGCAAATAAATCCTCAGAAATCAATATAAAAGAGGAATCTGGTGCTACTTTTCAAAACAGGCAATGGAGCTGGAAATGTCTAGGGAGCAATGGGAAGACTTCACAGAAGAGGGGTGAGCTGCCTCTGAAGGAGCCCGGGGTGAAGGCAGAAGCAGGAAGACAGGCCGAACAATGTAGGGAGTTTCAAATCACTGGGTGGTTCCCACCTGGGCCAAGGGTGCAGCCCTGCTGCAGAGGTAGACGAGAGACACAAGGCAGGGTCAGATTCTGGAAACCTTTGTAAACCATGCTGAGGAGGCTGTTCTTTGCTTCCAAAGAAATACTGTAACAAGAGACACAGAGGAATAAATACAATTTCCCGTGGAGCCTTGAGCACTCTGGCTAATGAGTGGTGGTTTACAGGCTGGGCAGAGGACCTGAGAGCCCAGCGAGGAGCCAATCGCAGTCTAAGAATGGCAGGTGAGGCTGGGCCCCCCAAGGGAGGTACGGTGCAGATAAAGGCAGGCATATTCAAAATGTCTTAACTGAAAAAGCGCACGTATGTCGACTCCATACTTTGCTCTTAACTTTGAAATTTAGATGTGTGGATGTAACATTTGATCAAACGTAAAGAGTGTTGTCTATTTAATTTTTCTAGTTAGAAGTCCTTTTGGCTCCGAGCATCTGAGGAAATGACAGAGGGACATGAAGCTGTTACTCCGAGAGACTGCGTGAAAATCTCATTAATTTAGAACACAAGAGACCAGACAATGGATTTGAAGTTAATTAGGTTTGCAATATGTGAAAATATTGCTCAGAAATATAGGACATCTTGTTGACCGAGGAATCGCCATTTATTCTATTAATCAATATAATGTTTTAGGTAAACTGATAATGACAATGATACTTCCTATATTTTGGGGCAAATGATTAGGTGGTTTGGGAAATATATTACTCCTTGCCTGGTTATATTGATGAAATTCATCAGATTCTTGCCTATGTTGATAGCCTTAGATTGTATCTTGGCACCCATCAAATTCTAGACTCTAACAATGTTTTTCTTTCCTTTTTGAATCTTGACCAACCTGATGGTTAGTAAGATACCCCATACCTTGCCCTTACATTTACTGATTCCTAAAGATGCATTATTGTTCTTATTATTTTTCACCTGAAGATCTTTCATCCTTCCTTTAAAAGTGGCTTGTGTGTATCAGAGAGCGCTTGACTTCATCTTTTTTTTTTTAAAGACCTTGTCATTTGCATTCTATTTACCACTAATACAATCATTCTAATAGGTTTCCTTGACACTGGCCTTCCCCTTAGGTGTGTTCCGGCAGCCTCAGCAGAACACCTCTCCCTGTCAGTTTTGGTTGCTCCAGCATGACTTCTTGCACATGTGGATAGATATAAGAGCAATTATCATGTCTGTGCTTATTAACCTTTTCTTTCTGTGTTAGAGTCAGTTTAACCCAAGGCTTTGAGATGATTAAGCTGTAATGAAATACTGAACATAGCAGGGAGGAAAGTGTAGCACTTTCAGAAGTGGAATAATGAAATCTAGAGAGGGAAGTGGAGGGTGGTAGAGAGTGCTTGGAGTTAGGGGACTGAAGGTGGGTTTTCTATTTTCTGTCTGCTTTCCTAGAATCAGAAAGAAGGAGGGGGAAGAAGACCAAGGCAAAATAAAAGGCGGTTGATCATTCTTTATGTTTTAAATTAACCAGTGGATTGGGAAAATTTGCATATAGTTTGCAAAGTGAGAGGAAAGGAGCTGAGAGGGAAAAAGCCTGAAGAGCAACAGAAAGGGCAGAGTTGAAGCCCGGTCTTGAGGAGCAGTGGAGAGCGATTGTGTGTTTGTCTGTTTTCACGCTGCTATGTAGAAATACCAGAGACTGGGTAGTTTATTAAGGAAAGAGGTTTAATTGACGCACAGTTCCACAGGGCTGGGGAGGTCTCAGGAAACTTACAATCATGTTGGAAGGAAAAGCAAACACTTCTTTCTTCACATGGCAGCAAGAAGGAGAAGTGCTGAGTGAAGGCGGGAAAAGCTCCTTATAAAACCATCAGATCTCATGAGAATTCACTCACTATCATGAGAACAGCATGGGGGGACTGCCCCCATGATCTAATCACCTCCCACGAGGTCCCTTCCCTAACACGTGGGGATTACAATTCCGATTACAATTCAGGATGAGATTTGGGTGGGGACACAGAGCCAGACCATATCAGGTAGGGTCCAGAAGGCTGGAAGGAGAGGTTAGGCTGGGCAGCAAGACACACACCTCCTATTGAGAGAAGAGAGAAGGAAACAGATAATCTTTATGCAGAGAAAATTGATATTAGGCTTTATGTTTATTTTATTTTAAAATCTAGGCTACTTGATCACTTTATTAATTTATCCTGAATTGTCTTTCAAACGCTTAACTCAAAATTAGTTAAATTTTTGATAATTTCCTTGCTGTGGGCTACTGGCTCTCCACAGGGGCCACTTGTCCTATCCTAGAGCAGGCTCTCACTATTTAACCCAGCGCTAGAGAGGGAAGGATGCTTTCCTCTAGGTTTTCAATGAGGATCCAGTGGCCCCTTTGATTCAGAAAGGGGAATATAGCCTGCTATCTTAGTCTGAAGAGAGCAGGATTCTTATTGTTGTTAAAAAAACATGCTATATTTAAATGCAAATGTCCTGTGCTTTTTCACAGACTAGAAATAATATCTTTTGAAAGCAGAGAAAGAAAATCTATCAAGCTATTGATTAAATGTGCAGGCTCAAGCCCTCCCTGGGGATGGAAGGTCCACTGCAGAATGCGGGATGGGGATTTTAGCTTGCAGCACATGCCTCAGCTCCTCTTGCCTCAGTTTCCTTGATTTGTAAAGGGAGAGATGCATAGTTCTATGGGGACTTGAATAGACAAACCTGCTTATGTGTCATTAACTGAATCAATTTAAGCCTCCTTCTGGGAATGAGAAACTATGAGTACTGGCTCAAATTTAGTGTGAGAACAATTTCTCCTTAAATTTTCCAGAACCTATGACTGAGGGCTAGAAAGGAGCACTCCTTCTGCTACACTAAAACATCCTATCTTCTTCTTCACCAATCCTCCCCCTGCTCCTCCTCCTCCTCATCATTTCTGGCATCTTCAGCTCCATGGTCTGTGGCCACAGCCATGACTCCCCAGCATTGCCTGTACATTGCTAAGCAACTCCCTTGGGTTGCTCTGAAGAGCATTTGTCATGTCTCCCGGCCCACATCGCTGCCTATGCCTGCCGTCCACGGAGCTCCCTGCAGGAGGCTTATTGCTGCCTTGGCATCAAGTACCCATGGAAAGAAGTCCCATGTCTAGTCCCATGTCTGTGCAGATGAGCCAAGTGCTCCCGAGGCCACCAGCCTGGTGGAAGGGGTGCCAGAGAGGTGTTAGGACCTGGGCTAACGCAAAAGAATGACCTCTCCCCTGACCCAGTGCCAGTCTCTATTGGCTGGCCCCTAACTGTATTTCTTGTTTCCAGACTCATAATGTTTCTAGCAAAGATCTGTCTTTCTCTAGCTTTCCCTCTAACCACCAAGAGTCCCCCTCAACCACCTCTCTGTACTCCCGGTTCTCAGTTAAACCCAAACTCCTACCACTTCTTTCTGCCTCTCGAGTCTAGATAAAAGCTCCATCTGCATCAATGCAGACACATAACCCCAGTGGGATTGCACTGTCTACACCGGCAGCACCCAGGGAGGCTCTGTAGACTTCTAGCACACAAAATAAAAAAAAAATTTCCTTAAAGTTCCTTGAATAGGAAGAAATTGTTTTCTGAACAAGCAATCAGAAAACCTGCACAGATAAGTTTATTTATGGGACAATGAGGTAGAGTATTTGTAATTAGGAGATTCCCAGAAAATTCTGAATGCTGGGTTGATGCAGCTGAAAATCCTGACTGCTCTAGGGAGGAAACTAGGCTAAGGCATACTTGGAGAATGGGCTGAATTTGGACACAGGGAGCCTTAAGACAACACCAATGATGCTGACATGCTGACAACATACAGTCATCAGCTACATGCCAGAGGCTGTCGGAGGCACTGTGTGTATGTTAACACCAACCTTGATAAAACTGTCACAGAGCTAGTACCATCTTCATATGAAGCACAGTGAAGTGATTTGCCCAAAACACACTGCCAACATAGGGTGTTGATGTGATTGTAACCCTGTTCTGATAAGTTACAAAGCTGGGGTGCTTGTCCCACATAGCCACATGTGAAGGACATGTCCTGACCACCTGGATCCCTTTCACAGTCCAGGTCATTGTCCCAGGACCATGTGGTCTGTACCCAATAAGGACAACGTTTAGATATCTCAGCCCTCCTCCCAGCAACGTTATTGACTCTTTCTGCCTCTTTCTTAACTTTGGTTTTCATCTTGAATTTTGTTTCCAGATGTCCTCCGCTTTGGGTTTTGTACTTTACCCCCTCCCTCAACTCTGTCTTACCCTTTTACCTGAGGACACATTCACCTTTTCTGGTCTCTCTCAAAATCTCAAAGGTCCGCCTACAAGAAGGTTCTGGCTCACATTGGATGTCTCTGGCTCCTGTTGCCCCAGCCCTGGGATCCAGGAACCAAGCCTGTCATTAGCCATTGTAGCCTCCAGACCCACCTGCATTCTCTCCCTGACAGGCTACTGCAGTCTCAGGAGGCATTGGATGTGAAGTTGGATCCCTCCCAGAAGCATCTAGAAGACAAAAAACATAGAAAGCAGACAGAGCTATGCTTGGAAGCACCAGGGTGATGCACTTGGCCACAAAGTGAGAGGAGAAGGGGCTGATCGCCCAAGCACATCCCTGTTCCTGGACCTCAGTCAGCATGGGGAGCCCTCTGAGAAGGATAGAGGTGACACTTACTGGGAAACAATGTGAACCACCTTGGCGGCAGTTTTCAGTTTTATCAGCCACTTGTATTCCATGTGGCCCACATGTATTCCATGTGTCCTAGGAGGTGGCTGAGACAACGATGTCCTTGCTATGCCCCTGTAGATGTACTACCCCAGCACAGCCTGTGATGTTATAAATGGCTCACGTTGAATCTGCCCCTTAAATGCTGACTTTTAGCTTTTGCAATTTGCTTAGTAGAAGGAGAGAAGACCAGCTATTTCAGAATACGCCAATAAAATTGCTCATGGACTGAAAGAACCACTGGTCCTTTTGATTTACATCAGCACACATTGCTGTTTGTCAAATGTACTCGGAGGTTCTCTTGAAATTTCATGCTGTAAATAAGATGGCCGCATTTGCCTAGGGAATATACCTGCCTCCGTATGCCCATTTTGATAATTAGTATAGTAAAATCAATATGGTGGAAACTGGGGGCCTGTCAAGAATGAGCAATGGGGTGGCTTGTCCTCTGATTGAACTTTGGCATATATATTGCATAGGAGGCCCTTAGATGACTAGGTAGAGGTGATTTTAATAGCTCTTTGCAAACAACTGATAGATTACTATTTAAAACACAATACAGAAAATACCCATGTTCTCTGTGGCTCCAATGGGAAGAATAAAGCCAAATTTATGCAACAGTTGAGGGTCAAAAGTTTCAGCTCAACACCGTCTCCATTCAGCAAGGAAGAGTTTGCTTTTGAACTGGGTGACCTATCAGCAGAGATCTCTATGCTGGATGTTTCTAAGATGAGTCTATTGTGGGCTGTGCATTTGGATCAGATGACCTCAAATGTCACTTTGATTTTTAAGATGCTCTAATTTTTTTTTCTAGTCACATTCCATAGATGAGAGGACAATGATGAGCAAGACATGGAGAGATGTGCTCTGTTTTTAATTCCACATTTTTAATCAAGAAAAGCAGAGCCACTCTGAGGAATTCTTAAAATACATAAGTAATTAATAAACTCATAGCACCATGAAGGAAATGTTTTAATCTCCCATAATCTTACCATCCTCACATAACAAGTATTTTAATTTCTTTATGTTCATATAAAATTTACAATTTTCAGGGTGCTTGATTTTTGTGCAATTTTAATCATGTCACAGAGAAGGTTTGGTGAGAATCAGATTTTTTAAACTTGAATTCAGGTGATTAGGAACAGAATCATTTGTTAGATCTCACACTAAGTGCGTAGTAACAATAACAAATATTATAGTACTTTCTAGTAAATGTATATAAATAATGAAATTTTGCACACAAAGTTATGAATAAATAATGTTAATCTCAAGATGTGTCCATTTCCTGCTAGCAATCTTTTTTGCTTAATGCTCTGTACTGCATATTTTCATAAATATGTGGTCCATACATGGGCTTTAGAGACACTGTGAAAAGTGTGAATTTGTCTATGAATTTTGCAAGGATGTCTGTTTGCTATTTTTTCCCCTGGGAGAAAGATCAGTGTTTTATCAGTTTCTCAAAAGAGGCTGTGGCCCCTAATCTCTTATGCACTATTGCACCCAGAATGAAGCCCAAACTTCTTAGGTAGTTCATACAACACCTCCACACCTCTGCACAGGCATGTGCACACACACTGTGTTCCTTGCTGTAATCTGTTTCTCGTTTCTCATCTCTACTTCCCTCCTTCTGGCTCCTTTGTAGCTTTAAAAAAATTATCTCTGTTCCCCCCAAAGGTTATGATTTTCATAAAAGGCATGTTTCGGAGTTTTAACAAATGATTCCCCTAGCCTGGTGAACATGCTTTCTCTTTGGGGACACCATCCTCAGCTTCCTTCAGCAGGGGCCATCCTCTGCTGCCTGTGAGACAGCACCTATCCGTGGAGCCACGGCTTGGGTAGAGTCTATTCTACCACAGAGCTGTTTCCACAGCTACTGCAGTGCCTTAGGGACTATAGTTGCTTCATCCCTATTTGTGAAGGAGAGAAAGGATCTAACTAGATGGTCATGGTCACCATCCTCTAAGTGAAATATACATCCCCTTTGCCTACCCATTACTCAGCACAATCAGCACAGCCTACCTCTACCTTTGTAGAGTGACGAAGGGCAAATGGAGGGCCATCGGAAAACCTTGCCTTGGAGAGTCTAAGCTACATTCCATCTCCTGACCACTCCATGTGGCTATTTTTAAGTTTCATGAAGATTATTTGCTCAATCAGTTAATAATTTGATGTGTGTTATTTTGCATGATTTTTGTACATCCTCAATTAGCTTTCTATTTAGCATTTGTTCGGATACATCGTATTGGTTTGTAGTATTCAAAGCTCATTATCATGCCTTTTTTGAGAATAAAATATAATTTAATCATGACTCTGATTCATGTTGATGGTATCCATTGTTTGGGACCATGCTTTAGCTTTGGCATTTACAAAACATTCCCATTTCTTTATCTGGCAGAAACAGTTGACATATTTTCTACATGTACCCTTGATCCAGGCTTGACCAGCATTCCCTGAGGAATTTAGGAAGGGCAAAACAGAAGTTTAACAGTAACGACCTGTGCCTGCAGATGACTGGCATATAAACTACAGCCTTAAAAAAGCGAATGAGGTCCAAGCCAAACCTAAACACAAAATAAGCTCACTGTGATGGGTGGTTGTGTGTTTATGTGTGGGTGTGTGTCCATGTGCATGTACACACATGCACACTGGTGGTAGGGTTGTATGAGAGAGGACAAGAAAAATCAGAGTAGCCTTGATGGGGAGAAAGCAAGGGCTGGTTGGTTCAATTCTACATTCTCTGTTAACATCTTACACACACATAGGTGTGCAACTGTAAATGTTTTGCATTGCTAAATTCATCTAATAGGGAATGAACAAATTGGTTGCTGGTAGGAGAAAAATTAAAGTCTAAGAATCGGATTGAGAACTAAGAGAGTATGAGGAACTGGCTAATAGGCAATTGGGTAATTTGTGTGCCCATCCCCACCTGTAGACTCCTATTTTTACAGAAGTCACCTCCTTAGAGCCCTATTTTTACACAAGTCTAAAGACTCCTTACTAGGAAATTAGTCTTGGCATCGGTAAGCTAAAGCTAATATTTACTGAGGATTCTGATTAGTGTTGTAATGCAGGGCCCAGCATGGCAACGTGATTGGCAATGCTCGATGTGCCTGCGTGTGCCACACACTCAGATTCTTTCCCGTGGTGACACTGTGTGAGCCTAATCAATCTCCTTCCTCCCCTCCTCATTTTGCTTTTCCTGGGAAGTGAGAACAGACAGGAAAATGGATTATGGGCATAGTTTTTTCCCTTAGTATGACATGTCTAACAGTTTGAAAGTCACTCAGCTGATAAAACCTTGCAACAATGTGAGAACTGTCTTGGAAGAATGGCAATACAATCGGGATGAAGCTGGCAAGAGGGAGGAGGAAACACATTCTTTCCAATGCTCTTCTCATGAAGCTGCAAAACGTTTAATTCAGAATTCTGGACCTATAGGACGTGTAGGTGCAGAATCATAAGAGCAGTGGAGGTTGGTCTTTGGAGAGAGGACGCTGGGCCTCTTGTGGAATTTTGATAACCTCAGGATACTCTGCGGGTGAATGTGCTCTTCCAGGCTAAGGAAGCTATGCCTTTCCCACCACGCCTGGCCAGCTGTGACCCAGCCTCTGTTTCTGACCTGCACCCTCGACCACTCTTTCTGCTCTGGCCTTCGATGTGGGACCCTACCAAGGCCAGGTCTCTGTTGTGCTTTCTTTTCCCATCTTGTCAATCATCTGAGACTCACAGCACTTGGTTGTGGTGAGAATTAAAGGACATTACGGGTAAAGCACTTCTGGAGGGACTGGCAGTGTAAGACCTTGATAAACATCAGCTGCTCTCCCCAAGTTTCTCATTTTTAAAATTTTTGGTGCTAAAGTGCAGAAAGGCCCCATCCCAGGTCGGATATTTGTGGCTCTTCTTTCTTTGTATTTAGTGTCTTTAAAAGGGCATATGCTGTCCACAAAAACACATGTAAGAAGCCCATAAAAATCCAACCCAGAGTGCTGCCATCGGATTCCTGTCCATCTTCTGATCTGCAGTTCCTGCCCCGCGATGAGATTTTTGGACCCCATCGGTTCTGCCCCTCTGATTAGGAGAGTCTCTCCTGCATCCTGTTTTGATCACATGTTTGCATGTACTTGTTTAGGTCAATCTTTGGCCTTCACCTCTACAGGAAATCAGCTGCTCGTCACCTTGCTTGAAAGGCTCAGAGAGCCACAGCCATCTTAACCTGTTTCTATTTTTCTCTGATATGAATTGTAGACATTTTCTCTTCTGCAGAGACCCCCGGGACAATGTCAAATCCCCTCTTCCAACCAGTTTGCCTCTTCCAAGGCCATCTTACATAGGAAATTTGGAGCCAATCTCTGAGAAGGAGAAACTGTTGGCTTCCATCTCAGTGGCAGGGGACTAACAAATATGCTTGCACCGACCCTGCATGCATACCCAGCTCCCCCAAACAGATGAGGCTGGACACCTTCTGTTCCTTCTGCACTTGCTGCTCTCATTGGGATGAACTTTCATTCTCTCCTTCTGCCTCTCTCAGTGATTTGATCGTAAACATCGTGTGTTGGTTGTGACGAAGGCTTACTAACGTGGGATTCCATCAGGCAGAATCCTGCCTGCAGGAGGGGGCAGGTGAGGATCCTGAGGGTGCGAGCGTCTTTCTTTGTTGTCTCAGCATCTCTTTTTGAACCCAGGCATAAGAGAAGGTCCCTGTGTCATTGATAGGTCAGTTAAGACCAATAAAAGTATAAACATAATACATCTTAAAAACAGTGATCTATCCTTTGTTTCTGAGAAAATACAGAGAGGGCTTAGAAAGGCCCTTGCACATAAGATGAAGCCTGAGCTGGTTTTAAAGAAAAGTGGTCTTTTTAGTCATTTGAGAGAAGGGTGCTATACCAGGCAGAAGAATGGTATGAGCAAAGACAGGGAGGCTCGAAGCTGGAACACATGTTGGGAAAGCGGAATAGGGAGCTGCAGGAAAAAGGTAAGTTGTTTGGTTCATGTGTATGAATCCAGAGTCTGCCACTCCCATGTTCCCCAGTCTTCTGGAGATTTCCTTTCTTTAAGATCTACATGCGGTGACTGAAGCCTGAAGCTACATCCTATGGGGAGCATCCCCTTCTCTCCAAGGATGCCCTTATTCTCGTGGCCGGTATTCAGGGTCCTGGATTCTTGCCCACCCACCTCATTGGTTCCCTGCCCACAGCTAGCATTTTACTCCTCGCTCCCCCCATTCATTAAACTCCACCAACGCAGGCTTTGGAGAAAGAGACTTTGCTGACATTATGGAGCCATAGAGTGGCCCCATCAGAGAACAGTAAACAACTGATGAACGACCACTAGAAATCCAGTCCCATCCACCCCAGGCCCTCCTGCCTGAGCTGTTCTCTCCAGAGCCTGCCTGACCCCATCACATCCTGGCTGACTTTCTCTCTCAAAACCTCTCTTCTCTCAGTCTGTGTTTTCTCCGTTGTCTACTATCTCCACCGAGAGCAGGCAACAGTTTCTGTTATTTATGATCAGAAGAGTTCTTTTTTCTTTTTTCCTAAACGTTTCTCATTTTGACCCAGTGGACCTTGACATTCACTGCCACACAGGACCACTGAGGTCTTTTTCCTAAATAAAACAGCAGCTCTTTCCTAAAGAGGCATTTGTCTTTCTTCTTAGACCACTGTTCTCCATCCTGGATATGCATTATGGTCACCCGGGAGCTTTTAGTGGCATCACCACCTGGGCTGCCATCTCTAGCGATGCTAATTTACTTGATTCCAGCTGGACTTGGGCATATGCATATATTTTGTTTGTTTTGCTTTTGTTTTTATTTATTTATTAATTTTTTAAAAAGGGAATGGGCTTGTAAAACGTCCCCCAGGACATTCTAACATGCAGCCATAGTTTAGATCGGGACTCAGCATCCTTTCTCCGTGAAAGGCCAGATAGTGAATATTTTCGACTTTGTGGACCACCTCAGGTCTCTGTCAAAGATTCTTCTACTTCGTCTTTCTTTTTGTTTGTTTTTAAATTCTTCACAAACGTAAAATCCATTTTTAACTTGGGCCATAGCAAAGATAGGCTTTGGGCTTTTCTGACTCCTGTTTTAGACCAACAAGTTCCATCTTTGGCCTTTCTTTTTCTTCTCCTTATGGAAAGTGGGTTTCAGGAGACTGGGCATTATAGATAATTTGTTTCCTTATCTTTAATGCAAAGGGATTGAATGTATGATCATCGATGCTCCCTCCAGCGCTGAGCATCTCTGATTCTACTTTGTGGAGGTGGCCGTGGTGAGTTCCTCTTGGGGCATGACATACGTGTGTCCTGGGCCAGGAGTTCATTGCAGCAGCCCACGAGGGGTGCATGAAAGATTCTAAGCTTTCAAGTGAAAAGATCTGGGTACCAATTCCAGTCTATTGTGTATCAGGCTCCCTCACTGCCCCGTCTGTGACTAGGATAATAACAATGACTTAACAGGGCTGTCGTGAAGATTAAATAAGATGACGGAACCTGTGTAATGAAGTGGAAACAAGGCCGCTCCTTCATCCAAGCGCCTCAGGTCCTTGCTAACTGTGTGAGTTTGGGCCAAGGCACCGTCCCAAGCCACAGTTTGCTTATGTGTAAAATGGGGATGATTATATCACTGCTTCCTTCAGAAGGTTGTGACAGTTAAATGCGGCAACCCATGTAAAGTGCATTAGACAGAGGAGGAGGCACTTAACAAACAGCTGCCATTAGACTTGCTGAGATAAAGGAACCAGTTCAGTCACATGGCCCAGTGTAGGATCATGATCATGTGGTCAGAACATCAGTGAGACGCTGAACAGTGCTTTTCTGTTGCTGCTCTGGGGTTTTTCCAACACATGTACAAAATCAGCAAAAATATATATAGAAGCAAGGAGGCTCAGGGAAAATGAGCCAGACATGCAGCTATTGCAAACCCGTGATGTGCCAGGCCCTGGGTTTCTTCCTGGAAATAGAGACATACATAAGACACAGACGATGATCACCATCAAGGGTTCAAGGGCAGTGCATAGCTCTTTGTTCAAATCCACAGAACTATGACTCGAAGAAAGCATACGGCTGGTAGAAAGATCTTGCAAATCAGCCCTGTGCTCTTTTGTATCACAGTTCAGGAACGTCTCTTCTCCACGCAGTTTCATGGCACATCAGTGTGTGACTGGGGAGTGCTGACAAATCTACCGTTGAGCTTCCTAATAATTTGTGGCATCAGAAATGTGCAGGAGACCAACCAAAGAAGACAAACAAAATGACTTAGACCTTCTGTGTGATCCCACGAGGGTCGTGTTGTAGGGCTCCTGTAATAATGTGAGTTATTGTGTCTGTGTAGTGCTGGGCAACATGCCTGGGCCTAGGCCTCCTCTGTTCTTGGTCTCCCATTTGACATGAAGAATGAGAAGCAGACTATTCCCGCACATACTCACGTCTTTTGAGATCTATGGATCTCTGTTTTAGCTCTTCCCAGCTTACTCTTTGATGAAGGAGAGAAGGAGAAAGGCACTAATAGGCACTAATCCTACAACTTTTGACCAGTCTGTTTAACCACTGAAACTGCTCCTTGGAGGTTGATGTCATCCTCAGTGTTTTACCTTTTTACTAATTTAGAAAACTAAAGTCTAGAAGCTTTAATTTTTTCTGGAGCCTCTGATCAGAAAGGAGAAACAACCTTTAAACTCTGGACTGTCTGCATCAAAAATCAAAGCCCTTTCACAATCCTACGCAACTCTCCTACTTACCTCACAAGTAAATGAGCTTAACAAGAGAGAACATTTATAGAGTCCTTACCATGTGTGCTTACTGTATATACTGGAGGTTCTTATGATCTCAGGAAGGAGGGTTTATAAGTGACCACACCAGTGCTGCTTCACAGGCTAGGGAATTGCACCGCAGAGCAGAGTTTAGAAGCTTGCTTAAGGTGGAGCAGTTAATAGGTGGTAGAGTTAGGGTTTGAAGTAGCCAACGGGCCTGTTGTTTTCAAGTGCTGTGCTATAGAATCTCTCTTTGCTTGATTTTTGTCTCACATCTTCTTGGTCTGGTCACAAGTTGCATCTGTATCGACTAATTGAAGCAGTTATCTAGAGTTTTGTGCCCTGGATTTTTAATAATTAATGCAAAGACCTTAGTCTGTTACTGACGATAAATCACTTGCCATGTGGAAAATGAAGTAGGAGTCCATTCTTTAAAAATATGTGCTCCAAAGAGCAGATCCTCAATCCTTTCTTCCTGCATTCATCTATGTGAGACTTGAGACCGGGGAGACCCTATTTAAAACACTTGTTTATAGCTCCCAATCTCTTGTATCTGTTGGCATTCCCTGGTTGAATAAAATTCCCAGATGGACTTTACTTCTTTTCCTTCACCATTCCTCAAGTCAGAGAGTGACAGCACAAATTGAATGTGAGTCGCGATTGGAAGGATCCTCATTTGGTGTAATTTAGAAGCAGAGACAGTCTGAATGGCTCGCTGATTTAATTACAGGATGTAAAAGTGGGTGAGACATGGCACAGCACTGACGGCTGATGGAGGCCTCTGCTGTATATCCTTGTTTTCGTCTCCCAAAATTATTCAGACAAATCTCATGGGGAAATTTTGACGTGGCAATAGTAAACAGACGCTTTTCTTTAACTGCCAGGGTAAATTACCAGGTAATTGTGGTGGAAACATGTGTCAATACAACGTGGTCTCTCTTCCTGTCTGTGTTTCCTTCTTTCCCCGTCCTCCTCCCTGCAGCCTTTCAAGACTGTCTCTGTTTGCAGAGAAGTGAGAGAAGCAGAAACCTTCTCTTTCATAAGGTATTTTCTGAGGCTGCAATTTCTTCCTTTGCAGCCAAGTGGCATTTCTGAGCGGGGTGTTAATGAGCCCAGTGCAGCCCTTGGTAGGCAGCGACTGACCAGCAGAGCTGGAAACGTGCCCTCGGTTTCAGAGATATCTCCAGTGATGCTCGTAGCCACCCGTTTTCCTGTTTGGTAGTGAAGCTGTGACTCAGAATTGAAGCCTATGGTAACTTTATCTCATCTTTTATTTTGGCCTCAGCCCCAAAAGTTCTGAAGAGTTGATTTCAGACTGTGGAAAACCAAAGAACAAAATCTCATTTTATTCTGGAAACCATAGCAGGACCATCCACGCCACTGCCCCGGCACCTGACCTCATGCAGCACTCCTGGCCTACATGCTTGACCCGGTGCTGCCGGCTGCTCCTTCTCACCACACCAGGCTGGGTTGGTGACCTTAGCTAAGGCATTCCCTTAGCAGTGACTCAATGTGGTTCTTCAGTTTGTGCATTTATCCAGCAAGGAGGACATAGCTCTATGGATAACCTATGGATCAATGACTCCATGGGCAATGGTGGTTATGGACTAAAGTGTCACCAATGCCACTGAATGAGAAGCACTGAGATGATGTAGCAGAAGGACTTTGCAGGGGAGCTGTGACAAATCACAGAGAAAATTGTCCTCATCTCACCCTGTACTTTATTTGCAGAATCTCGAGGATAGCTGACTGGCTCACTTTGCTCGCAGTAATTGCCTTCCTTCAGCCATCAACTTAAACTCGAGCATCTGACAGCTCCCTCTCCACGGGCAGCGGGTCTCCCTAGGCTGCCGCCTGTGGACCAGCGTATCTCTTTGCTCCTGCCAAGCTCTGGCTGTATCTCTTTGCTCCTGCCAAGCTGTGCTGCAGCCGCACCCTCTGTCCCACGATGTTGGCATCCTGGTTCTCTCTGGTCCCCTTCTAGGGCCTCCCTTCCACCCTCAGGTGCTGTCATCATAGCTGGAGAAGGCATCCAGAGCACTCTTCAGGATGCGCACTCTCCTGTTTGGTGAACCCCAATATCTTTCTCTTTCCTCGAGAAGTGGCCAGAGTCTTCCATCCTCCTGGAAGCTTGCCTTAAGCTCTGCACCCACTTTTTTTCTTCTTTCTTTCTATCTTCTCTCTCTCTCTTTCTTTCCTTCCTTCACCTCCCCTCCCCTTCTCTCCCCTTCCCTTCCCTTATCTGCTTTCCTTTCTTCTTTCTTTTCTTTTTTTTTTTTTTCCTGGAGTCTTGCTCTGTTGCCAGGCTGGAGTGCAATGGCATGATCTCGGCTCACTGCAACCTCCCCCTCCTGGGTTCAAGTGATTCTCCTGCCTCTGCCTCCCGAGTAGCCAGGACTACAGGTGCCCGCCACCACACCCAGCTAAGTTTTGTATTTTTAGTAGAGACAGGGTTTCACCATGTTGGCCAGGATGGTCTCTTTCTTTCTTTTTTGACGGTCTTGCTCTGTGGCCCAGGCTGGAGTGCAGAGGTGTGACCTCAACTCACTGCAGCCTCTGCCTCCTGGGCTCAAGTGATTCTCGTGCCTCAGCCTCCCAAGTAGCTGGGACTATAGGAACGCACCACCACACCTCTCTAATTTTTATATTTTTTTTGTAGAGATGGGGGGTCTCACCATGTTTCCCCGGCTGGTCTTGAACTCTTGGGCTCAAGCAATCCTCCTGCTTCAGCATCCCAAAGTGCTGGGATTACAGGTATGAGTCACCCTGCCTGGCTTCTCAATCCATTTAGCAGTAGCAACTGCCACCATTGCCATTTAGTGTCCTCATAATAATACTGTGGCAGAGGTGTTATTATTCCCTTTGTGGGTAAGAAAATAGAGGTTCAAAAGGATCATGATTTACGTACATTAATAATTCAGTAATAATTGAAAATACCAAGCATGAAGTGCTTATGTGCCGTATGGTGGGTTAAGTTCTTCATATAGATCATCTCATTTAATTCTTTAAAAACCCCATTTGACAGATGAAGAAGCGAGTCTAAGAGAGATATAATTAATGACAGAGTGAGATTTGAACCTTACTGACTATACTTCAACTGCCAGTCTTGCTCCATATTTCATTTTCTGAAATATTATCCCAAATAGTTCAGTAACTGGCAGTTATTATTATTGTTATTTTTAAAAAAGTGTTGAAATTTTGGGCAAAAAGTCCACTTTATTCCCAGTCTGGCCCCTAAGGCTTGTTCTTTTGATTTTAATTGGCAAATAATAATCACTCTTCTTACTTGAAAGGAAACTAGATATTGTAGGAGGCAGCCTCAGTTTGACTGCCTTTCCCAGGAACAAGGCCACTGAAACACACACTTTGTGTGGGTGAATACAGATTAAAAGCTGACTAGATGATAGGAAAAATGGGAATAAATAAAATGACAAATTGTCTCATTTCATATTTGTCTAATTACTCCAGTTCAGATACAAACTTAACACAAAAACGTAGCTTTTACTCACTCATATTTTGCATCTTAATTTCCCAGTTCAGCTTTTTCTGCCCCTAAGTATGTAACTCTTATATACTCCAGTGCTTTAGTAATAGCCTTATCCAAGCTATTGACATGAAAATAAGGAGTAATGTACACTCAATTGTACATAATAGGGTTGTAATTCCATGGAGAGATGCCTGAGTGCTTTGCTAATGCCATGAGAAATTCAACGTGGAATTCCAGGCTTGAGTTAACGTGCAAGAGGACCGGGTTGGTTCCTGTGCAGCAAGATGAGCTGACTTTTCTGCAGGATGCTGCTACCAATGCGGCCCCTCTAGAGAGCAATGCTGATGGGGAAGCAGAGGCTACGGCGAGGCCATCCACTCTCCACGACGCATTAGGATGTCCTGTTCCTGACATAGTCTGGCCGGCTTCATTACGCTCATCCTGCTATAAAGAATAAGACTCCAGGGATCTTCCTGATGTAAAATTCATTCAATGGAGATTGACATTTCCAAATCATAACAACACAGTGCTCTATTCAATATGAGATATTTGTCAGGATTTTTATTAGTGATTAGAAATTATGAGCTAGGCATTCATATTCCAGCAGAACATCTGGCTTTAATTATTAAGGGCTCTCATTTTTGGTCACAGTCGTATCCAGCCAATACCAAATGACTTCATGCGAATCACCATGCTAAGCTGTGGTGGGCATCTGGGTGTCCCCTGTAGGGCTACAGGTGCCTCAAAGGGAGCCCCACTGTGAATGTTCTGAGGGTACATGGACCTGGGTATGTAGATCTGTGGGGGCTGGAGCAGTGTTGTTGGGCGTGAGAGCCAGAGCTGTTGTCAAGAGGGGCCAACATGCGAGCTAGAGCTGCATGAAAGGTTTAGTGGAGAGCTAGGAATGGATATGGAAGAAAAAGGAGCAAGGATAGAAGATGAGAGGGTTGGAATCAGGATGGACTGTGTATTAGTCCATTCTTACACTGTTATAGATAACTGCCCAAGACTGGGTAATTTATAAATAAAAGAGGTTTAATTACTCACAGTTCTGCACAGCTGGGGAGGCCTCGGGAAACTTACAATCATTGGAAAAGGGGAAGAGCCACCTCTTTCATGGTGGCAGGTGAGAGAGAGAGTGGTGAGCAAGCAGGGGAAACTGCCTTATAAAGTCATCTGGTCTTGTGAGAATTCACTGCCACAAGAATAGCATGGGGGAAACTGCCCCCATAATTCAATCACCTCCCTTTCTCGACACATGGGGATTACAATTTCAGATGAGGTTTGGGTGAGGACACAGAGCCAAACCATGTCAGACTGACAAGCCTTAACTAGTCCGGGATTATGATTCATGACCAAGGATATGGAGGAACCCTGCAGCTTCCCTTAGGAGTACTTGATGTAAAGGAGTCCCATGAGGGCCAGGTACAAAGGAAAAAGTGACGATCCACAACAGTAATAATTTATATTTTATAATTTACAAAGTATTTTCACCTACATGATTCCTGTAATTCTTACAAAATGCCATAAATTATAGGGATAGCATTGTAGGTCAAATAAGCTAGACCAACATTTCTTAACATGGGATCCAGAAATATCTTGAAACTCCCAGTAGGCTTCAGGGTGGTGCTGTGTAGGAGTTAGGAGCCTGGAGTTTGAGGCTGGGCCGTGTGCATCCTGGCTCAGTTGTGTTAGCCATGTGATCTTGGGCAAGTTACTTAACCTCCCTGCCTCAGGATCCTCATCTTCAAAACTAGAATCTAAATAATACTTATTACTATAATTCCTCCTAGTTTTGTTTAGATAATGTAAGGGCCGAGGGGAAACTTCCCCTTTGCCCTATAAAGGTTCATTGAACATCAACTTTAAAAAGGCAAATTAGTAGGAGAAAAGGCATACAAAACTTAATTTTAATGTGCATAGCATGGGGGAATCACAACAGAATGGTTATCCAATAACCCAATGGGTACAGAAGCTTATATTCCCCTTTGCATAAGGGGAGGAGGAGATGGGGAATGGGCACTTTTTTTGAGCAGCAGCAAATGATTATTATGGAGAATAAATGGACAGAAATTAACTTGTAAATGATTCTGTTTTTGTAATTTCAGTGAGCCAGGGACATGGAAACCAGGTGCTTTTGCATTTCTCAGTCTTCTTTTCCCAGATAGACAATGAGATTTCAGGAAGGAGAAATAGGCAATTGTCTTTCTTTTGGAAGGAGGCTTTCCTTACCAGATAAGGACATTCCAGGAGTCTCTCTATCCATCCATGTGCTTGCTAGGGTCGCGGGTGAATAAGGCAATGTTAGAACGACCTTGATTCTGAAGCAGCATCTCAGGCCTTTCAACATGGGACAGCACCATTTCTGAGGTATCACCTTCTGAGCTCCAACAATAATTAACTGACTTAATACCAAGGCACAGAGTAATCCCTGTATGAGTTGTTCTCATTGCTCAATGTGTTCTTCCTGCCCACTGCACAGACAAAACCAATTCACTGAGACCGTGGTACTGAAGTGAAGAAGGAGTTTAATTAATGCTAGGCCAGCCACATGGAAGAACTGGAGTTTATTACTCAAATCAGCCTTTCTAAGAATTCAGAGGTTGGGTTTTTGTAGCTAATTTGGTAGACAAGGTGTTGCTGATTGGCTGGGAGTGCAGTCATGGGGTGTGGAAAATGGTCCTCACGTGCTGAGGTCCTCAGGAGACCACAGGACTGGTTGAGTCATGAGTCACAGGTTCGTAGTTAATTCCTAGAAGCAAAAATCATGGAGTTGATTGCTAGAATGTAGAAATCTAAAAAATATCTCAAAATACCAATCTTAGGTTCTACAATGGTGACGTTATCTATAGGAGCAACTGGGGAAGTTGCAGATCGCGTGACCTCTGGCCACGTGACTCCTGAGCAGTAAGGGATTATAGAAACCATGCCTACACTTGAGCAGAACTCAGGCCTCTCCCGTAATCCTAATCTCATGGCCTTTTGTTAGTTTTCACTCACTGAGAAAGGAGGGGGTTAGTTTTAGGGAGGGACTATTTTCCTTGCATCCAAGTTAAACTATCAACTAAATTCCTCCCATGGTTATCTTGGCCTATGCCCAGGAGTGAGCGAGGACAGCCAGCCTGTAAGGCTAGAAGTGAGAGGGAGTCAGCCGTGCTAGACCTCTGTCCTGTCATCATCTTCACATGCAAAGGCAGTTTCAGTCTGAGGAGTTTCCAAGCCATGAGTGCAACTGTTGGAATCAATGCCCATGTCTTTCTGTTTCTCATCAGAGAGGCTGAGACAACTTCAGGGTAGGGGCAGTGTTTGAAAAGGCCCTTGAAGGATCCTTAAGATTGGAAAAGGGGAGATATGGGATGCAGAAAGGGAGTGGGCTAATAGGGGACAGGGACTGCAGGGATTTGTGGAGGGTGGTCCTTAGCAAAGCCCAGAGATATGAAAGTGACCTTCAAAGATGTAGGAGTCATCTGTTCTGGTTTGGGTGCAAGAGAGAGGAGAGAGTGGGGGAGCAGGCACCTTTTCTTTTCCTTCTTATTTTCTACTTTACTTCTTTCTCAGTGTCATGATTTAATATCTCCTGCAAACGTAACCCATCCTCCCAGGTCTTTTGGCTTTATATTATGAAGGAGGTGAGGAGTGTTTGTGTGGGGTGGGAAACTGAGAGAGAAATGGGACTTGAGAATTTATTCTAAGATCAAGTTGTGTTGGAAGGAGGCATTGGGATAAGGCTCCTGGGCTTCTGCTGTGTAAGTTTTTTTCTGAAAAATAAGTCTTGGCATGGTCAGGGTGTCAGGCCCCTTCAGAGTGTGGCCTTGTGCCTTGTGTAGCTGCTCCTCCCCTGACTGGGCTGCTGCTGTCTGGACCAGGAATGTCCACACATGGGCTGTGGAGGTCTAGTCCTCAGCCTGTGTGTATTAGGTCACCTTTACACTGCTATGTAGAAACACCTGAGGCTGGGTAATTTATGAAGGAAAGATATTTAATTGGCTTATGATTGTACAGGCTGTATATGGAAAACATAGCACTGGGATTGCTTCTGGGTAAGCCTCAGGAAGCTTAAAATCATGAGGGGAATTGAATAGGGAGCAGTTGCGTCACAGGGCGATAGCAGGAGCAAGAGAGCATGGGGGAGGTGCCACACACTCGCAAGAACTCACTGACTATTGTGAGGACAGGACCAAGGGGATGTTGCTAAACTATTTACAAGAAATCTATCTCCATGGTCCAATCCCCTCCCACTAGGCCCCACCTCCAATGCTGGGGATTAAAATTCAGCATGAGATTTGGTGGGAACAAGTATTCAAACTATATCACCATGTGAGCTCAGAAGGCCCCTGTGTGGAGCCAGCTGCAGCAGATGCAGACTCCCTGTCCCTGGCCCTTTCCTTGGGCCTTCCCTTCCCTCTTGGCATGTATCCTGCCTGCCTGCTTCCTCCTCACTGTGCTCTCACACAGGACTGTGGGGAGGGCCATGCGTCAGGGCTGCCTACATGCTGCAGATGTTCATCCCAAATAGAACCCTAGGAACAGTCATGAACAGATGCTTCCTATCTGGATATTGACCAAGTATAATGACTCAGTTTGTGTATCAACTTGACTGGGCTGAGAGATACCCAGATAGCTGGTAAAACTTTATTTCTGGGTGTTTCTGTGAGGGTGTTTCCAGAAGAGATTCACCTTCGAATTGGTGAACTGTGTAAAGAAGACTCAGGCTCACCAAAGTGGATGGGCATCATCCAATCCATTGAGGGCCTGGCTAGAGCAAAAAGGAAGAGGTGGGGTGAGTTTGCTCTTTCCGTTTAGGTTGAGTCATCCATGTTCTGTAGTCCTTATGCATTGGAGCTCCTGGTTCTTGGGTCTTCAAACTCAGAGTCTTATACCAGTGTCCCCCCATTTCTCAGGCTTTCAGACTTGACTGATAGTTACACCATTCCCCCATCCCCCAATCCCCTACCCATTTTGTCAGTACTCAGTACTCTGAGGTAACTCAGACTGAATTACCTCATAATCTCATGAGTCCATTCTAATAATCAATCAGTCTGTCTATCTTTATCTATCCATCCATCTATCTAAATCTTTCTATCTATCTATCTATCTATCTCTATCTATATTTCTATCATCTGTATTAGTCTGTTCTCATGCTGCTAATAAAGACATACCTGAGACTGGGTAATTTATAAAGGAAAGAGGCTTAATTGACTCACAATTTAATTAGCTGGGGAGGTCTCACAATCATGGTGGAAAGCAAGGAGGAGCAAAAGCACATCCTACACGGTGGCAGTCAAGAGGGCATGTGCAGGGGAGCTCCCCTTTATAAAACCATCAGATCTCGTGAGACTTATTCACTATCATGAGAACAGCCTGGGAAAAACCCACCCCCATAATTCAGTTACCTCCCACTGGGTCTCTCCCACAACCCATAGGATTATTACAATTCAAGGTGAGATTTGAGTGGGGAAACAGAGTCCAACCGAATCATCCTCTATCTTTCCTATTGCTTCTGTTTCTCTGGAGAACACTGACAGACATGCAAGGTTCAAGCTGTATGGATTAAGTCCTCTTAATTGCCTTCATCACGTTTGCCCAGATTGCCTCAACCAATGATTTCATAATCTTTGTTGGTAAATGAGGTAATCCTTGGCGGGAAGTTTTAGCTTCATTGCCTGAATTTTCTTCTCAAATGGTGTATCGTCCCTTTTGTGGTGTTTGCCACTATTTCAGCTAACTCTTCTTTACATTTTAGAGTTTATACTCTGAGCTTTTACGGTGAGGAGAGGCTCCTCCCTTCTAACTTAGCCTGTGAGAAAACCACCTCTTCTTCCTATAGTACTCTAAATTTTACAAGTGTGTTAACGTCTTCCCCTGGGCAGAAGCATGAGGCGGTGGAGCACAAAATTTTAAGGAGGTACAAAAGGTGGTCCACAGATCTGTGGCCAAGCTTACATGTGTCCCTGCTTTTTCCTGTGTGACTTTACATAGGTGATTTAATTTCACTGTCCTCGTATGTAAAATTAAAACAAAAGCAATTTTACCACCTTGCATTGCAGTGCAGAGCAAGTGAGAGGCTACGTGGAAAGCATGCACGCAGGTCAACACACAATGAACCAGCACTGCGCACCGTAGTCCCTTCCCTTCTCCTGCGTCTTCACTGATGTGCCCTAGCGCTTCCTCTGTCTCACTCTCTTTTTCTCTCTGTTTTTTATCAATTTGTTTCTGTACAGCTGAAGAATAATGATAGAGCACTGGTGTACCATTTCATTCAAGTATAAAACCAGAAAATCAGTTCTTACACTGATATACCTATTTCTTATATTGATATGCTGATTTATTACATGTGTTAAATATTTTACAATTTGTAAACGCACTCATTTCTTTGCTTATTCATTGAACTCTTCATTCAACAGAGGGTTTATGTTTGCACTGTGCCTGGCATCTGCTTCCTTACTGTACCCGGCAACGCCTTCTGAAGTGCCAGAGTGAGGACGTTCCCTTTGCGGGTGTGGATGCCCAGATGAGGGATGCCTCAAGGTCACGCAGGACGTAAGGCCGGCTCTTCTGACTCTTGGTGCGGTGCTCTTTCATCTCTTGCAGGCTTAATGAATCTCAGTTAGTATCAGAGAGCACATTGGTCAGGGAACCAGGGGAAGCTAAGTGCTCTATAAAAAGCTTATGTGCCTCCCAAGGAATCCTCTTTTCATTAGAATGATTTACAGTGGGATTTTCATTCTAAAAACCTGCCAGCTCCTGAATGATATTTGTAAAATGCTTAACCCCATGGGGATTCCTTCTGATATGCAGGAAAAGGTACCATAAATTGTTTTGTTTTCGTTTTCAAATGGGAAGACATGAATTATGTTCTTAGGAGGTATGCCAAACTAAGTGCATAGGAAAATGCATTTATAGTGAACATTTTGACTAGAAAATGCAATAGACGAGGAAGGTTAGTCTTTCCTGGAGACTGACTGGAGCTCCTGGCTGGGTCATTGGCCAACTAGGCTAATTTCAGGTGGTTTCTGAGCAGGAGGTGCAGTGCCTGAGTGCAGATGGAGCCTGATGGGGCAGGAGGAGGGGAGGTGCTCAGGTGCGTACTCGTACATACCTGCTGTCCGGTCAGAGAAGCCAGGTCTACTAACAACCAAAGAACAACCTTGGCCCCCAAGAGAAGGAAGCAAGGCCCACATGAGAGCCTGGTACAACAGCATGAGAGACAGGGGCCAAGAAAGAAGTAAGGCCAGCATTCTCGGGCTCCTTACCTGGGTATCTGGCCCGGTGGGCTAAAGTGGCCTTTGCTGCATGCACTTTGCTAAGTGGTTGTTGTGAAATTTGATGGTAACTCATGGGCACAGAATTTAGGACAACCTGTTCCTCTTCTTGGGTGAAGCAGAATTTATTCATGTGCCACTTTGAGAAAACAGAAAAAGCACAAAGATCCCAGAAAAAATGGTTCGTTCTTCCCTAAAGTCTCCGGAAATACTCCGCAAACATGAATACCTAAAGCCATCCTATCAGGGAACTGGATGCATCTCCAGGAGACAGCCCTGCTTCCCAGTCCTAAATGTGATGCTGATGCTTCTCTCCCAGGGAGGAGCTGGGAAAGACCACATTTCCCGAGGTCCATATTTCCACTGATTCTAGACAAATAAGTGGAAGGAATAAGGATGGACGGAGTTACCAGGCCTGGGTTCTTGCCCGGTCTCAGTGCTGTGGGAAGTGAAATCAGTCCTTTATATGGGTCCCCTAGGGGCTGACTGTGGGCTTGATACTGACACATGTAATGTATTCCACACTAACTCCAATCCCACAAGTTAGGAATTGTTATCCCTGCTGTGCTGTTGGTCAACTGGACTCAGATCAGTTTCCATACAGCACGTGTTTGACAGGTGGGTGTTACTGGGGAAACTTGCTAAACCCAAGGGTTAGCAAGAAGAGGGGGTGTGACACCCCCTGGGCTCCCACCTCAAAGCAGGATGCTGGCCCGGACTCTACAGCATGTGCAGCGTGTGTGGTATGTGTGTATTGTGTGTTTGTATGTGTATTGTGTGCATGTGTGGTATGTATATGTGGTCTATGTGTGTGGTGTGTGTGTGTTGTATGTGTGTGTATGGATGTACATATATGTTTGTACATATGTGCATATATATGTATATAGTGTATATATTATGTCTGTGTGTATAGTGTGTATATTGGGTATGTGTGTATATTGTTGTGTAGAGAGTGTGTGTGTGTGTATTGTGTATAGGTTGGTGTGCACATGTGTGCTTGCCAAGGAAGGGGCTGCTCTCCACTGCGCCATCCCCTGGTGCAAGTATAAGGAGGACTCAGTTGCTTGGAGTGAACAGGGAAGGGTCTGCCCCAGGATGCCTCTGGGGAGGGAGCCCAGCTTTGCTGGAGTATTCTGTAACTGGTGACCTTTGGTGAAACGGGCTTCAGGTTGCTCCAGAGCCTGCTCTTCCCTCTTCCCTCCCCTTTCTGTGAAGTTTAAGCTCAGGGTAGCCCTCCAGCCAATGCACCCATCCTGCTCAGCCACTGATAAGTCCTTGGCCCACAGGACCACAAGGCCAGGCTCTCCCCGCTGGGCTGGAGAGGACCTTGAGGCTCCCGAGGCAATGCCTGCTATCATGAGTCGAGTGCATGGTGGAGTGAGGGTACACACTCAGGTTCCTCAGATTGCACATTTTACTCTCTTTTCATCATACTATTTTTCTTTCTTCTAGTATCCCTTCTTTAGCAGCCTTTGTTTCTCAGTTCTAAAAAGCGGCTAATGCTGAGTGAACTGTGTCATAGTAAAGTAACTTGGCCGGAACCTTCTCATGAAACTGTTGTCCAAAGGAGAGAGGAAACACACACACACATGCACACACACACAGGATGGGGCATGTATTGACTGAGTGCTTTTTACAGCCATACCCTGTACATATTTTATCACAATTAATCTCTACGACAATGTTGAGAGGCATTCATTCTATTTTATGTAAGAGGAAACTGAAACTAAGAAAGTCAAAGTGACTTCCTCACATATACACAGCCGGTGCCTGCTACCATGCGGAAAGATGATGCCTATCTGGCTGGCAGCCAGAGAGAGAACATCTGCTTTAATAGACAGGAAATGCTGGGATGCCGTGAGAGCCGCCGTAAGAGCCAGGTACTGGAAGCAGCTGTTTCCAGGCGTTGTTGCCTTCCTCAGAGCAATGCACACAGCTGCTTCTGATGGAAGCCACCCTTGGCAATGGCCCTGTGGTGCATGCAGCAGGTGGAACTGGTACTTGGAGCACTGCCAGTGGAACCACTGAGTGAGCACCATTGAGGAGTGGATTCCACAGGAGCTGCCCCTTCCATGAACTTTGGGTAAAATGTGCCCCTCAGAGCCACCATGTGTCACTTCAAGGTAGAGGATGGAGTGCTGAGGCCCATGGCTCCGAGGCCTCTATCCCACCATCTTGTTGGGCTTTGCTAGTGGATGTTTCTCTCCTTAGAGGAGGCAAGAGCTCACTAGTCTTTCAATTGTACGTCTTTCTAAGGACTGGGACCCTGGTTTTTTATTAGGGCCTCTGGTGGAGTGCAGACCAGGACACTCTGGTAGTGAGCCCTTCCAGCCACACGTGATGGAGTGGAAAGATTCTCAGTGTTGGTGTTTCAATGGCTGCAAACCTGCCTGAACTTCAGTGAAGTCCTTGATGACACCAGACGTCCATTTCATGTGTATAAAATAAAGGCACTAATGCCTTGCTCACGGGATTTTTGCGAGGAGTAATTGAAATAGTGCATCCAAAGCACCTGATGCAACACTGAGAGATTTGCTTCTTTCTTGGCCAGAAGTCGTCTTCCTTCCCATCCTTCTGCTCTTGGCTTGGAGGCCACATTCTCCAATCATCTTTTCCTCACTCCCAGGTCTAATTTAGGTTCCTGAAGAGTTAGGAATGCTTTTGGTTACAAGTGATGGAAGAGATGAGAAAGAAGAAAGTTATATTTTACAGTCAATTCCACTGTAACAGGATGCAAATGTGTCTAAAATTCCCTACTCTATGCAACACTGGGCAATAAAAACCACAGGGTTGATGGGGAAAAATGGGACTAGGGATACATCATTCTAAATGTTTGTCCATGAAATAAAGAAGAATAGTGACCTAATAAAAACAGTAGTGTAGTTTTACGCAGGTTAAATGATTAACATATGCACAAATACTACAGAAAACGTGGTGCTTAACCTTAAAAAAGGCTTGAAGCTTGCTTGAGAGTGTGGGTACTGGGGTTGCAGCTTGTGCACTGTGGTGAAATGGGGGGAGTAGGAGGCTATGGTCTGAATGTGTGTCCCTCCAAAATTCATATATTGAAACCCTAATCCCCAATGTCATGATATTAGGGAGTGAGGTCTTTGGGAGGTGATTAGATCATGAAGATTTCATGAAGATTCCACCCTCACGAATGGGATGGGTGCCTTTATAAAAGAGGTCCAAGGGAGCTTGTCTGCTCCTCCCACTATGTGAGGTCACATAGGAAGGTGGCATCTGTGAGGAACAGACCCTTCCAGACATCAGATCTGCTGGTGCTTTGATCTTAGACTTCCCAGTCTCTAGAACTTGAGCAATAAGTTAATTTTGTTTATAAATTACCCAATCTAAGGTATTTTGTTACAACAGCCTAAATGGATTAAAACAGTGGGGGATCTGGATTGGGAGGGAAAGTTGTAGCACCAGAGGTGGGTGGTGAGGCTCCTAACACGTGGGGTGAACTGGAGGTTGGAAAATGCTGGGGTGTGTGCGCGTGCACTTGTGCATTCCTAGTCTCAGATCAGCTGCATGCAGTTCTGTGTTCAACTGGCATTGCTTGCAAATGAAATCACACATACGCAAACACAGCATTTGCCTTATTCTCAAATTGTTCCCTAATATCAACCTTGTTGCAAAAAGTGTCAGTGTGAAATCAACATTAGAGCAGAACCACCTGCACCGGCGTGCCCTGGTGCTCTCCCTCCACTCGAGCAGATGATCTTCCCGGGAAAGACAGAACTGACCCTGGGGCAGGTGGTGGATGGCGGTGCCCCACGGGCCTCTGTGTGTTCAGTATCATGAACTACTGCAGTTGACGTGTCTCTGGCAAAGTGCATTTATACATTACTTTATTTTAAACTCTGCCAGCCCTCCAAAATGGATAGATACCTTGAAGTATCCTTGCAGTAAGCCATGGATTGAGATTAATAATAATAATAATAATAAACAATAATATTGCAAATACAAGTAAACACAAATAAGACAGCTGGTATACGTTCTCCATCTGAAGCAAGTTCTCCACTAGTTATAACCGGGTTAAAATGAAAGTCATCTCATAAGATTTGACAAGGGCACAAACAAAGTTTAATATTATGTGAAATTATTTGAAACAATATTTTCATCCACTATTATTAATTCACTCTCTTTGTGCATAGGACCTTGAGGAATTAGCTAAGAAAGTACAAATCCAACACAATTAGTAAGACCTTCAAAACCCAGTGTCCAAACATGAAGACAAACATGTATCACATTTTTGGAAATGCTAAAATTTTTACATGATTCAATCCTATATGTTGCAAAATTCCACTCAACTCAACGGCAATTTTCTAGGTGCCCCCTTTGAGTTTTCTTTCTTAATAGAAAAGAACAAAAAGCAATACCAATTTTAAACACCTTTTCTTCCTACTTTCTGAAACAATTCACAAAACAAGGTGGCACATACAAAATCGTGCCCTTCGCCTTCAAACACTTTTGGAAGATGAACAAAAATATTACTGAAGATTGAAGGGCACCAATGTGTGAATAAATTATTCAGTTTGAGGGGTTTCCTACACAGCTGAATAAAAGTACAGATGTTTCTAACATGCCCAACATTCTGATATTTGCAAAGTTCAGTTCCAATAATGAAATACACAAAGAACAACTTCTTTGTGATCTACAAAAGAAAGACCTATGGGAAAGAAGCTCCATTCTGAACAGCAAAGCATTCATTTAATGAAATAATATTGCAAGGAAAAAATTATAGAAGGCTAATCAGTGATGCTTTGTGCAATTAACAACAACAGTTATAATACAACAAGATCCCATCAGGTATCAGTCGGTCACAGGGTTATTCTTAATAAGGTGTCATTTAAAATGTTGCAATATCTTTTAAAGACATGGGAAATGCATATGAAAATATTTCAAAGCACACATACGTTTGCTGTGGATCACATGGCAAAGTACTCTGAAGAGCTGTCAAATTTAGAAACGAGTTATGAAAATTATTATTATTTGAATGCAAGTGATCCATGGGGTACACAGGTGCTGAGTACTAGTTAACCACAGATGCTACCAACCAGGTATTTTTTAAATTACTAAATTAAATATAAATAAATTCGCACATACAGAAATAATTACCTAAAGTATATAACATCAACTCGTAGGTGATTTATAAACAATGAACGAGAAAGTGACTGCTTTTTTGAGGGAAATGTACGCTGTGGAGAGTAAACGGGCAATTCGAAATTAGATGTCTGGAAGTGATTCTATGATAATGTGATTTTATCATCAAAGCATGTCATCAAAGACAACAAAACTCTCAAATCTGTACGTTGTGAAATTGTACAAACACATCTTTAATCTATTTTAAATTTTCTAAAATAAGAGTTACAGTGTTTTGAATCCATTTGACAAAATTTTAAAAGTGCCTAATTTCTTAATTTGCTTGCAAGAACAACTCACTTACATTGAAGAAAAAGAAAATTCAGTAGATGTATTTTAGTAACAGCAACAGGTCTAGGTATAATTGTCGTATGGAATTGAAATGTGATACCAAAATATAAAAGGCACAGTTGATAATGCCCTTCTGTTTGGATTTATGTACTTTTGTGATATGCACTTTTCAACTATGATTTAGTACAAAAAATGAACTGAATTTAGAGCTTCACTTTTATTATGTTCCAAAGTGTCAAAGCAACATAAAAAATCATATTTTCTCTTTAAAATTATTGATAAAATGTTTCTTCATTAAAGCACATAATTTGTATTTTTACTGATGAGCAAAAATTAAAAATTGATTTAAAACCTTATTCATTTTCCCTTATTTCATCCTTTAAGGCGTTTTTTGTTTTGTTTTGTTTTTGTTTGTTTTTCCCTTTTGTTTTGTAAAGCAGTGGTCCTTTTTGGTAGAAGACAATTTTTCCAAGGACAGGGTGGGGGTGGTAGTGGTTTCGGGATGAAAGTATTCCTCCTCAGATCATCAGGCATTAGATTCTCATAAGGAGTGCGCAACCTGGATCCCTCGCATGTGCAGTTCACAGTAGGCTACTATGAGAATCCAGTGGTGCTGCTGATCTGACAGGAGGCAGAGCTAAGGCAGTAATGCTCACCCGCCTGCTGCTCGCCTGCTGCTGTGTGGCCCAGTTTCTAACAGGCCACGGACCAGCACCACTCTAACAGGCCTGGGGTTGGGAACCCCTGTTGTAATGTATTCATCTTTTTGAGCAGTACATGTATATAATTACATAATTATTAATACATAATTAATTAATACATAATATGAGTAGATTCTTTACGTTCTCAGATTGTCCTACTAAATAAATAATCAGAAAACAAGGGAAACCACTGTTTTAGACAATAAATGAGACCTATTGCAACACAACCTAATCGTATCAGAGAGCCGTTGTGAGGACAAAAAGCAAATGAAAAGGGAACAACCCTTAAGGACATGAGATGTTCTCATCACTATAAACCTGTTTTAAAAAATATATAAACACTTGTAAAATGATCGTGGCATGTTGGCAGTCTGCCAGATAGGGTTTCAAAAAATCATTCCTGGGTGTATTTGGAGGAGAAAATAATACTGACACCACCTCAAATTCTGAACCCCAGCATCTGTAAAGACTTTCCTTATATTTTTTACCTTCTTATTCTCCACACATTTTAAAATTCAAATGATTTCATTGTATTTAAAGATGAATCATTCACAGATATATATTTTTTAAAAACCATTAATAACCCTCTCACCTTTACCCCTTTAAAGTACCTCCCTTCTGAGGTCATCAAACAGAAGTTCGCCCGGAGCCCACTGCTGCTGTGTTGGTCACCGTGTGTTCATCTCCCGTGGAGAAGTGTGTCGTGTCAGAGTGTGGGGGGCATTCTGCATTGGCACTGATTGAGCCTGCACTCATCCTGCAGGGCGGTGATCATTGTCCGCATTTTATAGACGCTCAGGTTGAGGCTTGGAGAAGCTGTTTCCAACCCTGTTCTGCCCCATAGGGGAGTGGTGCCAGCCAAGCTTAATCCAGGAGGGAGGGTAGGCACTCTGTGTTTTTTTGAGATGGAGTCTCACTCTGTCACCAGGCTGGAGTGCAGTGGTGTGATCTCGGCTCACTGCAACCTCCGCCTCCCGGGTTCAGGCAATTCTCCTGCCTCAGCCTCCCGAGCAGCTGGGATTACAGGCACGTGCCACCACACACAGCTAATTTTTATATTTTTAGTAGAGACGGGGTTTCACCATGTTGGCCAGGATGGTCTTGATCTCCTGACCTCATGATCCACCTGCCTCGGCCTCCCAAAGTGCTGGGATTACAGGCATGAGCCACCACGCCTGGTTGGTACTCTTATCTCATTGTATCGTATCTGTGCTCTGTCTTAACGATCTCTCCTGATCGTGGCGTAATTCTCTGACTCTGAGTTCATGTGTGTCGGCCTGTACTGGTGTTTCCAGGACACTCGTGCAATTGCACACTGTCTTCCTGGTGACATTAGTGTATGTATGCGTGTGTGAGTGAATGGCTGGAACTGCACATAGGCTATGACGTAGGTGGTGAGGTGTGTGTATGAAAGAGGGCAGCAGAACGAATCCGCTAAAGCCAGCTAGAACTCTGAAGAATAGGTTCAAATCCCAAGTCTGCCACTTAACAGCTAGAGGGCTTTTGGAACATTTCTGAAATCTCTTTCAGTTTCACTGTTTCTTATCCTTAAATGGGGAAGAAAGTTCCAAAGACACCACTTCACGAGATAATATGAGGATCTAGTGAGATAACGCATATGCGTGTTCAGCAGTGCACCTGGCAACAGGTAAGGGCTCAATAGGAGGCAGCCTACTGGATAATTGATTCATAGCCAACCGTTGACTCACACTCTTGCCATGCATGGTTTCCTTCAGGCTCCAGCAAAATTTTTACAAGGCGGTACAATAATGAAAACACCACGCTGCTGTTAGACCACGGATTTCAATCCTTTGTACATCCTAAGAGTTCTGATAATCCAGGAGGCTGGGGACCATGTTTCTCACTCAAATTGCCCTGGTACTGAAATGCATCACATGTAGTGGACACTCAGTTAGGGTTTGTGGGCATACACTGAGTGACTGAGTGATTTAATTCTCTGGAAGAGCTATTTTAGGTTATATCTTATGACATTTTTTCATAGTTGTTCATTTTTCGTCAATAAAAACAGTCATTGTACACGATTTAACCTAGTAATTTATAGGACTCACTAAATAGCTCTCTGAAATAACACACTGTGTGAGATTTTTAAAAGGCATCAGCAAGTAATTAGTTGAAGACTTGCAGGAACAACAACAACAAAAATACTGCAAACTTTTCCCCAGCCCAAACTTTTATTTCATGGATGAAAACAAAACAAAATAACAGCCCTCTACATAAATCAAGGGATTGCTCGTGTTGATTCAGAGAGATAAGGGCAGATACAGAAAGATGAAGTCAGATCCTGGATCCAAGTGTTTTGCCTTAAGATTCAGGTCCTTTCCGCCTTAACATTCAGGTTTTTCTAATTTGAAAACAAGCCAATTCACTAATAAGAGTTTTTAAAGCATCCACAATGTGAGGAAAGAGCTATGGGGAGAAGCATAAAGGAAAATACAGAGATCCAACTTGACAACGTGATCAATCAGAAAACCCAGAAGCGAGAATGATCAGTATTCATGGAGCGTTTGGGGAAGAGCCTTGCTGGCGCAGGAGGGCGGGGTCTGCATTGCGCTTACAGGTCTGTACAGAGAGAAAGGGGACATTTAGGGGGAGAGGCACAGTGGAAAGGACATTAGGAATACAGGCAGGGGTTCAAAAGGAAGCTGGGTGGTAACAATACTCCCATTTCTTTCGAGTTCATCAATTAGAATCACTTTCCTGCAAATCTGACTTCACAGGTGATCCGCTTCACAGACGAGGAGGCAGGAACGCCCACGGGGGACTCACCCAACGTCATCAGCCACACGTGGTAGATACAGGGCACGATTTTCCCTCCATCTGTGTGATCCTCAATCCTGTGACATTCCTGCTTCCTTTTCCCGTCTTGAGGTGGGGGAGCTCCCCGCAAATGGAATTTCAGTTGCTTAGATCTTTGAATTGGATGGTACTACCTATGCTCACATTAATTAAGCAATTAAGTGGATGTATTTAATTTTATTTTCCCCTGGAAGATGTAATCACCAGTATCGTTATTGAGGAAGGAGGAGGGGAGAAGGAAACCCCAAACGCAGAAATCATTGCTGAGTTGTGTGCCCACTGCCTTTGATGGGTGTGCTCAGATTTTTTTCATCAAGGTGGTTTTGAATCAGTTGCAGGCCTTCTTTCATGTGGGTAACTATTTAAAGATGTGCTATTCGGGGCGAGCGTTCTTACCAACTCATTTTCTCTCTGTCGTCTCCCATGCGGCTGGGGACCGCGCAGGGGAGCGGGCCGCGGCATTGCGAGGGGTGACCACTGGGTGGCACTGTTGCTCCATGGAGAGCTGCCAACGGCGTCCCCGGGGACGCGGCCACGTTGAGCACAAAAGGTGGGATTTCTAAGGTGTGCACGGTGATGAGTTTCTTAATGAATTTACCTCTTCTATGGAATCTCCCTTTGCAGCGTCTCCCGCCGCCCCAGGCCGGTTTCTGACTGTGGACTCTGGGTTGAGCGCATGGGGTCAGTGCGCGTGGAGCTTGCACTGCCCAGACCCACAGCCCCAGGAGCGGCCACCTCCCGTGTCACCCGGGCGGCGTCCTGACGACATCACTTAGAAGATTAAAAATAAATTGAAGCACATGTCACCTTAAAGGGGGCACAAAAAGGCCATCTGCATGATTTGATGCATCCATGAGAAAGGGCTGCTGGCTTTTGATTTGAACTGTATGGAAAGAGAGGATTTTAAAGCTTATAAGCTGCTAGTATTTCCAAAGGAATGACTATTTTTTTATTATTTAAATTAAAAAAGCACTTCCCTGCTCCCCTGTCCCTACACTTTAATTCTTCTTGGCTTTGATTTGGGCGATATTGTAGTTCAGGCCGCTTTCTGCTCCACTATGAAGGCCTGCCCGTGGACCGACGCAGGGAGAATCTTGGGGCAGATGGGGGAGCTGGACCGATGTTCCAGCCCAGAACTGGGGGTCTGCAGAACCAGGAGCCCAGGCCAGGCTGGCCTATCAGCCATGACCATCTGTGCACCGTAGCCACCTACTCACAGCATAGCTCAATCTGCAGATCCACCTAGAACTCATTCATTCCTGACTGGTCTTTTGTTTCAAAACCCCGGCAGCCCTGGCCCCTCCCAAGCCTGAAGTCACACACACTCCCATCCTCCCATCAGTCACTTCCTGGCTAATGGGGACTGAGGCCCAGTCATTCTCGTTTTTCATGCCTTGTCAGGAGGCCTGAACATAGAGAGGAAGGGAGAGAGAGAGAGGGCAGCTCTGGAGGAGGCGCAGAGTATGGGCAGATGTCCTCATGAAAAATTTACAAGGAATAATCAGAGGCCCCTTCTCTCCCCTCCGGCCAAAGTCCCCCTAGGCTTGTTGCCTGGGCCGCTGTGAGAATATTGGAAAAGGGCCCCCTCGTTTTGAAGGCAATCTGGTTCTCGGGGGTTAGTGCCCAGCGTTGATGCTCTTGGCTGTCCTCTTGAGACCAGGTTGCAAATGCAGTTCGGGCAAAATTGATGAAGTATCAGTTAATCTGAGGCTGACAGTTTAGAGAGGTCACAGCTGCGAGGGGCTGCCAGGATCTCCCAGAGACAGGACTAAGAAGAGTTAAAGCCAAGGAGGCTCCGGTGAAATGACGCATTCATCTTCTCCGCCTGTGCGTTTCTCAAACATTGCTGCCTGCCGGGATCCCTGAGCCTTGCTCCAGGTGAGCAGTGTGAGTGGGGAGGCTTTTACCGTGGTGCACGCAGTCACACCTCCTCCCAGACAAATCCAAACCCACACGCCTGGTGCTCCTGGCTCCTTGGGAAGGAAGGAGGAGGGAGCTGCTGCTCCAATTGAAACAGGCAGTTAGGTCTCCTATGCAAATCCCCTTGTTGTAATTGGCACTGTGAGTGTTGCCTGCTCATTCCTCCGTTTCCCGCTAGGGGAAGGTCATCTAGGTAAGAGATGTGTCCACACAGGGTGGGCTCTGAGCTGCTCAGAAGGAACTTTGCAGAAGTGGTGAACCGTTGACTCACACTCTTCCTGTGCATGGTTTCCTTCAGGATCCAGCAAATTTTTTTACAACAAGGTGGTACAAGGAGAAAAACATCATTCTGCTGTTAGACCATGGACTTCAATCCTTGTGCATCCTAAGAGTTCTGATAGTCCAAGAGGCTGGGGGCTATGGCCGTGTTTCTCACTCGAATTGCCACGGTACTGAAATGCATCATGTGTAGGGGAGACTCAGTGTTTGTGGGTACACATTGAGTGACTATAACTGAGTGATTTCAGAGAGAGAGAGAAGGGTTGCAAATGCCCTTGTCTTGAGTTGTTTTCTAGGGGACATGCTCAGGGCTCGGGGACCCACCCAGTCATCTCACCACCTGGAGAGGTGGCTGCTTGGCCATGTTATCTTCCTGTCTTCTAAATTAGGATGCGGCTTTAGGTTTAGATTAATAAATAATGGGCTTTTATGGGATAGGAAGCATAAAGGGCTTTGTGTTGATCAGCCCTGGGTTGGGTCCTGGCTTCCCTAAGCTTTGAGAATGATTTTATCATTACCACCGCCTGCTTATGGGAAAACAGGGCGGGAGCTAGTCATAGAGTCCCGGTGACAAAGTGGCAGGTGGATGGCTGTGCCAGGGGTCTAACCTGCCCTGTCACACTCCGTTCCCCCTTCCTTTCAGTGACAAGAATGCAAGTAATAGTGGTGAGAATCACGTGCTCAGTTGTGCTGGGCTGAGCATTTCACGTGCATGAACTCATCTCTCCCCACCAACCTGTGAGAAAGGTATTATTATTGTCGTTATTAGTATTATTATTACCGTATTATCTCTGCTTACGGACAGAGAGATTGAGGCGTGGTAAGCAGGTGGTCAAACCCACCTTCTGCTCCTGTGAGGTTTCTGCTGTTCCCAGGTGCGAGGGGACGGTGCGTGGTGGATGGCTGGGGCCTGACAGTGCAAAACTGCTGATTTCTACACCCCCCAAAAATCATGAATATGAAGGATTATAGCCAGATTGAAACTATCATTCTTTTCAGTAAGAAAAAGTGCATCTATTAACAGAAAGTCAAGTACTTTTCCCCAAAATCACATGGGAAAAGTGTGCAAATACAGAACAGCCCTTCTAGGGAGGAACTATTTTCTCCGAAACAGGAAATTGTTGTACGGTCAGACACACCATAAATACACGTCTAGTTTGTACGCGGCAACTCCAGGGTCTGGGGCTCTTCCTTCCTGGCCCTAGAATGGCGTCTCCTGCGCTGTGGGCTTCCTGCTGAGGCAGGCGCTGCGGTGGTGGGAAGCAGAGGCTGCGATTTAGCTTCATCACGGTGGCAGATGATGCGCTGTTCCAGGGGCCTGGATGGGAGCACCCCGGGAGCCTGCATCTGTCCTCCTCGGCCCTGCGGGGCAGCTGAACCTTGCCGCACAGGACAGGTGCTGACGGACCGCTGGGTGCCCAGCCTACCTCCCTGCACCCCTCCTGCCGGGGTCCCTGCCAAGCAGCCTGGGCACTGCCGTCTGGAAGAGGCGCTGGGCCGGTTCTACACCGTGTTCCCTTGCTCCAGGCGGAAAGGTCTATCCAGGCCTCTCACGCCATCGTGGACAGAAGCCAAGTCTCATGGCATGAGATTCAACCAAAGAGAATCTCCTGGAGCTTCTTTTTCTCATTTATTGACGCATGTAACTCACATGCACCATCCATAAACGTGTGTATGTATATACCACACACATAAACACACATATGCCACACACGTGCACACAACATACAGACACAATGAATACACATACACCACACACATAAACACACACGTGTGTATATACCACACACGTGCACACAACACACAGACACAATGAATACACATACACCACACACATACACACGTGTGTATATACCACACACGTGCACACAACACACAGACACAATGAATACACATACACCACACACATAAAACACACACATGTGTATATACCACACACGTGCACACAACACACAGACACAATGAATACACATACACCACACACATACACACGTGTGTATATACCACACACGTGCACACAACACACAGACACAATGAATACACATACACCACACACATACACACGTGTGTATATACCACACACGTGCACACAACACACAGACACAATGAATACACATACACCACACACATAAACACACACGTGTGTATGTATATACCACACATGTAAACACATATATGCCACACACGTGCACACAACACACAATGAATACACATATACCACACACATAAACACACACGTGTGTATGTATATACCACACATGTAAATACACATATGCCACACACGTGCACATGACACACACACAATGAATACACATACACCACACACATAAACACACACGTGTGTATGTATATACCACACATGTAAACACATATATGCCACACACGTGCACATGACACACACACAAAATGAATACACATACACCACACACATAAGCACAAAGATATCACACACATACACACAACATGTAATGCACAAACATGCATACACAGATTCCATACACAGAAACACACAGACACCACACATATGCACACACAGACATGCATACACACACCACACATAAACACACAAATGCCACACACAACACACACCACACACAAACATGCAAACACATACACCACACACATAAACACAATACCACACACATACACAGACACTAACACACACACTGCACAAACATGCACACACATACATGACAGATGTAAACACACAGATACATACACACACACCAACACCCACACTATACACACATAATCACATGCATCATATGCAACACACACTACACAGACTTATACTCCACACAACACACACACACCCACATTCAACACACACACATGCTCACACCCCTTCCCACACAACCCAGCACACACACACATACATTCAACACACACATGCTCACACCCCTTCCCACACAACCCATCCAACACATACCCACATTCAACACACACACATGCTCACACCCCTTCCCACACAACCCAACACACACACACCCACATTCAACACACACATGCTCACACCCCTTCCCACACAACCCATCCAACACATACCTACATTCAACACACACACATGCTCACACCCCTTCCCACACAACCCAACACACCCACACCCACATTCAACACACACATGCTCACAACCCCTTCCCACACAACCCAACACACCCACACCCACATTCAACACACACATGCTCACAACCCCTTCCCACACAACCCAACACACCCACACCCACATTCAACACACACACACCCACATTCAACACACACACATGCTCACACCCCTTCCCACACAACCCAACACACACACACCCACATTCAACACACACACATGCTCACACCCCTTCCCACACAACTCAACACACACACACCCACATTCAACACACACACATGCTCACACCCCTTCCCACACAACCCAACACACACACACCCACATTCAACACACACACAACCACATTCAACACACACATGCTCACAACCCCTTCCCACACAACCTCAACACACACACACATCCATGCCCCCGCATACGTCTTTTTATGGTAGTTATTTCTTGTAAGTAAAATGCTTGTATAATGTCAGCGTATTATTTTCCATAGCATAACCTAAACTTGTCCAACCTGAGGCCCATGTGGCCCGGGGTGGCTTTGAATGCAGCCCAACCCAAATTTGAAAACTTTTTTCAAACATTACGAGATTTCTTAGCTATTATTTTCTTTAGCTCATCAGCTATTGTTAGAGTGTTGTATTTTATGTGTGGCCCAAGACAATAATTCTTCTTCCAATGTGGCCCAGGGAAGCCAAAAGACTGGACACCCCGGACTTAGTGGTTCTCGTCCTAGGTGATTTTGCCCCTCAAGGTAGCTGGAAAGTCTGGAGACATTTTTGGCGATCACAGCTGGTGGGGGCTCTTGGCATCTAAGGCTGGAGCCAGGGTTTGGGGTGTTTGTAGCACCCTAAAGGCTTGATGCCTCCCCAACACCAAAGAACCCTCTGAGCCCATAGTGTGGAGACCCAGAAACCCGAATGCAATTTCCTAGTAAAAGAAAACGGAAATGAAAATGACAGAACAGTCCCGTGTCTTCTCTCTTCTCCATGCAGCCGTCTGGATGGAGCCACTCGAAATTCCGAGTCTAGGCCTTGCACTGATTTCTCCCCCTGATATCTGGGAAGCCATTTCACTGTTTAAAACCAGAGATGCTAAGTGGCAGCTGCCACCAATTGGAAGGGGACAGGAGAAAGGGATTTTTATGAAGATCTTGTGTGCCGTGGATGCTGCAGGTGGAGACCTCTGCAGTTTGTCCAGCAACTGCCTGCCAGAGACGGGCCAGAGAAGGGCCAAGCCCACCCCCAGTCTCCATCCCCAGTCCGCACCCCAGTCCGTGCTTGTGGGAAAGCTGGGGAGCAGGTCATGTGTGTAATTCCAGGAACTATTGCATGGCGAAGCCTACATGCCCTCGAAACCCGGGCACCTCCCTGGCCCCACAACTGCTTCACACAATCCTTGTGTTTCTATACGTTCTATGTGTAGTTTCGGGAAAGAATCTGTAAGTGATGTCTGAAGCAAGTTTCTGAATGTTCATGCTGTAATACGTGGCCGGGAGCACGCTGGTTACTCATCTCTGATCCTACGACACAAGGACAGGTACTGGGAGAGTGAACTGTTTCCCTGGCCAGGGACCCAGCACCACTTGGGGCATCAGAAGGAAGCCCTCTGGTCTTGGCCAAGGAGAAGCTTGCACTGTGTTACTAGGAATGTCCTGTGTGAATCCATTCTCTGTGATTCCACGACTTTGTATGACTTGCATGGTGCTTCCAAGGATGTAGGGGCTGAAGGGTGAGGCATGTTCTGTGCACTTTTGCCACGGGAAAGCTGGCTTTTGGGAAATGCCCTCGCCCCACAGTTGCTCCCAGAAGCCATACTGGGGGAAGGGCCTGGGGAATGATCCCAGAGCGTCAGGTTGCCTTGTTCCATCCTGATGGGGATTTGGGGAAGGGCGAGTGACACCATCATGGCTGGGTGCACCCACACTGCCTGTCTGCCCGGCTATTTAGAAGCAATATTAGCTAGGGCTATAGTTTTTTTTTTTGTTTGTTTTAATCAGTAAAAATGAGTTCCTAACTTTAGTTCAGAGCCTTAGTTAGGTTTCAGTTTCAGATAACTCTTTTAAAAAAGGGAATATGTTAGAAGGCCCATAAGTGGCCCTTAATGATTTTGAATGAGTGTTAGAATGAGACACCTGATGGCGGTGATTCTGAGTGGAGACCCTGGGCCAGCATCCCCAGCACCACCTGGGAACCTGTAAGAAGCGCAACTTCTGGGCTACACCCTAGAGCTGCCTTTACATTTTACAACTCTTCAAACCCCGCGTGTTCTCATTCATAAGTGGGAGTTGAACAATGAGAACACGTGGACACAGAGAGGGGAACATCACACACTGGGGCCTGTCGGGGAGTGGGGAACAAGGGGAGGGATAGCATTAGGAGAAATACCTAATGTAGATGACGGGTTGATGGGTGCAGCAAACCACCATGGCATGTGTATACCTATGTCACAAACCTGCACGTTTTGCATATGTATCCCGGAACTTAAAGTGTAACAAAAAAATTTTTTTATAACTCTTCCAGCAGTTTCTATCCATACCACATAGAGTTTTTGTTTTGTTTTGGTTTTGCTTAATTTTCACAAGCCTACAGTTGAAAGTGAAACGAGATGAGGTTAGCGAAAAGAGGCTGGAACTCTGGAACCTTAAGGTCCTGCAATTTCAAATTTACTGGCCATAACCTGGCTGCCATTTTGGTTTTGTCTAAATGAAAGCAATGACCAGTTAGCGTTGTATAAGATATAAACATTTAAAATATCTAAAATTCCCTAATCTTTCAGAAAGGTAAATTGAGACAAAGAAAGGTCAGGGGTTCTCCTGGGACCACCTGTTGTCCCCAGATCAGACAAAATTCCAGTCTTCTGAATTCCTGTGGCAACGTTGTGTTTGCATCACTGCATCTTGATCCTCTTCCTACTGCAATGTTTTAATTATCTAAAAAATAAGGGCATTAGATATGAGGGATAACATCATGAAGGATTTCCAAATAACTCGGTAGCCAGTGAAGATCACTGTTTGCTTTATTTCAATTGAGAGAGACAGGTCCGTCTTCTACAATGAATGTATTTTACACATTTTTAATATTTCCCTCATTTATGACATGTTCACCTTAAAAAAATTTTAAAAATGATTGCAGGCCGGGCACAGTGGCTAACACCTGTAATCCTAACACTTTGGGAGGCCGAAGTGGGTGGGTCACAAGGTCAGCTGATCGAGACCATCCTGGCTAACACGGTGAAACCCCACCTCTACGAAAAATACAAAAAATTAGCCGGGCATGGTGCCACGTGCCTGTAATCCCTGTTACTTGGGAGGCTAAGGCAGGAGAATAGCTTAAACCCGGGAGGCGGAGTTTGCAGTGAGCCGAGATCTCGCCACTGCACTCTAGCCTGGCCCACAGAGCGAGGCTCCACCTCAAAAAAAAAAAAAAATGATTTCATAAAGATGGGTTTTCTCTTATCATGCCCAATCTTAACACATGTTTGAAACTGACTCCTATAAAAAGTAGGCTTTGTAATCGAGTCCCAGAAAGTCTGAGGCTGCCTAGGTCTGCCAGATGCTCCTGTTCAGGACCTTGATACTAAACAGGAAAGGAAAGGGCAAGTCCATTTGCCTGAAGGCTTTGAACGGAGTTGGTGGGGGATGCTCCACTGTCCCAGACCGTGGAAGAGAGCTGGGGTCCAAGCCTGGGCGGAGGCCTTTCTGAACTGAGAGGCTTTGTGGTAGGCACAGCCAGACACCATTGGTGGAAATGAATTTGTCATTTTACCTGGTCTAGAAATGAACCCTAAACAAAAATCTTCAAGTGTCAGTAACCTGAGGAGGAAGCCCCTGGGGCCGTTGAAGTGCTTGGTGTTGAAACGTCTATGTTGGAGGGTGAGGCCCCAGCTGTGCCTGTTGGGTTGGTTGATTCTTTTCGCTGATATGCAGTCCTTTCTGGACTTTTCAATGCAGAAAGCAAAGGCTCCTGACTCCAGAGATATCTTTCAGGCAGTGATTTCCTTTAAAAGAAAATAAATAGTTTCAAAATATAGTGAATCAACTTGCATGTGAATAAACCTGGAAAGCACATTAGCCTATATTACCACGTTGTATTTGAGCACACTCATTTCAGGGAGTAAATTTTTAACATGTGTTCAAGGGTGATAAGAATTGTGCCTATTCTCTGACTCCTCTATGTACATAAATTACAGGATAGTCAGGTATTGACATGGAGATCAGGGGCAGAGCAAACTCAGTTTCATCATGGGCTCATTTGCATGTCAATGCCAGACCAAGGCTGTTTGATTACTTTGCTCTTGTCTGAGATCCCATGGCAAATAAGAACAGAGAGACATATTTGTGGATCTAGAATTTCTTTCTCTTACTCATATGTATATGCATATGTATATGTGTGTATAATTTAACAGATGATATATCAGAACATGAGCATTCTAGAACTCTTATTTTACAGTGCATTTTGTGCAGTAGTGACTGTAATGATGGTTTAACATCTGGAGAGCAATGTGAAATAATGAACAAAAGGGTTTACGCGGCCTCGGGTGGAATGTCTCCAATTGTATTTATCAATTCCAAAGGAAAATATCTAAACCATTTCAACTGTATTGATCCGTTTTAGGCCAAATCTTCTTATGTCCCTACTGGCTCTACCGAACCAGATCAACTCAAGGTGCAGCCTCAGTTGGACGCTGTCTCCTTGTGGCCATGCTCCTGGGGAAAGGCATCTTCTTCAGTGGGACGGTTGTCACCATTCACGTTTGGTAGCAAGTGAGAAAAGGGATTCGCCTTTAATTGGACGAGCACTGTTGACAGGGTGACAGATTTGCTAACTGTCTAAAGTGCACATCTGGTGTTTTCCATTGCCTGGCATCCCTCCCCATCCTCTTCTGGACACAGCGCTTTGTTCCTAAGGAGCAATGCCTCTTCCACTCCATAGTGTGGTCCAATATTGGCCGTTCCTTGTTTCCCGTCTTCCTGGCTGGAGTGGTGAACACAGGGGCAAGCGTAGGCCCCAGGGGGACAGTACTGTGATTTCACATGTAGACTCTGGGAAGAAGACCATCTCTTTTTCTAGGTTCACCAGGCTGAGATGATGAACCCTGGATCTTTTTGTGGTCATGCGTCATCCTTCCCTGCTGCACAAAAGAAGACTGTCTGAATTATCAGAAAATAGTATCAGCCTATTAAAAGAATGGATGCTGAGAGATACGGAGAAAATTTTGACTGGGTCACTGGAATCCCTCGACTCTGGAAGTCAGCGCCAGCTTTAAACTTCCCACTTAGTCTGAGTGAATAAATTATCTTTTTGGCTTAAGCTAGTTTGGGTTGTGCTGGGCACTTACTACTGAAATAATTCAGGATAATATACCATGTTACAGTATCACTAATTGTTGTGCATGTCATGTTTATGACACTATTTAAAATCCTCAACTCTAAGTACATTGTGGGCATTTCTAGAAACCTCTAGAAGAAATCAATAGCAAATTTTCCCATCTCTTTCTTCCCTTCTCTTCCTTTTTTCTTGTGGTGGATATCAGAATATTGTCTGCAAATATCACCAGCACTCACCACCCAATTCAAATACATCTACTTAGAAATATGTGTTCTTTTTAATGTAGGATTTTTTTTTTTTTGAGGCAGAGTCTCGCTCTGTCTCCCAGGCTGGAGTGCAGTGGCCTGGTCTCGGCTCGCTGCAAGCTCCACTTCCCAGGTTCATGCTGTTCTCCTGCCTCAGCCTCCCGAGTAGCTGGGACTACAGGCAGCTGCCACCACGCCCAGCTAATTTTTTGTACTTTTAGTAGAGACGGGGTTTCACTGTGTGAGCCACGATGGTTTCGATCTCCTGACCTCATGATCCACCCGTCTCGGCCTCCCAAAGTGCTGGGATTATAGGCGTGAGCCACGGCGCCTGGCCTAATGCAGGATTTTTAAAGACACAAAGAGTGTATTACAAAAAAATAAGCCACGGTATATTAAGTCATTCACTTAAGGATTTTACAAATGCACACAGTAAAAAGCTGTTGTAAGATCCGAGTTTTTTCAGCTGGTATTATGTCAGGGTGCCCCTAGAATGCCTAAGTCCCGCCTTGGCTCAGCCACTGCCCCACCTGTAAGTGAACTCTAAACCTGAGGAGGCTGAGAGATGCACCTCACCACTCCAGTACTACAGCTGCCTTCACGTCGGAGTCACACCTCAGTGCAGGAGCAGAGTAAACTGAAGAATTTACTTTCCTTTTGTTAGTTTAGTGGGTTTTTTTTCCCCCCTAAAAGCACTGAGTGCCTACCGCTGAGTATTGCTATGCCAAATTTAAAATTGAGTCTTTTCACCTTGGATGATGTAAATTATATGCTTTTGAAAAGTGCCATCTGAATTGCATTTCTGCTTAAATCTATTTTTCCCTTTATATTTGTTGCACTTACAATCATTCATGAAAGTGTTCAGGGTTCTTGCAAGGTTGTGTGTTTGTCAGAATGACGAAACTCTGTCTAGTATCTGTCTATGTGTTGTATACACGTTCTACCGCAATTAGAAACAACACAACAAGAGCAACTACAAATGCACACTTAGGGGCCATGTGTCCTCTCACCCAAGAGCATCTATAAGAGAATGTGCAGCTGGCTTCTTTAATGAAGTCGCCCACAGCTTCTGGGTTTGGGAATCGAGGGAGGCATGTCATCGGGCCCTTCGCAGCGCTCCTCTGACCCCTGTCTTTGGAGGCTCCATCTTCTCTCATAAATACACTGTAACTTAAACCATTGCTTCCTAAGAGCCTTGCAGTCAGTGAAACACCTATCTGGACCTCAGCAAGATTCCAAATTAGTCCATGGCATATACTAGGAAGCCATCAGAGGGAAAATGTTTAGTGAGCGTTGGAGAATTAAAAATCTTTTTTTCTTTGTCCTCTGTATTAGTCAGGGTTCTCTAGGGGGACAGAGCTAACGGGATACCTGTGTATATAAAGGGGAGTTTATGAAGGAGTGTTGACTCACACGACCACAAAGTGAAGTCCCACAATAGGATGTCTGCAACCTCAGGAGCCGGGAAGCCAGTCCAAGTCCCAAAATCTCAAAAGGAAGGAGACTGACAGTGCAGCCTTCAGTCTGTGGCCTACAGCCCAAGAGCCCCTGGCAAACCACTGGTGGAAGTCCAAGAGTCCAAAAACTGAAGGACTTGGAGTCCCATGTTTGAGAGCAGGAAGGATCCAGCACGGGAGAAAGATCAGGCCAGAAAACTTAGCTAGTCTAGTCCTTCCACGTTCCTCTGCCCGCTTTTATCCTAGTTGCGCTGGCAGTTGATTAGATGGTGCCCACCCAGACGGAGGGAGGGTCTGCCTCTGCCAGTCCACTGACTCAAATGTTCATCTCCTTTGGCAGCACCCTCACGGACACACCCAGGAACAATACTTTGCATCCTTCAGTCCAATTAAGTTGATACTCAATATTAACCATCACAGTCTTGTCTTCCTTCTTCTCATTGCTTAAGCATTGTTCATGAGGCTTTAGAGTCATCTGTCTTTTAATATCTATGAGGTTAGACAACCTGGTGATTATTTGCAACCATTGTAGTCTTGAGACATGCTTTTCCTTCCTTCACTTGTTTATGTAGGTGCTGTACCTGCAATGCTACTGAGAACCAAAGAAAGGATTTTTGCCACATCTGCTGTGTGTGGCACAGTAGACTCTTAGCTTTTCTAGACATCTAAGTGTAGGTGCTAGATATCTAAGGGCTTATGGGTGGATGCTAAGCTCCAAGAACTCAAATGCTGACAAGCAGAATATAGAGAAGACTTCAGATAACTAATCTTTCTACATGGGGAACAAGTTGCCGAGTCTCTTCTGTTGCATTTATGATTGGAGTAAGGAGGGTCCCGAAACTGGGGGAATATTAGGAAGTATTGTGCAAGGGAAAGAGATTATTGGAAACTATTGATGTGGTGGACAAATATGTCCACCTTTAAGAAAAGTGTGAAGCTTCACGTTGCCTGTCCCTCAAACAGCTCTTGGGTATCGCTAGGATAAGAATATCTTGCAAATCTACAACCAGATTGGCCGTGGCCTTTATGGGTTGCCCTGCAGTTTAGATACAGTGCCCCAGCAGGGGTCCAGGGTGAGTCAACCATGAACATTACGTCTGTGAAAACCTAGCCTCTACTATAAGAGCAAGATTAGAAAGATGGCTTATTTTTTAAGTAGATAAGCAAGGCCACTTCGCAGACATTGAAATAATCTAACAGGGCAATTCAGTCTGCAGAATCAAATCCTTTGAAAAGGAGATCCTGAAAGGAGCTTCAGGTAAAAAGACCCCAAATCTGAATATCATCAATGGTATAGTTAACAAACCTCCAAGTCTGAATGCAAGGGCCCTGGATCTTTCAAAATCTAGCTACGTAACTTTGGTTATGTCGTGTTTTTGCTCCCCAGGCCCTAGTGTCTTATAATGTCCGGGCTTTCCCTTTTATCCTTTGCTTTCTCTCTCTGGCAGCTTCTCTCCCCTCACCAGCTTACTGTCCTCTCCTCTTCTGTCCCATTGCTGAAGGATGGGGTTAATCAGCCTAGTCTTGGACCCTGCTCTCTATCTGTCCTTTTTGGGCACTATCTTGTTCACTCTTGTGTCTGGGAAGTGTGCCTGGCGTGAGTTGCTTTCAAATACCTGGGGGAATGAATGAGTGAGTGAATAAAGTCAAGAGAGTTCCAGAGCTGGCTGATCTATAGGAGACAATGCAGCCATAGAGTATATGCATGCACACGCACACACACATGCGCACCACACAGACGTGCATACACATCACACACGCATGCACACCACCTCCTCACATATCACATACCACACAAACATCACATCCACACACACATACATGTACACTCACACTATACACCTCCACACACTGCACATACCACACATACATGCACACATACACTGTACACCTCCACACTCCATAAACCACACAGCCATCACACCCACACTCATACACGTGTGCACACACCATGCAACTCCACACACACCCCACACAACACACACACACAGGCACACCTACACTGTGCACCTCCACACACACGTAACACACATATATACACATACACACCATGCACCTCCACACATATCACACACCACGCACAGAGCACATGCCCACATGCACACACACACCCACAAACACACAGGCACCACACCTCCACATATACCACATACACACACCACACACATGCACACATACGTACCCCTGCACACCCCACATACACACATACAAACATGCCACGTACCCACACCCACACATACCACAAACACGCACGACATACACACCACACACACAAATCCCTCCCCTCCACTCTCATCTCACACACAGAGCTGTCACTTCATCACTAAGAAGAGAAGTTGTGTTTTCTGTGCAGCCTTTCCTTTGCACTGTGGGAGCGCCACATCTAGAACTTTCAGATAGGGGACCTTCTATACCACATAAATCTGTTGACAGATCAGAGGGGCTTACAAAAGAAATCATGATGAAGGGACCGAAGAGATGGACGTATCAGCCAAATGAAACGTGCTCAATGCATCCGGCTTTCTCAGAACACAGGAGAGGCTGTACAGAACCTGGCAGGTAGACGTGGGACAGCGGTGAGTTCCTGAACGGTATGCATGGATTGGTGAGTGGAGGGCAGAGCCTGAATGGAAGCTTGAGGCCCGTTAGCCTGAGAAACTGCCCTCCCGGGGCTCTCATGGTGGTGCTTTTATTGTTGGATGGGAAAATCTACCAAAGGCAGATATGAGAATTACAGTTTGCTGCTTCCAGCATTTCTTATTTTCAAGTGAGGTCCATATTATGAAAGTCTTTTTTTTTTTTTTTTTTTTTTTTTTTTTTTTGAGATGGAGTCTCGCTCTGTCGCCCAGGCTGGAGTGCGGTGGCCTGATCTCAGCTCACTGCAAGCTCCGCCTCCCGGGTTCCCGCCATTCTCCTGCCTCAGCCTCCCGAGTAGCTGGGACTGCAGGTGCCCGCCACCGCGCCCGGCTAATTTTTTGTATTTTTAGTAGAGACGGGGTTTCACTGCGGTCTCGATCTCCTGACCTTGTGATCCGCCCGCCTCGGCCTCCCAAAGTGCTGGGATTACAGGCGTGAGCCACCGCGCCCGGCCTATGAAAGTCTTTGAAAGAGGGGAGGAACTTGCTGGAAAAGTGTCATTATTTTTTAATGTTTATTCTAATTTCTTACTAATCATGTGGCTCAAATTCAAATTTATATGAGCCTCAAATTCAGCGTAGATGGCCAGAGGTTCAGATGAAATAAAGTTTTTCAGAGAATGAAGTGTGAACGGGTAGTTTCCTCCACATCTATACTGTATTAGTTTACTATTGCAGCTGTAACAAAGTACTACAAATCTAGCAGTTTAAGCAACACAAATGCATTATCTTAGTAGTTCTGTAGCATAGAAATAAGGCAATGGTCACACTGAGCTAAAATCAAAGGGTTGGTACAGCCGTGTCCCATTCTGGAGGCTCTGTGGAGACACTTTCCCGCCTTCTCTAGCTGCTAGAGGCCACCCGTATTCCTGGGCTCCTGGACCCCTTTGTTTGTCTCCAAAGCCATCAAGCTGCAGCTCTCTGAGCCTTTCTTGGGTAGTCACATTTCCCGCTGCTCTCACTCTCTGCCTCCCTCTTCTACATTTAAGGGCCCTTGGGACTGCAATGGCCTCACCTGGATAGTCCAGAACGACCTCCCTATTTTAACGTCAGCTGATCTGCATCCTCGATTCCACCTGCAACTGGAATTCTGCTTCGCTGTGTACCAACCTCTTCACAATTTCTGGGGATTAGGACGTGGGCACCTGTGGGAGGGGCATGACTCCGTTGACCACATCCATTCTGGAAATCTACGGGGAGGTGAGCAGATCAAGGCAGAACAGGGCCTTTCAACAGCTTCCCAGCTGTGGAGTCGAGGGCCGGGCTCTCCAGTGACCTGTGCCATTTTGAAACTCATATTGAGTTCATATTAGTCTTGAATGCTCAGACTTGGCATACGTTATCTTAGTTTATTTCACTTGCACACTCACGTTGACACATGACAAAAACAAACAAACCATAAAAACTCTGTGTGGGGCAGTTCTTCACGGGGTCCCAACAGGAAGGGAAGACAAGTTCCAATCAGGAGTGAGTCTTTATCAACGGGCTAAGCTCGGATCTGCTCAGCGGGTGAAGGTTCCAGGTTCTAGAAGCAGCTGGGCTGCCACCACCCAGAAAGGCTGAGGTGAGGACAGATTGTCCCAGTTTTTTGGGACAGAACTTCCTTTGACGCAGGCTGCCTGGAGAGAACAGTTTCTTTGAAGGGACACATTGAGCCCAAGAACCTTCACAGGGAAGAAGCCAGAAAGGCGGATCCTCAGACGCCACTCTCCTCTGTTACTCTTGTCCATTTAATCCAGCTGGAAGCCAGGGCATGGCTTGGCCTGGAAGCAGAGTGGCTGCGGGCGGGGACCTGGGGGCACACAGGAGGCCTTGGGTGCCTCTTAGAGATGAGGAAACCCAGGGACAGAGAAGTGAGGTCCATCTCTACAGTTCAATAGTCAGGATGTCTGGAGGCTGGGGTTAGAGGCCGGGCGGTTTAATTCCAGAGTGCTGGTCTCTCTGGGATATCGCATCAGTCATAGGAGGAGTCCTTCTCTGTGCATCTGTTATAACAATGGGAAGGAGACAGAGTGCAGCATGAAGCACTTTTCCTCCGGGCAACTGAGAAGGTGCCCAGTGAAAGCCAGAAGCAGGGCGAGAACTAAAGAGCAGCGAACGCAGGGAAAGGGCACTTCGGGGAGAATCCTTGCATCGGAAATGAACGTGGCAATGAACAGAGGCAAAGGAGCCTGTGGGACTCACATTCCCCTGCGGCGATTGGAGCACGTTGCAAACAAGGTGACAGAGGACGCCAGTTCTTCGGTTCTGCCTGGCAGCCGCAAGGGCAGGGATCGATGAATGCCCTCGGTTGCTCTGAGACGCAGTGTTCAGGGTGGGGATGCCTGGGTGGCCAGGGCTGAGTGGGCCCGGAAGGGACTCCCTTTCTAGCAATGGCCCTGACTTAGATCTTGGGTGAGCAACTCTAGGAAGGTACCGAACCCACATGACTTTAGTTGGCAGCCACCTAGGAAGTGCTTGTGATGACTTGGGGTCCTCATATCTTTACGATTCTTTAAACAGATTTGAAGCTCCCCAGCAAAACTCCTGCAACTGTACACAGTATTAATAAAATTGTATTCTGATCACAAATTAAACATGGGTTTGGATGGAAGAGCTCTAAATAATCCTCCATAATGACCTGATTAATTATGAAATGACCTGTTGTGATATATCTGGATAAATATCACCTCTAGCTCTGGGAAACTTAACTTTCATCTTGATAAAATTAAAACAATTAAAAAAAAATCCTGTACCTCTATGATCATGGATGTCAAATAAAAATTTTCAGCATTTCAAATCTGAAAGGCAACATTTAAAATTTTGTGGAAGGGCCTTCCTCTTCCAGCTTATTTTATGAGTACATATTCCATAATGAAAAGAAAATGTCATGCTCCTATAACAACAATAATCTTTCTGCATATTTTCTTTTTTCTTGAGCCTGTTTGTTTAGACTGAAGGTGTTTCTAATAAGCCATGTTTGATATGAGTATCTGGAAAGATCAATGCAGCTTATCTCCTTGCATTAAAATTCTATATATGTGTTCCCCCTTCTATTGAATAAAGCAATTTAGGCTTTTTCCTAGTGTAATCAATAAAATGAAATCTAAAAAAGAGAGAAAAAATTACTAAGATGTCCTTGTTTAGCTGCTGAATGCAGATGACTTTTCTTAAAGCAAGAGAACATTCTTGAAAATGGATTTCATTGATTTCTAAAAGCAAATGTATGTATTTTTTAAGATGGAAAAATATAACATTACCCAGCCAAGTTAATGACACTAGAGTGCTATGTTATTTATAGATCATGTACCCATTTATTCCCATGAGCAAGGCAAAATATAATCTAAGGTGCTACTTCTCCTTAGGTTACAAAAGGGTGCATACACCAGCATGCATGGGGATTATCTGAGACTATACAAAGCCTGACATCTGTTTTCTTTCTTAAAAAATAAATTCAATATTTTTTAAGATTTCAGCAGTATTAAATGCAAAAATGGCTCATATTTCAAGGTGAAAGCCCTCTGTTGACTAAAGATGCTTCCATTTTTATTGCAATTGTGGTTCTTGCCTTTTTTTGGTAAACTTTTTCCATCAGAAGCTGGTGCATGGAAGTATTTATAGTTCAGTTTCATTTAACTATGTTCATTTGTACTGATCTGAGACAGATTTATATGATCATAGATTTCTGGTGTCACTGTTGTATTATTTATATTTCTATAAATTAAGGCCATTATTATCAAAGATGGCCCCTGACAATAGGAGGCGGCTGTTGGAAATAGTGTTTAATATTTTCTTAGCCCTGACGAATTCTCTATGGATTGTATCCTGATGCAGACTAAGAAATCATTGTCTTTGCTGGAAAAAAGGAGGTCTTGAGTAATAATAATAAGTCACTAATGAAAGACAAAAATTTCAGAGCTATTTGTAGACACTAGTTTTTAATCTTCCTAATGATAGCCCCTGACGATAAATAGATGAGCGGGATAATGCATGGCTGAGAACACCGACGAGCTGAGCTTCTCTCCCTCCCCCTGCATGAGATTAGCCTCTAGGACACATTCACATCATGCATTTTCAATCTTCCTTTTATCTCTGTATTGGAGTGCGACGTCTCCACCAAGCGATTTTAAGCAAGGGCTTTATGACAGATGGGGTACAGGGGAGGCTTGGTCTCTCTGGCGCTAATAAAACAATCAAACTTAATTGGTGACTTCAGTATAAAACAGTTTATTTGTGACTTAAGGATACTGCAAATTAATAATTAGGTTTAGAGGATGGGAACAGAAGAGACTAAGGAAAAATGGTTCTCTCACACTGCTTTTAAACCTCTCTTGATAGAACCAGTCTGGTTGGAAAAGCTTGAATCCTGGTGCTCTCACGCCCTAGTTGTGTGATATTGGTAAGTTGCATAAACTGGGTGAGCCTCAGCTTTTCTATCTGTGAAACTGGCATATTGATGTCACAGGGAGAAGAGCTTAGATTCTAAAATAAAGTAATATGAATTAAATTAAGATTGCTAAAATACATCCATTTACCAGTCGTCTGTCTAGCACATAGTAACACAATGAGCTTTGATGAAAACATGAGAATATTTGTCAGTGAAACAATTAGACTTGCCAGCATAAAACTTGTACTATGTGTTTTTAGCTGTTGCTAACAGTTATATCCTAAAAAAAAAAAAATCTCTATGTTATCCAAACTGGCTTTCTTTCCTATTTAGGTTAAGCGACGTGCGTGATCATTCATAAACATGCAGCAACACTCTCTGGTGTAAATGTTGAAAACATCTCAACTCCGTAAATAAGAAGAAAACCTAATATATTTAGTGTTTATGATTTAGTGTTTGTTAAAGCACCACATACCATTAGATGAATTGCAAGCAGCGTAGGAGGTGTGCACCCAGTGGGTCAAACGGCTCTGGGTTGAGAAAGCAAAGACTAATGATGGTACGGGTGCTGTTGCCCAGGGAGACAGAGAGGCTAACGGAAAGGTCTAGGCTTTGCTGTGAGGTGTGACTACATCCTAATCCCAGCTCCGCCTTTAGCAGCCTTGTGCCCCTGGAGCACACGCCAGGCCTGTGATGGATGCCTGCTCTCCCTGGCCTCTCCTCCCCCACTATCACAACGCAGCTCCTGAAGGCTCTTGCAGTCACGTTAGACCCAGAGGAAATTTCAATGTCCTGCAAAGAACATGCCCGAGAGGTAAGAGGTGAGGGAGATCCCAGGGCCACCCAAGTGCTGCCTTGCAGACACACCTTCTCCCAGTACCAGATGTGGCCCCAAACTTTGTCATCTCAGGTGTACCCTAAGCTCAGAGTAAAAAAAAAAAATGATAGAAAGGAAAGGGGGCCGTGAGTGACAGTCTGTCTCAAAAGAGACAGGTTTAGATTTTTATGTGGGAATTTGAGAGAAACTAAACTTTGTGTTGAAACATTCTTATTATGGAAAGCTGGACCCCCTGCTTGAGGCTGGAAACTCATGGTTTTGAGACAGTAGCAGAAGAGACCCCCAGGTAGCCCTGGATTCCACCTCTCCTCCGCAGCTGTGCCTGAGAGCGACCAAAGAGACAACCGTCCCTCTCATTCAGTCACACCTGTGTGTGAAGCATACGAATGCCCGGGGGAACATGCTGTATGATGGTATCTTTTTAAGTACAATTTATTTTCATCTTAACATTCTTCACAGTCTAAGACTCTCCTTCCCTATTAGGTTGTGGGTCAAGATCTGCTAGAATTTACTCTCTGGAGGATAAGTTAGTATTTAGTCAGAAAAGATTGGTAGAAAAATGGGTAAAGATACTGTAGGACTTGCATTTAAGGGTAAGTTTTAGAAGGGTAGATATATCAGGCGCTAAAAGATAAATAAAGTAAATATTAGTTTCATAGTCTTATTCTGCTGTATGTGCCTAATCACTGTATAATTTTTTTGTATAAGAATTCATCTGTAGGAGCAGATGTGGAATTTGCCTTATAAGAACACTCAGGGCCTCACGGATCTTTGTGGGTTAAGGGGAAATGCGGGGATGTCTAGTTAGTAGGGGCTTGGAGGCAAACCATCTGTTTTTCACCTATCTTGTGTAAAAATATAATCTTACAAAAAGTCTGCAAGATATTCCATATCAGGTTGCTGAGAAAGATGCCCTGAGATCCAGCACATGATGCTAGGATGATCTTAGGAAGCAATCTGATCATGACACCCCCGCCCCACATTGTATACCTCTATGGCTCAATAGTTTTGAGAGAGCCCACCCTGTTCTCATAAGGCACCCCACTCTCTCCAGAACAGGCTTCAGGTCTCTTCCTGGGGCCACCTGCAGAGAGCACAGTGGGCTCCTGTTCTTGTCTCTGCCTTACTATGCCTCCTGTGTCATCCCTGTCTGATTCAGGACTCTGGTCTCTGTAGCTCTTGCCCTCGGACCTGTCTCTGTCAGCATCTGACCTTTCGAGTGTTTGAAGCTCCACTTGACTGTCTTAATCCATTTATGCTGCTATAACAAATATCTGAGACTGGATAATTTATAGGGAACAGAAACTTACTTTCACACAGCCCTGGAAGCTGGGAAGCCCAAGATCATGGTGCTGGCTGGTTTGTTTGTCAGGTGAGAGCCCAGTCTCTCTGTTTCCAAGATGGTGCCTTGAATGCTGTATCTTCACGTGGTGGAAGGCGGAGGGCCAAAGAGGGCTGAATGCTATGTAAAGCCTCTGTTATTAAAATAAAGGCCCTCATCCCATTGACAAGAAAGGAGCCCTCGTGACTTAATCATCTCCTAAAGGCCCCACCTCTTAACACTGTTGCATTGGGGTTTAAGTTTCAATATGAACTTTGGAGGGGGCACAAGCATTCAAACCATAGCTTTGGTCAACTAGGCTCTGGCTTGGTTTTACTCCTGGATTTATTAACATCTCATGTTGCTAACCCCTGACATAAGCCTCCCCCTGCTCCCAAGGAGAGGAACGTTAACTGGGAAGTGTATGGAACAGCTAAAGTAGAAATGAATTCTCTTTTCTGAGTCCTCCTTTCATGAAGACAGTTGTCATTGCTGTCCATGTTGGCTTCAGAGAATAAGGTCCGCAGCTGAGCTCATGCAAGCTTTCCAGCTCTGCTCACGTTGAAGGTTTTCTTTTCTGCTCTGGGGTCCATTTTCATCAGGAAACTATTTAGGAGGATTGAAAGGAAAATAAACAAATCCGTCTTCCATCTCTGTTTTCTGTTTCTATAAATTCTTTTACAAGGTCTTATTCTACTAGTTTTCTATGATTAGGTTGGAAATTACAGATTGAGAGAAAAACCTTGAAGAATTGTGTGACTTTTATTCAATTATGCATATAGTAATATTAATTGCACAGTTTTTTTTTTTTTTTTTTTTAAACAGTGACTTGTTCTGTAGCCCAGGCTGGAGTACAGTGGCACTATCATTGCTCACTACAGTCTTGAACTCCTGGGCTCAAGTGATCCTCCTGCTTCAGACTCCTGAGTAGCTGGGACTATAAGTGCCCACCACCATGCCCAGCTTGTTAATTTTCTCTATTTTTTTTTTGGCAGAGACAGGGTTTCACTATGTTGCTCAGGCTGGTCTTAAACTCCTGGCCTTCAGCTATTCTCATGCCTCATTCTCCCAAAGTGCTGGCATTATGGGAGCGAGCCATTATTTTCAGCCCAATGATACATTTTTTACATGTTTTAAGTGCATTATTTTTGCATTATTTATTTTTATTTAATAGTCTGTTTTCCTCAGGGTAAAATGTCAAGTGAAATATAATAACAGCTTTCTCTTTAGGAGAAATATTCTGCACAGGATCCTGAGATGTGAAGTGTGAGAATGGCCTTCGACTTAGTCTAGGGGGCCTCTGGTGGGTAGCCCCATACAGAGGTCATGGTGAGCACCGAAAAAGCAGCAAATGCCTGAAAACCATACAGAATGTTTTGTGAATGAGCTTCCTTCACCCAGCGGCATATTTCATGACTTCATTGGAATTTCAGAGCAATCTAAGATACTCAAAGTTTAAAAACCACTAATTGAACACTTTGGATTTGCAGACAAGGGCTGCAGACTCACAAAAGGTGGAGTGGTCAGTTAATGACACAATGGACACGGGATTCCGTATTGTCACTGGACTATACCAGCAAATGTAGAGGCACTGGGAATTAGAACAATCTGTGCGATGTCTCCTCATTTTAGCTGGGAAGCATTGAGCAAATTCACCTAAAAGCCTCCGTTTTCTTGTTCTGTAAGTGAATATAATAATGATCGCACTCACATCCAAGAGTTGCCGTGAGAATCAAAAAATACATGGTGTGTGAAAACAGACATAAGCTTGCAAGTCTCGAGTAAAGATTTACGAATCATCTTGGTAGCTTGCAGACCCATTGAAATATGAGAAAACTGAGGCTCCAAAGGGTACGTAATCAAGCCCGTGCATCTTCTAACCCTGAGCCACAATCCTCTGCATCCGGCGCTAAACTGTCCCTGTTTATTTAATTCCCTTCTATTTCCCCAGGAACTGGTATTGCTCACTTCATTAAAGAGAGCGGAGAAAGAATTCTGGCACACACACACTCTTTAACATGTGTTTTTTGTCCTTATCTTATTGACTCAACATGCAGATATCCCTGCCAGAAATGTCCAATTGTACCTTTGTCTAAAGAAGATTTTATATTGATCTTCATCTAATTAGCTAGTTTGAACTATGGTTTGTGTCATGATTCCTGTCTTGATCTAATTAGCTACTGCAGTTGGAGCAGCATGGATCTGAAATCATAATTGCTGGTGTGCAGAAGGCTTTCTTGTGCAGGTCTGCGTGCTAGATGGAGGCATTTCTAAGCATTGCAAACCATCGACAGCTTACACTGTGCCTGCTAAATTGGCTCCAAATTCTAGAAGTGCCTTTGAATTTGAAACCAGAAATATCCTGGCGCTCAAACCTTGGTACAGTCATGTCTAGCTACGTGACCTTAGGCAGCGGGCTTAATCTCTGGAAACTTCATTTTCCTTATCTGCAGAATAGGCAAGGCTCTGAGGATGAAAGCTGTCTGGGGAGCTACATAGAGACACAGCACTAGCTTGGTACCCGGGCACAGAGGAGGTCAAACCTTCGATTTCCTTCTCTTCTTGTGCATTCTCCAGCAATTTTGGCTGAGAAAACAGATTTCTTCTTCTCTGTGCCATTTCCCACTAAGACACAGACATTCTCTTCTCCACTTCCCATTCTGACTTTTTTCCCTCCCTCTCTGCCTTCCTTCCTCCTTGCTTTCCACCCTCCTTTCCTTCCCTCCCACCCTTCCTTCCTCCCTTTTCTTATTTCTTTCCTTTGGTTTTGAATTTCACATGGGACTCCTTGAAGTGTATTCACCAGACATGATCAGGGAAAGCCAGACGGGGATGGCATGTGGTCCCTCTTTTGAGGACGGTAGAGGTGAGTTTTGTCTGAGGCTTAAGGAGGATGAACGCAAAACCAGAGAACTATTAAAACCTGCAATTTGAAGAAATGGTAGAAAACCTAAGGCCAAATAGGAGTGTGCCTGTGAACCTCAGTGTGTGTGGTAAGAATGAGCAGGACTCCAGGGGCTGAGGAGGGGCCGATGGAGGATGGCTGGGTCTCCCCAGCTCCTTTCTCATGGCCAGAATTCTCCCTGTGGGGAATTTTAGTGACTTGTAACTTTCTTGGTTGGACAACAATTCCTATGGGTTATTCTGTAGTGTGAGCACTTAGCCTGAATTCATTTTCTTTTTTCCTATGCTACTGTTCTGGGGGCCCTGGAGCCTTATAATTAATTAATGGTTAGTGCTGCCTTTGAAATTCAGATTAGCTTTCCTGCAGGTTTACTCTTTAGAATCTAGAAAGCTTTCTCTTTTCTTTCTTTTCTTTCTTTTTTTGGGCTTATACTGCTTTATCATCAGGTCTTGAAAATAGCAGGTTGGCATTTATTTTCTAGCTTTAAAGATGAGTTTTGAACAGTGGTTTACTTTCTGTGGGGGCCTGCAGGCTTTGCATATGTGTGAAGCAATCCCATGTGCTTGTAGAACCACAGTTTCGAAGGCTACTGAGCTCTGTTCCCAGAGCCCATAGCTATGAAGTTGTCAGGAAAGCTCTTATAGTGAGGAAGCTGTCCCATCTCCTTCTGCGGATGTAGGATGAAATTAATTAGTTTTGAAGAAATATAAATGTCATAGCTTACCATTATAATGAGGACAAACATTAATATCAGCTTCCTTAATCACCCCTAACCTAACCCTAAAATAAGGAAAATCTTTGCAGAGTTGAATTTGTGGGATATGACAAATTTCTAAAAACACAAAAACACATAAGTTGACATTTAAAAATTGTTTTAACCATTTTGATGGTTCAACTGACTTCCAAAACCTTCAGAGTTAGGAATGTTGTGGAACCAAATTAAAAGCACAGATATTGCAGCTTGCAGATAAGTCTTTTTTTCAGAGATGTGTTATTTTTGTCTCCTTAAAAAATCACACAGTCTATAAATTTAAAGAGTAGAGTTTATTTCTTGTAAAGGCTTATAGCCTGCAAGGGTGCATCCCGCACAATGAGAAGTGTAGCTTCTAGGAAAGACCAGAGACAGGCACTTCGGAGGAGAAGAGGTTGGGGCAGGAGCTTCAAGCCGAACTGGTTGGCTAACATACATATTCAACAGGTTATAGGAAGGGCCATGAATATTCATGAAGATAGTCCTAATTCATTCACACCAAATAAACACGCATGTTACATACAAGCCACATTTACCTTTACCTTGGGGTGGAGACTTAATATTTAGATGTATTTTAATTAGACCTCATATGTTGAAAGGTTGTTTCAGGACACGAAGGCATTTAAGTGGGCAGCCTCTGTAAACCAGCCAGAACTAGCCCATGGTCGGTGGTCTTATCAGGAGACAGTGATTTAAATCAGTCTCCTGTCCAACCAAAGCCATAGTTACCGCAGGTGGAACAGGGGGTCTCCGTGCCTCATGGCTGGGAGCTGCAGCTGCTTCAACATGGCTTATCTCGAGGCCAGTGCTTGTTTAGCTGTTAGAGAAAAAGAAAAACACCTGTGGCAGTTGGAACAGACTTTATGCTTTACGTCTGTGTGCCTGACTTAACCCTTGCCTGGCGTGCCTTGTTTATGATTTGGTATCTTACAGTCTCAGAGTCTGTTCTTTCAGTCTTTTGGTCTCTATTTTGAAATTAACACTGATTGGTGTGGGGTCCAAACTGCGATGAAGGGGGTATAATGAGGTGTGCCCAGCTTCCTGTCTAGTCATTGATGGGAATTCATTTTCAAGGTTTCTCTGGGGTCCCCTTGGCAAATAGGGGATCCGTTCAGTCAGTTGTGGGGGTTATGTATACTTTATACATATATAATACATATTTTATATTATATTTCTATTATCTCTACAAGCTGCGTATATGGCTCACATGGCATCTTCTGAAAAGCCTTCTTATTGCAAAGTGAGTAAGGAGTGGAATTTGGGGAGTGAGGCACAGCTCACTTGCCCCAAGTACCTCTACACACTGGAAATTACCACCACAAATTTTCTTCATTGTGCTAATTTTGTGTCTCCAGGAGGAACAGGCATGTCAGCACATTAGAACCTATGGGCCATCAAATTTGTAAGGATGAGGGATCAAGATGGCAGAAAGAGTTTAATGGCCAAACTGTCTCCCACCCCAAACTTTGTGAAATGACAAAAGTGTGGTATTTAAAAGGAACATATTAGCTCTGGGAAATAAGAAAAAAATGGTGTTTCATTGTAGATTGTCTGAAAGTTTGGAAAACTCTAGACACTAGGAAAAAGAAGGGACTGTATAGATAAGGGGCAGAAAACCACAGTGAAAAACACACAGCCCCGGGCTCCTTGCATGCCTTTGACTTCAAATGTCCCTGAACTTCACTGCAAGCTCTTGGAGTGTGTACTCTTCACACTTGCATCTTCATTTCTTAGTCCTTCACCTCCACAGCACTCCACAGTGAAATTAAAGTGAGTAAACATTTTCTCAAAATTTGTCCAAAGCTGTCCTGAACACTAACCTCAATCCTTTCTCCCTGGAAACTGTGTAGCCGGTTTTCCCCTAAGTCAGCTTAGGTTTAAAAAAGTCTAGTCATGCATCTGTACTTTCTTAAGAATTTTCTTTTCTCCTTTTTCCTTTTCTTTTCTCTTCTTTTCTTTTCTTTTTTTTCTTTCCTCTTCTCTTCTCTTCTCTTTTCTCCCTTCCTTCCTTCCTTCCTTCCTTCCTTCCTTCCTTCCTTCCTTCCTTCCTTCCTTCCTTCCTTCCTTCCTTCCTTCCTTCCTTCCTTCCTTCCTTCCTTCCTTCCTTCCTTCCTTCCTTCCTTCCTTCCTTCCTTCCTTCCTTCCTTCCTTCCTTCCTTCCTTCCCTTCCTTCCTTCCTTCCTTCCTTCCTTCTTTCCTTTTCTTTCTTTCTTTCTTTTTTCTTTCTTTCTTTCTTTCTTTTCTTTCTTTCTTTCTTTCTTTCTTTCTTTCTTTCTTTCTTTCTTTCTTTCTTTCTTTCTTTCTTTCTTTCTTTCTTTCTGACGGGGTCTCCCTGTGTCACCCAGGCTAGAGTGCAGTGGCGTGATCTTGGCTCACTGCAACCTCCCCCTGCCAGGTTCAAACAATTCTCCTGCTTCAGCCTCCTGAGTAGCTGGGATTACAGGCACGCGCCATCATGTGTTTAACAGCCTGGTTAAATTTTGTAGTTTTAGTAGAGATGGAGTTTCACCATATTGGTCAGGCTGGTCTCAAACTCCCGACCTCAGGTGATCCATCCACGTTGGCCTCCCAAAGTGTTGGGATTAAAGGTGTGAGCCACCATGCCAGCCTACTTTCCTAAGAATTTCCTAAACCTTTTTTTCTTGTATTGCCTGTTGGAACTTTGGGTGTGATAAGTTTTTTAGAATCCGAAAGCTAATACAGATATGCAATACAGAGGGCCAGTAGTAATGGATGTGGAGCTCACTTTGAAACAGATATCAATGATCTCTATTCTGCAAAATAATCCGACATGGTTCCTTGATTGCATGATCTATGTAAGTTTTTGCAAAATTCACCCCTGGAGTTCAAGAGGCAACCAAATTACCTGCATTAGTTGCACACTTACTGCATGATTGATAATGTGATAGTTGGAGAAACAAAACTTAACTACTGCTTAGTGAAGATGAGTCTGCTCTAACTGCAGAGTAGAAGTTCCACAGAACATTTCAATATCAAAGTATCTTCCAATCGTCCTGGCCATCTCCCAGTTTCAAGTGCTGCCCTGGACCACAGGGTGCACCTGCGCTGCCACCAGCCTCTTCCTTCTCTCCGGTTCCATGGCATAGCTCACTATTCAGGGTGGCATTACCCAGCTGACCATCTGTGAATTCTCCTAGATTATGTCCTCTGCCCATTCTTCTCTCCCAGCCATCACCAGCTAATGCTCCTTCCTTTAAAAAACCCTCCCCTTTTCATGTCTACCACTATTGTGTATCAGACCACATCACTTGCTCAGACCATTTTGAGAACCAGTTAACCCATTTCCCTACCTTTCTTCTGGCCCCTTAAATTAATCCCCCAAACTGCATCCTGTACAATCCTTCTGAAATGCAAATGTAAAATTATGCAGTGGCTGGTCATTGCTCTGAGGGTTAAGTCTCTAACTTGGTCCCATCTCCTGCTGTAACCCATCTAGATTTTCACACTTCTGTTAACACTAAATTGTATTCCCCCTCCCCCACACACACACACACACACACACACACACACACACACATAATTTTATGCCCTTGTGCCTAGCTCTTGTTCCCTTTATCTAGAATTCATAGTCTTCCCCTTTGTTTTGTTTTTGAGTAGGGGTTTCATTCTGTCTTCCAAGCTGGAGTGCAGTGACACAATCATGGCTCACTCCAGCCTTAAACTCTTGGCCTCAAGTGATCCTCCCACTTCAGCCTCCTGAGTTCCTGAGACCACAGATGTAGGCCATTACACCCAGCCCCTTTTGTTAATATTTGCGAATTCTATTTCCTCCTTAGAGACTCAGATTTCATGTTCTCTCTTTCAGGAAGCCTTCCCTGAACAAAGATAGGACAACAACCCCTTGTCTGAGTTTTCATAGTGCCTGGGTTATTTGGTAACTTAACAGTTGTCATTGTACGATTGAATTATTTCTTTCTTTTTTTGGGTCCTCATGGAGCCTGGCTGATTTTTGCTTATTTTGGAATTTCCAGAACCTATCATACTGCTTAGATGGACTATACTCTAAATATTTTGCTGAACTAAAGTGAATTGATTTTTTTGAACCAGTGTTTTACCTGGATGCACCTTGTTTTATCCCATCAGCTTGTCAGACTATAGGCCAGGCTCTTATCTCACACCAACAAGAATGGCTGTTATGAAAAGGTAAAAAACAAAAAAACAAAAAACCAGATGTTGTCAAGGTTGCAAAGAAAAGAGAAGGATTATACATTGCTGATGGGAGTATAAATTAGTTCAACCATTTTAAAATGTAGGGTGGCAGTTCCTCCAAGAAATAAAAACAGAAGTACCATTCAACTCAGCAATCCCATTACTGGGTATATACTCAAAGGAATATAAATCATTCTACCATAAAGACGCACATGTATGTTCATTGCGGCACTATTCACAATAGCAAAGATATGGAATCAACTCAGGTGCCCATCAATGGTAGCTTGGATAACAAAAATGTGGTACATACATATACCATGAAATACTACACAGCCACAAAAAAGAATAAGATTGAATCCTTTGCAGGAACATGGATGGAGCTGGAGACCATTATCCTTAGCATACTAATGCAGGAACAGAAAACCAAATACCACATGTTCTCATTTCTAAGTGGGAGCTAAATGATGAGAATTAATGAACACAAAGAGAAGAACAACAGACACTGGGGCCTACTTGAGGGAGGAGGATGAGAGGAGGGAGAGGATCAGAAAAAATAACTATCAGGTACTATGCTTAGTACCTGGGTGATGAGATAATCTGTATGCCAAACCCCCATGACATGAGTTTACCTGTATAACAAACCTACACCTGTAACCCTGAACCTAAAATAAAAGTTAAAAAATATAAAAATAAAAATTTCAAAAAATAAATAATTTACATTAAAAATAATAACCCCATGCGGTCATTTCCCATTACATAGGTAAAGAAACTAAGGTGCAATCTTGCCCAAGGCCACCAAACCCGTGTATGCCAAAGCTGGACACAAACCACAGCTCCCTGACACTTGGCCCTATGCATTTCATTTCACCAACACACATCTTTCATACACTTCTCTTTCACAGAGTGTATTGCACATTTAGGGAACAAGTTTAACAACTTCATCCACACTATCAAAGCCAAGAAGTTTGACTGGCTTGTGTTCCTTTGTGATAAATTTAATAAATTATATGTATGTATATATACAATTAGAAAGCTGACCAGCAAGAGAAAAAAGAAAAAATGCAACTTTCAAATCACTCCACACAGGGCTATTTCCCAGTGAATGTGGAAGCCGTTCCTCATGATGTCGGCCCTTCCTGCTGACGATTTCCTCCCACAGGCAATAAGTAATCATTCCAGGACATCCTGATGGTATCTGAAGCATGTGACATGTCATTATGCATATCGCCATTAGCCTCCAAATGCTGGGATAGAAAGTGATGTGTAATTTCATCAATCAGGATTTTGCTGGTGTCTGTGGTTTGGTGCCATTTATTATTTGGGTAGAGTTATAATTGTGAAAAAGAAATCTTTCTTATAATCAAAAAACATGAATTGAGAGCCAAGCTGTGCCTAGAACTATAACAGCAGTGGAGTAGAACAGTGAAATGAAAGAGTCTGGGATCTTTAGTTTAGCAATTGATCAGAGTGGAAACTACTAATCTGGGTGACTATATGGAGACTTTAACAATAACAAAACACATTTCCCAAATAACCAATGCATTACATGTTAATCACAGGTTCATTCCAGTATGGAGTCTGTCTTCTGTATCCATGGGTTTCACATTTGTAGGTTCAACCAACTGTGGATTGAAAATATTAGGGGAAAATTACATTTGTGTGGAAAATGTATATCCTTTTCCTTGTCATTATTCCCTAAACACAGCAGTTTAGCAACTGTTTACATAGCATTTACATTGTATTAGGTATTATAACTAATCTAGAGATGATTAAAGGATATGAGAGGATGTGCAAATGCTATACCACTTTATATCAGGGTCTTGAACATCTGTGAGTTTTGATATGGGGGTTTGTCCCGGAAGCAATCCCCCACTGATACCAAGGGATGACTCTATTTACAAGTGGTCTGTATTTGGGAGACTGAAGAAAATGGCTTGACATTTTAGAGGGCTGATGGGGGTTATATACATCATAGTTCCCTCTGCTCCCATCCGTGCATCTTAGTCATGCAAGTGCATCTGTATTTATTCGCTCACTGGGCCCTCAGAACAGTCTTAAGATAGAGACAAAGCATAGATGACTATTCCCTCTGTTCAGATGAGGAAAAGAAAGCCCTAGTAGGGGTGAAGCTATTTGCCCAGACCGTGGAAAAGTGTGTGTGGGAGCCACATTGAGAAACCGTGGCTTGTGACTTCTCTGAGTACATTTTCTGCATCCACATGTGGCTTCAGCTCACAATGAAATGCTCATGGGTGAGAGCTCACAGGGAAGTTTCTAAATTCCAGAGGGAATGCAGGGCACATCTCTGAGGGAATGGGAAGATCAGAGAGGACCTTCTCCTGGCTCCACAGGGAGCCAACCCTTCCGTCACACGGCCAGGGATGGCCATGCTGGGAGCTGGAGAGATACTTCCTTTCTCATGAGAGGCCAGTGAAGAGCATCGCTAACGTCCACTGTGGAGAGGCTGTGCCTCCTTCAAGGAGCTCTGGGAGCCCCAGACACCAGTTTAAGATCATTGGTGTTGAAAGAAATAACACGTAGATGTATGTGGGGTACTACCGTGAAGAAAAGGCCGCAGCCTCTAAACGTTAGATCATGACTACTGCTGTTTTCTCTGAAGTTTGATTCAGGAAAAAGATGTGGACGGTGCCACTGGCTAGAGCAGGGTGACTGCTTTGTTTGATTCCTAAACCTGTCAGCCTCGTCTCTGTTAGAGATGAGAACTGCACAAACACTCCCTACTCACCCTCTCCAGTGCTTGCTTTATGGTCCAGAGGGAAGGAACCCCATAGACTTTGAAAAAGCAACTTGAAGGGAAAATGGATGATATGAATAGGAACATTGATGAAACATGCATTCGAAAACAAGGAAACTTACAATATTTATTTAGAACTGAGGAAAATATAAACATCAAAGATCTCATTTGTTCAAGGAGTAAACTATTAATTTATTTGCTGAGTTTTGTTTTTACTTTTTAAAGTATGTCATACAAAAATCTATTCATTTTGAAACTTTGATTTTTGCATTGGTAGTTACTGACAACAGACAAGGATTTTTGTTTGTTTTGTTTTATACACCTTTATAAGACTCCATTAAGTTGAAAGTCCTTACAGAAAACTTTGTAGGAGACAGATATCCTATGAGTGCCTAACAGGCAACAACATCAACTTTGCCTAATTATTGTTAATGAGATTTCATTTATACCAACATGATAATAATGTTTTGGATAAGCATGTATGTTTGCATATATATATACACAGATTATATATAATATCTTATAGATAGGTAGATGGCACACACACATATATCTATACACACCTGTATTTGCATACTTTGTGTGTCTGTGTTTATATATCTTTGTATCCAGTTTTATTTTAGAAATATTGGTATTATGTTTATTACATTTAGTATTCCCAATAAATATTTTCCAACTATCATAAAAATTTGCCAAAACATTTTAAAAACTTCATATTACATCACAGAATTATTTGTTGTTTTTCACGTCATCTTATTTCATTGCTGATATTTATGCCTTGTTATTTTTTCTATTTTATCTTTTGCTTTATGGGTTACGTTTTGATTGCTGTTATTCTGTGATTGAGAAGATTTAAATACTATCTGAAATGCTACTAGTAGTTACATTTAAGTATCTCAGACAAATTTTAAAACTATATTCCTGTTATTAGTGTTTCACAATTATATTTTATCTTGAGTTTCCTAACAATAAGGCAGGAGTTGGGTGTCTTAGTTCATTCAGGCATTATCACAAAATACCATGGCCTGGGTGGCTTGTAAATAGCAGGAATTAATTTCTCATAGTTCTGGAAGCTAGAAGTTCCTGATCAAGGTGCCAGCAGAGGTGGTGTCTGGTGAGGAGCCGTTGACTGGGTCATAGATGGCTCCTTCTTGCTATGTGCTTACAGGGTGGGAGAGATGAGCTAGCTTTCTGGGGCCTCTATAATAAGGGTGCTAATTGCATTCATGAGAATTCCACCCTCATGACCTCATCACCTCCCAAAGCCCCACCTCCTAATACCATTACCTTGAGGGGTAGGGTTTCAACACAGGGGACAAACACATTCAGAACATAGCACTCCCCTTTTGCTTCCTCTTGCAAGTTCTACTAATACAGTCTGGTCTTTTGAACTCAGGTGAACACTATTCATTATTATTTCTATGTATTTCTATTAAGAATAAGTTTGAGAGAGAGCACAGGGGAAACTGCCACTTTTAAATCAAGAGATCTCATGAGAACTCACTATCAGGAGAACAGCATGGGGGAAACTGCCCCCCTGATCCAATCACCTCCCACCAGATCCCTCCCTTGACACATGGGTATTACAATTCAAGATGAGATTTGGAAGGGAATACAGAGCCAAACCGTATCAATAGCAGTGGCAAATTTTGCAAAATTGTTAGTGATGGAGTTCAGGAACAGGAGTACCAGGACAAAGCCTATGTGTGGAAAGTACACTCTATGGAGGAGGAAGTCTTTGGGAAGAAGACCACAGGCAGGGAGACACCGGGAAACCTTTAGAGGGGGAAGGTTACAGACTCCTGCCTTTTCATTAGCAAGAAATCACTTACAGCTGGGTCAGCCCCGTGGCAGCATTTCAAGGAGCGTTAAGTATGTAACCAGTAAAAATAACACAAAAGGTGGCCTTGAGGACCCACGTGGCACCTCCAGAAGCCTGTTCCTCCCAGCAGCTGTCACCCCAGCTAAAGTGCATTTTCCTCTCCTCTTTGCAGGGTGACCTTGTGGAGGTCACCCCCAGAGGAGTTTCCGGAAGCCCAGTGGAGAGCATTGTAAGGGAAGTGAGCAGCGGTGATGAATTATATAAACAGTTTGACGGAAGACAGGTAAAGGCTACATCAGCCGCACATCAGCTAGGACTGCCAGTGGGGATTTGCTGGGCGCTAGCACTTGCTGCAGCCTTTAAGGTGAGGCCCACAGTGGAGCGTGGCTTCAACCTTTCGTTCAGTGGCCTCTGCAGCTGTATTTAGTTACCCACAATGCCTTCTGCCTGGTGCCTGCAGGAGTCTCACTGCAAGAAGCTTATCCTGCCCCTCTGAGCTCCCATGTGGCTGTGCTGTGCCTTGTCCAGCTGCTCTGGTGACAGCGACTGCACCTCCGGTCACCTGCTTTGAGATGAGGATAGTACAGGTTTTTTCCTTGGAACTAAGCTGAGCACAATTCTTCTACTCTGCTGGTGGAGGCATACATTGGTCTAAAGCTGTTGAAAACATAGAAGAGACTGTATTAGTTGGCTTGGGTTACCCTAACAAAACACCATGGACTAGGTGGCTTAAACAAAATAAGTTTATTTTATGTTTTAGTTCTGGAGGTTAAAAGTAAAAGATCAAGGTATTAGCAGCATTGGTTTCTTCTGAGGCCTCTCTCCTTGGCTGGTAAGTGTCTGTGTTCCCTCCATGCCCTCCTGTGATCTTCCGTGTGTGTGTGTGTGTGTGTGTGTGTGTGCGTGTGTGTGCGCGTCCTAACTTCCTCTTCTGACAAGGACACCAGCCATATTGAATTAGGATCCCACTCTCATGACCTTGTTTTACTTAAATTGCATTTTTAAAGTCCCTATCATCAAATACAGCCACATGTTGAGGTGCTAGGGATTAGGGCTTTAGCAAATGAACTTTGGAGAGGACACAATCTAGCCCTTCACAGTAGCTACCTAAAGCTCTGAAGATATTCACTCCTTTTGTCCAATCAGGCTTACTTCTGAGAATTCGTTGTATTGAAAAAATCTAAAATCTAGAGAAACGTTCGGCACAAAGATATTAATAAAAGCGTTATTTATGTACTATAATGGAGGGATCACTAGCATTTTGGTTGGCTGCCCTTCTCAAGAAAATAGTCAGTGTCAAGAGTTCCCTTCTTTGGAAGAGGAAGATGAGGAGACAAGATGGATTAAGTAAAGGAGAGAACAATGTAAGCTGGAGATCAGCACTGGAAAAACAAAATGGAGTTTTAGTAGCTCTGTGAGTATAAATTTTGAGCAAACAGAGAACATTCTAGAGAAGTTATTTTCTTGAAGTCATACTGTGCAATGTCCTCTATAAACCTGTTGCTATACTCCTAAAGGAAATCTTCAGTAAAGATCCAAGTTTTCGTTGGGACTTGGTCAGTGGACTGAATCCTTGGTGTGTGACCATGGCTGAAAAGTCATAAAGTGATTCAGCCTTTAAAGTTTAAACTTGCAGTTTAGAAAGATGAAACCCAACATAAGTGCCCAATTTATATCGCCATTAGGAAAAATGGTTCATGATAGTACGCGTGTTTCAAACACTGACTTAAAAAGCATTTAAAATTTAGTTCTTTCAAGAGGTTGACAAATGAGGAAAGAGATCCGGTTTGTAGAAATTGCCACTTTTTTAGCTCAATGTTTCATGTGCTTTCAGGATGAGGTGAGATGCCATAAAAATTATTTAATAAAAATATTAATGTTTAAAAAGAATTTAACATGACCAGAATGATTTCATTAAACTAATATTTACAATGGGAGAAAAATTCTTGAGAAATTATTACTATATTGAAAAATAATATGCACAAAACTTAGAACAGAATAAATTCAACCACCACCAGCTATTTCCTTTCAATAATGAGATGCTCATCATTTCCTTTACTCTTGTTGTTTTACGCATGTGTTGGCTTTTTAAGTACTTTATTTTGTTCTTCAACAACAAAAATTCTATTAAGTGCCAACTATAGACAGTTCTGAATCTGAGTTCAAACAATACAACATTACACATCTAATTTAATTCAATTAACTTTCATTACTGCTAAGCACTGTTTGAGCTAGAGCTCAAAGATAAGACGTGCTCTGATGCTGTAGGGAAAATCAGGCATGAAAACATCTAAGTAAAGTGCAAGGCTGCTTGGAAAAAACATGTTAAATAGTGAGGAGAACACTGTGCTGCCGATGTGTTGAGCTAGTAATTCAGACAAAGGAAAAGTCATGGACAGAGTAAGAGAGGGGCATGTGACCTGGGTCATTAAAATGCAGGAGGTCTTAGGTGCAAGAAAATGTATAAGAGGATGTTCCAAGCAAAAACATCCTGCATAGGCTAAGGTCTGAAATAATATGTTATGTTTACTAAAGGGTGGCAGATTTTTGGCTTTAAAATGGGTGGCAGGCTGGCCAGTGTGGGGCTTGACGGTGAGGACCTAGTGGCCACATTGAAGACTTAGTACTTTCTTGGGAAGCAGATGAGACAACTGTAGAGTTCTCAAGATGTCAGTGTGCCTGCCTGTATTTTAGGAAGACTACTCTAACTTGAGTGTAGGGAGAGAGAAAAATAAATAGACACACACACACACAAATGGTTAGATTTCTTCTTCCTACATTAAAGGAGAGCAAAGACATACATACCCTACTGAAATGTGTCCTCGAAGGAAATCTGAATATTTGGAGTGGTTCTCTCTGACTCTGTGTCTGTCTCTGTCTCTCTTTGTGTTCTCTTCTCTCTCTGGGAGTATGTTGCTGATATTTTTGGTAAAATAATTTATAAAATTTTGGTTTTTAGTGGGGAAGTCAAGTTGCTGATATCAAGTGTGCAGGCTAAGTGAAGAGGTGGTGGCATTTTCTTAACCTCTAGAAATTAATTAGTCTTCAAAGAGGTAAGGTCCTCATTTCAGCAATCTGCCTAACACTGTTGTTGTTTATCTTGCAGAATTCCAAAGAGGCATTTTCCAAAAACCTACAGAACACTGAGCTTGCTACTGTGGAGGGGCACCTCACTTTAGGCCACACGTGGCAGTTTTGCGCTCAGTCATTTCCTTCATTCGTCTTTCTTTGCCCCGACAGACTTTGTCCATCTCCAGAAATAAAGTTCACTCTGAAAGGACTGATGTTTCTCCACAGGCAGAGGAGCCTGGCAACCATGTCCCAAGTTGGAAGGAAGCTCTGAGAGCCCTGCTCCCCAGAAATCCTGAGCAAAGACTGGCGGGCCTACAGGGAGGGGACACTGGGAAGGACCTGCATCCCTTTGAACAAATCAGGTTTTATATATTTGTTGAAAAATAAGAGACATTTAATTTATAGATAGTAGATGGGTAAAGTCTGTTGGGTTCCAGAAGAGTTGATGGGTTTAAGAAAAAACAAAACCATCCTATATTTACTATGTGTGAATAGAAATTTAAAAAGTCTTCAGAAGAAAGAAACCATCGGTAAAGATAATACAGAGACACCAAAAGCCCCAACACCCCCCACCCCAGATGAGATAATAAGCCCTCCTGGAAGCTTTCTCTAGCCTCTTCCAGAACATCAATGGTGTTCTTTTGTAGCATTTATTGCATAGTATGGCAACTTATTAGGTAACACATTTGTCTATCTAAGAAGTTATGAACTTAAAGAGTGGGACAATGAATCTTGTCTCTGCAAAGAGGCTGAATTATCTGGCATGTATTAGTTTCATTTAGTAAATAAATGAACACAACCAAACAATGTTTAATTATGGCTTGTGATATATTGCCTTTGTGGATTTGGAAATCCTCAGAACACTCCTGAATTCCACTCTTCTCATCTGTACAACAGAGAGAATAGAAGTACCTTCAAATATGGTTATTTTGAATATTGTTAATTGTTCTTTTCAGGAACACTTTCTAGATGATGTTTGTCATCATGCAAACACATTTTTAATGTTTCTCTTTCTCAGCTTGTCTTTATAAAAATGCTCCCAGAGCCTTATGATTTTTTTGTTTTAAGTGCAGACAATATATATGAGAACACGTCAATAGGACTGAAGGTCATTTTATACCCTTGGAAATATTAATAATGTATTCCTTATGAAGTAGCATTTTCTTAGATAAAGTGGCAAGTGGTGTTTCAAAACAGAAAGATCAAGAAAATGTCAGGACCAACTGGCAATTATGGTGCTTCTGCCCCCATGTCAGTAGACAAACCCTGAGGTCTGCCAATCTAAAAGCTGAGAGCTCTATTCCTGCATTTAAAGACCTTTGCTCTTTGAAAACAATAAATGCATGAAAAAAGCAAAACTGTCAAAAAAGGGTACTGGAAATAGCTAGAATGGCATGTAAAAGCATATAATTCTTGTGCTCTCACATTCTTGGCCAACAGGGTAAACAATTTAGAACCTCTAACCTTTCTGGAAGGTCTCATGATAAAGTAGTCTTCTTATTTGTACAGAAGTCACAATTCAAGTAGTTTAAGACATATGTGTACATTTCAATAGTATAAGTAATCATGTCAGAAAGAGGAATCTGAAAAATGTGTCTGAGTTAAATTTGGTGACAGAGTTCTCAAATGTGAGAGGTATGTTTTATTTGCTGAATGTTGAAAATATAGCCTTGAACTAGATAATGAAAGGGTTTTATTTAGAACAGCTCAGAGTTTGGTATCATACATTTGTCCAGGAAAATGTGCTTGAAAATTATCCCTATATTTACCTCAAACTATATATTAGATTAAAAGACAGTTATTACTGAAAGGTTTCAGATACATAGAATTTTCCAATATGAAATTTCTCAATATAAAAAGTTTTGTATTGTATTTCTGATTACCATCCGAGAGCACTATTTGGCTAATCTAAAAAGACAATCTCTGGCTCACAGAGACTACATCAGTAGGGTTTTGGATGCTGGAAGAAGAGAATTCCAGTATTAGAAATAAAGCACGGAAAACATACTGTCTCCTGAGCCCCAGATCTAGTGTCTAGGATTGGGTGTGAGTCTCGGATCTGAATTGCCATGACAACCTCTTTTCTTATGCATTATCTTGAAGTAACTGGGATTCAAACTTAATGGGATTTATAGGTTGAAACTATCACCTTATATTAACCCAGAAATAAATTGCTAGGTAGTGTGGAAAGAGCTTTGCTATTTAATATTGAATGCTTATGGAGTCTAAGACTCTCAATTCAATGTAGGTGTGGCAGCCACTGTCCTGAAGAAGGCTGTGTTTCAAACATAGGGTATCTGAAAGTAAATTTTCCATTTATGCCTCGTTGAATTGCCATTAGCTGCAGTTGATATGGGGCATGCATGTCTGTAGACACCTGGCAATGGCACTGTTTACTAAATATGTCCAACTACCTTAGAAATATCATCTCTGTCTCTCATGACAACTTCACAAGTGCTTACAATTGATGAAATTGAGTCCTTAATTTAAACTGCTTACTCAGTACACACTGGCTAAAGCCAGCTTTTGTTTTTCACAACATCCTGCATCGTATTACCTTGTCTATGCAACAGGACTTCCACCTGTGAGGATTTGAAGAGTGCCTCTGGGTTTGCTGGACATCAGTGTCTCATGATAGACTCAGGTTCAGTAGAACATCTGAGCTGTGTATGCAGCTGCAGAAATTCTCTGCTTTTTTTGGGCTCTCTTCCCTTGATTTTCTGAGAATACTGAGGTTTTGAGAACCCACAGGTTTCACCTTCTGCAGATACATTTTGTTGGGTTTCCTTCTGGACATAAGCTCCAGCTTCACTTATGCCTCACTCTTGCTTGTCTTTAATTGCTGTGGTCTTTTCCAGGGTCCCCAAGGTGTCTGGCAGGAAGGAAAGATTTGTTTTCTCACTACCCCATCTCTAGCATGGACACAAGTCACCCCCTCATTCTGCTTGACAAAACTGAGAAACTATAATAGTTTACAAAGCTCTTAAGTAAAAGAATTAAAAGCAAACCCCCCTGAACTTAATATATGTTGACCATTTAAACAAACAAACAAACAAAACAAAAAACTTTATTAACTGTTGACCATGCCATTTCTCTGGGAGTTCCCCAATGGCTACTTCTGCTTTGGCCCTATACCCCATTGCTTGGATTTCTTCCTGCTTGGAACAGAGCCCTCTTCTCCGGGTTTTACTCATTCCCTAGTCCCAGGTCCCTCATAACACATTTTTGCATCTACCAGGGGAAGAAAGAAAAAAAAAATTTAAGATCAAAATGAAATCTCTACAGTGATATGTCCTCCCTACCCCAAGGAAAACTTGCTCTGTAAAGTAATTCCTCAGTGTGGTCTCTCACTCCTTCTTTCTGTCTCTGTCTCTCGTTTCCTTTAAGTTCCTTGTACGCTAGGTTTGGGTTTGGTTACATAACCTAAAGGCCAGGAAAGTATTTTCATAAATGAGACATACTCCCACTAATATAAATTATGTTGTCACATTCAAAAGCAGACAGTGAAGTTTAAAATATAGTTGTAATATAATGTTCTCATAGTTCTGTAACATATATATCTACCTATGAAAATTGTATTCAAGTATAACAGTATGTGCTTAAGGTAACCACCATCAGCTTTAGGGAAGTTTCTGGACATGGTGTGTGAAAGCCTGTCTTGTGTAACAGATGACATGTAGCGCTAGTTTTACTAGTCCCTCTACCCTATAAGTAGTCTGTGGAAGAAAGGGTCAAACTCCCAATTTACACACTGGGAATCTGAAGTTCAACAATGCTAAAAACTATTTCTAAGGTCATATGGTTATTAATGTGGCAAATTTAAGCTCTGGACCCAAGTTCCCCTGACTCTGATTATATTGTTCTTTCCACTGCACAAAGTTCTTAACTCAGAATAACTAGTTGCCAGAAAAATTCTAGGCATTAAAGAAGATGGATGTGAATGATAATTTTGGGGATCTCTTGCTTCTCCAAAGTTTAGTAGGTAGATGACTTCCTATTAAACCAACAGAGTGACCCTGGGTATTACAGATGTTTGGAAGTAAAATAATTGGTGTCTTAGAGATCTGTAAATCTTACTTTGAATACTATTTTTTTTTTTGATACAGGAGCGGCCTAGAGTAAGAGTCTGTCTCCTGGCAGAGGATGAAGTATCCAGGTCACATTGAAGAGACGTGTGAGGACTCCAAAGAAGAACAATTTGAGAGTGAGAAACCAGGTGAGGTGTTTTTCACTCTAGGAAAGTTAGTGAATCTATCATAGCTGGGAGACAATGGGAATTGTAATTAAGAAAGCCAATAGCATGACTGGAATGTTGCAAACTCAGAATATTTTAGGTAATGGAGTTTGTTGGAATATTTTTGGTAATGGGGTTTGTTAAAATATTTTTGGTAATGGAGTTTGTTGGAATATTTAGGTAATAGGGTTTGTTTACCTATTTATATGGGAAAATAGGTAAGACAAACTTGGCTACATATCTGGGACACAAACTTGAGGATGATTCAGGATGTACTCTCTTGTTGTCCACTGCCAAGGAGGTGACTAAGCTTTTTTAGGGCACTTATTATGTTTATAATGTTGATTCTCTTAGTCCATTTCTGCTGTTATATAAAAAAATGAGTAATTTATAACAAACATAAATTTATTTTCTTCCAGTTCTGGAGGCCATGAAGTTCAAGATCAAGGTGTTGGCAGGTTCAGTGTCTGCTGAGGACCTGATCTCTCTGCTTTCAAGATGGCATGTTGTTGCTCTTCCCTCCAGAAAGTAGAAATGCTGGATCCTCACACGGAGGAAAGGATGAAAAGGACCAGTGCTAGTTCCCTTCAACCTTTTTATGAACTCACTAATTCTCATTGAGGGCTCCATCTTCATGACTTAATCACCTCCTAAATGCCTGACTTCCTAATACTCTCATTTTGAGGATTAAGTTTCAAAACATGAAGTTGGGGGTCATATTTAGAACATAGTACTTATGATACTATCTGAAATCACAGACTGCTTTCTCAGTAGGCATCTATCTCAGTTTCTTTCTGTTGCTATTGCAGAGTACCTGAGACTGAGTAATTTATAAAGAAAATACATTTATTTTGGCTCATGGCTCTACAGACTGGGAAGTCCAAGATTGGGCAGTTGCATCTGGTTGGCTCCTGGTGCGGGCCTCCTGCCACATCATAACAAGGTAGAGAAGTGAAAGGGAAGTTGGACTTGTAGGAAGGGGGCAAAGCATGAAGGGCAGGCTTGCTTTATAGAAACTGGGTGACAGCACCCCACAGGGTGAGTGTATAAAGGCTAGACAGACAAGGGGATTGTTGTGTTTAACCTGAAAAGTCCCCTCACTTGGCAATGCTCTCTGTTCCCCGTGAGAAGCAGGGGTTTCTTTTCTTCTGGGATGACTCGTCCCTTCACCTGTGGCCTTCCCTAGAGCCCATCCTTGTGCCATTCTGCTCTCCAGGCACACCTCTCTCAGATGAATTCCCTCTTCCCTCTTCCTCTGGCCCCTCCTGTCTATTTCTCTGTCTCCTCTGTAATCAGGTAAGCCCCACTGCTGTGACCTCTGGAATAATGATTGAATCTGCCCTATCTTCTCCACAGTGATGGCTGGGACCCAACTGAGATCTCCATCATCTCTCACAACAACTGCACACTGACCTCCTGACCTGAGCTCAGCCTCTGCCCACTCAGACTGACCTTCATGCAGCTGCACAATGATGCATTTGGAAGCCAGACCTGATCACATTCGTTTCCCTCTGTTGGTCTGATTGTCTAAAAAATGAAGCTCTGGGATAGGTTGCTTGTCTGACACTGTGTTCCTCTCCTGCTCCTCTTGCCACCTCCCTGGGACTCTGCCCTGCAAGAGCATGCTGCAGCTCTCTGCACATGCCATCAGTCCTATGCCTTCTTATTTCCGTTCACACTGCCACCTCCTTCCAGAATGCTTTTCTGCTCACATTAACCTATCTGACTCCCACTTAGACTTTGCTCACAGGGCATCAATTCCAAAATAAATCCTATGCCCTGCCTACCTCTTTCACCTTTTCTGACAAACTAGCTTTAGCTGCTGACTGTAGGAAGCCTGAAAATCAATAACTAGCTGTCTGAGCTGCAAGAAAGGGGATAAAGGTTGGGCCAGGGTATGAGTTATATCAATGGCTTTTTTCTTTCAGAGATTCATGTTCTGGAGAAATGAAAATGCTGCCTCAGTGGAATGTTGATTAGCTGGAGTGGAGACCCAAGATCTCTGTCCAGTCAGGGCCATCAAGAGAGTTTGGGATGAATTTCTTTAATTGCTTCCCTAAGATTGATGCTTGGTGATGTGAGATTAAAATTTTGACCAAGCGAAGCTTTTCAATTTGTGCACCTAATTCAAGCATGTGCAAAAAGAAGTTATGATAAGAAAGTGCCCTTGATTCATTTTACAAATAAAAATTCCAAGGGCTGTGATGAGAGTCATTATATATGCAGAGACTTATTAAAAAATATTAAGAAAGTCTCACTTTTCAGTTTATTAAAAATAGAATTGAATGCTTCTTGGTGAGGCATTGGAATCTGAAACCTTAAAATGACCTGAAGAATGCCAACTACATAATTCTAGTTCTCAATTCCTCTGGTAGGTAAGTCAGAAGTTCAGAAGATAAACACACGTTCCCAGAAGTCCAAGGCAGTTCTTTTTTCTGTACTATGTTACTTTTGGAGGTGGTGCGGCTGCTTATGTGCTGATGATATTAGTCCATTAAAAACTGAGTCGTACAGTCATACATTGAGAGTTAGATCATGTTTAGCTTGTCATATACTGACATGCCACTTAATTCCCTGTTTTATAATAAAGATGGAGGGGAACTAATGTTTATTGATTAACTGATGTCCTTCTGTGAACCAGGACTTCTACATAGATCTTCTCTTTTAATCCTGATTTACTGATGCCCCATTTTACAGATAAGAAAACTGAGGGTTCCCTAATATTTAATGAATAGTGGAACAAAACCAGATTCGTTTTACTCCACAGCCTACACTTATTCACTGGAAAGCAACTCTTCCTTTTAAAGAGGGTAAAGTGGTATTGAAGCAGCTATTTTTAAAGGTAATGCTAGCATATTGGTTTTTATTTGACTAAAAAAATAGCAGCTTTATCTGACACATTCTCTAAGATATTCCTTAGTAAATAAAATATCTGCTGAGGGAAAAATCACTGCTTATCTATTTCATCTCTTTTTATCTTTCTTCTTCTGGCAATAGAACATAGAAGTGCTCTTGGCTGTCCAAAATCTGCACATCTCCAACTTTTCTTTTAGCTAGAGGTGGCCCTGTGATTGATGAGTGACCAGCCATGTGTGGAGAAAAGCAATGTGAACAACTTCTGACTTCACGGTTAAAGAAAATTGGTCTGTCCCCCATTTCGTTGCATTCCCGTTCTTACTGGCTGAAATTCAAAGCTGATAAATGGAACTAGAGCAGATATCTGGGAAAATGAGTTGAGGGTCTTATATTAGGACTTTCCAGCAAGAAGAATAATTTTTCCTGCGTTCCTGACACCACCAAATTGTTCTATCAGCTCTGAACTCTCTAGTGAGATTCTGTAAGTGTGAGAGACGTGAACTTTGACTTGCTTAAGGTGGGCTATTGAGGTCTCTTTGCTGTTGTGACCTAACTCAGGGGTCAGCAAATAACACTCTGTGGGCAAAATCTCACCCACTGTCTATTTTTGAAACTAAATAAAATTTCACTGAAGCACACCCATGCTCATTTGTTTGGTGTGTTTTCATGTTATGGCTGCTTTCATGTTACCATGGCACATTTGAGTAGCTAAAGACAGTGATATGATTTGGATCTGTGCCCCCACCCAAATCTCATGTTGAAATGTAATCCCCAGTGCTGGAGGTGGGACCTGGTGGGAGGTGAAACGGGGGTGGTTTCTCATGAATGGTTTAGCTCCATTCCCTTGCTGCTGTATTCATGATAGTAAGTGAGTTGTCACAAGGTCTGACTGTTTAAAAGTGTGTGGCACCTCCCCCTTCTCTCTTGCTCCTGCTCCACAATGTAAGACCTGCCTGCTTCCCCTTCACCTCCCACCGTGATTGTAAATTTCTTGAGGCTTCCCCAGAAGCAGATGCTGATACGCTTCTTGTACATTACTGCAGAATTGTGAGCCAATTAACTTCTTTTTTAAAAAATAAATTATCCAGTCTCAGTTATTTCTTTATAGCTGTGCAAAAATGGACTAATGCAGACAGTACCACTGCAAAGCCTAAAATATATTCCATCAGTTCCTTTGCCGAAAAGAAATGCTGTTTCTTGTTCTAATTAATTTAAAAAACCCTAAATTTAATGTGAGGGATGAACTATAAGTGAGTAAAAGCTGTCCTTGGATGTCACAGATCTGAATTCTAGGCCTAGCCCTGTTTCCAACTAGATGTGCAATATTGGGCAAATTAATTCATCTTTCTGAATTGGTTCATAAGCATAATAAGAGGACAGATAGATTACCCTTTAACATGTATGCAATAATTGGGCTGTAGCCTGACTTACTTAGCTAGTGATGGTGATGCAAGTCACGTGATTCCCTTTAGCCATCTTTGTGGGCCAACGCAGCCAAACCTGAGCGATTTCCATCTCCTTCCCTCTCTTCCACTTACTCTTCTTTAACAACACTTAGGATGGTGCCTTTAGAGATTCTGAGGAAGCGACTCAAATGCTCAACGATATGGAGAAGGACCAAAGGTAATTTTCTTTTTTAAGCTGACAACCCGTTGGGGGATTCTGCTGGCATTTAAACAGTAGTTTTTTCTGGCTTGCCATTTTTCAGCTGGTGCCAAACACAGTAAAAACTACTGATTAGCTGAAACAAAGCAGATAATCATTAAACACTGTGAGGATGCGCTCTAATGTTGTGGACCAGGGAGGTTTTTGTATTTTAGAGGGAGATATTGAAGATCATAGAAAATAATTATATTTAAGAAAACCAATAATAAAATCTATGCTTACACAATCTCTCTAGAGTAGGAGTGCTTGACTCAGAAATAATTTTAAGGCACCATTTCTATTAGATCACTTAAGAGGGAGTTGAATAGCTAATGTGTAAAATAATCTACCATGCACTTTGGGAGGCCAACGTAAGAGGATCACTTGAGCCCAGGAGTTCAAGACCAGCCTGTGCAACATTACGAAACCTTGTCTCTGCAAAAAATGTAAAAAAATTAGCTGAACATGGTGACCTGACTGTAGTCCCAGCTACTGGGGAGGCTGAGGTGGGAGGATGGCTTGCAGTGAGCTGAGGTCAGCCACTGTACTTCAGCCTGGGTGACAGAGCAAGATCCTATCTCAAAAAAAAAAAAAAAAAAAAAAAAAAAAGAAAGAAAGAAAGAAAGAGTATACCATGGAAGAAGAGGGCAAGTTATCAAATTCAGTTGTTCTTTTATTCTTGTCTGATGTTCACACACTAGGTCAGTTACATTCCCCAGGAGGGAGTAGCCACAGAGGCAGCCCTTTCTGACCCCAGTGGTGGTGCCTTCCTTTGTTTATAGTTACCGCCTTGTGGATGCTTGGGCTCACCCAGGTCTCCTGAGGCTCACCTTACCAAGTGCAAGGGCAGTTACTGCATCAGCTCAGAGAGTTGCCTACAGATTATGAGAATTTTCTGCTAGAGGCCTGCAAAGTTTCCATCAGCCATCGGGGGAGAAATATCCCTTCTGGTCTCTCTCAGTCGTGGTACACTCAGGAAAATGGGAATGATGCCAGCTATTTTAACAGAGAGAATTGTAATAGAAGGAAGTGGCTGAACAGGTATTGAAGGACCACAAAGGCAGAAGGGGATACCGAGTCAGCACAGAGCATACTAGCAACTGCAGGGAGCAGCTGGCACCTTTAGGGCTGCAGAGGTTGAAGGAAGCTTGGGCAAGATGTCACGTGCAGCTGGGCCCCCAACTGCTGGGAGGGAGCACTCACTGACCCCGTAGGTCATTGAGGCTGATTTTTGGGGTGTTGGAAACGCAAAAATTGAAATGAGCCCTCGTGCTGCCTGGGGAAGAAGGTTTCCTGCGGTGATGTGGAGGAGGGCATGAAGCAGAAAGAAAAGAGCAGGTCCCTGCTTCTCCCCCACCCCTCCTCTTAGCCCCACACTGACAGAAGCTCACAAAGAAGAGCTGCCAATGGCAGTGGGGATCTCCTAGGTCCAGACCCAGCATCTGGGGTTTAGGGCTGGGGTTGGGTCTGAGAGACAGAGGCATAAAAACCCACTTGTGCTCCTTCCAGTCCCTTGGCATGTTCGTGGCCTATTCAAGCTCCTCAGTAACTCAGTCATTGTTTGCATCATGCTTTGCTCTAGGACAGTACAATCATGAATGAATAAAAAACTCAAGGGAAAGATATCAACACACAATGACATGACATTCTATAGCACTGCTGTCACCAGCTTTAGGCCCAAAGTTTATTATATCCCAAATGCAAACTTTCATTTCATACCTACTATGTACAAGGCTCTTAAAGGATAACAGAGGACATTTGGAATAGATACGATCTAGATCTTTTCCTTTAAAACTTTGGATTCTATCGAGGAGAACGGAACTGATTCCATTGAGGAGAGGCAGAAGAAAGGAAGGATCAATTCAGAATGACCAGTCTCTATGACTTTGTAGAACCACAGGTCTGAGTGAGGCAGGGATTTACTTATTGCTGTTTCTGTCATTTAATAATTATATGATTTGGCAGAATTGCTTAACTTTTCTAAGTCTTAATTTTCTTCTCTTAAAATGCAAATCTCAATAGTGCCTTCTTCCTTGGGGTTATTGTATAGACAAAATAATTCATGCAAAGGGGTTAGCATGAAGTCTGACACTAGTGAGTACTCAACACTGTAAATTGTTTCAGTCGCTTTTATTCCCCCATTCTTGTATCAATTAATATTGTTTTTTTTTACACTCAAATTTACACCCAGATCTCCTAGGTGTCTGTCTTTCCACTTCCGCCATGTCTCATTAGTTGTTAAGTACGTCACTTTTAATTCAGAAATCCCTGGCCCCGTCTTCACTCCATTGGTCAGTCTCCATCATATCTTCCTTCTCCATCCTGATGGAGGACCGCTAACCCCACGCCCACGCCCCACCCTTCCTCAAGCCATGCTTTCCTCTGCCATCAGACTGACCTTTACCATTGAAACCTGAACCTTTCCTTCCTGTGCTTTGAAACATTCTGCAGTTCTCCACCACAATACATCAAATTGTGCCCCTTAAAATCTGGTAAACTTGACAGCAATCCTGGCAGTACCTACTTTTCCGGCAGACATTCTGCAACTTTTGTCCACACATCTGATAAATATGCAGAATCCTTGCAGGTTGATGAACACTTGGTCTTGCCTGACAGCTGAGCATGCAGAACCTTCTGTGGGTCTTCACCCAGCAGAACTGGTGGCTTCCTCTTTGGTGATGTTGTAACTCTTGAACATTTTTCTGCCCAACCACTATGTGAAAAAAATACCCTCTGCACCTCACCATTTTGATTCTACTCTCCTTGAGGGTGGAGAAGAGGCTTACTTGTTGGTGATTCTTCAGTATCTAACACATGCTTGGGACCCATTAGATGCTTGGTAAGTGTTGAATAAATGGAAAAAGGAACAAATAAATCATGTATCAAATGTTATCATTCAAATTTTCAGATTATCATCACACCAGCACACGTAGCCAAATAATCTAATTTCACACCAAGAAACACATTGGCCACTCTCCCTGATTCATGTTTTTCTTGGTTGTAGAAACATCTTTCTAGTTGCCTGTGTTTTCATAAAGTTTTCAAAGAATATGAGCTCTTCAACCTGATACCGAATTTGTTTTTTTCTGAAATCTTGATCCCTAAGCAATATATTACATGTGTCCATGACAACCCACCAAGTAGGATTTCCAGGCCTCCGTTGTAGGCATTATATTATGAAGAGGTATATGTGCTATTTGACCCACCCTTTTCAAGGACTTCCTCTACTGGAAACAATATCACTAATTCAGAATCTGTTCTAACTTTGACCTCTTTTAAGATTCTTGTCATACCTCTTTAAGGAGCTGAAAAGAAAAATGGGCAGAGTGAAGGACGAAATTCTAGGAGATGACAAATAGCCTGAGCATTAAAACGTCATTGCCAGGAAAAATGTCCCGGCTCTGCTGGCCACCCTCCTCCTTGGAGGACAGAGAAGGTAACCAGGCAACAGGGTGGAGTTTTAAGAGCAATCAAGAAAAAATAAATCAGATTTCTAACAATAGTTTCATAAAGCAAATTCTTACCCATTATCTAGAAATGTTAAGAAGGGGAATATTCTTTGCTTAAGCATCAATTGCCTAAGGCTAATTTTTGATGACTTGGCAGTAAAAATGCGGCCTAATTTTTAAAATATCCCAGAGATTCAGCGCCTCAAGAGCCACAGTGGCCATGTTCCAAGAGTGTCTTCATGTGGGGACCAGGTCTCAGTCATTCCTGTGATTAATGTCCCTAGGAGGCTTTCGGGAACACACCGGATCCTCTGTAATCCTTTTAATTTGATAAGGTCTTTTTAATTGAATCCTTTCCTATCATGACAACAAGCTCCTCAGTTCAGTGTTTGTCATCTTGTCATCTCAGTTATGTCAACAGACACTCAGGCACTGGCGACTTTTCATTATAACTCACTGAAATTACCTGTTAAGGCCCAGCCATTTTTAGCTTGTCTCTGACACTGAGCCAGCTCTCTTTCCAAGCAAAGAGCTTGCTGAAACTAAGAGCTTTCAGTCAAAGGATCAGGACCACTGAAAGCTCAGGAGTCCTTTTGGAGTCCACAGTTCATGTCTTCCATCACTTTCAGAAAGATGATCGTGACTGACAGAATTACACCCATCAGTGTCACTTGTCTAGACCAGTCATCAGATGTAGGCACATGTTTTGAAGGATAATTACAATAGAGCATTTAGCCTGTATAACAAGTAAATGGAGCTACTACAAAATGATTATTCCCTTTTGAGCACATTGATAGTCAAGACAATACAGTAAATCTTCTTTTATCTAGCAGTCACTCACCTGGCAGTCTTACCTGTCTAAAACACTAGGAAGAATCTTAAAGCAAGCCAAATAACCTCGTGAAAATATGAGCTATCTGAAACTGCATGAAAGCATGTGCAACTCCTGAAAATATGAACTATTTGAACACGAGAATATGAGCTATCTGAAAGTGCATTATGCAACTCATCTATTAAAGAACCCCTTAGGCCCTACTCTATACTTATTTACTGTTACATTCAACACCAAATTCTGAGCTGCTCATTAGATTTCTCAGTGTAGCTGTTATAAGAAGGGCTGGTTGGGCATGCATGTCTGAGAGAAGCAAGTGCATTAACAAAGCAAGAATAGACAGCTTATGACATAATTTTAAGAGAAAACCAAAAAACATGCGAAAGAGGACCAAAGACTCTTTCCCCAAATATTTTTTACAAACCCCCCAAAGCAAATGACAAAAGACGGAGAAGCTGCATGTCTATCTAAGATAAGAATGGTTGTGCACTTCTTGGTAGGCTTTGGCACAATTCTGTGTTGTTGCATAGCTCAGCATACACGACTAGCTTCATCTCTCAAGAATGGGTTAAACAATTAGTAATCATCTCCCCATCTGTGAAAAGATCATTTATAATACAGACCACTAAATTTTCTGCAGAAAAAGTTTTAATTTTAAAAATAAGGACTGGGCATAGTAGCTCACATCTGTAATTCCAGCACTTTGGGAGGCTGAGGTGGGAGGATTGCTTAAGGCCAGAAGTTTGAGAGCAGCCTGGCCAAGATAACAAGACCCCATCTCTACAAGAAAAAAAAAATAGTAGCACATGGAGCAAGTGTAGTCCCAGCTACTCAGCAGGCTGAGGTAGGAGGACCACTTGTGCCAGGAGTTCAAGGCTGAAGTCAACTCGGATTGTACCACTGCACTACAGCATGGGTAACGGAGCAATATCTTGTCTCTAAAAAATATAAAATAATAAACATAAAAATAAGTTTGGGCATGTAAGACAAAATTTTCTGTTATTTGTAGTTACATCATCAGAGTATTTCAGGATTCAAAAATATGAAATAAATGAGGCAGTCTACTAAGAAGTAAATGAATTCTCTTGACCTATGTAGCTAAAACACCAGTTTTGCTGCATTGGTGATATTGATGAATGAAAATCTGATCTTGGATAAAAAGGTACAGCAAACATTGTAGCTGTGCCCAACATTTGAAATAAAATTTTAAAATGATGCTGTAATCTTTTTGGATATCTTGCCTTTGTGGAACATCACATATGATATTTTTACATTGTTTTAAAATGTAAACTCTTCCATCCAATTTCTAATGCACTATCAGATGACGATATCAGGGAGAAGTTGGAGAGAAGGAAGAACCAATCACTGGTGAATGCTTCATAGGTACAAGGCATGTTTCCTCGTGGAGAGAGAACAGAGAGGGTGAGAGTGTGGGGTTTGGACTCTCACTGCCTCAATTTGATCCTTGAGTCAACCACTCAGTAGGCATAAACTGGGCAATTTTCCCAAATTCCCTGCACCTGAGTCTCTGCATCTATAACATGGAGTGATAATGATAGTACCTAATCCCTAGAGTTACTGAAAACTTAAATGAGCTAATGCATTGGTAACACTTACACAAGGGCTTGCACCATAGCAAACACTCTAAGTGTTAGTTCTCTAATTCTCAAGAAAACTGCGCGAGGCATCTTGACATTATACCTACTTGACAAATGCAGAAACCAAGACTCAAAGAGGTTCAAAAACTTTGCACAGGCCACAATAAAAGTGGTTAATTTTCAAAGAAAGAGTCTGAATGGAGTGTCTATATCGTGTTTATGTGGAGAAGATGTATTCCCATCTTTGCCAATGCTTATTATAAAAATTCATTTTAATCCAAGAGAAAATAAGGCATGAAAACCAAAGAACAAGTGAAAGAGGACCAATGACTATTTCCCCAATTATTTTTTTAAAAGTCTCAGAATCATGGAGATTCAAAATCACTTCTTAGAATCTGGTAACCAAATTTCGTATCTTGGCTGTTCCATGCGGTAAGAGCCACAGAGAAACACCTGATTTTGGTTTTAGAACCATATTGTATTTGCTTAAACAGTTTTAAAAGCCTCCAAATAAATAAATTGTCTGTCCAAACCATTAGCAGACAAATGTTTTGTCTATTTTTTTTTCCTTGGTTCTGATATCTTTCTAGATCTAGAGTTATAAACTCAAATGGTTTCAGAGGCAGGGCTGGTAACCTACCACCAGTGTAGCTGCGAGGAAGCACAACAGAGCTGGGTGGGGCTTGTGGTTACCTGCACAACACTGCTGGGGTATGGTCAAACCCAAAACTGCTCCGGGCTGGACTTGTCTTTCAGGCTGTCATTTTGCAACCACTGGTCTAAATGAACAACGCACAACGTTGTGTATCTATTTTTCCTTGGACTCCTCCTCCACTGCTCATTCCCCTGAGGTTGGGAAAAAAAAGTGAGAGAGAGAGAGAGACAGCCCAGCTGGCAGGGGTCTTACGGGAGTTCCTGGATGAGCATTGCTCTGCACCTTGCTTCTCCCTGATTCTGTTTAGTAATGGGTCAGACTCTGCAATCATTTATTTAGTGTCTATGAGACATGAGGCCCTGGACTAAATTCAGAGGGAATTGCGAAGACTCACTAAACAGCAACAACAAAAATAGAAAAATAAAAATAGCCCCTACCCTTGTAGTTTAGTTCTGCATTCTGATGTGCTCACAGATAATTGGAACGCCATGTGGTAAGTACTGTGATACCAGTAAATGGTGGTGAGGAAATTTATGCGGCACACAAGTGCACTTTGAACCAAAAGCACTCAGAATTAGGATCTGCAGTTAATATCGACTTCAAGCTACGTTAACTGAAGAGGACTATTATGACTCAGAGAAGTGTTGGAGTGAGGATGTGAGGATTGAAATTTCTGTTGCATTACGAATTACCACATGCTTCTCAAGCCTCTTCTTTTGGGTTATTTTAGTATCCAAATCCTTTTCATCCGCAGTAAACAGCCCAGGTCCCACACAGAACATGAAGTCTGCTCACCCCAAATGGTTGATTTTAGCCCTGGAGGGGTCTTTGGAGATGTTAAGCAAGTTCCTCCTGTCCCATTTGAGTGCAGCAAGACCCAGGATTCATCATGGGGCAAAGCAAAGAAGTAAAGATTTGGACCCCATCTCCCACTGAAGCGTTCCCTTTCCTTTTGTCCATCATTTCATGTCCTAAAATTTTCATTATTTGAATTATTCTCTGTGCTACTATACGGGTCATTCCATTTTGCTGTTTCAGAGTTAATGGTTTTGTTTTTTTTTTTTTTTTTTCCCCTCAGCAAGTGAACTCTCCACTTACTGAGTAAGGAAGCTGTGTTATGTTTTAGTTATTCCATGCCTGACCATTCTGCATGACCATCTGCTTAGTAGGCGCTCCCAAGTCACTTTTAGAACTTGAGGATAACTTTGAATCTTCAATAATTTGAGAGCAGTGATTCAAGGGTAAGTAATCTCCAAATCAATGTGTGTATGTGAAATATTAAAATTATTTTGGTTTCTCTATGTATAAATTAAAAAAAAAAGATGCAGAAGCTATTGTAATATGGTGATGTATGTAAATATATTCTGGACATTGTAGCTTATTGGATGAGTATAAGTAGATATGATGAGGTTATGCTATTTTAAAATGAGATGACAATTTTTTGTTTGTCTTTTGGTTTCCTTGTAATCTCAAGTGGAGAGCGGGGAGTGCTAGGGTCATTCAGCAGATAGTACTAGGAGAAATCTTCCAAAACAAAAGTAAATGCTCTTCTCAGAATTAGCAGTCATTGAATGGGAGTTTAGAAGGAGAAAAGTATAGAGATTAATGTCTCACACGGACTCAGTGATGCCCATGTTCAATGCCACTGAAACTGCCCTCTTACCACCCCATCTGCGCCTGGAAAATTTGAATTGATACATTGAACATTCTCTTCTATGAGTTTGAACACGTTAACTGAACTTGAGTTTTATAAGACTCTGGAACTCAGAAAATCCTATCTATGACAAATTTTTATTTTTAAAGCTGTACTCATTTATGATTATCAGGAAAAATTTAGGTATAAGTGAAATATTTACCTGGTTCTTTTCTGTCTCTCTAAATTAAACAAAAAATCACTAATGATCTAAGATTTGAGACAGAATTATATGTAAGTATTAGCTTAATAACTCCATATGTAAAAAAAAAAATAAGGAAAACATTTCTTATCCCTGGGTGAAATTGAAGAGACAGACTCCAACTAAATTATCTTCCACAGTGAGACGTGCTGGTCATAGCTGCATGCAGGCTTATAGGAGGCAATTTGTCTTACTTTCATTATGGAGCAAAGCCACAGTCTGTTCTTATACACAAGAAGAAACGAAGTATCTGGCCCAAGTATACATAAGGTGTCAGAGCCAGAAGTCCATCCTCTACCGGTGCACATGGGGCTTGTCCCCACACACGGGTACTAAAGAAGCTCAAGGAACTCCATTTTCAAATTTGTGGAAGAAGGTCTTTGCTGGCTTGCCTACATAGAGTAGGGAAAAACCTTCTCCTCTGCAACATAAATATAAATTACAGGACAAAAATAGCTATTTGTTTAAAAATACCAGTGGGATGGGGCTCCACCTGTAAAGTCTGACACGATTGCTCTGGGTGGGAAACTGGAATTGGCACTTTGAGGAATGCCTCAGGCGATGCTAATGTGTGGCCAAGGTAAAGACTTGCTGTCATCAGACTCCTTAAAATTCTCTACCCATGCAGATGGCCTGGGGATTTTGTTATAATACCGATTCTGATTCAATAGGTCTGGGTGGACCTGCATTTCTAACAAGCTCCGCGTTGATGCCGGTGCTGCTGGTTTGCAGTCGACACTTGGAGCAGCAAGGATCTAAGCTTAGCTCTTTGGATTTAGACTTCCATTGCATACATTTAATTTCTTCCCTGGAACATATACACTTTTGAATAACATGTATCCAATCTCACCCTTTAATGATTATGAAAGCATTAATTATCGTTTTAAGTAATTATTTCTGATGCATGTAAATAGGTCTGCTTCTGTGGTTAGGGTGTTCTCATTTGGCATTTCTCATGCTTTGCTGATCATGAGAACCACCTGGGGAGCTTTACACCTGGGAGTGAGGCTGCTCCTCTATAGATGCTGTGTAAGAGAGGAGGAAAGTTAAGCCTGCTGGTGATTCCGATGTCCGGACTGGTTTAGAAGCTGCTACTCTGAATAAGAATTGAGATGTAGTATTTCAATCTGGAAGTTTATAAGCATTTTCAAATGATAATGGAAGAAATAAGATTATTTTACTTTCAGCATATGTTAAAATGTAACAACCTGAAACATAGGTGCTAAAACCTGTGGGTATTTTTTGTCATAAATTATAAAGAAATTCAATTAAAACAGCAACTATGAACACATCTGGGCACTACCAAAATTCCATTGTTAAAAAATGTCTCCTGTTTTTGATTTACTGCCTGAAAAGTAAAAATGAGAGTTGGAATAGCAGGAAGAGTCATCCCACCAATATTCCTCTATGCAACTGTCCACATATCTCTGCCTTGTTAACGAGAATATTCTGGCCATAGGACATCACATCAGCCGGCCGCCATCTTGCCTAGGGAGGAATTGAATCTCTTCAGCTAATTGATCAACCAATCCACAACCGTAACTTCATGCAATTCTAAATTTTGAAGAAATTCAAAAAATAAACAACATGGCATATTTATTTCTTATTTGGAAAGGCAAGCATCATCTTGCTCCTACTCTAATACTCTTAATAAACCTTCACAATTCCTTAGTTCTCCCACCCCACTTCCCGTTTTGCAGCACAGCATAGGGAAAACCTCTGCTCAGAATCCCTAGCCTGGGTTTAAGTTCAGTTCTATCACTTATTCAATGTGGGAACTAGTTTGGCAATATATTAATTCTTTTAAACTCTTAGAGTCTCCATTATTGGTTCTATTGTGAGGATTCAGTGGGTTGATGGATTTGGAATTTCCAAAGTGAAGGATTATTATTATTTTCTTCTTCTGTTGAAGAAGGCTCCTTGTACCCTGTGCTCTCTCCACGGTGTTTGCATGTGCACACACATGTCCACTGTCTGCCCCTTTGTACATCATTCACCACTTTCTGTCTGCAAAGACTGTAGAACTGGAACTAGCTTAGAGGATAATTTTATTAAGTCCCAAATCTTGCTTTTATTAATTATTCCTTGATCATATTCTCCCACTCCCACCCAAAGGAATTTCTCTCTGCTATATTTCCAATAAGCATTACCTACATCTCAGATATTTCATTAGAGCCTATTTTTATGTACTTTGTGTTTACCCACAAGTTTATGAGCATGTTGATGTCAGGAATGAAGTCTTAGTGAGTTTTCTGCCCCCGAAGTCCCTGGTACATAGTAATCACTCTACGTAGGCACATTCATTTGAATTAATCTTCAAACTCTGTCAAGAGAGCCTGTTAGTTTAGAATTTGGAGTAATCAGGGAGAGGGGTAGTTGAATACTCTTCCTGATATAGATATGACATGAGTTTTTCAGTTCAATGTGGCAAATTATCTTAAAGTCATTTATGGAAAGATGTATAAAATTTAACATAACAAAAAATAAAGATTAAAAATTACAGTGCCACTTTTTGAAACCTCAGGCTTTCCACATTTAGAATGTATTATATCCTATTCTAAACTGATCTCAAAAATGAATATAAACTCTAAAAAACTAAACTAATAATTGAATTCAACAATGCTCTTTGGGGGCTTAATACAAACTTACCTTTACTATCCTATATCTTAGCCCCTTAAGAGCAAGATCTCATGCCCATGCAGAAAGGATTTTAAAGTATTCTTTTGAGGTTCAATGTGCTATTCTTTGGACTAATTTTTCAAAGAATAAACTTAAAGCTTCAAGAGAATGTGTTAGCATGCTGAAAGAATCTCAGAAGGGAATTTGGAAGATCTGTTTATGTTTAAAATGCAAACTTCAGAAAAACACTTTTGTTTAGTTCTCTATTTAATAATCAGAATTTTTATGCCATTAATTTTATTCTTCTTTTTTTTGTGTTGTTAACATTGCATTCCAGGATTAGCATTGTTTAGGTGGAGTGACTCTAATGTGAGTATAGCATGAGGTATCTTAGGGATGAAATAAGTCTGTGAATTCACATCCTGTAAGGGAAACAGCTCAGATGGTTTTGGCCAAGGCTCAGAATCTGAATTAAAGTAGTAATGCAGGACTACACAGTCCAAATCTCTGTCTCTAATTGTGGGAATAGTGGATTCCTTAAATTTGAAATTTAGAAATGTAATAAAAAGATTAGATCTGAATGGCTGACTTCAATTTACAGAATTACAAAGTTCATGTAGCTGTCATATACTCCAATTCATTGGTTTAGGATACAGAATGGGGTAACTTTTCTCTTAGCCTCCAGGATAAACGACTTATTTTGTAATCCGCAAATTGAGAGCCTTGCTTTCCTATTCTTCCCTGGGTTTTCTCCTTCCTGTGTAAAGACAAGTTCTAATTCAGTCTTGAAGTTCAGGCTTGGGTATCAGCACCTCCAAAAGAAAAAGAAAAGCCAAAACAGTAGGGGACACTGTGCTCTGAACTCCTGCTCGGGGATTGTGTTTGTTCTCACACTCCTGTGAAGAGCTGCCTGAGACTGCGTAATTTAGAAAGAAAAGAGTTTTAATTGACTCACAGTTCTACAGAGCTGGGGAGGCCTCAGGAAACTTGCAATCATGCTGGAAGGGGAAGCAAACACGTCCTTCTTCACATGGCGGCAGGAAGGAGAAGACTGAGAACTGAATGAAGGGAGAATCCCCTTATAGAACCATCAAATCTCATGAGAACTTACTCAACCTAATGAGAATACCATGAGGAAAACAGCCCCCATTATTAAATTACCTCCCACTAGGTCCCTCCCACCACATGTGGGGATTATGGGAACTACAATTCAAGATGAGATTTGGGTGGGGACACAGCCAAACCATATCAGATGATCTCCATCTTGTTGCTTCCAAGCTCAGTCAAGCTGAATGACTGGGCAGTCCTTGCCAAAAGGCAGACAGAAGCTAAGGGAGACACCATCTTGACCCCAGGTGGGCAGGGAGCCTTAAGATTCTTGCCTATGGCAGGATAGGACATGGGGCCCCATGCCCATTGACTTAGTGGTATTTTCTTGGGAAGGAGAAAGCTCCTCCTACCAGAGTTGGTCTGACTCCTATTGGGCAGCACTTTGAGTCTACCCTCAGACATCCACCCTCCCCAAGCCACGTCCCCACATCAGGACCCCTGGATAGTGAAATACCAACAAGGGGCAGATGTGGGCTCTGCAAATGGCCATATGCTTTGTCCGGAACCAGCTGTCCCCGACCCTGAGTGGTCACCCTAGGGTGCCAGTGGAGGCTGCTTTCTTTAGGGTAAATTTGCCTGTGGTGTCCTTTATTGACTATTGAATTTCTTTGAAGCCACTTCAGTCCATCAGAAATATTGTAATAATTCCTGACTTTAGAGGAAAGGGTTAGGATCTCAAGCTCCTTCCTTTTGGAGTTCCCTGCCCCCTTTGCAATTTTAAAATATTATTCCCAGGAACTTGCTGACATTTTATAAAGAGAGGCTAATGATAGAGATGTCGAACTATTGTGCCTTCCCCTGGAATCAGAATCCCAGAATTTGGTGAGGAGGAGGAAAATCGATGTGTTTGCCTTCAAAGGAGGCAAATAAAAATGGTTGCTCCCACTCCAAAAAAGTTCTGCTTCATGAAGGATATTTTTTGTTTTTGCTGCTATAAACTGGAAAAAGTAAGTTGGAAGCAACTTAATGGAAGTTTATTAAACCTCAAAAAAAAAAAAAAAAACCCTCAGGTTTGGCCTCACCAGGTACCTATTGTTAAAATAATTAAGTACAATTAAGTATCAGCCTCAAATTTATATACAATAATCTGTAAATTGTACATGCTGAAAATTTCTTACAAAATGCCAGCCTCTGCTTATTTATTACCGTATGATAAAGTTCTTTATCTGCTAGCACAACTCAACTACCACTGTGTGTACTTCAAAAAATACCTTTTCTTCTTCATTTGTGAATTGGTGGGAGTCCTTTCTTGCCTAGACAAAGGGTTAAATTTCATACCTTAAGTCCGGATTTGAAAAGTTACTTCCTGATTGTGAAATTAACTCAAAATTAGATTTCTAGGTTGGAAAGAAATCTTGTTCTTTCTACTTAATGCTGTTAAATATTCTCCCTGAATATGCAATTTATGGCATTTCTTTTTAAACACTTTGTGCCCAGTAATTTGAGCAATGTAAGGATCAAATATCATATTATGCCACATTGAAACTGAAGCCATCTCTAAATGTAAATGCATAACGACCTTTAGCAGAAAATTGTAAAAAAGCACAAAACAATAAGAAATACTATGACTTTAAAATGAACTCTCCCTTTTTCTCTCTCTGTGTGTGTATGTGTGTGCGTGTGTGAGAGAGAGAGAGATAAATTAAAAGTAGTTGTGAGAAAGTGACCTCATTTATAACAAAATCTTTGGACAACAATATCGCTCACATTTTTTCTAGCATGATGAGTCTATGAAATGAAAATCCTCAAATTTTCATTTTATTTTGGTTCTTAATGGTTTTTTTTGTTTCTTTTAATTGACCATAAGAATCCTTAGTTTTTATTTTTCTGTTAATCATTAGTTTTTATTTTTCTTGCCTAAATTTAAGCCTTTATTGCCTCTGCTTCCTGTGGGTATAAATGGAGATTAATGTGACGTTAATCTCCTGACTGCCCAAGTGAATGGAGAACATCTCTGGGTGAGCAGGAAGAGAGAGGTACTGATAGGCAGACACAAGGGCTGCTTTTCTCCACTTCAGATCATGCTCCCTTCGCCCTCCCCCTATTTCTGATACCTGGATTGAAAGAACAATGGCTAAAAGAGGAATTTTTCCTAAAACAACTGGTCAACCAGACAAATTATCCATGACACAGAAGCAAAAAAGATCTGCATTGGAGCTCTGAGTTCTCAGTTCCAACAGGTTCTGGCACCAATTAGTGAATTGCATTTTGCAGAATGTGTCCTTTGACTTCTTCAGACATTTACATGAGGCAGGAAGATTCTTTTCAGTTATAAAATCTTGCACAGCTTATCTATTTGCTCATAGCTGAAACAGTCTTTCTTTATACCATACAGATTGAGACAATCATATTCAATTAAATCTCCACTATCGTCAAATAATTTTGCTTGAATAAATAACCTCCCTGACCAAGGTGAGCATTGTTTCCCAAGAAAACAATGCTTGTAAACTTGATAGGCATTCACCCTAACTTTGCTAAATATAGAAAAGACTCTCCCCAGCAGAATAACTCCTGGACAAGATGGATGCTGGACAAGCTAAATCCCAGCTGGGAAACCACCTTCCAAGGTATTTTCCTGGAGTTGCTGCCTCTGGGTTGTCTGCTCAGGAAGGACCTGAAAGTAGCCCACTGTGGTCATCAGTGTGAACTGAATGGACCAGGGGACCAGGGGATGGTGGTCTCTACTCATGGAAGACTGTGCTTACTGTTGGACCAAGGAGATGCTCTCTCTTTATAGGTCAGAACATGAGACAGAGTTAGGAATTTGGTAGCAGGAATAAAGGGGAAATGCACAGAGAACAACTAAATCATTTTAATACTGCAGCACCCCAAGGTTCTGCAAAGGTTCAGTGAGATAACAGAGTCCTGATACTGCCTTGGTTTCCAAGCAATCTTTCCAGTAACCATGAGCCTGGCCCCTACTCTTGTAACTTGCTGCCATCCATTCCTCTCTTCCTTATTTTCATCTTCATCACTATCAATCAAAATAGTAGGGCAAAGGATTAGGTATAGTACAGATCTATTTTTCCTGTATGGCCTCCATTTATCCTATTCCCAGTGACAATATTATGAATTTTCTCTGGGGAATGACTCTCAGTCTTCATGTATTTTGGAGTTGTCTCATGGGAGCACAGGACCAAGGCCAATCATCACAGCTTATTCCTGTGTTCACAGAAAATGTTTCAGGGGCAGGGATGTAGTTTAGTTCAGTCCAATGGTACTTATGCTCAGCACCTTTATTTGAACATGTGTGTGTATGTGTTGGGGTAAGGGAGTGTACATCTAGAGTTGTTATTAACCATCTTGTCAGCAAATGGACTTTGAGAAAAAATACGATGAGAGGGGAACAGAAACTCAGCTATGGGACTATCTTTATCCTGAGTCAAGTCACTTCTATGGCCAGCAAAACCAGTAGTATCCCTGAACTTTTTGGTTACATTATGAAATTATGCTATAGCAAGTATGGCAGACTGGTGTAAGGTTACGAAAAGCCCCTGCCTCCTCTTTGTGGTGTAAAAGCTAGGCTACTTTGGCAGCTTCTTTTGTAGTTAAGTGTGGCCACAGGAATATGTGGAAGACATGTGTTCCTCCATTCTTGTTCATAAAACCTTTTTATGACCCTCCTTTCTCTTTTTCTTTGTCTGCCACCAGAAGACTCTGAAGCCTCCCAGAATGGTGGTTTTGGAAAATGGAAGGTACCTGGGTCTATGAATGACTGTGTCAAAGGTGACCTGCTTGCCAGTCCACACTGGGCTTAGTATGAGTAAGAGAGAAATGTTTGTTGTGTTGAGCAACTCAAAATGTAGTGACGGCTTATTATAGCATCCACTTAATAGAGTCAGTTCTTTTTCTTTCTGTCCTTCTCAACTCAAATGTAATGAACTGATCATTTTGTATCTTTCCCTTCACTCTTACCTTGCAGCCCCAAAGAGCAAATGAGCATTCATTGCATGCCCCCTCCACTGTAATGTGTGAAGTTTACACATAAACTTTAATGTGATTTGTATACCATAAAGAATAGTTAAAATGAACAACAGTGAAATATTACTTTCTGGCTTCAAAGAAAGCATTTCACATGCAGACATTATTTACTTAATTCATTTGTATTTTGAAGATTCCAAAGTTAGCCCTGGCTTTCCTCTATGTGCTTTGGAACCACTACTCTTATTTATTTATTTATTTAAATATGAATTAACAAACAAAGAAACAAAGAAACCAAGGCAAGTGTTGGTTCCCAAGAGATCAGGTTTATTATATACTGCATTACTTTCTTACCTAACTTTTTTATTTGATTTCATTTTCATAATAACAGCTTTGTGATGTAGAAGCAGAGTATTAGCCTCATTTTGCAAATCTGTAAATTAAGCTCTAAGGACAAGAAATTTATGCGTGGTTACCTAGAATTCAAATTCATCTTTAAATTCTATGGTTTTTCAATTTTTTCACTTATTTCTTAATGTTTTAAAATGATATAACAATGATAGCTCTTATATTTCTGTGAGTGAGACTTAAGAGAGTTGTTTGAGAGGCCAACATTAATGAATACAAAGTGAAGGCTCGAGATAAGTGTATAAAGAACCTGACATTTCCTTCCACTGGCAAAAATTGCTGTATATTAAACCCTGGAGGAGCCTCTTTGATGAAAAAGCCAGTATTCAGTTCTTCTCATTGGAACTTGAAACTTTTTTTCCACTGATCATACTAGAATTGCAAAGGCTCAAAAAAGCCCCCATACATATTTAAAATATTTTTATTAAAACATTACCACAGTGACTCCTGCAGAAAGAATATATGTATACTTAGACCAAAACATTTTTTCCACACTACCCACCCAATGATATTTCTGGATTTACAGTAGTACAGCATTTAAATCTGCCATCTGTTATTAAGTATTAGTTTATTCACACATGAGTTTTTAGATACATTTTTTACTACAGCATATATGCAGCAAGTGTTTGCTTTACCGAATTTACTTGCCTTATCCAGCCTCATGTCTTCCTGAAAGTTCTTTCATGATTATATGGAAATTATGATTAATATTGTTAAAATGCATAGCAATTTTTCAGTTATGTTTTCTTTTTCCTGTGTGTTGTCACGAAATGTAATTTACTAATAATTTATTTTATACTTTTTAAAGTACAAGGGGCATTGATAAAATTTTTAGCAATTGCTAGATAGCATTATTTTCAACTTCTATGCTTGTCTTAGTCTGTTTAGTGTTGCTATCAAGGAATACCTGAGGCAGCATCATTTATAAAGAAAAGAGGTTTATTTGGCTCACAGTTCTGCAGACTGGAAGACTGAGCATCTGCTGAAAGCCTCAGGCTGCTTCCATTCATAGATCAAGGTGAAGGGAGAGCCAATGTGCGCAGAGACCACATGGGGAGAGGGGAAGCAAGAGAGATGAGGGAGTGGCAGGCTCCATTTAACAACCAACTCTTGTAAGAACTAATAGTGAGAGCCCACTCCCACCCAAGAGGAAACATTAATCTATTCATGAAGGGTTCACTCCCACGACCCAGTCACCTCCCACTGGGCCCCACCTTCCCAAACCTCCACACTGGGAATGAAATTTCAACAGGCGTTTTAGAGGGAAAAAATATCCTAACTATAAAAGTATTCCCTCCAGAATGGTACTGGATGCAAGCCACTTCTCAATACACACTTGCTAAATGGCTATTCCTCACTACACTTTAAGAGATCAACATGGCCATTATATTTTTGAAGAAGGACAAAATCTCTGGAGAGTCAACCACCTTTTGGCCACACAGTAAGCTCTTGGCAAAATGCCAGTTTAACTTGCTAATTTGTAGGTTGATGGTAAAATGTGAAATTCTATCAACTTTTTACAACATTTTAATTTATATAAAATTCATATACTATACAATTAACTCATTTAAAGTGTAAAATCTCATGGTTTGTAGTATATTCACAGATATATGAAAACATCAATTGCAGAACTATTTACAATAGCAAAGACTTGGAACCAACCCAAATGCCCATCAATGATAGACTGGATGAGGGAAATGTGGCACATATACACCATGGAATACTATGCAGCCATGAAAAAGAATGAGTTTATATCCTTTGCAGGGACATGGATGAAACTAGAAGCCATCTTTCTCAGCAAACTAACACAGGAACAGAAAACCAAACACTGCGTGTTCTTTCTCATAAGTGGGAGTTGAACAATGAAAACACATGGACACAGGGAGGGGAACACCACACACTGGAGCCTGTTGTGGGGTGGGGGACAAGGAGTGGTAGAGCATTAGGACAAATACCTAATGCTTGTGGGGCTTAAAACCTAGATGATGGGCTGATAGGTGCAACAAGCCACCATGGCACATATATACCTATGTAACAAACTTGCACATTCTGCACATATATCCTAGAACTTAAAGTTAGAAAAAAAAAGGACATCTTCATCCCCTCAGAAAGAAACCCTAATGCTTCTACCCCATCACCCCTTGCCTTAAGCAACCATTAATCTACTTTCAATAGCTATAGATTTACCTATTCTAGATATTTCATATAAATATCATAAAATACGTGGTCTTTTTTGACTGACTTCTTTCACTTAGCATAATATTTTGAAGGTTCATTCATATTGAAGCATCTATCAGTACTTCATTCTTTTAAGGGCAAAGTAATAACCCTTCACAAGGATATGTCCCATTTTGTTTATCCATTTGTCAGTTGGAAGACATGTAGGTTGCGTCTACAATTTTGCTGTTATAAGTATTTGTTTACAAGTTATTGCATGGACATATGTTTTAATTTCTCTTGAAAATATAACTAGGAATAAAGATTCTATGTGTTACAGTACATCTACAGATGACTGTTTGAGTAAGGAACTGCTAGACTATTTTGCTATTTTCCAAAGTGACTGCATTTTCTACCAGCAGTATATGAGGGTTGTGATCTCTCTATAACCTCTTTATCACATGTTATAATCTGATTTTTAGATTCCAGCTGTTCTAGTGAGTGTACAATTATATCTCATTGTAGACTTGATTTGTATTTCCCTGATGGCTAATGATATTGGGCATATTTTCATGTGCTTATTGGCCATTTGCATAACTTACTTGGGGAAACATCTATTAAGATCATTTGTTTACTTTTAAATTGGGTTGTTTTGTTATTTCTGAGTGGTAAGTTTTTATATATTCTATAAACAAGATATTCCCTTATTACATATATGATTTGCAAATATTTTTTCTTATTCTGTTGTCTTTTCACTTTTTTGATGTGTTCTTTGAAGCACAAATTTTGATAAAGTTCAAGTTATTGTTTTTTTAATTGCCCATGCTTTTGGTGTCCTATCTAAAATATTATCAAATCCAAGGTCATGAGGTTTTCTCTCACGTTTTCTTCTAAGACTTTCATAATTTTAGCTCCTACATTTATGTATTGATGCATTTTGAGTTAACTTTTTTATATGGTGTAATGTAAGCGTCCAACTTCATTCTTGTGTTTGTGACTATCCCGTTGTCCCGGCACATTTGTTAAAGAGACTATTCTTTTTCTGTTGAATGGTACTGGCATCCCTGTCAAAAGGTCAGTTAACTATTGATGTGTGAGTTCATTTTTTGGACTCTCAAATCTATTCAATTGCTATATACATCTGTCTTTATGTCAGTACCGCACTGTCTTGATTACTGTTGCCTTGTAGTCACTTTTGAAATGAGAAAGTGTGAGTTCTACCTGTTCTTTTTCAAGACTGGGTGTGTGAGTGTGTGTGTGTGTGCATGTGTGTGTGAGAGAGAGAGAGAGAGAGAGAGACTATTTTGGCTCTCTTGCAATTCTATCTGACTTTAGTATCCTCTCGTAAATTTCTACAGAGAAATCATCTGGAAATCTGACAGGGAATGTGTTAAACCTATACATCAATTTGGGGAGTACTGTCATCCTAACAATGTTAGGTCTTCCAACCCATTAATGTGAGATGTTTTCATTTATTTAGATTTCTACTTTTTTTCATCTGTGTTTTAGAGTTCTAAGTTTTCCACTGACTGTTAATTTATTCCTAAGTATTTTATTCTTTTTGATTCTATTATAAATTGAATTGTTTTCTTAATTTCATTTTTTGAATTTTCCTTGCAAGTGGATAGAAATATAGTTTGTTTTAGATAGTGATAATATGTCCTGCAACCTTGCTGTACTTGTTTAGTAGTTCTAATACTTTTTCAACAGTCATGTCATCTGTGAATAAAGGCATTGGAACTTCTTTTTTTCCAGTATTTATTTATTTGATTTATTTTATTTCTTTTACGTGTCTAATTACCCTGGCCAAAAAATTAAGTACAATGTTGAATAGAAGTGCCATGAGTATTATTGCCTTGTTTCTGCTCTTAGGGAAAAAGGATCAGCTTTCCAGCAATAAGTATAATGTTAATTCTGGAATTTACAGATGTGTTTTATCTTATTGAGAAAGTTTTCTTTTAGGCCTAGTTTGCCTAATTTATTTTAATAGGTTTTGTTGTGTTTTGTTTTATCATAAAAGAGCATTAAATGTTAATTTTTTATGTTAATTTAAATAATCATGTGGTTACTGTCTTTTATTGACATGTTATATTGTATTAATTGATTTTGGGGTGTTAAAGCCATCTTACTTCCCTGGTCATGGTGTTTAGTTATTTTTACATGTTGTTGGATTTGGTTTGCTACTACTTTGTGGAGGATGTTTGCATCTACATTCATAAGATAGTAGTCTGTAGCTTTCTTACCTTGGGATATCTTTGTCTAATTTTGGTATCAGTGTAATGTTCACCTCATAGAATAAGTTGGGAAATGTTCTCTTCTCTGTTTTTTAGTAGAGTTTGTGAAGAATTGGTATGACTCTTTCTTCAAATGTTTGGTAGAGTGAAGCCCTGAAGCCATCTGGGCTTAGGTTTTTCTTCGTGTGTAGTTCTGAAATTACTAATCCAATCTGTTCACTTGTGATAGGTCTATCCAGATGGTCTATTTTTTTTTTTTTTTGGAGCCAGTTTTGGTAGTTTGTGTATGGGGTAATTTGTCCACTCGATCTGAATGATCTTACTTATTTGCATACAAGTGCCCAACAGTATTACTTGTTGCTTTTTAATTTCTGTAATATTCCCTCTTCCACTTGTGATTTTAGTAGTATTAGTCTTCTCTATTTCTTTTTTTGCTAAATATAGCTAAAAGTTTGCCAATTTTGTTGATGTTTAAAAAACTGTTCTGGTTTTATAGATTTGTTTAAATTTTTATTTTAAAACTATAAGTTGACAATTTGGAGCTGTGTATATGGAGTACAAAGTGATGTTATGATTTATAAATACAATGTTGAATTAAATCAAGCTATTAAACATATCTATCACCTCAAGCACTTAGCATTTTTATGAGAACACTTGAAATTTACTCTCATAGCAATTTTGAAATGTGCAATATTCTATTATTAGCTATATTCACCTTATTGTGCAATAGATTTCGAAAACAAATTCTTCTGTCTAATTGAGATTTTGTACTCATTGTCCATCATTTCCTCATTCCCACTACCCCTCTCATCCATTGATTTTTCTATAATGTTTATATATTCTCTATTTCATTGTTTTAAACTTTAATCTTTATTATTTCTTTTCAATTGCTTGCTTTGATTTATTTTGCCTTCTTTTTCTTGTGTCTTAAAGTAGAAGGTTAGATTATTGATTTGAGATTTTTTCTTTCTTATTATAAGCATTTGCAGATATAAGTTTCCTTCTAATCAATGCTTTAGTTGCATCTCAAAAATTTTTGTATATTGTGTCTTTATTTTTATTTATCTGAAAATATTTTCTAACTCCCCTCTTTGACACATCAGTTATTTAGAAGTTTTTTGTTTAATTTCTACATATTTGTGAGTTTATCAAATTTCTTTCTGTTATTGATTTCTATACTTATTCCATTGCAGTCAGAGTACAAACTCTGTATTATTGCTATCCTTTTTATTTGTTGAAGTTTGTTTTATGGCTTAACATATGGTCTAAACTGGATAGTATCCATATGCATTTGAGAACAATGTGTATTCTGCTATTTTGGGAAGAGTATTTTATAGATGTCTGTTAGGTTGGATTGGTTTATAGTGTTGATAAAACTTTTTCTTTGCTTATTGATCTTCCTCCTAGAAGACCTATCCATATTAGAAAGTGTGGTATTAAAATCTCCAACTATTATTATTGAATTGCCTATTTATCCCTTCATTTCTATCAGTTTTTGCTTTACGTATTTTGATGCACTGATTTTAGGTGCATATATGTCTATAATTTCTATATCTTTCCCGTGTATTGACTCTTTCATCATTATACAGTGGTATATTATTTCTGGTAACATTTTTTAAAAATATGTTTATTTCTGGTAGCATTTTTAAAAATACGTTTCTGTCTGATATTAGTAGAGCTGCTGCAATCCTCTTGTGCAGTTTGCCCGACATGTATTTCTATACTTTTGCTTTTAATATATTTGTATTTTTGAATCTGAACTGTATCTATTATATACTACATATATATATAGATAAATAGATAGATAGATAGATAGATAGATAGGTAGATAGATAGATAGAGATCTTGTTTTATTTTTTAAAATCCTGTCTGACATTTCTGCCTTTGGCTTGAGTTGTTTAATCCGTTTATATTTAATTCTGGTATTGATATAGTTGGATTTATGTCTGCCAACTAACTTTTCCTTTCTGTATGTCTCATGACTTTTTTGTTCTTCCATTCTTCCTTTATTTCTTCTTTTGCATTCAGTGAGTGTTTTCTAGCAGGATTTTAATTCTGTTAATGTTTTTTTTCCACCATATTTTTTAGTTATTTTCTTAGTGGTTGCACCTGTTCTTGCCATAGACCTCTTAACTTACCAGAAACTCCTTCAGATTTATATGGTCTTAATTCCAGTGTGTTATAGAAATATTGCACTTAACTTTATTCTATTTCAAGTCCTTTTCAACATTATTCTCATACATAATACAGCTGTAGCTGTTACATACCCAATATTGTTATAATTTTTACTTTATACAAGTTTATATCTTTTAAATAAGGTAAGAGTAGAAATGAGAGTAAGTAGATAGCTGTAGCTTTCATTACATAAACCTACTGATTTATAATTTCTGTTTATTCCTATAAATTACAGTTATCATCTACAGTAATCCCTTACCCCAATACAACTTTGATTTGACAAGCAAATAATAACCACATACTAGAAAATGAAAAAGAAAAACAAACAGCCTCTGAGTATGACAAGATATCAGATTTAAAAGACAGAAACTACAAAGTTGCCATTACAAACATCACACCCATCTTCTTTGTGCTGTCATTGAAAAACATATTACATTTCTATGTGCTATGAATCAAACTGTGTGTGTACATGTATCTATATCTATCTGTATCTCTCTCTATATGTTTGATACAACTGCTTTTTACATAATTTAAAAGAAACAAAGAGAAGAATGCTATTTATGCAATTCGTAATATAATTACATAAGTTATCTTTACAGGTGCTCTTTTTTTAAATCATGTGGGTTCACGTTATTTTCTGAGGTCACTTGTTTTCGGCCTCAAGAACTTCCTTTCATATTTCTTGTACAGCAAGTCTGCTAATTACAAGTGCTCTTTAGTTTTTGTTATCTAAGAATGTGTGTATTGTACCTCCATTTTTAAAAGCCAGCTTTGCTGGATATAGGATTCTTGGTTATCTTTTTTGTGGGCACTTTGATGATGCTATTCCACTTTCTTTTGGCCTTCACTGTTTCTGATGAGAAGTCAGTTGTTCATCTTTGGGGGAATTACTTATATCAATGACTGCATTTTTCTTTGATGCTTTGAAATTTTCTTCCCAGTAAAAATGGCTTTCAGCATTTTTACTATAATTTGTCTTTTTGTGTAACTCTTCATATTTATTCTACTTTAAATTTCTTGAGTTTCCTGGGCATGTAGGTTAATGTTTTCAATACATTTGGAAAGTTTTTAGCCATTTTTTGATATATTTTTTCTGCTTCTTTGTCTTTTCTACTTTTGGTAATAAAATAACATGTAAGTTGTTGCATTTAATTATGCCCCACATTTTTCTACGGCTTTTTATATTTCTATATTCTTTTCTCTTTCTGTTATTTGGATTGCACAATCTCTGCTAATCTTATTTCAAGTTTGCTAGCAGATTCTTCTGCCAATTCAAATCTACTCTTCAGACCCTCTAGTGAATTTAAAAAAATATTTCAGTGACTGAAACTTTTAATTCTACTTTCTCCATTTTTAAAAAAAAAAAATCTACCTCTTTACTGATGTCTTCTGTTCTGTGGCATTATCACGATACCTTTCTTTACTTTTTAAATGGTTTATTTAGTCTAACAAACATGTTTGTAATGACTACTTTGAGGCATCTGTCTTTTAATCTGATACCTAGTCACTCTAATAGGCTGTTTTTTTTCCCCTACTTTTTAGCTTCCTCATATCTGGGTCATACCTTTCTATTTGTTTGCATATTATATGATTTAAATAATGTTAGGGGATCAGGATATTTTTTTTTTTTTTTTTACTTGCTTGTTTGTGACTGACTGTGTTATTTTGATGAAGTCTGTTTTCCTCTTGGCCTGTGAATCCTCTGATGCTGCTTCTCAGGGGCCACTGGCTTGGATATGCCCACAGTTACCCTATGATGACAGCAGTGTGGACAAGATTTTCTTTTATTGTCTCTTTCCCTGACCACGACAAGCTGTTTAACTTGACTAATTGCTGGCTGAATGCTGTATTGTTTTCAGCCATCCTGGGGCATATACTGCGATCCAATCAAATGTAGTCTCCTTCGAGAAAATAGTTGCCAAAATCAGAGTTTGAGATTCATTTTGTCCTCAGAAGGGCCCCTGTGAGCAGTCTCTTTCCCCTGTTATTTTCATAAAATTAGCCAGTATATAGTTCAGCTTAAATCTCTAGTGAATCTACTAGTTTCATCTTAATTGCCTTTCATTACAAGCCCCATTGGTTTTGAGAACAATTTTAGGCTTGATTTTCTCCATCCTCTCTTAATTCTTTTGGGAAGAGACTTGAAGATTTTTTTTTACGTGTACTTCTCCTCCCAAGGAAACATCTTTAATCCATAGCTCTGGAGCTGTGGGTAGGGAAAATGGCAAGTGAACCAGTCAGTACTGAGCACTTGGTGTGGTTACTACCAGTTGCCTCAGATATTTTCAGTTTGCCTCTACCAGCCTTTGACCTCTACCTTATAAAACAGAACAAGAGACATCAGAGCCCCAGTATTCTAGGCAACACCATACTGAACACACAGACCTTCTATTCCACAGTGTAGGTTGAATGGAAGAATGGAGTCTCCATCTCTTGGCTTCACTTGCCTGGAAGGTACTCTTAGCAATAGATAGGTGAAGGCAGGGTAAGAACTGTTGGTCCTTACCCTTCTGGGAAGATAGCCCTCCGACTGAAGTGAGAGGGATCCCTGTGTTCTTGGCTACAGCTGTCTGGAGTGACGTTTCCATTCCAGTGAGCTCTGAGGGTGGAGAGAGGGAGCAGAGTCTTGACGTTATTCTACACAGACTTTCGCTGTTCTTACTGGTTGTATTTTTTAAATAAATATTCCTTAGCCATGCATGGTGGCTCACACCTATAATCCCAGCACTTTGGGAGGCTGAGGTGGGTGGATCACATGAGGCCAGGAGTTTGAGACCAGCCTGGCCAATGTGGTAAAACCCTGTCTCTACTAAAAACACAAAAATTAGCCAGGCATAGTGGTGCATGCCTTGTAATCTTAGCTACTCAGGAAGCTGAGGCAGGAGAATTGCTTGAACCTGGGAGGCAAAGATTGTACTGCACTCCAGGCTGGGCAACAGAGCGAGACTCTGTCTAAAAAAAAAAGTAAATAAAATAAATAAGTAAATATTTCTTAATTTTATGTATGCCTTTGTGTCTTTTAGAAATAATTAATTTTTACCAGTTTTACTGGGGAGCAGGTCCACAGACTTCCTTATATTATCAAGCAAGAAGTTAACAAATTTTAACATTATTCCTCTTGCTTGTGAGCTCCAGGATTTTTGGAGCATGTTAAATTTACTGCATTTCAGGTGTTCTACTTGTTGTTAGGATTAAATAAGAAAATGCTTGAAAATTTTGCAAATTATAAAGTATAATGCATGTTAGCTCAGTTTTACCCCTTACTGGTTATAGCAAACTAAATGTTGTATAATTTCTAAGCTAATGCAGTCCTTGGACCTATTACCTTTGGAAACGATCAGGCACTGGGGACCACTTCTCAGGGTTGTGGACAGATGATGGCATAGATCTGGCAAGAGTGTTTGGCTTCCTTGTCTTGGTGCTGCCTGGCTCAGTTTGCAGGTCAGGCTTTATTAAGTTCTGTGCATATGCCTTCCTGTTCAGTCACCAAGAGAAAATAGGTAAAGGTGGTGCCCTCTTATCTGGGACCTGCTCTGAATGGAAATTGGGGTGTGGATAACGGGAAAACGTGTGAAACTGACAGAACACTGATGGCATTTGTCGTAGTTTCCTTCCCCAAGGTGAAGGCCCTTTTTACTCTTTTAATTCTTCCAATGTTTACTATTTTCCAGGAGTTATGCTAATTTTAGGAGGGGCTAAAGGCATTTTTAAGATTTTATCCTGAGCTTTAAACAATGAACAATCTTCATAGAAAGGCAGACATGTATGCAATAAACAGGGCTTGGGGCTGGGTAAAATGGGAGGTAAAGCTTAATCAAGCAGAGGAAAGGAATGAATATCAGTGTTCAGAGAATTATAACTCAGCCGTGGCTTCCATAATGGGCACTCCATAAAGTGAGAAGAGCAGCTGGTGATAAGAATGTGGACTGGGGGAGGTTACGTAGGATTTGAATAATTATGCCAGGGAGTCTATATATTGTCGCATGGAAAATAGGTGATTATCAAAGGTTTTTAAGCAACTTAGGGCCATCATGTTCTCTTTGTAATTCAGATAAACATGGGAGCTGTGTAGATAATGAAATGACCATGGAGAGGGCAGATGAAACATACATTTTTTTTTTAAATGTAATTTTACTTCGTTACTCATTGGCTGATGGTCCCCTGCCCCTGTTTGGAGCACAATTTCCTAATCGTTAAGATGAAAGTACTAAAGTAGATGACACCCAAGGTTTTTTTCATTAAAAAGATATTCACAATAATTCTACTGCTTTTTGAGCTACTCAGATTCACTGACATGATATAATAGCCTTCTTCATTGTAATTCTGATGTTAAACATATTCATCCCAGCTGTTAGATTTTTAAAATACTATGTTCAGTGATACGCACCACACATCTTCTTATGTTTAAGAGGTATTTGATACACTCAGAATGTTGGCATTATATGGTGAATATTTAAATTTAATTCTTTTTTTAAAGTTACTCTGTCACATTAGCCATTACCATAATTCATTAAGCTCCATGAAGGGGCCAGCTATGCCCGTAGTGAGACAATAGTTGGGATTTACAATCTGTTGGAATTGCAGATGAGAGACAGATTAGAGAATGGAAATGAGGATCCGGGTCACACAAATATGGCAGCTGACACATGATGAGAACTTAGCAGGGAGGCTTATCAGAGGCTGCCAGCCCTGTAGTCTCACACATGCTCCAGAGACAACACGGAGAGCTTTAAGAATAGGGATTCGTAATCAGAAAGAAGCCAGAAATGTTATTCTAAGCAAAGGTTTGTTATGAGTCTGGCAGTTTTGAAAAAAGCGAGGGATTTTTAAATGGGCAAACTGAATAACAACCGTAATCATAACAAGATGTATAGCTTGGGGAGGTCACTTAACAAGCTGAGTCTCCCTGCCCTGAAATGTAAATGGGTGTGATATATTATCAGGTAATTATGAAAATGAATGTGATAAATGAAGAAAGTCTGTCAAAGATGAATTTATTATGATTTTAATACCTGTGGTGAATCTAAATTTTAGCGTTTATAGGACCATTTTCATTCCCAATATTCTTCTGTATAATCATCCTAACCAACTTCAAACAATGCTCAATTTTCTGTGTAAACAACATGGCATGCAGGATAATTTAGGTAAGTAAGTGTCAGGCATAAAATAATTGAAACTGATGGAAGCACAAAGTCAGGATAAAGGCAGTGAATAAAGGCCTTTAGATAATCAAACAGTGTTAAAATCAGAATGTAAAGCTTGGTTTACAAATCTGAAAACATCTGATACTTATATTATAAAGAAGGTATGTAGTGATGGTTGGTGTTTCTAATATGACAAATTGTTTCTATCACATACATACACATACACAGGCACATACACATGCACAGGCACACCCTTTGCATTCATAATAAAGAAATAAATCAGATTAAGCAGCAAATATGGAGTCAGAACATGCAGATAAAAGTGCCTAGAACATTGCAGGGGTCCCATGAATATTTAAGGCTTAGAAGCTTTCTCTCTGCTCCTAGGTCTTCTATAGCTAAAGGTAATCCATCCAAAATCATGGCCTCTTAAGCTACAATATGGGTCACACTTTATTATTTCTTTGCAAGTCTAATGTTTTTGAGAACTGAACATTTTACTCTATATGTGTGTATATGTATGTGTGTGTATATATACGTATGTGCGTGTATATATGTGTGTGTATATATATAAGATTTTGCTTTTTTTTTGAGATGGAGTCTCACTCTGTCACCAGGTGGGAGTGTAGTGGTGTGATCTTGGCTCACTGTAACCTCCCCCTCCCGGGTTCAAGCGATTCTCCTGCCTCAGTCTCTTGAGTAGCTGGGACTCCAGGCATACACCAACACACCCAGCTAATTTTTGTATAGGTAGTAGAGATGGGATTTCACCATGTTGGCCAGGCTGGTCTCCATCTCTTGACTTTGTGATCTGCCCATCTTGGCCTCTCAAAGTGTTGGGATTACAGGCATGAGCCACCGCACCCAGCCATAAAATATATTTTAACAGTGCTGAGTACTGATTCCTGCCCCAGTCTCCTCTGGAGTTTGTGGTTTGCTTATTTATTTGTCTGGTGACCTCAATTGACCATTTCAGTGAGGTTTATTTTTTACACAGTGTGAAGCTTCTGATGTTGCTTCTCAACAGGCTCAGCCTTGGGCATATGTACAGTTACCTTGAGATGATGGGCTGACATGGCTGTCTTTGACTGTCTCTTTCCTTGGTCTTTCTGTTAGCTCTCTACCTGTTTTGGTATCACACTCAGTTCCAGTCCATTGTTGACTGATTATTGTTTTCATCAATGTCCTGGAGCATAAATTGCTCTGCAGTCCAATCCATTTAAACCTGGGCACCTCTACAGGGCTATGTTTGAGGCCAGTACTTGAGGAGCATTCTGACACCAAGAGAGTCCTTCCTAGCTGTCTCCTTGCTTGATTCTCTCTAACACACGAGCTGGCTTATTCATGGGAATTACTGGCCTCTTCTTAGTTGCTTACCACAAAAATCTCCATTGCCTTTAGGAGAGCCCTTAAAAGTTTGAGTCTCATACTCTGTCCTGAATAAAAGCATTTCCTCTGGGGAGAGCTTTTGAATTTCCTGTTCTGTTGGCCTTCCTCTCCCCTGGACAAAATCTTTGAGTCACTACTCCAGAGCTGATAGTTGGGGCACTGGCCTGCTTCTTTTGGAGACACCCCAGCTTTGTGAGCCAGCTCTGGGTAAAGGCAATTGTTTCTGGTCTTCTTGACTTGCCTCTCCACCTTGTGAAATGGAGCAATGGAAATTGATACTACAGTATTCTCAGCTTGATGCACAAGGAGTGGGTCCTCTACCTTATGAGTGGGGACTGGGTGAAGGAAGGGAGTCCCCAACCTTACATTCCCCATCATGTGGAGCTGCAGGAAAGTAGAAATGCTGGTTTGCTGCACCTCCAAGAGGTTCCCGATTGGGAACTGGGGGGAAGAGGGAGATCCATTTTCTTGGTCACACTCACCCAGAGTGGAGCTTCCATCATGCTGAGCTGATGAGCGTGGAGGGAGCAGGTCGTGTTTTTGCACATAGAATTATTTTTTGTGTGTGCGTTTTGATCAGTTCTGGAAACATTTTCCCTTATTTGAAGTATTTGATTCATTTATATTAAAATGTAAGTACTGATAAGGTTGGTGGTAAGTCTGACACCTTGTTAATTACTTCCTCTTGGTTTCATTTATATATTTTCTTTGTTCCTTCATGTTTTCTTTTAAATTTATCATGTTTTAAAAATAGTTAATAATCACTTTGGTTGTATATTAGATTTATTGTAATAATTTTTTAGTAATTATCTTTAAAATTACAAAATGTTCCAGTTTACCTTATATCAGTATTTTACTGCTTCATAAAATATATAAGAATATCTTACTAGTTTGGCTCCATTGTCCTCTCTCACAGTTTTTTGTTGTTATTGTCAAAAGTTTTACTTTTGCATGTTATATATCCCATAAAACAGTGATTTTATTGTTGCTTAAAGCAACTGATAATCTTTATTATTATTATTATTATTATTATTATTGTTTTGAGACAGAGTCTCACTCTATCGCCCAGGTTGGAGTGCAGTGGCACAATCTCAGCTCACTGCAACCTCTGACTCCTGGGTTCGAGTGATCCTCCTGCCTCATCCTTCCAAGTAGCTGGGATTACAGGCATCCACTACCGCACCTGGATGATTTTTGTATTTTTAGTAGAGACAGGGTTTTGCCATGTTGGCCAGGCTGGTCTCAAACTCTTGAGCTCAAGTGACCACCTGCCTTGGCCTCCCAAAGTTCTGGGATTACAGGCATGAGCCACTGGGCCCGGCCTAAGTAACATAATCTTTTACATTAATCCACATGTTTATACTCTCTTGAGTTGTTCATTTCTTTTTGCATTGCTGTGCTGCCAGAGGGATTCACTTTTGTTAATTTTGAAAACTTCCTTTAATATTTCTTGTTGTTCAGGTTTTCTGGCTCCAAATATTTCAACTTTTGTTTTTCTAAAAACTTTTTTTAAATTCAAGTTTTTATTTGTAGGTAATTAGAGATTCACATGCAGTTGTAAGACATAAGACACAGAAATCCCATGTATTCTTTTCCCAGTTTCCATTAAGGTCACATTTTGCAAAACTAAAGTGTAAACTCACAACCGGGATATTGATATTGATACAGTCGAGATATAGAATATTTACCTTGTCTTAATGAGAATATTTTAATTTTGCCTTCATTTTTGAAATTGTTTTACTGGTTGCATGCCCCCACCTCCCTATACATGCTTTAGAAATGTTAGTCCATGTCTTTGGACTTTCATAGTTTCTGTTGTAAAATTAGCCCTAATTAGCCCAAATTCTTATTGTTTTTTCCCTGATGGGCTGATGGCAATGCTTAGGTCTCTCTCTCTCGTTCTCTTTTTTTTTTTCTCTCTCTCTCTCTCTCTCTCAATCTCCTTTTGGGTGTGTGTGTGTGTTGTACAGTGTGTGCCTGTGTGTGTGTGTGTATAAGTTAAGCATCCCTAATAAAAAAATCCAAATCTGAAATGAAATGCTCCAAAATATAAAATATTTTGAGCACCAACATGTAGAAAATGTCACAGTTTAGTCAAAATACAAGTGCACAACACAATTTATTCAGAATGCCTTTTCATTCCTAGAGGACCCACTTCCTGATCCCTCAGCTGCTTCTGATGTTTCTTTTCCCTAAAAAAATAAAATACAGTAGCCTTTTAATGAAAACACAACATCAAAGGTAGAGACTGCTAGCCTGCTGTAGTCTGTTGTTTAACAGCTGTTGCAGGTGCTCTGGTGATGCCACTGTCACCTTCAACACAGGATCTTTTCCACCATATTAATGGTCATACTTTTTACTGTTAAGCACTTATGTGTTAATAAGTGTGATAAAATGATTGATTATCTCTACTCTACAAATTCAGAGTCAGGAGTGATGGCAATGCCGAACAAGCCTGGATTATCCACATGCGTGGCTGTGATAGTGACACCTTTGCTTTCAGATGGTTCAGTGTATACAAACCATGATGCACAAAGTTATTTAAAATACTGGATACAATTACATTCAGGCTATGTGTATAAGGTGAATATGAAACATAAATAAGTGTTGTGTTTCGATTGAGTCGCATCCCCCAAGATATCTTATTATGTGTATGTGAATATTCTAAAATTCAAAAAAATTCAAAATCCAAAACACTTTCGGTCCCAAGCATAAATAAGGAATACTCCATCTGTACGTATCTATATAGTCTCCTGCTGTGTTTTGATGTCTTTTCAAATATTGTTTCTGTCCTATTCTCTCTCCTCTTTTTTTTCTTCCAGGACTTTCATCACATTAATGATTTTGGCGGTGCATCATATATTTCTCATGACTTGTTCTGTTTTCTTATTGCCTCTTTTCTCCCCTCTGGTGTTTCAGGCCAAACAGTTTCTATTGGCCTGCCTTTAAGTTTACAAATGTTATATTCTTCCCGATCCAATCTATTGTTAAATCACTCTAATGAGATCTTAATTTCAGAAATTACATTTTTCAGTTCTAGAATGTCCATTTAATTTCGTAGTTTCATATTATCTATTAAATATTCCATCATTTAATCTATTCTGTCCACCTTTTTTCTATTATTTTTAATCTATTATTTTTGCTAATGTGCTTACATGCCAGCTCCAATAACTGGATCTTTTTTTCTTTTCTTTTTTTTGAGACAGTTTCACTTTGTTGCCCAGGCTGGAGTGCAGTTGCATAATCTTGGCTCACTGCAACCTCCACCTCCTAAGTTCAAGCAATTGTCTTGACTCATCCTCCTAAGTAGCTGGGATTACAGGTATCTGCCACCATGCCACCATGCCCGGCTGATTATTTGTATTTTAGTAGAGACAGGTTTCACCACGTTGCCCAGGCTGGTCTCGAACTCCTGAGCTCAGGCAATCTGACTGTCTTGGCCTCCCAAAATTTTAGGATTAGAGGCGTGAGCCACCATGCCCGGCCTGGATCATTTCTTTGTACACCTCCATTAATAATATTATCATCTGATTATCAATCATTTTTCTTGTCTCTGCATATGTGTATTATTTTTCAATTATATGTTAGACATTATGCATGACATGTTGTAGAGCTTCTGAATTATGTTACCTTCTTCTAAAAAATGTTGATTTTTTTTTTGTCAGACAGGCAGTTCGGTTAGCGGCAGACTACTTTGCTCTTGTCAGACCTTTGTTGTAGGCTTTTGTGGAGTAGGATTACCTCGATGACTCCCTTTGTACCAGGATGTAGTTCCTATTCTTAGCATGTAATCATTACCGCTGGGGCATTGCCTTGTTTTCTGTTGTCATTGGTCACATTCCAATGCTTATCTTGTTGCCAAAGATAGGGTTTGGCTGGGCCCCAACCCCAGCACCTCTCCAGAGCTGTGTGATCTTAAAATCTCCATTCAGGACTCAGCCTCCCAGGAGCTCCTGTCTTCTAGGCCTCCTGGAACCTTGTTCTGTAGAAGTTTTCTGAGGACCAGAGGTGCATTTTGTGGAGAATATTTTTGGATCCTTCTCTGTGACTTACTTTTCTCTTTTAATCCAGCTCCAAAATCTCTGATACATTATTATTCCAAAGGTTTTATCTCTGTTTCTACCACCAAACTACTGTGCTCTGTCAGGCTCTATTTCCCCACATAGCTATTTGGAAAATGCTACAGAGAAAGGAGAAGTGAATACAGTGTTCACCTCATTTAATCTCTTCTCTCAAGAAGCGTGGCTTAACATGACTGCTGTTCAGTGTTTACTAACTGTTGTTTTATGTATTTTGCTCAGATGTTTTTCTTGTGTATAGTGGAGAGATAAATCTGATACCAGGTATTCTGTCAAGGCTCTACAATTGATGTTTAAAGACATAGGGTTGGAGATTCCCAACAGAGTTAGTTGAAATAAAGAGTAGAAGAAAATTGAGGACCAAGCCTTGGGCCATTGCCATTAAAGAGTTCAAGGATTGGAGCAGGACATATCCAAAGAGATTGAGAAGACATAATCAGAGGAATCAAAGATAAACAGAGTGATGTTCTGCGAGCCAAGTGAAGAAAGTCTGTCAAGGAGAGGATGCGATCTATTATTCCAAGTGCTGCTGCTAGGTCAGGAAACAATGAGAACTGAGCATTAACAATTTGATGTACCAACTAAACCTATGTCCTTACACATCAGCTTCTGATTCCAAGATAATAAGCAGTAAACCACATTCTTTTCATTCCTTGTCCTGTTCAGTTTGAAGTGTAGAAAGACGGCCAAATGCTAGAAAATGCCCATAGATGACTAAATGGATTTGAGGTGCAGAGTTACTAGAATAGATTGGGGATTCAGGTACCCACTGTCTAATTTGGAGATTAGTGTGGACAACCTTTTCTTTCCCTTTTCTCTACAGTTCATCTCAAAGAAAACCTGTGACAAGCATGGGTTATTTGGGGAGACAGTTTTTTATTAGACTCCATGAAAGCTATTTTGACTTTTCCCTGTTTTGTTCACTGGTATATCTCCGTCATCTAAAAGAGCACCTGGCCATAGAAGACACTCAACAAGTGTTAACTGAAATTTGTTATTATAATTACATTGTGATTACTGTTGGGCTCTTTTCCAAGTAGGCCAATGTAGCTAGACTGTTGAATCCATCAGTTGGGTTACTAGTGATCCGTCTTTGCTGTTGCCTCAAGATTAACAAGCCACATAATCCTGGGGACTTAGATCTGAGTTAGATCTTTACCACCAAAGAATGCTGGCTAGCACAAATGGAAGAAGAAATAGTACCCATTTTGTCCTTTAATACCATGAGCAATTTTACTTCTTGTCTTCAAAAATTAAATTATTTTCTGTATGAGACAATACATTATTGCTATCTGTCAGGCGGGTGAGCAAAAATATCAGCTATAATTATGTTCATAGCTTCAGCTTTGGCATTCTAGTTAATCTGAAAAACACTCATTTTCCTAGGCGATGTTATGTAACCAGGACTTAAGAGTCTGCCATGGTTCACTGTCAGGTTTTGTCCTACTTAAATTTCAGCAAGGAGTGTTACGTGACAACTGTGAACATATTGCTTTGCCCTGTGTCTGCAAGAGGGAGGCTTTAAAGAGTCTAACATTTGTCAGATGAAGCTATTATCAGAGGAAACTATTTTTAGCTTCCTGTTCATAACTCCATATTTCAGTTTTCAGGTGGTGGTGTTAATATTATGCTCTCTGTTTCAACAGAGAAGAGTTTAAGGATTGTCTCTCCAAACTGAGAAAATCAACATGACCCAGGCTGGAGTGCAGTGGTGCAATCCCGGCTCACTACAACCTCTACCTCCTGGGTTCAAGCAATTCTCTTGCCTCAGACTCCCGAGTAGCTGGAATTACAGGTATGTGCCACCAGTGATATGGAGAAAATGAACCACAACGTGGTCATTCATTCATTTAACAACTTTTAATTGAATCTTTAACACAAGAAGACCCACATGCTAGGAAATGGGGATACAGTGGTTTGCAAAATCTAGACGTGACAAGTTCCCTGATGCACACAATAGTCTAGTGGACAAAACAGACATTAATAAATTAAAAGAACACACAAAATAGTTAATCTTTCTGGAAACATATAAACTATGAGAGTTAAATGATTTGAAGCTTCAAGATTTTTAAGCTCCATCTGTATCTTCTGTAATAGTGTAAAATGATTTCAAATTACCACTCGTTTGCTGTTTCTAAATTATAGAATTATATTACGTTGCATCTGGTGATATATATAATATATGTACCAAATGCGTGGCATTTAGGAGGTGAGCAACAGATGTCAGTTTTCTTACTAGTCTCTCTCCTTTGCCCCAGGAAAAAAAAGCAAACCAATAAAAAGTTGATGTTCTATCTAAGAGACTGCAAATCTCCGGCTGCTTGTAAAATTTTGGGTAATGTCCAACTTTTACAGTTGACTGTTTTAGCTTTGTCATGAAGAGGCCACTGCGTAGTTTATGTTACTCACAGGGTTGAAAATGCCTATAGCCTGTTTGCTTCATTGTAATGGAATTGAGACACAGGTCTTCTTTTTTTATGCCTTAAAAAAAAAAATTTCCTGTTGAGTGTTCCTCAGACCAGAATTGACTTCTGAAGGTCAATGGAGATATTTTGTGTGAAGTCAGAATTATTTACAAGAGTTTAAAAATCGATGTTGATATTTTATCTATCTATTGTCTGTCTATGTATATGTGTACATATGTGAATGTCTTTATCTGCTTGTATACCTGTCTGTCTTTATATCCTGGATCATTCAGGGAACCAGGATTTGAGTTTGTAGTCACACTAATGCCAAAAGATCAATTAAATGGCACCACTTTAACCTGTAAAATGCATTTTCTCAACCCAAGATCTATGCTCTTTTGTCTTATATATATACACATATATATCCATCTATCCATATACATATATGTATACATATACATATGTAACATAAATGACACATGTAACATTTATATATTATATATGTTATGTATAATATGTATGTTGTATATCCATATACATATAGGTATACATATATCCATATATCCATATACATATACATATATGTACCATAGGTATATGCATATATGTACATATACATATACACATATGTACCATAGGTATATGTACATACGTATATATACATATGTGTACCATAGGTATATGTACATATGTATATACACACACATACATGTGCATATGTATATGTACATATGTATATACACATATACATATATGTACATATGTATATATACATATGTGTATATGTACCATATGCATATGTAAATATGTATATATACATATACACACATATATTGTATATGTACATATGTATATATACATACACACATATGTATATATGTACCATATATGTGTACATATGTATATATACACATACACACATATGTATATATGTACCATATGTATATGTACATATGTGTATATATGTACCATATGTATATGTACATGTATATATGGTACATATGTATATATGTACCATATGTATATGTACATAAGTATATATACATATACATGCTCGTATGTATATATGTACATATGGATATATATGTATACATATATGGATATATAACATATATAATATATAAATGTTATATGTGTCTTTTATATGTGTTATATATAACACATATGTTATAACATATATCATATATATATTAACTTTATGTGTGTGTGTGTATATATATGTAACAATTTTCTTTATCCACTTGTTGATTGATGGGCATTTGGGCTGCTTTCGTATTTTTTCAATTGCAAATTGTGCTGCTACAAACGTGTGTTCATCTATCTTTTTCGTGTAATGACTTCTTTTCTTCTGAATAGATACCCAGGAGTGGGATTGCTGTATCAAATGAGAGGTCTACTTTTAGTTCTTTAAGGAATCTCCATGCTATTTTTCATAGTGGTCGTACTAGTTTACATTCCCACCAACAGTGTATAAGTGTTCCCTTTTCACCACATCCACACCAACATCTTTTTTTTATTAATTTTTTTTATTATGGCCATTCCTGTAGGACTAAGGTGGTATTGCATTGTGGTTTTGATTTGCATTTCTCTGATAAATAGTGATGTTGAGCATTTTTTCATGTTCGTTGGCCATTTGTATATCTTCTTTTGAGAATTATCTATTTATGTCTATAGCCCACTTTTTTTTTTTTTTTTTTTTTTTTGAGACGGAGTCTCGCTCTGTCGCCCAGGCTGGAGTGCAGTGGCTGCATCTCAGCTCACTGCAAGCTCCACCTCCCGGGTCTATGCCATTCTCCTGCCTCAGCCTCCCGAGTAGCTGGGACTACAGGCGCCCGCCACCTCACCCGGCTAGTTTTTTGTATTTTTTAGTAGAGACGGGGTTTCACCATATTTAGCCAGGCTGGTCTCGATCTTCTGACCTTGTGATCCGCCCGTCTCGGCCTCCCAAAGTGCTGGGATTACAGGCTTGAGCCACCGCGCCCGGCCTATAGCCCACTTTTTAATAGGGTTGTTTGCATTTTTCTTGCTGATTTGTTTGAGTTCCTTGTAGATTCTGGATATTAGTCCTTTTTCTGATATATAGATTGTGAAGATTTTCTCCCACTGTGTGGGTTGTCTGTTTACTCTGCTGATTATTTCTTTTGCTGTGAAGAAGCTTTTTAGTTTCAGTAAGTCCCATGTATGTATCTGTGTTTTTGTTGTGTTTGCTTTAGGGTTCTTGGTCATGAAGTCTTTGACTAAGCCAATGTCTAGAAGGGTTTTTCCAATCTTATCTTCTAGAACCTTTATGATTTCAGGTCTTAGATTTAAGTCTTTGATTCACCTTGAGTTGATTTTTGTATAAAGTGAGAGATGAGGATTCGGTTTCATTTTTCTACATGTGGCTTGCCAATGATCTCAGCACCATTTGTTGAATAGGGTGTCCTTTCCCCACTTTATGTTTTTGTCTGCTTTGTCGAAGATCAGTTAACTATAAGTATTTCGCTTTATTTCTGGGTTCTCTATTCTGTTCCATTGGTCTATATGCCTGTTTTTATATCTGTATCATGGTGTTTTAGTGCCTGTGGCCTTATAGTATAGTTTGAAGTCAGGTAATGTAATGCCTCCAGATTTGTTCTTTTTGCTTAGTCTTGCTTTGGTTATGTGGGCTCTTTTTTGGTTCCATATGAATTTGGGGATTGTTTTTTCTAGTTCTGTGAAGAATGATGGCAAGTATTTTGATGCGAATTGCATTGAATTTGTAGATTGATTTTGGCAGTATGATCATTTTTACAATATTGATTCTACCCATCCATGAGCATGGGCTGTGTTTCCATTTATTTGTGTTGTCTATGATTTCTTCCAGCAGTGTTTCATAGTTTTCCCTGTAAAGGTCTTTCACCTCCTTGGTTAAGTATATTCCTAAGTGTGTTACGTTATTTTTCTCCAGCAATTGTGAAAAGGTTAGAGTTCTTGATTTGATTCTCAGCTTGGTCATTTTTGATGTACAGCCATGTTACTGATTTGTGTACATTGATTTTACATCCAGAAACTTTGCTGAATTAATTTACCATCTCTAGGAGCTTTTTGAGTGAGTCTTTAGGGCTTTCTAGGTATACAATCATGTCATCAGCAAACAGCAACAGTTTGATTTCCTCTTTACCAATTTGGATGCCCTTTATTTCTTTCTCTTGTCTGATTGCTCTGGCTAGTGATATGGACAGGAGGCAGGGAAATACTGGGTAGAAGAGGGTGAGAACCACACCCTCAATCCTGGACCCACAGCCCAAAGCAAGAACATGCATTTTTCCACTCAAACGTTGCCTTTTCCAAAATCACCCTGGCCTGCCTTGGCTCCCTTCCTGTACCCATTAAAAACCCTAGACCCCACTGGAAGAGAGGCAGAGCAGCAGGGAAGAAGAGAAAAGAAGAAGCAGTCAGACATTGGAGAGAAGCAGCCTGGCTTCAGAGGGATGGCTTAATGGCGGGACCTTGGAGAAGAGTTTGGCTGGGGTTGTCAGAACTCCAGGGGAAGATCACCTTTCCACCCCATCTGCTTGCCAGCTCCCCATCCCACTAAGTGGTACTTCTACCACTCAATAAAATCCTCCACATTCGCCACCCTTCAACTTGTTTGTGTGACCTGCTTCTTCCCGGACGCTGGACAAGGACCAAGGTGTAGATGCAAGAGGCTGTCACACTGACCCTCCACTGAGCTGTTTAACACTTAACACAGCAAAGATAAAAGAACAAACCGTAACACATGCCCTTTGTGGCTCCAGGGGCCACAGGCAGCCTCTAGATACTGCTGCGGCCCTGCACAAAGTTCTTTTCCTGCTGGTTTTCTAGAAGTGCTCATCCCAGCCTCTGCACCAGCTCACCCGTGTGCTCCCCTCCCAAAAGCAGTTGAGAGCTGCGAACTGAGTAAATGAGCCAACGCCTTTGCAAGTTCCACAAAGGAGTCAAGGGAACTATCCCATTTCATCTGGGTGTTTGTCCAGGATCCATCAGAAGGGTAAGTATAAACACAGAACTGTTGGATCCGTCTCTTTTGCAAGGCACTGCCACCTCTCTCTCTTCTGGGTGAAAGGAATGTTGGCTCAGTTTCCCTTCACAGAGCTGTAGCTGTCATGTGGGACCACGACAATGTCCTTGGGAACTGAAGGCATCGGCCAAAACCCCAGATTTTCCTATGTATCTTTCCTTCCTTCTTTCAGTTTGAAATGGCTCCTATGTCTCCTTTTATAATGTTAAGGGTTTTGCTACAAACTACAGACGTGTTAAGTAGAATGAGCATTTGGCCCAGTAATCAGATATGCAATTCAGAAACAGTGTGACTTTCATCTGTTCTTAGAGGTGCCATCCCCACCCCAACAGCCACAGGTGTGTGTGGCACACAGCGGTTTCCCTCCTCACCCCCTCTGCTACCAGTGGAGGTGCCTGGTGTGTCTGCCACACATGTAAACTGCGCCCAGTGGCCCAGCAGGGCAGGAGTAAGCTGTGCATGCCACCCGGGGCCCCAGGCAATTGTGTAGGCCAGGGCCCCCAGACAGGGGGGCTGTGTCTACCGTTCGCTGTCCCCTCCAGCCTGCTGTCCCCTCCAGCTCACTGTCCTCTCCTGCCACACTCTCAAAGAGACTTTCCATTCATGGTTGAGGAGTTCAACTCGGTCTGAGCCGGCAGGAAGGATACAATGATTAAAGGGACCCATTTGCACAGAGCAAGAGGTTTTCCTCCCAGGCCCCCACTTCTTTTTGGTTTTCTCTCTTTCACTTTAAGCTGTTTTTCCCCCCTTATCTATGTGAGAGGGTTGTTTTTTCCTACCCCAGCACTCTGCTTATGATGGGAAAACAACAGAGGAGCGACCCCCATTGACTAATAACTGCAAATTTGGCAAGGCCGGTTTGGGACTTAATCTAAATGAATCCATACAGCCCCTCAGACACCTTTTTGAACCAAACTCAAATTCTAATCTTTGGGTTGCAGTCCTAGAAAGGAAAACCAGATCCAAAGGGTCCAAAGCCAGGGAACATGCAGTGTGAATGGACAGGACTACTTCCTGCCAATTAAGCCCCCGCTTCATGGAAGGGGGACATGCTTCATGGTATAGATAAGGCCCAGGGAACTCAAAGGGTGTCAACAGCAGAGGAGGTGGAGGAATAGGTAAGTGTGTATAATTCCTGTTCTCTAGACCCTCCCTGCTTCATGGGTGCCAGCCACATTGGCACACATGGGTGGCACCTGCCAAGGTCGCAGGGACTCTGGGATAAAAAGATGGAAGAGAAAGTGGGGACACCCACTTTCTCTCTCCTCACACCCCGAGTTTTCACTGAAAGAAAGAAGGGAAATGAGGGACGCCTATTTCCCTGTCTTTGCAAATGGAAAACCAGTTATTTTCACACACTCAATTTACACTCCTCTGAGTGTATCCTGAATTGCTGGGACTGCTTTGACCCTCAGACTCTGGAGCAAAAACACTTTACAGCCCTTTGCACAAAGGTTTGGCCAAATTATGGAGTACTGGCTTGGCCTCAGGAAGGAACCATTCATTTAATGCCATCCGGTAATTGGCCCTTTTCTACAAACGTAAGGTCAAATGGTCTGAGGCCCCATATGTGCAGGCTTTCTTTACCTTTCAGGGGAATCCAGACCTTTGCCAACAGTGTAGAATTGATCCAACCCTGCTATTTGAAATCCCAGGAGACGCTGCAAGGGGCAATCCCAGGGAACTAAAGAAATGAATCCTAAAGGCACCTCTGAGCAGGGGAGCCAGCTCCCTCCAGTTCTGCTCTTCCAGATCCACCCCATCCTCCCTCTCCAGCTTCCCTCTTTCACTTGCCCTCTGTTAGAAATCCTCACCCTAGACGAGCCCCATTCTCACCCTTGCCCCTCCAACAGATGCCTGGTGAATTTGGTCCCAGTAAGGTCCAGGTCCCATTTTCCCTGCAGAATTTAAGGCAAATTAAGGGGGATCATGGTAAGTTTTCAGATGACCCAACAGATACATAGAGGCTTTCCAGGATTTAATCCAAGTATTTTAACACTCCTGGAAAGATGTTATCTTACTTTTGAATCAAACCCTGTATAACACTGAGAAGCAGGCTGCTCTACAAGTGCAGAGAGATTTGGGGATGAGCTTTGTATCACATAGAGCATCAGGGAAGAGACCGAACTTTATCCAACTGGAAGAGAAGGAGTACAAGTGGATGACCCTAAATGGAATCCCAGTGATTAGATGGGAAAATAGAAAAGGAGACATTTTCAGGTGTGCATAATAGAGGGCTTATGTAGGACTAGAACTAAGCCTCTCAACTATACCAAGTTATCCATGGTAGACAGGAATTTAATGAATATATCTCTGCCTTATTGGAGAGGCTAAGAGGGGCCACTAGTAAAGCACACCTCTCTATCTCCTGATTCTGTCAAGGGACAACTAATCCTAAAGGATAAATTTATTACTCAGGCACCCCCTGATATCAGGAGGAAGTTGCAGAAATGGGCTCTGGAACAAGATAGTACTTTAGAGAATTCCCTGAAAGTGGCCACCTTGGTCTTTTACAATAGAGATAGGGAGACACAAGAAAGAAGCAGAAGTTTTAATGACTAGCATGCAAGCTCACAAACCCCAGAATTCCCAAGGTGCATCTGTTAACTGCTACAGATGTGGCAAGAACAGTTATCTCTCTTCTAAATTTTAACTGTTGCCATACAAGGCTTAATATCTTTCACCAGGGTGAAACAGCTGGGGTACAATGTAATTAGTATATTTTACTTTCTTATTTCTGAAATCTTTGGCACTAGATTCTTTCCTTGTATAATACATATGTTTGGCCCATGCATGCTTAGCCTTGTAAAACTTTTTTTTTCTCTTGCCTAGAGGCCATCAAACTCCAAATGGTCAGGCAACTGGAGCCTTGGACAATGTCTCCCTTTCACCAGGTAGCCCCCGGGAGGAATCTGACTGCCATTTTTTCCAAAACAATGCTCCCTATCATCAGGAAATAGCTAAGATTGGTCATCATCCATATTCCAATGGCAGTTAGATGTCTCTCTTCAGAGGGGAGAAATTATACAGACAGGAGGCAGGGAAATACTGCGTAGAAGAGGGCAGTCCCCAGTGAGGGCCACACCCTCAAGCCTGGGCCCACAGTCCAAAGTGAGAATATGTATTCCTGTTTTCCCACCTGAATGTTGCCTTTTCCAAAACCAGCCTGTCCTGCCCCACCCCCTATCCTGTATCCATAAAAACCAGACCCCTTTGCTTTAAATTTATGTGAGTCCTTCTGTGTCAGGCGAGTCTGTTGAAGAGAGCAGTTATTTGGTTGGTGAATTCTTATCCTCCTGCTAATCTGTATCTTTTAAGTGGAGCATTTAGGCCATTTGCATTCAATATTAGTATTGAAATGTGAGATACTATTCTATTCATTGTGCTATTTCTTGCCTGAATCCCTTAGTTTTCTTTCATTGTGGTGTTGTTTTATAGATCATGTGGGATTTATGCTTTAACAAGATTCTGTTTTGGTGCATTTCAAGGATTTGTTTCAAGATTTAGAGCTCCTTTTAGCAGTTCTTGTAGTGCTGGCTTAGTATTGGTGAATTCTCTTGGCATTTGTCTGAAAAAGACTTTATCTTTCCTTCATTTATAAAGCTTAGTTTCACTGTATACAAAATTATTGGCTGATAATTGTTTAAGGAAGCTAAAGATGGGATCCCAACCCCATCTTTTTTACGGCTTCTGCTGAGAAATCTGCAGTTAATTTGATATGTTTTCCTTTATAGGTTACCTGATGCTTTTGCCTCATAGTTCTTAAGATTATTTTCTTCATCTTGACTTTAGATAACCTGATGACTGTGTGCCTAAGTGATGATCTTTTTGTGATGAATTTCACAGGTGTTTGAGCTTCATGTCTTTGGATGTCCAGGGCTCCAACAAGGCCACGGAAGTTTTCTTAGATTATTCCCTCAAATATGTTTTCCAAACTTTTAGGTTTCTCTTGTTCCTCAGGAACACCAATTATTCTTAGATTTGGTCATTTAACATAGTCTCAAACTTTTTGGAGGCTTTTTTCATTTTTTAAATTCTTTTTTCTTCCTCTTTGTTAGATTGGGTTAATTAGAAAGCCTTTACGTTGAGCTCTGAAGTTTTTTATTCTACTTGTTTGATTATATTCCTGAGACTTTCCAGTGCATTTTGCAGTTCTCTAAATGTGTCTTTCATTTCCAGAAGTTATGATTGTTTTTTAAATACGCTATTTCACTAGAGATTTTCCCATGCATATTCTATATCTTTTTTTTTTTTAATTTCTTTAAGTAGGATTTCACCTTTCTCTTTTGCCTCCTTGTTTGCCTTAATAGTGGACCTCATGAATTCTTTTTCTGGCAATTCAGAGATTTCATCTTAGTTTTGATCCATTGCTGGTGAGCTAGTGTCATCTTTTGAGTGTGTTAAAAAACCTTGTTTTGTCATATTACCAAAATTGTTCTTCTGGTTCCTCCTTGTTTTGGGAGACTATGTCAGAGGGAAGATCTAGGATCCAAGGGCTGTTGTTCAGATTCTTTTGTCCCACAGGGTTGTCTCTTGATGTGGTGTTCTCCCCCTTCCTCTAGAGTTGGGGCTTCCTTACAGCCAAACTGCAGTGAGTGTCATTTCCCTTCTGGGTCTAGCCACCCAGCAGAGCTACTGGGCTCTGGGCTGCTACTGAGGAGTGCCTGCAAAGAGTCCTGTGATGTGATCCATCTTCAAGTCTCTAAGACATGAATACCAGTACCTGCTCTGGTGGAGGTAGCAGGGAGTGAAGTGGACTCTGTGAATGTCCTTGCTTGTATTTTTGTTAAATGCACTTGCTTTGTGTTGGTTGGCCACAAATTCATGCTGGCCCTTTCCAGAGCCCATCATTTGCAATAGCATAGGGAGAATGAGGTGGTGGGCAGGGCCCTTGAGCTCCCAAGAGATTATGTCCTTTGTTTTCTGCTACCAGGGCCAGTAGAGAAAGACCATCAGGTGGGGGCAGGGCTAGGTGTGTCTGAGCTCAGTCTCTCTTTGGGTGGGGTTTGCTGCGGCTGTTGTAGGGGATGGAAGTGTGGTTCACAGACCAACGGAGTTATGTTTCCAGAGGGATTGTGGCTGCTTCTGCTATGTCATGCAGGTCCAGGGAAGTGGGGGAAAGCAGCAGCCACAGGACTCACCCTGCTCCCACTCAGCCTACAGCCCAAAAGGTTCGTCTCACTCCCACTGTGCTCCCCCAATAGCACCAGATTTATTTCCAGGCAGCCAATGAGCAGGGCTGAAAACTTGCCCCAGGCTACAAGCCTTCCAGCTGAGAAATCAAGCCAATTTGCAGTTCCTCGCTGTCCCACAGAGCCTGCAGCCCAGCAATCCACCTCCTTCAAAGGCTCCATGGAATCTCTTGGCTTTCCTGTTAGGTTCCCGCGGTCGTTCTTGGAGCAAAAGATCACGATGTGGGTCTCCACACACTGCTCTGTCCATCTGAGAGGGAGCCGCGAGTTAGTCCTGCCTCCCGTCTGCCATTCTCCCCTCCTTTGTTGAACAGGTTTTTATTTTTCTTATGTAAATACCCAAATGTGGGATTGTTGGGTCAAATAGAAAGTATGCATGAAACTTTATCAAAACTACCCTACTGTTTTCCAAAGTGGTTGTATCATTTCAAAGTCTTACCAACAATATGTGAGAATTCTAGTTGCTTTATATCCTTGTCAATACTTGGTGTTTTTTGGTATTTTTTTTTAAAAAACATTTTATTTGAAAATTTATTTATTTTCTAGTAGAGATACAGGGATTCTTTAAATTTGCATTTCCCTGGAAAATTTCAACCTATTTACCAGGCCAGTGAGGACCCCAGATCATGATAATTTCAGTATAAACAAAGGGCTGTTATCATGTTTTATAATTACAGGATGTCAAAATATGTGACCTAATGAAACATATGAAACAATATTTTTTCTCTTAAAAATAAATCTCAACCAGCAATATGGTGTGGAACAGAGACCAAAGTGTCCACTCCTTTCCCATCTCTCCTCCTTCCCACCTCACACAGAGTTTAGAAGAAATGGGATCCTTTTTGTCAGGAAACAATAATTGTGCATGTTGTAAGACTGACTTCACTCTTCCTGGCAATGAGATTTTGGCACTGGAGTCACAGAAATTGCTAGTCCTCTTGGTTGTTTCTGTCATGGTGGAGTCATTCTGTGAGACGTTTCTTGACTGTGGTTTCCAGGGTACTGATGTGACAGAGATGCAAGTTCTATTACTGCACTCCTTATTAAGCAGCAACTTGATAGCATAGAGAGAGTTGAATGGGTTTCCAGCTCCTTCAACAGAGAAGACATTTCTTGCCAGTATTTTGGGGAGGGGAAGAAACTTCTCAGAGAATTATTAAATAATGCTGACAGTGCTTGGATGCATTATTATTGTTATTATTTTATAGGATTTTAGCTTAAATGAAAACCAGATTCTATCACCTCATTGTGGCTTTATTTGGGGTAAAATACATCCATACTGGGCTCATCAAATCTTTTTTCTTCCTTTTTTTTAATCCAAGGCTGGTGGGAGCTAAATCCATAGAAAACAATGTTTGGTTTAGCATCACGTGTCTGGCTGGTTTTCATGCACTATAAGAAAACATTGTTGAAAATAAGAATCCTCAGTAAGGATGACTTCATGGGGTTTTGCAAGCCAGTTTAGGTGGAATCAGATTATGCTGTACCTTGTTCTTCTAATCTATACTCATGTGATCTGAGGCTTACCCCTCAATAGGTTTATATAATCACCTTCTGTGGGGTATTGAGAGATGATTGCAGGTAAACAGCATCACTTGCAGTCAGCTTGGTCCCTATCCTAATGAAATCTCACGGTTGAAAAATGAGCTGGCTGTCACTGAAACGGGATCCCCATTCTCCAGCACAGGCTCACATTTCTGCAGCCTGGCTAGGTCAAGGCTGGCAACCTGGGAGATCTAGGGTACAATAGTAGAGATTAGAATGAGTAGGACAAGTGAAAGTGCTGAATGAATAGAACAGAGGCATGAAAAAGCTCCTGAATTTTCCACTGTGTTTTGAATAATCCCTTTGGTTTAAACCGTTGAGAGGCCCAGATCAGAAATAACAACAGAGATCGGGAAGCCAGGTAGATTTACAAAGAGGAATCAATACATCTAAGGAGCCACAGGGAAATATTCCCTCACATCTTTTCTGTCACCCTTTCTTCCCAGTCTTGATTTCCAAAGGCATAGCTCCTGTGAAGCCTAAGACCTCAAAACCCTGCTCTGTAAGAGAAAAGGGTGGGATTCGAGATCCTAAGACCTGCAATATGGCACCAATCCATCCCTTATTACCTCTTGAGTCTAAATTCTCTGAACCTTGCTTTCCTCATCAATAAAACAGAGACTAATCTTCAGTTGTTATGAAGGTTAAATAAGAATAAATGTAAAAGTACTTTTTAAACCATGGAACAAGGAACAAATATTTGTTGCAGAAAGACACTGGAAATGAGCCTTCACAGACACCTCACGACCTGCTCACCTTACAAAGGAAGAGACTGAAACTCCAGAAATAAAATCATTTATCCATGAAGATTTGTATCCAGCCCTTGTGACTCTGCGTTCTCTTTGTAGTTCTACAATTAAGTGACTTATCCCCTCCCATGATTTGATGTATGGCCGATTTGCTGGTAATGACAGAGTCTACTTTCAACATGTCCTCTCTCCTTCTCCTCTTCCTTGTTAGCAAGAATCTTGACAGGATTAACAGAAATGGGTGACAAAGGAGGACTAGCTAGGCAGGAAGCTGCCCAGGTCATAATACCTGCAGCACCCCGGGTACCCACCAGGTACCCCGGTCACTGTAACTCAGAGGCTCTGGCTCTGGAAAGGTCCTTCTGTCTAAATCCTGTGAGTGCTGTGAATGACCACCCACACCTGAGAAGAGGACTCTCAAATTAAGGAGCACAGACCCCCTGGAATCTGTAGATGTAAACTCAAGAGATGATGCCTTTCCTTGGAATACACACACACACACACACACACACATATACACGCACAGACATTTTAATAGTCTTAACAAAAGCTTTGGCAGTTAGAAAGATAAGAGGTCCTTCTTGACATAATTCTTAGTGAGAAGATATGTTCCTATAATTAGACTGGTTTCATGTGACTGTGAAGTCCAGGGGTCCATGAATGTATTCTGCAGGGTCTAGAGAATTTCTTTCCTTTAAAAGGGATCTTTCCATTATTCAAATTTTAGAAACACTGTGACACATCTGGGACAGTTTATTTATTTTTATTTATTTATTTATTTATTTATTTTTTGAGACGGAGTCTTGCTCTGTCACCCAGGCTGGAGTGCAGTGGCCGGATCTCAGCTCACTGCAAGCTCCACCTCTCGGGTTCACGCCATTCTCCTGCCTCAGCCTCCCGAGTAGCTGGGACTACAGGCACCCGCCACTTCGCCCGGCTAGTTTTTTGTATTTTTTAGTAGAGACGGGGTTTCACCGTGTTAGCCAGGATGGTCTCGATCTCCTGACCTCGTGATCCGCCCGTCTCAGCCTCCCAAAGTGCTGGGATTACAGGCTTGAGCCACCGCGCCCGGCCTGGGACAGTTTATTGTAGAGCTTAAAAATACAAACATATCTTGAAATTTGTTTTTTGATTTTAATCTTGCACTCTGGTCCAAGACTGTTTTAGAGCATCAGTTATAGATTATAACCCTCCCCTGTGAAACCTCAGACCACCTCTTCCTATAATGGGTGGTACTTCCTTTGTAAACTGTAAAGTAACCCCATAAATATTTTCTACGGGCATAAAAATTTAGTTATTGCAGTTATGGGCCTCCACTGCAAATCTAAGGTCTTATTGAATTACAGCAGGAATTAATCTTGATTCATCACATAGGTTGTGCAAGAATATGTGTATATATATACATATATTTTTAAATCTAATTAAATCAGACTCCAAGTCTCCATGATAGGAAGATGATGGGCACATGAAACTGAACTTGACTGGACTCCATCCCCGATAGTGCAGAGGTCTCAGGGACCACATGGTGCCCATGATTCTGGAAGTCCTCTACGGACCTCATCTCCAGGCACCACTGAGAAGCTCTTGGTCCAAGAGCCCATGACCCTTTCAGCTTGGAAGCATCAACATATTTGTACCACTTAAGGCGCCTGAGTCTTCGCTGAGACCTTGAACCCCTAGGCCTGGGTCTGACCTGCCTGACTATGCTGAACTGTCCTTTCCTTGGAGGCCTAGCCCCCTGTTCAGGAAGGATGAGGGAGCTGACCATGAGTTCTTTTCACCACTGTGGAACTCAGAGAAAAGCAATGCTTCTGAGCCAACACTGCACATTGTTCCTCTTCCCATTACGTGTTTAGTCCTCAAAGGCCCTCCTCTTTCACCTTCCTTTCTGAAATACCAAGTTGATTCCCCTTAATACATTTAAGCGTGGTGAAATTGAATCTTTGAAATTCCGAGCAGTTATTTTACTGTGTTTACTCTCCTCGAGTTCATTGTAACTCTGAGACCCAGTGCTTCTGGATGGAATCTCAGGGATTATGGGGGTTCTTCTTCTTTCTTTGGATTGCACAAAAACAGAGGAAGCTTACATGGAAACCATACAATGTTGGAGGGGCCTCTGATTTGTGGTCCACTATGGTTACCAGTAACCACCTGAGGGTCCAAAGCTGTGGTTGGGGCTTAGAAACATTTTTCACGAGAAGAACCCTGATGCCCAGATGCAGCTACCTTCAGCGTACCCTATCCATTCTATCTTGGGTCAGAAACTCTACTACTTCTCTGGCTTCTGAAGGCAAAGCCAGCCACAGGGCCCAGTGACTCACAGGATCTTGTATCTACACCCCTTCCAAAATCTGAGAATACTTGCCTCTCTCTCCTGCTGTCTGCAAGAGCTCTCCCTTCTCTTCCTGTTTCTCCAGCCTAATTTCAGGCAATGGAGCACGAAGGCCAGCTCTCTACTTGGAATGGAGTGGGAAAAACATAGAGCACAAACAGTAGCTAATATTTAGGGGAATTCCCCTTCCAGAGAACTCTAAGGAGAAAGCTAGAGAGATCAAAGCGTGTCTTCCTGCTTAGAATGTGGGGGTAACAGTTGAAAATAAATGATCACAAATGCAAATGTATAGTTCAGTAAATAATGCTGCACGCATTCATTCAATCCTTTAACAAAAATGTACTGAATACCTAATATATGTCAGGGACTAGGCTTAAAATAGATAAGCCCAACCTAATTCAGAGACAGGTAAAGAGAACATCATGCTACAGCTTAAGTCATCTAAGCAATGGGAAGAACATGAACCCTGCAGTTGAGGTGCCCTAGGTTAAAACTTTGACTCAGCTGCTAACCATATAAGTGACTTGTGGGAACTTCTTCCCTGAGTCCCAGTTGTCTTTATTCACCCAATTGGGCTGTGGTATCTGTGTCAGATTGCTGACTGGTCTACACGCCTGGTTTTAGGAATCCTCAGTGTATGGAAGCTCTCACCCTGTCCATGTGTTGCAACGGAATTCAAATTTTATCTCCAAGTTTGTGACATATTTTCTTTTTCCTAGAAGAGTATGAATGAATACGTTTTATACTTAGGTTTTATCATTATCATTTTATTATTCTTGTTAAGCAGAGCAGCAGGACTTTGTATTTCTATGTGCTCTTTCTTCAAAGCTGCTTGCAGATACTACTGAGACTCTTCTTAGAAAAGGGAGGAAATATCCAGTTTCTCTGAGTCATACCGTTTGCCCAGTTGTCACTTTAGAAGTTAACTGTGAGTATGCCAGACACTAGCTGCTAAGGCCCCTCTTTTCAGAATATCAGCATCCGCTGAGGCGCTAGTGAGCAATGACACAGGGCGGTCTTCCTCAAGTAAGCTCCCACAGCCAGATTGTCACGGGACTCTAGTGTTCTCTTGTGCGCATGTGAGTTCCTGACTGTACAGCATCCTTTGATGCCCGTCCAGGAGTGCTGTCCTGTATCACCCGGGTGAGAATCAGGGAAGACCCAGATACTTGACAGTGGCTGACCCTATGTGTGAGTCTGTGGGGGCGTTTGTGTGTCTGTGTTTAGATCTTGCTTTTTGTTCCACCATGTGCTATGTAGACTATTTATTTTAGAGCATTTTAATACTTATATTTTATTATAAATATCTTATTATTTATTTATTTTAAAATATAAACGTATATTTTGCCTTGGTAATTACATAACATGTTTTGAGACAATTAGAGATGTCCTAAGAAATTGTTTACTCGGGAGAAAATAATCGTTTTCATAGTGTCAATAGCTACAATGAACTGAGCACATTTTATGTGCTAGGCTCAGCTCTAGACACTTTACAAACCCTTTTTCTAATCCCCACCTCAATCCTACAAGAACCAACTGTGTTACCCCTTCTTTTGCAGGTGAAGGGATTGAGACTCAGGGGAAGAAACTTAATTTGTCCACAACTATGTGGTTCATTAGAGCTTCTACAGTGGAATTCCACCCTGGTTTTGTCTGAACCTAACTTCCAAATTATCTCTGGTTTTCCACCCACGATTCCATGAGAATTGGGAAACAAAAGTGCATCTCAAATTGAAACACATACACAGTTCGTGTCTGTTGTGCCTGGAATATGTGAAATTTTTGAAAAAGTTTGGAAGAACTCCTAACTTTATAGTAAACTCTCTGTAGATTTGCTTATCACATGTGATTCATATTTTTATAAGGTGTTGGAAAAACAGTTCCCAGAGTGCAAGGGTTTGGAAGCGCAGCAGACCAATTCCAGGTGAGTGTGTGCTCCTCTCCCCCCTTACAGCTTCCTATCCCCTTTAGTGCACCATTTTAATTGGTCTTTTCAAGCTTATTTATGCCCCTATTCAACTGTGAGCTACTTAATTGAAGGATTTGTCTCAGTCATCTCTGTATCCTCAACATCTAATACCACTTTCTGACATACATGTTACAAGATACTTGCTGGTACTTAAAAATTTGACTAAATATTACAAAATCTGTACTTTCTAATAGAAATAATTTAGTTTTTAGTATATTTAGAACATATCTGTTATCACTTAGCATTTCTCATGTAGCCAAATCTGTTAAAATCTGTTCTGTTCTCCTACTGACTCAGGGTTTGGGTAATTTTCTGCTTCATCTATTTCATATAATCCCTTTTGAGCAACCCCTGACAAAGCATTCACTGTGAAAAATGTCTTAAAATACACTTTGGTTACAATTAGGCATTCCAGTTGCCTGCTGTAATGTTACTTCAGTTCTTTACCCAGTGGGGTGCCCTTCCCCAGCCACGGTTTTGGGTATTATTAGGAAAGAGTTGAAGTTAAGCCTTCAACCTGGGCCTGTTAGTAGCGTCCCAGTGGCCCTGGTGCCCGTCAAGCAGTGGTGCATTCTTCTGTAGACTCTCCTGGCCCAGCACCATCAACCCTCTCAATGCTACGTCTCCCTCCCCTCCTCCACGCACTGATGCCTAGCCACCTCCAACTACCTGTGTCTCATTGTGACAGGCAGTGATGGTTAATACTGAGTGTCAACTTGAATGGATTGAAGAATGCAAAGTATTGTTCCTGGGTGTGTCTGTGAGGATGTTGCCAAAGGAGATTCACATTTGAGTCAGTGGACTGGGAGAGGTAGACCCGCCCTCAGTCTGGGTGGGCACCATCTAATCAGCTGCCAGCACGGCCAAAATAAAAACAGGCAAAAGAACGTGGAAGGACTAGATTGATTTAGCCTCCCAGCCTCCAGCTTTCTCCAGTGTTGGATGCTTCCTGCCATGGAACATCAGCTCCGCGTTCTTTAGCTTTGGGAATCGGACTGGCTTCCTTGCTCCTCAGCTTGCAGATGGTCTATTGTGGGAACTCACCTTGTGATCGTGTGAGTCAATACTCCTTAATACACTACCCTTTAAGTGGCAAGGCCCTGAGGTCTGATTTAGAAGCTGCCATATTTAAATCAGCCTGGGTGATTTCTCAGCCAAATATCCCTTCTCTAGTATTTAGATGGACCACAATGCTTTCCTTCTTTCCACTGCCATTTTTTTGTTTGTTTGTTTGTTTGTTTTGAGACAGAGTCTCACTCTGTCGCCCACGTTTGAGTGCAGTGGCACTATCTCAGCTCCTTGCAACTTCCGCCTCCTGGGTTCAAGCGATTCTCCTGCCTCAGCCTCCCAAGTAGCTGGGACTACAGGTGTGCGCCACCTTGCTTGGCTAATTTTTTGTATTTTTGGTAGAGATGGGGTTTCACCGTGTTAGCCAGGATGGTCTTGATCTCCTGACCTCATGATCTGCCCGCCTCGGCCTCCCAAAGTGCTGGGATTACAGGCGTGAGCCGCTGCACCTGGCCTTCCACTGTCATTCTTATGCTTCTCTGAAATCACATGCATAAACTTCTCTAATTAGAACAAAAGTATCTTTGAAGGAGGTAGCCATGTCCAGTTTGCTCTATCCCTTCTCCTTTTCCTTCTGCTTTCCCTCTTCTTGTACGTTAAAGATGCTTTATGGGTGGTTTTGACAGAATGAAAGAAGAGAGTACCTTGGCTGTCTGTGGGGATACAGTAGAAAGAATATGCTGATGCACTAGCTGCCGATGACCAGCAGCTGAATTCCAGTTCTACCCTTTGCTTTTTTTTTTTTTTTTTTTTTTTTTTTTTTTTTTTTTTTTTTTGAGACGGAGTCTCGCTCTGTCGCCCAGGCTGGAGTGCAGTGGCCGGATCTCAGCTCACTGCAAGCTCCGCCTCCCGGGTTTACGCCATTCTCCTGCCTCAGCCTCCCGAGTACCTGGGACTACAGGCGCCGCCACCTCGCCCGGCTAGTTTTTTTGTATTTTTTAGTAGAGACGGGGTTTCACCGTGTTAGCCAGGATGGTCTCGATCTCCTGACCTCGTGATCCGCCCGTCTCGGCCTCCCAAAGTGCTGGGATTACAGGCTTGAGCCACCGCGCCCGGCCTCTACCCTTTGCAAGAAATCGTGGGCACATCGACTTCAGAACGTTCTTTCTTCTTAAAATATGCAGGGGAATTAGCGAGGCTTTTTAGTTAATGAATCTCCACATCCAAGATTCCTGCTCCGAGAAACTCCCTGTGGCCTCTTTCCTTCCCAGGGACTTGGTCCGCTCTCTACTTTCTTCCCCGTAATAGCAACGACATCTTTGACTTTTACTGTTTGTTGAATTTTTCTTTTCCTCCTAACCAGTTACAGTGTTTCTCTTGTTTTTCATACATTTCTTATATCTAGTAAGCTTTCGATAAATATGTATTTGTAGAAAGACTGGTCAAATGGATGAACAAAAACTCTAATATCCTGCTAATTTCTTCCAGTGATGTTTACCAGTCACTAAATCCTGCTAGGTCATAGTAGAAGCGTTTTTCCTATTTTATTTTTCTCCCCAACCTCCCTACAAAATAATGCACACAGATCTCCTCTCTCACTTAGATATCATATCCCTAAGGTGACATTTCCTATAAGTGTTTTTATAGAAGAACACTAGCTTTATAACAGGCTCTAGTGAAAAAAAAAAAAAAAAAAAAAAAAGAAAAAGAAAAGATGCAAGGCCACATAAATTACTTGATGATAAATGTATTTTTTTTTTCTGAGTAATATCTATTCATATCAGAATCAATTTGGAAAGCACTCTCCTATGTATTCATTGTTTCTACTACACAAAAGCTCTTTTCATTTGAAGATTTTTAAGCATTCCCTAAAACACAGTAATTTTGCATATGAAAATTCTGGATACAAAAAAGATTCTTAATATCTTTTTTCTTTGACAATCAGAGGACTCCTTGTGCAATGACAAAACCTCAGTGGCATCAGAGATTGGATATTGCTCTCCCTTGAAATTCTAATGCCTGGGTCACTTTCTTCTAGCACCCCTTTAGAATTGCATAAATAAAGCACATCACAGATTTTAAAGCCCTGTAATGGAACTAATAGCTTTTTCAAAGATATTCTTTAAGACGTATTCAAATCTGGCAAGACATAATAAATGAGGGAATGATGAGAAGCATTTATTTCTCAGTGTGTAACTGTAATGTCTCCTCTCTACACTCACAATTTATGAGGAGTAAGGATTTTTTTTGTGAGTGGAATGCATTACGTTAGGAAAAAAATTAATGGCCATCTGTAAATGTGGGGATGGCTGGCAAATCTGTTATGCATGTTGTAATAAAAATGGTTTATTGGGCTATCGAAGTCAGACACAGGAGTCAAAAACTGCAGACTCCGTTGGGTTACATGCTTGGACCTAACACTGTCTTCACGTACCCTGGAGTTTTCCTGAAGCACAGTTCTTCTGGCCCATTTGGAAGGAGTTTTATGAAATGGCTTCCTTTTGGGATATTAATCCTCGGACAAGTGGCTTCTGCTTTTGAGCCCTCGTTTCCTAATATGAAAGCGATAGGTTAGATTAGATATATTCTAAGGTCCCATGCACACAACTTTCTAGGATTGAAAATCCTTTCTCATGGATATAGCCTAAAATAAACCCAGTTAGACTGAAGTCCTCTCTATCTCCTTACTGTGTAAGAACAAAAGAAATGACGTACCCACATTATTTTTCAAAACCTCTTGTGCCAGGAAGTAAGGACTTGCTCAGAGAACAGGGACACACACCATGAAGTACAGGGGTCAGCTTGGAGGGAGTGCCACTGGCCTAATCAGAAACGGTTTGAGCATCCAAAAATTAACAAAGAATGGCAGTGATGGCTTACAGAACCAACTGAACAAAGTGAGAATCCGTAAGTTCATACTGATATAAATCAATCAATCAGGAGCATAAAGTGCTTATCCCTCCAGTTCTGCCGATGTTGACTTTGGTCATGTGGTTTGGGTGGTCTCTGCTGGGTTTCTCACTGCAAAGTTACTGCTTTTTTCTTTGTAAAATATTACTGCTCTGTAGCAAGATACTTTAAGACATGTGAACATCGTGGTTCTCATCAAACTTTCACTACTGGCATCCACCCATGATTCTTTCCTGAATCACATGCTTGCTATGATGGTTACCACATAGTGATTCGCTTAATCATCATGTCTTCCACATTTGTGATTGACTGGCATTCCGTTCTAAAGCTGAGTCCCCCGCCTCTAAAATTTATTATTTGTTTGCTTATTTATATCAGTATGGACTCAGTGACTCCTGATGAAGATTATACAGGTGACACGGTTTGGCTGTGTCCCCACCCAAAATCTCATCTTGAATTGTAATCCTCATAATCCCCACATGTCAAGGGGTCAAGGGAAACACCAGCTGGAGGAACTTGGATCATGGGAGCGGTTCCCTCATGCTGTTCTCATGAGGGTAGTTGTGTTCTCATGAGATCCGATGGTTTTATACGTGCTTGGTAGTTCCTCCTGAGTTCATTCTGCTTCCTGCTGCCTTGTGAAGAAAGTGCCTTGCTCCCCCTTTCCCTTCTGCCATGATTGTAAGTTTTCTGAGGCTTCCCCAGCCATGCTGACCTGTGAGTCAATTAAACTTCTTTCCTTTATAAATTACCTAGTCTCAGGCAGTTCTTTATAGCAGTGTAAAAACGGATGCCTAATATGAGTCTTACTAGTTTTCTATGTCTAAAATTATTTTAAAATGAAAAGTTTATGAAAACTGTACACATGTGCACCAGCAAACTGGGGAATGAATCCTTGGCTCCCAGTGGTTTCTCAACTCAAATAGCCCTCGGTTGCCTTTGCTTTCCCTATGATAGCCAGTGCCTTCTCAGGACTCACCGAGGTACATAACGGAGCAATATTTCTCTGCCATAGCCACCAGCTGCATCATCGCAAAAATAAAAATAAACAAATAATCAAATAAACATATGTACGTGCACACACACACACACCAGAAATCCTTTGAGGGTCTCTAGCTCAGTAATCAGGCATCCCCATGTGGGCTTCTTATGAGGCCTGCCCTGCCTCTAGCCTATGGAGCAGTGGGGTCCCTCATACCCACCATGTTCTCTAGTGCTGAAATTGAGGCGAATCTGAGTCCTTGCTCACACTGATGGGTTTGTTCTTTGCTCCAAGTGGCATCCACCGGCTTAAAATGGGCCACAGTGTGAAGTCCACTTATGCCTCCCTTATCACCTGAGCACGAAATAAGCCATTTCACACTGCTGTGGTGTAAATGCTGGTGTCACCTTCTCCCACCTTTTTGTTTTTTAATAACTATTTTTTTTAGGTTCAGAGGGCACATGTGCATGTTTGTAACATGGGTAAATTGCATCAGACACATACTCTTGATAGCTTACAAAGATTTTATCACTTAGCTATTCTGCTTCTGTGCCCCTTCTTCCTGGAGCATGAGCAGAGAAGGCCAGGAAGAAGGCTGGGATTCAGAGGATGATCTGAGGGGCCCATACCTCTCGTCCCAACAATTACTGGCAACCTTTGGATCAAGCCTATGCACTTAGATTCTTGTTCCCCATAAGTCTCTTCAGTGGTTTGTACTCACAAGTTTCTGAAAACCATACCTCAGATTTGCCCTAGATTGGAGTTCACCTGACTCTGCATTCTGGTTTCCTAGGAAAGGAACAGTTTATGCCTATTGTCCTACTTATACTAATAATGCCTCGTTTCACTCACAAAAATGTTCCTGTTTGGATGACGTGTTTATTATTTAGCCAGTTGATCTAGAGGGGGTAATGTAACCATACACCCTTTTATATTTTGGTTTCCCCAGAAATTTCAGACCAACTGGATAGGAGGGTGAAACTTAGGAAACTTAGGAGGGTGAAACTTAGGACCATTCCTAGGGTGAGTGTTTGTGTCTAGGAACAGGGTCGCAAAGCTCTACCCCCATAATTTTTTTCATGGTTCTGCCTGAAGACAAGTTAATCAGGTAAAGTGGAAAAGTGAAGGAGGAAGCCTCAAGAAAAATATTTATGGATAGGCTAAGGCTTGGGATCTCAGAAAAATTAGAGTGTGATGACTGTGGAGATGGGTGAGCATTTAGCATAAAGCTCCGTGAAGCTTCTCCCGGGACAAGGACACTGTGCAGGCCACAGCAAGTTACCACGGCTGTGCTTAGGGGAAAGGGGAGGGGGATGCTAAGGTGCAAACCCGGACAATTCGGCTTCAGTACTGACTGAGGTATGTGCCAGGGCCTAGGAGCAAACCCTGTCTTGTGTGAGCACTAAGGAAGGAGCAGCCGAAGGAACTGGAGGCATCACCACTTGCGGGCCCCGAGCACAGCAGCAGCTCAGCCTGATGGATGGGAAGGGTGCCATGTGGCAAACAGTTTAGTATGCTTGCCTAGAGTCAGAGTGTGTGAGGCCTTGAAAGTCCAGCCAAGGATAGGGCTCGACAGTTACCGAGTGTGAGCATAAAATGTATAGCACTGTTTGTCACTGGAAGATTGAAAAGTGAATTATGAAAGGGTAGACATGTGCTCCAGGACTTCTCAACAAGGACCCATTTTCATCCTTCCCTTTGAGAAGCCCATTCTGGCTAATGCACTGGGTTTTGAGTATGAACAGGCATGCAGTCACCTGTGGAGGTGGCACCTGGAGCAAATTAGTCCAACAAGGTGGTCACCTCTGCCCCAGGGTTTCCTTCTGTGATGGACGGAGTTGGGGCAAAGAAGCATTTGACTTGGACATTTCTCTTATCTCAGAATAACAAAAAGGCATAACTCAATTTTACCCCAGGTAAACGAATGTATAATCTCTTCCATCTGCGCAGCCCCTGACTGTTCCCGAGGCTGCTCTCCTTCATTTCTAACTCATGGGCAATGAGCACTGGCATGGGAATCAGCTTTGGGTTCCAGCCTCAATTCAAATGGCTTATTTTGTCACCTTGGAGGTGTCATTTACAGAAAGGGAAACTAATATTTTTGAGAACATACTATGTGTTGTCCAGGCTTTTACATCCATTCCTCACCCCACATGTGTTAATCAGCCTCCACTGTATGTCAGACACTGAGCTAAGTACTGGCCACACAGAGGTTAGTTAAACAGAAATTGAGTCCTCAATATTCATTAAGCCCCCCTGGGAGTGGTGGTGTTTACCTCCATCAGACAATTAGGAAGACTGAGGCATGACAGGGTATCCAAGTCACACAGGAACATGGTAGTCTAGAGATTTATGAATATACTCATGTCTCGGAGGCAAAGCCTTAAGTTTTCCTCACTTGTAAAAATATGATGATTGGATTGGAGTGCTTGTAATGACCTTCCTATCTCTACAATTCTATGACACATTTTTAAAATTTCCATGCCACAACCTCATGTAATAGCTAGGTCAGTTGGTTATCCTTTTAACACCTGGATTCTCAGAAACTGTAGTTGTATATAAATTGTGCTGTTCTCTTTCTATTATATAATATATCATTGGCAGGCTAAAACATAATGGCATCATACTTTCCATGTGATTAACCTTTTGAAAATAAGTTGAGGACAGATCTCACCCCGTCAAGAAAGAAAAATGGAAGGCTTTTGTTTTTTTATCTTAAAGGATGGTCTTTAGGGATTGAGCAAAGGAATTTAAAAGGTGGGAATCACAGACCTCCTAATATGTAAGTGAAGTAGAATTGTTTCTGTCTTGGGTATAATTTTGAAATGCTGATAAGACCAACTAGGGAAAATGCAGCTAACTAGTGGAAGGTCTTTAAGCAAATCATTGCATATATCCACATGCCATTATGGTGGTTGGCCGAGTAAAATAATGTGAGGCTCTCTGACGGCTTGTGAACCACACCCAATGAGGATCTGGACTGCAGACTTGTATGGCTTGATTAGAGTCAAAACTAATTATAAACTGCTGAGTACACATGTCTTTAGGAGGAGCATGCACTCTTCTGTGCCCTGTATAGTTTTTCTCCTCCCTTTTGCCATATATCTAGCGGCCTTACCCATGCCCAGACCCTGGAGATTCATCTGTGACTACCACCTCCTCATGTCGTGGGAGATCTCCTGGGTCATGGCGGCTCCATGTTGGGTGCCAAAGAGAGCAGCTGAAGAGTGGGAAGAGAACACAGGGGCTTCACACAAGGCGCTCTGGCTCTCACTGACTCGTCACCTGGTTCCATTGAGTTAATCCTCTGAACCTTGGTTCTATCTGAAAAACTGATCAATAGCCTTGCAGGATTTTGTGAGAATTAGAAATAAGAAATAATGAGAAAAGCCCTAACCTATGACCAACCTATAGCTACTGTTCTTTAAAGGACAGCTGTCATTATGTCTTAGTTCATTGTGGCTGCTATAATAATTTAAAGAGCACCCAGAAACTGGGTAACTTAAACAAAAACGTTTGTTTTTCACAGTCCTGGAGACTGGGAAATCCAAGATGAAAGCAGGTTTGGTGTCTGGTGAGGACTCGCTTCCTCATAGATGGTGCCTTCTTGCTGTGTCCTGCCATGGTGGAGGGGGTAACCAAACTTCCCGAAACTTCTTTTATGAGGATATTAATCCCATTCATGAGGGCCCACCCTCATGACTGAATCACCTCCCAAAGGCACCTCTTCACACCATCACCTTGGGGGTTGGGATTTTAACATATGATTTTGAGGTGGGGCACAAACATTTAGGCCATAGTACATGACCGTGTTCTTCTGTTCATTTTGCATGTCTTGCACAGGTACAAGTACTTACCACTGTGCTTGGTTCAGGAACTACAAAGAAACAAAACTGTTATTTTATTTTCAGGAAGTGATATGGTTTGAGTCTGTGTCCCCAACCACACCTCATCTGGATTTATAATCCTCACATGCTGAGGGAGGGAGGTGATTGGATCATGGGGGAAGTTTCCCATGCTGTTCTCATGATAGTGAGTTCTCATGAGATCTGATGCTTTTATAAGTGTTTGGAAGTTCCTCCTTCACTCTTCTATCTCCTGCTGCCATGTGAGGAAGGTGCCTGCTTCCCCTTGCCTTCTGCCATGATTGTAAGTTTCTTGAGGCCTCCCCAGCCATGTGGAACTGTGAATCAATTAAACCTCTTTCCTTTATAAATTACTCAGTCTTGGGTATTTCTTTGTGGCAGTGTGGAAAAAGACTAATATAGGAAGCATGTCTTTTAGTGGTTCATCTCCTTGTATTGGTAAATGGGAACAGAAGGGGTTGACTACAGGGTATCTCTGATCCTGTCCACATTCTCAGCTCTGTGATTTTTCAAGGGAAGTGCTGCTTCTCCCAGTAATGAAGCGGCATCTTGGTTCACACCCTGTCCCTTGTCTGGACAGCATATGCATAATTAACTCATTTTCTTCTAAGACTCTTTGTTTAAGAGGGTTTGGTAGATTTGCTAACTCAGTTGCTTGTTTATAACTCTTGTCATACAGTCAATTACAGAAGTCTTTGAATGTTACTGAAAATGTGTTTGGCTTAATCAGTTCCGACAGTGGTGGGGACGGATTGAGAATCCATGTGCCCTGTAAAGAAGCTCTCAACGGACTGGGCTCAGGATGGATCTCTTTGCATTATCAGGGTGACTGTGCTGAGCAATTTCACCTCTCCACAAACCACTCTATCACCTCTACCAGCAAGTTAAGCAGAATTGGCATTTAGAAATTTTAGGAGCCCAGAAAACTTCCTCTAAACTTTAACCGCAGCAGCAACCACCATCACCACCACCAAATAATGCAGCCAAGAGCAGAGGATCACAGCAGGTGCTGGAGTCAGATTTCCAGGTTCAAATACCAGTGACACCACCTACTAGGCATGTGACTTGGGCAAATGACTTAACTCCTCTATGCCTCAGTTTCTTTATCTCTAAAACAGCATCAGAGAAAGGATAATAGAACACAGCTCAGGGTGGGGAAGCGCTTACGTGAGAATATGTGTGAGGCACTCCTCCAGCACCTGGCACATGGTAAGCATTCAGTGAAGTGGGGGAGTCACATTCACTCCCTTGTACCAGGCACAGAGATCATTTCTCTACAGAGATTAGTGCTAACATGGGAGCTAACAAGTACTGAGAGTTTATGTCATGCCAGGATTTCCTCTAAGTGCTTGTGGAAGTTAATTTTAGGTGTCAACTTGGCTGGGTTAAGGAATGCCTAGAACCCTGGTAATGCGTTGTTTGTAGGTATGTCTGTGAGGTGTTTCCAGAGGAGATTAACTTGTGAGTCTGAGTGGACTAGGTGGGGATCATGGAATCGACTGGGGCCCTGGAGAGAACAAAAACAGAGAAGAGGTGAATGCGTCCATCTAACAGTGGGAGCTGTGATACACATTTCCTTGGGCAACAAATTCAGACTCCCGGTCTTGGGACTCCAGGACTTACATCAGTGGCACACACTGAGAGTAGTCTCACACTGAGAGTTATACCATCAGCTTCTCTGGTCCTGAGCCTTGGTTCTTAGACTGAGCCACAACACCAGCACCCCAAGGTCTCCAGGTTGCAGATAGCCTGCCCTGGGACTTCTCAGCCTTCAAAATTGTGTGAGCCAATTGTCCTAGTAAATCCTCTCTCATATATCTCTCTATGTCCTATTGCTTCTGTCTCTGTGGAGAATCCTGATTAATACAGTGCTCTACCCATATTAACTCATTTTAATCTTCAGAAAAATTCAATAAATTAAAAACATGTTTTTATTTCATAGAAGAGAAATCTGAGGACTAGCAGAGTCTGGGCATGAGCCCCAGGTTTATCTTACTACAAAGCGAATGCCTAAGATCACTGCTTTGAGAGTAGCTACTGCTTGTCATTCTGCCCTGGGCCAGTGACCTCTAAAGGAAGCTTGGCTGTTCTTCCAGAAGCTGGGGTGCTGGAGACTGAGAGAGGAAAAGAACACCTTTGCAATCTTTGACAGCAGAGAGACTAAAGCAGAGTTTTGTGATTCTGTGTAGTATTTTGACAAATGTGTAAAAGGCCCAGAATGTGTAAGCTGCTAATGGACATCCTGGCCCTGGATATGGAGGTGAGAAAGATGTTTTCTCCCCTTCTCCAGCACCAGCACATTCTTTCTGACGTGACCATTCTTCCTCCTTCTCCCCTCCTCCTTCTTCTTATTTTCTCCCTTCTTGTAAATCCACTTCAATGTCTACTCTACCATTTGCCTTTTTCAGGCAGCATGCTTAATAAGAATGCAAATGTTCTAGAACGTCACTGCTCAAAAGTGTAGCTCCACAGGCTGGTAGTGTTGGCCTCCCCTGGTAACTTATCAGAAACATGGAATCTTAGGCCCCTCCCCAGTCCTCTGAATCACAACCTGCATTTTAACAAGATCTCTAGGTAATCTGTGTGCACATTAAAGATGGAAAAGGGATGGGCTAGAAGGAATATGAACTTTGGCATCTGAAAGAAACAGACTTGAATCCTAGCTTCTCCATTTATTATCTGTGTTGCCTTGGAAAAATTACATAACCTTTCTGACATCGTTTTCTAATCTATAAATTGAACTTCATAATATCTTGTAAATTGTTTTAAGAATTGGTGAAAATAAGGTTACTACATTTAATCCTCTGTACCTGGTACAGTGTGAAATGTTTAACATCTATATTCTTTCTCATTTCAACCTCACAACAAAGCAATTAAGTATATGCTGACTGTATCTCTTGATGCAAATGAAAAAGTTCAGTTTACCAGCAGAAAGTACCGTGCTGAGGGTTGCAAGTCGGTGAGTGATGAAATCAGCACTTGTCAGAGCTTTGGTTCCCCAAAGAGTGGAGGGGATTATTATTATACTAATTCCATCCAGAATGGAGAGATGTCTTGGTATTCACTTTTTTATTTCTTTAATCTCCGTGTGTCTTTCCAGTACCATTCAAATTATTTCACATTCGTTATTTCATTCACCTGGTGTCATGCAAGGTACAGAATGTCATTACTTAGTGTCTATAAAGCAATATCCTTTCTAATGAGTGAAACATGCTTTCCCAAAGCCCACTGGGTTGTGAGCAATATGGCTGTCAGAGATCAAATCAGTTGAACATCTGATAGTGGCCTCCAAGGGTGTGGTTCTTCCTCTGGTAAAATTACCTCCCTCCTCTCCTCCAGGGCAATTGGAAGGGAACTTACTTTGCTCCTCTGAGATCTGACCCCTTCCAAACCCGGCTAAAGCCAGGGCTACTCCTTTGCCCAGCCAGGTGTCTGTAAGGTGGCAAGTTGTTTTTTTCTCTTTTAGGGCTGTGTCTGAAAAAGACTGTCTCAAGGGAGTCCTAAATGGAGCCTTCTCCTGGCCACATTACATCTCACTCTGGCCCACTTGGCCCCATTTGAGAAGCTTGTGAGAGAGCATCATGACCATTCCTCTCAGCAGCATCCAAGAGGGATCCTGCTCAGAGGATACTAACTTGGTTTTGTTTGTAATTTTATTACAAGGAGTTTTGTCAATGTTTCTAGACCGAGAATGTTTTAAGAAAGATTAGGATTAATCAGGCTATAAATCCTTGCCAGGAGTCATGAACAGCATCATCTCATAGTCTCTCTTTAAGGAATAAAAGTGACCCAGACAGATGTTCTGCTAAGGCAGTGCTGAGTGTGTTATGGGTATGGAAATTCTTTGGGTCTGCATGGAGCCATTGATGAATTAGGAGCAGTCAGAGGAGGCTTTCGAAAGAACAGGACCTCTGCTGCAAGATCAGAAAGAGGCCTCACTAGATTCTTACAAAAAGAACATAATGAGGCCGGGATGGTGGCTCACAACTGTAATCCCAGCACTTTGGGAGGCTGAGGCTGGTGGATCACGGGTCAGGAGATCGAGACCATCCTGGCTAACACGGTGAAACCCCATCTCTACTAAAAATACAAAAAGAAATTAGCTGGGCGTGGTGGCGGGCACCTGTAGTACCAGCTACTCCAGAGACTGAGGCAGGAGAATGGCGTGAACCGGGGAGGCGGAGCTTGCAACCAGCGGAGATGGAGCCACTGCACTCCAGCCTGGGAGACAGAGTGAGACTCCATCTCAAAGAAAAAAAAAAAAAAAAGAAAGAAAGATAAAAAACATACTGAAATGAGATGTGACCTCACACTTTAATCTTGATTTCCAAAGGGAGCTCATCTCCCCAAGTCCTTCTCCCTGTCTCTGTGAAGTCCTCTGCACAATGGCCACCAGCAGCTGACAAAGATGAACAATACCTGCATGCTTCATCTAGTGTGCTCCTAAGGGATGCAAAAGGAATAGAGGAAGGGGCTGAGGACTGGAGATTGATTTTGACATTGAAATGTGATAGCTGCTATGGGATACATGTGTCCGGCCCTGGGGATAGCCCTCCTATGCAGAGCACCTTGTTTTAACTCACGTATGTTTTTCTGTGCTCTCTCAAACTGGTTCTGCAGTTGAGGCTTTTTTTTTTTTAATTGTTTTTTTCCGAGACGGAGTCTCGCTCTGTCTCCCAGGCACAAACTGCCAGGACAGAGGAGGAAGCAAAACTTTTGTGTCCTCATTCCCATTCTTTGGCAAAAATAGCAGAATTTCTAGAAGGGGAATCAGTTTTTTGCCAGGCCCTGGTCTTCAGCTAATGTCTGTCCCATTGGGTTACAGTAGAATCATACAGGAAATCATTCACGGGGCCTTGCTCATCTGACTGCTCCGGGAAGGTGAAGTCCCAGGGTTCATCCTCAGACAGACCCGTCACACTGGGTCCGGGAGGACTTCGGTCTCCTCTGCTGCTTGTGTACAGGATCCAGAGCTCCCACCAATATAGTGACAAGCCCTGGTCACCTGCCTCAGCCTCCCTTCTCTCATGGTGTGTGATGCTTTGGGGTGTCCATGTTCTTTCCTGCTAGAGACCTTTGTCAGGGTCTCCTCTTCTATCAAATGCTTCTAATAACATCCAACTGGAAAATGGAAAGATCAGAGTCTGTCTCCATCCTTTATAGTCTCAGGTTCCTTCACTCACTTGGAATTGCATCGGCTCCTGGGAGGCCAGCTGTGCAGATTCAAGGAGCACTGTGCAGGGAGCATTCCTGTGTGCTGGCGGATTCCTAGTGCCCCACCCCAGGACAAGGCCCATCGGTTCAAATAAAAGCAATTTTCAAGAGATTTTCTGGAATTATGAAGACCCGATAAAGATTACATGCTGTCATCAGAGAGTTTCTTGCAGAAAAAGAAGGACCCATTTTTCAGTCAACAAGCTACATAAACCAATAAAAGTGTTCAATGAATGTTTGTGGAGTGCTTCATCATTTACTTTGCATGCATGGATACTAGACTTGCTCCAGCTGCAGTCTCCTCGCCTTCCCTGTGTTCCATACAAGAGCCTTGTCTTGGCCAGAACAATGAGGCAGGGACCTGACCCCTGTCCTCTGCCCTGGGCTGGGTGCCCAGCGTTCCTGCAGGCAGCATCTCATGCATCATTAGAATGACCCTGGATTGATTTCCTGGGGCTTCTATCGCGAAACATCACAAGAGTGTGCCTGAAACAACAGAAAGCTCTTGTCTCACAGTTCTGGGGGTTGGAATTCCAAGATCAAGGTGTCAGCAGGGTTGGTTCCCTCTGAGGGCTATGAGTGAAAATTGGTTCCGGGGCTTTCTCCTGGCTTCTCATGGCTTTCTGGAAATCTTTTGTCATTTTTTGACTTGTGGACTCATCTCTTTGATCTCTCCCTTCGTCTTCACATCATGTTCTCCCTGTATGGGTGTCTGTGTCCAGAGTCCCCATTTTTAGAAGGTCACCATCTATATTGAATTAGACCTACTCTGTTTCACTATAATCTCATTTTAACTAATTACATCTGCAATGCACTTGTTTCCAAATAATTCACAGTCTGAGGTCTTGGGGGACTTCAACATATGAATAAGATTTCAACATGTGAATTTTGGGGGAAAAGAATTCAGCCTCCACAAACTTTATGCAGCAGACTTTGCTATCTACACTTTAAAAAGGATGACAATGTTGTGAGAAAATTAATAATTTACTATGGCCACCTCGCTCAGAAGTCTGAATTCAAAACCGAAACTTTGTCTAGTAAACGTTGCTACTTCTGAACAGAGAGCAACCAGACTCCCTGATGTTGATGTTCAAGTCAGCTTTGAGGGTTTGCTGTGGACACAGGCTCACAGGAGCCTGGGGTGAGTACGTTCTGATGTCTGTGGCCCGCCCTTCTCCCTCGGGCTTGTCTCTCCTTCATGTGAACACACTCATTTATTAGCTGTCTTTGCTCCAATAAAGACAAAGCTAAAATGTGTATCCCAGATAGCTGATTTCAGGGGCTTTTTGTTTTCTGCCAAATTCAATTCTGGTGAAATCTCTCCTGCATTTTCTTAGCAGGGAGGTAAGGGGCCCACTTAGATGCTTTTTGTGGGCTGCATTTTTAAATGAATGCAGCTGGTTATTTTGATTAAATGCATATTGAAATCCACTTGTAACTAGTCAACCAAGACAATGAAAGGGCCTCAATGCACCATTAAGATTGTTTTCTAAATTTTTTTTTTTTTTTTTTTTTTTTTTTTTTTTGAGACGGAGTCTCACTCTGCTGCCCAGGCTAGAGTGCAGTGGCCGGATCTCAGCTCACTGCAAGCTCCGCCTCCCGGGTTCACGCCATTCTCCTGCCTCAGCCTCCCGAGTAGCTGGGACTACAGGCGCCCGCCACCTCGCCCGGCTAGTTTTTTGTATTTTTTTAGTAGAGACGGGGTTTCACCGTGTTAGCCAGGATGGTCTCGATCTCCCGACCTCGTGATCCACCCGTCTCGGCCTCCCAAAGTGCTGGGATTACAGGCTTGAGCCACCGCGCCTGGCCAATTTTTTCAAGTTAAACAATTCAATAGAATATTATTATGCTCTGATATCACCTAGAAATGGGGACTGAACCCCAGGACCAGTGACACGTGCTGGCCCATGGGTGACAGCCCTGCCCAATGTAGGAGGTCTGGGCCAAAAGTCCTGCTTTTTCTAAGATGGGAATAACTGCTGGAAGAGATTTCAGGGCTATGCTTGACGTGTATCAGGTGCTTAGTGAATTATAAATGGAATCATCAATATGGTTTTGCACAATTCAAAGCAGTTCTGGAGCTGGGGCTGAGGCTTCTCCATCAACTCAGCAACAGATGTGAAGTGTCCACATTCTCGAATGTCTACTCATTTCTGTGGATTCTCAAAGCGATCCTTTTCCTTGAGATCATGTTATTTGGATGCTGTAACAGACATTCCTGGGTGGCACACACAAATCCCCACGTGCCCTGATTGATTCTGGGCTGTGACGTTATGTCAGCTCTAGGGTGGAGAGTGAAAAGTGTCCAGTGTTCACTCAGTTGATGAGCGTATCCACATATCCACCGTCAACTAGGTGCGGAAGTCACAGACATCAAAGGCCTTGCTCACAGTCTGGAGTGGGAGACAGACAGACAAGTGAGTGTAACCCAGCATGAGGACCTCCCTGAGAACTACAGTCCACGGAGGAACATCATGCCCAAATAGGAGACAGGGAAGGTCAGAGAGGAGTTCCTGGGAGAGAACCCTGGAATTGAGAGCTGGAGAAAAGAAAGGGTTAAGCAGGAGAAGGATGCCCAGAGGGCATTGTAAGCACAAAGAATGAGCTATAAAGTCTTCTAGGAGTGAGCACAGAGGGTGCTGTGTTTAGAGAACCACAATGAGCTCCATATGGATAGAGTATATACAAGACAGCAAAGGAGAAGTTTACAAAGCTTTTACAGTCCTGACAGAGAAAATAAAACAAAATGTCTTCAAGCTCAGGGGCTCGTATTCACCTACCCGCAGTCATAAAATCTCATCTTTTCTTGGGGACAACCAGGACGTATGACCAGAGTAGTTAGGCACTTTGGCTTCCAGAAAGATGGAGATTTGTGCCAGAATGATCTCTGGGCTCCCCATCTTCCCTCGAAGGGCTCTTCTTTGTAAATCAGAAAGTGCTCTATGCAGGAAGATGGAAGAATGAGTTACTATTCCTGAAGACTAGTAAAAATATATATCTAATTTTAGAATTTAAAGTTTTTTACCTTGAGAGTTACCCGATCAGACAACCCATCCAACACATGATTAGCAGAGTCATTTTTTGCCTTTGCAATCCAATGTCACCAAAGGCATTGACTATCTGTCACATGCCAAGCAGTTCCAGAGCTGCCCTGGGGTCCCTGGGTTTTCTGATCCACATTTGATTACCTAGCCATCACATCTAGATTAACCCAACCCCTTTAGGCTGATCACGCTCCCTAATAGCTATTTATTTAAGCTTCCTTATACTTTTTCAGCATTGTATATTTCTTAATATGTCAATTCAAGTGAGATATATCTTCTCGGAAATCATATAAGCTTCAGGAGGTTTGTATACTACTCTCTGCAGTACTTGAGGCCATGCTTGTCTGGGACCTCAAGGGTGCCCCAAAATGAATAAATGAATGAAGTACTCCTGGTATGTTGAGCTTCCTTCTTCAAAACTCTAGAATCTTGCCTGTTTAAAACTAATGAGAGCTTTTATTTATAAAGCAAACGAATGTAGGACACTCTGCTTTAACACTTGACTGATATTATTTTACTTAATGTTTATGAGTATCCAGGCAGGTAGCTTTGTGGTTAACAGCATAACCTCTAGAGTCACAGCGATTGGCTCGAATTCCTGCTCTGCTATTTGATAGCTGTGTGTCCTTGGATTAGAAATCAGAAGTGTTTTCTTGCATTGACATGAGACAAAAAGTGCTTCCTAAAAGGCCACAGTTGTTGCTCTTTAGGAGAATGCAAAACTGATCTATTCTGTTAGACATGCCAGCAATTATTTGAAGAGACCTCTTGTGTTCCCCAAATATTCCAAAGCTAAGGTCCTTTATATTTTCCTCACATAGGATAGTTTTGTAATCTTTCTCTAACCTCTATCAGGGCCTCAGGTGTCTATACTCTCCTGATCAGAGGCAGGCTGTCTGTTTCCTCGCTGTGTTATCATGTGCCTGGAGACTAGACGCTATGCCTTCCTATCTCCGCATGATGTTGGAGTTATCGGAGCTCAGGAGTCTGATTCTCCGACTCAGTTACCTATAAGTGTGTCAATGCTACTAAATAACTGCAGCATTCTGGGTATCATTTCCTCACCTGTAAAAGGAGAAACTGAGGCTGCAGTTCTGAGGTGCAGAGGCTGAGATGCTAGGGTTGCTCACAACCCCCTTCCAGGCGGTCCATTTCCTAGGCCACTTGTAGCGTGGCAGTTGACTTCTTCAAGGTCACCAGGGCTTGTGGTGTTCTACTATAAGGACTACATCTCTGTAGCAGGTGGATGGACACATTCAGCTTTCATTACATGCTGCTGGGCCTATCTCCACTCTGGACTGCACTCTGGAAACTTCAGGAGGCTCGAATCTTTAAGAAAGCCCACAGTGAGTACCTTCTACATGGCCCTGCGTGGGAGGCAACTGGTGTTGACGTGGAACTTTGAAACCCACCCCTCCTTCGTGGGGAGACAGGCACACTGGAAACCTCTTGGATGTTGGGGTTAGGCAAACCCCAAGCTAATTATGTGAACCTGGGGAAATTACCCAGCCTCTCTGAGCCTGAGAATTAAGTGCAGAATAGTTGTTTGTTGAGTGAAGAAATGGCACTGGATTGGTGCCCATGGAGATATCAGGGTGCAGCCTAATGATTCCAGGTACAGGGCAGGTGAACAACAAGCTGTGAAAGTTGGGAATCACAGAATATTGCAAGAAATCATGTTCAGAAGGTCAGGACTGGAGCTTTTGGAATTTCAAATACCAAAATAAAGGATTCTGGCTCTTTTTCTGTAATTCAAAGTTCACAAAAGTATGCTTATTATAACACAAGATCAAAGAAATATTGATAGAACGATGTCAACAAGTTTATAGGAGCAGTTGAAAAACACTGGGTTAAATAACGTCTAATTGTTTGCTTTACTGCATAGTTGCTTAGCATCATCCTACATCTTTAAATATGCATGTTGTAATCTCTAAAGCAAGGAGATATGTTTTGCAACTATCCCAAACCGATTTGACCACTATTTTTTTTTTTTTTCAGAGAGAATATCCTGGGGCTGGCAACAGGGAACCAATGTTATTTAATGGAAAGACTTTCAAGAACTTTGAGCAAGAGGATGTTTAGCGAAGATATGCTTTCCTGGAAACAATATCTATTGACTCTCCCTCTGTTCTTTAAAACCACAGAGAACTAGCTCACCCTCTTCTCTACTGGGTGATCCGTTAGGTCCCTGAAGACTGCTATTGTCTCTAGCTTCCGTTTTTTTCATCCATGCTAAATGTCTCCTGATCTATAAGCTGTCTCTCAAATGTTAGCCTGGTTACATTTCCCTTACCATCTGGTGGTCAGAACTGGATTTGAATTCTAGGTGCATTTTGGCATAAGCAAGAAAGAATGGACCCAATTTTCTTACATATAAAGTGAGCTGGGCAGGTGGGGTTGGTTTCCTTTTCCTTTAGTCTTAATTATGTCACTTAATTATAAAGACCTTACCTGTCTTCCAAACACGGTCAGTCATGAAATCTGGACCTTTTTTCCTAGGACAGAAAAAGTACACTGATTTCTTTTCTTGAAAGCTTAACAGCCTGGAATATTTTAGGCACAAGGACATGAAGGGCTGGGGGAGGAAGGCAAATGAGTTTTGTGCTTTATACCAAAGCCAGGCTTTTTCTGGTTTTACTAATGGAAGGTGATCACAGAACATTTTAATGTCAGAAAGGTTTGAAAGCCATTATGCTTCTCCGCAGATCTTAAAACTCTCCTACTTAACAACTAGTGCCTTGGAAAAGCCAGTGTGCATGTTCTCTCTCTCTCTCATACACACACACATACACAAACACACTCTGAATATAAAACTAAGAAGCTGATTCTGCTATTATTTGTCATGCCTACAACAACCCCTCTGTGTTGTCGGAGGCACCGAACACGTGGTGCGTTCTTTAGCAGTACTTAGACACGCTGACATAAAATACAAAGATGATCCAATTACACTTGCTGCAACTGCATCTCATTCTGCTAATGCTTACAAATTAAGGGTGTCTGTCACTGCCTACATGAGCCTGTACAGAGAGCATCTCCAATCTCATGAATTTTCGAGTATGCTCCACAGAAATGCAGAAACCAATTCAACGGCAAGGAGTTGACACACAGCTCATAATCCCTGTCTAGTCAGTATGAAAATCTGTCTGTGCAAGGAATGCAAAACGTAGTCACCCGTGGAGTCATGGGATATCAGCAGTGTTATTTTACCAGATCAGAGGTAGTGCTTTACTGACATGAAGCACTTAAAGCGGAATTGCTTTTCTGGGTTGAAACATGGGTATGCGCTCAGCTAATTTCAATCAGCACCGTTTAGTTGTTGTGCTTTGCTTTTCGAAACTTTCTGAAGCCAATTGCCTTCTCAATTGCTTCCATGATCTCTCTTTTAACAGGCAGGCTTCAGAGAGTCATGGGTTCTGATTTTGGAGACAGGAGTTGGGAGCAGTGTTATAGCTTGTCCGTGAGCTCAGGACCCTGAATTACTCGACTTATACGCCCAGCGTGGGAGCCTCCTCCACCTGCTTGAGTACCAGCTCCTGAGTCCTTCATCGGTTGACTGTCTGGGTTGGAAATGTTTCAGTGATCTGAAAACATCCATTCAGTCTTATCTAATATATCCTTTCTTCTTCGGGCTAAATGTTAACAGATCTTTCGTTCATTCTTCAAATACTGCCCAGTTCCCAGGGCTTTCTTCTACACAAATGAGTCAAAAGCTCTGCTGCATCCAACAGTGAGAGAGCGGATGTGTCGTCCTCATTCAGAACACCCAGACTCTCTTACTGTGGCTTAAGGGGCTATAACCTTCTGACCCACCCTTCATACCGTAAACTCATGCAGACTGTGAAGCCAGCTAATGCGAACCATCCTTCCCGGTTGTTTTTAAAGAAATTTCTATTAAACCTGTTTGCTCCACCTTTAGGCAGTTGCCTTCTGAATTCAGGTTCATACCGTTACATTTCCTCCTGCTTCAATGTTATTTTCAGCCTGTCTTTCAGGCCTGTCCAGACTTTGGTGGATGCTATTACTGAGTTTCCCTGCACTCAAGGTTCCTCCCACAGATGAGTCATGCCCAAATTTGACAAGTGTGCTTTCTACATCTTCCACTACAATTTCTGAGAAACGAACAGGCTTCTACTGACGTTGGTGAGTGGCATAAGCCTGAATGAAATAGATTATGACTCTTGACTGGCTGAATATGCAATAAAAGCATAGAACACAAAATGCTTTTCCAACATAGATGCTAGAAATGAGACTAAAGCTAAAATTTCCAGCCCTACACCCCATGTGGCCTCCAGAACTCTACATTTAGTTGCCCAGATATCAGCACACATGGCTGTGATGGAGCCAGGAGGTGGGTGCTTCAGTCTGCCCACTTTTTATCTTGTGTCCCACTATCTAACTTGTTTTGGGCAAGTCAGTTTTTTTGAGCCTACCTTTCCTCCTCTATGGTGTGTGGGTAATAATACCAGTCTGACTTACCTGAAAGTTGTGTGAATGAAAAGCATAATCTGTATGTCAACCCTGAAGATATATGTATGTCAGAAACTATTATAAAGAGATCATCATTAGTTTCCTTTCATCTCATGATGTAGAAACATTTAGATGTTGGGATCCTTCCACATACTTGTCTAAGAACATCTCTGGCCCTTCCTTCCTTCCTTCTTTCCTTCCTTCCTTCCTTCCTTCCTTCCTTCCTTCCTTCCTTCCTTCCTTCCTTCCTTCCTTCCTTCCTTCCTTCCTTCCTTCCTTCCTTCCTTCCTTCCTTCCTTCCTTCCCTCCTTCCTTTTAGATGGAGTCTCATTCTTGAAGCCCAGGTTGGAGTTCAATGGCACCATCTGGGCTCATTGCAAACTCTGCCTCCTGGGTTCAAGCAGTTCTCCTGCCTCAGTCTCCTGAGTATCTGGGATTACAGGCACCCGTCACCACGCCTGGCTAGTTTTAAAAATATTTTTAGTAGAGACAGGGTTTCACCATGTTGTCCAAGCTAGTCTCAAACTCCTGACCTCAGGTGATCTACCCGCCTTGGCCTCACTAAGTGCTGGGATTACAGGCATGGGCCACTGTGCCTGGCCTGGTTTTTCTATTTGTTTATTTTTGTGTTGGTTTTTCTATTTTTGGTGTTTCTGGATCATGGACTTTGAAAAACTTCTTGGCTTAGCAAATTAGTGTCCTTAGATTTCTGCTGTAGGCAATGAGCCAATTGGCCAGAAAATATCCAATTATGCCCTGCAGGTTCAAGGTGGATGGGGACTTCCACTGTTGTTTAGAGAAACCACTGAGTGGATAAAATCCCAAACAGCAAAATCAAATGGGGATTCTGTACACTCGGGAGTGTCAGCTCTGGACAAATTAGGTTGCACTTGATTATAAGAAGCCAGGCGTTATTAAAATAGAATATAAACATTGACAGAAATGGACTGCTTCTAATCCCCACTGCCATTGGCCAGGGAGGCCTCTCTTCAGGTTTTCTGAATAGAACAAAATAAGAAGCCCATGTTACCGCGGGAAGGGCACTGTGATTAGGAGTCTTTCATGAGCTTCCATGAACGTCTAGGGCTTGGAAACTTCGTTTTCAAAATAAGGCTGTTGGATTAGATGATTTTCCCAACCCCTAACCCTCTGTGTTAATGAATGGGACTGACTCTATATAATCATGTTCCTTGGACATTTCTGTGGAAACACTGAGCCATCATCAGGGAGGCCTTCATTCTGATGAAACAAAGCCAGTTGTGTCCATATGAGAACATTGGCCAGGGTGGGGAGATGGAGGCTGTGTTCAGGCCAGTCCACGCTGGGTCACCCATGTGGCCTGCTGCTTAGCAATTCCTAATCACCATCTTCCCTTCTCAGCCTCTTTTTTCGTGCTAAGAGGTATAAATGAAATGATGATGATAAAAGTTTGAGCTCTTTTCGTGGAATTCTTGTGATACAGATATGTGCTGCATGTTCATTATCTCGTTGGTCTTCACCATGATAACTGGGGGGTAAGAATTATCAGCAGTTCACAGGTTAAGGACTTGAGACTGACAGTTTGGCTTCCCTGTTTCAGGTGGCAAAGCCTATGGGGTATTCACCTACCTGCTGCATGAAGGCAACATGGAGGGACTATGGTGGATTATCTGCAAAGATGGCCAAAATTCTCTCATCCCTACAGGTATATACAAGGTACGAACACCTTTGACCAGTGGAATGTGATGAAAATGCTGCCCAGCCAATTCTAGACAGGGCCTTAAGAGGTCTAGATGATTCCACATTTGCTTTCTTGGGAGCTCTGAGTATCATGTAAGAACCACCAGTCTCCCCCACCTGCACCCTAAGCTCATTACCCACAAGGCTGTGCAAAATAATAAGCCATTGTTGTTAGGACACAAAGTTTGGTAGTGGTTTGTTATGTAGTCATGGATAAGTGAGGAAGGGATCTCAGCATCTTTTCTTCTCCGAACTAATGTTTAAAGTCAGGATGTAACATATTGTCTCCATGTGACTTTGTTGAACTAAATAAAGAATGCTAATACCAGATGCAGACACTGCCACTTCTGTTCTCTAAGACTAGGCATTGCTCTCTGATCAGAAGAGTCAATCCTGGTGAGTTTAATTTGAGCCTCAGAATCCTACTCAACACGAAGTTCCAGAGAGAAGAGATTAGCAATACCTTAGAGATGGTACTGGGTGTGGAATCCGTCCTCCCTTGACTAGGTGATCTCTAAGTTCCTTTCCAATTTTGACGTTTTCTGTTCTGATTTATCTTTTGGTATTGTGCAGGTGTCAGGAGAAAAGAATAATGCCAATGTGTCTTTTTAATTCCTTTATCATTAAGTCATACCCTTTCCCAACTCCCAATCCAGTTTTCTTACGGCAATACCTTGGTTTTTGCTTTGTGAAGATGCCAGAGTCAGTCAAAACTAAGCTCACTGTCCTTGCTAATATTCTACCCCAGAGGAGAACTAAAGCTCAGCTATTCACCCCTACAGAAAGCCTGAATTTTGTAAATGTTCTGCTTAGAATGAGGAAGAAAGATGAAGAATGAGGAGGATGAAGGGAAGAATGAGAGAGAGGTAAAGCCAACGAGCAGAGCAGACCTACATTTGCAGCATCTCCAAGTTTCTGCAACAGCTTTATGTTGTTGTTATGTTTTGTTTTAATAAAAGTAAATACCATTTTTTTCTTTACTGTTATATTCTTTTCATAAGAGCTCAGCTAAAGACAGATAATGCTGGAGTCAGCCTTTTCTAAGAATTAGTCTCTTCAAACTGGCCATAGAGATTTGGTAGAAGTCATGGGTTTTAATTGAATTTCTCCTAACGGTCTCCCAGGGATGGAAATATGACTGATACAGGCTGACTTTCCCTCTCCCCTTGGTGAAGCTGTATTGCCTCCCACAGAACAGACCGTTCTTTATGTTCTAACCGGGCTTTTCATAACTCCACTGGAGAGCTGTGCAAACCCTAGACTTGGCAAAGGCTTTTTTGTTTTCTGAAGCCAGACCAATTCTGGACCCAGTTCCTGCTTTCTAGGAAGAAATAGCACATGCATCTAGCCTCTTCCCTGATGAAAAAATACCTCACTCCTTTTTAGACAACTTCTCGTATTGATAATTTTATAGAAATATACTGTCTGAGTGAAAGTCAGCATTTCCATTACACAGCAGCCTGCTAGAGCTGCTTCCAAGGGGCAGAGAGTCCTGTTGGCTGTTTGTCTGAGGTGATCTTCCTCTCTTAATCTGTCAGTCTAGACCTTGACAATGTTCCCCAAATACCGGCTCAAGCCCTTCTTTCTCCCAATAACTTTTCCATGGTCTCTGGACCTCCTTAGTCTGCAGTGCCGCTCCTCCTGAGTTCCTGCACAACCTGCCTTCAACACCTAGTCTGTGTTGTAAGTATGAGTTTTCTTGTGGCTTCTTTTTCTCAAGGCAGGCTGGGTGTGGGGAGCTGTCTCTGCAGCATCTTTTGAATATAGATGCCATTTCTCACTTTTCTTTTCTCTGTACCCGCTGTAGTCCATTACAAATACTGGGCAATTGATAAATTCATGCTAAAAAGGATGACGATCAAGGTAGGGACAAGCTGCGTAGATGAGGGAAGAGGTGCCACCCACACTGGGCACCACAGTCACTTTCCCGCTGTGGATCTAGGTTTCCATCTTGTTTTTTTTTTTTTTCCTTGTACTTATTTATTTATTGGTCAGATGACTTGATCTTTTTGGGCTGCATGACTCTGTCCTCTCATAGGGTTCAGCCTTGGAAACAGGATGATGTCATTAGAGTCCATCAGCCCACAGCCCTCCTTGGGTGGCGCTCTTTTTGGGGGGCTCTGCTCTCATGTGCTGCCTGTGCTGTGGACACATGTACACTGCCCACTTGCACAGATAGTGTGTCTTTCTGCAACCTCCCTGTTTACATGCTTCCCCAAGACTGGATTCTGGGGCAGGGATGAGCCACGCCCCCCAACTGGCTCTGACCTCCCCTGCGCCAGCTCTGCATGCCAGAGAGTCACGGTTCTGCTGCCAGATGTTTCTCTTCCTTTCTTTAGGTTGCTGCATGGCATACTAAAAATTATGGCTATAGGATACGTGCAACTGTTCAGTGACAAAGACCTGTGCAGCATCGACAGTACCGCCTAATGAAGTATCACATACCATAACTAAGTATCACAACCAGTTTACAGACCAGAAAACTGAGACACAGGAAGGGTTGGTGACTTGAGCAAGGTGCATCAGCTGGTAAGTGCAGAGCTGCAAATTTGCCTGGCTCCCAAGCTCACATGGTTGCTAAGACATATGTCAAGTCTTTTCCCATTGCATTTTTAAACCCCTGGGAAACATAAGACACTATCTCAGATCTGGGTCGGAGAAAGGCGTGGAAGTTCAAGATGTGTACTCGGCTCTTCCAAAAACAACCCGAGAGCTCGATTCTCTTCTTTCCCCATGCAGCTGCTTCCCAGCACAACTGTCCATCTGTGTTCTATTGTTACATGTTTATTTCTTCCTTGTGAGCTTCTACAGTTCCTGCCTTTTATGGGATGTTCTTACTCTGGAAATACAGAATGGATTTACAGGGCTGGCAGAAGTGTGCTGTTGGTCATTTTCCCAGTGTTGTCATTATGAGGTGCATGGGACCAGCCAACAATTGGATTTTATGATCAATTACTACCAGGATGAATTGCTAATAGACATGTCATTAGAAACCAAAGGGAGATATTTCATAACAACTGTTTCTTGTCTTTGCTTTTCTCCTTTTTTGAACTTGACATAGGCCACCTAAGAGTTGGCTTAGGCCAACGTGCTTAGGGGGTCTGTTGTGTACAAAGTGCTTTCTCTGGAGTCTCCCTCTAAGGGTCAGGAGTCAGCAGTGACCACTGGAGGATGCTAGACACTGGATGGTAGATCATGTATACTGCATCTCACCACTGCAGGCACAACACGGGCTTAACAGATACAGTTGGTTCAAATTCTGCATCTACTCTTTACAGATTTTGTGGTGCTAGGCAAGTCTCCTACTTTTCTAAATTCTCAGTTTTCACATCTCTACAATGGAAACAACACTACTAATCTCAAACATTTTGTTGAGAAGATTAAACCAGACAGCATGGTTTCTGCGAGGCAGAAACCAAAGAAAGAACGCCTGGTGTCTGCTGCTCAAAGAGATCAAAATGGGGGTGTAGCAAGCCCCTGCTTCACACAGTGAGAGGGAGCACAGCAATCCCCAGAGCACGTTGTGGTCAGCCAGCAGTGGGCAGGTGAAAAGCAGGAAAGGGGAACAGGAGTTCACGTGTTAGCAGCCAGCATTTGGGAAGCCTGGCTGGAAGAGATGGAGTCCCAGAGAGGGGATGGCCATTTAGGAATAGGAGCCTGAGATGAAGCAAAGGGGGATCAGCTTTTTCAACAACAAGAGTCCTGATGAGATGAGGGGCTTAGTCATGGAATAGGCGGAGCTGCCCAGACGGCTGCCTAGAAAACTCTCTCAACACCTAGGCACATGGCCTATCCCAAAGACTGTAGATTCTCTCTCATTGTTGGGGAAATTCCTTTTGCTGTCCTTGCAGGTGGATGCCAATGAAAGCAGCTGTATTAGTTCGTTCTCACACTGCTAATAAAGACATACTTGAGACTGGGTAATTTATAAATGAAAAAGGTTTGATTGACTCACAGTTCAGCATGGCTGGGGAGGTCTCAGGAAACTTACGGTTATGGTGGACTGCTGGACATGGTGGACATGGTGCACATGGCAGCTGGGAGAAGAAGAATGAGAGCTGAGCAAAGCGGGAAACCCCTTATAAAACCATCATATCTTGTGAGAACTTATCACAAGAACAGGACAGTGGAAACCGCCCCCATGATTCAATTATCTCCACCTGGTCCCTCCTGCCATGTGTGGGGATTGTAGGAACTACAATTCAAGATGAGATCTGGGTGGGAACACAGACAAACCATATCAGCATCCATCTATTGAGAACTTGGTCTAGCCAGACAGGAGGCTGAGCATTCTGCTTGTGTTTCTGTTTTCTGGAATTAACAATCCAGGGGAACCATTATATTGCTGCCTCATTTTGTGGATGAAAAAAACTAAGGTTCAGAGAGGCTACATAAATTACTCAGGCTCCATGAAGGTCAGATCCACACACCCATCCTGGGGACCATTCCATGGCACAAACCCTCGCTGGTGTCCCTGCAGCTAACTCAGGAAACATCGTCGTTCTGGGTTCTAGAGGAAATGTGCTGGAGAGGGTGCCACCCTCCCTCCCCCAGTACCTGAAATGACAGTTCCTATAGCTTCTTCTTCCTTGTTCTTCAGTAAAAACCCCTCCAGAGATGTTAACGTAGGGGCTGAGAGTGAGTCAGACACATCCTACCACAGTCCCCCTTGACCTTGACAGCTCTGTCTCTTTTCCCTGCCTCCTATTGGATCAGGTGAGAGTTCAGTTGTTCTTGTTGTGTTTGAACAAACTATTTTTAGAGAAGTCTTAGGTTCACAGCGTCATTGAGTGGAAAGTATAGGGAGTTCCCACAGGCCCATTGTTCCCAAACACGCACAGCCTCCCTTATTATCAAAGTCCCCCACTACAGTGGTACATTTGTTGCAACTGATGAGCCTACGCTGACACATCACCAAAAATCCCTAGTTTACATGAGGATTCACTCTTAGTGTTCTATATTCTGTGAATTTGGACAAATGTATAGTGATGTATATCCATCATTATAGTGTCATACAGAGTAGTTTCACTGCCCTGAAAATGCTTTTGCTCTGCCTATTTATTTTTTCTCCCCCAAACCCTGGGCAACCAATCACATTTTTATTATCTCCATAGTTGTGCCTTTTCTACAATATCATACAATTGGGATCAGTCAGTATGTAGCCTTTTCAGAATGGCATCTTTACTGAGTAATATGCATTTAAGTTTCCTCTGTGTCTTTTCATGGCTTGATAGCTCGATTTTTTTTTTCTTTACTGCTGAACAGTATTCCTTTTTCTGGATATGCCCTAAATTATTTGTTTATTTATCTACCGAAAGACATTTTGGTTGCTTCTAAGTTTTGGCTATCATGAATAAATCTGCTGTAAACATCTGTGTTTAGGTTACTAAGTGGACATAAATTTTCAACTCTTATGTGTAAATAGCAAAGTGCGTGATTGCTTTGCTGGATCATACGGGAAGAGTACATTTAGTTTTGTCAGGAACTGCTGAACTGGCTTTCAAAATGGCTGTACTTTTTGCATTTCCACCAGCAATAAATGAAAGTTCCTGTTGCTCCACATCTTCACCAGAATCTGGTGGTGTTAGTGTTTTGTGTACTCATAGTGTAGTGCATAGTGGTATCCCGCTGTGGTTTTAATTTGCATCTTCCTGATGACATATGATGTTGAGCAACTTTTTGTATACACACTTTCCATCTGTTGTATTTTCCTTGGTAAGATGTCTCAAGGTCTTTTCAGTTTGTTCATGTTTTATTGTTTAGTTTTAAGAGTTTTTTGTATGTTTTGGATAACAGCTTTTTGTAAGACATGGCTTGTGCAAATGTTTTTTCTGTCTTTGGTTTGTCTTTTCATGGTCTTGACAGTGCCTTTTATGAACATTTTTAATTTAAATAAAATTCAGCTTATTGGCCAGGCCCAGTGGCTCACACCTGTAATCCTAGCACTTTGGGAGGCTGAGGCAGGTGGATCACCTGAGACCAGGTGCTCAGGTTAACATGGTGAAACCCTGTCTCTATAAAAAATACAAAAAAATAGCCAGGCGTGGTGGTGGGCACCTGTAGTCCCAGCTACTCTGGAGGCTACAGCAGGAGAATCGCTTGAACCCAGGAGGTGTAGACTGTAGTAAGCCGAGATCGTGCCACTGCACTTTAGCCTGGGCTGCAGAGTAAAACTCTGTCAAAAAAAAAAAAAAAAAAAAAAGTTCAGCTTATAAATTATTTCTTTCATGAATTATGCCTTTGGTGTTGTATTTAAAAATTTACTGCCATACCTAAAGTTAGCTAAGTTTTCTCCTACGTTATCTTTTAGGACTTTTATATTTTTGTGCTTTACATCTAGGTTTATGGTCCATTCTGAGTCAGTTTTCTAGAAGAGTATCAGGTCTGTGTCTAGATTCAGTTTTGGCTTTAGGATGTCCAATTGTTCCAGTACTGTTTTTTGAAAATACTGTCTTTGCACCATTGTTTTGCCTTTGCTCCTCTGTCAAAGATTAGTTGACTATATTTATATTAGTCTATTTCTTGGTTGTGTATTCTGTTCAGTTGATCTATTTGTCTTTTTTCCACCAATGCTACACTATTTTGATTGTTGATTGTAGCTTTAGTCTTGAAGTTGATAGTGGCAGTTCTCAGATTTTGCATTTCGAGGTAGCTATTCTGGGTCTTTTTTCTCTCCACATAAACTTTAGAATCATTTTGCCAATATCAAAAAATATGTCGATATTACTGGGATTTTGAATGGGATATTATTGAATCTATAGATCAAGTTGGAAAGAAATTAAAGCTTGAACATATCAAATCTTTCTATTCCTGAACTTGGAATATCTCTTTGTTAATTTAATTCTTTAATTTATTTGGTTTGAGTTTTAGTTTTTTCATATAAATTGTTATAGACGGAATGTTTGTGCCACTCCTCCCCTCAAAATTTATGTGTTGAAAGATCCCCACTATGATGGTGTTGGGAGGTGAATCATTCAGCAGGCGATTGGGTCATGAGGGCAAAGCCCTCAAAAATAGGACTAAGGTCTTCATAAAAGAAACTCTTTAAGAGCTCTCTTTCTCTTTCCATCATGTGGGAATACAGAAAGAAGCAGGCACTCATGAGATGGCAAATCTGCCAGCATTTTGATCTCGGACTTCACAGCCTCCAAAATTATGAGAAATAATTTGTTGTCGTTTATAAGCCACCTATTTTATGGTATTCTGTTATAGCAGCCTAAACTGCCTAAGATATAGATATTGTACATGTTTTCTTAGGTTTATACCTAAGCATTTTATGTTTCACTTATTCATCATTGGTATATAGGAGAGTTATTGACTTTTGTATATTAACCTTGCATCCTGCAACCTTGCTATAATTGCTTACTAGTTCCAGGAATTGCTTTGTTTAATCTTTCAGATTTTCTACAAAGACAATCATGTAATCTGCAAACAAAGACCGTTTCATTTCTTCCTTCCAAATATGTATATCTTTTTCTTTTCTTTTCTTACCTTATTGAATCAGTTAGGACTTCCAAAACAGTGTTGGAAAGCAGTGGAGAAGAAATATCCTTGCCTTCTTCCTGATTTTCGTGGAGAAGCTTCTTGGTTTTCACCATTAAGTATGATGTTAGGTGTAGGTTTTTTTGTAGATGTTAGAATTCAGTTTGTACCTCTTCCATGCTTGCTCCCTCTTATCAATCTTGTTCCTTTTTAGAAATGTATCTAAGTTTTTCTACTGTTCTAGTCCTCCTCTAGCATTTCATCCACCTGGGCTCGCTCCCAGGTTTTCCCTATGTCATTAGTACAATGTAGCTTCAGTGTTCACCAAATGGAGCTATTTAGCACTCAAGCCTTGCTGGCTCTGCTGTCACTGAATTGATGAGCCTGAGTTCTGTTCTGAGCCACACTGTGAAGGATGAGACTGTGTTCCATCCAGCCCATGCACAGTGTACTTACTGGTGATGTACATTTTTTAAAAATGGTAATCCATTGTGGATAAATGGGTCCTCACTGCTTACCAGAATATTTAATTAAACCAATCACCCCCTTCCCAATCTATGGGAGATGAATGGAAGGTTTCTGTGCAGTGAAATCAAGTTCTCATTTATATGACAATCTGTCCCTGTGATAGAGTGCCCTGTGAAGTCTATACAACTTTGGTGTCGCTGCTTGTTTTTTTTCAAAGTACCATGAGCAGAAGCCTACGGGAGGAAAAAGTAAGCGGTAAAACCCTTCTGTTCTGTTTGGTTTTCCTGTGTGTTAATCACAGAAAAGAAAAATTATTCTTAGGATCTGCATGGGTACCTAGAGAATTGGAGATTATAAAAAAGTTGAAAATAATTTTTTCAGCTTTTTCACAGCTGAGGCTAATATTCCACAGATTGTATCTACTGACATAAATTTACCAACTATACCTACCTTGACTTTAGAGATGTTGGGAACTCTTGGCTGTCTGGAAAAACCTTAAACCAGAGTTGTATCTACTGGATCTCAGTTCTTGAGCACTCTTTTCTTGAGTTTATTTTCTCAATAGTTTTCTTTTCCTTTTCGTTTTATTTATCTCTTTGTTTATTTATTTTTTGGGGGGTAGGCAGTCTCACTCTGTTGCTCAGGCTGGAGGGCAAGTGGCACGATCTCGGCTCACTGCAACCTCCTCCTCCTGGGTTTAAGCAATTCTCCTGCCTCAGCCTCCAGAGTAGCTGGGACTACAGGCGTGTGACACCACACCTGGTTAGTTGTTTTGTATTTTTGGTAAATGTAGACACAGGGTTTCACCATGTTGGCCAAGCTGGTCTAGAACTCCTGACCTCAGATGATGCACCTGCCTCAGCCTCCCAAAGAGCTGGGATTACAGGTGTGAGCCACCACACCCTGCCTTCTTTTTGTTTTAATTCATCATATATAGAGAGTCTATTTCTAAGGATATCTTCTTGCTGCATTAAAGTTTACAAGATGTTGCCATGGTTGCTTTCTCTCCCTTTCTCTCTCTCTCTCTCTTTCTCACACACACACACACACACGCGTGCACACACACACACATGGGGTAGTGTAAAAATAATCTCTTAATCATATGGGTGCTTTTTCTGATATGATGAATGAATTAACCATGTTTTGTATTTCAATCATCCCCAAGAGTACTCAGCTCTTGGGGGCTCTGTGGCCCCAGAATTGGTTTGGTTAATAGCCCAACAATTTTCTTGAATAGCTCCATGAAAAAGCCCTGGAAAAGGTCAAAAATTTTTTCCCTATTAACACTTCAAAAAAGCCAATTAATTGACTCAAAGTGCCTCAGGGAGGAGAATCTTGTTCTCAATTATAACAAGCTCTGTTTTGAATAGAAATTTAAATCCTCTTTCTATAGAAGCTTGAAGGTGAGGTAGCTCTCACAGATTCTTTTTTTCACAAGGCTGAAAATATAGATGAACTCAATGAGATTCATCTGTGCAGGCCAGAGTCTGGTGGCTCACAGAGAGGGCCACGGGAGACTGAGCCAGGGACTTGTGAGAAAGAAAGTGGGAGAAGGGAAGAGAGAAAGTGAGAAGGGAGGAAGAGAAAAGAGAGAGAGAAACCAACCACCATCTGACAGTCAACCTTCTCCCAGCACCTTGCATACTATGATCTGCTTAACCATAAGCTGATCCCTGTGACACAAAGATTTAAGGCCCTTTGAAATGCATTCAGTGAACAGGAGAGGAGGATGTCTCTCGCATGTTATTGTACATCTTCCTGTTGGCAAGAGTGACCAGGCAACTCATTTGTGGCTTTATCTGCTTTTGTGCACCCAATAAATAGTATCCTACTTGAGACAACAAAAAACATTGATGAATCCCTACTTAATAAGGCCAGCTACTTGGGGAGAGGAGAAAAAGCCTAGCATTTAGCATTTATTTTTTCAAAAGGAGATTTTGCTTTCTCTTCTCATTGTTTTTGTGTTGAAAAACAGAGAAAAGCCACACAGCGAGTGCCCCACCCCCACTCCTTTCGTTCTGGGCTTTTGTGTTTGGGGATTGGTTGGGGAGAGACTTAAAGTGAGAAGATCACAGCTTGTCTTGGGGCAGGGAGGGGGTGCTGGAGGTTGGCGTTAACCCCGTGAATGCCAGACAACTGACGGTTAAGCTCAAGACAGGGATCCTTTCTTTAGGATAGAGCTAACGTAGAGAGAGAGTTGTGAAGAGAACCCACATGTTCTGTCCACAGTAATTTTTAAAAGTAAAAATAGTGGCATTTCTGTTTCTAAAGTCAATATTTTATGACTATATAAAACTCAGGGAAGAAAACAGAAACAAATTACGTAACAGAAAAAAAAAAAAAAACAATTCCAGTATCAATGGCAAGTGTTAATTATGGTTGTTAGTGTAATTATCATGGATTATTTTTGGTAATATAACTTAGTGAACACTGTGCTAGGTGCTTTACCTAGTTAACCTACACTTCCTAAAACTGCCTTAGAATGTAGGTATTATTTTCTCCATTTGACTGATGAAAAAATATTTTATATATGTAATCCTAATTTCCTTTTTGTGTGACTACTTAAGTACTTAGGTTATGTTTATGTGATCTTATTTTTATTCCACTTAACAAAGTGAGAAACTCCATATTTTCTCACACTACGTTTTTAAATGACTGCATAATCCGATATGTTATATGGTCATTTACATCTAAATGATGCCCTACCTGAGATGAATCTCATGCTTTATGTAGCCATTTCTTTGTGTTTAGATGTTTATGTAATGCAAAAGTTTTCTTTTGTAAATGAGATGGTATTTTGGATCTCTTTTGTGCATTGCTAATTATTCCTTTAAGCCAGGTTTCCAGAAGTTCCCCAGTCGTTGAGTGTTTCTGAGACTCTTGATGCATATGCCAAGTAGTTATGGAGAAAGACATAGCAGCTTACCTCTGTAGGCATCCTTGTGTGAAAAGAAGACCCAGGCACTCTCACCACCTTGAACAGAAGCCTTTTGCTAAGGTGGTAGCTACATGTCCAAGCCTATTACATGGCATGCATTTTGCCTTCTGCAGCCCACTAAAGGTACATAAATACCATTAGCCAATTTGAAAAAAACAAAAACAAAAACATTGATGTCTAACTAGTTATTATTTCCTAGCAAGTGTTCTGCAAGTTGGGTATGTTGTTTCTGTAGTTTCACATTTTTTAAGTATTGTAATTTTTTTTTAAAAAAATTATATCCTTTAAGGTGAGCAGTAAATGTGTTTGCTATTTCCCCAAAAGGAAATTGAGGTATACACAATGCTTATTTGGTTTACTCAGTATCATCCTAAATGTATGCACTGATGTTTAGGAGTTTGCAGTTCACCTGCAAACCTCAGCGATCCAAGCTCCCCTGGATGACCATCACTGACCTAGAAAAGAACAATGGCAGGTACATTTCCAAAATTATCTTCCTTGTTAAACAATCCACGCACAAACATGATGCTTCCGCAGGTCTGGAGTGATCTAGAAATCATGGGTGGAGTGAAAATATGCTTGTCCATGTTGGTAACATCAGGAAGCTTTTGGGAAGCCATGGTGGATCTTGGGAAGCCACTAAGGGGCTCTTTTCTATAGAATACAGCTTCCAGAAGAAGGAGTTGATATTTTTGTAAATAGGGTCTTAGAAGGCAAATGAAGGGAAAGACAAGGAAAACGGGCTTCCTCAGTAGCAGCTAGGTTGTCAGAAAAGATACCTTATGGCCGGTGTTTTAGTCTGACCTGGTTTGTATGCCTCACAAAACATCTGGGTATGTTGTTTTCTAGGACCCGTTTTGCTAATCCGGGACTGTTCTCCAGTACTAACTCTAAATAATCCCTTCTGTTAGAGTCCACTTTCTGGAACTTGTTGTGAGTATTGTGAATTGTTCTCCAACCTCTATTCTAGTTGTCTCATTTCCACTGAGACTAGTGCGGCAGCAAAAGCACTTGCTTGAGATTCTGTGTTCCAGTTTCAACTTTAGCAACTCACTTTTCCTTTTGGCCTCAGTTTTCAATGTTTCCCAAACTTGGTCAGTTGTGTGAGTTGGTTGTTAAAAGTTCCAGGTACCCTTCCTTGTTCTCAAGGCCTGTTTTCCAGGAAAATCTGAGTCATGATGCTGGGGAGGACACTTAAGTACATCAGTCAATCAGATGATTATTAAATTTAGGAAATAGGAGATCAACTAGATTAACTGGATTAAAATGCAGAATCCCAGGCCCAGTCCAGACCTACTGAACCCACATCTGCTCTTTAACAAGAGCCCCATGTGATGTGTAGACAGAAAACTTTGTGAAGCACAGGGCTAGACCATCTCTAAGGTCATCTGCAGGTGAGAAACACAGCAATTCTGAGGTTTCCTTCAATTTTCTAATGTTATTTCCAGCTCTTTCTCCTCTCTTCATTCCTTGATATGCTAAGGAAAACTTTCTCTGTGATAGGCAGAGTAGGTGTCTTGTTCTGTGAATTTCTAATGTCTCTGCAAGGGCTTCATATGTTGAAAGAAGTTGGAACTGAGGGGGTTAAATGCGAAACACATTACCATAGGACAGCTGCCACGGCATCACATTCTAAAATCTGATAAATGAAAAATGGGCATGGTATCAAATTTAATCACATTTGTATTCAGATGTTGTTGAGAGCAGACACTGATTTATGAACTAGCAACAGACACCAGATTTCCTGCCTATGTTATATACATATGAATGGGTGGACGGATGGATAGATAAACAGACAGTGAAATTATGTTGCAAATTACATGGCACCAGACCTGTTTATAACCTAGATCTCATCAAACCAATATTAAAAACTACTACAGATATATATTTTTTTCCTGGGCAGTAGCTGGTTGTCTTACTTTTACCCTGAAAAACAGACTTCTTTCAAAGGATTCTCTTTCTTAATTTGTGCAGCATTGAAAATGCTTCCGCTTTGCTCAGTAGATAGGATTATCATATTTGTATACAGAAAAATGTTCTTTATGGGATGGAAAAGGATAAAGGGATGTTCAAATCATTGCTGCATTCTGTTGCACACCCTCCCACTCCCCCACAACTCCGTTATAATATCAACAGTGCAAGGGGCCGCTATACATATCAGGCACTCCACACCAAGATCTAGGCTTTTAGAGGAGCTGTGAGGGGCTGAGGTGGAAGAGAAGAACATTAACACGGATTAATAATAAAAAAGATAAGCAACTTTACTCTCAGTTAAGCAAAGCAGGGAGACCTAGGTTCAGCATTTCTTGATATTTACAGTTTTGAAGGCAAATCACTTGGCTGATGAGGCTCTCTATTTTGGGACAGATATTGCTTAATATCACTGGAGACATCTAGCCATCTTTGCATCTTTACCACGCCTTTTTCTTGTAGAGACTTCTTGTATTTGGCAAATTTAATCAAATTTTATTTATCTTTCAAAGTCACATAGGTACATTCACTCAATTTCAACCAATATTTCTCAAGACTGTGTTATGCTGTTCACAAGAGACACAGAAATAGATGAACCATGATTTCTCTTCTTTTTTTTCCTTTAACAAAAAAAAAGAAGAAGAAGCTTTATCTGTGGACAAGTCAGATAGACATAGATGATTTCAGTATAATTAGGAGGAATCCCTGAGCTCAGCCCACGGAGCTGGACTAGCTCAGAGGAGGAGTACCTGATTCACACTGGGAAGGTGTCGGCACAGGGTTCCTGGAAGGGGAAACACTGAATGGAATTCTGAAGGATGCGATACCTCTTACGTGTCTTTTAAGATACAGGATGGTGGGTGTTCTTAACGGAGAAATAGGAGAAAAGGGCTTCCTGGTGTGAGAAACCATGGAGATTAGAAAGAGTGTGATAATCAGAGGACAGTTCACAGCTGTGGTATGACTGGGATAAAACCATCCATCCTCCAGATGCCAAGAGGCAGGCACAACAGTCATTGTCCGGTAGCCTTCATTGCTTGGGGAAAAGACCACAATGGTCATCACCTGAACAAATGGACTGGGGAGACGTGGAAGTAAAAGAAAGGGAATGATGAAGAAGAAATATCAGAGACCCACTAGCAATGGAACCTCAATTGGTACAGTGGATTTCAGAAGAAAGACCCAGATTTGAGTATTTTCAGCTCTAGGTGCTGAAGATGTTCATGATCAAATAGACATGGTAGTTGAGGGAAAGAGGGTTTTGGGAAGCCCTTCTCCTTGGAATTCTAGGTAAGTGATGATGCTATTTACTAAGAGAAGACATGCAGAAGAAGGAGCTTGTATTGTCTTTATTTTGATTTTATTTTGGTGGAATCGAGAAGACAATGTTTTATTACTGTGGAGGTGGAAATAATGTCAACTTAAACCTCCCCTCCCCTAGGGAGCTCTTCCTAACAATCTGGGCTGGAAAGAGTGTGCTCCTTTAGGAAACAGAGCATGTGGTCCTTTAGGAAACAGAGCTTGTATTACCCATTGAGAATCCATTATTACTTTGAATTTTTAGTTTTGTTTTCATGTGTTGCTTTATCTTCTTAATTAAATTATCTCTTCCAGGGAGAGGACGTCTTATTCTTGTTGGATCATGCACAGTGCCTGAAGCATTCTGTTGAGTGTAGAAAGTATTGGTGAATGTTTGTTAACTGATTTGTTGAATTTTTTTTTTCACCGAACACATTCCCAAGAAACAGCCAAACCCAGAGTTAGGAAACCATCTGGCAAGAACTGTTCACGAGAATGCTTCTTAGCCTCCACATCTTAAAGGTCTTAAAATAGCTAACATTTACCGTACATTTTACTATATGCCAGGTATTATGCTAAGCCCATTATATATGTTACCTCATGTAATTAATCTTCAAAACAATCTCGTGTCATAAACGCTACAAATACTTTGATTTTAAAACTGAGGAAAATGAGATTCAGGGAGATTGTCATTTTATTTGCAGTCAGTAAGTTGCAGATGTAAGATTCAAAACCAGACTTCACATCTACCGACTTCAATGACCCTGAAATTTGTTCACAGAGAACATTTAACATAACTGTCTTCATCATCTCCTTCTCTACCATTAAAATCTGTGGGTAAGTCTCTTGCTTTTCCAATCTTCATTGCTTTTCTAGTCTTTGAAATATTATACAAAGTCAAGAAATGCAAGAGACTTACTCATAGCTATCCGTCCAGAGCTAGAGTCAGAATTAGCATCTAGATCTTGAGATAGGGAACTTCTTACTCTACCGTGTTGGTTTTAAGACAAATCTGTCGAGGCAAACTTTTTGCTGGGCACTGCAGAAAGAAAGAAACCGAGGGTCTGCTATTTGTCTCCAGAGGCCTTACAAACTGGTAGAAGATGCATAACAGAAGAGCTTATGAAGTTAAAGATGACAGCATAGCAGCCCTGGTGAGATCCTTTTAGACATAACATGGTAGGAAGGACTGTTTGACAAAGTGAATGGCTGTCTTTCAGAAAATACAGGGAGGTGTGATGTACCCATCATCACAAGCAGATGGAATCCTTAGAGAGTCGGATTTCATCTATATATCACCTATTATATGTAGTTATTGATGGATAAATACTTCAACAACTAAAGGCACAAAGAGAGCAGGTGGGCATAGGAGTTGGTCAACATCTCACTGCTATTGTTTTTTCAAGCTGAAGCTAGAGAAGAAGATGCCTAAGATCCAGGAGGAAATGATCATAGTGAGTAAGAGGGTGCAAATTTGGAAGGTTGGACTTGATGACCTCTCCAGCGTTAAGTGTGAATGATTCTTTCCAGGGATTTGGCTTGTTGCCAGAGACCTTGGCCACCTACTATTTTGTTGCTTTGCTGATTAGCAAATTTTCTCGGAAACATTTCTCACATTCATGAGCCCCCTTCCTGGGGTAGGTGGACCCAGAAAATGTTTTCTCCCATTTTAGTTGGCCATGTGTTTGAAACTCAGATGGACCTAAGTCTTTCAGCATCATTGTCACTACTGTGTGTCTATCCATAAAAAGAAGGTGTAGGCTCACGCCTGTAATCCCAGAACTTTGGGAGGCCGAGGTGGGTGGATCACGAGGTCAGGAGTTCGAGACCAGCCTGGCCAACATGGCGAAATCCCGTATCTACTAAAAATATAAAAATTAGCCAGGAGTAGTGGTGCACGCCTGTAATCCCAGCTACTCGGGAGGCTGAGGCAGGAGAATCACTTGAACCCGGGATGCAGACGTTGCAGTGAGCCGAGATCACTGCACTCTAGTCTGGGTGACAGAGCAAGACTCCATCTCAAAAAAGAAAAAAAAAAGAAGGCGTAAGGCTCTCTGTAGTATCATGAAATTAGCCATTTGGGATTGCAAAAAGTTTCCTCTTTCAATTGGAGAGAAATAGTTTAGATTAGATGGTGGAGCCCCTACCACATCTCCCCAAATTTAAATTATAACATGAACAGTAATTTAGGTTTGATTTTAATATTTTGTCATTCTTAAACCGAATAAAAGCCACATCTTTCTAAAGACCCTCCTAATTTTTATTATGGACAGTTCACAAAGACATTATTGGTGATTCCATGTTGAGTCATGAAAAATCAACCTTGAGCCAAGCAGAGTGGAGAGTCATACTGGCCATTCCTGGGACCATCAAAAATGACAGGACTCACACAAAAGGCAAAACCTTTAAGAGGTGTTTTAAACATCATATGGGCCAAAGAGAAGCTGGATTTCCTACTGGAGTCAGCTGTAACACACGTGTGACGAAATTGGGCTGTGAGGACAAGGCAGTGAGCAGAGAGGACAGCAATCCTTATGGGATCAAGCTCTAAGGTGAGGTTGCAGGATCTGAAGGCCAGCTCCCCTGCTTAATCACTATGTGGCTTTCGGCAAGTCATTTCACTTCTGAATGATTCATATTGGAAGTAAAATATATGACTGGTTAAAATAGTTTCTAACTTTATTATGGGGATTAAATGGACCAATATACTCAAAGCTTTTCAGAAAGAGTCTGGTGCAAAGTAAGCACTTAGAAAAATGTTAGCTTTTATTATAATAGAAACTATTAATATAATAATTATTCCTGGGTGTAAAATTAGGGAAAATCATTAGAATAGAAAGGCAGAAAGAAACAAGAATCAGAAGAGGAACAAGAGAGATTTCAAGGAAGGGGAAAGGATGTTTGGGAGATACTACTTTTTCCCTAGATTGGTATCCAAGCTAGATTTTAAAATCTTGAGATAGGGCCTTGTCTTTTATGATGGGCAGGATTTCTTTGCTCTCAGCATTGATAAAATGAGGCATGATCAGTGGCTGGTTGAATGATGTATAGCTCCAGCTGAAATCAAGATCATTGTGTGCTGACCTCTGAACTTGGTAAGATTGCAATGATTACTCTTATTCCACGCAGAGGCTCCTTAGTGTCAAGCCATGGTTGTCCCTGTTTTGATGAGTATTCACCACCTGGTTGTGTGTGACCTGGCTTCTGGTTATAACCATACCAGCCTGCTTGACTTCCTATAGCATATTGCCATCAGACACTGCTCTCCCATATTCTGCAACATGAGAGAAGTTTTCACAATTGGGGCATGAGGGGCAGTGCTAGTGGCTACAACATTTTATCTCAAATCAGGGGTTCTGCGAACTGCCCCTGGTTAATTTACTCCAGAGTCTAATGTAAGAAGGTATCTGAGTAGCACACAATTGCATATATAATTGCTTTCCAGCATTCTTTTATAATTTTCCTCAATATCATCCAGGTATCCTAGATACATTTGGAGAATTCACCTGAGCTACAGGATGTGGTAGGATTTGGTGAGCAGGTGGTGATTCTTACAGAACCCCTCACACGTTCATGCACAGAACTTCCCCAGCACACTCCCAGGTAGGACCACCTCCCTCTTCATTGTGCAAAGATTCACCACTGGTTCCAGCCTTCTCTGTGCACTTTGAAGATATGCATCAAGTTTTATTCATCTCTGATTTTCTAGCCTCTGCAGACTACCTGGTGTGCAAGAGGCTTCGTAAGTAATAAACATTAAAGCAACATTAAAGGAAGAGGGTTAACCAGACTACAGATTTGAGACCTCCATCTCACAGGGCCAACAGTCATGTTGATGTTTTCATGCTTTCTTGGATATAAAAGTCACATTACACTTTGCCTCTCAGTGACCGTGTACAAAGGTTCATTTATAATTAATGGACTAAGTCTTTAATAAAGCAAACCAAATGTCATCTTTCCTTTTTTCTGCCATATGAAGTCATTATTTCCACTGGATGAAAGCACTTTTGACCTATAAAGATAAAAAAAGTGAGATGTTAGGTGACTTCAGTGTATAAAAATACTGTTTCTTGTTACCAATAATATATACTCAACCATCGTCTTCATCTTTATCATGGTCTCTGGGGGCAAACTGAATCTGAGTTAGCAGGGTTTAATGAAAGTTGTTCTGAACATCTGGGTCATTGTAGAGACACATATTGAAAATTGAGACACTTCATATGGCAACAGATATTCTAGAAGAAACCTATTTTCTCTCATTCATTTATGAGTCCAAGGAGAGGAACAGTTCTTTGTTCGTCTCTCCATCCATGATATCATGGTCCATGCCTGAACCTCACCTAATGCCTACTGTATGTTTTACCAATGTTGAAGGAGTACCAAGAAGCATTAACATCATGAGTCCCAAAACTCATATAATGCCCCCATCTGGCCTCTTTTTTTTTTTTTTTTGAGTCCTGGGCTCCTTGGCCACTAGCTACAATATACTCTTCTCCAAGTCACTCCCCTTTGGAAGTCGTTGTTATTTCTAACAGTGGAGACTTTCACTAGATGGGAGTTGAGGTCCTCTCAGCTTCATCTATAATGCTATGAATGCTATGAGTCTATCTGGACTGGTATATTAGGAATTTTGTGGTCTTCTGGGCAATGCACTTAATAGAGTTACTGTTAGACAAAAATTTCCCAATATGGTAAAATTTGATGGTCACGAAGATTTGAATACTGCTACGTATTTTCTTAAAGGAAGGTAGAAATAAAACCTACTTCTGAATCTATTGAAAAACTTAAAGTTCCTTGAACTATTTTGTTGTGCAAAAGCTTATCTATAAGTTCTAAGGAAGAAAGAAATTCAATTGAAATAAGACTTGTGTTTGGGGGAAAAAAGGAAAATTTTATTTTTGTTCTTCTTCTGAACTTATACTAGAGATAACACAGGTGCAAAGAATGTTTTGTAGAATAAGAGACTCCTTGAGCTTACAGGATCTTTGAATATAACTCTCAACATTTTTTACTGTCTTGAGCTTTTTGAAGTGGATGAAGCCAAAATCCTTACTATGCATACATATCTCCCAGAACATTTTTTTCAGGATGTTAGGATCTTCCTGGACCTCTCAAATTAGTGATATTAATACTTATAGTCAAGATCCTGCATCTAGCTTTGCCAGTGACTGTAGTCACAGACAAATTACTTTCTCTGTTTGGTTTTTTTCATTTATAAAGCAAAATTATTGTATGAGATGATTCATTCACCCTCTCTAGGTAAAGTTTTCCATTTTTCTATTATTTAAGCTGAATATGCCGTGATTAGAGAATTCCCCTGCAGGATAATTGAACAAGAGAGCACAGAAAGCACATTGATGCTTCCCTACCATGCCCACCTCAACCGACTCTCCATTTCACTCAGTTACATTGCAGTTTATCATGGCTCAGTAACATGAGGAAAATATGGGGTAGTAAGATTTTATTAAAGTTATTATGAAGATTTGCCTCATTGGAGGCTTCAAGAAGTACCAGTAGGAATTAGAATGATACAAAGTAGAAAATGACTTGCTTAACTGTATGTATTTCTGAGAACTGGATGTAATAAATTTTGCATCTTCCTAGGAGACAGGAAAAATGTCTAATTCTGTGAAATTCAGGGTGTGGACCAGAAGGATAATTTGTTTTATGCATCCTGTGAGCACAAGTGATGTTGGAACTCAGCTAGAAATAAGAGTCTTTAGGGAATGGGGAAGTCCTATATGCATAAGTTTTGAAATTCAGATGGAAGAGTCTTATTTTAAAAAGACTTTGCATGAGCCAAATGTATAAAGTTGCAACTTTATTCAACTCAACCGGAGATCCTCTGAGATGAAGCCAGCAAACCCCATCCATGTGACCTTGGCTGGCTTTGAATGGCCCCATGCGGTCCATTGACCTTCTTCAGGAAAAGGAGCCACTGGAGACAGGAAAAGGAAGAGAATATTCCTCCAAACAATGAATACTTACATTTTCTCAGCTTTCTAGAGTAGGGTGGGATTCGAGGGGTAGAATTTCTCTGCTCATTTTTAAGGGCATTTTTTGGTTTGTTTTTAAGGAATCATTTTTTTCCCTTCTCCAATTTGAAAATAAATTAAAGCAAAACAAGGGAGGAGAGATGACAAGATTCTCATTCATTTGTTTACCCTTTATTCCCTCTATCAACTACTTTTTGACTATTTAGTGGGAAGCAAGAGAAATATAGTAGTAAATACAAAGCAGTGAGGAAAACTTATAATAACCTTATCCACTTGGATATCATGTAAGCCTGTAATCATTTAAATTAGCCAGTAGGGGAAAAACTTCTGAAAGAAGTGAGCTGTTCTCAGATTTGATGTAGAAGTAGGTGTCAGCTGCTGGATGAAGGAGAAGAAAGGGCATTCTAGTTGTGTAAATGGCCTGTATAAAGGCCAATGAGCAAGGAACAGCAAATATTGAAGCAAAACTGGAGAGAATGGTGCATGGAGGTGATGAGACAGGAGTAGAGTCTGTCCACAAAGCCATGCGCTAGGATGGAGAGTATGCACGGGACACTCAAGCCAGGGTGTATGAGACAGGAGAAGAAGAGGTCTCTGGTGAATTTACATCAGGGCTGAAACACGATTAGGTATGCTGTTTAGAAAGATCATTTATGCAACGGTTTCTCGGATATATTTGGCGATATGAGACTCAGAGGGAGGGGGCAAGCTAGAAGGCTGTGGCTGATAATGTGTGAGCCATATGACTAGGGCCTGGACTTGGGCGGTGGCAGTGACATTGTTGCAATAAATAGAGAAAGCAAGTCTCAGGGGATTTTAGGTAGTAGGAGGTAGGGCATAATAATGAAACATAATGGTGAAAGAAGAGTAGGCAGTGGCAGGCAATGCTCAGAAGTATTGATGGATACATGGCAAGTTCAGAAAAAATTCAATTGATGCTGACAGTGATAGATGCCTAACAGGAAGATGCATTAACATGGAGACAGAGAAACCTTAGTCTTCATCTATCACCACTTTAGGAGACATGAACCGTGTCCTGTATGTACGACTGCATTTCACCGTGGGAAGGCAAACACAACTGCTTTCCATGATGGGCATCTGGTCCTGGAGTCCTAGATTGAACAAAGGTTAGTTTTAGCTCCTAGACTATTGGCTTGGCCACCACACATTGAATCTCGTAAGTACAGTTATTATGTCTTGTTCATCCCTTTACATTCATGCTGGTCATGTTCTTGATATATCAGATCTATTCAATAAATGTTTACTTAATGAATACATTAAGTATGCTCTTAGACCTGCCGTGCTGAACCAGGGACCTATTGACTCCATTATTGCACTAGAGTATGGTTTGTCTATAAAACTTGAGATGTGTTTCAAAGTTATCTTTGAAAACTTGGTGACTCACCCTTATCTTCATGACTCATCTTCATCGTCCCTGTCAGACCTTCATACAAATGAATAAAATTTGCTTTGAGAGCCAGCACTTTCTCTCCTATGCTCATGTTATCTTTTCCCATATCCCACGTTTTATTCCTTCTTGAAGGCTCTATTATAGTAGTTTCTCCTGCTATACTTCATCCAGAGTCTTTGTCCTTCATTGCCATCTGTAGAGATGAATGATTGACCACATTTAAAAATGATACATTTTACTGACAAAGTTGGGATTTTCACCAATGTCTATGCCCAAAATAGAAGACATGTCTTTCTCCTCTAGGCATCCACGACACTTAATACTAGCCTCTGCTCCTTCCAAATGTTGAACTTCTCCAGGGCTGGAGCTGAATCATGTTTATCACTTTAATCTTAAGGACTTGATAAATACATTCTTGCTGAATGAATAATTGAATTACAACCTGCAGCCAGCAGTTTGAGAGGTCGTGTTTTGAGATCTGTGACCTTCCCTGGTCTCCTAGAGTCATATTCCTTGTCTCTGTCTTCATCATTTCTATCATCTCTGTTTCTCTTTCTCATATATATCTCTGAATATATATTTAAATTTTTATTATATTATTTAATCAATTTATACTTATGAAATTTGGCCTAATGCGTATTTTCTCAACTATCTTCCTACACATCCGCCCTTGGATCATCTAAAAATAACGAATGTCCCTTTAACTTACGATGTGAAGAGGAGGGAGCACAGGGCCCAGAGTCAGGGGCCTGCATGGTTGTCCTGGCCTGGAATGTCTCAGCTGTGTGGCCTTGGGCAAGTCATTTGGATGACCGGTTATGGCAGTGGTGGTTGTGAAGGCAGTCGTGATGATGGGACTTAAATTTCTGTCTGACTCCCAAGATAATTTCCGGGATTTGATAGGGAAATAATTCCTGAATGAGAAAAGATATTTCTTGAACACTTCGGTGTCCCAGGACTTCCCCACCATGAGTTTATCTTAGCCCTGGGGCAACACCACGCCCAGATGTGAAATGCAAGCAAGTCTGGCACTGGGAGATGTCCAAATACTCTCGACTTCTGAGAATGTGGGTGTTTGGTGGCAGTAGAGTTTGTCTTTGGAACATGAGATTCTTTTAGGTCTCCTCCTGTCCTGACCCCTGTGAATCTGAAAGACTGTGGAGTTTATTTTCAGTCCTGGGGCTTCTAAGTCCTGCTGTCCTGGTCAGGCTCAAATTCCACAGAACAATGAATCCATTTTGCAGCATAGGAAAAGACCCACATACCCGGCCTTCATTTCACTACATGTGTTTCTGTTGGGATTGACCACAATCAGAATGTGCTGGACAAAGGGAGCCGGAGTCTTCCTGGCCTTTTATAAATGGTAGCGCAGCAGCTGCTCTTGGAAGGATCAACAACTTAACAATATCCAGCATGATAACTTTCAAAACCTCACGTGTGTGAGGAGCAGCGATGAGCGGGGAGGCAACAGATGTTAGTAGCCACAGCAGGAAGACCAGGTTGCAAGGGACAGGGGAATATGGTGGTGGTTGTGGAAGCCAGGACACCCTCACCCCTGGCTGCACAGCATCTCCATAGTGTGGGCGAAACCTGCAGAGGCGGGGCTCCTCTGCCGCAACAGCCCCAAGTCCTTCCCCTCTGTTCCTCCACATTCAGCCAAAGGATTTCTTGGGAAAAAATTCCACAGAGATAACCAGAGCAAAGTGTTAGTGGCAGAGGAATGCAATCAAGCTGTTCCTGTTCTTCTTCATTAAACAGTGCCTTACACTTGTTGGGACAATCCTCCAATAACAGACCTTTTGTAGCTAAAGCAATGAGAGAGATGAATGTATCTAGAGGCTCAAAGCGCCATTCACGGATGAAATGGAGCTTCCTTGCCTGGAAAGACCTGGTGTCCTTTTCATGTTTTCTTTAAGCTTCGCTGTGTGCATCTTAGCACCAATCTAACTTATTTAGCACCAGATCAGTCATGACATACCAATGCTGGGTGAAAATATACAAGATACTTAATATGTTATTTCCAAAGGAAAGGAGTTCACCACTATCTTTTGCTCCTTGCCCTCTGAACAAATATTTTATTGTTTTGTTTTTGCTTTCCTTTGTGTGGAGACTGGGGTCTTGCTATGTTGCCCAGGCTAGTCTCTAACTCCTGGGCTCAAGCTATCCTCCTGCTTCTGCCTCCTTAAGTGCTGGGATTATAGTCGTGAGCCACCCTGCACAGCCTGAACAAATATTTTCATTGAAGTCACGCACATTTCTGCAGATCTGATATATTTCCAGGATATCACTTAGTCATTTTTGGACTCAAAGCCAGAACCGCAAATTCAGTCGGAAGGAGCCCTGGATTCCCGGTCAGAATGCCAGAATTCTAGCTGTGTTTCTAATTTAGCCAGCAGTGTGACTTAGAGCAAAACATGTAACCTCTGGCAGATTTTAAAAACTAGATAATAGACTAGATAGTGTAAATGTCTTTTCAACTTTTAGAGTTTGTATGGCCCCATTAAAATTTGTGAAGTTTTATTGTTTGTCTATTTATTTGTTTTGTTTTTTAGAAAAGTTGCTAAAACTGCCGTGAGATTCTGGCTAAGAAAGTTTCATGAGTTTTACAGAAAAATGTGAATGGAAGACAGAACTAGATACAAATTTGAATGGTAATCTAAATAAAAGGCATTTTTCATTTTAATGCTTTATTAATGTCATGGAGGGAATACAGGAAGAGGAAGCAAGCATTTAAATATATATAAAATTCAGATTTTTCAAAAATATGAACTATATTACTAATAGCAATCCTTGGAATTTTGGTGTGCTTGTATTCATCATCCACGTCTAAAATAATCCCTATTCAATCAATAAAACTCCAAATTACCAATTTTAGTGTGAGTGAGTTTATTTTTATATAACTTTTAAAAAACCTGGGGATTTTTATCATATGCACAACTGGTACAAATGGTGACTTGAAAATGTTTGTAGATGTTTTCATTATTTTGAAAAGGAAAAACAAAACAAAACAAAAAAACTGAGAGCTGAATTTAGTAAAGGAAGATGAAAATTTTCTCCCAAGAACTATAATCAGAGAAGAGATTTTGAACCAATAGTTTTGGAAGAAATGAGGTGAAGAAGGCCAGAATCTGTGCACTTCTTTCTGGTTTTTGAGAAATGTGCCCATGGAAGTAATGTGATTTGGTACAAAGATATCACAGGCAGAAGAAGGCCATATCCCAGGAATAGGGTGGAAGTTTGAGAAATAACCCCCCAAGCTATGAAAAGTTTAAATCCTCACTTTGTAAGATCATTCTTACCATTTACAGCTGATTCTCTGCATCTCTGGGATTATGGTAACAACTGGCATGTGTGATGAAGACATTAGAGAAATAGTTTTAAAACTATTGGTATTAGCTGGAGAACCAGTCAGATAACATATGAGTTAAAAACTATGTAAGTAGAGATATTGTTTACATCACCTCAAAACAAAGGGCAAAATGGGAATTGTGAAGAGAACTATTCTAAATAATTTTAATAAGCAAGACTATAAATGGAAATTAATAACATAATGCTCATCAATAATATTTTACTTAATTAATTAGGTAATTAAATATAAATAAATAAATATATATATATATTTTGTGTGTGTATATATATATATATTTTTTTTGAGACAGTCTTGCTCTGTCACCCAGGCCTGGAGTGCAGTGGAGCAATCTCAGCTTACTGCAGCCTCCGCCTCCCGGGTTCAAGTGATTCTCATGCCTCAGACTCCCGAGTAGCTGGGATTACGGGTGCGTGCCACCACACCTGGCTAATTTTTGTATTTTTAGTAGAGGTGAGATTTAGCCATTTTGGCCAGACTGCTCTTGAACTCCTGACCTCAGGTGATTGACCTGCCTTGGCCTCCCAAAGTGCTGGGATTACAGATGTGAGCCACAGTGCCAGGCTTATTTATTTTAGAGACAGGGTCTTGCCCCATCATCCAGGCTGCAGTGCAGTGGTGCAATCATAGCTCTCTGCAATCTCCAAATTCTGGGCTCAAGCAATCCCATCTGCCTCAGCCTCTCCAGCAGTTAGGACAATAGGCATGCACTACTAGGCAAAGCTAATTTTTTTTTCAATAGATACGGGATCTCACTATGTTGTTCAGGCTAATGTCAAACTCCTGGCCTCCTAAAGTGTTGAGCTAACAGATGTGCAAGCCACCACGCCCAGCCAATATTATTTTAAAAGTAATACAACTCCTCTGCTTTTATCTTTGTTTAGTACTACATCTTTATTGTTTCTGTAAACATAATAAAACATAATGGACTTATATAAGGTCACTCATACATTCTCCAACACTATTTTACAAAGAAAGTCTGCAAATTAATTTACTATGGAAATTTTGGCTAGACTAAATGAGGGACTGTTTCCATTCTGTCACCCTAAGGAGCATGGTTACTAACTGTAAGACCAGTAGATCTGCTATCTGACCAAGAGTCTCAAGAACAGTCATGATTTTATTTACGTATGTACTTAATTAGCTTGATTTCACCCTATTTTATTTTAACCAGTGTCATTAGGGAAAATGAGGTTAAAATTAAAGGCAATTTTTCTCTGAATACTTTTCTCTGAATAATTTTTGTATACAACTTTAATTGAATTATTTTTTTGCTGAAAATGGAATTAAAGTGTGTGACTTTTTATCATGAAAAAGTCAAAAAGATTAAAGAATTCAGCATATATATTACTGGAGATTAGATAAAACTGTACAGGGAAACTTTTGTAAATAGCCTGAGTGAGAGAAGCAAAGGTGGCTCTTACAAACATCTGAAAGTAATAACTCAGACTCAAATATAAAAGTAAACAATAATACAGCCCTAGTGAGCCCCACCTCCCACTTTGGCTTGGAAATTGGTCCTCTAGGCTCTGTGCTTTATGAACCATTATCCTAAAACATATACTGTAAAAAGTAGTATCAGATTTAAATTCGCTACTATTAAAGCTATTGCCTGTTGTTAAAATGCTCCCAGCAGAAATTGGTAATATGCCTTTAAACTTGATTCAGTGAATACTGAGATTGCTGTGCTGATCTTCACTCAACAGTTTTCTAGCATTAAAACAAGTGTTTTGATAAACCTCTTAACAAATTATTACTTTCTAATCTATGCATGTTAAAATGGTGGAAATTCCTTTTTTGATCAATGAACGAAAGAATGACAATATGAGATCTTTTTAAAATTGACATTTTGTATGAATCTGTTCAGTCATTCAATGAGTTTTCTAATGGAAAAGTGCATTGGAAAGCCAATCACTGAAGTTAAGGAATTTGCGAACCCTGTGATAGGTGCCATGTAAAACACAAAGATGAATATGAATCTAAAGAGCTTACCACCTACCGGGAAAAATCAAATGCCAGTCAAACATCAAGGCCCTATAAAATTTTAAATTACATAATTTAATTGAGGTTGGACTTCTGGCTATTGCAGAGTAATAAGATAGGCAAACCCTCTCCCTCAAAAGCAAGTGGGAACTAAATCAATTGTCAAAAACAATCATTTCAGAGCTCTGGAAATTTTCTAAATCAAAGTAACACATTCAGAAATGTTTATTTATGAAAAACTGCTGTAACTTTGGGTAAGATAAACCATATGATGTTCTACAAAAAAATTATAAATAAATTTGAAAGAATTGGAATCATGCAAAGTATGTTCTCTAAACAAAACGGAATACATTTGAAATCAACAAGAGAAAAAAAAATTTGGGAATTTCCAAAGTTTTGGAAATAACACAACTCATTTCTAAGTAAGAAAAAGATAAATGAAGATACCAAAGAAACAATTAGAAAGGAATTTTAACTGAATGAAACTAAAACAACATAAAATTATGGTTTGTAGCTGAAGCAATGTTCAGAAGAATATTTATAGCTTTACACACACACACACACACACACATACACACACAAAGAAAGGTCTCAGATAAATAATCTAAGCTCTATATTAAGAAACTAGAAATGGAAGAACAAATTATATCCAAACATTGTATCAAGAATATTTAATAAAGGAACAGAGTGAAAATAAAATAGAACACAAAATAGAGAAAATTAATAAAACCAAGCATTGACTTTGAAAAATATTTTTTAAAATGATAAAACTTTAGCTAGACTGACTATGCAAAAAAGGAATATTTTAGTCAGTTTAAACTGCTACAACATGGTACTATAGACTGGTTGGCTTTAAAACAGGAGCATATTTCTCAGAGTTGTGGAGGCTGCAAGTCCACTATCAGAGTCCCAGCAGGTGCTGTGAGAACTCTCTTCTGGGTTGAAGATGACCAACTTCTCCCTACATTCGCTGGTGAAATGAGAGCTACACACTTCTCTGCCCTCTTCTTTTTTTTTTTTTTTTTTTTTTTTTTTTTTTTTTAATTTATTTATTATTATTATACTTTAAGTTGTAGGGTACATGTGCATAACGTGCAGGTTTGTTACATATGTATACTTGTGCCTTGTTGGTGTGCTGCACCCATCAACTCGTCATTTACATCAGGTATAACTCCCAATGCAATCCCTCCCCCCTCCCCCCTCCCCCCCCCCCCCTCCCCATGATAGGCCCTGGTGTGTGATGTTCCCCTTCCTGAGTCCAAGTGATCTCATTGTTCAGTTCCCACCTATGAGTGAGAACATGCGGTGTTTGGTTTTCTGTTCTTGTGATAGTTTGCTAAGAATGATGGTTTCCAGCTGCATCCATGTCCCTACAAAGGACACAAACTCATCCTTTTTGATGGCTGCATAGTATTCCATGGTGTATATGTGCCACATTTTCTTAATCCAATCTGTCACTGATGGACATTTGGGTTGATTCCAAGTCTTTGCTATTGTGAATAGTGCCGCAATAAACATACGTGTGCATGTGTCTTTATAGCAGCATAATTTATAATCCTTTGGGTATATACCCAGTAATGGGATGGCTGGGTCATATGGTACATCTAGTTCTAGATCCTTGAGGAATCGCCATACTGTTTTCCATAATGGTTAAATGTTAGACCTAATACCATAAAAATCCTAGAGGAAAACCTAGGTAGTACCATTCAGGACATAGGCATGGGCAAAGACTTCATGTCTAAAACACCAAAAGCAACGGCAGCAAAAGCCAAAATTGACAAATGGGATCTCATTAAACTAAAGAGCTTCTGCACAGCAAAAGACACTACCATCAGAGTGAACAGGCAACCTACAGAATGGGAGAAAATTTTTGCAATCTACTCATCTGACAAAGGGCTAATATCCAGAACCTACAAAGAACTCAAACAAATTTACAAGAAAAAAACAAACAACCCCATCAAAAAGTGGGCAAAGGATATGAACAGACATTTCTCAAAAGAAGACATTCATACAGCCAACAGACACATGAAAAAATGCTCATCATCACTGGCCATCAGAGAAATGCAAATCAAAACCACAATGAGATACCATCTCACACCAGTTAGAATGGCGATCATTAAAAAGTCAGGAAACAACAGGTGCTGGAGAGGATGTGGAGAAATAGGAACACTTTTGCCCTCTTCTTATAAGGGCACTTACTCCATTTATGAGGGCTCTACCCTCATGGCCTAATTATCTTTCAAAGATCCTACTTCTAAATACCATCGCGCTGAGGATGAGATTTCAACAAGGGAACTTTAGGGGAACACCGACATTCAGTCGATAACAGAGAGGATATCAACTTACCACTTTCAGGGATGAAAGAAGGGTCATCATTACACATACCGTAAAATATGTTAAGAAAATGTTGAGACACCTTTTTGACAAAAATATGACAACATATATTAAATGGAAAAAAAATTCCTAGAAAACCATCAAGTACTGAAACTGACTCAAGAACTGATTTATAGAAAATATGAATAGACCTATCGGAAGTAAATATATTGACTCTTTAATGTAAAAATCTCTTTGGAAAGAGAAGACCGGGTGTAAATGGCTTTACTGGTGAATTCTACCAAATATTTAAAGAGTAAATATAAATACCAATCATACTCAAACTATTCCAGAAAATAGAGAAGGAGAAAACACTTCCAACGCACTCTGTAAGGTCAGTATAACTCTGATACAAAATCCCCACAAAGACACTACAAAAAATAAAAAATAATATACATCGATATCCCTCCTGAACATAAATGTAAAAATCCTCAAAAAATTAGCAATCTAATTTCAGCAGTATGTAAAAATGATTATAATTGAAGACCAAGTGAGATTTACCTCAGAAATACAAAGTTAGTTTAACATATAAAAGCTAATCAATGTAATACAAGTATTGATAGAATAAAGGGGGGGCACAATACATAATTATCTCAATAGATTCAGAAAACATTTGACAAAAGGTAGCACTTATTTATGATAAAACCTTTTTTTTAATGTGGAATAGAAGCTAATGTTCTCTAAGTGGTACAGGGATATGGGAAAAACCTCTAGCTAATATCTTTCTTTACAGTGAAAGATTGAGTGCTTTCCACATAACATAAGGAATGCAGTGAATATTTCTTTTTTCACTACTTCTATTCAAGTTTTTACTAAGTTTCTAATAAAGGCACAAATTAAAGGAATCCAAATTGGAAAGGAAGAAAATTGGTTTTGCTTACAGACATGATAATACATGCAGAAAATCTTAAAGAATATACATTTTTAAAAGCTACCAGAACAAATAAATCATTTACTAATTTCATATGATACAAAATCAATATACTGTATTTATTTGTGGATGACTTGATAATGTTTGTAGAAAATTCTAAAGAATATCTTAGGCCGGGCGCGGTGGCTCATGCCTGTAATCACAGCACTTTGGGAGGCCGAGGTGGGCAGATCACAAGGTCAGGAGATCGAGACCATCCTGGCTAACAGGGTGAAACCCCATCTCTACTAAAAATACACACACACACACACACAAATTAGCTGGGCGTGGTGGCGGGCGCCTGTAGTCCCAGCTACTCGGGAGGCTGAGGCAGGAGAATGGCGTGAACCCGAGAGGCAGAGCCTGCAGTGAGCTGAGATCGCGCCACTGCACTCCAGCCTGGGCAACAGAGAGCGAGCGAGACTCTGTCTCAAAACAAACAAACGAACAAACAAACAAACAAAATCTTAAAAACCCTACTAGAACAAATAGATGAGTTCAGAAATTTCACAGGATGCAAAATCAACAACAACAAAAAATATTATTTCTACATACTAACAACAAATAAAGAAATGAATTCTACTTAAACAATAACACAAATAATAAAATACTAAGAATTAATTTAATAAAATAAGAGTTTTGCTGAAAACTACAAAATATTGCTAAGAAAAATCGAGAAGATGTAAATAAGGACTCAATAATTTTAGGATAGAAAATTTCCTTTAATTGATCTATAGATTCAAGGCAATCCCTGGCACAATCCTAGCAGGCTTTTTATGTCACCCACACTAAAGTGCAGTGTTTATTCACAGGTGCAATTATAGTGCACCACAGCTTTGAATTTCTGTGCTCAACTGATCCTACTGCTTCAACCTTCCCAGTAGCTGAGACTACAGGTATATCTGGCCTAGCAGAATTTTTATGGAAAAACTGACAGAGTAATGTTATAATTTATGTAAAAATGCAAATTAGTATGAATTAAAAAATTGAAAAAAAATTAGGGAAGTTGCACTCCCAAATTTTTAAATTTAATATCAAGCTACAGCATCAAGAAACACTGTGGTACTGGTTTAAGGATAGACATATATCCAAGGAATACAATAGGGAGGCTGGAAATAAGGTATCAAGGAAATCTAATTTGAAAAAGAATCATGCTTTCAACATATGATGCTGGACAATGAGATGTCTTAATAAAAAATATAATCTTAGATCCTTAACTCACACCATATACAAGTATTATCTCAAAATGTGTCATATTTCTAAATGCTAAAACTAAAAATATAGAGTGTCTAGAAGAAAATAAAGAATGAAATCTTTGCAATTTTGGATAAAACAAACATGTCTTAGATATGATATTAAAAACAGCATTCATTAAACAAAAACTTGGTAAACGAATTTGATAAAAGTTTTGCAACTAACATGACCTTAAAATAAAAATTCATGGCACAGACAAGGAGAAAATATTTGCAAACCAAATATCTGATAAAAGACTTATATTCAGAATGTAACTCAACAATATGAAGTCAAGCAACTGAAGTAAAAAATAGGAAAGATTTTAATAAATATTTCATATCCCCTCTATATACATACTTATACATATTTAATATATACTTATGTATATAAACATGTATATATAAATATACACATATGATTACTAAGCACATGAAAATGCATTAGACTGCACTGTCATTAAAGAAGTGCTAATGAAAATCACGATGGTCTTTATTAGAGACCTACTAGAATGCTATACTAAAAAACCGGATACTAACAGTTGAAGTGAATATAGAACAGTAGAATACTAAAAAATGCTAGACAGAAGGTAAAAGGGTCCAGAAACTTTGGTAAATTATTTATATATTAATATTTCTTAAAAAGTTAAACACATAATATATGACTCAGTAATTACAGTCCTAAATATCTGCCCAAGAGAAATAAATACAGGTGCACAGAATGACATAGAAGCATTATTCTTCCTAACTCCAAACTAGAAATAATGCAATTGTCTGTCAACTGATGAATGGATAAACACATGTGACCTGTATGTACATGAAATACAGAATACAGTCCAGGAATAAACATAAATGAACTACTCATATCTACTGCAACACAAATAGACCTCAAAAATATTATACTAAGTGAATGAAGTCAGATTTAAAAGACTACATAATGTGATCTCATTATATGAAATTTCTAAAAAAGCAACTCTAAAAGCAGAAAGCAGATCAGTGATTTGGTAATGTAGGTGGGAGCTGACAGTACGAGGCAATTTTGGAGAGTATTGGAAATGTTCTAAAAATGCCCAGTGGTGATGGCTGCAGAAACCCATTAAATTATTAAAAATCAGTAAAAATTAAATATGTAGTTTCATATAATCATGCTTTGACACATTTTATACAGAAACGTCCTTCTACTCACCTGTGTTTCCCTCATTAACTCTTATTCACCCTTCAGAATGAATCTCAATTTTTACATGATTTTCTAAGGTTTCCCAGACATTTCAGAGTTACTTGGTAATATCTATCTTTCTGTACCATGTTCATTTTATATACATATTTGACTCCCTCATTAGACGAGGGGCTATTGAGGAAAGATTCCTGGATATCTTATTTATCACAGCATTCTTGGTGTCTGACATATTGTTGGCATTTAAAGACATGCTACATAAATCAGACTATGATAGCTACAGAAATTCAGGTTAAATTAAAAACGAACTGAACATCCATGAGTCATGTATTAAAATCAGGACTTTTAGACACATTTACTTATATAATTCTCACAAAAACCCCTTGAAGTAAGGATTTCCATCCTCGTTTTGTAGATGGGAACACTGAGGATCGGAAAGATACGTAATATATCTGTTGGCAAGTTACTATTATGGATTGTTAAGGGCACAGTTGAGCTTCTGGAGGCAGAGACCAGGGTCTGCAAATTGCTTCCCTGCATATTAGTTACAGATTGGTCAAGGCATGTGAACTTCTCCCAGCCTCAGTTTCTTCATTTTTAAAATAATTGTCATATTACCATATAAAAGATGCATGTTATATATAACATCTTACAATGTTGTATATTCTATTTAAAATAGTCACTGCTTGCCAACAGTGTTGTTCAACAGCAGTTAGCTATTCCTGTCATCACTGCAGTCATTTCTTGTGTGCTTACTTACAGGTCTCTCTCTCCCCAGCACCTCCCTTAGTTTTGAGAAGAATGCAAAGAAGAAAGGAAGTGTGAGCCTCTCTTTTCCCATCGTTACCCTCCATTGTCCTCTTGACACCCTGCTTTTGCAGACCGAGAGTTTGAGATCCTCTCCCAGGAGCCAAGGAGAGGGGAACAGCCGGCTTCACATCATCTTTCTATTCAGCAAGATACAAAAAGCTGAAGCCAGAATGATAGAAAAGCAACAACAACAAAAAAAATACGGTCCTTACTCATTTCCCTTCCCACTTCAGAGCAAATGTGAGAAAAGATTTCATGCAATGCTTTAGAGAGGGGATGCCTCAGACAATTGGTCACCAGTGAGGAAGAACTGAAGCAAAACCTGCTGAGCTGTGAAGCTGACTTGCTTCTCAGGCAAAGCTGGGATGATGTATTGTCCTTCCTGACTTCTGACAAAAAGAAATATTTGGTGCTGGGGTTGAGCTAGGGATATGATAGATATCTTTAATTACATAATAATCAGAGATGAGCTAATTAGATATCACTTGATAACTAATCAGTTGCAACATTCATGTAACTGTTTCTCATTTCCTCCTCACATCAATTTAACAGATGGTGCCTGGTGTTCGAAGGGAGAACTTGTGGGCAGAGCAGGAAGCATAAGTATGGTTGAAAGATCAAATATTTGATTCAGGCATCAGGAGAAAGACTGTGATGCTGGGAAACACAAGTGATGTACTGTTGGATTTAATCTACTTGGAAAAAACCTAGGAAAACCAAAATATCATCAACTAACACCTGAAATGTGTCAGCACCATCTGTCTCCAACATTAAACAAAACCCAGGAGATTCTGGGAGAAAGAAAATAGGAAATTTAATGATGAACTTAACCTGAGTAACTTGATAAGTGTTACCTTTGTGGTTAGCCATTCACCAGCAAGTCCCTAAAATGATCTGAAACCTAAAGAGTGTTTCACCCATGAAAGTGTTTGCTCTCTCTGGGCATGGCTACCCAGCACATATGTTAGTCAACTTTCTTTCCCTTGCAGAGCCCCTTGGAAAACTAGTTTTAATCATTAACTCAGCTCCACTTCTTCCCTTTCCTGAGGGTCATCTTTTCTTTGAGCAATTAAAACTTGTAAGACACCAAAATTTAGCTGTGAATATGCACTTAACAATATTGAAACTCTCTTTCACATTCACTGACCCGCTGCAATTTACCACACACTATACTAGGCACTGGGTATAAAAAATAAGCCATACTATAATATGCCATTGTGGTATTTCTTTAGAAATGCTACAATTTTATAAATTAGTAAGGCCAAATAAATGCTTTGTGGAACATAATTGTAAATTGGCATAAGGTGCCTCCAGATTTCACAGCTGTGAAAATGTGAAAAATGTGCAGTGAAATAGAGTCAATGTCATTTATGTAGATTTGTGATAGCTGCATTTGCTTTGTGGTATGACCATTTCATTTTATTTAGTGAAAACCAAGTTTTTTGAAGAGAAAAAAGAAAACATGTCATCATGGGGAATTTAAGTGTCCATTTTCATCAATGGCTTTTCAAGTTTGGTCAATTCTATTTCTTACTAACAAGTCTGTTTGGTAGTTCAAAAAAATTGGCACAAGTAGCCTCTGATGAGTGTGTATCAATTTTATTTTTCTAGAATGAACCAGCCTTTGAATTAGCTGAATAAACTCAAAATAATTATAGAAGAGAAACCAATTTCTGTCACCTCTACCTCCTTGTTTCATCGCAAGGGTTTTTTTTTTCTTTTTTTTTGACATATAAAGTTATTTGGAAACAAACAAGCATGCATTCTCTAATTGTATAAATATGGATGAAATCTTTCCTATTTCTAATATTTATAACATAATGATATCTGAGCATAGAAGAATTGATGCTTTTTTTTAAGAAAAAGAATTTACTAAGTATTTCCAGGAGTACTGGGTACATGTAAACAGAGATAACCTCAAAATGTCATAAGAGCTTTGATTCATGGATTGATAAGAAGCATTTAAATGTTTCTCATATCAAAGAAGTTGTATTATTGAAGTTTATTCTTAAAAAAAAATTACACTAAGTTTCATCACTGAGAGTATTGCTAGATACAGCCCAACGTAGAAAACGCTCCCTAACCGCAGTAGAGAGTCACAGCAATTAGAATTTTAGAGAAACTATTTGATCTATGTAGGCCTCAGTCTCCTCATTTAGAGCACAAAAAATTAGAATTTATGCTAAATAACTTATAAAGATATGAAATAGAATAATTTCATAATCCTATGGTCTATGTTGGAATTTTTGGTGATAATAAAGCATAACATTTTGTTTTAAATAAATATAAATGTAATAATATTTTGGGGTAAATGACTTTTCAATTAAGTACTTACTAATTTATTTAAAATCTTAAAAAATTTCAAAACCTTTTAGGCATGAAACCAGGAACTTATGATGAAATGAGGCAACGAATATGAAGGTGGGGAGAATATTTCAGGAGCTGGGCGCCCTTTCCATTTAAACCATATGTACTCATCTGCATGCATATATCTGGCATCCAAAAAAGGGAAATTTGACGTTTTCGATCCTATCTGCTGAAAATCCTTGCCCTCTCTCCACTTTTTCTTCTAAAACTCTTATTCTCTTTCTAGGTGTATCCATTTTCTTATTTCATCTTATTTTCCTGCATGTGTGCTCATGATTTGGACCTGATAAGAGATTTTGCTTCTCCCATTTTTGCCTCGATATTACCCCTTACCCCTTGGACACAGTATTATCATGGTCCTCTGGCTCCAACCACTCTGTAGATTTCCCATGCAAATCCCCCATCATGCCCTGATTCCCAGGACCAAACCCCTGCCCACAACACATTAAGAAGAAGATTATGCATCATGACCAAGTGGGATTTATCCCAGGGATGCAGGGATGGTTTAACATATGCATATCAATCAATGTGATACATCATATAAACAGAATAAAGGAATAAAAACATATGATTATTTCAATTGATGCTGAAAAACCATTTGATAAAATTCAACATCCCTTCATGATAAAAATCCTCAAAAAATTGGGCATAGAAGGAGCATACCTCAGCACAACAAAAGCCATATATGACAAACCACAGCTAGTATCATAATGCAAGAGGAGGACCTGAAATCATTTTCTCTAAACTCTGCAACAGGACAAGGATGCCCACTTTCACCACTGCTATTCAATGTAGTCCTAGCTAAAGCAATCAGAGAAGAGAAAGAAATAAATGGTATCCACATTGAAAAAGAAGAAGTCAAATCCTCTTTTTGGTGGAGTCTTTATTTTTTTTTCAAATGTAAGATGAAATGTTATGATCTTACATTTGGAAAAACAAACAAAAAAGACCCCACCAAAAAACTATTAAAATCGATAAATTCAGTAGAGTTGCAGGATAATGAACATACAAACATCAGCAGCATTTCTAGATGCCAACAGCAAACAATCTGAAAAAGAAATCAAGAAAGTAACCCCATTTACAAAAGCTACAAATAAAATAAGATACCTAGGAATAAACTTAGCCAGAAGTGAAAGATCTCTATGATAAAAACTACAAAATATTGATGCAAGAGATTCAACAGGATACAACAAAGTGGATAGAATTTCATGCTCTTTGATTGAAAGAAACAAAATTGTTAAAATGTCTATACTACTCAAAGCATTCTACAGATTCAACACAATATCTATCAAAACACCAATGAAATTCTTTGTAAAAATAAGAAAAAATCCAAAATTTTACATGGAACCACAAAATAAAACAAAACAACAACAACAAAAAAAACATAAAAGCCAAAGCTATCCCGAACAAAAAGAAAAAAAAAAACTAAAGAAATTACATTACTTGACTTCAAATTATACTACAGAGTTATAGTAATCAAAACAACATAATACTGGCATAAAATAGACGTATAGACCAATGGAACAGAATGGAGAATCCAGAATTAAATTCATACATCCACAGTGAACTCGTTTTTGACAAAGATTTCAAGAACATAAATTGGGGAAAGGAAATTCTCTTTAGTAAATGGTGTTGGGAAAACTGGATATCCATATGCAGAACAATGAAACTAGACTCATTTCTGTTGTCACGTACAAAAATCAAATCAAAACGAATTAAAGACTTAACTCTAAGACTATAAGACTACTGAAACAAAACACTGGAGAATCTCTCCAGGACATTTTTTTGGGTAAAGATTTCTTGAGTAATACCCGCAAAGCACCACCAAAGCAACAATGGACAAAGGGGATCACATCAAGGTAAAAAGTTTCTGCACAGTAAAGGAAACTATCAAAAAAGTGAAGAGACAACCCACAAAATGGGAGAAAGTATTTGTAAACTATCCATCTGGCAAGGAATTAATAATCAGAATATATAAAAACTTAAACAATTCAATAAGAGAAAAATCTAATAATCTGATTAAATCAGTCAACAATATTTATTGTACATATAAAAGTAACTAAAAGAGTGTATTGGGAGTGTTTGTAACATGAAGAAAGAATAATTTTTGAGGGAATGGATACCTCATTTACCCTGGTGTGATTTATGCATTATACACATGTATCAAAATATTTCAGGAACCCCATAAATATATACACCTACTATGTACTCATAAAAATTAAGAAACAATTTAAAGTAGAAATAATTGCAGTCTTACACAATGCCTTTCAGAAAATAAAGAGGAAGAGAAATCTCACTCCGGTTCATTTTATGAAGGCAGTATAAATCTGACACAAACATTTTGAAAATGACTTTTCAAGAAAAGATATTTAATGACCAATATCTACTGAAAACATATATAAAAAACCCTTAATTAAATATTAGCAAACAGATAAGTGCAGTCTATTCCACAAATGCAAGAAGGTAAAACATTCAAAAATCAATAATTGCAATTTACTACTTCATTTGAGAAAATCAAAATATTATCATTTTAATAAGTACAGAAAAGGTATGTGAAAATAATTCTACTACTATTCGTGGTAAAACCTTTCAGCCTACTAGGAACTCCCTCCACCTGACAAAAGACATCTACCACAAATATAAAGCTAACATTATACTTAACGGTGAAATGTTAAATGTGTTTTCCCTTCTGCTGTGATTAAGTTTCCTGAGGCCTCTCCAGCCATGCTGAACTGTAAGTCAATTAAACCTCTTTCTTTTATAAATTACCCACTCTCAGGTATGTCTATTAGCAGCATGAGAATGGAATAATACAATGGGGTTTTGCCATGTAGGCCAGGCAGGTCTCAAGCTCCTGGCCTCAAGAGATCTGCCCACCTTGGCTTCCCAAAGTGCTGGGATTACAAGTGTGAGCCCCCTATCTTCTTTTCTAAACCACCACACTTACTCACTTACTTTTTTTTTTTTTTTTTTTTTTACTATACCATACAATTGACTTTTAAATATTATGTATCTTACTCATTGTCCATCTCCCCCTTGCCTCCCACTGTCAGAATACAATTTCCATGAGGCTGGGTGCTGCTTTGATTGTCTGGTTCAGTGATACATCCCCAAAGCCCAGAATAGTGTCTGGAACACAGTAGTCTCTCAATGTTTTTTTTGATTGAATGCATTTGTGAATGACTGGGTTAGACTTGAGCAGTAACACATCCCCTCCCTACCTCATGAAGAGGCAAAATCACTATAGCTTTGTTCAAAAGGAAGTTGAAATGCCCACTTTTGATTATAGCCTATGATGAAATATACAAGTTTGATTACAGCCTTACAATAGATTTGCACTGACCCAGATTGGGAAGCCTGAGTTGATTAAACACTTGGGGAAAATAGATCCATAGGAAGACCTGTCCGTATTCTCTGCTATTCTGTCCTTGGCTTCCATTTGCCAATTCAGTTTGATGAGAGGGAGAAGAATCGTATCATTGGAGAGTATCTTGGGACCTGGAGTTGCAGCCTGTGTTTTCACTCAGCAGAATTTTTAATCCACCACTTCTAGGAGCAGTAGAGACCCCGCTGAGCTGCAGGAACCTAACAGGCATAAACAAGCCCTGGTATAAAGATATTCATGAGGTGATTGGCTCCAGCACCCAGCAGCGTACCACATTTCTCCTTAGGCGTGCAAAAGCTTGAAAGCCTGGGCCACCATCGAGAATACCAAAGGGCCAGCCAGCTACTTTGTCCCAGAAAGGCAGCCCGTAGGAACAAAGGGACCTTTCAAGCTGTCCTGGTTTTGGAGGTAGGGAGATTTTTTTCATGAACAAGGCTGGCAAGACTGAGAAGGTGACTGTGAAGCTGGGCACCTGTCTTGAACCGTAGCATCAGTGACTTCATGAGGACTTTGGGTAGGGGTGGGCTCTGTGGGTAATTAACACACTGGGCCCCTGGCAGTCAGACACCAGCTCATTAACTCTTGGAGCTACACTTTCCGAAGGCTGCAGTGGCACTCTTTTATATTCATATATTCTTTCTCCTGCTGTTCTGAGAATACCCAAGCTGCAAGCTCTTGCAAAGGACGCTTGTATTAAAGCATTATTTTTGTTCCTACTCCCTGGAGCTTCCTTTATGATTTAGGGTATGGAGCTTTTGTCGTTGCTGCTCAAAAGGAGTTGTGTTCAGAGAAAAGACCCCAGAAGCATCTTCAGTCTGACATGACAATGCTGAGTTGCTATCTAAAGGCCTGTTCCTATGTATGCTGCCAAATATGACACGGATAAAAAAAATATGGATTGTTCAGGCAGGTGCAGGATTAATTCACAGACCTCTGGGACCTGGACACAGAATTTCCCATGCAGCCTGGGGAATACAAAGCAGCAGAAGCATCAAGAAACTAGACTGGAGGGATGAAACCGAACTCTGCCTGATGGGACTAGGCTGAACTCATTATTTGACAACTGCTTCCTGGGTATACTTCCACTTCAGGGCCTGGGCTGGGTGCTGGGGACAAATGGATATTGCCTCCTGAAGATTAATGGTTGCATTTTGTGCATTCCCTACCACCCAGTTTGATCCTATTCTCTGTGACTTCCCACAGTGAGTCATATGCCCTTGCCTCAATCCCACAGCAGAAAGGTCTGGTACGTCTTATTATTCATGAGAGGTACAAGATGGTAGAGGTTAATGTCGTGGATACTGGGATTGGACCTATCCTAGTTCTAGTTTGACTGTATGACCTTGGATATATTGCTTATCTTACTTATACCACAGTTTTCTCATCTGTAAAATGGAAACAATAACTGTCATCTACAGTTGTTGTACTATTTAACCTAATCTTCGTACAAGGTACTTCAGACTTTGTGTCATACGATAACCACTAAATAATGTCAACTAACATGTTCTGTTTTAACTACACACTTATTGCTATTGGAACATAGAAAACTATAGCAGATTGATTAAAAGATTCAGCAGAAAGAGGAAAATTATCTTCTGTAACAAAAGATAAAAGAAAAATATATCTGGCCATACCTCCACATACTCAGGTCTATAGACACAGCCTGGCAGTTAACATTGACAGGAGGAAGTGATGCCCTCCCTCTCTGGAGACACGTTCTCTTTTTATAATGCTGTTGGAGGTAGATCCTAGAAAATTATTGGAAAAAACGACATGACATCCTCATTCAGGCTGGGTACAGCTGGAAGGATGAGCCCTAGGTTGAAAAGAAAGCTAGGAAAACACTAAGAAAAAGATAATGGAGAAATTGATGCCCCAAATTATGTAGCCATTTGGAAAGAAGATAAAACAGATCTGTATTTCACACCGTATATTTTGAAATTAGCTGGACCCAGCTCTACATCTTATGAGCCAGTTATAAGTGTAGTTGCTTTAACAGTAAAAATGGTAAAATATACTCATCAGGTAAGGTAGTGAAAATTGCAGATAATAAATACCCAATGTTTAACCAAGTATACTGCTGCTGCAGAGCTTATGGTCTGAGATGCACACAAAAAACAGTCACATGCATCTTAAGTGTTTGAAGGAAGAGGAGCCCTTTTTTGAGGTAGCATATTTACAAAAGAACTAGCCCAAATGAAGAGTCAGTTTGCCTGACTGATAGCTGAGCAAACTCACTTTCAGAATGGGGCATACCTGGCACCTACTATTTTGTTCCCTATTCTAGAGGCTGCAACCCTACCTAAAAAGAGAGTTTCAATTTATTCTACTGTTACATAGATCAACACCTTAATGAACACTTCAGCATATATAAATCCCATCATGTACTTCTGAATATTTTCTTAGACTCCATTCCTAGAAAAGCAATTTTCTGTGCAAGGAGGAATACACTGCTCATGTTACTTTACTGAGCTCCTATGCTATTTTATCCCCAGTAGCAGGTCATAGGAGTCATGTGTAAAGAAAAATTTATAGTTTTTTTTAATAAGGCAATTGAGAACAAAAGCAACTGGAAAGACTTGCCCATATATCACATCGAGCAAGAGTTAATATTGCATTTTCCTATTTTAAAATATTTTAAAATTTATTCTTTGCTTAGATGAACATCAAGCAGCAATGATATGTATCAGAATTATTAGTTATATTTTCAATAACGTATTCATCATAATAAGTTTACTTGGGCATACAATGGTTGGTAAGTAGAAGTGTGACTCATCATTGTCTTTTATGAACATTTACCTTTGGTCTCTCTGTGCAAAATATTTTAAATTTCTTTCAATGATGAACAAACAAATGAATAAAGACAAACAAGGAACCTCAGTCAATCAGCATTGATCCCAACTTATGTTAGACAATTGTGTGGATTTCTGTGGTGTATCATTGCTTTCTCTTGATCTCAGACAGGTTATATGTTTGTTTAGTTTTCCAAGGGAAGCACACAAAGGCTTTTGAATCACTTAAAAACACACTTGGAATACACCATGATAGTGTACTATTAAGAACTATGGGATATTACTGTGCCTTTCCATTAATAATTTTTAGTATTTTACAACAATATATTAACAAAATAACATTTTCTCATGAAATTTTGGCAGCATTATCCAATTTATCTCTAAGGTATGTTACTTCATAAAACCTCTGGATTTAATAATCAATTGTAGCAATTAAATATTTTTCTCTTGCTAGTAAATTTAATAATAGGATGTCATTAAATAACTAACAGGGATAATTTGCCATTTTCTATTTTTTGAAACTATATTTATTTCATTTTTGGGCAAAAATATAAAAGGGGATTCGGATTCTCTGAAGATGAACATAGACATAATCTTTTCCCTATTCCCCCTGCTTGGTAGAACTAAAATCTGTGGACATTATACGCAAAGCAAACGTAAGAAAACTGAAATGTGGAGAAAAGAATGGATACAAGATAGAGACCTCAGGACCCAAGAAACGACACAGTTGCGAGGTCCCTGTTTTTTTTTTTTTGTTATTCATTTTGTTTTGTTTTTGTCTCATGTCCTACATTTAGAGCTGAAAAAGCCAGCAGGCTAGAAATACAAGGCACAGGTAGAAAAAGCTTCAACAAAAACTCACTCTCTAGCCAAAGGAAAAAACAAGGACAACATGGCAACATGGAAAACGTTTAAACAATAAGTGTTCTACTTTAGCAAACACCAGAAACACTGTGACCACACATTCAGCCATACCAGCAAAAGCTGAGTGGGGAGCCTAGACTTCCGTATTCACCGGGCTCTATGATCCCCAGTCACTGCCTCCAGGATGGTGTCAGAAAAAGCCAAATAGGGAGTGGGGACGCTCAGCCACCAGTAAGTAACTAAGTCCTCATCCTTCATCAGATGTCAGTCAAGATTTCCGTGCCCACCCATTGGCAATGACGTACCCCTCCCCAACTACTAGAATGATGTCATCGGAAGCCTAGTGGCCAGTCACCAGCTTAATAAAGTCATACCCTTCCCACTCACATAAGCAAAGGTCATGTGGGAAGCAGTAACAGGGCAGTCCTAGCCTTCGTAGCCATGGAGGCATCAGCAAAGGTACAGTGAGGAGCCATGATTTCCATTTGAAGCCAGCAGTAATGATGAGCCCGTCACCCTTTGCGTGTTGATGGAGGCAGAGTGTGGCTCTCAAGTGGCAATAATGATCCCATTGTTCCCTTCCCTCTAGGCCAGAGTGGTCTCAGAGTAAGCCAGCTAAAAGAAAAATTTTAAATAAGATCCAGAGTCTCATTATATATATCCAAAATGTCTAGATTTTGATAATGATTTTTAAAAATTCATCACACCAGGACCTAGAATACTTTAAATATAATGAAACAGGAAAAATAATAAATGTCAACATAAAGATGGCAGAGAAATTAGGATTGTCTGGTGAGTATTTTAAAGCCACTGTAATAAAAGTGTTGCGAATAGTAATTATGAATATGTTTGGAAGAAACTTAAAATTAGAAAATCTCAACAAGGGAATAGTAGATATAAAAAATGAAAAATTTAAAAGTAAAAATGCAATAATAATAGTAAAAAATATTTCAGTGCATAGGCTCAACAGCAGAATGGTTCAAGAAAAGAATCAGTAAACTTGAATATAGAACAAGAGAGATCACCCAATCTAATCAGCAAAAGGAATATAAACTAAGAAAAAAATTAAAAAGTAAACCGAAGAGCTAATATTTATGTTATCAGAGATAGGAGAGATGGTGAGGTTGAAAATATATTTGAAGAAATAGTGGCTGAAAATTTCCTTAAATTTGACAAAAGATGAAAACTCACAAATGCAAGCAAGATGCTGAGTAAACCTCAAAGAGAAATCCACACCAAGACAAATTGTAATCAAATTCCTGAAAAGAGAAATGGAGAAAAAGATATTGAATAAGATGAGAGAGAAATGACATATTACCTATAGGGAGAAATCAGTGTGAATGACAGCAGATTTCTCATCAGGAAACATGGAGGCTGAAAGGAAACGGCACACTATTTTTCAAGTGCCGAAATTAAAGACGGTCAGGACAGAATTCTGTATTCGGCGAAGATATTCTTCAGTTAAATAGGAGAAATAAAGACATTTCAGATGAAGAATACTGAGAGGTATTCGTTCTTAGCTAAAGGAAGCTTTGTAAATGGAGACGCATTTATAAATGAAATCATTTCAGAACCCTAAAAAAGAAAGAAAAACAACAAAAAAGAGTAAAAAATAGGAATAACTACATTTTTCCCCGTCTGCTTTAGTTTTCCAACTTTTGTTTGATGTTTGTGACAAAGAAGACAACACTACCAAGGTTTTAAATATGTGGAGAGGATGATTACAGTTTTATAATTCGAAATCAGGAAGTAAAATGTCACCAACTTCGTTCTTTCTCCAGATTGTTTCAGCTATTTGAGGTCTTCCGTGTTTCCATACACATTGTAGAATTGCTTTTTCTGTGTTTGTCAACAATGCTATTGGGATTTTGGTAGGGACTGTGTTGAATCCACCTTGTGGGTAGTATGGTCATTTTAATCATGTTAATTTTTCCAATCCATAACTATGAATATCTCTCCATTCATTTGTGTTTTCTTCAATTGTTTTCATCAATGTTTGATAGTTTTCAGTGTAGAGATTTTTTGCCCCTTGATTAAATTTATACCTAAATATTTTATTCTTTTTGATACTATTATAAATGGAATTGTTTTCTCGATTTCCTTTTCAGATACAATAAATCCTGACCACTTAACACCATTGCTAGGTTTTTGGAAACTATAACTTCAAGCAAAAACATATACAGTAAGTTCTTAAATTAACACTGATTCCTTCAACATCAATTAGTTATAACACTGGTAACCAAAAAAGTGCTTAACTATGAATCGTTTTGCTCAAAGTTGCAGTTTCCGGTAACCTATTGACAATACTGAGGATTGACTGTAGTTTATTGTTAGTGCACAAAAATCTGTTGACTTTTGTGCAGTTTCCAGTAACCTATTGACAATACTGAGGATTGACTATAGTTTATTGTTAGTGCACAAAAATCTATTGACTTTTGTATGTTGATTTTTTTATCCTGCAACTTTACTGAATTTGTTGTAAGTTTTTTGTAGCACCTTTAGAGTCTTTTACATATAAGATCATGTCATTTGTAAACAGATAATTTTGCTTTTTTTATATGACTTTTATTTCTTTTCTTGCCTAATTTATCTGGCTACTACTTTCAGTGCTATGTTGAAAAGAAGTAGCAAGAGTGGCTATTCATGTCTTGTACCAGATCTTAGAGTAAAAAGCTTTCAGTTGTTCCCTATTGATTATGATGTTAGTTGTGGAACTTTCATAAATGGCCCTTATTGTGTGGAGAAAGCTTTCTTCTATATTTTTATTATCAAAGGTGTTGACTTTTGTCGAATAATTTTATTTTGCATGTATTATGGTCATGTGATCCTTATATTTCATTCTTTGGATGCAGTGTATCACACTGATTGATTGGGTATGTCAAGCCAATCTTGTATCCCACAAATAAATCTCGCTTGGTCATAATGTATAATCTGTGAATTGAATTTACTTTGCAAGCATTTTATTAAGCATTTTTGCATCTATGTTCATGAGAGATATTAGCCTGTGGTTTCCTTTTATCCTGGTGTTTTTGTGTGGCTTTTGTATCAGGCTGATGTCGGCCTCATAACATGAGTTTGGAAGCATTCCCTCTATTTCTGTTTTATGGAGAAGTTTCAGAAAGATTAATATTAATTTTTCTTTGAATGTTTGGTAGAATTCAGCAGCAAGCTATCAAATCATGGGCTTTCTTTGTAACAAGGTTTTTTATTACTACTTCAATTTCTCTATTATTGGTCTGTTCAGGTTTTTTTTTTTTTAATTCTTTTTGGTTCAGTGTTAGTAGGTTGTTTCAAAAAAATGTATCAATTCCTTCTAGGTTGTCCAATTTGCTAACATGTAATTGTTCATCGTAGTCCTTTATGCACGTTTTTATTTCTGAGGCATCTGTTGTAATGTCTCCTCTTTTATTTCTGATTTTGAGTCCTGTCTTTCTTTTCCTTTGGTAGTATTACTAAGGGCTTGTCAATTAAAAAAAAACTTCTTAGTTTTGTTTATTTTTCTATAATTTTTCTATTCTCCAATGCTTAGGGAAATTAATGTAACTGAGGTTATCTTGTTGGTAAGAGAAGAGCTAGCATTCCACATGCTACTTCCAAATATCCTGCTTTTGTCCTGTTTTCTCCTCTTACTGCAATGTGACATTGACAACTATAAGGAAAAATGGTGCCAACACATGTAAAAACATAGGAGGGTAGAGAGGCAAATAGGATATTGCAGAAGTAAAAAGATTTTCTTGAATTTATTTAATACTAGGTAGTATCTGGGAACACAGAGTCACACAGGAATTTCACTTTCCCCAAACACACATACTCATAAACACCCACACAGATGCAGCAATGGACAAAGGGACACGTTTTGTGTTTCTTTAGTAATAAAATAGAGCTCTTGTGTCCTTTCTTCCTTCTTTCGTTTTCTTGTTCTTTCCTTCTCATATTTTTGCTGTTATTTTTCTTCAAAGAGGCACTGAGACATAAAAACAGTACATTTGGTTAGCATTTTCTAAAGCACAGATTAGTAGATGAATACTTCATGCCTGCATGCAACTGCTGAAGTTATAATTAGCCACAGGTGGGGTTTATGCTGTTGGCTGTTTAATACTAGAGACACTGGGGTGAGCAGCCTACTTCCACATGGCACCACAGCTTCTGGTCCCAGCACGACCATCATCAAACGTCTTTATTTTTTACCTGGGGCTGGGTGGCCAGGAAACATGTTCTCCTTGTCTTGTCCTTGAGAGCTCATGCGATCACCAGGTGGCCCTGGGATGGCAGGGCGCCAGAATTTTGACATCATTTTTGGCACAAAATTAATGACAAAGGAATTTCTCTAAATCTTAAAGGTTTCAAAATGTAAGACTAAAATAATGTCACACCATTTATTGGAAAGCATGCTCTTCCTTTTGTCTCAATTGATTTTTTCGTAATTGTGTGAGAATTATGAATTCTTTCCTCTTTAGTTTTGTATGTTCTCCCTCAATTGTAACAATACACAGCAAAATTTTATTATGTGAATTGTTGTTATAAAGTATACTTCAAATACATATTTTTGTCCAGAAATAGTGCAGTCTCTTCTCCAAAAACTCTGAAAGGCCTGCTCTGACCATATTTAACCAAAAAGTAATTCAGATTGAAAAGCTGGACAGTTGATTGAATTCCAGGGAGGGCAGAGACTATTAAAATCTATTTGAACAGAAATAAAACAACAATTAAAAAGTTAATTTATTTTGCCCCTAACATTTTTAAAAGAGACCAAAAGACTATGGTAGCAGCATTACCTAATAATTAAATCTGTTTTGACATAATTTCTAAGTTTAATCTTTAAAATTCGAGTTCTCTTGACATTTATGGTTGAAGAGTTAGGGTAAGGGCATAGAAGGGAGAACAAACCAGCATAAATAGCTGCTGGCTTTATCAGTAGTTTTTGATAGAGAACCAAAAAAGCCTACCATGCAGGTTGTGCCAATGTAGCCATATAAGGTTGCTTGAAAGAGATTGCAAGGAGATTTGGTGCTCTAGTCATTACAATATGCTCAGCATGCTAAGTTTCAGCTAGCAGATTTAACACCAAAATTTCCCGATTTAGATTCCTTTTATTCTCAGTTGATTATTTGGTGGGCATACACAAGCCAATGTCAATCTAATGAGAGTCCTCTGAACCTTCCACCAGCAAGACCTGTGCTCATTTTCCCCAAAGGTTTCCTCTTTGAAATATTTTTTTCTATTCAACTGCATCTTAGAATAATAAGACTTTTATTATCTTATGTTTTATTCATCAATAACTGTATAACTGTCAATCAAGGCTTCTGATCAACACAAGATTCTCAATGCTACCAATATAAGGTTGTACAGCAATAAGGCATGAACTGGAGCTTTTCTTATGTGGTTTGATATATTGGGGTTTAAATGCCAGTCACTATCTTTGTGCGGTTTGCAATTTATTTAAATGCTCCTCTCTCTTTCACATTTGTAAGATGTAAACACTGATATGTTGACCTTGCAAGATCGTTACAAGGGTTACAGAGGAAACCACTGTAGTCCGTAGGTTCTTTGAAATGGAATAAACAGTTACGAGAAGAGGGAAAACCCGAGAATGAACTGTCAGTGGGTAGAACAGCTCATCGACACCACGCTCTCCTAGTTGTCCTGAAGTTAATATTCCACATGGTTTTTGGTAATAAACTGCCTCAGGGATGTGGAGGCTGCACCTGGGATGCCGCATGCCAAGTGGTCACAGCACCAAGATGAAAGCATAGGGAATTAACTTCCTCCTAGGGTATTAGATGCTGTGCGGGGCCATCTAGTGACCCTTACACCCCATTCGTTGATTTCAGAGTTAGGCTGAGGATCACATACAGCCTATGGTGACGTAACCTGAATGTAGTCCTAGACTTGAAGACAAAAGTTCTTGTCGCAGACATATACCATTATTAATACAAAGAAATAAGTGAAGAAGCCTATTGTAGCATATCTATTTGTGACGTTAAGCTAGGAAAGTCACAGCCACTATTTATTATACCCCTGTTACGTTCCAGGTCTTCTTCTAAGTGCTTTATGTACATTATCTAATTAGATACATTAGGCTCACAAAAATTTTACTTTCAAGTGGGAAATGGGGGCTCACTAAGATTAAGTGATTATTTTCCCAAATATGCATAGTCAGAAGTGGCCAAGTTGGGAATTAACACTAGGTGTTTTGATGATATAGCTTCCAATCTTCCAGAAGATTGTGTAATAAATGACATGGGGTAAACCTCCCTTATACTAAAAAAAAAATTTGTATTTGGTGCTGACCAGAGCTTCACAGAAAACATTTGATCTTGGGGCACTCGTACAGAGCTACTGTGTCTCAGGCCAGTGTGCAGGTGGAAGGGAATGGAGTTTGAGTTACTTCTTTCCATCTGCTGCCTCTCATTGCCCACGCAACTTTAACTTTCTTGTGCTTCTCAGTTGTGGTGTCTTACTTGTCTGGCAACCTACGGAGACATCAGAGCACCCATGGGTCTCAGGAAAGGGATATGGCAGAGACAGGCAGGTCCACATGTTCATCAACTTGCATCTACTAGTCCTGCTGGTCTCCAAGAAAAGTCCCATTTCCCAGTCTCATGGGGAAGTAACTCCTCCCTTATGTTTTCATGGCACACCAATTACACATAAATTCTCACATCTATGATCTATTATCTCCTTTTCACTGTGAAGCCACTAAGAACCCCAAAATTAAATTATGTAGTCAAATGGCTCTTAAGAAGGGAAACAGGGAGGGACTTGAACCCAAGCTCTCTGAGGCCAGATGATATGTGATTTTTCTCTATATGACACGGCTGCCAAAGGAAACAGTTATCCCTTCAGACTTGGGTGGGGACTGGAAGTGTTTATATAATTGGTAAGAAAAAGTTTCACAGGCCAGGTGTAGTGGCTCATGTCTGTAGTTCCAGCTCCTCAGGAAGTTGAGGCAGGAGGATCTCTGGAGCCCAGGAGATCAAGACTGCAGTGAGCTACGATAACACCACCATACTGTAGCCTGGGCAATAGAGTGAGACCCCGACTCTAAAAAAAATAAGAAGGAAAACATTTCACAGAGAGGACGGGTTCAAATTGTCCCAGAAGGTACATGTGGGATTTTATTAGCAAAGAAATAGCAAGGGAAGATATATAAGGAAGGGGCTTCCAATACAACACTTCCTTTGAACCAAATATTCTATATGGAAATAACTCTTTTGTATTGATGTCGTGAAAATGCCCACACCTGATATTTTTATAATGAGGTTCTTTCAATATTTAAGCAATACGGTGTTTTGGATAGTTTTCAAAATGGCCGTGATTTGCATGATGAAGCGAAGGGTCTAACACAATGAGTGTGCCTCAGGTAAGAGTTTCCCCACGCTCCTTCTGACACGGAGAGCCACGCTGCCGACGTGTTTCCACGGACGAGCCTCCAGGCAGGGAAAAGTGAATTTTAATCCTGACCAGCATGAGTGTCAGCAGAGGATTCTGTGCAACAACAGAGTGAATGAAAATTGTCAGATTCAAAATGTTTGAGTACTTATATTTTATCATGTTCAATTACAGATTTGCATATCCTTTTATAGTCTCACGTTTTCTTTAACATAAAAATATATTTCTAATGATCATAGATTAAAGTAGTCGCGGTGTCTCTCTGCCCACACCGTGGGAATGTATACAGGAAGTGACCCCCCATTCCAGTTGGAGAAGCCCTGTTGTGTCCACTCTTACTGTCCTGTCCTCATTATCTGACACGTCCGCCCCAGAGCACGAGCCTGTGGGAGGGTGACTTATCACTCTTTGGATAGAACATAAAATTTGTGTGTTTTTCTGGCAGATGAGAAATTTCAGCAGAAAAAATGAAAAAGCCAAATGGCATTGTAATGATACAGTTCTGGTGTGCATTTTAATAAACAGTAGAAACAATCCAACATACAGCTGCCAAGACCTTTCCATTGGTAACTGTTACAGAACTTCTGAGAATCAAGTTAATTTCTAGTCCATCACACCAAATCTCTTCAAAAGCTCTACCTCTTTCCAGCTGGTGGCTAAGACACATTTTTAGGACTTGAAGCTAATCCCAATTTTCAAGGGCCTTCATTTTAAAAGGCTTCCTTGAAAGGAAGCTCTCCACAGTTCTCTTTGTTGGCCTGGAGGCTGCCTGGCTTCCATGAGTGTGAAGAGAGGACACTGAGCATGCCTAGAGAATCCCCTGAGACTCCCAGGTGGGGCCACACTCTCTAGATGATGGAAAACCTGTGTGAAGGATACTTGGCGAACACGGAGCCCTCTGTCTCTGCCCTCCAACACCTCCATTGCAGGCTGAAATCCCAGCTGTGTGTCCCAAGAAACTAGTATGTCTCAAGAAGAGCATTTGATTAGTGACTTTTGTTTTCAACTCTCATGTCTATCAGGCGGTATGCTCTCCGAGGAATACTGAAGGTCGTATTTATCAATTGTGTCAGTGAATTTTGTTCAACAACCTTGAGGTGCAGCAAATGAACAGAAGGTAATTGCCCTCTGCAAAAAATGAAGTCTTGATGTTTGGAAAACATGCATTAGGAATGCAACAACAACAATGCAACTGACAGCAGGAGAGCTAGATGGGTGTAGAGTATATTGGTGGAGCATCTAGAACTTTGGACATGACTCTTCAGAGAAAGAATGGGAGCTGCCCCTCTACACCTAATGCCAGGCGGCAGCAGGGACCAGCACATGGCCGGCTCACTCGCCTTGCTTTGTAGTGAGTTTCATTAGATCCTTGTCCTTATCCAAAGTGAGGTTTGGGAGATAAATTCTTTGTCTTCGTTGTCAATGTTCTTCTGCACGGTTTGATTTAGGAAAGAAGTCTAGGGTAAACATGCAGACCAAGATAACAGAGATGAAATTAAATGCACCTGCTCCAACAGAAACCATGAGTTCGAGCAAAAGCCATAAATTCCCTTAGAGAGAACATGCCCTTTGTAAATAGAGGCATGGAGCTGTCCAGGGCTGGGGTGTTTGAGAAGGTTGACCACTTTAACAAAGAATGTCAACATTTCTTTGGTTTAAGACAATGAGGTCATTTCCCACAACACCTCTCAATTCGAGAGGTGTACCTTACACAGTCAGAAATACTATTCCCAGCTCTTCTTATCTTGTGACTTTGCCTCTTCAAAGCTCTGACATGGTTAGATCACGTTCATTAACATTTTATTGCCAGCACTGCCAAGTGTGGCTGAAGCTAACTGTGACAGAGACTGGGAAATGGGACTTTTCCGGGAGACCAGCAGGACTGGTAGATTCAAGATGATGAACACGTGGACCTGCCTGTCTCTGCCATATCCCTTTCCTGAGACCCATGGGTGCTCTGGTGTCCCAGTAGGTTGCCAGACAAGTAAGACACCACAACTGAGAAGCACAAGAAAGTTAAAGTTGCATGGGCAATGAGAGACAGCAGATGGAAAGGAGTAACTCAAACTCCATTCCCTTCCTCCCGCACACCGGCCTGAGACACAGTAGCTCTGTATGAGTGCTCCAAGATCAAATGTTTTCTGCAAAGCTCTGTTGAGCACCAAGTAGAAATTTATATTTTTAGTATAAGACACTCCATATTGGACCAGAGAAACTCTCCTCCGTCTTGTCATTTGCGGGTTTCTCACACTGTTGCTCCACACTGTTACATGTTGAGTTTGTTTTGTTCCAGTGCAGATTAGAAGAATCCAGGGGTCCAGGTGGATTCCATGGAAGATATTAAGGGATCCAACTTGCAAGAGCAAATGTCCCTTTTACCCACAGTTTATTGGCCAGACTTAGTACTAGTCACAGACTACTGCACAGAAGAGTGAAGGACGGGAAATCTACCTGTGCACACAGGAGGCTCCGTGCACATAGAAGGCTACCAGTACTGGAGACTGTTAGACGCAGAGCCATCTCTTCTACTCATACCCAGCTCAGCATTGCCACACTTCCTCATGGAACTATAAGGTCTTTATTTTGCTGAATATTATCAGGGATACTTTATTCTTAAAATAATTTTGAATAAATATCAGAGTACATCGTGGAGCTACATTTCTGATGATCTATTTGCATCAGATATTTTATTGTCAACAACATGACCACAGTCTATATAATATTTCAATACTTAACAAGATGACAAAAAAATAATTATTATAATTTTTGAGGCCACAACGAAGCAGTTATACGAACAGAATTCATAAGAAAGGTATTTTGATAAAACTGGATACACACTTCAAGAATTAATTGAGTCATGAAATCCGCCTCGGTAAGTCAGACAACTGCAATGTAGCTTAATTGTACTGGCAACAATGGTCAGTGCTTACTGAACCTGTGCTACATGGTAGGCATGTGTAAAACACTCATTTATTCCTCAAGATAATGCTGGATTCTATTGTTATTTCAGCTTTATAGATGAAATTGAATTTGAGACAGGTGAAATTTCTGGCCCAAATTCTGACTGCCAGCTTGTGCTATTCAAAACTGCTCCACGTTCTCCCTGTTGTTAAAGAAAGACACTAGACCTTTCTATTATTTGGGCTAATTCAGTGTAAGGTCAGCCTAGACAAACATAAAGATATGCACATGTTTTTCTCAGAGTTGATGATATTGGAAGTAAAGGAGATTCTTAATGACTTCATTTTCCAATATATCCTACAACCTGGAAAAGTTCCTGCAAGCATGTGAATTCAGATTCATGCTGTTAAATCCTTTCTGGTTCTTGGTTCAATTCTTTGTCTATTCAGTGTTTAGTAAGCCTTTAAAACATAGGAGTTGCTCGTCATCTTGTAAATGCTCTGTCCTTCAGTCAGGTCATACATTGACTGCAATTTCTTATAATATCTCCTCCTCAAACTGCTGGGCTTCACCTCAGCTCTAGGACGGTGCGAAAATACTTTCCCTAGTCTTGGTCTTGGTCTTAGCTTCTGTGAAATCCAGAAAATTTTGCTATAGAGTTTTTGAAATGCCCCTTAGATGTGGAAATCTCTAAAGTGCAGGGCTTAGCATACACACACACACACACACACACACACATATACACATGTATATCATATATATAATATATACATATATACATATACACAGAAACACAAACATAGATGGATGGATAGGTAGATGGATGGATGGATAGATAATAGATAGATAGATAGACAGATAGATAAATAGATATTGATAGCTGCCATGGAAAGTCATGGCAAAAACTTCAATTACTTCTGCACCAACATGACAGCTAGATAGATGACAGATAAATCCTGGTCATAGCCTCTCTCCACTTACTGCTTTGGAAATGCTTACTTCTTAGAGTTACAGTGAGAGTGAAAACAAGCAATTCCTGTGTGTGGTCTAAGGCAGATGCTTTCCAAATGTGATTTATTTATTTCCCTCTCTTTGACTTCTCTTCCCTTCCTAAAGAGCTTTTTATATCACAGTTCATCCACATGTTTTGGTATTCAAAGCTCTTCTTGGTAGCAAAGAGTTATGCTAAGTACTATTATTTCATTGTCCTGGAACAAACCCCTTTCCCTTCAGGTGGTCATTTGAGTATACATCTTCTTTAAAACAAATTAGATTTTCATTTTGGGAAAAGACACAGTTAAAAGTCATGCTATTAGAAATATCTCAAGATACTTTGAGGTGATGAAATAGCCGATTAGTAAATCCGTGCTCTAGTTCTTACAGTTAAGAATGAACGGCCTCTTAATACACTAATGGGGCAAGAAAATACGTCCTATTCTTCCCATGCCTCCAGCTCCCTCACCCCCAGGTCCCTCGCCTTCTCTCATGCATGACTTTCTTCCCATGGGGCAAAAACATGAGATAAGACACTGTTCCTCCTGATATTCACTAGAGGAAGGTGGGAATGGCGAGCTGACAAATGGCCCCAGGAGCATGCCTATGCCAGGGTGCCTCCACCCCACCCCATCTTTTTAGGGAAAGGCAAAAAGGCATTTTTACAAAAGAATTGGTGAGACCTTGATGTGCCTCCTTTCGAATTCTGCAGTAAAGTTAGTTCAAGATACCTCCTCAGGTCACTGGTGTCCTTGGTGGGGAGAGGAAGAGTAATACACATGCACTTCTCTTGTAGCTATGGTAATTACTTGAAAGCAGAATGGACACTGAGTCTGAAATTCCAAGACACTAAACAGGCTTCCTCATCAGAACTGATTAACCTGCTGTCAACCCCCTGGTAAGGAGCAATTCTTCACCTTGTCCTACAGTTAATGGCATTTGAATTTTCCATAATTATAAAGACACATTTATTTATTCAGTGAATAACTTGCAATGGGTCTGATATTTTAACACAGGAGCCCAGGAACACAGGAACACTTCCCCTGCTAGGCAGTCTCTTTATGTTAAATAATAATTCAGAGTTTCTCTTTCTTTTTTGTGATCAAACATACCTATTAAGTCGTAATTCCTGAATAGGATATGTTCACAAACCATGTCAAATAGATATTCTCTAGTAAAGAATATGAAATAAAGCAAACCAACAAAATGCTGTTTATTTATTTGTTTCATGTAAGCATTTTTGAGTCATATTCAAATGGCTTTTGGAAATAGTGGAAATAGGTCTCTTGTTTTTGCAACTGTTCCACGTTGAAACTCAGGTTGTCTACTTTCAAGAAGAATTGAGATCCTCCTAGAAAAAGGTCATCTTCAAGATTTAAGGAAAAAAGAAGGCCTGGGATGGGCGTTTATTGCTCTGCTTTGCTACCTGTACCTGAAGCTTTCCCATGTTTGTGAATTTGCCACCTTATGCATCTTGATGAAAAGCAGAGCTGATCCTGCTAATAATGACACAGAAAATGCCAGGCCAGGCCTCCTTGCCCAGGACCCCTTGAGGCAGGGACACTGGCCTGGATTGAGACTCTGGGCGTGAGACGCACCCACAAAGGAGCGTTGTGTGCGGGTGTGGGACCCAAGACGCTGGGACCACGGACAGTTCTCTTTGGGGCAGTTTTAGCAAAATCGCATTCTAGATGCAACTGTGGAGCTGTAAAGAATACACTTGCAGCTTGCTGGTGGGCTTCCTCTGTTTCCTCAGCAGTCTAGTTTCTGCATTGGAATTTTGACATGATGGCCATTGTATAAATATTCAACAGAGTAAGAACCAGACTTACCCAGAGCCTAATTCTCTTGCTCACCCAGTGCCTTCTACTAAATTCCTCTGACTAAATCATTCAGACTAGGCTTTTACTGTTTGCAGCAAAGATCTGTGACTAAGCACATAACCCAAGTCAGGACAATGGGACTGGCCTAAGAAGAAAAATATTCTGTGCTTATAACGTGGTCTTTAGCCCCATGTCCTTCTGGCTTAGCCATTTCAACTGGTGACTAAGTCTAAAAGAAAGGTTTTAGTTAAATCCTGAGTAGATATTAGTTTTCTCCCTGTGGAATCTGGTGGTTGGATGATGTTAAATTCTTCTATATCTTTGTTGATTTTCAGTCTAGTTGTTCCATCAATTGCTTACAGAGGAGTGTTAAAGATTGCAACTATTGTTGTGGATTTTTTTTTTCTCCTTTTAGCTCTGTCATTTTTTGGTTCATATCTTTTGCAGCCTTGTTGTTTGATGCATAGACATTTGGGACCACTGCCTTTTCAGTAGATTGATCCTTTTATCATTATATAATGTACTTTTTGTCTCTGGTAATTTTCCTTGCTTTGAAATCTACTGCATCTGATATTAATGTAGCCACATCTGCATTTTTTGACTAATGTTTGCATGATTTTTAAAATCTGTTTAACTTTTACCTGCCTATATCATTATATTTAAAGTGAGTTTACTATAAACGTCATGCGTTAGGATCATTTTAAAATCCTGTTTGTCAATCTCTTTATTTTTACTGGTGCATTTAGACCATTTACATTAAATGGAATTAGTGATATGTTATGGCTTAGCCTACCATTGTTTTATTTTATATACAGACACATGCATGTATACACACACACACACATATACACACACACATATATAGACACACACACATACACACAACTTGCATATACACATATATACATGCTGTGTGAGAACACACTATAACACAGTGTGTGGCAAGAACTCTGACTTGAAGCCTTCTAGCTTTCACACTAATTATTTCCATGATTTTGGCAAATTTACTTACAGTTAACTCTGGCAAATTTACTATATATTTGATGAATGATTATTAACATTTCTACAACAATTAAGAGTAGGCTCATATAAATTACTTATTACTCAAACAGTCCTATAAGACAAGAAAGGATAGTTGGTAAAAGTGCAGCTTCTCTGGTGTGATTCCAAGGCCACTGAATTTGAATGCCTGAGGTTGGAACTCTGATATTTCTGTCTGTCACAGTCATCCCAGAGGATGACTATGAATCTGAAAAAACATCCCAGAGGATGACTGTGCTCAGTTAAGTTGTAGGTCTGACACAGCTGCTCTTCAGTAGTTTATGGGATATCCTCATGGTTTTCACAGCAGCCCTTAGGGAGCCACAGCTTTCTTTGTCTGTCTGTGTGGTCTAGAAATGTGTCACTCTTCTCCAGTCTGGGCATATTTGAGCTCCTGGATCCAGCTATATTTGAAGTCTATGTACCCTTAGATTTTCTATGAGTACACAGATTACCCTATAATTCTATGAGTGATCAAATTAACATTTTTGCTTAATTGAGTTAGTGTCTAAGGCAGCTTAAAGAATCTGGCTATTACAAGACAAAATGTGCTCCAGTATTGGGAGGCCCGTCATGTCCTGTGTCTACCCGGAAATCCATAAAAGCATATAAAGTTATTTCTCTCTTCATTCGGAGAACTTTCTTCCGATCCTTTGTGGTTCTGCTGCCTTGACCTGTGCATACACATGCAATCCATCTCCTGTGTGACAGCCCATTAGGTATCTGAACACCTTGTCATGCCTTCTCTAACTTTTCTTTTTTCCAGGCTAAAAATTCAAAGGAGTTCAGAAAAGAACATTAATATGTGTTTATGTGTTTAATGTTGAAATCTACCTCTGAATGTATCTTACATGTTGAATTACCAATAAGAGAAATGGATTTATTCTTATTAATCTCTTTCAGGTACTTAGATATTTCAGTCCTCTTTTTGGCTTCTCTTGCCTGAGACAAAAAAATATATAAAACTTGTGCTTGGCACAGTGGCTCACACCTGTAATCCCAGCACTTTGGGAGGCCAAGGCAGGCAGGTCACTTGAGTCCAGGGCTCTAGACTAGCCTGTGAATCGTAGGGAGACTCTATCTCTATAAAAAAATACAAAAATTAGCCTGGTGTGGTGGTGCATGCCTGTAGTCCCAGATACTCAGGAGGCTGAGGTGGGAGAATAGCTTGAACCTGGAGTTGGAAGCTGCAGTGAGTGAGCCGTGTTTGCACCACTGCACTCCAGCATGGGCAGCAGAGTGATACCTTGTCTAAAAAAATGTATATAACTTAGGAAAGTTACAGAGAGAGAAATCATATATCCGTCACAGAAATCTGGGGTGTAGCAAAGTTTTGACTCTACAAAAAGTCATTGGTCCTTTTTGGCACATATGCTCATTAAGAAATAGAGGTATCCAATTCCCCAACAAAATAAAAATGCATTTTATTCTTTGTTTCCTCAAGGAGAAAGCACATGTTCCATTTTATTTTGAGATTTCTACTGAAGACGGTTAGTGGACTGCCAGGGCTACATTATAATGAACTTCTCCATTTAAATCTGTCAGTTACCTTCATTGGGTTATTAGATGGTTTTACCAACTTGGGGAAATACATCATTTATAATGTACAGTGCCTTGGTCAGAGTCTTTTGCAGTTAATGTGTATTTTTATAGGGTATCTCTGCATTCTTATTCAGACATAAAACTAGTAACAAGGAAAATGATTACAACAATGCAAGAAAATTAAGTCTTACAACGACAAGGACTCACCATGTAGTGGGAAACATGCCAAGCACATTGGATACATCATTTGATTTAGAAAATTTAATAACCCTGTGGGTAGCTGTTATTATCCTCAATACACAGATGAGGGCACAGAGGATTCCAGAGCTAGAGTCAAGTGGCAAAAACAGTCCTTAAGCAGGCAGATGGAAGAGCCAGCGTTCAAATCCAAGTTTTCTCACACCCACACTCTCACGTCCCACTCTGCATTTCTCCCATTGTGGGGTTATTGAACAGTTTTTCAATTTTTTCATTCTGACTTCAGCATACAGGGTGGAAAATCTCCCCCACTCAATTTTTATCCTACTTCTATCCTCTTTACATCTGGTTTTAAAAATTAACAGTAATTTGGGATCACTGTCTCCTATTTTCACCTCACATCCAAGCTCAACTCACTTTCATCTGTCAGTCTAAAGCAACTCCCTGAAGGTCTCAATTCAAGCTCTTTTCCTGGGCCTCGTTTTCCATCTCTTGGCCTGAACTTAAAAAAAAATGAAGCTCTTCAAGGGCTCCTTGGTATATTATGAAGTTTCCTGTGGCCACTGTAACACATTTCCTCAAACTTCGTGGCTGAAAACAAGATAAATTTATATCTCAGGGTTCTGGAGATGAGAAGTCCAAAGTTAAAGTGCTAAGGGGGCTGCACTCCCTCTGGTGGTTCTGAGGAAGAATCTGTTTCCTTCCTCTTCAAACTTCTGCAGGGGTCGGCATTCCCTGGCTCATGGTGGCATCTTGCTTGGCTCTGTCTCTGTGCATCTGTCTCAACACTTCCTCTGCCTGTCTCTTATAGGACACGTGAAATGACATTTAGGGCCTACCTTGGTAATGTAGGATGAATGAAGTCCTCCTTTCAAGACCCTAAGTCAAATCATATCATTTGCCTATAAGGTAACATTCACAGGTTTTGGGGACCAGGACATGTATGCAATTGGGGGTGGTGGGTGTTGCACCATGTAGCCCCTTACACCTGGTTTCTGTTCTTAGTCATATCTTCCTATCTCCCTACTCTTTGTAATTATTCTAGTTATTTCACCCATATCCAAAGCCTCAGCTATTCCCTATGTCTTGAACATTCTCAAATTTATACTTTAGCAGAACTCTTCTGAGCTTACAACAATTCTTTTGCATATACACACATAGTTAATTATAGGTTTACAATGAAAAAAAGTCTCTGATCTTTTTTCTCAGCAGAATCATAGTTCTACTCTTATTTTCTAACTTCCTATTATAGAACTTAGGAGTTTTGTATCCTCACCCCCATTTCCCCTTTCATTAGCCTAATATGCCACATTTTAAAAAAATCAGTAATTTGTATGCTACTTTACTATTTAAACATTATTCACAGGTTGGACATTAAGTGTATTAAAATATTATTTTCTTTCTTATACAATATATTTTTTGTTACTGGAAGCCAGTGATCATCTTGTTTATTTAGTTAGATTTTTGTCTAGGTGTTTTTGTTGTTGTTGTTGTTGTTAGCTATTATTTAATTTAACTACAAATTCAGTGCCAGAACTATAAATCTTCTCTTACTATGCTCAAATGCATCAAATGTGCCACTGACCTCATGTTAGCCTTAAGACAGCTTCCCATAGGTCTGCTGAACTGCTGTGGTCTATGGACTTGTCTCCACTGTCGACTACAGTTTGCATCTTTGTTCTCCTAAAACTCATGTTGAAATTTGATTCCCAGTGTTTGAGGAGTGTCATGGGAGGTGTTTCGGTCATGGGGCAGCTTCCTTATAGCACTGGCTGTCTTCGCTGTAATGAGTGGGTTCTCACTCTGTTGCTTCCCATAAAGTTGATTGTTCAAAACAGCCTGCTCCTCCCCTCTGCTCCCTCGCTCCTCTTTAGCTGAGTAGTGTCTGCATACACCAGCTCCCCTTCGCTTTCTGCTGTGAGTGGAAGCAGCCTGAGGCCCGCCTCATCAGAGGCAGATATCCAGTCTTCCAGCCTGCAGAACCCCAAGTCAAATAAATCTCTTTTCTTGATAAATTGCCCAGTCTGTCATTCCTTTATGGCAACATTAAATGGAATAGAACACTAGCAACTTGGGGTTCTATCTTCTTTTCTAGGCAATATCTGTATTTTGTGTTATATTATCTAATTTATCTCATGTGTCTCTTGGGTATATTTTCTCATTTTGGTGGAGTGTATCTTCTTTCAGCATGAAACATACAATTCTTGAAAGGCTATGAATCTGAAAAAACATTCTTAATTTTCATATTTCATTAATATTTTGAATGGGATAAAAATGTAGATTGAAAATCATTATTTCTCCTGCTTTTTGAAAGCAATACCTAACTTTTAGTGGTGGTGTTGTGGAAGCCTGAAGCTATTCTCATCCAAAATCCTCTCTCTTCTGTTTTCCTTTACTATCAGGGAGAATTTAAGATCTGTTACATTTTCCCCTGGGGTTCTGAAATTTCATGGTGACGTCCCTTCCTTGGCTATGTGATCCTTTCCTTCAACTGTGCTGAAAAATAAGGGGGAGCTGTCAATCTGAAAATTTTTGCTCTTCATTTTTGTATAATTTTATTTTTATTTTTCTCTTATTTATTCCCTTTCATATTTCTGTTATCTTCTTCTCTCTCATCCTTTGAATACCCTGAACTAATGTTTTAATTTTATTATATTATTTTTTCTATTGCTTATAATGATATGCTTTCTAGGAGATGTTATCAATTTTATCATCCATTCTTTCTACTGATATTTTATTTCACCATTTAATTTTTAATATCTGAGAGGTATTTTCTGTTATCTATAGGGAAAAAAGCTCTCAGCTCTTTTTACATGGATGCAGTAACTACTTTTATATTTCTAAGTGTGTGTACACACATACATACACATCCATACCCATAGTCAGAGCAGCTGCCATCCAGTGGATGGCTGAGACAGGACCATAAGGTCTGGAGCCCTTGTCTTATCATAGGACAAATTCTGCAGGGCCATCTTAACTCCAGTGCTCCCTGTAGGACATTTTTGGAAGGCCACCATCACATTTTTGGAAGATCCATTCCTACTTTCGTCACTCCCTCCTCTGCTGCTGTGGATCCCAAGTGCACCCACGGTAAGCTTCTTGCATGCACAAGTCTGTCTCAGAGTTGGCTTCCCTGGGAAGGGACCTGTGCACTGAAGAGCAGCAACTCCCTGCAGCTGCAAACTCTGAGACCAGGTGCGATGTTTCCCATTTTCTCACCCCAGCTGGTCCACACATTCTAACGTCAAATGACCCTCTTCCTTCTGTCAGATGACCTCCTGCTGCTCATTTCTCATAGCCAAATCTTAATCTCCATGGATTGTTGCAATAAATTGCTTCCCTGCCTTAGTTTCTTCCTTCTATGGTTTATCTCCCTTCTATGGGTAGTCACTTTTGTTGTTAGGTAAACATGTATGATGCCATTAGGTAAACATGTATGATACTGTGATTTATCTGCTCAGGTGCCCTGGGGCTTTGCACTGCTTTGTTTGATATAATCTCAGCAATTTAAATAACGTCAAGAACTATCACAATCTAGTTTATACCCTTTTGCCTTTTACAAGGCCATCTGGGGACTCATCCTCATTTGTTCTACATTTTCTACATATTTAATATTTCTTAAAATATTGTAAATCTATCATTGCCACTTTCAGTTATTTGGCTTCACTCAGATGCTGTTCTCTCCCCTTCTCTCTACTGGAAAAAGTCGTGCCTTCCTTCAACTTTCTGCTTCAACACCACCTTTAACCTGGAGTGTTCCCTCCCTTCTTCTGATCCAGTGAGTGGTCACATCTTTGGTGTATCTGTGGCCTTTTCTAGGTACATACCCCTCTCAGAGTGATTTTCTAGGTACACATCAGTCTTATATGCCAGTCTGAATTACTAGTTATTTATATTTATCTGGCTTCTCTACTTGACTAAGATATTTGCAATGGTTGACACTGTTTTTTCTTAAATAAGCACCTCACTAATAAGATGCCTGGTACAGATTTGGTGACCAATGAATGTTGACATGATAAGGAAATAAGTGAATCAGTGTTGTGATTCCAAGTTCATTTGTTGTTAACTTGAATACATTTATACAGCATTTAATAAAATAGTAATTAAGATACCATTTTTAGAATTATTTACACATTTAATAAAAAAAACTTTTAGAGATTTCAGGCTCTGGTTAATATGACTGAATATGAAAGCGAGGAAAGGCCCTGCTTCTAAGAACAGGCACACATTTAATTATTATCTTGCTAGATGAATATGAGCAGTTAAATTGCATGATCTATCTACTCCCTCCTTTCTTTTCTTTTCTTTTTCTGTTATTCTAGGATAAACCTTTGATATTTGTCCTGCTCATGTACCTCTTCAGCTAGACTGAATCTAGTCATTTTCATACTATCTCTTATTTCCATGACTGAAATCAAAATTCCTAGAGAAATGTTCTCTTAAGTGGGGTACTTTGACCCATCGTCATGTGGAGGAAAATAACTTTCATTTTTATGCATTCACTTACTAATTTTTTCATTTCATAAAAATATATACTATTGAATAGTTGAAGGCTTCAAAGAAATATGTGTCGCATGGCTGGGCACGGTGGCTCACACCTGTAATCCCAGCACTTTGGGGGGCCGAGGAGGATGGATCACAAGGTCAGGAGATAGAGACCATCCTGGCTAACATGGTGAAACCCTGTCTCTACTAAAAATACAAAAAATTAGCCATGCATGGTGGCGGTCACCTGTAGTCCCAGCTACTCGGGAGGCTGAGGCAGGAGAATGGTGTGAACCCGGGAGGCGGAGCTTGCAGTGAGCTAAGATTGTGCCGCTGCACACTAGCCTGGGTGACAGAGTGAGACTCCATCAAAAAAAAAAAAGAAATTTGTGTAGCATATATCTATAATTTAATGTGCATTAATAAGATGAATACTCCTGACCTTACCAACCCAGCTAAGACCTAGCAGACTGCCAGGAGCACCAAGGGGGCCTCTTCCATCTGTTTCCTCGCCCACTTTCTCCTGCAAAACTTGACTAGCCTCAATTTTATGTTAATCATTCCTTTGTCTTATAAAAATAGTTGTGCTACATATTCATATTCATTCATATTTTATTAAATAATACCTTGCTCCTTTTTACTTGTTTTCGAACATTAAAAAGTGTTATGATGCTATATGGACTATTCTACAATTCGTTTTTTTCCCACCCAATATGAGGATTCTAAGATTCAATATTTTTGCTACATATGGCTGTAATTCATTATTTTCACCTTTGTATAATACTTAATTTTGTAAATATATTATAATTTATTTATTACTTCTCTTTTTATTAGACATGTAGTTGATGTTCAATTTTTTTACTAGAAACATTGCTTCTATGAACATAAGAATCAACACATCTAAGAAGGGTAATTATCTTTCAATTCAATAAATCTTTGAATTTTAATACATTCTTACATTTTCTCCACAAGTTTACTACATAGATTTTGTTAGAATTATTTTCAGGTTTCATGTATATTGCTATTACAAATGCCATTTTTAATCTTTAAATTTATTTTTCTGTCTGTTTCTTATAAGTAGAAATTCAGTTGAGTGTGTAAATTGTGTTTAATATTGTCCACTGATGCTCATATTCATCCCAAACATTCTAGGTTATTACAGAGACAGGAAAGCTAGATGCCCTGCCTCCCAGGATGCCTTGCTGCCTTGCCAGCTCACTGGCTTAGACTCTGTGCCTGAGTGAGTCATCTGAGTCTAAGGGAAGCAATGCATTACTTGCTTCCACGGAAGCCACAGGCAGTACAGTCTTTATCTGTCAGCAGATGTGGGCATCTGGGTATCTACCAGAAATTCACTGGCTTTGTTGCTTCATGTGACCAAGATTATCAGCATCATTTTCTCGGTTCCATAAACTACAATGACTTCTCTATTCTCTGTTCCCTGGCCCTTGAAAGACTTCAGAAGCCTCTGTTGTTGGCTAAACTATGTATCCAAAAAAGAGATATTGAAGTCCTAATCCCTGATACCTGTGAATGAAACCTTCTTTGGACATAGGGTCTTTTCTGATACACTTAGTTATGAATAGGTCATGCTGAAGCATGGGAGTGCCCAGATCCACTATGACTGCTGTCCTTCTGAGAAGAAGAGAATAAGTACAGTGACAGAGACACAGGAAAGAAGGCCTTGTGAGGACAGAGGTGGAGGGTGGAGTGATGCAGTTACCTTCTGAGAAGAAGAGAAGAAATATAGTGATGGACAGAGTCACACAGTAAACAAGACCTTGTGAAGACAGAGCTGAAGGGCAGAGGGATGCAACTACCTTCTGAGAAGAGAAGAAATATAGTATAGGACAGAGATACATAGGAAAGAAGTTCTTGCGAAGACAGAGGTGAAGGGTGGAGTGATGCAGCCACAAGCCTTTGAATTCCAGGGTTGGCCGGTAACCACTGGATGCTGGAGTAGGCATGATGGGATTCTCTCATAGGCCTTGAGAGAGACTGTGGCCCTGCTGACACCTTGATTGTGGACATATAGCCTCCAAACTGCAAGAGAATAAATATTAACTGTATTAAGCCACTTAGTTTGTCACAATTTTTTATAGCAACAGCTGAACACTAACACAGCCTCCAATTTCCTGAATTAAACCACTTTCTGTTTTAAATACCAGAGCAGATTCTCTTTCCCTGATTGAATCCTATCTAACATATATTGAATTTGTGGCTTCCAATGTACTAAATCATTTTATTAAATTTAATAATTTGTCTGTGGTATCATTTTGGTTTTCTCTTTCAGAATAATATTATCTTCCTTATATTTTGACTTACTATTTTCTTGACTTACTGCATTGGTGAGAACCACCAGTGCGGTGTTAAATGGAAGCATGGTAATACACACACTTGCTTTGTTCCTGCTTTTGAGGTTAATTATTCTAATATTTCAGGATGAATAACAATGTCTATTATAGATTGTTGGTATCTACATTTCGCCAAGTTAATGATGTTGTCTTTATTCTTGATTTGCAAAGAATTAAAGTGAACTTAAATGGGTGTCTAAATTTACCAAGTTTTTGTTATTGAAATAATCAAATTTCTTTATTTTAATCATATCATATGAATGACTTTCATGGATACTTGAATGATAAGCCATCTTTATTGTCTGATATGGTTTGATTGTGTCCTCACCCAAATCTCATGTCAAATAGTAATCCTCACATATCAGGGGTGGGACCTAGTGGAAAGTGATTGGATCATGGGGGTAGATTTCCCCTATGCTATACTCATGATAGTGAGTGACAGTTCTCATCAGGCCTGAAGGTTTAAAACTGTGGCACATCCCCCCTCATGCTATCTGTCCTGCAACCATGTAAGATGAGCCTTCCTTCCCCTTTACCTTCTGTCACAATTGTAAGTTTCCTGAGGCCTCCCCAGATATGTGGAACTATCAGTCAATTAAATCTCTTTTCTTTATAAATTACCCAGTCTCAGGTAGTTCTTTATCGCAGTGTGAAAATGGATTAATACAGAAAATTGGTACCAGGAAACTGGGGTATTTCTACAAAAATACCTGAAAATGTGGAAACTACTTTGGAACTGGGTAACAGGCAGAGGTTGGAAGAGTTCAGAGGGCTCAGAAGAAGACAGGAAGGTGTGGGAAAATTTGGTGCTTCCTAGAGACTTAGAGAAATTTCTAACCAGCGAAGCATTCAAGAATCAGCCTGGTTGCTTCTAACAGTGTATGCATTCACAAAGCAATGGTTTAAAATTAGAACTTTTGTTTAAAAGGAAAGCAGAGCATAAAAGTTCAGAACATTTGCAGCCTGACCATGTGGTAGAAAAGGAAAACCCATTTTCTGGGGAGAAATTCAAACCTCTGTAGAAATTTGCATAAGTGAAGAGAAGTGAAATGTTAATAGCCAAGGCAATGGGGAAGATGTATCCAGGGCATGTCAGAGACCTTCACAGCAAATCCTCCCATCACAGGCCTGGAGGCCTAGGAGTAAATAAAGGCTTCATGGGCCAGACTCAGGGCCTCATTGCTCTGTACAGACTCAGGACATGGTACCCTGTATCCCAGCTTCTCCAGTTCCAGCCATGGCCAAAAGGGACCAAGGTACAGCTCCAGGCCATGGCTTCAGAAGGTGCAAACCCCAGGCTTTGGCAGCTTCCATGTAGTATTGGGTCTGTGGGTATGCAGAAGTCAATAATTGAGGTTTGGGAACCTCCATCTAGATTTCAGAGGATGCATGGAAACCCCTGGATATCCAGGCAGAAGTTTGCTGGAGGGGTGGAGCCCTCATGAAGAACCTCTACTAGGGCATTGCAGAGGGAAATCTGAGGTTGGAGACCCCACACAGAGTCCCCAGCTGGGACACTGCCTAGTGAAGCTATGAGAAGAGAGCCACCATCCTCCAGACCCCAAAATGTTAGATTCACCAACAGCTAGTACCATGTGGCTAGAAAAGCTGCAGGCACTCAATATCAGCCCATGAAAGCAGGTGGAGGGGCTATATCCTGCAGAGTCACAGGGGCAGAACTGCCCAAGGCCTTGAGAGCCCACCTCTTGCATCAGTGTGCCCTGGATGTGAGACGTGGAGTCAAAGAAGATAATTTTGGAACTTTACATTTTAATGACTGCCTTGCTGGGTTTTGGACTTGCATGGGGCTTGGTTTTGGTCAACTGGCCCTTGATTTTGGCTAATTTCTCCCTTTTGCAATGGGAGCATTTACCCAATGCCTATACCCCCATTGTATCTTGGAAGTGACTAATATGTTTTTGATTTTACAAGCTCATAGGTGGAAGAGACTTGTCTCAGATGAGACTTTGAACTTGGACTTTTGAGTTAATGAGGGAATGAGTTAAGTCTTTGGGGGACTGTTGGGAAGACATGATTAGTTTTGAAATTTGAGAAGGACATGAGATATGGGAGGTTCCAGGGATGGAATGAAATGGCTTCACTTTGTGCTCCCACCCTAATCTCATGTCAAATTGTAATCCTCATGTCAAGGGAGGGACTTGGTGGGAAGTAATTGGATCATGGAGGCAGATTACCCCATGCTGTTCTCATTATAATGAGTGTGTTCTCAAGAGATCTGATGGCTTCAAAGTGTTGTACTTCCCCCGCTTGCCCTTTCTCTCTCCTGCCACCATGTAAGACTTGCCTTGCTTTCCGTTTGCCTTCTGCCATGATGGTAAGTTTTCTGAGGCTTCCCCAATCATGTGGGACTGTGAGTTACTTAAACCTCTTTTCTTTATAAATTACCCAGTCCCGGGTACTTCTTTTACAGCAGTGTGAAAATGGACACATATGGTAACTATATAACACAGACATGTTTATACCCATATGTGTCTTGAGACACCTTCTTCTTCACCATATTTTTCCTTTCTAGTGAGCCTCAGGTCAAGACTGTGAGTTCTACAGCCACATTCAAAGGTTCCATTCCTCGGTTTGCCACATACTAGCTTGTGCCTTAGCTTTTTAATCTGTAAAATGATAATAATAGTCAGACTGTTCTAGGATTATTGTGAGAATTAAATTAGTTTATATATTTTAAGTCTTGAAGAAGTTCTTGACTCTGGATAAGTATGCCTTGAAAATTCTCTCTCTTCTCAGTAGTTGATGCTATTGAATGTGGCCCCAGGCTGATGACAAATGCAAAGTGACCCTGGGAACAAAAGTGCAGTGATGGCACGTTGATACATTCTGATTTTTGAGATGATCCCAAAAATATTTTTATTATTTTTGAGAGTACTATTAAAATAAAAACATGAAATTAAGAAGTATATTTTCTTGAGATTCATTAAATCACTGAGACTTATGCTTGGCCTTCTCAGACCAGAGACACCATTCAGGACAGTATTTGTCTTGAGGGCAGGAACCACACAGAGGTATCTACCCAGCACCCAGTACCGTGCCTTCATAGACAATAGCATGTGTGGAAAGAGTCCTTGCAATTGACCTATGTTGTACTCAAAGTGTGTTCTAGTAGACCAGAAATTAGTAGCTCTTCAGCTCCTCTGAATCCCTTGAATGCTTTCTGCTAATTTTATAAAACTGTTGGCTGATTTTGTTGATCTGGATAGAAAGATAACATGTTAAATAAATTTGTAATTTGGCACAATGAAATAAAGGCACCTGATAAATTTTCAAAGTTGATCTTTCATCTGAGAACACTAAGTGTGGTCACTAGTTAACAACCCCACACACTGTTAAATATCTGCATTTTGTCCTCTTCACAAATGAGACTCTTGAGGGCCAGCTTCCTTTCTCTCTGATTTTTCACACCCATGGTTCACTGAAAGATGCTTGGCTAATAGTAAGCCCTTAGAAAACTCTTTTGAGTAAGTCAATAAATGATGAAATGTCTTATTTGTACAACACTGCCCAATTTGGGATGTCAATAGATCCAAATGCAGTTTTACTACCTGGGAAGTAAATAAACATTAGATCCACTCTATCATTTCAATCTTGGATGTATTCATTCCTGTTCAAATGTGTGCTTGCTACACAACTTATCTGAGCCTCAGTTTCTCCTTCAGACTGGTTAGAGGAAATTAAATGAGGTAACACATGAAAAATCATTAGCATTGTATTACTTTATTTGCCTACTGAATGATGTAATCTCTCTCTCTCTCTCTCTATCTATACATACATATATATGTGTGTGTGTGTGTGTGTATTTATAAATTTTTGTCCTATTCCCTTTTTTGAGTATCAAGAATGAAACAATCTCTTGCTCTCTTTCTTTCTCTCTACTGAAGCAAATTTTTTGTCTTCTAGCGTGTTAACAGAGCCCATGCTCTAAGCTCTTTAAATATTCAGGTTCAGATTGTGTATTCCAAATTATTTGATATATTCCAAATAGGTTAATATACTAATGCATTTGAAATATATCATGATGAGTGTAAAGAAAACATATTGACTAGCCCAGACTGCACAGCATTATACAAGCAAGACATTTTATCTTCACTGATTTAGCATTTTCTAGAGAATTACTGTTTGCCAAGCATCATTCAGTGCACCATGGGCATGCAGAACTAGGAAGAAAGAAAGTTGGCCTTCAAAATCCTAAATTTGCAAAGAGGACAAAGTATACAGATATGAACCAACTTGTGAGTACTTTACTGAGTACACTCAGGTGAAATATCAGTGAAAATTTTGCAAGCTCCTAAATTTGTGTTGAGTTGAATAATTGTTCAAAGTAACTAACAAATTACGATTCCTAGGAATCAGCAGCTCTTTTGTCAGGTAGGTGAGGTGGGAGTGACAAAACTGTGCAATCAATTCACCAAGAAACCCAAAAGTGTCCCATTAGTAAAGGTCAGAGATGAATATTTGACCTACATTTCTACACCAAACAGACCCGAGACTCAGCAAACAGAGACGCTTTCCTGCAGAAACACCATAACAATGCATAATGCTTCGAGGCACTCCACAGACAGGCTCCCAATGCTGCCAGACACAGTACCCAGTGCTGCACATGTGTTTATTTGCATGTGAGAAGATTAGTCACATGTTTCCCAAATCACAGGTTTTAGTTTCCGAAGTGCGCTTAGTAGATTATATCCCTAAATTAGTATGGAAAGCAATGCTCTGTGAACACACCAGATGAGAGATTCAGAAATTCATAACTCTTTCATTCCCACTCAATTATCTCTGTGGTTTCTATACACTGTGCATGCCTCATGGATGGCTGTTCTTCTTGTCAGGGATTCTTAAAATAATTTATAAGAATGTCACGCCAATGAAAGAAAACACTTGAGTGTTATTTTTAGTGGTTGAAATCCATTGTTTTACACTTGATTGACTGCAAATAGCTAAAAAGAATTTCTCCAGTCTGGAAAAATAAATTTACTTAAAAAAAGGTATGGAGTATATAATTTCAACAATAAAGTGAATTCACTAAGGGAAAAGGATAAAATCATAAAGAGGAGCACTTAGCAGTAGCAAAAATTGCTAGCTCAGCAGCAGGACTGAGTGCGTTTGCTCACAAAGTCACCTGGTATGGCAGGGATCAGTTGAGAAGAAAGAGGCAGCTGCATTGAAGGGTTTCGGGAGGTATGTGCACTGGGACCAAAGCACTGGGAGCTTAAGACTGAGATCTGTATTCACATGAGAATAAAATAGACAGGATCAGAGGTATGAAGAGGTCACGGGAGTTAAGTTTACATATTCAAACAATTTATTATTTGATTTTGTTTGCCTGGGTTTTAGTGACCTTGACACAGACCATATGTGGAAAGACGGACAGCGAATTCATCTAGGTTTTTCGACTGGACCAAGCATTAACTAAGGTGAGGCCTTGAGCTAAGAGAGGCCAGTTCTCACTAACAGGTATTTCAGCAATAGGAAATTGAGTAACAAGGAGTCTGGAATTATAGAACAATTATTGTTAAGTGCAGGTTAGGGGAAGGGCTTGGTCAAGGAACACAAACAAAAAACTTGCTTCGAAGACTAGAAGCAGCCACCAACCAAAGAGATTTGGCAGCACCCCAGCTCTAAGATTTGGAAAAGAACATAAAGTTTTTCTAGATCAACTGCTCCTACCAAGTGCGTAAACCTTCTCCATAGCATCCCTGGTAAATGGTCAGCTAAAACCTGCATGAGCACCTGGGTAAACATTTCACCAGGGAGCCCACTCTCCTTTGGCTCCTTTGTGATTAGAAATTGCCTTCCTCATACTGGGCAGGATGCAGTGTTCTCCATCAGGCATCCTTGCTCCCTTCTCTGAGGTCCAGAGTTGGATTTAGGCTCTGGAATAGGATAATTATTACAAATGTGAATTACACAGTCTGAAGGAGAAGTTTGGAGCTACTAAGCGGCAATGAACCAGGAAAACTTTTGTAAATGGCCTCATTTTTATAGAAGAAGGAAATGCAGATCCGAAAGGATAAAAGAATGTGTGTGAGTTTATAGAGTATGAACTAGGACTAAAATTAAGATTTTCTCTAGCTTTCTGATTTTTTTCTATCATCACACACCCCCAGAATCATCACAGGAGGGTGTTGGGTCTTAGGAACCATAAAACCTTGCTCTTATATCATTCCAGACTGATGAAAAGAAACCCTAGGTAATAAATCCTAGGTAAAGCCTTCCTAAGAAGACATTCTATCAGCCAGTTCCAATCACCCATCCCAAGTGTGATAAACAGTTGACAGAGATATTTTGCTTATTCCTCATGCTTATTCCTTATACTGTTCATTCTCTGGAATATGACTCATGACCGTTCTGCAGATGAAGGCATCAGATATTAGATCTAAGTTAACTGAGTCATTTCCTCTTTAAATGAAATGATGCTCCCTCAAAAATCTTGCTTGGCAAACCTCTCTGGGACACTCTTATATCCCCACAAAGTTCATTTTATTGCTCTCTCTTTTTCTTTTCAGTCTGGTAATAATGCTCAATAGGCTTGTAAAGTATGTCTATCTTTCCTTAAGTTGAATGACTCTTTAGTTTGTCTTACCTTCTAGACACAAGTTTATAAATATTCTCATATCCTTTTAAATAAAGTGTTTTGTTTCTCTCTTTCATCCACCCTCCCTTTTTATTTTTTTAAGAAAGATGTATCTCTGTGAGGATTATAATATCTTTTAGCTAGTAATAGAGCCTTGGAAAAATTGGAATTCTTGGCTTTTTTTTTTTTTTTGCATTCTTATTTAAGCTTTTTGCCCTTAATTGATTGTTGGATAAGAGGAGTGGTCAGTAGGGATAGGCTTTACCACTTGCAAGAGTATGAGCAATCTGGAGTACACACATAATGTAATCCATAGAAATTTTGCTATTAAGCATTAGTACTAAATATTACTATGTAATTATCAGCACAATTAAAAGAAAAGGTACATCTATTTTTTATAAATTATAAAACATCTTTCCCACCCCTTCCCTGTCCCATCCTATCCCTTTTTCACCCTAATATCATAATATCATTATCTCCAACACATACTCATTAGTTAGAACTACACAGATAGAGGGAGGTGTGCAGTGACAAACACGCAAAAGAAAAAGAAGGGCTTAGTGTTTCTAAATACGTGGTTGTGCAAAGACATGACATCTTTTACATTTTGTTTAGGCAGAAGAGTCACATGGGTCTCCCTTGCATTGTCAGGTGACATTTTGTTCAAGCAAAAAAGCAGTGTGAATACTGGACAAATACGTGTTAAATACAGTTGGTCAATTAAGTTTGAATTTCAGATAAGCAATAAATTAATTGTATACAATTATTTCTAAATATGACATGGGAAATACTTATACTGAAAAATTACTCAATTATTGTACCTGAAATTCAAATTTACCTGAGCATTTTGTATTTTTTTCTTTTTTTGTGGCGAACAAAGTTTCACTATATTGCCCAGGCAGGTCTTGAACTCCTGAGCTCAAACTATCCTCCTGCCTCTGCCTCCCTGAGAGCTGGGATTACAGGCATGAACCACCACACCCAGCCTGTATTTTTTTTTTTTTTTTTTGAGACGGAGTCTCGCTCTGTCACCCAGGCTGGAGTGCAGTGGCAGGATCTCAGCTCACTGCAAGCTCCGCCTCCTGGGTTCACGCCGTTCTCCTGCCTCAGCCTCCCGAGTAGCTGGGACTACAGGCGCCGCCACCGCGCCCGGCTAGTTTTTGTATTTTTTTTTAGTAGAGACGGGGTTTCACCGTGTTAGCCAGGATGGTCTCGATTTCCTGACCTCGTGATCCACCCGCCTCGGCCTCCCAAAGTGCTGGGATTACAGGCTTGAGCCACCGCGCCCAGCCCAGCCTATATTTTTATTTGCTAAATCATCTAACAATCTTAAAAATGAGCCAGCTGATACTAGAAAGTAAAAAAAAAAAAGTGTCAGTGTCCCTGGAGCAAAAACATGTCCTTATGTACATCTGGTATTATCATCAGAATTTGATATTATAACCTAGATCTCGAAAGTTCTCAAAAAGCTTTTATAAACATTATCTATAAACAAGATAAATTAACTATTCCCATTTTGCACATGACGAGGCTGATGCTTACGGTGGTCCAGAGATTGGCCCAATGTAAAAATGATCCTAAAAGATGGGACTGAAACTAGTATCATGGTCTTTTGATTCCCAATCCATATTTCCAGGTAGACATCAAAATAATTAATTGGGTTATAAATAATCCAATCCATCTAGTCATATTAGTCACAATCACCAGCCCTGGGCAGTAATTATATGTCTTGGCAATGGCCACTCTGCTTGGAATTGATAAAATGATCAGGGGAGCGTCCAAATCCAACTATGTCCAGGAAGCAATGTGAACTGCATTGGAAGCCCTGCGTTAATCTGCATAAACACAGTCTAGCTGCCGGTTGGTGATGTTGTCCCACTATTTCTTGAAAAATCTACAAATTTTAATACAGTTCATATATTTCCATTTTTCTATACAAGTGGCAATATAATTTGGTGTCAAGGAACTACATGGTTGTTAAGAATAATTCATAGACTATTGGTTTTTTAGCCATGGAAGGATGAAAGTAATGTCATGACACTTCCATTCACAGATCTGAAGAGTAACTGAACAGGATTTTTTATTTGACTGCATTTGCGAGGCTGGCACCCACAGAGACATAGACTTTTCATTTAAAATTCAGCCCTTCTGTGAGATGCTGAGTGATGTTCTTGGAACCAGACAAAATTGACCGGAATTTGTGAAAAGGTAATCAACTATTCCTTGCCTACTGAAACCAGTGAATATATGTACACACTGCTTTGAGAATCTGTTCTTTTTGTTACAGAACAGATGTCTGGGAGGTTTTTGGCAGGCCCCACTCTGTCAAACAGTCCGGTTTTGACAGCTACTTGCTTGAGGGATGGCTGAAATGCAAAGTATTTCTGATCAGAATATTATATTCATCTGGATGTTAATTACTGTGTCTGCCTTGGTATAAATAATTAATTATGCAAAACCCACACAGCTGCTGCTGGACAGAGTTAAGTGACTTGCTGTCAAAGTCTCACAGTTCTGGAAGGAAAGGAGGATTTAGTAAAACATGCGCTGTAACAGAGAATATGGTATGAGGATTTTCTTGTCAGGATCCTTCTTTCGTTGAATAAAAGACCGTTATACCTCAGCGTGGCATGTGTGTGTGTGTGTGTGTTTTAAATAAAGAAATAGCTCCTAATTTACTTTAAGTTGGCCCTGAAAACAACTCTCTTTTCTAGTTATTAAGTAGTTTTCTAGGAATTCACATACCACATTGTTAGAGAACTTATGAATGTGATGAAAACAGGAGACATTTAGGAGTTCAACTGGTAACTCCTAAATCAGTTGAACTGCTAAATCTCTGCTGTTTTCATCACATGCATAAGTCTCAACAGTTCAAAATATCCCACGGAATTGGACGTGTAGGTCACACTGAAGTAGGTGAGCTTTTTGTTTGCTTGCTTCAGAAAAGACACTGACAGACCCAACTCATTTTATTCACTTCCAGATTTATATGAGTATTACTGATATGGTCACTCGTGAATATGTGAATGCCTAGACTGCTGAGAAATGATACTGCATCCATTAAAAAAGTTAATCTCTACATTAATTAATCCAAGTGCAAATGACTTTTTTTAAATGTCTAAATGCACCTAGAAGTTCAATTGATGTAGGGTAGGTGCTAGTTCCATGTGACACTTTTTGGCAAAACAGCATTGCGTGTAGCAGCAGCGATAGGAAAAGGGGAAAAAAGCTGCCTCTCAAACCAAGGCATTGGTAGATTTATCAGATGGTTTTGTTTTGTGCAAATATTGCTATTACTGCAATGAAGCAAAGTGCTAGAGATTATAAATAATTTTGGTAGAGACAAGGAACAAAATGTCTTTTAGAGGAGGCAGCTGCAGCGCAGTGGAGGGAGTGTGGTTTGTGAGAACGCAGGCCCAGGGTTCCAGGCTCTGTCATCTGTTGGCTGGTTGACCTAGGATCAATCACAGAATGTTTCTGAGCCTTTCCTCTGCACTTATCCAGGGCTGCTGACAGCATCCAATGATGATAATGGACATGGAAACACTTTACCAACTGAAATATTATTTAAAAACCTAAAATATCATTCCACATTCAGCAACTCATTGTTGAGTACGTTAGTGCTTCTACGGAAATGTCTACTGTGACAATTCTTCCTTTTCAATCTACCTCTTATTTATTCACCCAGCCAGCTTCTCTTCTTTCCCATCATCGCACCAGACACTGATTTAGGTGTAGGGAATTGCTGGGAATGAAACAACAGAAGTAGTCCTGACCATCCTGGAGCTCATAGCCCAGCGAGAATAAACACATAAATGTATGTCAATAAAATAATTACAAATGCTGCTAAGCAGCAAACAAATTGAGATGGTGAAGTGAAGGAATGAATGTGTAATTTTAGAGGGGCGATTGGGAAAAGCCTCTTTGGGGAAACACGCTTAATTCTTGCACAGATAGCTAAATGAAAAGATGAACCCAAACGTGGTAAAATCTGGGGGAAATATCCTCAAATTGGTACATCCTCTGCTTATTGAAGGGCTGAGGGAATATCAGTGGTTCATGAGGAGACAGGGACAGAGATGCAGTTCAGCTCCCTCACCTTGCAAGATCACCAAACTGAACCCAGCACACAGCAACTCTCTGATGTTCATTCACAGAAGACACACCATGTGGCTGTAATCCATTTGATTTTCTTGACAGAACAATTATATTGTTTTAGCTTGAAGAAAATTAGGGTTATACAGAAAAGTAAAAATGAAACAAAAATCTCAGCACATGTGCCTTTAAGGAAATGCAAGTCTGCCATATTTTTAGTTTTCTTCCCTGTTGAACTTTGACTTAATGAATACTAAAGCTTTGTCACACATTATAGAACAACCCATCAAAGACACATGACAAGTAAAGAAAATTAGGATGCATTCTTTAAATCCATATACATAACACCTTTAATAAGATATCAAACAAAATGTCTTATTTCCCTACACTCTAGTACCCTCTTTGCATGACATTAACTGGATAATTGTTTTCTGCTTTCCTGTGTGTTGATGGAGATGTTGCATACTTGCCCAGATGTGTGAACTCTGCGTAGACAACAGGGTGCAGACCTCAGGATCAGGGGAGCCTCAGCACACTTTCCATTCCTTCCAACCTGCTCAGCATGAGTTATTCATTACGTCACAGCCAGTCACCCATGGGTGTACTCAGGTGGACCCCCACCATTTATTCCACCATAGTTAATGCAGAGATTTTCCCTTGTATTTAGAACAATCCCATTTGGTTACAAGGGGCTACTGTAGCCTGAAAAGTGGCTCAATATCGTAAATACATCAGTGTCAACAGCATCTAGTAGAAGCAATTAATAAGCTAAGGATGACAGATAAATAACGAAAGAGTAGAGTCTAGAGCAAAATAATGGAACTTAGAGCCCATTTCCTATATTTTTATTTCCTTTATTTTTTCATGTTTTAAAGCTAAAAATATAAAAAAGTGTTAAATTCAATAGTAAATAACGCATAAATTCTTGTAATGAAAAGCGACAATTCTCTACTCTGTCACTTCCAAATCTCACACTCTTCATATTTTATTTTAGTTCTGGTTATCTTTACAGAGTTAAATAATATCCTTTTAATATTATTTTCGATGATGACTATTAAATTCCAGCCATGAAAGATGGAACTTTAGCTCATTTCACTTATTCATTCAATTCTTCAACACTGAATACCTCATATATTATTCAAAGTTCTGTGAATATAAAAGTGAAAAATAAATATCATGGCTCTGCCCCTAAGGGAGTAGACAAAAAATACACAAATAGACATACAATATAATTTTACATAGTGATTAGCTCTGTGAAGAATATTAAAGAAGGGCAAAGAAACAAAAAATTGAAGGAGGTTTCTACTTTAGATACGATGGTCAGGCAAAGCCTTTCTGATAACGTAACATTCGCAACCTGAATGAGGAAGCAATTTGGGAGAAGTGCCTTCTTGAAAGAGAATTCTAAGGAGGGAGTTGCTTGCTTTGGATGTCCAAGGAGAAGCAAGGCATTTGGGGCTGGAGTAGGGATGCAGGCAGTTTGGTCACTGCCTGGTATGTCAGCAATATGGCTCTAGGTTGTATGAACTGAGACCTGCCAGGAGAGGCAATGAGGTCAATGGTTACCTGTTCAAAGTTATTCACAGTTTGAGAGGAAATATCAGGGAATTGAGAGCAGAAGAGAGAAATAATTTGCCTTATTTACAAAACTAAAACAAATGTACAAAACTGAGTATATGTCATAAGACTGTAGCTCTGTGGGTTTGCATGAAGTGAATAATACCCAGATTGAGAAATCTAAAATTAATAGAAACATGAATCCCCTCTTGAGCTTTCTCCAAGTCAGTACTCACCATCTTCACAAAGATAAGCACAACTATGAATTCTGTCAACATAGATTAGTTTTGCCTAACTTTGAACTTTTTGTAAAAGCAATCATTAATATGCACATATTTGTGTCTGACTATATTTATTCAATATTATATTTCTATTGAAATATAATGTCTAGAGATATGTGGTAAAATTTTCAGTGTTGAGTGTGGATTTCTTATTATGTCCTTTTAATTTTATCAACTGTTACTTTATGTATTTTGAAGCTGGGTTAGTAAGTGCATTTAGAGCCATTGTATCTTTCTATTGATTTCTATTATTATTTTGAAATGCCTTTCATATTTTCTAGTAGTTTTTTTTTTTTTTTTTTTTTTTTTTTTTTTTTGCTATAAAGTCTACTTTGTTTTAAATTATGGTAGATATACCAGCTTTCTTTTGGTTTTCCTTTTCCTTTCTTCAGTTTTTACGTTTATCTCTGCTTATATTTAAATGCTCATCTTTTAAGCGCATCTATTTTCTAATATTTTATTTTTAATTGGATTATTCACTATGTTTTCATTAAATTTTATTACTATTTTGGGAGAGTTAAACCACTATCTGTCTCATTTGGGGGTGTAAGTTAAAAGAGCATTTAGTTCACCATCATGAACCAGACATTCCTCCATTGGAATTTTTTTATAAATATTAACTAGCCTATGTGACATAAAACATATCGCAAGCATATATACTTCATAGTTTCCTTATCTGCACAGGAAGGTAGGTAATACGACCTGTACACAAATTATTAAATATTTCCATATTTATCAAATTAGGGAATACATTTAGTGTAAAGCATGTGGCAAATATTAGTTATTATATGCTAATTTGAAGTAAAAATATTTGGTGTGCATTTATCATGGCTTCTATTAGATTTGTCTAATTGCATTTTCTTCACATGACATATCATTGATTCCTGGCATTAACAGATTTTTTAAATTACAAAACACAGTTGATCTCACTATCTCTGGGGGAAAAAAAGTCAGTGCAAAATGCACATACTGTGAAAACAAAGCACTCTTTCCCAAAGAGTGGAAAGTCCTATCGCTGCCATGCTCTTGAGTGCAAAAATGGGAGTTAGCTGTGTAGGAGCTGTGCACCCACTGGCAATTCTCTTGTAAGGCAATTAAAGAGTTTGGGGATATATTCACTTGGAGTCTTAAACTGAACAAAAATATGGTTTTTAACCAGCCACTTCTGAGTTGTGATCAAAGAGAATATAAAAGAGCCAGGATCAAGAAAGCTATTTGTTGGCCAAAACAATATAAGCCAAATACAATGTAATTAAACTGGACTAGATATTATGACCTGCATGTTAAACCAAGAAAACCAATTACAGAAATGGAGAACAAAGAATAGTTTCTTAGCATTAGATCATGCAAACAGATTTTAGGAATTTTAGATGATCACGTAAAAAATACCTATGTTTAAACCATAGATTCAAAAAAAAAACAAAAAAAAAACCAATGTGATCTGAAGCTGAATTACTCTGAGCCTCATTTGTAGAAGGAGGGCATGGATGAACTGCTGGGTGTGCAGCTTCCCAGAGAAAATGTCACCCTGTGTCTCTCAGTGACATTCACAGAAGAATGCTCAGCACCATGGAAGAATTAAAATCACTTCATGAAAGAAATGGGTAAAGAAGTGTCTTCTCTATCTCGGAGCTGAGTGAACAAAAGCTAAAGCAGTAGATGTCTTAGAGGAACCAGTGACTTTCTAGGATCAGCTGGGTGGGATGAGATAAAAAGAATGAATTACAAACTTCTCATCTTTCTTTTCAGTTGATGATGAGAGCCAATAGCTCAGAACAACGTTCAAATGTTAACTTCCGTTAAGACTTTGTCAACTATCTGGTTTCCAGAAAACAGCACTCAAACCCAGTGTTTAAGAGATGTGGGTTTACACCCTGTTTCTGTCTTACAACTTGATTGTTTTGTTACTTTATGATTTATTTTCTCTGAACCTCAGTCTCCTCATCTGGAAAAATAAGGAGAATATTTCTCACACGGCAAGGTTTTGGTAAGAAATATTGAGCTAAGGCATGTACAATGGAGATTATATTTCTGAAAGAATTGCTTTCCATTTAAAGCTCAGCTATGGGGCAGGAGTGGGTCCAATGGAGGATGGGAGAGAGGAAAACTGTCAGGTAAATAAGGAAGGACAGGAGTGGAAGGTGATGAAAGCAGATTTTATTCAGCCTATAGCAGTAGGGGAGAGAGTCCTGGAAACCAAGCTCCTCTTAGGTTTTTGCAGGAGTGACTGATTATTTTAAAGGGAGAACTAGGGAGTAGGAAGGGAACTAGCCAGGACAGAAGCAGAGGCAGGGAGGTGGAAATTGACAAAAAGCAGGAAAGTGGAGATGTTGGCTGGTCAATGTGATTAGTTTTTTCTTAGGGAAGATAGGTCCCTGTCCTCCCACAGAGACTGGGAGACACGGTCCTGTCTTCAGGTATTGGCTGGATGAACGGCAAGTTTTTTGGGGAGCGTTGGGGTTTCCCAGGCAGGAATTTAAGAGGGGACTAGAGTTGTGGTCCTAGAGACATGGCTTTGAGCTGTTAGACACTATGCTAGTGCTTTCAAGTCTCTTCACGTGTTGGCAGGTGAGAGGAGTGGACAAAAACATTTGTGTTGAGAGTCTGTAGTTCTTACAGGCTAAGTTTGAGGCTTGTTGAGAAGAGGGCTCAGAGGAGGCTGCATTTGGTCAAAACTTACCCTGTTCTAGTACCACAGAATGGAAGAAAAGGTAAATTGTGATAGTAAGTATAGATTTTTGTACCGCAAATTAGGCATAAAATTAAATTAGAAAGTGAATTCTGAGAAAAATAAATAAGATTGCCCATTGTTCACACTTTAGCTGAAAAAGTATAGACTTTGGAAATAGATTGACCTGGACTTAATTTTCTTCTCTTCTACCCTTTTTTAAATTTGTGCAATATTCCACAGAACACATTTTCTGATACTAAATTTCCTAATTTGAAAGAAGGAATATCAATATGAGCAAATAAAGTAAACCTATCAAGATACAGTTCATATATAATGGAATTGGAGGTTGGCTTGGACCCTCCGCCTAGCTTCCCTGCTCTCAGACAGTGGTGGGTGGAATTGTTTGACAACCTGGGAGAGAGAACAAGATGAGAGTGGTGGTGAGAGTAAGTTCTTGAGAAAATAACAGTCTCCTCTAGGGAGAAGGGGAGGTGGAGAACTTACTGCTGCATCCTACTATTAGGTTGCTGCAAAAGTAATTATGGTTTTGCTATTAAAGGTAGTGGCAAAACATTAGTATTCTAATGTTTTAGAATTAAAACATTAGAATAATATTTTGCACCAACCTAATAACAAAGTATTAGGTTGGTGTAAAAGTAATTACGGTTTTTGCCATTACCTTTACTTTTGCACCAACACTAATAATCACCTGATTTTGCAGAGGTGACTGCCAAATTTACCTCTCACCCATTGCAATAGGCTGAAGTATTAGCCATTCACAGGACCAAGAATCATTTGCATCTAGGCAATTTTTGCCTCACTCCAAGGCTGCATCCACATCCTCTTCTCTTGGATATTTCTATCACTCCTATCCTAGAGGCTTCCTCATCTCATAACATCATTTTTGATACACCTCTTGCTGGTCTCCAGACTGGCTTATCTTTACTCTAGTCTTATTTTCCAGATGTCAGTTTCTCAGGGCTCCTCTTCCCTCCTCCATGTGGGTCCTGGAGGAGTTCTCTAATGACATGTCATGTGACATCTAAATTCCTCAGCCTCCAGTGAAGTCCCTTGATAACTATAATGTCTGGGTCTCCAACTTTATCTCTAGACCCCACTAATTGTCTCCCCTTCTACATCATGAGTTGGCGAACTTTTTCTAAAAAGGTCTTGATAATAAATATTTTCAGCTCTAGAAGCCATATGTTGGGACTGCTCAACTCTGCCATTGTAATGCAAGTCAGCCACAGACAATGTAGAAACTGATGGGCCCCCTATGTTCCAATAAGACTTTATATAAATCAGATGGTGGATTGGATTTGGTCATCAGCCTGTCTTTGCCAATCATTGTTCTTGTTAACCCCTCTAGGGTGGTTAGTTCTTGCTTTCTTACTTCACATCCACAAAGACAGACACTTGAGGACATAAATGCTTCCACCTCTGACCCTTTGAAATGGCCTCTTCCATCCTATGCTGTGGCTTGCCCCTTCCTTGAGACAAATTCACTTCATGATGCAGGGCTGTGTCTTTCCTTGTCACGAGTGCCAATCAAGTACATAACTTGGTGATTAAGAAGCTAGATTCTAGAGCTAACTGCTTGGATTTTTTTCCTGGCTCTGCCACTTACAAATTATCTGGCATCAGTTGCCTTATCTGAGAAATAGGGGTTGTGTCTGTGAGCAGGTAGGCCCCTCAGCATTCCTGATGGTCTGAGGAGGCCTCTTTTGCTGTGTCTGAGGTCTCAGATGGATGATGGTTTGGCAAGGATGGCTCAAGCTCTCTCCAGGTGTTCTTTCTTTGCTCTGGAGGCAAGTCTAGGCTCTTTCACACGATGTTGGAGGGGTCCCAGAGGTAAAAACAGACAAGCCCTGACCTCCAAGGACTTTTCAAGCTTCTGCTTATATCACTTTTCCTATTGTCTCATTGACCAAAGGCAACCTCAGAGGCAGTCTGAGGAAGCAAATGTAGGGTGTGCATACCATGGAGGGGATTACAATGCCCATGTTGCAAATGTATTACCAATGAGATATTAATGGGCACCTAATGGGATTATTTTGAGGATTAAATAAATTAATATGAGTAAAGCACTTAAAGCAGTATCTTGAGTACTGTTAGTCATAGACAAGGGTTTGCCATTGTTATCAAGTCCTGAGGTCTTTCAGTTCTAAGATCTGTGACAGTCATGATTTTATCCCAGAGTGCTCGTCCTCTCTGTCTTATTTCAGTTCTACTATAAATTAGTGGAATGATTTTGAGCATGCAAGTAACTTCTTCTGTTGGCTATAGCTTCCTTAAAAAAACCTGTATACATTTTTAGTTATGCAGTAATATGTGAATACATGGTTATTATGGCAAAATGAAAAATGTAAAGGAATATAGAATAAAAAAGTACAACATCTATCCCCATAACCTGCTCTTTCCTCATTCCCCATCTCTATTAAAAGTTTATTGTTTAACTTTCCCTAAAGTTACATATGTGTATGCATATTTACCCACATATATAACACATATACAAATCTATTTCATATGTATGTAAAATATGCATGATGTGTAGATGTAAATTTCACTTACAAATTTTTGGGTTACCTAATTTATAAATTGCATTGCACAACTCATTTTACCTAAATAAAGTCATATTCCATCTAGTATACAGTGAATTGGTTTTCTCAATTAATATATATTGCAGGCCTTGTAATATATAATCTGAGACATATTAAAAAACAACTCTATGCTGTTTTGTAGTATGAATACACCTTACTTTATTCAAATATTCCCTATTACTAAGTATTCAGGTTATTTCTATTTTTTCTTAATTATAAACAGTACTCCACATATCTTTGCCCACATTATGAGGAGGTAGATAGATATATTTCTAAGCAGATAACTTGCCAGGTTGAAGTTATGCATGTCTTAAATTTCAAGAGATTCTGCCAAATTTTCCTTCTCAAAAGCTATGTCAACTGTTCACAGTGGGCTTATCTATCAAGTGGAAGTTTTGGAGTACATAATTTCTAAATTCTTTATCAGGTTTGTAACTCCTAGATTCTAGTAGAGACCTTGGCACCAGAAATACTATGACATTAAACACCCTGTATTTACCATCATAGATTCCACCAGTAATTTGAGGTCAGACTCAGAAACCTCAGTGAGTTGCTAGGCACAAATAGCAGAGAGCTCATTTCCTCTGTGCTTCAGTTTTTTTTATTTTATAACATCTTCATCTTCTGGATTGCATGGGCAGTAACTTCCCCGAGCTGCAGGAATCCCAGGTTTGTCACTCTGTGTGCTTGTGTAGGGTCACACGTGGATGCACATCCAGATGTTGCATGACCACGCACTTGTCCCTGAGTGCCAACAAGGAAACCTCACCTGTCCTGCTCCATTGGTGTCCTCCCAGGAGCCTAAGCTAAGTCATTTGGGTAGTTTTCATTAGGTGGTATGTGAGAAAGCATGACTGACAGAAATAATAAGTTAACATTTATGAGAGAATTCTCAGTCCTGGAGCAGCAGTAGGCAGACAGCCAACAGAAATTGTATTGAGGATGAAATATTTCCTAAAAATAGTTCTCCCAGCTCAGCCTAATGCAATTAAAGTTAGTGATGTACATAATATGAAAACTGGGAGCTCTTCCTGCTAATAACCACTGTGGAACCAAGGCAATCCATTTCATTAATTTAATATACACTTTCATAGTCCCCTGGTAATAGAAGTATAATTAAAATGATATGCTTTGATAGGTTTTTCTTTCTGAAATGAAATTTTGCAAGTGTAGGTTTTGAAACATATGAAATATATATATATATATACACACACACACACAAACACACTGTAATTATTACTCATTGTATGTTTATTTTGTATTCTTCGTCTTTCACCTTCTTTCTCTAAAATATTTCCTTAAAATTGAATCCTCCTTAAATGCTATAGATACATTTTCTGATACAAGAATCTGGGAAAAGGAGAGCTATAGATAACATAAGAATTAATAGCTGAAAGCAGAAGGTGAAAAAGGTTTTGGATTGATTTTGAATTTATTTAAGATTTCTCCTCTACCTACTTACAGATAGACTCAGTTCAGCTTATCAATTTAAAAAACACAAGACTTTAAAATCAAAAGGAGGATTGTTTTGAATTTAAGATTTAAACTCTATCTCCTTATAGATAGACTCAGTTCAGCTTATCAATTTAAAAAATGAAAGACTTTAAAATCAAAAGGATCAAAAATAATTACAATAGGAGACTGTAAGGAAATGAACTTCAATTTAGTGAACAATTGGATAAATTACCCTTTCCTGTAATTTTCTATGTGACTTTTCAGAAATTTGTTAGACTTGATGTCATATAGATTATTTCAATAAAAAGTAACTGCTCTGTTTGGAATTTATTGGGAAATAAATTAAGGGTTATTACTTCTTTAACTCTATTTTAAGGTACATGAAGTTAGTCTTTCTATGTCCCCATGAATATGAATGATTTTTAATCAACTCATAAAAAGAAACCCAGAAATTATGTCCCTTTTTTTTTTTCAAAAGTGCTAACAAAAAAGACATTTTCAAAGAGAAAGAATACCGGTGTGTTTTTAAGTTTGAACTAAGGTATATAATCTGATGGGAGGTCAGAATATTGATATAGAACAGTGCTGAGCATAATTTCCTCTATCAGTATCAGCAGCAGTGCTGGGGATGGACAATTTCTACTCCACTGTAGCTCCCATGAGAGATAATTCGGCTTTCCTCAGAGTTCTTACCATTGGTGGGACAGTCTGGTCAAAATTGAGTGGTGATGCAAAGTGAATGCTGGCCTCACTGTCAGTGGAACGGTTTCCTGGGAAAAGCAGAGAGGGACAGGACTCCTTTCCCATCCTCCAGTCTCTCCTTACTTCGTTCTAGGTACTAAAGAGATTTGATAGATCTCTGCTTTGAAGAAAGCATCCCTGCAGGTGGAAAGATTTGAGCACTGTTAGATTAATGAGGAAGCATATCCGTGAGAAGGTTCTGGTTTACAAACATTGAATTCTTCCAAACCTGTTGGTGTCGGCTGAGTCATTGTGACTTCAGAGATGTTTGCCTATTTGGGGTGAAAAGGAGGGTGTTTACACAGAGAAACAACCCTGGCTTTAACCCTATCATGTCTTCATGCCTATGTATCAATCAACCCTGTGCTCACTCTTCCGTGAGCTCTGTGTGGAGGTAACAGGGCACAATGCCTGCTTTTGAAGAAAGGATCTGAATGTAGGTCTATTTGTTTAAAAAAAATCTATGCTTTTAATCACTGTGCTTAGTAGTCAGAATCCTAAAGTCATAATCCACGATTGTAGAAGGAAACAGATCTTAGAGATTGTAGAATTTAATGGTTTTCAAATTGTTCTCTCTGCAGGTGTTTCCTCACTGCTTCCTCAAATAATGCAGAATTTGACAACTAAATTCCACCAAGAATGAGGAGCTACATTGCCCCAGAAGCTGTTTTCTTTTCTTTGCATTTTTTACACTCTGATGATCCCATGTATATTTTTTAGAAGAGTATTAAAATGATCGATTTGGTCCGGTCCTTCCTTTCTTAAATAAAGTGAGAAGGTCTAGTGATTAGCTGGTGGTCCCCAAGCTAGCTGGCAGCTCAGTTAGGGCTGACAGTTACTGTCACATCCTCTGGCCCAGTGGTTTTCTGTTGGTGAAGAAGCTCATACTACAAACTTACACATTTGTTTTATCTCTGTGTCTCTACTCGATACAAACCTCTATTAGTCAGGGTTTTCCAGAAAACAAAACAAAACAAAACGGAGATTTAGTACAAGGAATTGGTTCATGCAATTATGGAGCTTGGGAAACCCCACAATTTGCTGTCTTCAAACTAGAGACCAAGGAAAGATGGTGTCAATCCTAGAATCTGAGTTGGAGTCTCGGTCTGAGTCTAAAGGCCTGAGAGCATGGAGCACTGTTAATGTAAATCCTAGTCAGAGCCCAGAAGACTGATGCCACACTTCAGCAGTCAGGCAGAAGAGGAGGCAAATCCTCCTTTTACTTGCCATTCGCCGCACTCAGGCACTCCATGGATTAGATGAGGCTCAGCTATACTGCAGAAGGCAATCAGTATTCCTGAGTCTACTACTTCAAACGCTAATCTCATTTGGAAACACACCTCATAGACATACCCAGAAATAATGTTTAGCCAAATATCTGGGCACCCCATAATCCAGTCAAGCTGACACATAAAATTATCCATCACGGAATCGGACTGCTAATATCTGCATGCTGCCCTCTGGAATGGCCCCAAAGTGAATCAATGGCACTCTTTTTTAGCAATACAAAATGTGGTATATAAGTGAAGTTAATCACATTGTGATATATCCCTTCATGATTCATAAAGTCAAAATGTGGTTCTTAGGATATAAATGTGAACAATACAACAAAAGAAGAAATTTTGTCAAAAGAATGATTACAACTGAAAAAATCTGTAAAAGGTTGACAAGAAGAAAACAGATAAACAGCAACTCTTTTTTTGTTTTCTTTTTTTAGTGTTGAACTTCTTAAATGTTTAAATTGATTTCTTTTAAGGTTATCACAATGTTATTTGTACAACAATATATGGGAAATAAAATACGGTTTCACAAGTTATAGATCTACAGATGCCTGCGTAACAGCAGATATACCCAATATCACTCCTAAAGAAATGCACATTGTAATACAGAATTGTTTTTAAAAATTCAAAAATGTTTTCAACTTTTAAGTTCAGGAGTACATGTATGAGTTTGTTACACAGGTAAACCTGTGTGATGGGGGTTTGTTGTACAGATTATTTCATCACCCAGGTATGAAGCCTAGTACTTAGGGCTCCAGTAACCACAACAACATGGTATTGGTACATTCAAAATTTAAATAAATCCTATAGTGTTTAAAGATCTACTCTCATGACTTTAAATATTATCAATTCTGCTGAAAATGCACACATTTCTGTCTCCTGTTTAATTTCACCCTTTACATTGCAGATTATGCCTACTTGAGCCCTGTCCTGGGCTGCTTCTCACATTTCTGAGAGTTAACATGTTCAAAGTTTGAATTCTCTGCTCCCACCCCCAGCCTCACATCCCTGAGTCTTCCTCATCTCAGCAAATGGCTACTCCACACTTCCAGATACTCAGGACCTAAAACTTGAGGTTACACTCTTTATAATCCTCTGTTGTGTCCTTTGAGCAAATCACCAGCAAAGCCTGTTAATATACATATTTTCAAAATACATTAGGGTTTTGAGACCTTCCCACTCATTTTACTACTAAACCTTCATGAAAACAGCCATCATTTTCTGGCTTGATTATTACACTAACGTCTCAATAAATGCCAGCTTCCTCTCTTCCCTTCATGTACAGTGTGGTTCCACAGAGAAAATACTCACATTTTGGCCACTTTATATTAAAAAAACACACCAATTACTCCCCTTCTCACTTAGAGCAAATGTTCTAAGTGACAGCCCTTACGTCAGGGCCCTTAGCCCTGATGGCCATTGTCCCTCTGCCTCTACTACCCCATCCCCATTCTGCTAATCCAAGCTTCCTCCAGCTCTGCTTGCAAAGATCCCACTATGCTGGGATCCAATTATGCTGCTTCCCTTGCGACCGCACAATAAATGCTCTCCCTGATAACTCAATGGCCTATTCCAACCACTTCTTTCTGTCTCCACTCGAATTTTGTTTCATGAAAACTACCAATAAGATGCACCCTAAAAAAATAACAACTGCACCACCTCACTCTGCATTCCCCTTATCCTGCTTTGTTTATAACCCTTAGTAAACCTGACATACTATTTATTTATCTATTTATTTAACTATCTCCCTTCATGCAAATCCATGCTCCCCAAGAAAAGGACATTTTTTCCTATTATATTCCTAATACCTAGAATAATGCTTAGCATATAGTAGGTACTAAAAAAATACTAGCTGTAAACAATAATTCTCTTTTTCTTCATTTCAGTATTGTTTGACAGTGAGATCTAGTGATTTGCAGATATCCGAAATGTCACATTTCATACTAAAAAACCTGAAATCCAGTTGACATAATTTTAAGATATATTATCTCCACAATTTCATGAATTTATCATTAAACTTAAGGATTAATTATGTTTGGACTACAGATCCTTTACATTAGATTTTTTGTTAAAAATTTCAAATAAAATTTGCTGATTATATCTGCCAAATTCAATAAACTTAGTCATCATGGACATGATACAGTATATAATTTCTCTCTTTATATATATATCAAATAAACTTACTTTTTAAAGCGTGGTTTAAAAGATGATGAATATAAATTGACATAGAATTTAGCCTTGTGCTGATTATATCTTTCATTTGAATACTAATGTTAAATTAGCATGGATCTATTTTCTGATTGGTAATTTAGAAAAGCTTTATCAATGTAGAAGTGTGTTTTCTCTTGATTGAAAACAATTCCAGACTTTTGAAATAATTTGTGAAATGCCATCTACAGTATTAGAATGTTAAATATACATTTGTCCCATGTGACAAATGAGTAGATCGCATAGTTGTATTTCCTGTATATACAACACATCTAACGAATAACAGGAGTAATAAGGAAACTTGAAAAATTATATCTTGCAGCTATCTGGCCGGTAGAAATGCTGCAGGAGAGAGCCATGTAAATCAATGTAAATCAATCCATGTGGAAATGACGTGTTCTGAATCAGAGGTCTAAAATTTTTACTAGGAATTAATTAACCTTTATTAAGCTATTGCCACATTATAGTTTTGTGAAATAATACTCCTGTTGTTTCTTAACTTTTCATATACTTGTTTTATTTTGCTAATTTGAATATAAGTTTCTCGACCATTGGAACCATATCATACCTCCTTTATGCATTTCTAGATAGTCCAACACAGTATTTTACACAGGGTATTTTACACAGTATTTTACAACCACAAAATTATTTGGTGGTCCATTAATTGGCCCTACAAAAGAAATATAAATTTATTTGCAAATAGACTAAAATCCGCTTTAGGCTCAAGAGTCCAAGGACTATGTCTACTTATATTGAACCCAGTACTTAGAAAAATTCTTGGCACATAGCAGGTATTCAACAATGTGTGCTCATCTGTACCGTGGAACTAGCACAGATTATTTATTCTCTGAGTACCACAAAATAAAATAATCCTTACTGAACAAATATTGATATTCACATAATTATTACAATAAAAACTTTTGCTTTCACTGTAATAATTTTGCTATTACAATAAAAACTCATTGCAGCAAAGTCACATTACATCTGAATCCTCATTTTTGGGTTAATAATATCATTTATTTACATTATTGTCTGTGAGAGTAACCCATACTTTGTGGAAAAATCAAATACTTTGCACAATTTTTGGCAAATCCTATATAGTTTTTATCATTGTTGACAATTCATTACCATTACATAACAATGTCTATTTTAACGATTACAGTTACTAATATTGTAGCACTTCTATTTTTCTGTTCCTTGAGTCCTTTTGTGTAGTCCGTGTAGCTATATAATATTTCTCTGGAATTTCCATGTTTAAAGAGACTCAGTCCTTTCACAGTGTCATTAGAATTGTTACACTGGGAATGCTATTGTCAAACATCTACTCCCCAACACATACCCCTTGAAGTAGTTTCACACAGAAGAAAGCAAGATCCAGAACTGTGAACATTTTCCCCAAACAGGTTCAGAATCAAATTCTAATTGAGTTAGCTAATAGTCACTAGATGTGAGCATTATATTTACTATCCCCACAATTTTATTGCTTATTTTATTTTTTTTATTATTAAATACAGGTAGGGTCTCCTCTCTGTTGATCAGACTGGAGTGGAGCGGCGTGATCATAGCCAACTGCAGCCTCAACTTCCTGGCCTCAAGCAATCCTCCCACCTCGGCCTCCTGAGTAACTGAAACTACAGACACAAGCCACCAAACCTGGTGAATTTTCGTTTCTGCAATTTTAGAAGGGACTCTACCCAGGCCCACTGCATGCTGTTGCATAGGCCACACACTGTACACTGCAGGGAAGGCCATTTAGATTGTAATATTTTTTAGTGGCACCTCCCCCCCGCCCCCCCCCACTGTATGCAGAATACAACTGTACATCACTCAAAGAGATCCTAAATCTGTTCCACGTTTGCTTCTTGGGTTAACATGCTCTATTCACAAAACTCAAGTATTCTCACTTGAGTTTCTCATCTACAGTTGAAAGGGCCAACAGGTGAGCACCCTACCCTAGGGCTACTGATTAACTAGAGTAACCAGAATGTTCTCTTGGAAACTGAGAGAAGAATGCAGTTATTAGTGGTAGTAGAAATAGGAGAGAAAAGTATGCTGAGAAATGTCATCATGTAGAAGACGCAGGGAATCTCAAATGAACCCTATGCAAGCAAAGGATCAGAAACAATGAGTCAACAGAGGAAGCAGATTGTTCAGTAGAGAAGACTGGAAAATATCACAAAGAAAAGAAGATATCATGATGGCCCTGGTAGAGAAAACTGGGCAGTAACTCCTTTAGCAAAAGTCTTGAACAGGTGGGTTCATACTGTTTGGCTGGCTCTCTGTTTGTCTGAAGCATTTAATTTTCATGCTTTTGGGTAAGTCTGGCATTTGCCAGTGCATCACAGCCTCATGCTCTTCTATTACCTGACACCTTGGCACTTCAAACAATTGCATTACCTACCTGACTCTTGAGGGATTCCAATTTATGCTCAAGGTCGGCTTTCATTCCAGAGCAAATCTCTGGCTTCATCTTCCATGCAGTCCAGCTGTGTTGCAGGTCTTGTTCAGTTCTTATGTGATCCCAACATCTTTACCATGACACTTGTTTTCCCCAAGCTATTTTGAGTGAACTTCTCCTCAGTACAACATCAGCAGTCCTGAGTAGAGCATCAGATCTTCTCACAATAAGTTCATAGCTCATTTTGCAACACAATAGGCCGACTCAGCTGCTGAGCTATTTACTTGAAAATTCTCTTGTACTTTACCACTAACTACACGTATATTAAATTTTAACCTGCCTGGCAGCCTTAATAGTTTGAAAACTAATATTGACTAGTTGTAGATTAGAAGAAAGGAAGGAGGGAAATATATAAATTAATAAATAAATTAATAAATAAGGGAGAGAGAGAGGGAAAACAGGAAACAGGAAAAACAGGATCATGACTCATAGCATTGAGATTTCTGTTCCATCTAATGAGGGCATGGTGTATTAAAAACTTCAAGGATCTGGGCATGGTGACTCACGCTAGTAATCTGAACACTTTGGGAGGCTGAGGTGGGAGGATCACTTGAGCTCAAAAGTACAAGACCAACCTGAGTAACACAGCAAGTCCTCATATCTACTAAAAAAAATAAGTAAAATAAATAGCTAAGCCTGTAGTCCCAGCTATTTTGAAAGCTGAGGCAGGAGGATCACTTGAGCCCAGGAGAGCAAGGTTGCAGTGAGCTATATGATTGCAGTACTGCACACCAACCTGGGAGAAAGAGTAAGACCCAGTCTCAGAAATGAATACATAAATAAATAAATACATAAAACTTCAAGGAGTTGGGCTTCTCCATTTTGTTTATTCTTTTTTAAATAGATGACAATGTTTTATTGGATTTGTTTTTTTCTATTCAAATGTTCTCCAAGCATATTCATAATAAAGTGGAGACCTTGGGCACTCAGGGGTTCTCACACTTCCAGGTGTTTCTTAGAGAAACTGCCTTAAAAATTCAGAACCTTCAGGAAGACACCCATACAAAGGGGAAAGGTGAGCTTATGTCCTTTTTGTTTCTTCATATCTGGGATAAGATGTTTTGGCCAATGTTAGTGGCAGACATTCTGTGATTCAACGTCACTAAACATAAGAGAAATGAAAATTAAAACCACAGCAAGATACTGTCTTATACCAATCAGAATAACTGTTATTAAAAAGTCAAAAATTGGCTGGGCGCGGTGGCTCAAGCCTGTAATCCCAGCACTTTGGGAGGCCGAGACGGGCGGATCACGAGGTCAGGAGATCAAGACCATCCTGGCGAACACGGTGAAACCCCGTCTCTACTAAAAATACAAAAAACTAGCCGGGCGTGGTGGCGGGCGCCTGTAGTCCCAGCTACTCGGGAGGCTGAGGCAGGAGAATGGTCTAAACCCGGGAGGCGGAGCTTGCAGTGAGCTGAGATCCGGCCACTGCACCCCAGCCTGGGAGACAGAGCAAGACTCTGTCTCAAAAAAAAAAAAAAAAAAAAAAAAAAAAGTCAAAAATTAACAGATTTTGGTGAGGATGTGAAGAAAAGGGAAAGCTTATACGCTGTTCAAGGGAATGTAAACGAGTACAACCTCCATGGAGAACAGCACAGAGATTTCTCAAATAACTGAAAATAGAACTATCATTCAATCCTGTAATCTCACTACTATCTACCCAAAGGAAAATAAATTATTCTATCAAAAAGACACCTACACTAGTATGTTTATCACAGATGTGGAATCAACCCTATGTGTCCACCGAGGGAAGAATAAAGAAATTTTGGTATAAATACATAATGGAATACTCTTCAGCCATAAAAAGGATGAAATCATGTTGTTTTTGTTGTTTTTTTTTTAATAATGGAACTGAAGGCCAAAATCTTAAGTGAAACAACTCAGAAACAGAAAGTCAAATACTGCATGTTCTCACTTATCAGTGGGAGCTAAGCAAGGTATATGCATGGACATAGAGTGTGTAATAAGAGGCACTGGAAACTTGGAAGGGTGGGAAGGCTAGAGGGGGTGGTTGATGTGAAATTATTTAATGGGTACAATGTTCATTATTCAGTGGATAGATATACTACAAGTTCAGACTTCACCACTTCACAATATATCTATGTAACAAAATTGCACTTGTATCCCTTAAATGTACACATACTGCTGGGCGCGGTGGCTCACGCCTGTAATCCCAGCACTTTGGGAGGCCGGGGTGGGCGGATCACAAGGTCAGGAGATCGAGACCATCCTGGCTAACACGGTGAAACCCTGTCTGTACTAAAAATACAAAAAAATTAGCCAGGCGTGGTGGCGGGCACCTGTAGTCCCAGCTACTCAGGAGGCTGAGGTAGGAGAATGGCGTGAACCCGGGAGGCGGAGCTTGCAGTGAGCCGAGACCCCGCCACTCACTCCAGCCTGGGTGACTGAGCAAGACTCTGTCTCAAAAAAAAAAAAAAAAAGTACACACACACACACGTGTGTGCCTGTAGTGTTCTGGGAATAAAGAATAGGCAGAAAAAGAATGTCTGAAATAGCAAAGAAACACCAGATGACAGATGTTGGAGGTTGCTTCAAATGTGCTTTGACATTTTACAAGTTTTATTTGGTCCTCAGTGGCAACTGTGTAAAGATGGTATTATTTCCATTTTGTACGTGAGAAAATTAAGATTAACTTTGTGTATTTCAGAAGGCTCCCAGCCAGATTTCATGATTGTAAGTCTAGTGGTCTTTCCACTACATGCAACCGGCTTTTCAGTATGTCAGGGCTGTACAGAAGATAAGACAGATACAACTGGTTGGCATCGCTGCTTCTCCTTCATTGGATTTTGTTGTGGATGGTATAGCACTCATTCAGCCTGAACTACTGCCTCAGTTACTATCAATTTGCTTTTTGTCTTCTCAGCACATTTTTTTCCCTCACTAACCACTGGATTTAATGTTTTTCAGAAAAGAAGATATAAATAATATCCAGAAACTGTTTAAGAAACTTTAAAGAACATACAGTTGCTAATAGAAGAAAGGAATAATCTGAATTTAAAATGCCAATTATTGACAAATTGACTTAGAGGTGAGACAAACCAAAGAGAGTGAACCAAAACATCTGCCTGTTAGAATATCGTCAAAAGCACTCTACTACAACTCTCTAGAAATATTTTGCTAACAGTCGCCCATAGCATCAACTGCATGGCTGTCACACTTGGATGGTAATGTGTTTGATGGAACGAAGCCAGCAGATACAGTGAGAGGGTGTGATGTTTCTTTAATGGCAAGGGATGTTGAAACTTCGTAATATAATTACAGGAGTCAGGAGACGATGCAGCGTGCTCTCAGACAGTTGGCTACCAAGATTTCTCGATGTTCTCTATGGAAAGCTAAAAATGATACCGCCCACAAGAAGCAAGAATTTTTTCAGGGAAAATCACTTTTGTCATTCTTAAAGCAACTCTCATGTACTCCTGATTGTTCTCTAAGGACTCTGTTGCCATGGAGGATTTGCATAGAACTCATGCTGAACAACCTCAACAAATCATGGGTGTTTTACACATTGAGCAATATTAGGAAAATTAGAGGTCAGCTCCTGGGGCTCCTTTCTCAACAGCCCCAGCCAATGGCTCCATCAGAGGGTCACTTTGAAAGCGACATGGTAGAATCTTTTAAGGTGGCTCTCTACCTAGGGATAGATCAATTTCTGCAGCAATTTACTGCTGTAATGGTGCAGTCAGAGGTTTGAAATTTTGATAATCTCCAAGAGTTTTGTTAAATAAGAAGAAAAAAGCTAAAGAAATGGAAAATTATTATTGTATGGACAGGACAATTTGCCCTATGAATCTCCTTTGTTGCTATTAAAATATGTTAGAAAAAGGAAATGTTTTAATTTGGCTTCATGGCAAATGCTATGATAACTCGAATCTGAAATAAAAGGTTGATTATTGTTGATAATCGGTAGCACTGGGTTTTGTGCTTAGGATGCAGAAGGTTGGACTGAACTCTGTACTGCTGATCAGAGGCATTGCTGGGAAGCAGTCTTTCTGACTGAGACCGGTGAATCCTGTGACTGACAGAGAGGTGGGGTCATTCTGTACTCTTCCAATAGTACAGCAGTACTCCATTCTAGACTTTTGTCTCTCAGCACTATATTACTAGCTGTAGATCCGTAAGACTTGGAAAGGTGTGGGCTCAGAGGTGAAAAAATGATTATATAATTTAACTTGGTTCGAGTGAGGAGCAGGGATCCAGTGACTTCTCAGGGTTTTTCCAGTTTTAAGATCTAAATTTCTCTAAATGTTGATTTTAGTAAGTTTGGGGCAGAACTTAAATTCATCTTTGGTTTAAAAATGTGATTTTGTAATGATATATGTAAGCTATCATTATTATAGCATTCTCCCACCCCCTACAACACATGCCACAGATTTATTTGAAGGAATTAGTTTGCATGATTTTGAGGACTGGCACGTCCAAATATTGTATGGCAGCCCAGAAGGCTGCAAAGTTAGGCAGAAGTTAATGATGTAGGCCTGATGCAGAATTTCTTCTTCTCTAGGAAATCCATTTTTACTCTTAAGTCCTTTCAGCTGGTTGGATGAAGGCCACCTACAGCATAGATGATGTCTTAGTTCATTTTGTACTCCTATAAATACTATCACAGACTGGGTAATTTATAAAGAACAGAAATGTATTTCTCACAGTTCTAGAGACTATGAAGTCCAAGATCAAGGTATCCAGCATCTGATGCGGGCCGTCTTATTGTGTCCACATATAAAAGGGTGAGAGAGGATGGAACTCTGTGTCCTCATGTGAAAGAAGAGCAGAAAAGAGCAACCTCACTCCTACAAGTCCTTTCAACAGTGACACTACTCCATTCATCAGCTAAACACCTCTCATTATGCCTCACCTCCCAACACTATTGCATTAGGAATTAAGCTTCAAACACACGAATTTGGGGGGACACATTCAGACCATAGCATTTTGCTCCTGGCCCCAAACATTCATGTTGTTCTCACATGCAAAATACATTCCTTCCATCCTAATGGATTCAAAAGTCTCAATTTGTTCCAGGATCAACTTTAAATTCTAAATCCAAAGTCTCATCTAAACATTGTATGGGCGAGACTAAAGTTGTGATTCATCCTAAGGCAAACTGATCTTTAGCTATGAGCCTATGAAATCAAACAAGTTATGCATTTTCAAATTACCTTAGTGGGACAGGCCCAGGATAAACATTTCTGCTTGAAAAAGGAGCAATAAGAAAAAAGGAAGGCATAACAGATCTGATATAATCTGGCTCAGTGTCTCCACCCAAATCTAATCTCGAATTGTAATCTCCGTGTGTTAAGGGAGGTACCTGGTGGGAGGTGTTAAGGGAGGTACCTGGTGGGAGGAACTCACTGTTTTTGTGATAGTGAGTTCTCATGAGATCTGATGATTTAAAAGTGTGGGACTTCCTCTTTGCTCTGTCTCCTCTTCTGCCTTGTGAAAAAGGTGCCTGCTTCCGCTTCACCTTCTGCCATGATTGTAGGTTTCCTGAGGCCTCCCAGCCACACAGAACTGTGAGCCAATTAAACCTGTTTTCTTTATGAATTACCCAGTCTCAGACAGTTCTTTATAACAATGTAAAAATGGACTAATACAAGGTCCCAAGCAAGTCTCAAACCTAGTAGGACAGACAGCATTGAATCTCAAGAATGAAGAATAATTTTCTTTGGACTCCATGTCTTGCCTTCCAGACAAACGGGGTGTGAATTGGGCCTCCAAGGCCTTGGGTAGACCCTCCCCCACAGCTTTGCTGGGGAGAGCACAGGCTTCTCCTCTCAGTCACTGAAATCATACTCCTGTGGCTTTCGTAGGCTCGCCTTGCATGCTGGTGTCTCTATAATTCTGGAATCTTCAGGGCACCACCTCTCCCATGGTTCCACTATGCATTGTCTTAGTGGGAACGCTCTATAGCATCCCTGACCCCACAGTTCTACCTTACATTGTCCTAGAAGGGCTCTCTGTGCCTTACTTTAAATTCTGTATGAAAGCAGAGATGCCTCTACAGCTCTTGCACTTTGCAGAATTAGCACCACATGGATGCTATCAAGGTTCACTGCTAGTGCCTTTTGAAGTGACAGCCTGGGCCAAAACTTGGCCTGCTTGAGCCAGAGCTGGGGTAGAGGAGTGCTGTACCAGAATATAGGGAGTAAAGACCCAACGTGACCACAGGCATCCTAGGCTCCTTCTTTTAAATTGCTCTGCCTTCAAAACCTTAGCACTCTGGGCCTGTGATTATAGAGGCAGCCTTGAAAATCTCTGAAATGCCTTCATTGTCATTCTTCCATCGTCCTAATGAACAGCCTCTGACTTTCTTCTGTTCCTACTCATATCCTTATCAAATGGTCTCTTGAAAACACCTGTGGTTTGCTCTCCTAAACAAGCTTTTTAAAACTTCTTTCAATAGTCAACCTGAGAATTTTCCACATCTTAACATTCTGCTTCCATTTTCAATAAAAAATATGCTTTTAAATTGTTTCTGTCTTTCCACATTTTACTGTAAGTAGTTAAGAGAGGCCCCACAGCAGCATCCTGAATGCTTTGCTGTTTAGAGGTTTCTTCTGCAAAATATCCCAGTTCATCACTCTTAAGTTCCGCCTTCCGTAGAGTCCTAGGATATGACCAACTCGTCAAAGTTCTTTGCTACTTTGTAACAAGGATGACATTACCTCTATTTTCCAACACCTCATTACTCATCTCTAAGACCTCATCAGAATGGCCTTTATTGTCCATATTTCTACAAAAACTTTGTTCATAGAAATTCAGGCTTTTTTTTTTTTCCAATCTTCAGTAGTAAACTGCTTCAGTCTTTACTTATTACCTAGTTTCAAAGCTTCTTTCACATTTTTAGATATGTGTTATAGTAACACCCCACTCATGGTACCAATTTCTGTCCTGGTCTGTTTTATGCTGTTTTAATAAAATATCACAGACTTGGTAATTTATAAAAGAACATGATTTTATTTCTTACAGTCCTGAAGGTTGTAAAGTCCAAGATCAAGTCACCAGCATCTGATGATGACTTTCTCGTTGCATCCTCACAAGGCAGAAGGCCAAAAGACAAGAAAGGGACAGATTCTGTTCTTACATGGTAGAAAAGCAAAAGAGATTGACCTCACTCCAACAAGCACTTTTTGTAGCATTATTAATTTGTTCCTGAGGGCAGGGTCTTCATAACCTAAGCACTTTCCATTAGTCCTTGAGTCTCAGCACCATTGCATTAAAGATTAAGCTGACAACACATGCATTTTGGAGAACATGTTCAGACCATCGCAGAGGGTAATCTGCTTTACTCAATGTTTACTGATTTAATTGTTCACCACATCTCAAAGAAATACTTTTCCAGCAACATCAGGACTAGCGTTTGGCCAAACAACCGAGCCCAATAACCCGGCCAAGTTGACACATAAAAGTAACCATTGTAGGGTGAAAACAAACCAACAAAAAACCTTGGAAATTACTTTAATGCACTTTTAAAATAAATCAATCTTTACCATGGTGGTAATCGATTTTCTTATACTTCACTAATTTATATTGTCCAGTTATGGTCTGTTGTCTTTGTGCTAGTGAGAGACAGCGGTTTTTAAATCTTTGATCACATGAGATATGCTTTTATAAAATCACTAATGTGGCTATTTTGAAATCTGGGAAAAACTCTGAGGCAATCTCTGCTGAGGAGTTTATTGGAAAAGAACCTCTCCCTCCAATTTTGTTTTTTTCATTCACAGTGGACAGTGTGCTCTTGAATGTAGGTTTAGGTTAAAATCTAGTTATTATAATGCCTAGAGGTTATCTCTTATCCTTGATCTTATCTCTTAGAACACAGAGAGCTCAGAGGATGGGCCTAAGACAACTCTAGGCAAAATTTTGCATGAGTTTTCCAATTATTGTCTTGCTTCATTTAATGGTAAGTCAGGAATTAGGAGGCAGATTGTAGTAGAAACAGCAAGAATTTGTGGTATAAAACCTGCAATACCTCTTTCCTTTTTTTCCTTTCTTTCTTCCTTACAAAATCATTTCTCAGGCAACTCTGAACTCAGAATTTCCCATTCTATTCAGTGTTAAATTTGCAGCTGTGAAGGAGAGACTTTCTTCCCTCAGGGAACACATTTTGGATTACTATTATCCGCATTTCACTTTTTGAGAATTGGTTTTTCTCCCTAGAAATGGGAATAACAATTACCACCTGGTAGGGTTGCTAGTTGTTACAAGGATAAGAAAGTGGATGTCTATAGTATGAAATAAATGCCTTGAAAGGAAAGGAAAAAGGAAGGAAGAAAGGAAAGAAAGAAGGAGAGAAAAGAAGGAAGAATGTAAGGAAGGAGAAGAAAGAAGAAGAAAGAGAGGGAGGAAGGAAGGGAAAGAGAAAGAGAATAAAAAGGAGAAGTAAAGGAAGAAAGAAGGAAGATAAAGAAAACCTTGCAGAGACCATCTGAAGGTTAGCTCAAGTTCTTTGGTGCCTCCCTGCATCATGTCTGGATAAGGAGTATGGGCCCTCTGCAAATGGCAAGACTTTGACTTCAAGGCAATCCTTTCTTCAGAAAGCTGAGGCTCTTAGGAGTGTGGATCTCCTAGTCAAAGCAAATAAATAATTTCAAGTCACTAGACCTTCAGTGACCTTCGGTACTGTTTAGTGTTATGCATTTCTAAGAACTATATTTATTTTCAGAAATTGAGGCTGGGTGCAGTGTCTCGTGCCTGTAACCCCAGCACTTTGCGAGGCCGAGGAGGGTGGATCACCTGAGATCGGGAATTCAAGACCAGCCTGGCCAATGTGGAGAAACCCTGACTTAACTAAAAATACAGAAATTAGCCAGGCATGGTGGTGGGTGCCGGTAATCCCAGCTGCTTGGGAGGCTAAGGCAGGAGAATAGCTTGAACCTGGAAGGTAGAGCTTGCAGTGAGCCAAGATGATGCCACTGTACTCCAGCCTGGGCAACAGAGTGAGACTCAGTCTCAAACAACAACAACAACAACAACAACAATAACAAAACAAAAACAAGAGGAAGAAATTGGGTGAGATCTCAAATTAATGCCTACTAACGATGTAATCAAAAAAGTAAATATTCATCCACTAATATTCTTGGGTGACTGGACCCTAAGGAACATGTCCATATTTCAAAATGTGTTTATCAACCCAATTTGGTGAAGAATAGATTCTTTCAACTAGAGGGAGGGTGGGAGAGTGGTGGAGTTTTGTGCTGGATGAGATTTGGGACAAATTCAAATTGCTTTGCATGTGGAAGTGTGTGGCAGTAGTGAGAATTCCAGGGATTCTCCAATCCTAGGGAGCTTAATGGATCAAGGGCCCAACTATAAATCTATCCCTGCATTTATGTGGAGGCCACACTTTACACGACTTCTCTCAGGCAATGACTGAGCTCAGGAAAAATGCTCTAAGGCAGGGCTCCTGACTTGGAGACTCATGACAGACACAAGCCCTGCTTTGGCTAACATTGACAAGAGGCCTCCCACAGCCTTGCAGAATTTTCCTAAAATCCTCAGCAGACCAGGCTGCTCCCATTCAAGCCCCCTTTTTCTTTCTTTCTTTCCAGGTCACACTTGCATCATGGTCTGTGACTCTCCCAACTTCTTCCAGGTTCCAGTCCAATTTATTTTATTTTATTTTTGCACAGGTGTTTTGCCTAATAAAATTCTCATTTATCTATTCCTGTTTTAACATCTGCCTCTCAGAGAACTGTTTTGGTGACCAGCTACCCCAGTTTGCCTTGGACTTTCCTGGTTTTAGCACCAAAATTTCCACATCTTGGAAAATCTAATTCTCATGCAAATCAGAACAACTGACTACCTTCAGATCATGTCCAATCCAGGGGAGAGGACACTGTAGGATTCCTTGGAGCATGTGTAACCGGGAGAAGCAAGACACTGTATAACTCTGTTACAGAAGTAGAAGAGGCTTAGAGAAATGGAAAAGGGAAATTTTAGGCTTTTTGGGTGGGGGAAAGATTTTCAATCTATACCTCTCCTACTATCACCCCTATAGTATCTTCTAAAACGTCCTCATTGATGATTAAATTTAATATGTTGATTTTTTTAAAGAAAAATTGAAGAAGCTAAGTTCTATATCTAGGTTGGTGCAGCATGAAAACAAACTGATATCTCTAATGTGTGCAACTGAAGATGGCAGGACAAGAGACACCTGGGTTACAGTTGAACTTCAGATATAGGGAGCCACACAGAGGTGCTTATCAGGTGGGTGACCCATATACCAAAGATGAATCCTTCAGTCTTTGGGATGTTTCTCCCTGCTATGAACATTCATGAAGTACGTTCTGTGTGCCAAGCATGTGGTCAGAGCTGTGGGATAAAAAGACACGGTTCTGGTTCTTCGGGTGCTTAGCAGTTCGATAGCATCAGATACAATACTGTGGTTGTTCTAATGAAGGTTTATATGAGCACTGTAGTTAAAGAAGGACTTTTAGAATATTATTATTATTGCTATTATTAGTAGTGTTAGTATTATCTTTCAGCCCAGAAAAATTCATGAATTCTTAAGGAACTTGAGCTGAGGCTTGAAAGGAGAGTAGAAGTTTGTTACTTATCAAGTAGATAAATAAACATTTCCAGGTGGTGGAAGAATACATAGTGGCCCAAAATCATGAGCATGTCTGGGTCATTAAATAAACCACTAATAGCTACATAGATTTGATCAATAAAGAAGGAAAGGAAAAGGGTAGGAAATCAAGCTAGAGAGATCTATGAAGTCTATTCTTTAAAGACCTTGGATGATGCTGTGGTCAGAATGTTTGTGTTCCTCCAAAATTCATATGTTGAACTCCCAACTCATGAGGGTTGGAGCCCTCATGAATGGAATTAGTGCCCTTATGAAACAGACTCCGGAGAGTTTTTTTGTCCTTCTTCTACTAAATGAGGACACAGCCAGAAGGGTCTGCAACTGAGAAGAGGAACCTCTTATGCTGTCTCAGTCCATTGGGCTGCTACGACAAAACTCCACAGGCTGAGAGGCTTATAAGCAACAGAAATTTATTCTTCACATTTCTGGAGACTGTGAAGTTCAAGGTCAAGGCAGATTTGGTGTCTCTTGAGGGCCTGCTTTCTGTTTTATAGATGGTGCCTCTCCCTGTGTCCTTACAACGTGAAAGAGGCAAGGCAGCTCCCTTGGGCTTCTTTTATAAGGGCATTAATCCCATAAATGAAGGCTCCATCCTCGTGACCTCCTCACCTCCCAAAGCTCCCACCTCCTAAAACCATCACTTTAGGGGTAGGATTTTAATATGTGAATTTTGGGGGACCACAAATGTTCAGACCACAGCAAATGCCACTCAATATCCTGTAGGTGACTGAGTACAAGTGAAGGCTATGGAAAAAGGGAGTGGTAATATTAGAAACACCTTTGAATAGAACAGCTCAGAGCTGGGCAAGGTCAGAAACATGGCCATAGAGAAGTAATGGCAATAATACAGGTAGATGGGAAAGGTGGATTCACAGAAGACATATGGAGGAGAAAAGGAAGAGCATCTGTTGTATTTGGTAGGGAGAAATCATGAAAATTCAAAAGGTTTTTATTTATTTTATAAAACATGTCTAATAAGCACACAATGGCATACCTCTATTGATATATTTATTGCTGATTATTTTAAACCAATTCTCATTTTCTGCTGTTGCTTTTCTTCAATGGATAAAGACCAATTGCCAACTGAATTTTATGTGGCTTAGGAGAAATTTAAAAATAAACCCTTATTTGTTTGTCTGTTTATTTAAATAGAGTCTTACCCTATCCATCCCTCAAGAATGTGCAAACACTGTCTAAGAAATATGTATTAATGTGTATTCTGATTTCAGTAAAATTGCAAAAATCCTTTTAGTAATACGCACCAGGCAACTAACTACTGCACCCAAAAACGCACAGCTGGTGGAACACGCACACGGTGCTGAGCAGGCCCAGTCTTGCTGCGTTTTCCACCAGGGAAGCTAAGCAAAAGATTCTTTTCTTGCTGCTTCAGAGAGCAGGAAGCAGATTTCCCAATTAAAAGAAATCATGGTATCTTTATATTATTAGAAATGCGTGCAATATTCTCATCAGTATATTTAGGATTCCATTTAAGAGGTTTTCTTGAAATTTTAGGTTCCCATATGAATGCTAACACCTTACAAGATATACCCTACCTGTATTTCTTTGGTTTCATTAGCTCTTCCCAAAGTTGAGAAGTTATTATTTCCCCCATTTGATAGTTTCAAAACTGAGGCCCGGAAACAAACAGAAAGATTTGTTCCAGGTCATGGAGAGATAGAACAACAGACTCCAAATCAAATTAAACTGAAACCTAAGCTTTCTTCTACTTACTCTAAACTTTTCCCAAGACCAGTTTTTCCAGTTTTCTAGAGTTTGCTAAAATAAGGAAGTTAAATGATTAATGAGGAATGTCTATGCCTTCAATCAACAAGTGTTTGGTTGTTTCTGGAAAGTCAGGAAATAATAATTTTCCAAAGTGAAATTGAACAAAGAAACCATGTAATGTTTCCTTCTGAACATAAAGGAAAGATGCATTGACAGTCCCTGTATAGCTATGTGATTAATTTGGGACAATGGAATGTTAGCCACTTCTGGCCACATTGTTTTATCCTCTATTCTTTCTTCATCTTGTTTTTCAGTTCAGATTATGGGTCAGTGGAGCCATAAATCCATAAATGGAAGGGATTTCATCCTTGAATCATCAAATGGAAACTGACTGACTAACCTTTAATTGCACTGATGTGAGTGAGCACAAAGTCCTTATTTTAGTAGTCCAATAAATATTTTGGAATTATTTGTTACAGCATCTGAGTATTACATACCCTTGCTCTATAGATTATATCTTTCAGCCACTGTCTAGTTCTTGCTATCATAATCTATCATTTGAAATACTGAAGTACCCCAGAACTGATCTTTTTATTTATACTCTCTTGATCTCTTCCAAGCTTTCTTTAATTTTTCCAGACATATTTTTAAGACAAAAGTTAGACCATTGGGTATTATTGCTTAAAAACTTTTAACTACATTTCCAAAGTTCTCAGGGTAAAACTTCTACGTAGGATCTGGTTCCCACCCATGTCATAGTCCTTATTCTTTGCCTTTCTCTCTCTCTGTTTATTTCACAATTTTAATCTATTTTTTTTGTTCTATCACACTGTGATTTCTCCCACCCAGCGGTATTCTGATAAGTGTTTAATGATTAAGTCTCTAGGAACAAAAAGTATATATACATATATGTATATAAATTTGTTTTAAAATTTATAATGTTCAAATGATAAAATATGTAATACCTTTTTATAAATTCCATTTTGCCAATTAATCTTCCCAAGATGCTTTCATTGATTTTTGCCAAACATTTGTATTCATCACCAGCCTTATCCCCAACCTATAGTTGTAATTAAAGCAAAATTTGACAAAATTAGACCAGGAATAAATAAACATCTGATTACTATCTGATTCTACAAAGGAGTTTCTCACAGCATTGACAAATAAATATAGTTGCAATGTAATGTTGATGGTATTTTAATTTAGCAAACAAGACAAAAGTAAAATAACAAAGATGTATACCGGAACTTCACTAATCTGTCAAGGATATCAGTGACTTATTTGCTGAACCAGATAAGAGTTCTCAATTATTGGAAGAATACTTGCTCCATTTTTTTGTATTACTCACAAAATAACAGCTATAGACAAACACACTTTTAAGTATGGTCAGCCTTATTAAGATTTTTTAATCATTTGCTTTAATCTAGAGAATCAACAGAACTATAAATCAAGCCCTGCTTTGTAATATTTGCCTATTTTCATGGTGTGAATATTCCCAACATGACTTATTTCAGACTGCCAATGTGACACCACTGAATGCTGAATTGAGAAGAGAAACAAAATAAAAGTAAGAAGCGCATTGTATAGTATTTCTACCGTACAAACACAATAGGCATTCCTAATCTAAAGAGCATAGATAATGGTAAAAGAAGTGGGAAATGAGTCTTGATTATTCATTGACTTTATTTTAATATAATTTATTTAACTGTAATGACAGGTGTTATTATAATAAATACATTACAGATGTGTTTAATTAGTTTTAACAATGACTGTGTTTCAGACCAGGCGTGGTGGTTCATGCCTGTAATCTCAGCACTTTGCGAGGCCGAGGCAGGCGGATTGTCTGAGCCCAGGAATTCGAGACCAGCTTAGGTAACATGGCGAAACCCCATCTCTACTAAAAAAAAAAAACAACAACACACACACACACACACACACACACACAAATAGCCGGGCGTGGTGGTGTGGGCCTGGAATCCCAGCTACTTGGGAGTGTGAGGCATGAGAATTGCTTAGACCTGGGAAGCAGAGGTTACAATGAGCCGAGGTTACGCCATAGCACTCCAGCCTGGGTGACAGAGTGAGATACTGTCAAAAAAAAAAAAAAAAAATGCTGTGTTTAACAACCGGGCTTACAAAATTCCTGAAAATGTAACTATTGGCTCTCGTAAGCCAATTGCAGTTGACATCAGCACATCATATCTCCTACCCAGGAGTTTTCCATGTGCCTAGAATTTCTTCTCACCTTTTTCGGTCTGAGACCTATCCTTAATATTTTACTTCAAAGTCCACTTCATCAGGGAAACCTTCCCTTATTCCTTGGACTGTATCATTTGGCCAATCTTTTTCTGTATAACTGTGTTTTTACAGATGATTAAACAAATTTTGATTTGAGACACTTCAGCATTTATAAAGAACTTTCACATGTATTTTCACATTTGTTTTTCAGTTCTATGTGTTAGAATATATAAATGTGTGTGTACATATATATATATATATATAATATCTCTTCTTTTTAGATGACAAACTGAAGTTTCGAAAATGTATTAATTTATTAAAGTTCTCTGCACAGACGGGAATGAGAAAGATGATACCTGAATTGAGAGTTTTCAGGTTTCAAACACAGTGCTTTTTAATTTTAACTTTAACACATAGACTATGGTACCTTTGAGAGATCATTCTATGACTGAGAAAAAAATTTGTTTTGAAGCATGTATTATGATTTAAAAACTAACAGCTATTATTAAGTCAACAATTTGTGAAAAATACACAAAAATTGGCAAATTGCCATAAACTTCTATTTTCTTAATAAAATAAGAAATCACCCTAAGTATACAAAACAAGAGAGGGAATTACCTGTGTGTGGGATTAAGGGCTGGGAAACCTTCCAGGTTTTAGTCCGCCCAGGGCTTTCCTGCTGTCTTTGGATTTGACCTTCTCGTGTCATCTTTTCTGAGCAACTTGGGTGCATCATTTGCCTTTTGCCATGAGTTGGCAAATTCCTTCTGTGTTCTCCAGTACATATTGTTATAGGCGGATGGGCATGAGGGGGGCACGAGAGGACTCTCCCTTTACCCATTAGATATGTTGGGTGATGGTTTGGCAATTAACGCATTGACTCTCTAAAAGTGATCAATTGGCAGCCAGTGCCAGAGAGAGGCCGTTTTCTGATGGTCCACACCAGTTAACATTAAATGTTAATTAAAAGGAGGCCCAGGGAGAAGCAACTTCCTGGCCATGCACAATTAAGAGACAAAAATGACGAAGTATGATCTTGTGGATATACTCCATGGGAAAACAAGAAGAAAGCCTCAGATGGGCATGCATATAACTCCCTAAACACACTGTACATGCTCAGTTATCAAGGGTAAGGAGAGCACGGCGCTTGTGGAAAGACCACCCTAAGGGAGGAATCCTGGGAAAGAGGCAAGCCTATAAAGTCCCAGGATCAAGGTTAAAGGTTTTTCTTTTTTCCTCTTTTGGACCTCGGTCCCTAGTTGGGTCTCTTCTAAGTGAACTTCCTTTTCTTTCCTGTTCTAAGGCCTCTTGAATAAAATTCCACTCCTGCTCTGAAACTTGCCTAGGTTTCTTTTTCTACTTTATGCCCCTCGAATTATTTCTTCTTAGGAGGCAAGAATTGCAGTTGCTGCAGGCTCGTATGGATTTGCTGCCCGTAACTACAACTAATTCAAATCTTTGCCACTGGTGGCAATATTGCAGTAAGTTTTTATCTGTTTGCCTTTACTAATTACTGTAAGACCTGGTGGGCAGTGTCCTTCATGTTGGACACTGCGTGGGTCCCCTGCTGGCCTGCAGCTAGGCTGCCCATGGGTTGGACCTTTCCACTGTGGTCTAATCCGCAGTGGAGTCTTTGAAAGAATAGCCTGATGCTGCTGACAAGGAGGCTGTGCTTCAGTGGCCAGGTTTTGGAGATAACTGATGCGCATGAACAGTGTGGGCTACAGTCTGTACCATCTCACTCAGAGCTGTGAGTTCGTATAACAGCAACCTAAATTTTTTGCCCCCAAAAAAACTGAATATAATTTTCATATCTATTTTTCACCTGCTACAGAAACCTTGTACAAATGACTGACTTTTTTGCATTTTGGTTTTCCTGATGAAAAAAACAGGGAGACATTCAAAATATCTGTCTTACGGAACTGTGATAATTAAATGCAATGACATAGGCAAATCTCCTGACTCAGAATCTGACATATAGTAGGTTTTCAGAGTAGGTGTCATTTCCTTCCTATAGAAGAAATTCTCATTGGAAGAATACACTTTACGTAGGCTTTTATACCAGGTACTAAACATAAATAAATAATGAATAAGCAAACCAACAAACAAGTAATTTAACAGCAAACGCAACTTTTATTTCATAAAGATGAGGTACATCAAGGCTTTCTCCATGTGATACGTGAAGGCAATATCTGACCATTACCACAGACCACTTTAGGGGGATGGCAGAACAGGCTAACTAAGAGTTTGGACTTTGGAAGCTGACTCCTTGGTTTGAATTCTGGCTCAGTTATTTATTTGCTGCATGATTTTGCACAAGTTATTTGGCCTCTTGGAGGTCAGTTTTCTCATCTGAAAATGGGGATATAAATAGTGTCTACTTCACAGGGTTACTGGAAATATAAAATGTTAAAATAGATAAAACACTTAGAACAGTGCCTGGCAACATCGCATTCAGTATGTAATTGCTCCTCCATGCAGACTGTTCAAATGAGTTCAAATTGTGATGTCTGCCAGCAGTGGCATAATATCGTCATCATCATCACTGCACATTTCTGGAACATCCCTAGGTATATGGCACAAAATGAAGCCCTGTATTAGTCCATTCTCACGTTACTATAAAAAAGTGCCTGAGACTGGGTAATTTATAGAGGAAAGAGGTTTAATTGACCCACAGTTCTGCAGGACTGGAAAGGCCTCAGGAAACTTACAATCATGGCGGAAGGGGAAGGAAACACATCCTTCTTCATATAGTGGCAGGAAGGAGAAGTATGATAGCCGAACCAAGGGGGAAGCCCTTTATAAAACCATCAGGTCCTGTGCGAACTTACTCACTATCACGAGAACAGGATGGGGAAAACTACCCCCATGATTCAAGTATCTCTACCTGGTCCCTCCTACAACACACGGGGATTATGAGAACTACAACTCAAGATGATATTTGAGTGGGGACACAGCCAAACCATATCAAGTCCTTTCAAGAGTTTTCTTAAAGCTCCTAACAATGAGATTAATGTGGGTCATTCCAGGACTTTAGTAGGTCCTACAGAATTGAATGGTGGCAGCTCTTTGTGACACCCTGGACCCCATCTACAGGGTCCCTATATGCAAGGATAACTGTCTATGTCTCCTTGGCTGAGTGCATCCCAGATAGACCAGTCAAGCAGGATAGGAAGACATATGGTATCACAGGCTCTAGTGGTCCTTAGGGACATATCCATGAGAGCTGCTCTTTTGTCCTGACTCCCAGACCCCACATGAAATGATGGCAGCTACTTTAAGGGGACAGCAAGTCTGCTCAGCATTCAATAATATTATTTTGTGATTCATCCTCTCTTGATTGGAGTAGCATGCCAACTGTGGGCAGTGACAGCAGGCATTAGGGCAATACCAGCCTTGTTTACAGAACACTTAAATCAGGAATAAAATGTCAGTCTTCTTTTCACTATCAACATATGCTGGCAATTCTAAACAACATCAGCGATAACATACACCTTTCTGAAAAGTAATATTTGATTGGTCTAAGTTCTAAAAAATTGCTCTGCTTATTGTCGAGTTCTGATAATATAGGTAAAATTTAAATTAGCACATTTTGTAGCTTATATTTTTAATTCAAATTTTATTTTAGATACAGTGGGAACATGTGCAGATCGTTACTTTCTAGGCATGCACTGCTCCCTTCCTCCACCCTCTAGTAGTCTGCAGTGTCTGTTGTTCCTATGTTTATATCCATGTGTGCTCAATGTTTAGGTCCCACTGGTAAGTGAGAACAGAGTGGTATTTGGTTTTTTATTCCTGCATTAATTCACTTAGGGTTGGCCTCCAGCTCCATGTTGCTGCAAAGGATAAGATTTCATTCTTGCGTATGGCTGTTTAGTATTTCATGGTATATATGTACTATATTTTCTTTACCCGATCCACCATTAATGTGCACCTAAGTTGAGTCCAGGTCTTTGCTATTGTGAATAATGAGGTGATGAACATAAATGCATGTGTCTTTTTGATAGAATGATCTATTTTCCTTTGGGTATAATACCCAGTAGTGGTATTGCTGAGTCAGATGGTAGCTCTGTTTTAAGTTATTTGGGAAATCTCCAAACTGCTTTTCCAGTGGCTGAACTAATTTGCATCCCCACCAACAGTGTATAAGCATTCTCTTTTCTCCACAGCTTTTCCAGCACCTGTTGTTTTTTGACTTTTTAAGAATAGCCATCTGACTGGTGTAAGATGCTATCTTATTGTGGTTTTGATTTACTTTGCTCTGATGATTCATGATGATGAACATTTTGTCATATGTTTGTTGGCCACTTAAATGTCTTCTTTTGAGAAGTTTCCATTCATGCCATTTGCCCCTTTTTTAATAACATTATTTGTCTTTTGCTTGCTGATTTATTTACATTATTTATTTATTCTGTTGATGTTGATGCTATTCCTTTCTGTTTATTAGTTTTCCTTCTAACAGTAAAGCCCCTCTGCTGCAGGTCTGCTGGAGTTTGGTGGAAGTCCACTCCAGACCCTGTTTTCCTGGCTATCACCAGTAGAGGCTGCAGAACAGCAAAGATTGCTACCTGTTCCTTCCTCTGGAAGCTTCATCCCAGAGGGGCACCTGCCAGATGCCTGCCAGAGTTCTCCTGTATGAGGTGTCTATCAACCCCTGCTGGAAGGTGTCTCCCAGTCAGGAGGCACGGGGGTCAGGGACCCACTTGAGGAGGCAATCTGTCCCTTAGCAGAGCTTGACTGCTGTGTTAGGAGATCTGCTGCTCCCTTCAGAGGTGGCAAGCAGGAATGTTTAAGTCTGCTAAGCTGTGCCCACAGCCGCACCTTCCCCCAGGTGCTCTGTCCTAGGGAGATGGGAGTTTTATCTATAGGTCCCTGACTGGGGCTGCTGCCTTTCTTTCAGATATGTCCTGCCCAGAGAGGAGGGAATCTAGAGAGGAAGACTGGCTACAGCAGCTTTGCCAAGCTGCAGTAAGGTATGCCCAGTTAGAACTTCCCAGCGGCTTTGTTTATACTGTGAGGGGAAAACTGCCTACTCAAGCCTTGGTCATGGTGGACGCCTCTCCCCCCACCGAGCTCGAGCATCCCAAGTTGACTTCAGACTGCTATGCTGGCAGCAATAATTTCAAGCCAGTGGATCTGAGCTTGCTGGGCTCTGTGGGGGTGGGATCTGCTGAGCTAGACCACTTGGCATTGCAGGGACCACTGGGATATGAAAAAAACTCTTGCAGCTAGCTGAGTGTCTGCCCAAAAGGCCACCCAGTTTTGTGCTTGAAACCCAGGGCCCTGGTGGTGAAGGCACCTGAGGGAATCTCCTGGTCTTATCTGCGGGTTGCGAAGACTGTGGGAAAAGCGTAGTATCTGGGTCAGAATGCACTGCTCCTCATTCACGGTCCCTCAGGGCTTCCCTTGGCTAGGGGAGGGAGTTCCGTGACCCCTTGTGCTTCCGGGGTGAGGCGATGCCCCACCCTGTTTTGGCTCGCCCTCCGTGGGCTGCACCCACTGTCTAACCAGTCCCAGTGAGATGAGCCGGGTACCTCTATTGGAAATGCAGAAATCTCCCGCCTTCTGCATTGATCTCACTGGGAGCTGCAGGCCAGAGCTGTTCCTACTCAGCCATCTTGCCAGCCACAAAATGTGTACTTTTAAATAGAAATAAACAAATCCGCCTTTTTGAGTTCCATTTCAATTGTGGAGTGCATATACTCTCCTAATTTACTGAAAAGACCCGAGACTCCTACAGCCTTGTAGAAAGTACACCGAGTGCCTCTGTGAGCTGAGCTTCTCCATTTTAATTATAACTACATCTGATTATACCATTGAAAGAATATGTACGCACACATTACAATTTTACATCTATGTGCCAAATATATGGAAACAAAGCTTATAGTATTTTAATGTGTTTTAATAATTTCCCTTTATATGTTAAAAATATTTTAATGACATTCTTTCTCTGGCAAGGAATTCCGTATGTGTGTGTGTGTGTGTGTGTGGTGTGTGTGTGCCTGTAAGTGCGGTAGATGTGTGTATAGTTTGTGTGCATGTGTGTGGGGGATTAGGGTGTATATCGGTACTCAGTTTAATCCATTTTATGTAGCCAAGATTTGGAAAGAAATATATGGAATGTGTGATTTCAGAAGCTCACCCATCATAAAAGGGAGTGTGTGCACCGTGGTGGGGTGGGGAGGGAGAAGCTTCCGAGTGCAGACAGGGAGGGAATGACTCAGGCCATTCTCCTCTGTGGCAGGTGCAGCTGCAGGCCCTCTGAAGAGAGCGCCGCAGAATCCTGATTACAAGAGTCAGGATCACACATTTTCTCCTTCTAAAACTTCTAGTCTAAATGCACCTATGTATGGAGAGGAGATGGACCCTTTTATATAGGAAAGTGATAGGTGGACTTTGTAAATGAGTGGAAATGCTAATCTTACCTCCAAGAAGCCAGACTGCATCAATAATGGATCTTCAACAATTACACAGAGATTTTCCACTGCTATAATTTGTTTTATTTTAACATATTTTAGCTCCACAATTTTACAAAGACTGACTATATTTGGAAGACTTTTGTTTAATGTATTTTTTAAAAATATCAAGAGTTCCCAGACTGGTTTCTTAAACATATCAATAAATTTAATTGTTTTAGGGACTAGTAAAAGAAAAAATATATCGATATAAAGTACAGGAAATCATTACATCTCACTTATATTTTACTAATGAAAAATGAATGCACAACACAAACAGGCCAAAGGCAATCCCTTTAATAGTAAAAATAGCAATGTATGGAATCTAGTTCAGCAATGAAACCACATTTGTAAAATGTTTCATTGTGTCACAGATACTGGAAAGATTTAAGAACTGGGAAGTGGGCTGTGTCAAATTCTACCTGGCCAGAGGGTTATTATGATTTGTAATTCAGGAACAATGGCCAGAGTATTTCACTTTAGTCTCTTACAATGCTGTTATTTGTTAAAAGTTGCTGAACATTGCTCAGAACCGGCAGAGGGTTATCAAGAGATAACCAGAGAGGCAGCGACCCCTTACCAGGAATTTCCAATAACTGGGAACACTTAACAGGGCAGCTCACCTTCCCTGCAGCCTCTCTCACATCCCGACATGCATATCAATGGCCGGGAAAAGGGCACTGGTGGGTTGGGAGGCCTGCTCTGCTGCCTGCATTGATCAGAGCAGGAGGATTACTGCACTACTGACTGCTAATCAATAGATATTGAGTGCAATCCCCTGCTGTAAATTCAGCCGGGTTAATAAGTGTCCACACAAAACAATGGGCTGAAATACAATCTCCCCATTCAAGGATCCCAGAGATGTAGGACTGGTTGTTTCAGTAGCTGCCTGTGGGGCAGTGGGAGGCAAGAGCTTGGACCTTTACCCAAAATCGGCCTGAAGCAGTCTGAGTTGGCTTAGTGTGCTGTGCTTTAGAGACAGCCTCATTAGATGATGTGTTCCTGTGCCCCCCAAAGTCTTCATTGGCTGCTCTTTCTATCTCTTTCTCAGATAGAAAACTGCTTATGATTTTGTGCTGGAGCCCTGTGGGTCCTGTGCTCCCTGGTATGGAATCCTAGAGTTTCAGACCCTTGCTTGAACATAAAGCATCGTCTGCTTAAAAAGAAAAAGGAAAGAAAGGAAAAAAAGAAAGGAAAAAGAAAAAAAGAAAGGAAAGGAAAAGGAAAGAAGGAAGGAAGGAAGGAAAAAGAAAGAGAGAGAGAAAAAAAAAGGAAAGAGAGAAAGAATAAAGGAAAGAAAGAGAGAGAGAAAGAAAGAGAGAAAAGGAAAAAAGGAAGGGAGGAAAGTAAAGAAGACAGCCTATATGTTTGTGTTATGGAGGAAAATGGCAGCAGGCTAGGGCAAATACCGTTGAATATTTAATTACACAACCTCTAGTAAAAACACTGCTGGTGCAACCATATATTTTCTCTGGCAGGGATGAGATTGGAGCTGAAGAATTACAGAGGCGATTTGCATGTTTCTATATCCTTCTGTCTTGTGCTCAGAAAGCCTGTGGCTCCAATTACCAGTAATTCTGACATGGCATACTTAGCTCAGAGACAAAGGCATAGAAACAGCCTCTGTTTTGAATTTCAATACAGGTAAGGACATGCAATACAAACATGGAAGAGACTTGGAATTTATGTTGTCCATGGTAGGTCTGGATTTTCCTCCTGCAGTCCTGATTTCAAGTACGTATGCTGTGCCATGGAGTGCCCTTCATATTCTTATGCCTGTTACACGGTATAATAATTTTAGTTTTGTGCATCCCCAACACAACAGCCTTTTCAGGCCCTTGTTGAAGGTAAGTTTCTAAGCATAGACTTTACAGGTATGCGGCTTTGAAATTGAAAAAATAAGTCTTTAAAAATGAATAATTATATGATAAGAAAGAGAAAGATAGGTTTAAGATATTTAAACAGGCAGGGTTAACTACCTGCCCTCTAATGCTCATTTTTCCAAAATGCAACATGAAAGATAACGGCATCATTTATCAGCTATTAACATTTTCAAATAACAAGTTCAGGCATTTTTAACTTCTAGATTCTTGTCTACATTTGAGTCTTGAATATACCCACTTCTCATTCCGGTTTGGGATTGCTAGGATAACCAGAATAAAAAGAAAACACACTTTCCTTCCTTTGTTTATGAGTTCCCCTTCTCCTCTAATGGGTGGTACCGCGAGCTTAAGTAGCAGGTTTACAGGTCTCTGTTTCTTCCCACGTAAAGCCAGGAGCGTTCTGACCTTTTTCTGCTCTAGGTTTCTGTGGATTAATTTCTTTCTTATTAATATTTTAACATAGGAATAAAAACAATCAAATTTTATATCAAATTTCAATCCTATGATGTACACTTTTACAATCAAATTATTTTGTTACATGAAGATAACAGACTTTAACTAGCTTCATGTTTTAGTTACTTTATAAACTTGCTCAGTGATGACCTCTATCCATGCCTTCTTCAATCTTTTAATTCTGGTGTCTGATTATGTTACTCTGGAGGCTAAGAAGTAAATGGAAGAATAGAGGCAAAGATGCTTTCACAAGTATGGTTTTGATCATTTCTATGCTCAATGTGAGGATAAGGCAATATTTTAAATTCCACAACCCCAAATCAGTATCTCACTTCATTATAGCCTGTTCTATTTGTGTCAGGGTGTACTGTGGTGGATAAAACACTGACAGGCCAACAGAAAGGCTTTCTACTTTCTACTGCTCCTGCAAACGCCCTAAATGAGCAATTTAACTTCCTTCTGCCTGTCTCTTTAACATGAAAATGAAGGTAACAATGTGTCCCTTTCTCTTGATTGGGATGTTTTGTGTTCAAAGATAAAAAAGATCTTCAATTTTTAAAATTATAGTAACCACATATGTATATATTTTATCTAAAATTTGTGTTATGCTCTGGCAATAGAATAAGCTGTTGTAAATCAGGAATATTCTGGAAAATCTTGGTAGAAATACATCTCTAATCTACTGCAAAATGTGCCGTGTAGTTTTCTCTTTCATAAGAAAAATTATTCCTTATACACAAGTCTGATGATTTTTTGAAGTTAGTATTCACAACACGGTCATTATGAATTTTTAAGTATGCGTGAATTTAACAGATAGCTGGTAGTGCTTTATAGCTTTTGAATAAGGTTATAATTCTAGGGTTGTGATTTTGGGTCATTTTCCTTTTATTTCTCCCAATAAAGGAGGCTTTCATGTCTATAGGGAGCTATCATCTTGACTAATCTACAATGCCAATTCTCCGCTTTTTACTCCAGCAGGAGGCACATGAAATGAGGTTCAGACTCAGTGAAATGGATTCTGAAGTGTAGAGATAGAAAAGTGTAATTTTTTAAAAATCTATTTTTTAAGTTTTTAGCTATTCTGGATGCATTGTTTCCCATTAATCTTCTACTTTGTTATCTTTCAATTATAGATAGAGTTGAGGATTTGGAAGTGGAAACAAAGATAATTTGGAATATATTAAAAATAAGGTAGTGAGTGACTATGAAAAAGTCATTTAAGTTCTTAGAACTTCAGGTTATAACTTATAAAATAGATGTAATATTGTCTACTGCAAATAGGCTATTTTCTGAATTAACTGAAATTTTATAAATACCCTACCTCAGAGGCTCTGGTGTATTGTATGTGCTCAAATTATCATCATCATCATCATCATCATCATCTACAGTATAAAGAGTGACAAGGGTACTGACAATGATCCAAATCAAGAATAAGATAGGAAAGGAGAGGCCAAACAGTCTGAAGAGTAAAGCTAAATGGCTTGAGGAGTCACGTTATTTATATTCTGTGGTCATCGAGGTCAGCTTATCTGCCTAGAACCACAGTGTCTGAGGAGCCGTGATTTGGAATTCAGGGGAGAGAGGGCATGTTTGAACGTTCTTTACCTGAGCTAACCATCAATCTACTGGCTGCTCTCTGATGCTAAGGGACAGTATTTTTTGGGGGACGATTTTTTTTTCTACTGTTAAAGGTCCTTTTATCCCAATCTTTGCTAATATAATCTAGAACTAATTCCTTGCATCTAATTCCTTATTCCACAGCCCACACTTGATCTAGTCCCCTTTGCCCAAGGAGTTTAAATAAGATATATTTAGCTAAGGTATTTGGCATGACTCTCATTAAAGAAATTAGATCAATCTGTGGTAAGTGACTCTTCCAGTCCAAACTTGAGGTCCAACAACATAAGCTGAGTTCTGTTCTGTCTGCCACTCATTCTGACTTTTGGAGCAGGATTGAGCAGAATGTGTAAATCCGCAGGCAGACCCTTTAGAAAGGGGATTTGTGAAATCTGCCAGTCTTCAAACTTTCTGCCTTGTTTCATGCAAGAAATGGTGGGAGATAAGTCCTTGAAGATTCGTCAAGGTCTGAGGTACTCCTAGATCAACAGCAGAAGAACTTCTGGGGAAGAGAGAAGTGGCATTAACACTCCCAAGCTGACTGCTTCTTTTCATTTCCATAAATCAGAGACATTAAGCGAGGAATCAAGAACAACTCTTTGAACTAAAAATGTAGTAATTCAGTAGGAGAAATGGAAGACAAATTTTAGGAAATTTCCCAGAAAATTGAACAAAAGACCAAGAGTTAGAGAATATAAAAGTGAATAAAATTAAAGTCTCTGCCTATAAGATGTACCATCCAAATACTAGGGTTCACAGACAAATCAAGTAAAAAGAAGAGAAGATCTTCAGTGCAATGTTTGAAGACCACATCGCAGAAACAAGGGTATAAGTTTTGAAATTGGAAGGTCTCGCCCAATGTCTAGCACAATGGAAGGAAAAAGATTGTACTGAGTTATAGTATCATGACATATCAGACACTAGAGATGGTGTCTGTGATTCTAAAGGCTATCTGAGAGAAAAAGCAAGATGTAACTTAGAGAGCCTTTGGATAAAGAATGTCGCTAGACTTTCCAACAGCAACACTAACAGCTAGGAAAGAAAAGGAATCATGCCTTGACAATTCCCAGAAAAATGTATTTCCATTTATATTTGACACTCAGAGAAATAATCAATCAAATATGAGGACAGAATAAAGACGTTTTAGGCATTCAAGGTGCCAACAATTACTACTATCGCATAAGCTAAGCGAGTATACTGAGAAAGGAGAATATGAGTTCCAAAGACTTTGGTGATCCATGTGATGTCAAGGTGAAGATGAGATCTAGGACAACGGTGAAGGGAAATCCCAGACCACTCCTGTGAGAGGACCTGAGTAGGAATCAAGTTCAGATGAGAGTAGGAGGAATAAAAGGGAGCATCCAAATCATTTGAGTGTATCAAGAAATGTTTTATATTTTACAGAGGAGTTTGGAAAGGAGTTAGTGAGAGATAGAAACCAAGCCAGTAGAAAGATGAGAGTTAAGTTCCATGGCAAACAAAAGTTTACATGGAAGGAACTGTAATTCCACCTACACTACTCAGCTAGCATTCATATATAGACAGTAATCTTGTGCAGAATCTTGGTCTATCCAAATTCATGAAGAGACAATATTGGGACAGTGCACATATTTCGTTTTCCTTGATAGTTCCTTCCCAAATATGGAGTTGGCATACCCATTCTTCAATTTTGTCTATAGGCAAAGTAAATTAAAGGTTTTCTATGATCGAATATAGTCTTAAAATCCAGTTAAATCGTTGTGAACAAAACATTGTGAAGACAAGATCACTGGCAGTAGTTTTTGATTTTCAGGGTTTGTTGTTTTATCAATTAAGTTTTTTTTCCTCTTTAGAGCTTGAAGTGGTTGAGTTGTTTGTACAGAAGGCAGAAGGAAGAAGGGGTGGTGAAGGAAGGCTGAAGTTCCAGGCCTTATGAAGGGTTGGAGGCCTGGCCCTATAAATTGTCTTTAATGCAAAGAAACCTGAGAGAGGAAAAAACAAATAAACAAAAAGACTAACTCTGGTGGGGAGTTCACCTTTATACCATTTTCAGTTGTTGTAAAAATCATACCCACAACAAATCTTTAAAAGAGTGAGAGACCATTCCTCCCAGTTTTTGTTGTAATTTTTCATTGAAGAAAATTAATAAATTACAAAAAAAATACAATGAAGTCACCATTGTTACCATATTGGCATGCTTTCTTCTTGTATTTCGCAGATGCGCTTCTTAAATACTGGGCATAGTTTATACCTAAAATTTTACATTCTACTTTGTTTTGCTAAAACTTATGAAATGTTCCCATGTCATCTAAAATTCCTTTTACAATGTATTTTAATGCTACATAATATTCCAATGTATGCCACTTCATAATTTATTTAACTATGTCTCTGATATTGCTATGAAGGTCTTTCTGAGTCTTCATGATGTTGAGGAGAATATCTTTGTTCAGAAATTCTTGATTACGTTTCTGAGTATTTGATTGAAAGTAGATTTGGAAATGCAGAATCATTGGGTCAAATAGCCTTCAGAAAGTTTGTGCCAAATGCCAGAGTTAATATAGAACAAGGTGTTTATTTTTTTTTCCTATCCCATCCCAATCATTGTGTGTGTGTTATTATAAAAATGCTTGCTAATGTAGGAAAAGACTATTAAATATTTTTTGTGTATCATTCTTTTATTAGGAGTGACATTGAATGTGTTTGCACATGCAATCCGCCAATTGTATTTTTGCTTTTGTGAATTGTCAAAGTCTTTCATTCACTAATTGCTTGCGATTTTTATTTTAAATTTGTCTTTAAGTAATTAGACTGTATTCATCTTTCCTGTTGGTTGCAATTACATTGCTTCCCTAATTTGCTGGTTTGCTAAGCCTGGCCTGTATTTTTGTAGCCAAAGTGAGCTTTGATTCCCCTCACTGTACTTCCCACCAGTGCTGTGTTTGCCTGTATTCTGCAGGTCACAGCTTAAGTGAGGAACTGGGGTATCAGTTTTGACTTTATCCTCTTTCTTCCTTTCCATCTTTAAGCATTAGAAAGGCTTGCTGCCAGAACTATGTCTCAAATGCCTCTGCTTATGATTATCTTGACTCCTTCCCCAGTTCATGATCACCATCTTTCATCTGGGCAGGGCAACAGCCTCCTTCCTGGTCTGTCACGTCCTCCCTTCTCTGCTCAACAGAGAAGCTGAACGGAAGCATCCCCATCTGCCTGAAGGCCACCCCAGCACACGCACATGTGCACACAAACGAGCCCTTCACAACAGCTGTCTTCTACATTCTGTTTAGTTCTTAATTTAAATGATCTCTTCAGTGGGTTGAATTATGCCCCCAAAAGATACGTCTATGTCCTAGCCCTGAGAACATGTATATGGGACCTTGAAAAAAAGTGTTTTCGCAGATATAAATGAGTTAAGAATCTCAAGATGAGGTCACGTTCCATTATCCAGGTGGGCTCTGAAACCAAGGGAAGTCTCTTTATAAGAGAGAGAAGATGCACATGGATGAGGTCACATAAAGATGGCGGTAGAGGTGCACATGGGGCCCCTAGAAGGAACGCTGGCAGCCTGCAGGGCTGAGAGAGCCTGTGGCTGGGTGGTCCTGTAGCGTCTTCAGACAGATCTACTGATGTCTTGATTTTGGACTTCTGACTTCAGAACTGTGAAAGAATAATTTTTTTTCTGTTTAAGCCATCAAGGTTGAGGTGATTTGTTACATTGTCCTCAAAGTGGATACGCTATCTTCTCTGGAATGAATTTACTGATCATCATGTCCTAAGAGCTGTGACCTCCATCATGATCTCCAAGGCAGTTTCCCTCACTGAAACATCTTTGGTTTCTCTCTCTTTTTTTTTTTTTTTGACTTTTGCTTTAAGTTCAGGGGTCCAAGTGCAAGTTTGTTTCATAGGTAAACTTGTGCCACCGGGCTTTGTTGTACAGATGACTTCATCACTGGGGTGTTAAGCCTAGTACCCTTTAGTTGTTTTTCCCGATCCTCTCCCTCCTCCCACCCTCCAACCTCCAAGCCAGGCCCGAGTGTGTATTGTTCCCTTCTATGAGTCCACATGTTCTCATCATTTAGCTCCCACTTAGAAAGTAAGAACGTGTGGTATTCGATGTTCTGTTTCTGCTTTATGTTAATTTGCTGAGAATCATGGCCACTAGTTCCATCCACGTCCCTGAAAGGACATGATCTCATTCTTTTCTATGGCTGTGTAGTATTCAGTGGTGTATATGTATCACATTTTCTTTATCCAATGCATCATTGATGGGCATTTAGGTTGACTTCAAGTTTGTTTTTTCTTAATAGAATATTTGATATTTTTCTAATTGTAATTAATTTTTTTTCAAAATTGCCAGTAAGCACCATAGAGGCAAGCATCTTGTTTAATTAGTCTTTAATGAATGCCTAGTCCTGTACACATTGTGATCATTTACATATTGTGGAAAGAGAGGATAATAAAAGATAGAAGACAAACATGAAAATGGAGAAGAAGGAAAGAAAACATCAAGTAAGGCTGCTCTTTGATGCATTCTTTTCTTCTCATTAAAATTCTTACTGTGACTTCCAGGTGATAAGGCCTTATAGAGCAGAGTACATGTCTAACTTTAATTGGTAAGTCTACACATCTCATTAACAAAGCTGGTTTTATTTCCCTTTTTTCTCTTTTTGTTTTTATTACACAAGTAATATTTAAAACGTTCTCCCATAGTTGCATCAGTGCATGTGTATGTCGGGTAAAGCTTAAAAGTCCCCCGACCTTCCATGACCCTCCCATTTAATGCAGATTTTTAACCTATTGTATACATTTACATATACACACATATAAACATATGTGCAAACATATCTCATGGCATTCATAGAAACACACACATAAAGCACAATTTTTCCCTAAAACGTGCTTTTTCACCTAGTAATGTGAATATGCATTTTTTGATCAGCACATACAATATGAATACCTCATTTTTAGTGGCTACATGACTGCATTTGTCCAAGGTAGAGTATTACCATAATTTATTTCGCCCTTGTTGCATTGATGGACATTTATAATTGTGCTTTACTATGATACCAAAAGTTGCAATGATATATTTATGCTTAAAACTTTACATTTTTAACAAGGTTCTTAAAGGCAATTTCCTAGAAGTCTAATTATTAGATAAAATGGAATTTAAATATTTGATGGATACTGACAGTTAGCAGTCAATAAATGTTTTACCAGCTTACACTTTTATCAAAATTATATGAGAATGCTTGTTTTTCATATTATTGTAGTGCTTTATAAACTTTTTTCATCTGTTAGATGAAAAAATAAACAATTGGTTTAATTTGTTTTTATTCGATTGGTAATGATGTTAAGCTTTTCTATGTGTGAATTGGCCATAATATTTCTTCTTCATTTATTGCATGTTCATTTGTTTTGATCCCTTTTCTATTAGTTTGTGAATATTTTTATTGTTGATTTGTAGGCACTCTTTACGTATTTTTCATCATTCCAATGGTGTGTTATATTAATGTATTTCATATGAAACACATACCTTTGCAGGAGATGTTAACTACAGTTGCTCTTCGACTTACAGTAGAGTTACATCCAGATAACCCCATCATATATTGAGAACAGAGTGAGTCAAACATCACAGCTTAGCCTCACCCAACTCAATCATGTTCAGAGCACTCACATAGCCTATAGTTGGGCAAAATCATTTGACACAAAGCCTATCTTATAGTAAAGTGTTGAACACTGTACAAAGATGGGCATTGTGTGGACATTATGGGGTGCAAAATCAGAAAACACAGTATCCAGAAGATGCTGGCAACAGAGCCCACTTCAGAGTATTGGTGGTATAGCCTCTTGCTGGCAGGCAGATGGGGAGCTGTGGCTCCCTGCCACTGCCCAGCATGTCTAAGAAGTCTCCTACTGCATATTGCTATCCCAGAAAGCAGACCAACATTCAAAATTCAAACTGTGGTTTCTACTGAATGCATATCACTTTTACACAGCATAAAGCTGAAAAATTGTAAATCAAACCATTATGAATCAGCATCGTTTGTATATATCTAAAGGTCTGATTTTCTTTCTGTTCTTAATTAATATTCACCGGTATCAAACTCCTGTGTTTGCAGTGGTTTGTCTTCACTTGAGGATGAAGTGATTGGTGATAATGACATAGATGTTATTAAACTCTCTGTCAAGTGATCCACCTGTAAAACCAGGTGGACACCTGAATACAGGTTGTAACAGAGTTGAACCAGTTACATGGGACCACAAGGGGGAGGTGTTTGACCTTAACTGTGAGAGAGGAAATTTTGTCTCCTGACCCCTAATTGAATGACAAATTGAAGACAAAGCACGCCCACCTGGCTGCTAGCCTGGTTAACATTTTACATTTTTTCTCTCCTTCATTGGAGTCACAGGCCCTAATTTAATGAAATAATTTAACAGACCAAAATGACTGCAGGACATGTTTTAAAATGTAAACCACATCATCTGTTGCCTAGATCAGTGTGACATCTGCTAATCTGAAGGACATGGAAGGTAGATATGGTAGGATATATTTGTGTATATGTTTATTTAATACCTTTTAAGCTGTCGTCTAATTCTTATCTTCTCCAGATACCTGGATAAATGCAAAGAAAACATTCAGCTGAGTCAAAAGTGTAGAATTATTCATCAATCCTTGAAAACCATAGGCTCTTTGGCCCCTTTGGTGGGCTGAATTCTCAAGATTGCAGAAATGAAAAACTGTGGTGATTTGGAGGACATTAGATTCTTGTCTGGCTGACTTTATTTCAACTTCATGTTTATTCTATGTTACCTTCGAGCAAAGACAAAATTGCCTCTGTCAGGTGAGGCTCTCTTAATTGCTAATACCATTCATTAATTAGAAGAGAGAGAACTAGTGTTGGAGGCTCACTGGGGACCCAGCAGGTTTAGGGCTACCTAGTTTAGTATGCTAATGACGACTGCCTCTCCTAATATGCCAGTCAAAAGTGACTTTCTCTAATCTGTCCTGAACTGTGTGACAATCTGAGCATACGGTGACAGCTGCAGAGGCAGAACCCTGTATCCCACGCAGAGGGGCTCGGTGACTCTGGTTGGAGTCCGGGGGTGGGGGGGCCTAGGACATGGGAACGTAGGAGCCTGTGAGAGCAGAACCAGGCCAGCTCTCACATTCCGGTCAGAAATGACAAGGTACACATGTCCCTTTAGACTCTCATGAATAGAAAAACCACAATGGCCTGATCTTCCCTTTTGTCTCAGCATCAAATCCTGCAAGAAGACCCACCCAGATTTTAAAGGAAGGTCTGTGGTGAATGACTGAAGACTTGAACTCCCCTTATATTTCACTCAACACTCTGAAAAATGTGTTCCTCCCAGGAGGGACTGCAGTTTGATCCAGTGATGTGTTCCAGAATGTTTCCTAACTTGGACTGCAATCAGATTTACTTCTCTTAAGTGCCTCGCGCTTGAGGGCATGGGCATCTCTGTAGACGATTTAGCTGGGAGCATAAATGGTTCAGGAGAGATCAATTATCTGATTAAAGAACGAAAGCAGATGGTGACCTGGTTATGAGGCATTCTCAACTCACCCTGAGTTTGTTTGTTCATTTGTTTCCCACACCCCACCTTTGAGGAAAATCTTCCCTTGCACCTTTTCATAAAACAGAGCAAATAATTGTGTTTTTTTTTGGTGGGGGGAGTGGGGGATCTGAAAGGGTCACCGCTTTACATGTGTCATTGCAGATGCGAGAAATGCATTAAGCATTTTTAGGAGAATGGACACTGTCGAGGCCCTGACAGTCTGGTGACGATTTGTTTGTGTTGGAGTAACCAGTAAGTCGGCCGTTAGTCTTTGACTAATCGCTCCTGTCAGCTTGTTAAACATTAAAAACAAATGCATGCACTGGAGAAAAGCCATACCTCTTTTTGAGACAGGGAGTCAGCTTTTGGGCTCTTTTCAATACATTTGGTCATTGAGGTTCTGCACTGCTAAATGTTGCCTTCACAACTACCGTGAGGAGCCCTTCGTAAGGCAAAGCCAGGATAGAGGTGTTGAACTTCTGACCTGGGAGCCAGGTCCAATCTCCAGCCTGGGCCCCAGGTGTACACATTTCTGGCCACTGATGTTATAGCACAGAAAACAGTTTTCTTTCTGTGAGCTTCTCTGGTCATTCTAGTCATAAAAGTCTCTAAAGGTTAGAGGAATAGAGAGCCATTCAGGATCTGTGAGCAGTGTTTAGTCAGATAATTAACTTCTCAAAGCAGTAGGAACAAGTGGATGCTATTCAGAAGCACACAGTCTAATGAAAACTTACTTTATCCTTTGACTTCTATTCTCTCTTTTTTTTTTTATTCCTCTCCTTTCTTTCTCCATTTCTCCTTCTTTGTCATCTCTTTAAATTCTCTCCTTTCATCAGTTCTACTCTATCATATTTTTTGGTTCCTGTCTGTAAGTTGTGATCTCCTTCCCCCATCTACTTAATGGATTATACAGATATTCTGATTTATAGACATCTGGATATGGCTTCTCTTGCATCTAGGTCTCTCCAGGAGTCTATATCAAAGAGGTGTTTTGCAAGATGACTTGCTCATTCCAAATCAGTAAACATCTATTAATTACATCTGAGGTAATCTCACAATGTTTAATACAATAAAGTTTTAATATGCATTATTAAAACTAACCATGTCTGTTTTCAAAGGAAGTTTTGCGAATGTTTCACCTATCCAAATGTACGCTACCAGGGTAACACCATGTTCTTAAGGGCATTGACTCTGAAAAACAGCTTTCTTCTGTAGTACGACTGCTTCTCTTCAGGCTTCAGTTTTTTGAAATTAATCAACTGCTGTCTCCGTGGTGCGTTTATCCTTGTGACGCTGGGTGGAGCCTTTGTTCACATCTCAGGAGGAAAGACTCTGGGTCCGCAGAGATAGCCTTCCCAAGAACGGTGTATAATTCAGGTGGAAACCTTGTGTGTGGCCTCAGGAGTGCCTTCCTCTTGTCTTGGGGAGGGGATTCCCGAGCAGAGCCTGGCCTCTGTGCTCTGAGAAGACACTGTGCTCTCAACCAGGCTGGAGAATTTCAAACCCGCTGCCAGAGCCAGATTCAGGGACAGCCCGCCAGGGCCAACTTCTGGAATTTTACTGAATATACACTTTCTAAAAGCTGTTTTTCTTTGTTGAGATGACTTTTAACCAAAATGTCACTTTTAAAAGCCAGTTTCAATGATCAACCTATCACCAAGTTCCCACTGCAGATTCCAGAATGCCTTTCTAGGCAAACTAAGATAAATACATTCACTCAGAGCTCAGGGCAGGGCTCCAGGAGCAGTCAAATCAAAAGGATAAAGAGTCTCAAAACTGAAACTGTGGAATACATTTCCAGGGCAGATTCACGAATTCTACCAAGAACACGCTCAGGTCCCCATATTTTGGGGGCTATTTAGGGACTTTGAATAAGCTACAAGCGTCATATCCATGCCACGCTGGAAGACCTACAAGAATTGATAAATAAATACAAGAAAAAGTTATTCATGGCATATTTTAAATAAAACACATCTAATTTTACTAATGAAAGTTAAAGTGTCCAAGTAGCCACTAAATCATCACAGAAAGGTGTCAATATACATACGGGATTTTTAAAGTTAGATCTATAAATTGGCTACTATAATATCTTTAAAACAATCAAAAGAGAAAATAAGTCAAAAGACTGGTTTTAGAATAACTGGGTAAATTTAGGTTCTGACATTTGAAAACAGATCTTAACAAAGGAGATATTTAGGTTGACAAATGGAAGGCAGTCCTTTAAGATAAAAATTTTAACAATGCTTCACATATCTAGTGTTTGTTGTTGTTGTTGTTGTTTTTGAGATGGAGTCTTGCTCTGTTGTCCAGGCTGGAGTACAGTGGCGTGATCTCAGCTCACTGCTGAGCCTGCCGGGTCCAAGCGATTCTCCTGCCTCAGCCTCCCAAGTAGCTGGGATTACAGGCGCCCGCCACCACCCCCGGCTAATTTTTTTGTATTTTTAGTAGAGACGTGGGTTCACCATGTTGGCCAGGCTGGTCTTGAACTCCTGACCTCATGATCCGCCCACCTCGGCCTCCCAAAGCACTGGGATTACCAGCTTGAGCCACCGTGCCTGGCCCAAACATCTAGTGTTTATTCTGTCCAAATTTGTGATCTCTGTACCCATGAGCTATGGATATTAGTGACAGAAAATTTATTTCCTTATTATTATATGCCTTATATTATTTTCATTATTTTAATTACTAACCTACTTCAGTCATTTTAAAAGGAAATATTGGTGTTAATTGGTGTTATGGACGCATAGATGCCTTCATTAAAAATATGTGGTGTTCCGGGCTATCACCTCATGTTACTTCTAAGGAAATCCCTACATGATTTCCTTCTTTTTGCATAAGTGGTGTTTCCAAAATGTTATTTTATTTTATTTTATTTTGAGATGGAGTCTCACTCTGTCTCCCAGGCTTGAGTTCTGTGGTGTGATCTCAGCTCACAGCAACCTGTGCCTCCCAGGTTTAAGCGATTCCCGTGTCTCAGCCTCCTGAGTAGCTGGGATTACAGGTGCACGCCACCATGCCTGGCTAATTTTTGGATTTGTAGTAGAGATGGGGTTTCACCATGTTGGCCAGACTGATCTTGAACTCCCAACCTCGGGTGAGCCACCTGTCTTGGCCTTCCGAGGTGCTGGGATTACAGGCCTGAGCCACCATGCTTGGCCCCAAAATGTATTTTCTAGAGCACTGCTCTCACTAGATTTTTGGCAAAACAAGTATCCATATTCTTTTTCTGTTGCTTGCTACTTACACAGTTTGATACCTGGAAATGAGTAGCTGCAGGTAACAGGATCTAACATGGGACAGATTCTAAGTGAAAGAAGTAGGGGAAGTGAGAAATCTCTTTCTCGGAACTGGACTTCGGCAATCTTTCTTATGCCAATGCAATACAGTTGGCCAAACCAGGGTCTGTAATGGTAATGGAAGCTTTAGAATTAAAGGACTTGGATGGAAAAAAGAAAGTCTGAATTTTAAAGTATGTTGACTACTTCTTGCAGTCACCAATAAGAACCTGTGTAAAGAAGTAATCTTAGGAGGAAAATAACTCATGATTTTCCATCTTTGGCTGTGGATGACAATTCAGAATTTTAAATCCGGCTTTTAGAAGTATGAAAACATTTAAAAAATAATAACCATCACAAGGTAAACAGAGACGCTTCTGTCACCTTTCCTTCTCACCCCAGTTCCTACCCCCATTCTCTGCCAATTTAAAGAACTGTGTCTCCATTAAAAATAAAAAAATTTTTTTAAGCTGAAAATTGTTTTTAAAAAGCTGAAGCTCATGTTTCATTGTGATGGTGCCCCTGAGATACGGTCTCTGAGTCTCGGTGCAAAGAACATACTTTTCCCCTTGAAGCTGGAGTGTGCAAGTGGCTACAGACAGAGGCCTGGGTAAAATTAGCAAATACCACACTGAGAGCTCAAGGGATGGGCAGTGCACAGAACGGTTGCTAATAGATCGAAATCTTTACCTTTGAAAACTGGATGAGATGTTATATTTGGTTCTTGTACTAAGCCATGGAATTGACTGAAAGCCTTATAGAATGGACGGCTACCAGGTGTTTAAGGGAGATCACTACCGTGGAAACCAGAAGCAGTTATGAAGAGGCTGCAGTGGGGCCACTCCAAGACAACCTTTAGGCCCACAGAACCAAGCCAGTGGGGAAAGTTTCCCAAAGGGATACCTTTCATTGCCATCAAAGAGAGGCCGAAGAAGCAATGGGAAGGGGAAATTATACCTGGAAGCTCACCGAGAACTCTCTAACTAGGTTAAATCAACAACACGGATCGCTGACACGGCAGGAAGTTCTTGACAGAATCACCCAATTGTAAGTGACAAATGGATCCGTGGCCTCAGTGGGCTACTTAAAATCCGGGTTTGTTTTTACAGCTATCCTTTTCTTCCCTCACAATCCATTTGGAATGTTTCAGTGATACATAATTTATTGTTAATCAGGAGTCTCCATGCATTTGAACCTGATGGAGATGAAGACGTATCTCAGAAATGTCCTAGACTTGGAACTAGGCGTAATAGCTAGATATGACTATATTGTCTTCTCGGAAAGAGTTTAGTGCTTTTTTAAATAAGTGTGAGCATATTTGAATGAGAAGGCATAGAGAGTGGTGCATTTGTGAATGCTGGATAACTACTAGACCCTCATAGATAGTGCTGGCTACTGAGGCGGGAACTACCTCCTCCTCCTTTTTTTCCAAACAAAATCTTGATTTGTTTTTAGCATCTCTTCATTTTCCAAAGATCCCATCTGTCCCAAGTAAAGTTGAAAATACTCTGTCAGTTCCAAAAGTCAGCATGATTGATTTAAGAGGAATTCCGCTTCTCTAATTAGGGACAGGAATAAGCATGAGACCCAATTCAGGCCCGTGACATCAGTTAGAGATTTTTCTGGCTGCTTCTGGAGAGGTTTTCTTTACATGGTTAAGAACTCCTGGGAGTAACGCCTTCTTAATTCCTCCTAGTGTTGTCCTATGTGAATACAAGGCTAAAGACGACTTCAGCTCTCCTCTTAGCAGCCTAAAGAGGAAGCTAACATGCTCCGAAGGACCCTCAAGGAAAACCTTAAGCCAGTTGCTTCATCAGGTTAATATTGAAATTCACCTTCCTTCCAGGTTTCATGTATGCCATTTCTTACAGGACAAGCCCACTTGAGTTGGTTTTATTGTTATTTGCCAACAAAAGCCTTGCAAGGGATATGGCTTCAGTGAAAAAATTGTAGAAGCCATAAGTAATGGTAAAAAGAGTGGGGAGAAGAGAAAAGAAAGCATTGCCATGGAGGAAAGAGTATAACAAGCACAGAGAAAAGGAGAATAGGAGAAACATATATTTTGCCTACTTAGAATTAGTCCTTGTTCAGGGAATCACAGAATCTTCGGACAGAAGTGTACTGACATGCGGTTCATAAAGTGGCACTGGTTTAAAATCAGCACTGTTGTATGTTTTTGAAATTCATACATTTCAAATGTCTTTTATTCCGATATTAAGTCCTTTCACTTTTTTGGCATTAAAACTGCATTTTTAATTGAATCGTATAAATGGTTTTATGCTTATATGTATCAAGATACATTACATAGCTCTGCAGTTTACATTATGTAAAGTTTTGCCGGTTTGTGAAACTCCAGAATCCGGATATTACCAAATTAGGTCAATATATTTTACTGATTATAATGGCTAATTTTATGTGTCAAGTTGGCTGAGCTATGGTCCCAGTTGTCTGCTCAGACACCAGTCTAGATATTGCTTTGAAGATATTCTTTTGATATTATTAACACCTAAATCAGTGGACTTTAAGTAAAGCAGATTACCCTCCATAATATATAAATTGAAGGGTAATCTGCTCACCCAAAGTCCACTGACTACCCTCCATAATGTATAAATTGTATGAACTGATTGAATGAGGCCCACTCCATAATGTGGGTGGGCCTTACTCAGTCAACTGAAGGCTTAACAGAAAAGACTGAAGTCTCCCAAGAGGAGGAAAGTCTGCCTCTAGACAGCCTTTGTATTTAGGATGGAAACATCAAATCCTGACAGATTCCTAACCTCTGGGCCTGATCTACAAGTGTCAGAGTTTCTAACCCTACAATTGCATAAGCCAATTCCTTAAATTAAATCTCTCTGTCTCTGTCTATACACATTGTATTGGCCTATGCCTCTGAAAGACTGCTAATAAGACAATGATTCCTTAATATTCCTTCTATTAACTACTGCTATTTAGGTCCTGTGATAATTAATTTTGTATGTCAACTTGACTGGGCCACAGGGTGCCCAGATATTTGGTCAAACATTATTCTGGGTATTCCTTTGAGGGTGTTTTTGGATGAAACTGGACTTAAAGCAGTAGACTTGAGTAAATCAGATGACCCTCTCTAATGTGGGCAGGCCTCATCCTATCAGCTGAAGGCTGGAAAAGAGCAAAAATGCTGACCCTGCCTCAGTTCATCCTGCCTGATTGCCTTAGAACTGGTACATCAGCTTTTTCATGCCCTAAGACTCAAACTGAAATATTGGCCCTTCCTGTATCTTCAGACTGAACCTACACCATCCTCTTTCCTGGGTCTCCCGCTTGCTGACTTACCTTACAGACTTGGAGCTTACTACACTTCATAATCACAGGAGCTATTTCTCTCTCTGAGTGTGCATGTGTGTTTGTATATGCATTATGTATATATGCACACACACACGCACACAGAGTTGGTTCTCTGGAAAACACTGACTAATACAGGTCCTTACCATATGCTGAACACTATTAGGAATAGAGCAATGGTGCACGGTCAAGTAGGAGAATTGAAGGTATCAACACCTGCAATGAAATGTGATAAAAAGGTCAACGAAGGTGAGGACAAAATACTGTCTAATGCAAGACAAAGGGGCCCAGAAAGGGCTCAGAGGAGGTGACTTTGAGCTGGGTTTTGAAGACTGAGAGGAGGTTTATCAGGCAGGAAAAGAAAGAAAGTGTTTCCCAAGAATAAACACACGTGTTAAAACTCAGCTGAAATATCTCCCTTGTGATAAGATCTCACTATCTGCTGTCATTCCCGTGACAGATTGCTCCAGTTAAGAGAATCTAGCCTTCTGAAACAGCCCCCAGCTTGGTTCTGGTTTTCTTAAGCATTTACTAGACATGTGGCTTAGGAGGTCACCTACCTATGCTGAGATTCACTCTCATCATCTATAAATGGGAATAATAATACTTTATAGGGCTATAGCAAATAGCAAATTCGATCTTTTATACAAAATTTCAAGCACATATTAGGCATTTGATTTTTGCCATTTCATGAATGAAATGCAGGGAGATACAGGGAGATACAGCACATCTATTCCAGATCCACAGGAAGGCCTTTCACAAAACGATAGGCCCATGAATGAATTCAGGAGAATGGGTTGAAACACGATTTAATATATCAATAACTCGCATAAAATATACAATATTATATATATTTATAGATATACATTTATATATGTAAATGTAAATTAATACATTCATATTAGAAATGAATACAATCAATAGCAACTTTTCAATGTTTATCTTTTTCCTATCTGGACACATTTCTACCCAAGATATGTGCTTGGTGACAGGATGAATTAATATAAAATTACAAAATCACTAAAACAAACAAAAAGGTACCTTTTTTTTTAACCTGTCAGTAAGTTCAATTAACAAAAACTATTGGTAGATAATATATTTTTTACTAAAAACATTTAGAGCTCTTCTTGTTTCATACTGAAGTCTACCTTCTTTGTAATCTAAAATTTTGTAATTGAAAAGGTGTAATTTTTTAATATTACCAATAAATTGTTCTAAAAGTCATAAATTCTTTAAAGTATCTCTAATTTTTATAAGATAAAATTATCATAAGCAGGTAAAAGGCAATAAGAAAATAACAGAATTCTACTTAGTCCAGTGTCTATCTCTGGATGGGACCCTATAGACGGTCATTTTCACTTTACTGAACAGGATGAGGAGTCAGCAAAAAAAAAAAAAAGAGAGAGTATATAAGGTGGAGATTTTCTTCCCAGCCCTTCAGGCTTCCTGGCTGGCATGTTTTCCTTATGGAGGACCTGTCTCCTGGTTTCACCCAGCTTGCCCTTGCAAAGGTGCTGGCAAATCTTCAAAGTCGAGCTATCTCTAGGGTTCCCCACCTTCGGGATGGCCAGTAGCCTTTAAAACACCGCTCAGCACCCACACCAGAGATGACAATGCATTTGACCTGCAGTGGGGTCCTGCATTGGTGTTTTAAAAACTCCTTAGATGATTTTATTATGCAGCGAAGGTTAAGAGGCACTTTGTTAGTTAATAAGAGAGTAGGAAGAAAAGAAAGGGTTAGTGCAAATGAAAAATGAGAAAAGTTGAATTTTCAGGAAGCAGTATTGAAAATGACAGTTTCTGTGTGTTTGTCTTTTCCATTTATTCGCCATTCATACGTGTAATATCAGCAACATTTTTCATTATACGGTATATTTCTCCAGGAAAGTGTGGTTATATTAGGATTTCCTAGGACCGGGTTTGTGATTTTATAAAGCTCTTGTCTATTTTTTCTAAACCCAGAGGGGTGTTTATTCTCCTTTGAATAAAGCCAAGATGGAGAAATAGCGTCTTAGCAATATTTCCAATGAGTTAACTCTCCTCACCTGCTCATTAGGGCAGTCCTGGAATATGTGCAACGGAAGGTTCTTTAATACATGTTTTCTGACTCCCTGAGGGAATATTTGAATTTCAGGTGTAAACTCTTTTAATTTCATGCCATGCCCTTGATCAGTTCTTAAAGTTGTCTTAAAATTGAGCCATATTATTTAGCAATTTAAAAAAATACAGGCAAAGAAGAATTTAAATTCTACCTGGCACTCTGTGGATCAATTTTCTGAGTTTAATTTACAGTTCAAGAACAAACACAGATACATGGACATGCACACACACACACACATATATACACATAATACAATAGGTATATATACATGCACACACTACATATATACTATACATATACATATATACACGTATATGTACATGTGTGTATGTGTATAAAATAGCATCTCTAGGAAACCGCAACAAATTGCTGTTCCTTTATGTTTTCAAAATCTAAAACTCATACCAATATCACTTCCAATGTCACCCTAGGGGTTTCTTCTTATTCTTGCCCTTTACTGAGAAAAAGGAGTGTTTTAAGTGCATCATACAATTAGGGTTTGTATTTGAATTTTTAGGAAGCCATTTTTTAAATGAAGCTGGATTGCAGATTAGCAACACTTCTAGGCGGTGATCACTGGAGATCTGTGTGGTTTTGCATGCTTTCATTAGTTATCAAATCATAAATGTGCACTTTTACATAAGTGACAATTGAAGAAAAGAAATCGTGGGGACAGTTGAGACCAATAACATCAGCTGAATATTTTTTCTGTCCTTCATTGTTTCACAGTTCTTAATGTATTATTTTGAAAGAATTCTCTTCTTCATTTGATCTGCAAACTATGTATTTTTTTTAAATTCCAAAATACATATCTGGTCAAACCTTTCACAGTTAAAATTCATGTTTAAAATAGAAACTTTTTATTTGTTGTTTGGATGTGGAATTCTCTTTGCCTTGTAGAGAGAGAGAGAGAAAAAAAAAAAACTGATTCCAAAATGTCCAAACATTCATTTGGATTTCTTTTCTTTTTTTCTTTTTCTTTTTCTTTTTTTCTTCTTTTTTTTTTTTTTTTTTTTTTTTGAGACAGAGTCTCATTCTGTTGCCTAGGCAGGAGTGCAGTGGTGCGATCTCGGCTCACTGCAATCTCTACCTTCCAGGTTCAAGCGATTCTTGTGGCTCAGCCTCCCGAGTGGTCAGGACTACAGGCACCTGCCACCACCTGACGGGGTTTCACCATGTTGCCCAGACTGGTCTTGAGCTCCTGAGCTCAGGTGATCCACCCACCTCGGCCTCCCAAAGTGCTGAGATTACAGGAGTGAAGCACCGCGCCCAGCTAAGATTTCTTTAGAGAACAGCAGTCGCTGGGCAATAGTCTACTCCTCTGACTGATGACTTCAAGATTATTTCTGACATTTTTTTTCAAACAAAACAGATTACTGCTAATATAGAGAACAGTAACGAATAATGCTTTATTTTATTAGCATATACCATTCCAGGTCCTAACGATTTCTCTGAAATCCTGAGGAGCAGGTATTCTATCTGATTTTTTATTTTTTTATTTTTTGAGACAGAGTCTCACTCTGTTGTCTAGGCTGGAATGCAGTGGCGCAATCTTGGCTCACTGCAACCTCCGCCTCAGGATTCAAGTCTTTCTCGTGCCTCAGCCTCGCAAGTAGCTGGACCTGCAGGCATGTGCCACATACTGATATGGTTTGGATCTGTGTTCCCACCCAAATCTCATGTTGTTGAATTATAATCCCCGATGTTGGTGGGGCCTGGTGGGAGGTGATTGGATCACAGGATGATTTCCCATGAATGGGTTAGCAGCACACTTTCAGTACTGTCCTTGTGACAGTGAAGGAATTCTCATGCGATCTGGTTGTTTAAAAGCATATGGCACAGCCCCCCACCCTCTCTTGCTTCTGCTTTTGCCATGTGATGCACTTGTGCACCCTTTGGCTTCTGCCATGATTGTAAGCTTCCTGGCCTTCCCAGAAGCCAAGCAGATGCCAGCATCATGATTCCTGTACAGCCTGTTGAACTATAAGCCAATTAAATCTCTCTATAAATTACTCAGACCTAGGTATTTATTTATAGCAATATGAGAACAGACTAATATGCATACATACCTATGATAAATCTAATTTGTATGTTGGGCACAGTAATAGATTAACTAAAACGGATAATAGAATAGAACAATTATAACAACATACTGTTAAAAAAGTTACATGAATGAAGTATCTATTTATCTCTTTGTACCTGAAATATTTTGTTGTATTGTACCATGGGTAAGCAAACCTATGGAAAGTGAAACCAGAGAAAAGGGAAAACTACTATAATGGATGTTTAAGCCAAATAATAAGACAAGAAAAATTAATGAGAATAAAAGTAATTGAACAGGAAGAGAAAAACAAATTATTGTCTACAGATGATACAATTATTTGTATAGGAAAACTGATCCAATAAATACAAATATTTTTAGGAAGTATAAGTGTGTTTAGCAGTTTTGGCTTACATAAGGTCAGTATACAAAATGCAAAAGCATGTCTCTTTACTGGTAATAATTGACCAGAAAATATAACATCAAACATCAATCCATGTGTAATAGCAGCAAAATGTATAAAACATCTAAAGCTGGCATAGTGGTGCATGCCTGTAATCCTGGCTACTCCAGAGGTAGTGGCAGGAGAATCACTGGAACCTGGGAGGGAGAGGTTGCAGTGAGCTGAGATCGTGCCAATGCACTCCAGCCCGGGAGACAGAGCAAGACTCCTCTCATAAAAGTAAAAAATAATTAGCAAATAAATATTAACAAATAATAAACAAGATCTTCATAGAAAAATTTTTAAAAATATATTAAAGGATAAAAAAGAGTATAGAAATGCTATTTTCAAGTATAAGATTATATGCTATTTTAAGAATGCAAATTATTCCCAAATTAATAATAATTTTCTTCAAAATCCCATCAAGATATAAAGAAATTTGATGAGAGAATTCTAAATGTCAATAAAAGACCAAGTAGCTTGAAAAAGAAAAGAAAATAGGGGAACCAGCTTACTAATTACTAAGGAATCTACAGAGTTTTAGTTCAATACAAATAAAGGGACAAATAAACAGCAGTGTGGTTTTGTGCAAGAAGAGAACAATAGATTACAATATAGCAAACACTGAAATATTCTATATGTGGCACTACAATTAGCTGGTAAAGCAATCGATTATTCAGTAAACTGGTGTTAAAAAACATTGGTTAGCCATATACGAGGAAAAGCAAAGCTGGCTTCCTTCTTCATGTCCTTTATTAACATAAACTCCAAATAGATTAAATGCTTGAATTGAAAGATACAACTGGAAAACAAATAAAAAAAATTGACTGCTGGGCGCGGTGGCTCACGCCTGTAATCACAGCACTTTGGGAAGCCGAGGTGGGCAGATCATGAAGTTAGGAGATCGAGACCATGCTGGCTAACACGGTGAAACCCCGTCTCCACTAAAAAATACAAAAAATTAGCCAGGCGTGGTGGCGGGCGCCTGTGGTCCCAGGTACTCGAGAGGCTGAGGCAGGAGAATGGTGTGAACCCGGGAGGCGGAGTTTGCAGTGAGCAGAGACCGAGCCACTGTGCTCCAGCCTGGGCGTCAGAGCAAGACTCCATCTAAAAAAAAAAAAAAAAAAAAAAATGACTAGACAATTTCTATGATCACAGGGTAAAGAAGGATTACTTAAACTTGACTTGAAATATATTAAACTTTACAGGGACTGTATGGCTATGACCACATTCAAATAATAATTTTTGTTTAATAAAGATAAAGTGAACAGGGAATGAGTATATTTATATTGCCTAAACAAACAGGGAGCTATATCTCAAGTATCGAAGGGACTTTTTCAAAGTACCAAGCCAAGCCCTGAAAACCCCATGGAAACTGAACAAAGTGTATGAATGAGAACACACAGAAGAAGAAAACAAACAGCCCGCAGACTGCTGAGATCTGCATAAGGTCACTTGCAATCATGGAAATGCAAATTGAAACAACATTTTTACCCCTGGAAGGTTGACAGAATTTTGCCAACTGGATCTCTGCAGGTGTATATGAGAAAATGGAATTCCTCAAAATACAGTGGCTTGCAAGCTGGAAGACATAGAAAACCCAGGACTGAGAGTTTTTCATGGAGATGGCAGGGTGAAAGAGGGAATGATGATGAGGGTAAAACTAGTAATAATAGAAGAGAGGAAAAAGAAAACAGATTATTGCTGGGTGGTGATATTGTCCTATGAGTCAAGGTTTATGAATAATTGAAGTGTGTACTTGGAGTGTTAAGGATGTTATCACAACATACTCAGGCTGCTGTAACGGACTACCACACACTGGGTGGTTTAAACAAGGAACATTGAGTTCTCGCAGTTCGGGAGGCTGGAAGTCCAAGATCAGGGTGTTGAGTGGCCAGGCTGTTAGTGAAGCCTTCCTTCCTGGTTTGTGGACGGTGGCCTTCTTGCTGTATTCACATATGACAAAAAATGGTGAGGAAGATAGTGAGGTCTCCCCTGTCTCTTCTTAAAGGGTACTTATTCCATCATGGGGGCTCTACCCTCACGACCTAATCACCTCCCAAAGGCCCCACCTTCTAAAGCCATTGTATTAGGGCTTAGAGTTTTCAGCATATGAGTTTTGAGAAGATGCAGATGTTTAGTTCACACAGGTATGGAGGTTTTAAAAAGAAGAGTGAAACACAAACTTCAGAAGGATTACTCTGTTTCATGGAGATTGCAGTCACCATAGCGCCCAGCCCATGGCAGGTGCTTGTGTTTCCTAAGCTCTCCCTAGGAGGAGTTCACATAAAGAGCAACAAGGGAAGCTTTTGTCGGAATATCTATTGTTATCTGTTTCTGTCTGATGCTTCCAAAACTGACAGAAAATTTAATCTGAACAGGTAATTCAGTTTAACAGCTTAAACATAAGCAACTGATTGTCCCAAATAATTGGAAGTGGAGGGGTAAGATAACTCCAGCAGTTGGCTCAACCCTGGGGGCCCCAGTTCTACTTCTCTGTGACTCTTTTGTGGATTTTCCATGATCCATTATGTGCACATTATCCAGATGGCCTGAAGAATGCTGTCCATGCATAGGTTTAGTCCTGATTCCTGAGACCCTGTCTGAAAAAGGGGGATGAAAATTACTAGGGTCACCTCTCACCAAATATGGCTGTATGCCGGAACTGGACTCATTCCTCACACTACATGGCTGCAACACGTTGGGTGAGGAGAAGCCCACACAATTCCCTACAAAGGGCTCCTGGGGGAAATAAGCACATCAGTAACCGAGTCGGATTTTTAGAAGGAACCCCAGTTGGAGCTCTGCAGTGGGAAAGCATTAGTGTGCATTTGACAAACAGTAGGAAGGTGGATCTGCAGAGCAAAGAATCCTGCACAAAATTCACATTTAAGGGGTGAGGTGGGAAGAGATGGATAGTCAGATCATTAAGTGAACATTATTCTTAGGAGAGAGAATGCCAAAGGGGAAAAATATTCTGAAATCATGATGTAAAGGCCTGCACCAGAATCACCAGGTATACTTGTAAGAACTCATATTCCTGGGTGTGACATCAGCACTTTGCTGAGTCAAACCCAAGGGAGTCTGAGGTGGACTGAGGAGTAATAATGCCCTCTGTGGAGTACAGCTTTTTCAAGAGGGGCCCTCCATTCCTTGCACCCTGTGAGGTTATGAATGGGGGAATGTGTTTTGCCGATACATCTTTTCTTGTTGCCTTACGAATGTAGCACTGACTCAAGTGTCTTTAGGCCCCAACTTTGTTTAAAATGAGCAAATTGATTTCTTATTCCAGGAAAAGTACACATAAAAAGGGTCATATGGCTTCTTTGACATCAAATAGTTTTTTAACATAACAAACTGTTTTGATAAATTGAGTGCCTCTAAATCAAAGCCATATGGGAGGTACTGGGACTGAGAGGGCAGGAGGAGCAGGGGTAATCGGCCAGCGGTTCAAACACTGAGTGATTCTAGGCAGTAGACAGCCAGATCTGAGGACTGGCTACCTCCTGTCTGTTCTCTTCTGCAGATGCCATGACTCTATTACTGTTAAATATGTTAGCTGCTAATTGTCAAGAGACTAAAGCAAAATGAGATTAAAAGGAAAATTCTGATGTGTCCTAGAGAAGAAAATTATGTTCATTTAGAGTAAAATATCTAATAGGTCATAAGTAACAAATATATGCATTTAATGTTTTAACAAAAAAGAGGAAAATTCCTCTCCTTTCCAGTATGTGTGTGTGAGCGATGGAGTGCATACAATGAACAGTGAACTAAGAGCTCGTAGAGTCTCAGGGATCAGAGCAAATCAGCCTTTCAGCATCAGCGGACTGGCTGCATAGCCTGTAACCCCGAATTTCAACCTTGTCGCCAAAATTGCACTTTTTAAAAAAGAAAATAAGTCAAAAATGTGCCATATTGATACAAATTCTGGAGTCCACTGCCTCAGTTGCCTTTTACTAATAACATGCATTTTCCTTGGAAACATTACTTGACTCTTTTTACTTTAAATTGCTCATTTAAAAAATGAGGATAACAAAATGTACCTGTATTAGTCTGCTTTCACACTGCTATGAAGAAATACCTGAGACTGGGTAATTTATAAAGAAAAAGAGGTTTAATGCACTCACAGCTCCACATGGCTGGGGAGGCCTCTCAATCATGGTGGAAGATGAAGGAGGAGCAAAGGCACGTCTTACATGGTGGCAGGCAAGAGAGCATTTACAGGGGAACTCTCATTTATGAAACCATCAGATCTCATGAGACTTACTCACTATCATGAGAACAGCATGGGAAAACCCTGCCTCCATGATTCAGTTACTTCTCACTGGGTTCCTCCCATGACAGGTGGGGATTATAGGAGCTACAATTCAAGATGAGATTTGTGTGGGGACACAGCCAAACCATATCAGTACCTCAAAGGACCAATTTCAGAATTAAGCACATTTCTGCATATACGTCGCTTAGGACAGGGCCTGACATATAGATATATTTTTAGTAAAATAATAAATGTTATATATGTTGGTAAAACATTTTTCATATTAGATATATCTGATGATAATTGGTTGTCTTCAGAATAGACATTATTTTTAAACCTATATTGATATCACTGGGAGTGACATCATCAGATTCACCTATATAGCCAGTTAGAAATGTCATATACTTTTAACCTTATCCAGCTCTATTTTTTTCTCTCACTCTAACCTATAGCAGTCGTTCTCAAACATTCTGATCTTAGGAATCATTTACATTTAGTTTGTGTGGATTACATCAATCAAAATTTAAAATTCAAGAAATTAAAATGGAGATGTTTTGTTTAAAAAGTATTAATCTTATTTAAAAATAATGATACTGAATCCATTACCTTCTACTACGTGACTTTTTATAAAAAACAAGTTTCTCAAGACAAAATTAGCAAGGAGAGTTACGTTGTTTTATCTACTGCAAATGTCTTACTTCATAGAAGACAGCAAGGTTCTCACACTTGCTTTTGCATTCAATCTGTTGCAATATGCTGCTTCGATTAAGGTATACTAAGAAAATTTGCCCTAATGCAGATAGGTTGCTGGAGAAAAGGAAAGTAATTTAATAATCTTTGCAGGCAGTTGTGGAAATTTTAACTTCACACAAATGTTCATACTATTGTACATTAAAATCCATTGGTCTATCTTACAGTTTGAATGTGTATGTTACCTATGCAATGTTTTGTAACATTATGCATTGGTCATTTGAAAAATTCTTGGCTCATTTGCGTTATACAGCTCTTGTAAATGTTAACACATTTTATTATATAAAAAAATTGCATTTACTAATATCAGTATCAATTTCATCAGCAAAGTGTTAATTTATTGGGAAGCTGTCTGGATCACAGTGGCAGATTTGAATTTTTCAAAATTCTAATTTTCTCTTGCAAGCTTTAATTTTGTAATTGGCAACAAAAATTTCCAATCAGTTTTCTTAAAGTGACAGGCTGATGCTGTTCATTTTTAGAAATATGTCTGCCATACAAGTCTGAGTGATCAAAGATTGTCGTCCAAGGATCTTTCAACTAAATGTGGTGTTCCACGAAATAATTAGCTAGTTCAGCTTGCAACTCAATCACACAAATGATTTCCTTGAGGAACCATTGTATCTCAATCTGTAGCAGAAGTGCTTTGTAAGTCCTTATTTCATCATACAGAATATTTAGAAGATATGAAATCAATGATTTAATTGAACACAATTAATAATTTTACCAAGTAAAGTACATTCTTAAATGAAATTGATGTGTCTTTCCTGCTACTATTTTCAATTGACAGTTTGTTTCAAATGCCTTGATTGGTCCTAACGTGCCAATAGTTTTGGCCACCATTGCTTTGAAACCACTGGTGCAAACGTCAGTAATGTGAAAAAGACATGACATATTAAGATATTATGAAAATAATTTTAACATGTCTCAGGGTTGCCAAAGGGTCTTCAAACATCACCTTGAGAACCCCTGTCCTACAGAAGTGTCCCTTGGCCAGTGTGGTTTCATCTTTTTCTTCCCAGTCAAGCTCACTTGCACCATCTTAATCTTCTTAGTATCTCCGCTCTCCCTGACCTCCCCGAGCTACTGCACGAAGCTGCCGGCATCTCAAGAGCAGGCTACATTCTGCATGTGTTTCTTCTGAGCACCCAGCATAGGGCCTAATGTTGTCAAGTGAAAGAGTGAATGGGCCAGTGAGCGAATGAAGAGATGAAGGAACAATGAATGAATGCGTGGATAAATGCAGTTCTGGCTGCACTGTATTTTTTTCCATCTCTCAAACACGTACAGATTGCTCCTACATAGGGTATTTTGCTTCCACTTGTCACTGTCAGGAGTATTCCTTCTGAAATTTCAGTGTCTGGCTCTTCCCATACAATCTCAGCTAAAACGTCACAGGCATTCCCTGGTTCCTCGAATTAAAATAGTCACTCACTTCTCCCTTTACCTCCCATTGTGCTATTTCTCTGCAATGCACATCACCCTCAAGTTATATTTATTTCAGCATCCAGCACATGGCAGCCATTTAGTAAATATATTTCAATGAATGAATGAGTGAATACAGCAGACCATTCAACAGATATTTATTAAGCATCTACTATGCACAAGGCACTATGGATTTGATGGCTTGGCTCTAAATAAGCTTAGGGTAAGCGTGGTTGGTGGTGAGGCAGAGAGTGAAGGAACAAACAGCAGAGAAATCCATGTGAATTAACAAGCCTGTTATTTGTTTAAGGAACAGTACACATTAAGTGTATTAGGTGGGATGAGACATTGCCAGGGTCTTTTGATGTTTCCCCAAGGAGATGCTGATTGAGCTAGAACCACAAAGATGAGTAGGTATTAAATACCGAGGGCAGGCAGGGGGGCGGGCGGGACGCCTTGTACCTTAGACATATTTTACTGTTGTTAACGTTGCATAAGTTATTTTTCTGGACACATGATACGTCTTTCCTATCTCCCATAAGTTACAGGGCTGGGCACAGAGAAGGAACTCAGCAAACAGGAACTGGTGAGGAGACCAGGGCCAGAAGCCAGGGTTAGCACAGCTGTACCTATGCTTGTTGGGTGTGTCAGCATCCCGGTTCCTGGCCGTATATCCACACCCTCGAGATGTGATGACTGTTTGCATAATAACAGATCGCTTTTCATTTCCTTCTCTTCGCTTCAGTCCTGTGTGCATTTTCAGATGAAGCTTTTGTCAGGATCCACAGTCTCCCTCCCTGCTTTCTCTCCATTGCCCTACAACTCTCCAAACGTCCTCTAGAGCAAATCAATCTTTATTTCTTTGCCATTATCAGCCCTTCCATAAATCAGTCTTGCCCACTCAGTAGCTGGTGTGGCAGGGCCTGCAGCTGTCCACTGCCTGCAAATGGTGCCTTTTTTTCTTAGCTCATCATCGCCAGCTGTTCCCGGAGCACTGTAGGCTCTGCATTTTCGACAAGTGTCTCATCTGTAAAATTATTTCTCTATTTTTTCCCCTTTCCTCCTTCTTGTTCCTGGCAGCCGCCCACAGAGCTGCACCCCAGGCATTTATCCCAGCGCACCCAGCACATGTCTGTGGCTGGCTTTTAGGTAATAAAAGCCGGCTTTCAGTAAATCATAGGAGTAAGGAGATCCATAAATCTTGTTCTTGCCTTGCACACATCAATTCTCACTGTCATGAATACCGCAGGCATGAGTCACTTGGCCTGCACACTAATTTTGGACCCAGTCACTGCCCGGAGGTAATCGAGTGGGGAGGATGTCCTGGAGGAGATTGTGTTCCTGCAAATCGGTGTCTTCTGGACTGAACGGAGAATTAGGCCCAATTCAGGCAAATGGCAATGAACTCAGCAGAGCCTTCTCATCACCCAAGAGTTATGTCATGCAGTGTGTGCGAGGATATGTGAAGTCTGGAGGAAAGAAAGGATTATTCCAGAAGCCACCTTCATTGTTTCGTAGCATTTAGAACTTCATTGTTAGCTCCCATCATGTGCATGTCCTGACAGAAAAGACACTATCAGGAGGGTATGCTCAGAATCCCAGCGCTGGCACATCCCAAAGGCCCAGCTTTTGCATCTGTGCAGTGACTATTAGGAACGTGCTTTGTAGTGTTATCCCAAGGGCCAAATATGCTAAGACATGTTAGCACATCTTTGTTATGTGACTTTAAGTTCAGAAATGGGGTAGCACCTTTAGTGGATGGATAAAAGACCCGCTGTACCCCCACGTGGCGTTTGCTAGGATCACAGCAGGTGGAAGAGCAGGCACAGGGGATTGGAGAGTTTTATGCTACATTTGCCATATTGCTCAGTCCTTCCCTTATTCACCCTTACCAAAGATGGGGCAGTAGCTGACGGTAGAGATTAGAAGCAGCTGAACTTGAACTAATGGGGTGACCCTGAAAATAACATATATTTTTTTGCATGCAAAAATGTCATATTGATAGTGGTTCTATCCTTATGTGCCAGGTAGCTGGCATGAGACCTGGGATTAAGAGTCTCCACCCACTGGGGTGGGGTGGAGGAGGGAAGAGGGCATTGGAAATGGAGCTTGTTTCCTCAGGGGGGAACTCAGTTGGCTTGTCCCTCCTGTGCCCAGTGACCTCCACCCTCCAGCCCCTGGGCAGGAGCATTGCCACCGACAAGAGGGCTATGGACAAGGTCTCCTCTTTTTTTTCCTCAGTGTCTGCTTTAAATATGGCAGAGGTAAGAGAAATGGGTTACACTGACATTCCATGTCTTTCAAGGACACAGACACAAAAAATAAGAAAAAAAAATTACAATAAGTACTAGAGGACCTGGTCTGTCACAATATTTATTTTAATTTTATTATTTTTAGAGATGGGGCCTGGCTATGTTGTCCAGGCTGGACTTGGGTTCAAGAAGTCCTCCTGCCTCAGCTTCCCAAGCAGCTGGGACTACAGTTCCATGCCACTGCACCTGGTTATACACACCTTTTGTTTTTGTTCCCCTTCATCTCGTACTTTCTTCTACTTCTCTCTTTCACTGCTTCAGCACTGTGGAGGCCAGGAGGCATGGCTACAAGACAGAGGAGGGGCATCTGCCCTACTTTGGACTTAGCATGAGCAACAAAAAACTTCTATTATGTTCCCACATTAAGATCTGTGGGGTTATTTGTTACCACAGCATAGATTACATAATCCTGACTAATACAGCACTGTAAGAAGTAAAAAGCACCAAATAATCCTGACTAATACAGCACTGTAAGAAAGAATTTGTTTATGTTCTATGAAATAGAGTTGCAGCCACCTATGGGGATGGGAAGTATCAAATAAAAATATTAAAGTTTACTAAGGGCTTAAGACTGTTCCACCTAGAAATATAGACTGTTAAATATTAATCAACAATCCAAGTGCTCAGTGTGAAAACTGAAGGACTTCCAAGTGCCAGATGATGTAATAAATCCATGAGTGTGTTGGTCCTTCACTTATTACCTTTGTTTTCATTCCTTAAATTTTCCCAGTTTCTGTTATGAGCCATGGCAGATTCAAGACTATCTATCTTCTCCAAAATGATATCTTCTTTCCAGCGACAGTATTCATCCAATTTAAATTTATATTATTCTGTGATCCTTTGATGTACATACTATACTTAACGAATGTAGTGGATTGATTGCAAAAGCAGCCACAATTGTTGAGTCCTCTGAGGGTATCCATTCCTGGTACAATGTGACTTTGCAGGTCTTGCCATCACGAAGTGGCTTCTCCTTCTCATGTTTCCAATCTGGGCTGCCTCATGACTAGCATTGACCAAGACCATGCAGCCGAGGGGACACTGTGTCGCTCCTGCACCTGGCCTCAAGACACCTTTCATGCTTCTGCTCACTGTGTTGAAAAATCACTATCAGCATGAAACCAAGCCTGGGACTTCCTGTTGGTGGATGACACACACTGTGGGGCAGACTGGTTCCTCCAGCTGAGACCAGGGAGCACTGCCCAGCAAGCCCAGCTTCCATGTGGTGAGCTGCCTGGATCACATTGGGAGCTGCAGGTTCATGGGTGAACCCAGCTGAGAGCAGAAAAATGGCTCGGCCTCCCTCAGACTATGTTCGGATTAAGTAAATACTTATTTTCTTAAGTCAGTAAGGAGTTTGTGACTGTGTTTTGTCCCAGATGACTGTGGCAATGGATAACACACACAATGGTCGTCACAATTGAAAATCCCTGTTTGTCCAAAGGAATTTCCCATTTAGACAACATTTACCTACGCGATTTATTTAATTTTTGCAATACTTTTATTCAGTATATATTTATTCAACCTTTTTTCCTAAATACATTGTTTCAGAGAAGTCACACATTAGTAAATTCTCAAACCTGACATTCGGATTCTGGGAGGACTTCTGCAAGTGTGGTCTTCACTAGAAGAGTATCAGCTCCTAGATGGGCTGTCTGGTTCCTTTCCTAAGTTTTCCACCATAAAAATCCCACAGAATTTAAGCTTCGAGAAGAATCACTCAGGAATTTCCCCTGCATGGATAAGAAAAGAAAGCCTCTACTTTCAGGGTTTATTGGCTGCTTTTCTCTTTTGCAGTTGATAAATATAGGAGACCTAGGTAATAATTTCAGCATGTGGGGTGAGGGCTTGTTTTTAAGAAGTCATTTGTCCTCAACACCTTAAACCTTAGGCAATTAAGGCTGGAAACAACATGCTGATTTGTATGGGGTGTGTGTGTGTGTGTGTGTGTATGTGTTTCCTAATATGAAATAGGAAGGCCTTGAAACTTCCTAGATGATCAACGTTTATGACACACACTTTTTAAGAAAATAAACTTTATTATATATACTTAAGTTATGCAACATGATGCTATGGAATATGTATAAATAGTAAAAAAAAAAAAAAAAGTAGACTACAGTGAAACTGATGAACATATCTGTCATCTCTCCTAGTTATCCATTTTTTTTCTTTGTGTGGCAAGAGCAGCTAAAATCTAGCCATTCAGCATGAATCCCAGATACACCTTGAGTTTATTACTTATAGTGGCATGTTGGGCTATAGGTTTCTAGCCTTGTTCAACCTTCATATTTACTACTTTCTATCCCCTGACCTACCTCGCCAGTTTCCTGGTCCCACTCCCAAACACCATCATCTCTGGTAACCACTGCTTTGTTCTCTATCTCTGTACATTTGATTTTTTTTTTTGACTCCACATATAAGTGAGATCTTGCAATATGTATTTTTTCTGTACCATGGCATATATTTTTAATTCATGCACGTAAAGTACTTGGCAATGATCATTGCTGAAGATGCCTAATTCCACTTCTCATCAGGTATGAGCCTAACCTTCTGAGGATGCAGTGCTTGAGGCGGTATGATGTCTGTGAGAGAAAGATGACATGTGTAGAGAGTTCATTCTTGGAGCAGAATTCGTTTCCAGTGGCATCCTTCTTATAAACACAGTTGTAGCTTCAGATTGTAAAAAACTAAATGGATCCTGCATATTTCTATTTATGGTAAAAAAGCATAAACACTGATGATTTTAACACCACTTTCTGAATCAACAAATAGTATCTGCCTTTAGGTTCAGGTAATCAGATATAAATTTTTTCTTTGAAACAGGTTTTTGTTTCTGGTTGAAACAACTTGAGACTAGGTCAGGGGCAGAAGGCACTATTTAAATGTAGCGAAATTTGTGAGACTTTCAGGAATCTCATTGCCAAGAGATCAATATGATAAACCGTAGTGGAAAAAACGTAAACAGCAAACTTGAGTTCTTCCTTCTCATTTCAACCTGCTCCTTTTGAGGGATTACTTCACTATTCTCTTATTTGATTATTCCATATTTCAATGGCCATTGATTTCTATCATAATTCAATCCTGTACTTTAAGGACACCTACATTAAGGACACCTACAGGGAGTTAAACACCAGTGAATTTGTAATGGTTGACAGTGCTGCAATGCACTTGAATAGACGCCATCATGTATGTGGAAGCTTGAAAATTTTTCTTTTCTGACATAAAAACCCAGAAATTCTTCCAAGAGTCAAATAATCTAACCCCAGAAAAGGATAAATAACTAACCACATAGACCACTAAGAGCTCATTCTACTCATATTTTTGCTATTTCAAAAAATCTACTTCATGACATGGATTTACACACAGGGGAGTATAAGCATGGCTAATGACAGCCAAGTGACATTTGACAAAATAAAAGTTCCTTTTCCTACATTGTTGCTAGGTTTCAGCAGGCTTTACTTTGCAGGTCTGGGAAAATTATACCAAGCCTATTTTACTTAATTGAAATTAGCAACAGTCATGTGTAAAAAAAAAAAAAAAAAAAAAAAAAGGCCCACCATTTGCGCTCCTAGTTCTGACTCAAGATACATATGTGCTTATAGGAATTTTAGTGAAAGTATAGGTAGATTCTGGACATGTTGAATTTAGCCATCTGATATGGAAGAAATGGATTGTGTTGCATAGTAGCTTTAGAATATGATGTGGTTAAGTGCCTCCTATATTTGCAGTATATATGATATAAATATAGAAAAACATTGGACAAACTAAAGGTATGTATGTGTTAATTGAAGATTTCATAAGGGCACTTCTTGTAGAAAATAGGTTTGACAGAGAATGTGGAAGTTTGTGTTTTTATGGTTATAATAGATCAAGCAAAACTTTTTCAGTTTTGTTTAAATTCCACTAAAATTTTTCTCCCCATCTTTCATCCACAAGTGACTAATAGTGACAAAGCCAGGGACCTAATGCGTATGGAGAAAGAAGTGAAGGTATATTAGGAATTGAGTGCCTATCATGTACACTTTTTCTTAGACCATATAGTTTGGTTTTCACAATCATATGATGAGTTCTTGTGTTTGTTAGTTTCGTGTCAATTTGGCTAGGCCGTGGTGCCCAGATGTTTGGTCAAACACCAGTATAGATGTTTCTGTGAAGGTATTTTTCAGATGAGATTAATATTTAAATCAGTGGACTTTGAATAAAGTAGATTATTGTCTGTAACTTGAGTGGGCCTCTTTGAGTCACTTGACCTTAGAGAAAAAGACGAAGGTCTTCTGAGGAAGAGGGAATTCTGTCTCTAGACTGTCTTCGGATTTGAGTTGTAACAACGCCTCCTCCCAGAATCTCCAGCCTGCTGGCCTGCTCTGCAGATTTCAAACTTGCTGCCTCCAAAACCACGTAAGCCAGTTCTTTAAGATAAATTTCTGTGTGCCTACGTGTATGTATATGTCTATGTGTATAAATATGTGCATGTGTATGTGTATGTGAATATACAAGTGCATTTATATGTATTTATATGTATGTATGTGTATATGTGTATGTATATGTGTATATATAGGTATAAGTGTATTTATATGTGTATGTATAGGTATAAGTGTATGTATGTGTGTATATGTATGTATGTATACATGCATATTTATATGTGTATAGGTATATGCATGTATATGTGCATGTGCATGCATACATATATGTGCATGTATATGTATATGTGCATTTTATGTATATTTGCACGTATTTGTGTATGTGTACATATGTGTCTGTATATGTGTATGTGGAGGTATATGCACATATGTAGTATGTATATGTGAATGTGGATGTACATGTGTGTATGGGTGTGTACGTGCATGTGTATGTGCATATATATTTGTAAGTGCATGCATATATGTATGTGTATGTATATGTGCATATGCATGTATAAGTGTATGTATATGTATATGTGCATGCGTGTATATATGTATTTGTGTATGTGTATGCATCTGTGTGTATGTATATATGCGTGTGTATATACGTATTTGTGTATGTGTATGCATCTGTGCATGTGTATGTATATGTGTACGTGCATGTATATATGTATTTTTTGCACGTGTATGTGTGTATGTGTATGTGCATGTATATGTGTATGTGTTTGTGTATGTGCATGCATATGTATATGTATATGTCTATATGTATACACACATACACATCCCATTGGTTCTGTTTCTCTGGAGAACAATAGCAGATAAGAGTTATCTGTTATTATCTCTGATGTCCAGTTGAGGAAACTGAGGTTCAGAGAGATGAAGAGACTTTTCCAAGATCAAAAAAGTGGAATAGATATTTAAATGAGAACTCCAAACCCAGTTCTCTTTCCACTGGAGCCTGGATATCAGAGGCGTCCTGCTATAATTTGTGGGAAGAGGTCCAAGCTGGGCAGCTGTTGGGGTGTGGGAATTTTGTCTACAGGAAGCGAGGATCATGTAAGATAACTGGATCTGAGGGGAATGTCTACTCACTAAGAGCAATAGAGGACTGCGGCGTTCACGCTGACAGTTCAGTGAGGCATAGAGGCAAGATGGGAGGTGTCACAGGAAAATTGGAGTGCAGAGGGAATTTCTGAGGGAATTCATGGAGATGGAGCAAGGGTGCCATGTGTCGGGAACCGTGTGTGATTAGATGAAATTGGCAGTGACTTGGAAGTCAAGTTAAGCAATGTACACATGATTTATTTCATTGTAAAGTATATATTGAGCACTCAGCCACACCATGAAACTCCTTCAATAAAAGGATGGGCAAGGATGTGGAGCTCATATTCTAGTGGGGAATATAAACATCGAAGAAATAATTATGCACAGAATTATGTTATTGCAGGTGTGATAAGTACTATGAAGAGAAAGCTGTGTGTATCAGGAAGAGCAGCCTCGTCTATGAGGAAAGCCTTCTTGGATGAAGCAGTGTTTTATGGGGCAGGGCAATGGTTCTTAGCCTTGCTCCCAGCATGAGCTACACAGAGGTGTCTACAGCTTACATGAAGTAGCTGTGATTTCTTCTTCCAACTGGCAGAAATAAATTTAATGGATGGAGAAAATGTTCTCACTTCTAGTTTTCCTCTCATCATATATTTTTAATCATGGCACCTGCTACTACTTCTCTGTGCTAGCACATGACAAATGAATGAACAAGTTGCAAATGAATACTAATGAAAACCTGGAAATAATGTATCATATTTATTTCAACAGTTTTTTTGTTGTCTTTACTGTTTTATTTTGTGAAGCCATGTAGTTTTTTTATGCAAACATACTAACATTACCCCAAGTTGAGATGATGGAATTTAACATGCCAGTGTCATGATGCTCCACAAAATGCACCAAGAGCCAATCCGAGGAATGCCGTGGGGCAGCAGGAGGCTGTGCTAATTTTGTACATAGGGAGGAAAGAGGATATGAAATTCTTCATTTGCCAACCTCTTCGTATGTGCCAGGACTTGTATGTGTATGATCTCACTGATCCTTTACAACGATACAGTGCGATGGGTGTCAGCAGTATTCCTATTTTGAGATGAGAAAGTGAGGCTTAGAGAAATCCATTGGCTTGCCCAATCATAGCATTCACATATGGCAAATGGTTTAGAATCAGGCATCCCAATTCAAGATGTCGGTGTTACTCAGTGGTCACCAGAAAATAGTGTACGTGTGTATGTACGTGTGTGTGTGTGTGTGTGTGTATATGAAGAGAGACAGAGGGACAGAGAAACAGACAGAAAGAGATTTTCAGGAACTGGCTCACCCAACTGTGGGACTGACAAGCCTGAAATGTATAGGGCAGGCTGGCAGGCTGGAGATTTGGGCAAGAGTTGATGTTGCAGCTCAAATCTAAAGACTTGAAACTGTGGTACGGGTTTTACTTTATAGCCTTAAGATGAATTTCTTCTTCTCTGAGAAACCTCGTCCTTTCCTCTTAAGGTCCTCAACTGATTGAATGAGGCCCATTTGCATTATGGAAGGTGATCTGCTTTACTCAACGTCTACTCATTTCAGTGTTAATTGCATCTAAGAAATACCAGCACAGTAATAGCTGGATCAGCGTTTGGCCAAACAAGGAGACACCATTGCCTAGGCAAGCTGACATGGAAATTAGCCATCACGACATCTTCCCTTAAATTGTTGGGTTGTACCTTCTAAGCTGCGGGTTGACATTGCCCAGGCTAAGGCTGAACTGGAAGTACGATTTCAGATGCTGGCACAGATGGTGGGCTCGTGTCTCTGTCTCTGTGAAGGGCTGACTCCTCGGAAAGCACCTTTTCACCTGCCTCCCCACTCTGCTGTTCATCATGAACTGGTTCCGTCTAACTACTTTCCCAGTTACACGTTGTGTTTTTGGTTCCTAGTTTTGCCTCTTGCTCTACCGTCTTTCAGTAAACCGTCTCCATGCTGGCTTTTCCAGCCTCACCCTTGCCCCTGGAGTGCTCATGTGAGGGATCCTTTGGGCGACCTTCTGGGATTCTGAAGCCTCTCCCAGCCCAGATTTCAGAATCACCGATTGGCCTCTTCTTCAAGGGAAATTAGGACAGACCTTCCTTCAGGTCGTTTCTCCCTTGCAGATTTCTGCATTCCGGGGTGTATGCTTGGAGGACTTTCCAGGGAATATGGATGGTGGTGTAAGGGAATTAATTTCTAAAACTTCAGCTTCCGTGTTACTATTTCCTAAAGTTGATGGGCCCAAAAATGGACCCGAGAGGGAAACTTTACCTTTGAACTTCCCTTTTCATAATCACCTCTTCACATTTGAGAAGAGCATGAGTCTCATGCATAGCAAATCTGATCCCTGAGGAGATAAACCCCGACAAGAACCTAACAAAATATGATTTATTAGTTCCTTTAATCAAGGCACCATAATTGTCCCCTAACCCCATATTATCTCAATAAGAGATAACTTTGCAAGGAAAGTTAGTTATTTATGCTTAATAATTACTTATAAAAATGTAATACATTTATGCCTTACTGATTACTTGTATACCATTAATGATTTTAATCATAGTCATTCATCCAAGCGATGAATTCCCATCTAAGTGATGGGAATATGTTCTGAGAAATAAGGTCTTAGGCACTTTTGTCCTTCTACAAACATAGAGTGTCCTGGCGTAGACCTGGATGGTAGAGCTGACTACACATCTGGGATATATGGTATCGCCTATTGCTCTAAGCTATAAACCTGTAGCATGTGTTACTGTAATAGGTACTTTAGGCAGTTGAAACACAATGGTAAATATTTGTATATCTAATCATAGAAAAGGTACAATAAAATATAGTATAAAGTATTTTTGGAAGGGTATACCTGTATAGAGCACTTAACTATGAATGGAGCTTGCAGGACTGGAAGTTGCTCTAGGTGAGTGAGTGAGTGGTGAGTGAATGTGAAGGCCAAGGACATTAGTGTACACTCCTGTAGACTTTATAAACACTCCACATTCAAGCTACATTAAATTTATGAAATGTTTTTCTTTCTTCAATTGTAAATTAACCTTAGCTTACTGTAACATTTTTACTTGATAAACTTAAATTTTTTTTGACTCTTTCTAAACATAGAAAGGATATTTTAAGTAATACCCTCACTCACTCACCCAGAGCCACTTCCACCTGCAGTCCCCACTCAACCCCAGCACCCTGCTGGCTGAAGTCTGCCTGGAGCAGCGTACCCTCATGGACTCCAAGAAGAAGCCGCTGTGGATCTTGTACAGCAACCAGGAGGCAGGCAGTGGTGGCAGGGTGAGCATCATCCTTAAGAACGATGATGACCTCCGGCAGGACATGCTCACCCTGCAGACGATCCAGCTCATGGACGTCCTGTGGAAGTAGTGGAGGTTGAACCTGAGGATGACCCCTGAGGTTGCCTCCCCACCAGAGAACACACAGCCTTCATTGAGGTGCCGCTCCACCCAGCCTCCAGCGCCAACATCCAACCCAACAAGAGCAACATGGCAGCCACAGCCGCCTGCAGCAAGGACGCCCTGCTCAACTGGCTGAAGAACCTGGGGGAGGCCTTGGATGGAGCCATCCAGGAGTTCACTCTCTCCTGTGCTGGCTGCTGTGTGGCCACGTACGTGCTGGGCATCGGTGACTGGCACAGCGGCAACATCATGATCCGAGCGAGTGGGCCACTGTTCCACATTGATTTTGGCCACTTTCTGGGGAATTCCAAGACGAAGTTTGGAATCAACCGCGAGCGTGTCCCGTTCATCCTCACCTGTGACTTTGTCCATGTGGTTGAGCAGGGGAAGACTAACAATAGTGAGAAATTTGAAAGGTTCCGGGGCTACTGTGAAAGGGCCTACACCATCCTGGGGCTTCTCTGTCTCCACCTCTTTGCCCTCATGTGAGCGGCAGGCCTGCCTGAGCTCAGCTGCTCTGAAGACATCCGGTATCTCAAGGACTCCCTGGCACCGGGGAAAACAGAGGAGGAGGCGCTGAAGCACTCTTGTTGCGCGGGAGAGTTCACCGGGGGGTGGGGGATAGCTGGTAGGAAAAGACCTCATGCCCCAACCCAGTTCCCATGCGGTTGGCGAGGCGGGTCTCACTCCCGCAGTGCCACACTAACAGCACCTGGGTTAGATCCAGGCAGCCTGCATGCAGAGCTCTGGCTTGCCCCAGGCCATAAGCTTCCTTACTGAGAAAGCAAGCACTGCTTTTAGGCCGTGCCTCTCCCCATCTGGCTGTGATGGTGGGTGCCCCATGCCTGCACTCATATCTGCTGCAGTTCTTATTCACCCCCGATTCTGTTCAAGTGGGGGTCATGCCCACTTGAAATTATCACAAAATTCAGTTGGGAGCTTCTTTCACCCTGTTACCCCTTCTTAATTCCGCTGGCTGCCATCCCTGAGGGCCCCTATGAGATATCAACAGGGACGGCTTCCCTGGGCTTGAGTTGGAGACTGGGAATGTCCACAAGGTTTTATCTGCTGCCGCTTCTACTTCATATTTTGCTCGGCTCCGTAAATTTGTTCCAGCTCTAGGTTAGGTTAAATCCTTCTCCCGGGATCTGGTTTTTCAGATTTCCCAGGGGGATGTGTGTTTGGAGGCAGGTTTACCCCCTCTCCTACTCTGGGAGCTCGCAGTTTTTCACCTGTCTCACGGCATCCAAATGTGACAACCAATGAAATCACACATTCTCACTTTCTGTTATCATTGTTCTTTAGACGTTTACATCCATGTTCACAAAGAGGTGAACAAAAGCTCTCCTTGGGTGGGGCTTGCTGGGGTCACTATAAGGGAGGGAGTGTGGTTCTCAGGCCAATGGCTCTATGTTCCAGGATACCACACTGTCCTGACCACACTTAAGTGATCTCAATGTATTTTTAAGAGTCGTGGCATTCTGCTTCTTTCAAAGGATCCGTGAATTCTTTCAGTTCTCCTGGTATGTTCCTGTGGTGGTTCGTGGAACAAAAGTTCACAGTGTGACTCTCCACATACCGTTCAGTCCTTTCGAGTGAGAGAGGCATGCTAGCCCTGCCTCCTACCTGCCATATTGGGGGGAAAAAAAGAGGATTTGTAAACTTTTACTTAAATTTGCTTACTGACTGTTTTGAAATTTTCCTATGTTAAAAAATATGAAATGATTGTTATAAAAAATATATCCAAGAAGAAGGGAGTGAAATTTTTGTGTGGCATATATGTGTTTCTGACAAGTTAGGTAACATTGTTTATTTCCTGGGCTTAGAGTGAATGACTTAAGAAAAATATAGTCAAACATAGTCAAAGATGGAAGGTCTATTTCTTGAAAGGTCTTCAGGAAAAGTGACTATTGATTTTTTAAAATGTATGCAGATCCTTTGCCCTTCCTCCCACTGAAGGGTGGGCTGATATTTCCAACCCCTTGAATCTGATTGACACTACGTGAAAGATGGCATATAAGAACAGCCCAGCCAAGTCCTTGCTAAAACTGTGAGTAAAATAAAGTGTTGATCATAAGCACTAATTTTTGGTGGAGCTCCATGATGGGGTGATAGCAACTCAAACGGTGACCACAGGTTTTGAGATTTAGCAGTAGGTCTAAGTTTAAAACAGTTTCGGTTCACGTCTTTGCGAATCTGAACATAAACATGTAAAGCACAATTATAATGGAAAGTGAGAATGTGTAATTTCATTGGTTGTCACATGTAGATGCCTCTTATCCTAGCATTTCTGCTAGTTTTCTACAAAAAGCTAATGTCCTGAAATTCTTTTCAGTATACCTAAGGAGCAGAAAGCCCTCTTGAATAAAGGAGCAACAGACATTTCTCATTAAATGGGACTATGAATCCGCTACTTTATTTTCTCTGGCCATGAAGAATTGGGGTGACGGGTAGGAAGTATGTTTCTGGCAGGGTCCACCCTGGCATTCAGTGCCAGCATTCTTGCTTCTGGATCCAGGATAGTCAAAGCAAGTCTCGTTGCTGAGTCCTGGAGCAGTGTCATAGCAAGCTCTGGGCTAGCTCTTGCAGGGAAGCATCTTAGATCAGAACATGGGCAATTCCTGGGGCAAAAAAGAATTTCATATACCCTCATGCTGAGCACTGTGCTGTTTTGTGAGAATAAAGAAAAATGGCAAACACACTAATATAAGGACTAATCTTCCTGGAGACACAAATGGGAAGGAGGAGTTCCTAGAAGAGTTCCTCATTCTGGGAAGGCATATGTAAGGAATTAAGAAGTCAAATATTCTCTGCTGTCTTTTTGACTGTTCCCATGCAGTATTTCTATTTTACTAAGGTTTGTTTCTCTCTTTTTGTGTCTTTTCCACTTTTTTTCCTCATACAAATAAATTATTTTCAGAAAAATTTAGGAAAGACAGACATTTTGTTTGTTTCTTTTTTTAAAAAAATGAAATTAGTTTATCTGGATGGTGAGTTAAATGTTCATTTTTAAGATGACTTTGTAGAAGGAGAGTAGAAGAAATCATAAAACCCCATTATTTATCCATCAATTGCTTTCTGGTTTTGCAGAGTTGTTAGGAGAAGAGAAAAAACTACCCAGGACACATTGCAGAATGCTAACATAACAGAGGTGGCCAGTCTAATGGGAAACCAGCTTGTGATTGTCTTAGAAATAATTGGAAAATAAACATTTATTTCTGAGCATGTTCAGTGGTGGTCAATTTTCTGTTGTGCTTCATTTTGAGATAACACCATGCTGTCCTAACCACACGTAAGTGACCTCAATATGTTGTTTAAGTGTTGCGCTTTGCATGGTCTAACCTGAATCACCGACACCAGATCCACGCTCCAGCACAGAAAAAGAAAGAAATTTCTTTTCAGAAAGAGAAGCAGATGTTCCCCACATCACTGCTGCTCGCATTCCATGGGTACAACTTTAATCAGTTGGCTCAGGAGCTTGGAAATCGAGTCTGTAACTGGATGATTTTTGTTCTGCTGAAATGTATAGAGTTATACTATTTAAAGGAAAAAGGGAGGAATAGATTCTGGAGAATAATTAAGAATCCCTGCTGTGGACATGAAGACTATATCAACATTCTGGAAAACAATGGAGCAATATGAGAAAAAGACCACCAGTCTATGCACATCCATGCGAAGCGGGGTTGCCTGTCGGTTCTGCAACATCTTCTTACCTCTGTGTCTTAGTTTGCTGCAGCTTCCATAACAAAATACCATTTACTAGGGGGTTGAAACATCTGAAATTAATTTTCTCAGAGTTTTGGAGGCTGGTAAGCCCAATATCAAGCTCTGGCAATGTTCAGTTTTCGGTGAGGTCTCTTTTTCTGGCCTTGCAGATGGCTACCTTCTCCCTGTGTCCTCACGTGGTAGAAAGAGAGTTCCAGTCCCTTCCATTTTTTATCAGGACACTAATCCCCTCAAAAGGGGTTCACCCTATGACTTCATCTAAACCTAATCACCTCCCCAAAACCCCACTTCCTAATGTCATCCCTTAAGGGTTAGAGCTTCAACATAGAAATTTTGAGGGAGCACAAACCTGTTCACAAATTTCTGACGTGTTATATGATAGAGAATACATTTTGATTGTGTTGGAGATAACATACGTTTGCATCTACTTGTTACAGCAGCTCAGCCTATTTCTCACATAATACATGCTCAGGTGAGCATACTACTTCTGATATGGTATGCCCTCAGTGTAGGGAAGAATAGGACAATTTTCATTTAGTTCTAGAATGTTATTGTGCTGTTCTATTAATGTTAATATCACATTCCCTTTGTCAAGAAAGTTATATCACACTGTTTATCTCTACTAATTTTACTGTTGACTAAAATCCATAAGTCTGTTCATCAAAAGTTACTAGTACATAAAATTTTCTCTACTACACTGGTATCATATTAGATTTTTGGACCTCTGCAAATTATCATTAGAAGTGTCTCATATCAGTCATATCCAGAATAGTTGGCTATTTGAAAATGTTTAGTCTCTCCTGCTTCTCAGAGAAATGGGAAATCAAATGCTTGGTGTCTTTTACTTCACTGTAAAAAATATGAAAATATTTCTGGACCTATCTGGATACACACACACACACACGTGTGTATACACACAGTCTTACTAACTGATGTGGCTTTGTGTTCCCCTAAAAGATATTTTCAAATCCTAACCTTGGTATCCAAACCTTGGTACCCATGAATGTGACCTATTTGATAATAGGGCCTCTGGAAATGTAATCAAATTAATAAAGTTAAGATAAGGTCATACTTGATTAGGCTGGGCACTAATCCAATGACTGGTGTCAAAAGACTGGAGAAATGGGGACTCCTCAGTGAATGCCATGTACTGACAGAGGGAGAGATTGGGGTTATGTGTCTTCAATCCAAGGATCATCAAAGATTGCCAGTAGCACCAGAAGCTAGGAGCAGGCAAGGAAGTGTGCTTCTCTACATGTTACAGAGAGAGCATGGCCCTGCTGACACCCTCATGTGGTACTTTTGGACTCCAGAACTATGAGAGAATGAATTTCCATTGCTTTATTTCATTAAGTTCATGTTAAGTTGTTATGGCAGTCCTAGGAAGCTTATAGGTTAACTATGCAACGTTGACAGGTTAGCTTCCTGAAACCAACTTTAGATCATCCATGAAACGGGAATGAAGATACATGGCATCTATGAAGATCAAGTGAAATAACATATGTAAAGCATCTCACACTATTCTTAACACGTAGAATCCAGTTCAATGAATATTAGTTCTCTCTTTGCAGTCTGCAGACGGTGGGAGTGGAGAGGCCGTGTAGAGAACAACGATATTCCTATGTGTGGGACGAGGTTCCCTTCATGGGTTTGCAACAGCCTACTCACCATCTGTGAGGATAATAGGAATAACAACAACTGCCTCTATTTTTATAAACAAGAACTTGGTAGTAAATATTCTCTCCATTCTGGAATATGTCCGTGTTCTATATTTCCCAGCAGTGCTTTGTAACTGAAACATTCACAACAAGAAGATGTCTTCATTTTTTATCATATTTTGACCCACAATAATTTTTCATTTCTGAAAAATTCAGTGTTATTACAAGAATACTCATCTGACTGAAAATGAAAGTAGTAATATGCACTTTATTAACTAAATACTTGCTATTCAGTCAACTCCATGTTCATTTCAGAAATATTTAAGTAATAGCATTAACATAGCTATGCAGGCAGAAGCCACAGAAAACAACAGAAAGCAGTTACTTAGGAGTAACTCCAACAAGTGTCAGACTTATTCTGTGGAAACAGCTCAATAAAACTCTTATTTAATTATTATTATTTTGGAGGCATAGTGACATTATGGTAATATGTGTCTTTATGGGCAGAAGAATACTACATCTGATACAGAAAACAAAAGGAAACTGCCATCTCATGAACTCCTCCTATATGACAGGTGCTATTCTAGAAGGTCTGGGTTTTTTTTTTTTTTTTTTTTTTTGAGAAGGAGTCTCACTCTGTCGCCCAGGCTGGAGTGCAGTGGCTGGATCTCAGCTCACTGCAAGCTCCGCCTCCTGGGTTTACGCCATTCTCCTGCCTCAGCCTCCCGAGTAGCTGGGACTACAGGCACCTGCCACCTCGCCCGGCTAGTTTTTTGTATTTTTTAGTAGAGACGGGGGAAGGTCTGGGTTTTTAATCCTGGATAGGTGAGCCTAATTTCTTCATTTCTATAATGGAAGGAACAATCAAATCCAAGGATTAATTCAACTTCCCAACATGACTCATGTAGTAAGTGGAAAAACTAGAATTCCCCAACTTGTGTCTTTCACAGATCTTTCTACTATATCCTGACATGAAAAGTATCCTTTATGGTACAGTTTATTATTTTGAGTCCTAAAAAGAACTCTAAGGAAAGAGATGCTTTGGCCAGGCGTGGTGGCTCACACATGCAATCCCAGCACTTTGGAGGGCCGGGGCGGGTGGATCATGTGAGGTCAGGGGTTCGAGACCAGCCTGGCCAACATGGTGAAACCCCATCTCTACTAAAAATACAAAAATTAGCCAGGCGTGGTGGCAGGTGCCTGTCGTCCCAGCTACTTGGGAAGCTGAGGTAGGAGAATCGCTTGAACCCAGAAGGTGGAGGTTGCAGTGAGCCAAGATCTTGCCATTGCACTCTAGCCTGAGTAACAAGAGCAAAACTCCATCTCAAAAAAAAGAAAAAAAAAAGAGAGATAAATGCTTTGCTTTTATCTCTCCATATTGAGACTTATTACAAAGCATTATGAATTAGTATAAGTACTGATACATAGATAAATAAAACAAAATAAAGATATCTACCACAAGACTCTTTCATACAAAGAGTGATGTTTTACAGAGCTGGCATTGAAGGAGAGTGAAGGACGTATAAGGTGTTCAACAGGTACTGCTGGGATAATTGACGATTTATACGCAAAATAATAAATGTTTTCCTACTTTATACCACACATTCAAATCAATTCCAGATGGATGAAAACCTTCAATGTGAAAGACAAAAATGTTGAAAATTTTGGAGTATCTTCATGATATTAACCACTAAAAGAAATAAAAATTATATTTTACTATATTAAATTAAGGACTTTGGTTAATCAAAACATATAATAAACAGAGTAAAAAGAAGAGCTATAACTTGGGAGAAAATGATCATAATCTATATAACCAAAATAATGTATTATAAGAATGTTTATTTACAATTTTTGCAAATTGATTAGTAAAAGAAAAAAGTCTTCAGAAAAACTGTCAAAAGATCCAGTTGTTTCATGAAAAAATAGACACAAACTCTGAAAAATGGTACAAAAAGCATACAATGTCATTAGTTAACATGCATATGCAAATTAAAATTAAAAACGTTTTACTATTTAATATACAAAAGCATGGAGAAAAGTGATGGGTTGACAATATTAAGGGTTGGTGATATATGGAGGAATAGAACCTCTCACCTCTTTTCACTGAAGTATAAATTAGTAGTTCACTGACCAGTTACATAGCAAAGCTGCATATCTAATATGCAGACATTTCACTCCTACTTATACACACTAGAATAACTACCTCGTGAGGATAAAACATATTATTAAAAGAATATTTAAGACAAAAATTTGTAAGTTTAATAGCAAACAAATTGAAAAAACACATAAAATCTAACAAATTGGAATAGCTGAGCAAATCGTGGACTATTTGCACTATGGAATATAATAGAGTGTGATGATCAGCTCCCACATTCATCAAAATAGGTAACTTGAGAATTTTAGTAAAACAACCAAGAAAATAATAATACACATGGTATAATTTCATTTATATAAAGTATAACATCTTTGAAAATTAATAATGTATTTTCTTATTATGTATATGTGTGTATTAATGTTTTAGGAAAAATAAGGGAATGATTAATACAATATAAAGGGTGGTAGTTATTTTAGATTTTGAGTTTTGAAAGGGGACAGAAAATTATTTGAAGCACAGACAGAAAATTGCAAATTTACTAGCAATTTTCTGTTTCTTGAGGTAGTTGGTGGTATTGATTCTCTCATTATTATGTAAACATTAAGTGCATTATCTATATACTTTGCCTGATATGTGTTTTCCAAAAATATCTTAAGATTTTTTAAAGATTCCAGAGGAACACAATCCCTCATGACACCTTTAGGCTTCCGATTTCCAAAAGTTTAAAAGTACATTTGCATTGTTTTATGCCCCTAAAAATTTGGGGTAATTTGTTGCAGCACCCACAGGAAACGAATGCACATCTATATCCTGAGATTTCCCGGAGCTTCACGGCATGAATATCCAGGTGGGAAAAGATCAGTAACAGTCATTTTAATCCTGTCTCCTCTCATTTGAAAGTTTTCAGTAGATTCCTACTGGGGGCAGTGGTGTTGGATGCAGTGAGTTTCTCTTCAAAGGTTCCGTTTGTTCAGCTCCCTTGTTCTTTGTCCTCTATTTTCTAAGCCTAACTTCCTTGCCTCCTTGCCCCTAGTTACGGTAAACAGCCTTCCAGCCATTCCCAATCCATAACCCACATTCATTCCCAATCAGTAATCCACACCCATACTCAATCTGTAACTCACATCCATTCCCAATCTGTAACATCCTACATCTGTTCCTTATTTGGTGCCCTTAGTTCTGAAACTGCTCTTCCCGATGCTGTAGCCCCCACCCCCGTGCAGTCCGACTCCAGCCAATGAGGACCAGACACAGTAGCTGGGAATGGGTGTGGGTTACAGATAAAAACCCTTTCCCTCCTTTGATTAGTGTGCTCTGGCAGCGGCCAGAAGAGCGAGCAGCACCCTTCTGGAGAAGTAAATTTGCCTTGCTGAAAAAGCCTTTGAGTGCTCGTTTTCAACTCAGAGCTCTTATTTCCAACAGGGAGATAGGAGGAGGAGGAGACAGACGGAAGGAAGGAGGGGAGGGGAGGAAAGGGAGAAAACCTTTGACCTGAAGGCCCAGAAGGCCTTTCCTGACTCTGGGACTTTACAGGCTTTACCTCTTCTACCTGAGAAGCTCTTCTCTTAACGCTTCACCCTGCACACATCTACTCACGCATCAGGTCTTGACATAAGCCTTTTCTGATTCTCCAATGTTAGTTAGGGTCTCCCAGCCTCTGAATCCTGCCACACATATTTCCTGACTTGCATCCTGTTCCTTTCTGTCCTAGAAGACTTAAGTGATTTGCAACTGTGGCTGTATTTTTACAACTTTGTTTCACATTTATCTCCATCTTGGTAACACCTTGTCTGTTTGGTTCCCTGCTCTGTAGTCGGTGTATGTATAGTGATATGATCCGACTCTGTATCCCTACCCAAATCTCATGTTGAACTGTAATTCCCAATGTTGGGAGAGAGACCTGGTGGGAGGTGATTGGATTATGGGGGCGGATTTCTCCCTGCCATTCTCATGATAGTGAGTGAGTTCTCACAAGATCTGGTTGTTTGAAAGTGTGTAGCACTTCCCTCTTTGCTCTCTCTCTTTCCTACCTACCATGCGAAGATATGCTTGCTTCTCCTTCACCTTCTGCCATGATTGTAAGTTTCCTGGGGCCTCACAAGCCATGTCTCTGGTACAGCCTGTGGAACTGTGGGTCAATTAAACCTCCTTTCTTTATAAATTACCCAGTCTCAGGTAGTTCTTTATGGTGGTGTGAGAATGGACTCCTACATACAACAACCAGTGCATACTTGGCAAATGAATAAATGAAAGTAACAAAATGAACACATGAGTCTCAATGAATCTACCCTGTGTGCACCTGCAGCATATCCAACGTCCCGTGATCCCCCTCCCCAGTATTTCCTGCAGTCACCAATGGGTGTCCCCTGAGTAGGTGCACACTTGTTCCCATGGCATTGGCGCTGTTCAGCTAGACACAGAGGACTCATCGGGATGCAGCTCTTATGCAAGGCATGTGGGGAAAGCGCCTCTGCACTCTTGCACTGCACTTGCACGGAGGGACTTGCAGTGCTGCTGTATCCCCTCTTTCCTCTGCTCGACATGCAGCGCAATGTGGTAGAGCTTTTATTAAAGCAACTCAGCATGTTTTCTGTAACCTGCGACACCAGGAGGGGCTCTGGCAGTTATAAATTCAAGTGGGAGACACCAGGCTGAACTCAGAATTGCCCTCTCCTTCAGAATAGTTCATGTCTGGCTCCTTCTTCCCTCAGGATTTCTCCCTAGGAGTTCTTAAATCCTCCAGCGAATAAGCCTTAAGGGCCAGCCTACCCAGGGCCCTGGCAAGCTTGCCCTTGCCCAACTTCCACTTAGTTCAAAAACGAAGTTTTGGACACTGCAGTCAGGATACTGAGATGAGGAAATTTAAATTTCCAAAGGGTAAGGTTGGTATCACTATTCAGGCGGGAATGTAGAAAAGCTGCTCTTGCTGACTGGTGAGGGAACCGGCCATCCAGCGAGAGGGAGGATGGCCCCTGAGCCAGAACCTCTGCCTGTGGCTGAGACTCTGTTGGACCTGGCTGGCCACTGATGTCACACCTGGAGCAAGTCATACCTGAGAGGGTTGCAATGTGGCTTCTCCTCCGATCCACAAGCGAAGAGTCATTTGTTTTGTTCACGATAAGCAGTTGGCAGAGAAAAGAGAGTATACATCCCCTGCAGGTGAGCATGTTACTTATTGCTTTAATAAACATTTAACTATTTTTGAGAGAGCAGCACGGATAGGCAGGGCAGTTTCCCCCTCCCTGCCATTTTCTGCAGCTGTGTCATGACTATAAAACTGGAAAAAATAAAAACATCAAAGATGAAAGAGGTGTTGAAGTCAGCCTGAAGGTACTAAATTCCTGAGAGCAGCTTGTAAAGCAGTGGGGAAATTGGTACTGTGGGTGCTGACGATGACTTAGAGGTACAGCGAACGAGGCCCTGACGTGAAGAAGCTGTGGGCAGTGGGAAGGGAGCCGTGGGCAGTGGGAGGGGAGCTGTGGGCAGTGAGAGGAAGGCTGCATACCAGCTCCCCAGGGTCTGTGCCTGTCCAGCAAGGAAAGCACTGAGGGCAGGGCAGGAGCCTCCCATGGGTGTGGACATCAGACAGCCAATGGGCGACCCACAAGACATGCTGTTAGTTTCCTCACCTCTTTTTTTGGGGCACATAAGTTCAGGGAATGAAAAGTGACATATCCAGGGGCTTTTACATTTGTTATAAATAGGAGACATATGGTTGGTTTTCCTAACATCGAACACTTTTCTCCACTTTACGTCACCATTATTAGTAGGACTCTTCTGAGAGATATTTTGACTCTATAATTACCAATTAGTTTTTTAAAAATGAAAAGCAGGGCACATTTATGAAAATATTTTTATATAGTATGCATATAGAATGGAATTTTTGCTCCTCTTAGCTCCCCAATAACATATTTCTTTGCAGTACTTGTCACAGATTATTATAAGTGCATGCTGCGTTTTCTGAGGAGCCTCCAGGTAACTAACCCTCTAGCATCAGCATGACAGGCCTTTCTAGATGTTTTCTAGAAAAGCTGGACCCATAGAAGGGCCTGATTTCCTAAAGATTCCTATCTAAGGCCTACTAAGGTAGCCTGGGTATAAACCGGATCTTACAGGTTTTTGAGTCCAGAGACATGGTATGCTCAGCTGTAACCAGTTCTCATCTCCTTCAGAGAGCAGGGGTGGATGGTACCTTAATATGTCCATACCAGACACCTGGCTCGTTCTGGAGAAGGGAATATACGTGCAAGTGCTGTGCATGCCTTCCGAGTTGAGGACCTTACTGTGCGCTGTTCCCCAGCACAGGAACCAGACCACGGCTTGAGAATGAGGTGACCCAAGCAAGCAGGCTGGACGGCTGATCTCCCACTGGGAAGACAGCTGATCTAGGAGTTACCTGGACAAAAATCAGCTTTTTAAAGCCAGAAATAAAATTAATTTTGGGAAGCCACCTGAGATCATTGGGCTTCTCTATTATTACACAGAAACCAACACGTACTTTCAAGGAAGAGAGACCGAAAAATAAATGAACTGCATTTGACACAGTCAGCCTAGACCAAGCTATTGAGAGCCCATGTGTGATGCTATTGAAGACCAAATAATCCAAACTTTGGGAAATTTTGCAGTAATTGGGACTGAGGGTAACCATGCAGGTGGGCCTTGCAAATCTCCCTCAGGGTCTCAGATCTCCCCTACTGCAGTGAGCAGAGCAGACTGAGGGTCGCTGTCACTGCCCCTGGAAAGCTGATCCCATGTTTTGTGTAGACTGCTCCCGGCCACTGAGCAAGCATGGGAGAGGCAGGATCCCTCTAATAGGCAAATGGTTTGGGACCCCTACACTGGCTTGGTTGAGATTTTCTAAGGAATCCACTGTGCTTGGAGGCTCTTCCTACACAGTCCTTCCTTCTCTCTGTTCCCTTCTGGATCACAGACCCACATCCAGGTCTGAAGCTGTCCTAGCCTGCTCCTTTCCCCTGCCCCTTCACAAGCGTTTCTCTCGATGCATCTCATGCTCGTGTAATTCTGTCTTTCTTAGTGCTTTCTGGAGGACTCACACTGGCACCATGGTCCTACTGGGCCCACAAGGCCAAGCTATACTCTATGTACAGGAATAAGTTTCTTCTAGATGTTCCTGTGTCAATTACCATGAAAAAATTCAACCTAGGGCCAGAAATAGAACTTGAGAAGTCAGGCTACCTCTGAGGTGTGTGGGGTGGGCAGAAAGCTGAGAGGAAACCTTCCTCCCTTCAATTTCTGGGGATAAGGAATCAGTTCTATCTGAACTTTGAGGCATGACTGACTGGGGCTTTGTGGTGATGTGTTAAGAGGGGCTTTGTGGTGATGTGTTAAGAGCTACACTTTGCTACATCAGTGAGGCAAGCTGTGAAACCCAGCAGAATCCAGTAAGAAACTCAGAGAAGATTTTGGATCTGTTAAATAAATGCAAATTATATATTTTTTTACTCCTGACTTTATTATGCATATATCTTAATAAAACTTCATTGAAAATTAGGCTTTGCTCTGTCCTGTGAGGAAATAGAGGCAAAGTCATGAGTAAGTGTAAGATGAAACAAGAAAGAGTTTTTGATCCCCTGAAACCAAGTCAAGATGGGGTGACAGAGAACAGCAGGAAGAAGTCTTGATCAGAAGGTGACTATTAGGGAATCAGGGACAGGGGCACAGGAAAGCATGGGGTGGGCGCCTGATGCCTGGAAGAAGGGCTTGGTCTTAACAGGATGCACTGTTGCCTGAATTGAAGGACCTAGGATCAAATGATATAAACAAACCACACAAAGATTTAAGTCAGAATTGGCCTAACATATAATTTCCTCATGCTACTCATCATGGTGAGGACTTGCAAGGAATATCAAATAAATTATACAGAAACAAAGCAATTGCATTTTTTGACACAACAAGGTTGTTGAGAGTAAGTTTGTAATATTTCTCTATCAGTGCTTATACAGGTAGGGTAAAAAGGAAGAGGAATAAAAAAACTGTTTCATTCTAAGAAAAACATACCCCTCTGGCTTCCATAGCTCTGCCTCTTTCTTTCTCTGAGCTCTGATTTTGCTTTTTGTAATAGGCTGCTGTCTACTCGTTACTCTCCCTACCAAGGAAATTCCATTCACTTCTGTCCCACACCAAGGCCATTCTCTGGAGCAGGGGAGACATTCTGAGATCCCTGACCAACAGCCCTCTTCCCTGCTTTCTTTTCCACGGATAGAAACTCTTTCCTGGGACAGAGGTGAACAGACTCCGGGAAAGAAGTCTCCCTTTTCTGGCCACTCTGCAGTGAGAGGTGCCCATGGGACCTGGTTGGGTCGATGATAAAGAAGGAAAACCAACAGGTTACTTCTGTTAAAGATCTTTCTCCTCCGTGAAGAGGACTCTGTCATTGAATGAAATCACGTGGGAGTGTCGAAAGCATCAGAAATGGCCTAATTGGTGGTTAATTTTTTCAAGCAAGAGATAGAAAACATGGACTGACAGCTTAGTGCATACTCACGATGTGGAATCAAGGAAGTTACTACAAGTGGCCGGCGCGGTGGCTCACGCCTGTAATCCCAGCACTTCCGGAGGCCAGGGCAGGTGGATCACTTGAGGTCAGGAGTTCGAGACCAGTCTGGCCAGCATGGTGAAACCCCGTCACTACTAAGAATACAAAAATTAGCCGGGCATGGTGGTGGGCACCTATAATTCCAGCTACTTGGGAGACCAAGGCAGGAGAATTTCACTTGAACCCGGGAGGTGGAGATTACAGTGAGCCAAGATTGCACCATTTCACTCCAGCCTGGGCCACAAGATCGAAACTCCATCTAAAAAAAAAAAGAAAGTTACTACAAGCTAGGCTGGTCCCAGAAAAGTTCAGACATTTGTCATTCCCACTGTGTGTCTGCAGGCTCAGATGCTCTCCCGGTGTTGGTGGCTTCAAGCTCAGTTTGTACAATTGGCTTCCATCCATTTCCCTTAACTCCCCGAGCTACAACAGCTCCAAATCCACAAACCATTGAAGTCCCTTTCTCAGTTTTGGCCACATAACACACCTTTGGCTCAGCAAAAAGTACCATCCTTTGGGCTTCCTACCTCTGTAATGGCTTGTGCTTACTATTTTGATTATTCGTGTTCAGCTGCTCCTGGTAAATCTCCCACCAGTTTCACCTGGTCTTGTCAATGAGACCTAGGTCTTTACTTTAGAAAGAAATGATTGGTTAGTAAGCTCTCCACTAAAAGGGTGTGGGGGCTGAAAGGTCCTGAGGATGCATGTGTAGAGTCAGTGATATTGGTACATTGGCCCAAACAGGACTTAGGGGTCAGAGATACACACCCCAAAGCTGTGAGAGTCTTGCATACACCTTAATATCATTTTTTTCAGACATGAGATGAGAATGAAATAATATAATATGGATTTTGGACATTGGTGTCATCTAGCTTATTTGACTTGGTAAAGCTATTAGAAAATGAATTTTAAACAAATAACCAGAATAATACAACACTACTTACAAATGGTACATACTCTAGATAGTAAATATTAGGAGAATAATTTAAGACAGAAAAAATCAGCCAAATGAACAGTGCTAAGTTTTAGCTGATATCTCTAAAACCAGGTAATAAAATGTATTACTCTTAAATTTATAATTATGGTGTATGGTTTAATGTATAAAACCAGATACTTGATTTGGATTTGTCACTCAGGGTCTTCCTAATTTCTACATTTCATTACACTAAAAAATCTACTAAATTCACACACTATTAACAGGCTATATTGCCAAATAACCTAAAAGTTTAGAATTAAGTAAGTCACCAAATGCTTACATTGGTAAGACTGATATAAAGATATATTTCTTAAAATAAATAGGAGATTTAGAAATTTATTATAATAATGACATATATAAAACAAGATCTGCAACAAAAACTGAATTAATTTGGATAACTTAGAAGAAATTTATGTATGGACCACAAATGTATTTATTGGCTATTCTTTTCACAAAATTGAATTACATTTCAAAATAATATCTCTATTTTGATGCTTACATAAATATGGAATTTAGTATATTGGTTCCATATTTTCTGAAAATATAAAACTTAAATGGTAAATTTTCATCTAGCCTAAAAAAAGTCAAATTCATCACGCTTATTAAGGACTTATTACTCCCAGCCATTGCACCAGGACAGTTCCTCTCTAGTTGTGTTTATTTAAGCAAAAGTCTTAGCCTCTCACACTTCTTTTCTTATATTTTCTTGTATTTACAATGGGATCGTGATCATGGGCTTGCAGTGTGGTGGGGGCCTCCCATGTGAAAAAGAAGAAATTAATAAATGGCATATCTGCATTTTCAGGGACGGGTGCTCTTTTTGCACATTAGCACATTTCATTTCCTGCAACCATCCTTGGAGATCCCAAAACATTTCAGAGTGGATGCCTGACTCTGCCTACCGGGTAGAAGATTCCCTCTGCAGAATCTCCTCTACTTACCTCCCGGTGCCCCTTTCTTCTTGTCTCCTATTGTACCTGAACCCCACTCCAGGTCTCCCTGACTCCCCAGATTCCTCCCCTGGCTCCATCATCACTCAGGCACTGTGCCAACTGTTCCCAGTCCCTGCCTGTCTTTCTCCTGGGCCACCGGGCTTGGCATCTCCCAGGCCCACCTGGTTCCCCCGGGGAGAGGGCGATTGTCCCCTCTTCTTTCACATCATGTGCCCGGCTTCTTCTTTCACTCTATCCTTGGCACTGTCGTGTGTGGCTCAGTTTCTCTCAGTCTCCTCCTCAGGTGGAGCCATTCTCGTGGCCTGGTCTCGCAGGGTTGTCTGTCTGGAATCTTCAGTCCAGCCTCCCTAAACCTCTTTGAACCGGGCGTCTCATTCTTGAGCAACAAACTCCTCCTCTGGGTGGGACTGACAGAGCCCCTTTCTGATGCTGTGCAGTGGGCGCCTGGCTTCTGCTCTTCTCTGTTCCTTCAGGCCATCCTTCTGCCTGCAAGGCGCGGGGTAGTCTGTCTTGAGCCCGTCAGTCCCACACCTCGCATCCCCCAGCCTTGTCTAGAAAAGCCTTCTTGCCGAATCCTGTCCTGTGATCCCATTCTGGCTTCTGGCGCTTACACACATGGCTTTAACCCTGTCCCTGGAATTTCAAAGCATTCTCCCCTTGTTGCTTAAAGTTGTAAGTTAGTTCTGCCTGTCCTGACTTCTAGATTTCAGGACCCTATTCATGGGCCACACCCTCATCCTACCTGCTTCCAGGAAGGGAGACTAGGCAGTGAAGCCTGCATTTGATTAGACTCAGAACATCAGCTCATCATGGGCAGACACGTTTGGCCTCTAGTACCCAAAGAAGTATGCCACTCATGGTGACTAAGGCACCCATGCCGTCCAGTGTACCTCGAGTGCCTGGTATGCAGACACTCTGATTCCTCATCAGAGTCCAAATTCAATGACCCTTAGCCTGTCTTTGATCAGTAAACTTAAAATTTGTACTTAATCTCTTCAATATCTGAGCCTCATGTTTCCTGGAAAGTACTTCACATAGCTGTCACCAGGGTTTTCATTATCCTCCCTGCTTCTCCCGGGTCCTGCTCTAGCCCTGAAACGAGCTACAAGTCCAACCCCCGAGGCTGTGCATCCAGCCCCAGCAAGCTAGCAGGGTGCTGTCAGGCCCTTGCAAAGTGCAGCTCAGGTTTTTGGTGGTGGCAGGTGAGCTAGAGGCTCTCTTAAGAACTCCTAGGACCCCCACGCCCTGGTGGTGCAGGGCTCTTTAAATTCAAACAGAGTCTCAGAGGATATTGCTGCAGCTTTGCAGTCCATCTGGTTTGAACTGATCCTTTCAGTTCTGATTCAACTGGGCAGATGAAATCTCAGTAGTTTCAATATCCCATATTGGCAGGGCTGACCTGACTGTAGGACGGAGCAAACGTCCCCGTATGGTAGGATTTCAGAGACACTGGAAACCACCAAATGCCTTTCCTGGCGTCACCCTCTACCCACATGTCCATTATGATTTTGTATTTTCTAATTTTGCCTGAAGTTTCACCGTAAGAGCTTTAGTCCTTAGGCTGAATGATCAATGGAAGTGTACATGGAGTCATTATCCGTACTTTATACCCTCTTGAGAACGAAGAACCCGTGGGCATTCCATGTCCACGTAATTATACGTTCTTCCTTTTCTGCAAAGATTTGATGAAGCTACAAAAAAATTCAGTAAAGGGTAAAATAAATACATTCAAAATGTGGAAAATGATGACAAAAGTAGAGAAGATGAATCTAAATGAAGTAGGTTGGCACCAAAAAAGAGAAACTTCTGTATGCCACGGTTTTATGTTTAAGACTTATTTCCAAGATCAGTAGGGTAAGATAATTTAGACATGTCTATACTGTGGATTGGCATAATGATTTTTATTTGACAGAAGAGGAAATTGAGGCTCTTAGAGCTCAGCTGAATTGCCTTGTCATATATTTAGTATATGATACAGCTAATATTGAAACCCAGGTCAGTCTGGCTCCAAAATTGTCTCCTAAACACTATGTCACTTGCTTCAAAACACAGTACTAGAAGTGAAATGTGTTGCCTTTGCAGTTTTGCCTGAGCAAGTCCTGGATATAGATATTAAACAAAGGAGAGGTGTGGGCTAAGTTTGGGAGATATTTCTAGTTTATATTCTTCAAAGGAGATGTGATCTTCCCCACACAGGTAATGCTTAGGATGAATCTTGCTTCACCAAAAGAAACAGGATACCAGTAGGAAGGAAGACAGGTACATTACATTCCTTTCAGAGCATGGCTCCAAGTGCTGCAGTGTTCGTTACATTTCTGCTGTCTGACTTTTTTTTTTTCCAAATGCCTCATTTAAATGCTGACAGATTGGTTGGCATTGTGAATGTCTTTGATATGTAATCATAAAATGGTACGATGTGTGAAAATGTGGCATGTAAAACTGCTGCTCCTCAGACAAATTTCATGGTAGCATTTGATTGACAATACGGGCTTGTGCAAAAAGCAATATCTGTTGGGGATGGGGGTTTCCATGTGGTATGTTGTTATTTAGATGATATTTAAAATCCTTTTTGCTCATTGCACTCTAAAAACTGAGAAAGCAGCCGGTGGAAAAGGAGAAACAACCTGTATGCTGGCCAAATTCTTCCTTCCTAAGTGGCTTGTGGGCTTCTGTTGATTATTTTTTTTCTCTCAATCTCCAAATTAATTTTCATTTTTTAGCAAAAAAAAACAAAAAACAAAAAACAAAAAAACCCCACAATGCCAGATTTTGTACATCTGGGAAAGAAAATAATATGAATATCTTTTTTCCCCCAAATAGCACATTTCTTTTGTTTTAATGCTAAAACACTGCAATACACATGATAGCTTGTCTCAGGACACAAGGGAAAACCTATCATGTACTCAGATTTTCTCATTGTCTTTCATTATTCTTAGTAGCTTGAAACCCTTCCAGAGGAATTCCTGGATGGAAATAGGCAAGTGGCAACAATTTCAGCAGAATATATATATTTTTTTCTGCTGGAAGATTCTAGCAAAATGTTTTGTTTCCTGGAGGGCTTTCTTGGAGAACAGGAGCCTGGTCTGGCTGTGCATTTGGTGTTCCTGGCTGAACAGGAATCAGTGAGCTGGCCGGTGGCTCAGGTCCTGCATCTGCAGGCAGGGTTCCCTTGCACAACTACAGGGGTTTAGGAATTGAATGCACTTCTTGCTATCATTTGCTAGCTCCCTTGGCTGTTTTCTTGACTTACCTGAAAGCAATTTTCATTCACTCCACTGATGTCTGTATCATTATAACATGCCATCCCCTCAGAAGCAAGAAATGCAAAAGTTCATTTAAAGTAACCAAAAAAAAAAAATTGTCATTTTTGCCGAAATGTGGAAATGACTCTTGAGTACCCACAAAATTGTCAATTGGGATGTCCCTTTTAAATAAGCTGTTAAACATGTGTTTATCAGTTTGTGTGTGGGTGTTCAAGTGCGTTTGGTATTTTTTCCCTCTCCCTGAAATAGTGAGAATTTTAATCACAGCAATGAGATGCATTTTTTTTTACTTCCATTCATTTAATAGAGGAGTCATGAAAATGACAAGCTGCACATCTCTGAAGTTATTTGACAGATAAATAGACCTTGCATCTTTCCACAAAATATCTGGGGACAAGGGTAGAGAAGGTTAAATCTTCTCCTTCCAGGTGAAAGTAGTCATCGTATTCTAGTTACCGTTTATTGGGTACCAATAAGTGCCAGCCATGTTACAGATGGAATGAATCATGATCCTCTTGGTACCCACAGGAGATGCTGTTGTCCTCTTCCTTAGGTAAGAAAGCTGACGCTCAGCAAACTTCACTAACCTATCTTAGGTCCACCATCAACAACTGGCAGAGTCTGGATTTAAGACTATGGTTTCCCGGCCACAAAGCTACTAGCTGGTGTGAGCTGCCTCCTCTAGTATCGTGCCAAACGTTGCTTTCCTGTGCATCCGAATCACAGCTGCCTGTCAGCAAGCCCAAAGCCAGCCACTTCACAGAGAGAATTTTTTAATTCATAAGGTAGAGGCTCGTGGTGCCTCCTTGATTTTAATATCTTGATTAAACAAGAGCCATAGTTCAAGTCTGAGGCGATTCTCTGGGAGAATAAGTTTGATTCTGCTTTAAAATGCTTTACCATCTCTATTTGGGCTTAATGCTGAAACCATGTGGATCACAGAATTGCAGGGACGCAGTGGTGCACAAATTGTGCAAGTGAGATACAGCTCATGCTGTTTAAATTACTGCTTCTGCAGCTTTGACAATTATAAATACTGGTGCCTTTTTTTGTAATATTCTACTTTTCTGCAGTAGTTAAAACTAACCTTCCCTGAGCTATAGACAATTACTTAATTGTATTAGTCTACTTTATAAGGTGTTAAGAAGACAACTACAGCCAGATGGCTATACTTATGATCTGATAAAAGTAAATAAATTATGAGTAAAGCAATTTACAAAAAATGAGATTGAAGGAGCATACTTTCTATCTAAATGGGAAAAATCACCTTCTGTAATATTGGCTTGAAAATATTTACTTTATGTATAAGAAAAAGGTTTAAAAACAAGAAATATTTTCCAGATAAAATATATAATAATTTGAAGGATTATTTTTAGATTTATACCTAGTATGGTGAAATGGAAAACACCTGGGTATTTGTTCAAAACCTACCGAGCTTCAAAAAGTGGTTTTAGCAAAAATAGCATTAAAACTCCAGAAAAGTTACATAATCTATTCTAGACTCATTGTACCTGATTACAAAAGGGGACGATTAATACCTATTTCAAAATGATTTTAATAAACACTAGAGAAAATAATAAAGTGATTAGAAAAGTTACATTCAAGATGACATATAAATTCATATGAAAGTTTCCCCTATCCTACCTAAAACGTAAAACAATTTTTAATAAAATATGTTCCTATATGTGGATATGCATTCACACATATATGAAAACAACAATAAAGTAATACACATCTTCCTAACTTGGAAAAGAATGGACACCGACTGATAAGCTAGCTCTGACGTGCTACAGTTAGGTGGCCCTGAATGTAGAAACAAGAACCAGCCAATGGTGGCCAGGAATTCAACTAAAGCAGATCTGCGGGTCTCTCAGATGAAGTGCACCTGTATTCAGCTCGCTGGTCTAATGAGCAGTGCGTGAGTTTTCTCATTTCTAAACCAAGGCTGGAAATAGTTGTTACCACCAGTGTTGCTGTTGCTGAGCTCTGGGCTTGGTGGGAAGAGCCACATTCACTGCAGCGAGGCTAAGCCACACCCTTACTCAGGTGCCTGAACTGAAATACTGTTTGCAGATGGCAGCCCCGAACTGCATATTAATGTAAATCTAAACTGGAAGACAACACAAGCCTTGAGACATCATGGGGAAAGTTGAGATGGGAATGAGAAAGAGAACGGACTAGTCAATATATTCTTTTAAACAAAAAGTGCACATAGAAAGCTAACAAGAAGAAAAAATACTGCCAAAGGGGAGAATTTACTCTCTGAAAATAGAAATTAAAATGCAATCTGGAAATGGCTATAAAATAAAAATGGTGAAGATCTTCAAAATAATACTGGAGAGACTGGTATCACAATAAACACCCAAAGGCATGAGACAACATGCCACCATGCACAGGAATTTGAAATCATGAGATTAACATAGAGTCATTAGAACAATTCCTGTCTACAATTTTATTACTCAATATGCTACTCATCACTATGACTTGTAATATTAGTAATAAATTATTTTTTCTTTCTCTTCCGTTTACTCCTAGTGAAAAGGAAGAGGAAAAAGAAATAGGAATGATACTGCCTGCTTATTTGTTTTAACATATTAAATCATGAAAGACACATGTCAGAAGGACAATTCATTGCATGACAGCAGGAGAAACTCCCTCTGTGGACCTAAATCCAATGGAATACACATAACTTATACAACTTATTTTTTTAAAAAAGGACTTTAATATCTTGGAAAATTGTCCTAAGGGCATGTAGCAAAGGAAGACACTTCTTTTTCAGCAAAATCTACTAAATCTCAGGGAGAACCATGAAAGTCTCCGGCGTCTGAACCATGCCCCACATCCTGCTGCCTCCCTGCACCACCAGCTCAGTGTGACAGAAGCGCTACTTGAGGTGAGTGAGAACACAAAGATCAGACTCCCTCCTTTCCTCTCTCAGGCCAAAGAGGCCAGGCAGCTGATATTCCAAGTCCCAGTCTAATTCCACGTTGTGGAGGCTAAATTCCTGGCCTGCGCTGCTGAGAGGTCAGGGCTCTTTTCTCCGCAGCCCCTACTCACAGAGCACATGCCCTACCCTGGCTTGGCTGGCTAGGATTACTGGGATTGCAGCTAAGAAAGGCAAGCAGAGAGGACCAGAGGCAGCAGCCGGCATCCAACATCCTGCTCTTGTAAAGCAGGAGTGCCACTCAGAGAGAAGCAGAATTAAAGGAAGAGGTAGACAATTCAGCAATTATGGTTGGAGACCTCAATAGACCACTTTCAGAAAAGGAAGGTAAAACTAGACATAAGAATAACAGGGACATAAAAGACTTAAACAAATTAACACCTAACACCAAGCATACCTAATAGACGTCTTTAGAACACTCCACCCCAAAACAACAGAATATACATTCTTTCCAGGAGCACATGGAAAGTTCTTGAGGCTACACTATATACTAGCCCACAAAAAAAGCCTCAATATATTTAAAAATATTAAAATAATAAGAGATATAGTCTCCAATTTTAATGAAATAAAATTAGACATTAGTAGAGGAAATTTTGAAAAAAGTCTCAAATATATGGAAATTAGACTTCTAAAACTGTCAAAAAATGAGAAAAATTAGAAAATATTTTGGAATAAAAGACACTGAAAACATAATGTGCCAAAACTCATTGGGTACAACTAAAACATCACTTAAGAGAAAAATGTTTAGCTGTGATATAGTTCAGATATTTGTTCCCCCCAAATCCATGTTGAAATGTGGTCCCCATAGTTCAAGATGGGTCCTGGTGGGAGATCTTTGCGTCATAAGGGCTGATTCCTTATGAATGGCTTGGTGCCCTCCCTGTGGTTATGAGCTCATCCAGAATCTGGTGGTTTAAAAGAATCTGAACCTCTTAATCTCTCTCTCTTGCTCCCTGTTTAACCTGGTGCACCTTCTCCCCCTTCATCTTCTGCTATAATTGTAAGTTCCTTGAGTCTTTCACCAGAACCAGATGCCAACACCATGCTTCCTGTACAGCCTGCAGAACTGTGAGCCAAAATAAACCTCTTTTTTATATATAAATTACCCAGCCTCAGAAATTCCTTTATAACAACACAAATGGACTAAGATAAGATGTAATTACTTATTATAAAAAAGAAGAAAGATCACAAATCAATAATTTAACATTCCACCCTCAGACACTGGAAAAAGAAGAGCAAATTAAAACTAAGACAAGCAGAAAGATGGAAACAATAGAGATTAGAGATGATCTTAATGATATTAAGAATAAACAATTTAAAAATGAACCAGACCAAACATTGATTATTTGAAAACATCAGAAAAATTGGCAAAGTTTTAGCTAGAATGGACCAAGAAAAAAGAGAGATTTCAATTAGTAAAGTCAATCTTCCAGAAAAAAAAAAAAGAAAATTCTATGAACAACTGTATGCTAACAAATTATGTATCTTAGATAAAATATACAAATTCCTAGAGAGACCAAAATACCAAAACTGACTCAAGAAGAAATAGAAAATCTAAATCGGACTATGTCGAGTAAAGAAGCTGAGTTAGTAATTAAAAATTCCTCACAAAGGAAAACCTAAGGATGACTTTACTTGTGAATTTCATCAAACATTCAAAAAGTCCCCAGATTCTGGAGAGGAGTATTTATGAATTCTGTATTCTGGTTCTCAGGGCTAGTCCAGTTAAAGACACTCAGAATTTTTTTTTTTTTTAATTAAGAGAAAAGAACATAAATCACAAAAGTAGAAAGTGGGTCACTTTAGAGAATGCTGTGTTGTTTTTTCCTTCCTGCTTAGATATGCTTTAGGTTTTTGTAATTTACATAAGGGACACTCCCTACACTGGGGCCTTTCTTGGCCTCTGTCCTTTCAAAGAAATTACTCAAAATTTTTTCAAGTCTGTAACACTTTAATTTATTCAATCAATGGAATAAATCTTTATTGGTGACCTTTTGTTTGCCAGCCACTAAGATGAAAAGACAAATTAGATAAGTACCTCAACATAGAAAGCTCACAATTACATGGCGAGGCAGACTAATAGTGATCACAATCATGCTACTTTAATAGCAGCTGAAACATATCCAAGGTTCACTGGAGGTGAGGCACTGTGCTCAGTGCTGTATATCCATGGTTTCCTTTAACGTTTTCCAGCTATTCTGACTCCTCTTATCCTCCCTGGACATGTGAGGAAACAGAAGCATGAATGCTCCACTGCTGTCTGAAGACCAGACTCCTCCCAGCACACACTTGGTGTCCTGTGTCATTACCATGGTATCCCTTGGAAACTTGAGTGTGTAGATGAGAAGCCATGATAAGTTTGTTTTTTATCTCTTCCATTTCCTGGTTTTATAGTTTTAAAAGTAGGGTTTTGCTCAGAGGAACTCATCTTTTCCTTTGGACTTCACTCCATCCTTAATGATCATAACGTTATTATGATCTGTCACTCATTTTCCAGCATGTGACATGGCTATTCCTCTTATTATATTCAAATATTTATATCCCTATTAATATTTAGAAGTGCCTTGCAAAGCATATAAAAACAAAAATATTCAAAACCATATGGTTCAAAAGCCTTAAAAGTGTGTTAGTAACTAACTGGAAACTTGCACCATGCTAGCCAGAAAAAAAGAAAGAAAGAAAGAAAGAAAGAAATCCCCTTTTCCTTAATCTTTCCACTTGAAAATTCTGACAACTATAAAGCCTAAAATTAATTATTTGTCATTGGTTCTCTGGTAACTGTAGTTTTCAAGGCCACTAGAAACAAGGAACAAGCCAACCTTGCTTCTTGAGTATACTAGTTAAACCCATGAGTACACCCAGGATAATAAATCATTAAGTTTCTCATGACCACATGATCCAGGGGTTTCCAATATATCTCATGATCGGGCTGAGCAGCATCACTAGTGGCATGACAAAAATGTACATTTTAATACTACACGCCAGTTTTTAAATTTAAATCAACAGGAAAGTCCTGACTCTCTATATCCTTTTTCTTACCCTAAAGGTTTCTAAGGAGATGCTGCTACGTAGCTCAGGTTGGGCTCCACTGGATAGGGCAAAAATGGTGAGTCTTAACCTCTAGGTGGGTCTTTCTAGAGGAGAGATCCAACTCATACCTGGTTAGATCAATTTTTCACCTATCAGTACATCAGCTGACTCCAGAATCTTTGTTTCTGATACTCCTTACACAAAAAGTTCTCAAAATGTTGTCCACAGACAAGTAGGGAAACCAAGACACCTGCAGGAGATTCATCAGATCAAAATTAATTTCAAAATACCACTAAGTAATTACTTTTCTTTTTCTCTATGGTGATATTTACACTGGTTGTACAAAAACAATAGTGGGCAAATTGCTAGTGGCTTTGCACAGTAAGAATAAACTATACTAATGTTATTGAATTCTACACTACTACACATTCACAGAAAAAAAAGAACCAGTTTTATCAAGAATGTCTTTGATGAAAAGTTGTAATTATTTATCTTAATAAATATTGACCCTATGACCATGTATTTTTAACATTCTGTGTGACGGAATGGAAAGTATACATAAAGCTCTTCTGCTGCATACTAAAATATGATAGTTGTCTCAAGGAAAAATATTTGGGCAATGATTTGAGTTACAAGCTAAACTATCTATATTTTATATGGAACACAATTTTTACTTTAGAAAACAACTGACAATAGAAAAGTATGGATTATTAAAACAGAAATTAAAACAGAAGCAGTATCCCGGTTCCTCCAACACTAATTGAAATAATAATAATAATAAACCAGAAGCATTTGGGAGACATTTTCCCAAAAATAAATTGAGTGAAACTGTCATTTCAAGGACAACAAATTGCAAATTGCAATATTCATCACAGACAATAGAATTTGAGCTCTAAAGTAGAAATTAGGATTTTGCATTATGGCTTGAATCTGCCATCATGAGTTTGACAGCTTCCCGATATTTAAAGACTTCTGATGAAATTGATGGTGCGGTTAATGCATGTGCTCCTCCACATTGCATAATAATCTAAGCTAACACTTGGAAGATCTGTATAAACCAGTATTTTCCAAATACCTAGTACATGAGACTACAAAATCAAACATGGGCATAGATCTATTCAAACTTCACAATATGCAAATAAATCTTAATTTAACAAAGTATGAAAAGTTTATTAATATGGTTTCAGATTCTACATTGCAAATAACCATTAAGGAACTATTCTTTGTAAAATATAGGTGTATAAAATTTGGGTGTGGTTTTAGAGAACAAAATCTATCTATATCTGAAAATACAATTAAAATGCTTCTTCCTTTGTACATGTATGAGCCTGAATTTCCTTTATACTTCAGCCAAAATATCCCATGACAAGAAAATAAATGCATATTTGAGAATCCGACACTATTTTATAAAGCTAGACATTACAGATACCTGTAAAATGATAAAAATGCCAATCTTTTCACATATTTTAATATTTGAAAGATACTTATTTTTAATTAAATATATTATTTATATTTATCAGTAATAGGTATATTATTGATTTTTTAAGTTAATAAACATTTTTAAAAGTTCTGTAATATGTTTTAATTCATAATATGATAAATATTGACAGACATTACCCACATAAACAAAATCGCCTTGAGGGTCCCTGATAACATTTTTAGACTACAAAGGGCTCCTGATACCAAATAAACTTGAGAATCATTCTATGATATTTATTTGTCCTTTGTGTTTTCATCATTGTAAAAAGGGAGAATGGTTCTTTGCCTATCCTAAGATAAATTGAAACTCGTTTTGTGTTTACAGGCGTGTTGGATACTGCTCTGAAAACATAAGGCTTAGATTTCCTGGGATGATATTGCTTTCATTGCCTTTAAAGATGCATTATCAATACACTCTCAGAGATGTTCTTGTTCCAGCTCCTCTCATAGAAAGGAGAAAGGGATGAAATAGGAGGAAATTGGAAGGGAAAAATTTCATTCAGGTCTATCAAAGTTACTACTTACTGCCAGAATATGTGACTGTCATTCTTCTTTACATATTTTCATGCTATGTGCTCTGCTTGGACTCTTCTCTGCTTGCATCTCCACTTGAATAATTCCTCTCATTTTTTAAAGACCAAGTTAAAGAAATTTTCCCTGATGGTGTTGCCTTCTCCTCCCTTTTATGCTGCTTTAACAACACATACATTCTTATTTAATAGCATTGATTCCAGGATATTGTCATTGGAATTATGAGTTTAGTGGTTACAGAGTTCTCAAGTACCAAGGCCAATTTGCAAAAAAATTAGCTATAACTAAACTGAATGTACGTCACAATAGACATCTTACTCAATTGCCTAGAATTTAATAAGCATCTCCAGGTAATTTCAATCAATTCAGAGTTTTCCTGTTCAATTCTGGATTTTCTATCTTTCTTTTGTGCCCTCTGGTTTGGAGTAAAGCCTGTGCTCAGGATGTGGCAGGGACCTTTTAGGGAAGTGGTTTGACGATCCGGGACTTTCAGCTAGGTTCTGCTAAACCGTGCAACACGGATGCCATGGTTTAATAACAATGGCAAGTTTGTTGCAGTGCTGCAGGTCAGAACTGTTATAGAAATTGGCTACAAAATAAGTAGGGTACATAAAAGTAGAAAGTAATATAGTATAGAGATACAAGAAGGTGTATTTTAGAGTTTAGTTTTGATGAATGAGAGACTAGCTACAAATTTGGGTTTGTAAACTTAAAATTAAAGAAAACCCCAATTTTGAGATCATGTCAGCTGCCTAGAGAAAAGCAAACTGTAGTTCTAGTGGTGATTATTTCAGACTCCGCATCTTAGTAATTGCAACTCTGCAAGTATACGGTGTATGAACTTACTGCAATCCACAGAAAATGATTCATTCTGCAGCCTCTATGTAATAAAAGGGATAGAATTGACTTTGAAGTGGCGAATCTTGTTATAAATTGAATTCTTCTGATCAAGTAGCTTTTGGTCATTTAGAATTCACTTTGAATGTGTCCTACGTGTTCTCATAAAACACAGAAACCTGGATGTCACTGTAACCTTAGGGAAAAAATTGTGCACTGAATAAAATTGTGATTTAACAATTTTTCTTATTGTTTCACAATCACAGCCACATTCTGTAGAGAAAGGCAGTGAATGTCAGACTCACCCGTCTCCTTTCAGCTCTTCAATCAGGTAGGCATTTTGGAAAACATCAGTTTTCTAGGAGGGCCCTCCGATAACTCATTCTGTTCTGAAGACACATTCCCAGCTGATATTCACTCAATGTGTTCATGAAACAAAATTGACTGAAGATACAAGTGGAAAGAAGAGAGGATAGAAAAGGTAGTGAAAATCACAGAAAGACTTGGCTATTTAGGAAAATCCTTTTAGTTATAAAGGACTGTCAGAATCCAGTGGTTTTCTATTGACCTACCAAACCCAATCTTATTTGCAAATGTAGAATATCTTCAAAATTAGTGTCAACAATAATAAATGCAAAGTGTACAAAATTCCTGTGTAGTTGACACATGATCTATAATCTTCTCTCTTTCCTGGTTAACTTTTGCTATAGGACAGCAAAACTTTAGCCATCCTAGAACCAAGTGGCAGAAGATCACCTCATGTAATAATATTGCTGGGGATTTAGTGCATTGGCTGGAAGACGGCTGATTTGGGACAAATGTGACTGGGCACCTCTGCCAAGGTAATGCTCTTCCAGGGAATTTTAATCATGCTCCTGGGATAAGCAGACCAGAGCGTGTGTTCATCTCCTAGTAATGGCAGAAGTGTGAGAGGTCAAGTGGAAACACATAAGCCTTCTCAAAATCTCAGCTTGGAAATGACTCCCTATCATTTTCTTCTCATTCTGCTGATCAAAGTAAGTCATTAGACAAAGCCCAAATCAAAGGGTGGGGGAACATTCTCCATTCTCATGGGAGGAAAGCAACATTACACATCAATAGACATACATACAGGAAGGTGTGAGAAACTACTGCCAGTAACGGAATCTAGAATGTTTGTACATGCCAAAATGTACATGATTATCCCAAAAGACCACCACTAATAAACACTTTCCACTGAGGGAAATGTGTCCCAATACTTTGGAAAACCACAGTACAATTCAATTCCAAATTGACAGAGAAGCTGGTGAGTGTGCCAATACAGACAAGATGGAATACTCTGAAACAGCCCCAAGAGTTTTGGAGAAAAGGACAACAAAAACAAAGCAAAAACCAATAGCGTTATGACACTTGGGACTGATCCAAGTAAAGATCTTATATTTACTTTGGGACACAGCCAGGTAGACAAAGGAGAGCAGAGGGGACATGGGCCAGAGAGAGCAGCTTCAGAGGGACGCTCACCTTAAATGACAGAAGGAAGCTAGGGAATTCAGCAGTGGAGGTAGAGAAGACAGGACACACCAAGTTTCACATCAGATTGTCAAAAGAGGGCATGGGCTTTCTAGCAGGTGGGTGTTAGCATTGCAAAAAGAAATGAAAGGCCATGCACAGGTGGGATAAGTGTTTATTTAGCTTTATTGAGCAGCTACAATATGCCAACAGCTTTAAAAACACTTTCAGGTAGATGTTTTGATTCCAAGCCCCTTATGGTAAAGTAATTTAGAATCACAAAACTGTTAGTTTATAAAGCAAAGTATCAGTTCCTATGTGTTGGATTCCAAAGCTCACGGGTTGCATGTAGTGTCAGAGTCCTAGACACAAATCAAGAGTGGCCATCACGAGGATCATCCTTGCCCAAATCTGGGCCTAGAGCAGCAACTGAATAAGAGACATCTGGAAATCCACGTGTGAACCTAGGATTGGTTTCAACAACACACTCTAGTTAATGAAGTTGATTTTCTATGTTCAAGTCTGATCAGCAACTGTTGGGTCTTGATCCTCAGAGTTCTGAGCTGGAGTTTCTATCCCCTGTAGAGGGCAGATGGGCAGAACCTTGTAGGGTGTGGGGAGATTAGGTCTAGAGAAGGTAATCCTGTTGCTCTAAATGTGGACAGAAGGATGGTGGGGGCAAAAGTCTAGAAAGATTATTTTATTCCAAAAAGGCAGTCAGAGTAAACTGCAAAGAGAGTTAGTTGGCCTTCAGGTCTTAAGCTAACTAATTCCGGACCTTGTGTCTTGGCTACTGTCTATGTGTCTGTGCTTGTTAGCCACATTTCATCTAAAGATAGAGTTAGTAATGGGCATGAGTGTGCAAAGAAATGCTATTGCTATCTCTACATTCTTTTCTCTTTCTCATTAGTCTTCTTGAACATTCATCTCCATAGCCATAATGCACTGTCTCTGTTATTGACTTAAATTTATAAAGCATCTAATTCTTTTAAATTTTAAACCCAATTATTTAGATATGTTTATCTCTCATTACTTGTCTGATCAATTTGTGAAGAGCATATATTAAATTTTAAATAAAACTTTAGATACATTTACTTCTCAATGAATTTCTGTCAGTTGTCACTCTACAAAATTTAAGTCAGCATTGTTAGAAGCAAGAACCTTTTTAAGCTATAACTTCTTTTTCTTTTAGCCAATATATAATGCCCCTAGTTGTCACTGATACATTTTCTACCTTGAACTGTATTTCATAAACTTTGATTTTGCTATTTCTGCTTAGCTTTGATTTATCTTTTCCTGTACATCATTTAATATGCATTTTGTTAAACTTTCTAAATCATTTTAAGTGGGTTTTTTAAAGAAAATATATCACTGGATCCTTTAATTTTTATAAAATCTAAAAATAAATCAGCTTTTAGTTGACAGATTCAAGCTATTATATTGTAATTAGTTATATTACTACTTATTACTGACACTTTATTTACTAATTTTTTGCACTTTTAAATTCTTTTTCTTTTGAATCATAAAATCTTATGATTCTAGTTTAAATATTATATATTCAGTTTACTTTCACTGATGTTCCTAATACCCTAAGACACAATATCCCTTGTGTATACAATTTTGTTTATGTCATCCTGCTCACAGCATGCCCTTACCACTGTCTTACCTTCCTAATATTAATGTGGTCTAAAATTTCTGTTTTGGAAAGTTCTAGGCTTTTTAAATTTGTTTCTTTCTTCCTTTTATATACAACTGTAATCTCTACTAAGTTATTTGAGCACCCTTTTTTATACATCTGGTTTCATCTTCCTAGGTTTATTTCTCTTCTTATTGGGATACTTCTTCAAAAGTGTTGTCAAAATGTGTCTTTGTGTTGTTAATCTTAAAAGAATTATATGGAAGTTTGATGGTCTTAACACTTTGAAATCGTTACTCTATTGTGGAGTGTGGACTTAAGAGTCATTTGTCAACAGAAATATACAAAGGGCCCATTATATTCATTTATCTTGAGAACATCATCATGGAAGTAAGGAAGGTACCATCAAATCACATCCTGGCATAAGACCTCAACCAAGTAACAACTATCATTGTTCAATTCTTTAATGAATAAATGACTTTCAACTCAGGAAGACAGGTTTAAACAAAGATAATGAAGTAAATCAAATGCACAGTGAATATAATTAATTTTTGAGTGTAAGTACTTACGTTTAACAGGATGTCATGATTTCAAGATCTACAAGAAAAATATATTTACAATATTTTATAGATTCTGTTTTTTATATTATGTGTCTTGTTTGTTTGCTTTTAAAATTTGATGTATAGGAGTTGCTGAAATGCTTGGAAGACTTTGTTTGAGGTTTTACATCTACTCTACTAGGCACTTTAAGTGCTAAGAGAAAAAAATTATATATGCTATGTTTATGAGTGCTGTTTTCAGATTGAAGATGGGTTTAGATTAATTTATTAAAGAAACTGATTGTTTAAAGGAATGCAATCTGTCCAACTTCTGTTAACAAAACATTGATTCAAAACAAGGAAAAGAAAATTGATTAATTTTAAACAAAATTACTAATTCTACAAATAGAATTATGATAGATTTTGTGCCAAACTTACGAGCTTGAAAAAAGTTTTCAATTTTGTAATATTAATAGATTGAATATAATTTAAAACACAAGTAACTATAAATAAACCCATCATCAGACAATAAAAGTAACAAACTGACATAAAATATTTGCTAAATGGTTCTATAATATTTGCAAGAGATCATGAACACATACATACAATTATGTACATAGCCACAATATCATGGATAATCTCTCTAAATTTGTGAGCTTTCTTTCAAAAAAGCAAGAAAATAAACACTAATCCAGGGACTATTGTAGACTGTAGGTTATCTCATTCCTTCTGTAACTAGCTTGATATTTCTTCAAAATGTAATTTGCTTATGAAGGAGACTAGCAGTTGAATGATGTCTTGAATTGAATCCCCAGAATCTACAAGGAGGAGTGTTATAAAAATTTCAATGCACTTTTTAAGTCATTCAAACCTTAGGTCTTAAGAAGGAAGCAATGAACAAAGACAGAATTAGTTGCATCTTTATGTTCTTGGATACCACATTATTTTGTAAATCAGGATCTAAATGTCTTTGTTTAGGATGTCGTTTAGAGAATTTTCTAAATATTTGGGGTATATTTAGTTTAAAAGTCTCTTACTTGATACAGAAAGCATCCCCAAATTTATAAATGGAGTCAATGGAGTAGGCAAATGCCTATTTCTCCCACTAAGAACAAATAAAAACTCTGGACATTATATATATACAGTCATCCCTTCAGATCTGGGGGTTTTACATACATGAATTTAACCAACTGTATATAGAAAATGCTCGGGGGAAAAAACAAAGAATAGGTTGAAGGGAGTTGCCAATATGGCTGATTAGAAGCAGCTAGTGTGCCACTCTCACTGAGAGAAGAAAACGTGGCGAGTAAATACTAGATCTTCTGCTGGAAGATCCAGGTGGACGCTCTGGGATTTATTAAGGAAACAATTGAACCCGCAGAGAACGGAGAGGAGCGAGACGGGATGACCACCCAGGAGTGGCCCGGAGCCAGGGGAGGCTCCCCTACCCCTGGTGAATGAGAGTGAGAGAGAGTCCTCGGGGACCCACGTGTGTGCCATGGACCCTTGCAACCCTAGGCTCAGGAGATCCCCTGTGAGCCCGTCCCACCAGGACCTTCAGAGGTGCAGAGCTCCGAGGAGCATGGGCAGAGCCGCCACTCAGGCACATGTGCAGTCCTGGGAGCCTTGGTTTCCTGGGGGTCCCGGCATTAGTGGCTGCAGCAGGGAAGGTTATGCTCCCTTGCACACCCCCAGGAAAGGGGCCGAATCTACGGGGCTGAGCAACCACTGACCACCAGCCTTGCCTCCACTGCACCTCACAGGATAAGGCTCAACGGCCTGAGGCTCCAACCACTCCCTACCCGGGCTCTCGGCTGGCAGCAGCTCTGTACCTCCCTGGGACGGCGCTCGCCGAGGGAGAGAGAGGCAGGCCACTATTTTGGCTGTCCTCCAGCCCTCGCCAGTCTTGCCCTCAGGCTCTGGAGGGTGCACGATGACTCGTGACTGGCATGGACCCCAGAGCAGCGCAGCTGCCCCACGGAAAAGCGACCAGACTGTTCTCGACGTGGATCCCAGGTCCCCGTGTTCCTCAGGCAGAGGCGGCTCTGCATTTCTCCGGAGGAAATCCCAGAAACAGCCCACATCCCCTCTGCCATGCCAGCAGCAGTGGTTCGGTCCCAACCACGCTCAGGCTGGGGAAGAACAAAGGGCCTGGTCACCGGGCTGTCACCTCCAGCACACCCCAGCCCAATACAGAGAAGAGCCTAGGCTCTTTCCCTGTGAGCCCCCACACCCTGCCATTCTTCAGCAGGCGGGCCCCCCACCTCAGGACTGCAGATGAGCCGCCCGACCCCCGGCTGAGCACACCCACTGGAGCGGTTCTGAGTGTCCCTGGAGAAGGGCTCCCGGAGGCAACTGATGTTTCCTCTGCCACAGCCACAGTAGAGGTCCTGTTGCTGCTGCCCTTGGTCTGGGGCAGAAACGGAGGGCCCAAGGGTTCTCCTCCAGCACGCCACCGTCACCACAGGGAAAACCCATTCTCTCCTCCCGGTGAGCCCTCCACCCCTGCTCTTCACCAAGCGGAGCCCCCAGCTAGGGCCAGCAGACCGTGGTCCCAGCCCCTGGCTGAGCATTCCCGGTAGCAGAGGCTCTGTGTTTCTCTGAGGTGGCCTCCCAGAGGCCATTGAAAGGCCCTCTGCCACTGTAGCAGTGTTGCACTTGCTGCCCTTGGGCTAGGGAAGGAGCCAAGACTCTGAGGGCATTAACCACGCCTCCAGCAAGCTGCAGTTTCCCTGAGGAGAAGAGGCCGGTCTGTCTTCCCCTTGACCCTCCTGCCCCCCTGTTTCTCACCAGGCGGGGCCCCTGGTTTGGGGCTACCACACAGCCACCCTATCCTGCAAAGGCTGCACTGATTCATGGTGGCTTCACATCTCCTGTTTGAAGACTTTTTAAATTACCATTAAGAGCCGGGCACGGTGGCTCAAGCCTGTAATCCCAGCACTTTGGGAGGCTGAGACGGGCGGATCACAAGGTCAGGAGATCGAGACCATCCTGGCTAACACGGTGAAACCCCGTCTCTACTAAAAAATACAAAAAACTAGCCGGGCGAGGTGGCGGGCGCCTGTGGTCCCAGCTACTCCGGAGGCTGAGGCAGGAGAATGGCGTAAACCCGGGAGGCGGAGCTTGCAGTGAGCTGAGATCCGGCCACCGCACTCCAGCCTGGGCGACAGAGCCAGACTCAGTCTCAAAAAAAAAAAAAAAAAAAAAAAAAAAAAAAAAAAAAAAAAATTACCATTAAGTCGTGGTTTGCTCAACTTCTTAAATCTGTAGGTTTATGTCTCTTGTTCTCCGGCTCTTTCCTCTTTCTCTTCTCCTTTTGGACACTAGTATTAGATCTTTTGTTCCATAATCTCTGATGGGTGTGGTTTGGATCGTGTTCCCTCCCAAATCTCATGTCAAATGGTAATCCCCAACGTTGGAGGTGGCGCCTGGTGGGAGATGATCAGATGATGGGGGCAGTTTCACACGAGTGGTTTAACACCATCCCCTTTGGTGCTATTCTCGGTTATTGAAAAGTGTGTAGCACCTACCTGCCCGCCTTGTTCTTGTTCCAGTCGTGTAAGATATGCCTACTTCCCTTTCACCTTCCACCATGATTGAAAGTTCCCTAAGGCCTCCCCGGAAGCTGTCATACTTCCTGTGCAGCCTGCAGAACTGTGAGCCTGTGAAACCTCTTTTCTTTATAAATTATCTAGTCTTGGGTTTTTTAGGCAGTACGAGGCTGATGCTCTCTTTCTTTACTCTGTCTACTTTTTCTCTGCTTTTCAGGTTGGTTGGGTTATTTTTATTGTTCTGTCTTCCAGTTCATTGCTTATTTTCTCTGTCTCCTTCATTCCACTGTTGAGACAATTCACTGATTCTTTTTAATCTCAATTATTGTATTGAAAATTGAAAAGTAAAAACTTTTAAAATTTTCATTTGGTTCTTCTTTATGTCTTCAATTTCTTCAATTTATTTGCTGAGACTTTCTCTTTCTTACTGAGACTAAATTATTTTTTCATTTATGTCAAGCATGTTTGTAAATAGTTCACTATTTTCATGATGGCTGCATTAAAATCTTTGTCAGATAATTTTAAAATTATTGCCACGTTGCCACGTTGGGTTTTTTGTTGTTGTTGTTGTTCTTTTTTAATCTATGATTTTTTTTTTTAACCCTCCGTGTGTTGGAGAACTTCCAAGTACTTGGTAGGACCTGTGATTCTTCAACTGAAACCTTGACCTGCTAGGTGTTACGTTGTTGAGAGGCTGGCTCTTATTTAGTCCTTCTGCTTAACTGGCTTCCCCTGAAGTCACTGCAGGATAAAGGTCTGTACCACCTCAGTGCTGCCAGGTAGGATGGAGACCCAGATTCTTCTCTTGCCTCTGTTGACACAGGGAAGGGAGAGTACTCCTTGTTACTGCTGGTGGGTGGTGGGAATGCCGGCTTTCCTCTAGATTTCCACTGATACCTCCCTGTCTTGGAAGGGAAGAAGCACCTTATTACTACTCCCCACATGACCTACACTTTCTTCACAAGAGGGATGGCCTCATTACCCATGGGCAGTCCTGAACGTCCTGGCTTTGCACTTGGCTTCTGATGACACTACCCAGGGAGGAGAGGAAGGAATGCCTCATTACTGCAGAGTGAGCAGGCAAGGGAGTCCATGCTCCTCCCCTGCTATCCACAGACACCTTGGTGATGGTTGGGTGAGAAGCGGCCTGGGGCCTTGTAATTGTCCAGTAGAGTTAAAAGTCCCAGCTCTTTTGGGGTCTTCTTTGTTATCCCCCCATCACTCTCCTGGTGTAGGGTTCAGGCACTTTGATGGAGCCTGGCAAGAATGGAAGTATCAGTTTTCATTTAGACTTTGCTGGATTGAGTGGCCATGGGACTGCAATTTTCTGAACACTGTGATGTTCAGCTGGAGAAGAGTGGTTATTTTCAGAAAGTATTCTGTCTTACTAGGTTGTTTCTTTTGAGTGCAAAACAGGGGTTATCTTTGGCAACATTGAAGTCCGGGGATCTTACAACCATATTGTTCTTTGAGTCTCAGGGTCACTGGCTGGTATGCCTTCTCCTCTATACCTTTTGGAGTCTTCTTTTTCTTCTTCTGCTTAAATAATGTATATGATATTCAGGGCTTTAATTGTTCTTCACAGTGGGAATGGGATAAAATACATCTATTCCATCCATTATGGCAGTAGCATATCCTGTAGCAATATTCCTGGTATGTGATGGGTTGCTTTTCTTTTGATATTTTCAAGATTACTTCTTTGCCTTTGGCTTTTGACAGTTTGATATGCTGTGTCTAAGTGTGTATCTCTAAGTTTATCCCACTTGGAATTTGTTGAGCTTGTTAGATGTGTAGAGTAGTGGTTTTCATCAGATTTTGGAAGTTTTTGGCTGTTATTTCTTGGAAAACTTTTTCTGCTCTTTTCTTTCTCTCTTCTTCTGGAACTACCAGTAGGCTTATATTGATATGATTGATGGTGTCCCACATTTCTATAGGTGCTCATTTTTCTTCATTATGTGTTTTTCTGTTCCGCAAACCAAATAATTTCAATGAACCTATCTTGAAGTTTGCTGATTCTTTCTTCTATTAATTCAAATATACCATTAAACTACTCTAGTGAATTTTTTATTTTAGTTATTGTACTTTTTAATTACAGAATTACTGATTTGTAAATAATTTTTTTCTATTGAAAATTGCTTTGGTGAGACATAATTCTCAACATTTTATTTAATTCGTTAACATGGTTTCTGCTAGCTCTTTGAACATATTTAGAATATCTGATTTAAAGTCTTTGTCTAGTAAATCCAACATCTGTACTGCTTCAGAAACAGTTTCTATTGACTGCTCTTTCTTTTGAAATTTATTTATTTACTTATTTATTTATTTGTGACAGAGTCTCACTCTGTTGCACAGACTGGAGTGCAGTGGCGCAATCTCAGTTCACTGCAACCTCTGCCTCACGGATTCAAGTGATTCTCCCATCTTAGCCTCCTAAGTACCTGGGACTACAGGCATGGGCCTCCATGTTTGGCTAATTTTAGTATTTTCAGTAGAGATTGGGGTTTCACCCCACGTTGGCCAGACTGGTCTCAAATTTGTGATCTCAGGTGATCCACCTGCCTCAGCCTCCCAAAATGCTGGGAGTACAGGCATGAACTGCTGTGCCTGGCTTGTTCTTTCTTTTTATTTTCTTTATTTTTTGTGTGTGAGGGGTCATATTTTCTTGTTTCTTTGCGTGTATTATAATTTTGTGATAAAACCTGGACATTTTAAATGATACTGTGTGACAACTCTGGAAACAAGATTCTCTCCCTTTTTCTAAGATTCTTGTTTTCATTGTTGTTGCTACTTTTTGTTTGTGTAGTGATTTTCCTAGACTAACTCTATAAAGTCTGTATTTCTTTTCATGAGTGGCCACTGAAGTTGTTTTTGGTTATCTTAGTGGACACATGATTATTAGACAGAGATTTTCTTAAAAGTTTTGGATGTTGAAATCTTCCAGTCATTGCCAAAAGGCTTTTATGTATGATGGGCACACCTTCAACACGGTGGCAGATTGTAGCCCTGCTTAGTCTTCATATCCTGCTTCTGCAAAGCCTCAAGGGCATCCAGAGATAAGACATGGTCTCCTTAGGCCTTTTTCTGGGCATGTGCACAACCCAGAACATGTGCCTAATCTTCTAGATCCCCAGGGATATGCTGGAGCTTTTTAAAGCTCCCTATGGACATGTCTTTTCCTAAGTATTCATTTTAAGATTTCTGGCCAGAGTCTTACTTGCTCCAACTAATACCACAGCTAAAGCAGCTGATACGTTCAACAATCCCTGCTGATTGTTTTAAAAAATGCATTGGTGATAGGACTTTTCTTACTGACAAAACACCACGTCAGGTTAAATAATAGTAAGAACTGATAATGGGGGTTTTCCAGGGAGCTGCCGGAGAGATCACATAATGAAAATACTTTTTGGGTGAGATATTTTGAAGTGCACCAAACCTAGTTTGTTTTCTCTCTTGACTCCTAGGTCACTGGTATTCATAGTTACCGTGGTATTCATAGTTACCGTGGTTGCAAGGTTGCTGGTTTTCAGGGCTACTATAGACCTGGAAAGAATAAAGAGAAGGAAGACAGTTAAAATGCTACAAAGTTCACTGCCATTACTGAGATTCAGCATTTTTCTTAAATGAACTCTTCTTGAATTGTTGCAAGTGTTTGGTTATTGTCAGAGTTATGAAAGAGTTGACATTACTAATTTTTCCTATTTTTATTGTGGCTTTTCTGGAGAAATAGATTTTTGGTAGTCATTATTCCATAATTCCATAAATACCACTCTCTCAATAAAATATTTTTAAACCAGAATCTTTAATTTTGTGATGTAGCTTTACAGAAAATTTGAAAGGCTTTCTAATATTATAAGAATGTAATTTTCTCTTCTATAATTTACTTACTTTCTTCTCATCTACAATTTGTAAAACTTTTTTTTTACCCTCTTGTAAATAGCATGAGACAATTATGCATTTAAGCATATATTAAAGTGGCTATAGCGTTTTGGTTTCTGATGATGATGATCAGCATAGACTGCTAATACTTCATTCTCTGAAATTAACCTCGGAGAAACAACAGTAACAACAACAGAAAACAGAGAGAAGGCAAGGGAGGCTTTTTTACCTGGCAAACTTGTAGAGGCATCTCAGACACCAAGAGTGAGTGAGTGCGTTTATTTATTTATTTACTTTAGACAGAGTCTCACTCTGTCGCCCAGATTGGAGTGCAGTGTCACCATCTAGGCTCACTGCAACCTCTGCCTCCTGGGTTCAAGCAATTCTCCTGCCTGAGCCTCCCAAGTATCTGGGACTACAGGCACACGACACCACACCCGGGTCATTTTTGTATTTTTTTAGTAGAGATGAGATTTCACTATGTTTGTCAGGCTGGTCTCGAGCTCCTCACCTCAGGTGATCCACCTGCCTCAGCCTCCCAAAATGCTGGGATTACAGGCATGAGCCACTGCGCCTGGCCAACATCAAGAATTTAGTGATAAGAACAGAAGGTAGACTGGGAGACCTTAAATTCTGGTCTCGTTCCTCATTGTGTTATATTGGGAAGTTCATTGACAACCTTTTTCCCACTGACAGGAGAAACCCCTTCCTTCCTTCCTTCCTTCCTTCCTTCCTTCCTTCCTTCCTTCCTTCCTTCCTTCCTTCCTTCTTCTTTTCCTTTCCTTTCCTTTCCTTTCTTTTCCTTTCCTTTCCTTTCTTTCAGACAAGGTCTCACCCTGTCACCCAGGTTAGAGTACAGTGGTGCAATCGTAGCTCATTGCAGCCTTGAACTCCTAGTCTCAAGATCCTCCTGCCTCAGCCTCTCGAGTAGCTGGGACGGCAGATATGCTCCACCCACTGGCTAATTTTTGTATTTTTTTGTAGAGACAGAGTTTCACGGTTTCCAGGCTGGTCTCAAACTCCTGGCCTCAAGCAATCCTTTCATGGCCTCCCAAACTGCTGGTATTACAGGCATGAGCCACTGCTCCGGACAAAGACTTACCGTACCTTTCCTTCCTTCTTTTCTTAATTTCATTTCATGTATTTATTTATTTATTTCCTTTCTTTGTTCTTTCATTCTTTCTTCCCATCTTTCTGTCTTTCTTTTTTGCCTGTCTTTCTTGGATTTGAAATTGCAACCTCATTAATTTATTCAAAACTTTTTTTTTTTTTTTTACTTTAACTAATTCTGTCTGGATCAAAAGAATTCTACTACCCCAAAACAAGTTGCAAACAACTTTTCTCAACCAATCTCTTGACTGTCGTATAAAATGCTTCATTATTTTTCCACTTTTGTGATATGTATTAGCAACCACTCTGCCAATATTACAATGTCTTTTCTTCCTGAATTCTTCTCACTGAATGTAGCACATGTTTTGTCCGATGACTTTCCTGTATATTTGAGAAGTCACATGGTTAATCCTCTGTAAATTTATATTTAGTTAAATATTTAATTAATTTAATATAATAATTTAATATTTAATAATTTTATTTAATTATTTTTTGTGTTGAAGTGACAATTTGTTGCATACTTGTTACATTTCTGGTAGAGTTTTAGGCACCGAAAATACAAAATTGAGGAAGATAGACATGTTCCTTGCTCAAATACACTTCAGCCTAGTAGGGAAGACTGATGACCAAATGATTCTATAAATTATAATGAGGAATCTAATAAAACTTGCTTCGAAGGGAGAAGGAAGAGAGTGTGAGATTCAGCACATGTTCTAGGCTCTTGGTATATTATATAACTCTCTTTGTCCTCCTATTTATCCTAAAATAGCATCTTATGCCTACTTTTCCTTCTTGTAACCTTTTTTTCTTTTCCTTTCAACCCATGGAAAAAATGTATAGGCTCAGAATTTAGAATTGGAAAGGCACTCAGAAACCAGATGTCTTCATTTTAGAGTAGAAAAATACAAAAACAAAAACAAGAGTGAGGTGACTTGCTCAAGATCCCACAGCTAACCAAGAACAGAACTGTCTTCTAGGTTCTTCCACTCATCAGACTCCAGCCGTGTGTTCTTGTCCTCTGTTGTCTGAGCACTAGCGTAGCATAATGTGGACTTACAATTTATTTGATGTGGACTTACAATTTATTTGATGTGGACTTACAATTTATTTGATGTGTACCATTCTTCCTCCTCATCGTTAGTTTTTCATCATGTGTACACCCTTCAGTTGAACTAGAAGCTTCCTGAGCACAGGAACATACTTTTTTTTTCCTTCTTTTTAACATACCAATCTACAGGAGAGTTTCTTCCTCCCCTCTGGGGTTTTGCCAGTTTTCAGGAAGATTTAGATTTGCTCCTAGGCTTAATACTTACTTGGGAAAACTATTTACCCTCTTCAGTTCCAATTTCCTCATCTCTAAAGCAGGGATAATTAAAAAAACTTAACATAGTATTTTTTGTTTTTATTTTTGTAAATGAGATCATACATGTGAAGTTTGTTGTTTAATGCCTGATGTTCGGTAAGTGATCAATGATTATCAATGAAATCTGTTGCTGTCATTTAATGAATCCTTTGCTCATTAAAGGTTTATCTTATGTAATGGGAACCAGTTCTTTATGTCATTTTGTGATTAAATTCCAACTTATTCTTCTTTCCAGTCCTCCCAGTTGCAATTAATTATGTGTTTCCTATTAGTTACCAAGATTTTTCTTGAATTTATATTAATTCATATACTTCATTTTATCTATGTTGGATTTCCAGATTAAACTATAAGCAATTCAAGGTCAGAAATTATAAATTATTCATCTCAGCATTGTCTCAATATCTACCTAATATTTTTTACAGATGGGTGCTAAATAAATGCTTCCATAATAAGAGCATGTTATAATTCATTTGTTTAGTCATCCATGAAATATTCATCAAGCACCAATATTGTACCACTCTTTGTACTACTATTTATTACAGAATTATTAAAATAAAGAATACTGATGAATTATTTTAAATACATCAATGGACAAATTAATAATAAAGTCTAATTCTGTAGACTCAATGTAATAGCTAAATATCAAACTCAGTTCTACGTCTAAAAGGTGGCAGTGATTTGAGATCAGAAGGTGTCTGAATTTGACTTCCCATCTCCGCTATCTGCAGAGCTGGCAATGACTGAAGAACATAGAAAACATGCCACACCTCTCTGGAATGAGAAGTGAAGCACTCATGGAAGATGAAGGCCCTCCAGAGCTAGTTCAAGTCATTGCAATAATCAGGGAAACAAGCTAGCTATCACCTTTGCAATGTCATCTAGTCTTGCCTACTGTGGTAGAGAACCTCCTTGCCTGCCTAGTGTATTCAAAGCTTTTTATAAACATTAAATTGGTCTCTCTCTGTAAAAACTAAATCCTCCTGGCTGGAGAGAAAATCCATAAATCACAAAAACAAACTAGGAAAATAGATGAAAAAGAGAAAAAACCCTTCTTTAAATGTCTTAAAACACCTTCTTGTATTTCACCTCTGTGGCTGTTTCTATTTTGTGTTCATCTCTGGTTATTGGCCCGTGAGGTATCGGTTTTACAATTTTTGCTAAGGCCATGTGTCAGCCTTTCCAGTGTCGGCTTAGAAATCTTAGAAATGATTTAAGAGAAGAATTATCTTGGGAAGCATATCTTCAATTTAGACCTGAAAATAAACAAGAACGGGGTGGGGGCAGCCTTATCAAAAGCAAATCGCTCTTAACTGCCTAGCAAGCCTACGCAGAAAAGGCTTTTTTGTACATCTCCCGTACAGACTCTTTTTCTCTGTTTATCTTACTTCCATTTTTTGTTACATGACTTTCTCACAGCTTTTTATGATGGGCATATGTGTATATTTAAAATGTGCTAACGCATACTTAAACACCCCAATGTGTTACATTGTGATATGCATTCAGAGCGTCATTAAAATAGCGACAACAAAAGGCTAACTACTAAAAAAGTCCCAAATTTCAGAATTAGCTAGGTTTTTTTGAACTGGTGTTCTCTTCTGGCAGTAAGTAAGAAACACACCAGGAAAATATTAATGCTTGCAGGATCTTCTCCTGTCAGATGAATGTGCCTTTCTTGTTGTCCTATTGATTTACAGGTGCTGAAAAAGGGGGACACATTTCAAGGCGTACAAGTAACAATAGCTCCCGTGAAGAAGCTTAGTTTCAGAAAGCCTTTCTGGATGAAGTCTAGGTCAAATTCTTCCCCTTGTGTGTATCCATTGGGCTTCCTCAGACAGCGGTGACAGGCACATTGTCAAGCTGACCTTGGCCTTCTTTTGTCTTTGGGTCCTTGTCATTCAACTAAGACTTCATTCCCAATTGCAGAGATGAGGTCTAGGCAGCAGCAGGGAAGAGAATGGCAAGCCTGAGAGGAAGCCCTTTTGTCCCCTTTTGTTAGGAACAGGCAGGGAAGAAATTAACTTCCTCACTTGTAGAGTGCAAATGGTAATGATGACTTCCATCAGAGTGTTGTTATAAAGAATACTAGGAAGGGATTGTAAATTCAATGAGAAATGTTTATTAATTAAATGATAACAAAGGTTGCTTAGAAACTGGCAGTGTTTTCTTGGTTGGCAGGACAATGGGGTCATTTTTTCCTTCTCTTGGTTTTGTAAGATTCACTGTTAGCAAGGAAATATTTGACTCTTCCTTTTGTCAATTTATTTTTCTAGCCCTATGGAATGCAACTCTCAATGGTAGGGACCAATGACATAGTCTGACTTATCATATATGAAAGGAGCACCTTCAATGCCAAGGACAAACACACAGAGCTCCCTGGAGACCCAGAGGCCACCCGAGGGCAGGGGCCCTGCCTCCGTGATGACTGGAGATGGCTTTCATTGCAGGGCCATCTGCTGAGAGTAGTTCACCGGCAAAGCACCACCCTCTGCTTCCTGGGGACCGGGAAATGGAAGACCACAGCATAGAAGGTTTCATCGTAATAGAGTAGATCATGCCCCATTAGTCAGATGTTAAGGTACAGGGAGATATTGTTGAAACTGTGAGAATTTTATTTACAAGAAAAATGCAGACCTAGCCAACACCTGAGGTTTAGAGAGTGCCTTACAGCCAGGACACAGCCTCTTCAGGGAAAGGGGAGTCAATGCTTGGCAGAAACTGTTTTAGAAATTTTTGTGTTCATCTCTGGTTATCAATCCGTAAGACATTACTTTCACAATTTTTGCTAAGGCCATGTGACAGCCTTTCCGGAGACCTTGCCCATCAAAACTGCTCCCCTGGTTCATCCTTCTGCTCTCTGTAGTGTCACCTTTCCTGTGCCCGCCTCACCGTCCACTTTCTGTGTAACTCCTAACCAGCTGCTCCTCACCGCAGGCCTCCTATGAACTGGTCCCTGTGCTGGCTTCTTAGAATACTGCAGCCCAACATTTGCAGAGTGGGCTAGTTCTCTCCTATTCATGCCAACTATCTGTTTCACCCATGCCCCTCCCCTCACCACCCCTCCACTACTTCTCCTTTCCCATCTCCTCATTTCTCCTAAGCCTGGGTTGTTTTTTCTGGCTCCTGACCACTGACTCTTGGCTTCCTGAATTTGGCTATTACTTTCTAGTTTGATGTAAACTTGGAGAATATCCTCTCCAGGAGTCCCCTCATGAGCAGTCTGTCAATAGAAAGCAGAATGGAAGGTGGCACAACCAATTCATTGGGCCCCAGGAGGGACTGAGGCTGCTGGCCATTAATTTTCCAGAATATCCAACCCCTTATATTTTCCAAAGAAGGTCATTTTGGATGCCAGAGACTTTGTCCTTGGCTACTTTGTAGCATTAGCTCTTAGTTTTCAGGAACGATGCTTTGCATTATTTACTCTAGGACACATTGGAAAGATCACAGATTGAAGAATTAGACCTATGTTCAAATCTGATAAATTGATGCTATAGCTACCTGAGCCTGATCCTCTTTACCTTAAAGTTAGGGTACTGGCATGAACGCCAGAATTCTATGATATAAAATAAAGTCACACAGTTATGGCATCCAACCCAGTGCAGCTGCTCAGTAAAAACTCAATCCTTTCTTCGTCTTTCACATTCTTGTAAAACCGTGCTCTTCAGAATGTTTGCATGCTGGTAATTTTGTTTTATTCATGCTCTGCTTTGATTATTTGGCCTGAACTTTTAGTTTAAACTTTTTTTTTTTTTTTTTGGCCAATCTTTCCTCCTCCAAACAAACACATCATTAAGGAAAAAGAAATGTTCGGTGGTTTTAGTGTGATTATTAATAAAAATAAAATATTCACATGGGGATTAAGAGGAATTAACATGGGCCTAACACTGATCCACACTTGATTACCTATTATGCTTTCACGCCAAAGATAAAGAGGACCTAGGGAAATCCTTCCTCTCCCTGAGAAAGTTTATTAAAATGATAAATGAGGTTTTGGTGGCAGTTAAGCAACTCTGAAGTGCTCTCTCGTGGACAAACTCCAGCCCCCTGCTTGTTAGAGAGCATTCTGATGAGAGGAGCTGGCTTTAACACAAGCACATCAGGCCTGCACTTCTGTATTACCTGGGGTTGTCAAGGTTACTGAGATGCTAGGATTTTTGGACACAGAGTATTCCAAAAACTGCCACTGGATAATCATAAATATTAGACATTCTGATTCCTCCCTCTGCATGGATCATTTTCTTCAGATTCATCTCAGGAGAAACAGTCAATATATTAATTTTCCTAATGGAGCACAACAGTGACAAGGATTAATGAGGAGGCTTCATAATGGCCTCATTTTCCATCTGTCCCACTACACTTCCATCGTATTCACAGGACCAGTCAACACTAGGCAACAACGCTCCTTTCTATCCTTATCATTAGCTTCTCAGAAAGCAGGAAGGTTGCTCAAAATTCACTTTCAAACATATAGCCACAAAGTACATATATGCATTTTGGAGGATCCCTGGGCAGTGAGTTTTGGTATATTTCAAATATACAAGATGCATCCCCTATTTCTACACTCTTCTATAACTCTTTAATCAGAGGTAAATACCTCATCATTTTCTATCTAGTTGCATAAGAATGGTTGGCACGCTTATTGTTCCAACCTATGCCTGCCTTGAAGAAAGTTCACATTTTGTGTGTGACTGTCTCAAGCTTTTATGCCATTAAATAGTATCCCCAAGCATATTTTACATCTAATATAAAACAGCAATAAAACACACTTCCCCAAGTTGTTGGGGAGATAAAAATAAGACAAACTAATTGGAAAGGTGAGCAGCCTTCCAGCATTTTAGTTATAAAATTGTAACAAAAGGGCTTCCTCACTTTCTTGTTTACACAGTTGAATAGAAATAGTTGTTCAGTAGAGTGTGTGCATATTTCAAATGCAGGGGCACTTTTATCCATTCACATGTGAAATATCCCATCATACCAAGAGCTATGATGGTGATGCAAAGTGGGTAGGTACGGTAGGTGAATGGGGAGTTAAAAGAGGAACAAACTGGTGAGAGAAGTTAGACAGCAGTTATAGGACCTCCTGTCAGCTCACCATACCTAGAAATCGTGCTATTGTTTCCAGTGATCAAAGATCTAACCATTTTACTCAAATCTACTTTATATCTACACACCATGCACTAGATTCCTAATAGTGACGTACCTTTGCATTGTTCCTCCTGTATAATATCAATTCCTATAACCACTGCCTAATCTTTTGTTTTTACAATATGCATATTATCCAGAACACTACTCAAATGTTTTCCCATTAACCAGCTGTCCAGATATTCACATCCAGACATCAACTCTCTGTACCGTGAGATGGTCTAACTGCTTGTGTGTGTATGCTTTACATTTAGAGAGTATTTATCCTATGATGCCTAGTAGTGTAATTTACTTGCATAATGTTCTTTAATAGAAAACAGTCCCTTAAATTTGTATCTTCTAAAGACTTGATTATTAGAAAGCCATGATGTCAGGAAAAACACAGAGAGAATTTTGCAAACCAAAAAACTAGATCCCAGTTGGGTAGCCTCATTTGAAAGGCCATAGACCTTGTAAACCGGGGTTTAAATTCCAGCTCCATTTGTAATAAAAAACTATTACGCATTATCTATTTGAGAGTGAATTTCCTCATCTATAATAATGTAATAACACATATCTTGCTGGGTGATTGCAAAGATTATGTAGGGTAATGCATATAAAGCACCTGGCAACTGGCAGACACAATGAAAGGTAGCTGTTATTATTCCACTTACTGAGGCATGGGGCTGGGAATTAGTTCCTGTCAAATTTGTGCTCCCTACTCAGCATTTTACAGGTTAGTTTTCATAGTTATCATGGCAACCTCATTTTACAGATGAGAAAGCTGCATCCCATAAAGGGTAAGTAATATATCCAAAGTCAGTCTGTGCTATGACTTGCCTAAGCTAGAACATCAGCCTAGGTTTGGACCCCACCCCTTCTTCTGTGTCACGTGGCTTTTCTAGAAGTTTCACTTAAGTCAGAAGCAGAGCTATGAAGGACTTTCCCAGGACCCACAGAATATGGCCAGGCAGCCACATTCTGAATCAAGCCTGCTTTCATTCATGTCCACCAGTCACATGCCCGGGAATGCAGCTCATGTGTCCTTACTCCCCATGAAAACAGAGGGCGTCTTGAATGCTCTGAAGCTGACTACCTCTCAATGTTCTGAACTGTGAAGAAATAGCCTAGTGCCTGTGGGCACACTAACATTGTGGAGGCTCAGACAGGGGTACCAAATTGTGATAATTGTCATTGTTTGTATTTAATAAGTTAATCACTTAGTCTAATCACAGAATGTTTGTGACACTACCATTAAAGAATTTTAGAATCAGAGTTCATTATTGTTACAGAGTGAATTTTGTATCCCCCACCACCTGTCACCAAAAGACGATGTATCAGAGTCCTCACCCCCAGCACCTCGGAATGTGACCTTATTTGCTAAAAAGGTCTTTATAAAGATAACCGAGTTAAAGTAAGCTCATTAGGGTAAGCTCTAATCCGATATAATGGTGTTCGTATAAAAAGTGAAAATTTGGAGACAGCAGCACAGAGGGGGCGTGATATGAAGAGACACAGGAAGAAGATGGCCATCTGCAAGCCAAGGGGAGGGCCCTGGAGCAGAAACTCCCTGGCAGCCGCAGAGGAGCCAGCCTGCCGACACCTTGATCTCGGACTTCTGGCCTCCAGACTGTGAGATGAGAAATCCCTGTTGTTTAAGCCACACAGTCTGTGGTACTTATTTTATGACAGCCATAGCAAAACAATGCAACTGGGTACCAGAGGAAGAATAACCCAATCGTGTGACTTAGTGTAAAGTGACATGATGAGTGACTCTACTTCCAATTGTGCCATGCACCTTGTTATTATATTGATAATTTACATTAATCTTAGAGTCTAAATCACAGAATGTTTGGCCAATATTAGGCCATTGAGAATGTGTAGCCTGGTGCATCTAATAGTGACAGGAGGCAGCCAAATATGCCTAGGCAGACGGGATGGGTCCCCGGTGAAACTCACCTTCAAGCTGGAGACTGTTCCAGGTAAATCCCCTGACCAGATTGAGAACCTGCCTTCCCGTTTGGCACACTTTCCTCTGATAGATTCCCATTCTTACCTATTTCACATGTACCTGCCCTTTCCTAATTAGTTTTCTACAGTCATGTCCACCTTTGAGGGGTGTCTTCACTTTAACCTTTTCTGCATAGTCACAAAACAATCAGCATACGCTCCCTATTCTGAGCCCATTAAAATCTCTGGACTCAGCCATATTGGGGACTTTCCTGCCTTTGAATAGGGGGGACCATCCCCACGTCCCCTCTCTGTTGAAAGCTTTTTCATCACTCAGTAAAATTCTTCTCCACCCTCTTCACGCTTCAACGTCCAGCGTCTCCTCATTCTTCTTGGGAATGTTATAAGAGCCCAGGAACCACAGGACACAGGTACAAGCTATAACACAGTTGAGCTGGGGCATGGCAGCGTGTCCACCCCTGGGCAGCAGTGTCACTGGTCAAGGGTCCCCAGCTTGCAAAGTGACCAAAAAGAAAAATCCTGCATCACATCTTCACCTGACAGAATGCTGAGCTATGAGCAGCAATAGCAGACACACTGCCTTCAAGCAAAAGGTACCCTAAAGCCACGCGCAATTGCTGTTTGCATTGAGACTCCACCGGAAGATCTTCAGTGGATAAGTTAAGTTTGCAGGTTGGCCTCTAGTCCATGTTCATTTTTAGGTTCATGGATTATTCAATATGTTGGATCACAATGTAGAGCCGAGTCATGACAGCTGTTTGTATTGAAGGTCAGCTGCAAGGCCCTGGGCGAGTTACCCTTCTCTGCATCTTCGCTTCTTCAGCTCTAGGAAGGCTTACTGCTCCCTGCCCCTTTCTCTTCCCTGGAATTTGTAAAGCTAAATTGGCCATGCAATGTGAAAAGACTGTGTCCTTTGGAAGACAGAGTTCATTTATGCACTTCAGACTTCCGGATCATTGTAAAGCAAGAGTTTTTTTGTGTGTGGAAATTCTTTTCAAAAGAAAAAAAGTCAGTGGGAACCCAAAACATACGAGTTCTAACCTGAGCAGAAGGCCTGGCAGGCGATGTCATCTAAGAACAAAGCAGCCAGCATCCTCTCTCTAGAGACAAAACACATTATTTCTATGACATGCTTAGTCTCCATCTGCTCAGAGAAAAGGAGTGAATCTCCCATATGCCTTACCATTGGGCCATGCCTGACTATGACAGTGGCTCTCCCTACAATGCAGAATTGAACATTAAGTAACTTTAGGCTGCTCTCATGGAAATAGCATATGGGGACTAAATGAGTGAAAATAAATGAATACCTTGATTCTTTTGCTCTATTTTTGTGCTGATAAAAGCGACTGCCACTGATCACTGATCAGTGTCTAATGATTTCAGTAAATCTGTTTTTCATTTTTCTGAAGAATTCTCAAGCAATACCCATCATACTCATTGCTGAAATTATATACTCGTGAAAAAGAATTTAAATACTCCCAATTATGTTATATGGTCATATTTTCCACATAAACATAGGCATTTATTTCCTCTAGTAGTACCCAGAGCCAGCACAATATGTAATTTGCTAGGCGATTTGGCAACTAAGAATGATTAAGACCCTGCTGTTTGCAGTTAATATGGTGTATAACTTGAGTTTGAGGCCAGAAAAGTGAGTAGGGCTGATACTGAACTGTTCCTTTGTTTGTGAATGTGAAAGTTTTATGTGTCATTGCACCTAGTTTGGTAGAACGTTGCTACAGAAACAATAAAAGAAAAAAAGAGAAAACAGTCATTTCATTTAATACTTGTGTATTCCGTTCTTAATATTTGTAGTTGATGGCAAAATCATTATTTTCAGGGGAAACATTAGGCTCAGGTGGCTGGAGGGCGTGTTAGTGAGACAGGACCTGCTGGGACTCCCTCTTGCTGCGCAGTTGCAAGCTAGCGCTGACCACAGACAGCATCCTTCGTTCTGCATAGCCATGTTGCAAAAGCTCCTTCTGGGGAACAGAGGAGATAAGGTGCTCCAGCGTCAGATCAAGACAAACTCATTCCGGAAGATGAACTAGAAGAAAGTGGAAAGTTACAGACAAAACAGAAGAATTTGGGAAGCATTTAAAAATGTTTATAAAATTCATGGATGGATGCCAGTTTTTTTCTGAAAGAGCAGTTCTACAGTCCTTCAAATTGAGTTACCAAGGAAAGGGAAAGTTTTGGATGGGATACAGAACAGGACTACAGAGAAAGAATATTTCCCAGGGCTTAGTCTGGAAAGCATTGTTTCCTGGCCCGGAAAACTTTTCAGGGTACAGAGAGGCCACCAGAGTGACCAGAGAGAAGGGGAATGGTCAGGGCAGCTAATCAGATGACTCACCCAAAGCTTTGTAGTCAAGAGGATAAATGACACTATGTGACCATTGAGGTCATGAGCCCTGTGGTCAAGAGTGTAAACCCTTACAAAATCAGAATTTCTGGCCAGGCTCTAGTAGACGCATGAGTTGGAGAAGCTCTGGTGAAGCTGAAGATTGTGTGTTCAGGTACAGTATTCCAAATACAAAATATAATGAATTCAAGATAAATATATTATTTGACTTGTCAGTTAAAAATTTGTCTCATACTCTCCAGGATAACGCAGCAAAACAAACAAAAAATTCATGTACCAGGAAAGACAGAGAAAAAAACATGGATGGTAGTGTACCAGCAGTAGCTAGTAGCACTCACAATTAAGGGAGAGTGAGCTGGACCTAGGAATGAGGACTAAAATAGCACAGATGGACTCTCAGCGATTCCAGAATCCCCACCAACTTTGGGTACTACAGTAAGCATTACTGCTACTAAAACTAAGTCTGATCATTTCAGTATCTGTAGTTAGGAATCAGTGCAACTCATAACTACAGTCCAAAATATGCCCAAGTTTAGTTTCATTTAAAAAGTGTTTGAATCAGGGATAGATTAGCTGTCCATCTGGAAGACACTCAGGAAAGACTGAGGAAGCAGCAACACTGGTATTACCATAGCAGTCACCTTTGCAGGTGTCCACTTCAGGTGGAGTCACCGCTTAACCTTTAAATTCTCAGCTCTAATACATCTCTGACCTTCACCCTGGCTCTGTGTTCTACCAGTCAGTGCACTGAACCTGCTACCCTGTCTAGCTTGGTTCATTTAAATTTGACATGCCCCAAAGCATTAAAGGGTAAGCCTCTCTCTCACAGACTATGGGCTATTGGAATGCTAGACGTTTCTTTCCAAACAGCATGTGAAGAGTATTATTAGAAAGTAACTAGTCTCTGACCACATCAATTTATTTGGGACCAGAAATGTCACCTCCTCTGAGGATCTGTGGAAGCAGAGGCAGGTGGCTGCCCGGAAAGCTGTGATATAATGTGTTCTAGTTGCATGGAGAATTGGAGAGCTGTGGTACAGGTAGACTTTGAGCTCCTTGACAACTCCAGAATTTTATAAATCTATGTTATCTTGAGCAAGAATTTTTTTTTTTCTTTTTCCTAGACAGCTCCAGCCACTTGGTTTTGGCAATGGTTTTAAGAATTCCAAAATACAGCCCTGGATTATTGCCATGACTTGATTGTCTAGGGATGGACCTGCTAAGAACCTGGGATTAAAAATGGATCTTGGATGTAGCTGAATGGGTCGTGGGTTGGTTTGTGGAGCCCGCTGAGGTCAGCTGCAGACTGTGCGTGGTCCAGAAGGCCACTGCATGGCTGCCTCTGTGGCCCAGTGTCCTTTCACTTCTTCATCCTTGGAGCATCACGTGTAGATAAGGATATAACAATGACCCTGTGCTCACTCTTTTCAGATACGTGTGCACTAGGAGGGAGAGTGAGGTGTGCAAGAACCATCAAACAGACCACACATGCAATTCATTTAAATGACCACATGAATGTATTGATATAATAATACTCTGCTCCTTTGGTAACAGAAACCATAGAAATTCAGGATGAAAGAGCTTAGGTTATTGGAACAGGTTCTAAAAGGTGAGTCCTTTGGAATTGTTCACACTGGGGGAGATGAGAATTGTAAAGTTCCAGCAAGATCTCATAGACTGTGCTGTCTTCAATATTTCTACCATCAGAATTGCCTCTGTACTTGGGCTTTACCTCTTCAGGCCTTCAAGTTTGGAAGGGATATTTTACCTATCTGATGAAATCATCTCTTTCTATACAGGTGAATATTCTACCTGATTTTTTTTTTCTAAAATGCAACTTTTTTAAAGAATTTAAAAACTAAAGAGTAATTTGCACTCTTGGGGGTTTGCACTTTGTGGAAGGCTTAGAGACAGGTCTTGTGTGGCTGGTGCTCACCTAGCCCATGGGAGTTTCCCATGGAACTGGGCATGCGGGACATAATCCCCAACCCAGGAAGCTGCTGTCTGGAGCACATAAAGCCTCCTGCAGGTAGGGCTGTGTCCTTATGGTGTGAGGCTGATGTCGTGGTGGGGTAAAACCACATTTCTCCTGGGTACTGGAAACTACAAGAGGAATCTCTTTCTATGTTCTCTCTAATTTATCGGGGTTTTTAAACATAAGAAACTGACTTCCAGCCAGGCACGGTGGTTCACACACATAATCCCAGCACTTTGGGAGGCCAAGGCAGGCGAATCATGAGGTCAGGAGATCGAGACCATACTGGCTAACATGGTGAAACCCCATCTCTGCTAAAAATACAAAAATTAGCCGGGCATGGTGGTGCTCGCCTGTAATTCCAGCTACTCAGGAGGCTGAGTCAGGAGAATCACTTGAACCCGGGAGGCGGAGGTTGCAGTGAGCGGAGATCGCGTCCCTGCACTCCAGCCTGGGTGACAGAGCGAGACTTCATCTCAAAATAAATAAATAAGAAATTGACTTCCGCTACATCAATTTAAACACGTCCCTGAATCAATTATATGTCTCACTTTATTTAACTTGAATAAACAATTAGATTAAGACATTGAGAAATAAAACCCCTAATAGTCATATAATTTATCTTCAGCCCTTACTAGTATTTTCTCAATGTAACTCCAGTCTTGAGCTGCTGCTCACAGACAAATCTGAATCTTGAGTCACTGGTAGAAAAGCAGTCTTCCCGGTGGGCAGAGCTCCAATTATCTGCTATCCATGCCTTGGCATAGATTTTGACCTGGGGCAACGGTAAAGTCCCTGCACACAGTGAAGACGAGGCTGGGTGGGGCTCTTCTCAGCACCCTGCTCGTTCTGCCTTGGGTCCTGGAGAAGTGGGGCTGGCAGAGCTGTGAGGCTAATGTTCCTTATCTGAAAAATACCTTCTGATTTTCTTTGACCCCTCATGAAAAACATTTTTCTGTAGTATTTTTTAAAAAAATTATTCTTGCTTGCTTGCACTCTGTCTCTCTTTCTCTGTCTTGTTTTATTTTTAAGTGTTACTTTTCCACACCATTGGCTATTTTCTGAATATTCCAGTAATCCTCAATTGTATTTATTAAACACTCTCCATCATAACACTGTTACTCTACCTGAGGTTCTAATTTATTAGGTTGGTGTCAGAAAGAGCTTGATTATACAAGAAAATTTTTACTTTACTTGGGTAGAATTTTTAGTACAGAAAAAAAACCCACCTCTTTGTGAAAATGACGTAAAACATTACTTTTCTGCATAAGACACAGTGAATACAGATGCCTCTTGGCATACTATGGGGTTATGTCCTGATGAACCTGCCATACACTGAAAATATCATAAGTTGAAAATGCATTTAGTATCTCTAACTTACTTTTAATACACCTAACAATCATAGCATGGCCTAGTTCACATTAAATGTGCTCAAATCACTTAAATTAGCCTACCATTGAGTGAAATAATCCAACACAAGGACTATTTTATAATAAAGTGTTGAATATCTCATGTTATTTATTGAACACTGTACTGAAAGTAAAAACCGGAATGGTCCAAAAACAGAATAGTATAAATTTCTGTATGAGTGCACAAAGAAGGGTTTCTACTGAGTGCATATGGTTTTCATACCATCTAAATGTCAAACCATTGTAAATCCAGGACTCACAGCACTTTTTTTTATTTTATTATTTTGAGTTTTTTTGAGACAGAGTCTCGCTCTGTCTTCAGGCTGGAGTGCAGTGGTACGATCTCGGCTCACTGCAACGTCTGCCCACTGGGTTCCAGCGATTCTCCTGCCTCAGACTCTGGAGTAGCTGAGACTATAGGCATGCACCACCATGCCCAGCTAATTTTTGTATTTTTAGTAGAGACGGGGTTTCACCATGTTGGCCAGGTTGATCTTGATCTCTTGACCTCGTGATCCGCCCTCCTCGGCCCCCCAAAGTGCTGGGATTACAGGCTTGAGCCACCATGTCTGGACAGGATCACAGCACTTTTAAGTTGAAAGACCTATGGACCAACAGTTTCATTTTACAGAGGAGGAGACAGAAGTCAAAATATATTAATTTCTTGAAGACACGGGGATGTCCCCACGTCGTAATGTGCTGGAGGAAATTGCATGGGGTTCCTGAGACCATTTGATTAACCCTTTCTATGTTGAAGTCTTGCTGTCTCAATGGGACTCTACTGAGGCATTGAGGACTGAGGCCTTTCTCTTCGGAGTCCCAGAAACTTCCTGTGGATTCTGTCAGAATTTCACTCTCAGCTTTGCCAATGTTTGTTCTTTCTTCCCACCATGGATTTTACTTTTATTTTTCTGTGTCTCAAGTTCCTTCCCTCCTACTCCCTCTTTCTAGTCCAGGACTAGGCTTATGCAATTCTAAAGCCAATGTTGACTCTCTTAAGTTTTGGTGATTTTACCGTGACTTAATTTTATGGGTTGAGTTGTGTCCCTCAAAGTTCATATGGTGAAATTTTAGCCCCTGGTACTTCAGAACGTGAGCTTATTTCAGAGGGGGCCTTTGTGAATGATCAAGATAACACAAGGTCGTTAGGGGAGGCTCTAATCCAATAGGACTGGTGTCCTTATAAGAGGAGGAAATTTGGAGTAGGATACATATACAGGGGAGATGATGTGAAGACACAGGAAAATGATGGCCATTCATAAGCCAAGGAGTGAGGCCCAGAACAAATCCTTCCTTCACAGCCTCCAGAAGAAACCAACCCTGCTCACACGTTGATTGAAAAGGTTTTGCCAGAATGGTGAGACAATAAATTTCTGTTGTTTAAGCCACATAGTGGTGTGTGGTGCTTTGTCACGGCAGCCCCAGCAAAGTCACATTCAGATTTTACAAAGTCTTTCTGGTATAGTGCGTGTACAGTACACGTGGCATCATGGCTGGAAGACCCTAGTTAATACTGTAGGGTAGCATTTTACCACACATGAGAGGTGTTGCCACTGGAGTGAGGAATCCTGAAACCCGTCCCGTGGCCTCCACTGCAATTCCCTTTGTGTACAGGCTGTCTTGAAGGAGACTTCACAACCTTCAGGATTTTTCACAGCATAATTAAAGGGGTTGGGGAGAATAGGAATGCCACTGTGATGAGGACACTGATAACTCCGGAGGCTTCTCATTGTCAATAAAACTTCCCTTTATAAGAAATGTTAGTTTTACACAAAGAGATGTTGTATGTCTACTGGTCTTTCTTTTTTTAAAATTTATTTTATTTTATTTATTTATTTTGAGATGGAGTCTCACTCTGTCGCCCAGGCTGGATGGAGTGCAGTGGTGCGATCTCCGCTCACTGCAAGCTCCACAGTAGCTGGGACTGCAGGCACGCGCCACCACGCCCGCCTCATTTTTTGTATTTTTTAGGAGAGACGGGTTTCACCGTGTTTGACAGGATGGTCTCCATCTCCTGACCTTGTGATCCACCCACCTCGGCCTCCCAAAGTGCTGGGATTACAGGCGTGAGCCCCGGCGCCCAGCTGATCTTTCTTTTTAAATAACTGCACTTATTGGTAGAAAACAGAGCTGGAGAGATAACCAAGGCACGGTGAGTATAGGAGAGAAAATGTAACTTCATAAAGGTCAGCAAAGGAGTGAAATAATTGATTACTGGAGAGAATTTCAATTTTTAGATCTCTATACGTTATATAAATAGAGATACCAAATGTATTCTAAAATTAATGTAAAAATCAGCAAATATCCTGTCATTCCCAAATTATGACTGCCTAACATCATAAGCACTATAGTAGTCTTTTCCCCTGGTTAGTTTTAAAAATGATAGAAAAATACAGAAAATGTTATGGTAGGTGTGGCCTCAATGCTGATAACAGAACTTTGTGTTCATCACTTTATTTAAATTGTAAAACTAACCTTATGAGGGACATATTTATATTTTCAAAATACAGATGAGAAAACTGAGGCTCAAAGAGGAGCAGAGCTTGGTGGTGTCATTGAATGAGGGAGGGGCTGAGCTGGAACTGAAACTCGGTTCTTAGACCTCAAATTAAGAAGCACTCAATGTCTCCTTGTGGGCAAGCAAGTGGGCTTCACTCTGAACCTGTATACCCCATGCAGTCCCACAGAACCCCACATTCTGAGGTCCGAGGTTTGGTTTAATGAGCTACTGTCACTGTCTTGTAATTCCTAACAATTTTAGAACAAGGTTTCCAGAATGGGATGAGAGAAAGAAATAGTAGACATTATGCTGCGCAATTGTGAGGAGTGAGACGAGGATTGGAAGTTGCCATTGGTCTAGAGTTTCTGCTCTGAAGAAGACAAGGGACAACATCACAACAATGCTTCCCTTGGAAACAGCTGATTGTTTGTTCCTTGAGAGCCCAGCTCTAAATTTGCACATTTTCCTATGTTATCTAACTCTGGAGACCTCACAATTAGAAGAAGCCTGGGACTCTGTACCATTGGGATAATCGTATTTCCATATTCAAGCAGAGAACAGGAGCAGCACAAGTACTCTCTGACAGTGATTAGTATTCATTTAACAAGAAACAAAGAGGTGGCAAAAATCTCAAACTGCCCATGCAGTGTGTTGCTATAAAAATTTTGTGTCATTGCAAACAAGAAAAGGTATCTAACAGATCTTATGAAGCAAGAGGAGTATACCCTAATTTTCCGGAGCCTAAATTCATAGGTCATTTCTATTTTGGAGTTTACATATTCCTAGTAACATACTGAAATGTTGGTTTTCCTAAAGCAAAATTTAACTGAGTTGGTGCTATGCTTTGAGGCGAATGTTGCCATGGCTGGTGCCATATCTGATACTCCAAATGCCATTGTTTGAAAACTCTGGACAACTGACTCAGTGTAGACAGAAATGAATTGCAGGTGTTTGTTAGGTGGCATTGTAAAGATGGAGCAATAACTTGTGAAGTGACAGGTCTATTTGTACCTGCTTCTATCATATTTTTTCTACGTATGTGTTTATAAGGTGTAGCACACTTAGAATTTTTAAAACTTCTCCAAGAAGTTCCATTTCTCTGTTTGTTTTTTTTTACATGCTGACCACCAGAATTTTGACCATAGGATTTAGACAGAACCCACCAATTCCAGGTATTCATCTAAACTAATATATACAGAGCTCTTTACATTCAGATTTTACAAAATTTGAAAATATTGAATCCAGCCTGTGAAGTGAGAGCTATTTTACAACTGAACTCAATTCTACCTAAATACACGACCATGAGTGCTATGAAGTAGGGCTCCACTGGCGTGCACTGAGCCTCCTCACTGATGGCCGGGGTAGCCAGGAAATAATACTGTCCACTTTCTATGCTAGATTCCTCCTTATGAGAGCTCCATATCCTGTGGATACTCGAAAGTGCGGCCTGCAATGCTCCACAGTGTGTTGTGGTCCCGGCATGAAACCTACTCAACATCTTGTCTTTCATCCTTACAAACAGAACTGCAATTTTATTCCAGTATCCAATATTCACCTCCCCAAACTATGTGATTTTTTAAAAACCAATCTCACCCCCAGTGCCAGAAGTTGACGCAAACACATCTAATTACTCAGTGTACACTTCTAACCATTTCTGATAAAAGCAAGATCGTTGTCCACTGGGTATCTGGTCCAAAGTGATAAAGAAAGTTAAATTATCTTCTTTGTCTCCTATTATACATGAATCAGGAAGCACCCTGTTTGATTGGGTCTGAGAGACATCTGAGTATTGTGAAAGGAATGAGTCTTCATGGTAAACTGAGGCTATGGGTACCCAGTGATGAATGAAAGCAGTCTGTGTTCCTGGCGATACTGTTGAAACCTAACTTAGAAAACCTGGAATCTGCACAATCTTTGTATTTCCCATCAGAGGAGATAAATTAATTCTCAAATTATTCATGCCAATTTGAGTTGAACTTTGTGTTATTTGCAGCAAAAAGTAATTCAACTGCTACATGCTGCAAGTTTCATCTTTGTGGAAGGACCCTAAAACCAAGTGTCTTTTTATGCACGTGCATAAAGTTCATTTTAAACACCAAATTCTTATCAATGGCTTCACTTAAAGATTTTTTTTTACCACAGTTGAAAAAGGTTTTCTCAGGAGGCAGTACCGTGGGCTTCACAGTGCATGCTACTTAACACCATTAAACCTTCTCACTAGCAATCGTAGGTCCAGGTGTTCTCCTTTAACCATTTCATATCCACTGCTACGTGGGCAACATTTCCTCTTTGCAATTTAGCCAAGAATCCACTAACTGAAAAAGCATGTTTTATTAAAATAACTATTAGACATGTGGCAGACCTGGAGCAGATCTTGTCTATAACATTAGGAAAAAACCTATTATGCCAACATAAAAGTGATTTATTATGCAACATGTGCATGGATCTTGTGCTCAGAACTAACTGTAGAATTCCTCAAAATATCAAAATGTAACCAAAACAGAAATAAACTGCCTACAGGGAATCACGAAACTACCCTATTTCAATAATCAGACCATGATAGAATATGTTTCACCCTTAAACCAAAATTTAAGTAAATCTTACGTGATTTGACTCGGAGGCTAATTGCAGAGTTTGTTAAGCAAAGCGTTAACACTCTAAATGCCACTGTCCATGTCTAGGAGAAAGGTTGGTTGTTGGACAATTCACTGTTATTTAGATCCTGAAGAAAAGACAATTGCAGTCACAGAATATTGATGGAGGCACGTTAAGGCTCAGAGATTTTATTCATCTCAGTTAGGCTCTTAATTTTTGTCACTTGTGATATCCTGATGCTTTTCTTCTGGTCTCCTGACTTCAATGTTTCTCTCCCCAAGCCTACAGCTGGGGTATTTCTACAATACAAAATTGATTGCATCATTTCATCACTTAGAATTTCCCATCACAAACCTTCCTATTGAAAATCAAGTTCAAACTCCCCCTCACAGCACCAGGGCCGTGGGTAACCTCACCCCTAATAGGTATCAGCCTCATCTCCCACGCCCCGTGTGATCCAGCATGGCTGACGGAGTCCCAGTGTCCTAACACGCGGCGCTTCAGAGCTTTTCCTCACGTGATTCTCTCTGCCTATGTTGCCTATTTATTTGTCCTATCTAACAAAATTTTGACCTTTAAAAATATCCTAATCATCACAAACTCCATGATTCTTTCCCTGGGTCCTTGCCATCCCACCCACCCAAGTCAGCAGTGACCAGTCCCCTCTTGTTTAAACATGCTATTTCTACACTCACCCATCTGTTATTCTTTAGTTCTTACCAGTCTATGTTCCTACTGGAGTTGGCGGCTATCAGGTGTCTCATCCTTTGACTCCCCACACTCTACTATAGTGTGTAACAGACTCATAGGAATTTTGATGAGTGGATGAAATTATCCATATATTTTTTGACAGACTCTCACTCTATTGCCCAGGCTGGAGGGGAGTGGTGCAATCTCGGCTCACTGCAACCTCTGCCTCCCTGGTTAAGCGATTCTCCTGCCTCAGCCTCCCGAGTAGCTGGGACCACAGGTGAGCACCACCATGCCTGGCTGATTTTTGTATTTTTAATAGAGACGAGGTTTGAATATGTTGGCCAGGCTGGTCTCAAATTCCTGGTCTCAAGTGATCCACTCACCCTGACCTCCCAAAGTGCTGGGATTACAGGCGTCAGCCACCACACCCAACCCGAAATGGCATTTTAATCAAATTGAACCTTCATATGCACATGATTCTCCAGTAGGCACAAATGCTGGAGGAAAAGATTTATTTCCTTAGTTTATTAGAATTTAATTACTTATTCTGTATGAACATGTCAGGCAATAAACCCATGCATTATGAAAACATCCACACATCTTGAGCATCACTAAGCATGAGAACTTTAGCAGTACCACTAAGGAGTACACAGATTGCAAAAAACAACAACAAACGTGACTCTGCTGACATCTTTTCTAAAAAAAATTGAACAAAACAACAAAAAACAAACAAAACAATTACATACAGAAATGCACGAACACACAATCTTCTAAACAGTGTAACACACACACATATACACACAAACATACAAAAAAATCCCACAAATTCCTTTAGCTTTTCAGTACTGCTATGGCCCTCATGTTCACTCATCCAAAACATATTATTGGACACTTTGGGCCAGCCTGTGACAGATGTTGTGATATAAACAAGAAGGAAGACTCAATCTCTTTTGTTTACAAAATGGCAATCTACAGGGAAAAATGAATTAAGATGCTCTTCAGTGTAGTGAGATCAGTCAGCAGTACCAAAGGTGTCAGGGAAAGATCTTTTCCACGTCCTGGGAGAAAACCCCTCAGTTTTATTCTATTTTATTATTTACTTATAAATTAATTTAATTTAATTTTTTAAGAGACAGAGTCTCACTCTGACCCAGGTTGAACTGCAGTGGTGAGATCCTAGCTTACTGCAGCCTCGAACTCCTGGACTCAAGTGACTCTTCTGCCTCAGCTTACTCAGTAGTTGGGACTACAGGTGTGAGCCACCATGCCTGGCTAATTTCTTAATTTTTTTGTAGAGATGGGGGTCTCATTGTTTTGGCCAGCCTGACCTTGGACTCCTGGCCTCAAGCAATTTTTTTCCCTCTACCTCCCAAAGTGCTGGGATTATGGGCGTGAGATATCATGCCTGGCTCAGCTAATTCTTGAGGGGCAGGAGGATGTATCCAAGGAGGAAACACCAGAAAGGCTTTTCAAGCTACTCTGGCAAAGAACCTGAGGCCTGAGATTCCAGCAGACTTGAGACTTTGTCTAGTCTTCCCACTGCTGCTGAAATATAATACCTTTACTGATACCACGAATGATTCAAAATGTGTAGTAGTGAACAACTTTTCTTATACAAAGTTGTACTTATTGTGTGCATGCACTGATTTAGCATGACTTAATTATTCTTATAACTAAAAATTATTATTAGTTTTTTGAGACGGAGTCTCACTCTGTCGCCCAGGTTGGAGTGCAGTGGCACAATCTTGGCTCACTGCAACCTCCGTCTCCCTGGTTCAAGTCATTCTCCTGCCTCAGCCTCCTGAATAGCTGGGATTACAGGCACCCATCACCATGCCCAGCTAATTTCTGTATTTTTAATAGAGACGGGCAGGCTGGTCTTGAGCTCCTGACCTCAGGTGATCCACCTGCCTCGGCCTCCCAAAGTGCTGGAATTACAGGTGTGAGCCACCGCACTCGGTCAAAAATTAATTATTTAATTCTCAAAACGTCCTATAAGTATTCTCCATTTTATAGTTGAGGAGTTTGCATTATAATAAATCTAAGAAATTCACTAAAGGCATTCAGTTAGAAAGTGGCAGGATTTACATGAGCCACTCTCAAAAACTTCCAACTTAAATCAACAAATTTCAGTTGGCTAAAGACTGGGATATAGGTTTGATCACCTGTGTAGTCTCCACTGATCCTAGCTAGATATTTTTCTTATGTTTAGTGGTTCTTAAAATATGTGGAGTGTTTTCATATGATGCATCTGTATTTAGTCCCTGACATGTGTAATAAGCTAAGAAAAAAAAAACTCTTTTGAAAAATCTTCTCCTCTAACTTTCATGCATGTAATTAAATTATGTGCTCTAAACTGCAGCCTAGAAATTGCTACCTTTTTTATTTATTCTCATTTTCAGGTAAGATTATTGGACTATCCTGGAAGATCCCTAAGGGAAACTGCACTTCCCCTTTCCTGATTTCTGTTGGGTTCTGCATCCAGCTGTCTGCATCTGGGCGTGTCTATCCTGGTGTCCTTCCGGAAAGTGCTTTGCCCTGTTCCTTCTGCACTAAACCCTCCTCCTGCTGCCTGCTGTCTTGGTGCTGCTGGTCCCTGTGGGGCCCTGCAGAGTTGCAGGCCATGGCTGACTTTTCCTCCCAGGCAGTTTGGGCTGCACCCCGCTTCAGCTATGGGTAGTACATTCCTGTACTTCTCCATGATCTTGCCACTTCTAGATTTCACTTTTTTTAGTGTTCACAAGCAAGTCACCTTGTTCTTAGTTCCAGAGTGGCTTGAACAGGGCTTGGGCTTTCAGGATCACCCAAATAACAACAGGTCAAGAAAAAAGAGTTTACACTGTTGGTGGGAATGTAAATTAGTACAACCACTACGGAGAATAGTTTGGAGGTCCCTCAGAAAATTTCAGATAGAGCTATGATACTATCCAATAATCCCACTTATCTATCTATCTATCTATATATATATGTCTTTATCCATTCATTAGTGTCTATTAACTAATGAATAGATAAAGTAAATGTGATACATATACACAATGGAGTACTATTCAGCCATAAAAAAGCATGAGATCCTGTCATTTGCAACAACATGGATAGAACTGGAGATCATTATGTTAAATGAACTAAGCCAGGCACAGAAATACAAACTTCACATGTTTTCACTTATTTGTGGGAGCTAAAAATTAAAGCAATTGAATTGACCGGGTAGAGAGCAGAAAGATGGTTACCACAGGCTGAGAAGGTTAGTGGGGGAGTGATGCAGGAAGATGTGGGGATGGTTAATGGATACAAAAAACAAACAAACAAACAAACAAAACAGAAAGAAGTAATAAAACCTCGTATTTGATAGCACAACCAGGTTCTTAAAGTTAAAATAATTTAATTGTACACTTTAAAATAACTAAAAGCATAATTTGGCTGTGTGTAACACAAAGTATAAATGTGTGAGATGATGGATATCCCATTTACTCTGATGTCGATTATTATACATTGCATGCCGTATCAAAATATCTCATGTACCTCATAAATGTATACATCTACTATGTACCCACAAACATTAAAAAGAAAAAACAGTTTTCCAAAGAAGGATGGTTAGGCTATAGCCCAGCCAAGTCACACCCCTCAGAATAAAGGGACAGTCTGCACCAATAGTGACCTAGAATTTCAACGGAGAAAAGTGAAACTACCTGAACTATTTCAAAAAGTTGATTGTTTTAGCCCCAAAACTATCCTAAGACCTAGTCAACATAGAGCATTCAGATAAAGACGTCATATTTATCCTCGTGACAACCTTGCACTCTGTGGGTCAGGAACGTGAAGCTCAGATTATTTAAATAACTTCCCTGAAATTGCACATTTAAACTGATTTTAGAGTCTCTTTTCCTTTCTCACTTGTGCTGAAAAATTCAGTAGCTCTGCTACTTTCTTTAGGAACCATCAGAAGCTTAACCAAAGGAAAATGGAAATCTCTGGTCTAAAAAATAAATAAATAAATAAATAAATAAATAAATAAATAAATAAATAAATAGAAAACTCCAAAACCAAAGGAAAAAACAAAGAAAGAAAAACGAGCACTGAAAAATGTAAGTGGAAGGACAGGTTAGACAATAGCCCTCTTCCACCCCCAATCCCCCCCTCCCACCTTGGCAACTTGAAATTGATGGGGTTTTTCTTTTCTTTGACTTATTTGGTTATTTGTCTACTTACTCTCATTTTCTCTTGGCTTCTTGAAAAGTCCCACATGGAAAAACAAAGCTCAAAAAATTCCTCCTAGCCTCCAGGCTTGCTAAACAACCACAACAAAAACGCTGTTAAAATCGCTTTTAAGAATGGCTGGCAATCTGCTTTAACCTGCTCCCTCACCTTTCAAGAGGCAGGAGATAAGGTCGGGTAGGGTTCCTTTCCTATCAGCTTGGCTGATGCTTGAAGGGAATCTGAGACCTCAATGACTTGGCAGAGCTTTGGGATATAAAGTGAAGACTTGACTCTTGCATGGCCATGGCGTCCCCCCACTGCGCTATTCGAGAGTGATGTGTCATCCACTTTAAACATCATGGAGAACTGTGCACTGTGGAGGCGTCTATGAAGAGAGATTGCTTGTAGCTGTTTTGTGCCTAAAAAAGAAAAAGAAAACACCACGAAGCAGCTTAAGAATCAGAAAGAAAGAGAGAGAGAGACCGAAGAAGGGGAGAACTTGGGTCTAACTCACATTTTGGAAGGTATGTTTGGTGACGTCATGAAGACTGGAATGTTTCGGCTTTCAGGACTGTAAAAATTCATATTTATAGGTGGCCTGTTTATGCTATATCATGTATGGTAGCGTAGGATATCAAAGGAAGCAGGTCTGTAGGACTGCCACCATTTTAAATGAAAAATGGCTCTTCTCCTCATGCGTGGCATTATAATGTGGCACAGATGGAAACGTGTGCTTTTCTGTTTTACTGTTTCTGTACATTACACAGGCAATAAATACTGGCCAAATCTAGGGTTCCATATAACCTATTTTACCAGTATCAGCTGCTGCAGTTTATGGGTCCTCTAGAGAAAGCTGCCCAGGTTCCCAGGTTTTATAGGCCATTTCAAGGAGACCTCACAAATAAAATGGATGGAAAGCACGGCCCATATTTTTCATATCCATACAGTAAATGCTGCATTTGCTTGTTACAGTTTACACTCTTCAATTATGTGTTGGGCAGACCCTGCTGCTCTTCAAACTCATATGCATTAATGTTTATTCTGTTTTGAAACCATTTTTTTGTTGTCATGAGGCTTTTTCCCATTGTCTAGAGAGTGTACACATTGTGCAAGAGCTGGGAAAGAGAGTGGTTCTACGGTGGAGTGGTTGCTTCACCCGCAGGATTCTGAGAATGCCTTACTGGCTCTGAACACCAGAAAACTGTGCTCCTGTCAGAAAAGCAAAGAGATAGTTTCTAGTCTTTTAATGTAATTCCTAGGAAGGAAAGAAAGAAATAAACGAGTAAAAAGATTAATATCTAACTCAACTCCATCCCAGAGGAATGAACATGTGTTGACTGCCTATCATGAGCAAAGCATTAGAGGTTTTAGAAACATCATCTATTTAATCACAGAAAACCCACAAATTCAGCCCAGTTATTATCTTCATTTTACAGATAAAAAATTTAATTTTAGAAATAATGATGAACCATAAGTCATACAGCTGGGACTGATGCAGAGCTGGAAGTGGAAATAAAAAAAAGTCAATACCAAATTTATATAAATATGTATTGTCATTCAACATAGCCCAATATATTCTGTTTCTAATAATTGAATAAGTTTCACTGTGGCTACCAAAGGTACATCTTTGTGCATTTAGACATGGCGTATGTCTTCGTTGGTTACGTCATTGCCTCAGTTTGAATAAGGTGCTTTATTTAATATGGTCTTCCTAATGGACTGGTAGGCATCCACCTCTCTTCTGTCCCCAAAATTGAGAGTATTAAAGCCACACTGTGGCATAGGTAGCATTGAGAGGGAAAGCCTTATGGATCGGAGAAGAGTTTCTGTCTTCTTCTAAAAGAGGATGTGGCAGGAGGAAAGCAACCAAGGCAAGTAAAACGCTCCACAGCCCTTGGTGGACTCAGCTCTATAAGTTGTGAGTTACTGGATAAATTTTTAACAACCTTTCAAATTGATTCTGCACTTTCAATCAACCATTCCCATGTGGATATCATTTTAATTTCATTTGTATTGGGATTTCAGAACAATGGCAAAATAGACTCCAACTTTCTTGAAGGAAAGGTTTCTAACTCATTTTTCTTGGGGTTCCCACCTCATGTATAGGAAGGGCTTGACTGCTATTTACAAAATTAATGGTTTCAAATAGATGTGTTATGGACACTGTTTGGGAAATTCTTCCTTTTCTAAATATCACTGCAAAGAAAACCATTTTAAATACATGGAAAGAATTTCCAAAAATATGTTTCTAAAACACAAAATGTTACATTGGCTTCTCTCTTCTCAGATGATAAAATCCAGTCTTTCACTGTGGCATGCACAGCTACTCATAAGCTAGCCTCTGACCTCTTCTCCATCAAAGCTCAGATCTTGCTGCCTGATGAAGACTTTCCTGTTGGCCATACTGCGTCAGGCTCCTTGAAGCCCTCTTCTCCACTAGGCCTTGACTGTGGCTCCTAAATTGTCTTTGGCCAGCCCAGCTTGGTCTTAGCAAACCACTCTGCTAAGTTATCCCCAACCCTGATGTCTAATCAAGTTCTTTACTCCTCATCTTTGATGTCTAAGTTGTTGGTCTTTCTTTTGCAAGAATCCTGTTAAGTCAGTATAGCAAGAACGTCTCTGCTCTGTCCCTTGGTTGTAAATCTCCAGCTGTTTTGCTGAATTTGGAGCTCAGTTCAATCTCTCTCCCTTATTGCAACAGTCTTGAATAAAGTTTTCCTTATCATTTTAACGTGTCTGAATAATTTTGTCTTTAATGTGTTTCCTCATTAGACTTCCTGTTTTTAATAATAGCAAAATATTTTTTATTTTGTCAATAAGCCATGCTATGCTGTCTGCTACCTCCGTGTTTACATACACATGATTCTTTCTGAAATACTCCTTTCTTTTTCTAAACCAGAGAAGCTTGTGCTTTCCTACTTAAGATTCAGCTCAAATGTTACCACCTTTGAGTACCAGAACATTTTGAATTTACCTTCATTAGGCTACTTATTACACTGTGTTTGAGCCAGCTGCCAGTGCGTCTGTCTCTGATGCTTGCCAGGAAAGTGGTTCTCATTCCTCACTAGTCTTTGTTAGACACGCTTCCCTCCCCTCATGCTATTATGCAGTACAGGCCCTCACATCTAGTAGGACCGCAACAAATGCTGATTGCATGAATGAACGCAGCTTGGCAGAAACACCCATTTCAAAGCAATTGAGCTTGCCTTTTCTTTAAAATAATTCCACAAGATTTTCACTGTACGACTCTTAGTGAGTGTATTAAAAACAAAAGTTTTTTCCTTTTTTCTTAAGAAAAATAATCCAAAGTTAAGACTTATTATACTGACCTTTCTGAATGTTTTCAGTTTGGGTTTCTTTCCTTTGCTTTTGTTTTTGTTTGTTTGTTTGTTTGTTTTAGACTTTGGGATGTGTCTCTTTGTTCTAACTAGAGAGAAATTTTATTTTCTATATGTGCTAATCCTAAGTTACCTACTTCCTCAGGTCTCTAAGAGGCAGAGCCGTATGACTTCATTGCCATTATAACTGTTTTTTTCTCACTTCTGCTTAGCAGCAGTGAGAAAGGTCCTGTATAGATGGTGGAAAATGCTTTGATAGACCCTACTTTTATGTTTTCCTAAAAATATATTTTATGGTCACTCTGTGATGAAGGCTAATGACATTGTGTTCATCTATCATCTGTGTTAACTCCTTAAAATGCATGACTGACTTTTTAAAACACTCTCAGACTTTTTCTTTTGTCTTATTTTGAATTGAAAACAAAATACTAAAGTACCCATTCATTTCAGGTTCACATGGAAAAAAAACCTACTAACAACAATCATTTTAAATTATCTCTTTTTATCAGAAACTTCGTAGTCTCTCAATGGGCTCCAAAACCGCAAGAAGTGCTGTTATTATTATTAATTTCAATTTTCTACTTGAGCAAAATAAGGTAGGTGATTTGTCCTGTACCATGTGTCTAGCAGGTGGCTGTCTGGAGAATCCAAAGCTGTCTGTGCGGCTCCAAGCCTGAGTCTTCCCATAGCACCTGCTGTTTCCTGTACAAGACTGTGGGCTTCTTTTATTCTTTAAAAATTTAGTTCTCCTTTATACCTTGTTCAGCTGATGACACATTTTTAAGCAGTTCACATTGGTTCACAAAGTATAAATATATTTTTGGTTTCATTTAGAACAAATGAAATTGTTCTAAATTGTTCTAAAATTCTGACTGAATAGAAGTAATTGTTTTAACACACGATTAGGTTCCATTTTAAATACCCATTCTGCCACCTCACAGTGAGGCTGCCCTGAAATGCTGGGGAGGGAGGAGCACGCAGGTGTAGCTGAAAGGGAGCCAGAGCAGGAAGCACAGGTCAGGAGAGGAGGGCGTATTCTTGGGTCTAAGTGGAAACTGTGCTGAGGAGCTGTGGGGTCAGGTCAGCGTGGGGCTCTGTGATGCCAGCCCCTCCCTAGGGATTTAGCCTTGGACAAGTTACCTGGGGTCTCCAAGCCCAGCCTCCTCATCTCAGGTGGACAGTGCCTCCCCTGTGGAGTCGTTTTAAAGGAAAGATGTACAGGTCCTAGGATAGCACCAATATTCCATATAGGCATCTTCCTTTTTGCCATTAATTAACTTTATTACCTTTAAGCCAGTTTCTTAACTTCCCTGTGACTGGTTTTCTTCTTGTCAAATAGCAATACTAATACCTGTTTTATCTACACTTGGAGGTTTTTATGAGGGTCAAATGAGATAATAGACTTGAAAGCATTTGGAAAATATCCAAGCGTGAGCCACTATGATTAATGACTCCTGTGGCCATTGCGACTGTTCAGAGAGGGAGCACAGGGAAGAGCAGATGTGCTAATGCTACCCTCTTGGTACTCTAGGAATTATGGTGGTGGTCATGTAGAAAAAAAAAAAAAAAGAGAGAAAAAAGCCCTAATCTTTTAAAAATATTTTTCAATATAAGTATGATATAGGAATCCTCCAGATTTTTTTTTTTCTAACCTCAGATGGGCTTTTCTGTTTATTAAATAATACACTATTTTTCTCGGGCTCTGTATAAAACTCTGAGAATAAAATTGCACAAGTGTTGCTTTTTGAAACAAATTTATTATTTAATATTATACTGGACATATGTTTATGTTACAAATCGCTCATCCTCTAAGAATGTCAGCACATACGTTCACATCAAACATGAAAAGAAATCTAATTTATGTTTCAGCATGGCTTAGACTTAAATGACACTATTTTTCCTGAATTTATGTTCACATGTACACATCTCTACAAGATTTTCCCAACATCCTATGGCATCCTTATAGAACCAGAAACTAGTAGGACATCCTAACGTTAATGCACAGATGTCTCTGTTAAAATGAGCAGTAGGAATCCTCTGTGGATTTGAAGAACAATTCCCCGAAGAATTTACCCCTATCAGTTGCTGGATCATGATTACCGCAGAAAACCAGAAAGTTGAAAGCAGTGTGTGGGGAGAAAAAGGATCAGAAATACCAAATTATGCAGTTGGCCTAAATGCAGTCAGATGTCAGCGAAGGCACCATGTGTAGCCTCTCTCTTCCTACTCAACGTGTCATTGTTTTTTAATAAAACACACATAAATAAGTAAATAAAAGTTCTGCAAATTACAGTCTAGGAATTTAGAAATATGGCTTTTTTTTCTTAAAGTGATCTTACCATTTCTTAAACTTTCTAAGCAACTCCAACATGTTACAGAGATGCCCTTTAATTCATGGCCTCTGAGTAGATCAAAACCTGACCTCCTTTTTCTCTGGGCCTGGAGAACATGTGTTGCCACGTTGAGAGCCCATCCCAGCCTAGTGGTGTGGCCTTTTCAAATTGAACTTAAACCACTTGGTATGCAAGTTCTTTCGGTCATGGCCAAACATGACTTCCTGTTTCTGAGGAGAAAGGCTTAAAAAGTCTCATAAAAAGACTCAAAGGGCTTCTTGGATATCAAAGGGTCCTTACGAAACATTGTTTGACGAGTTAAATGTATGGAATAAGAAACACACGGAATTCATTTCCTTTAAAATGCACATGGGATTAAGGATTATGGAGAAAAAGGCTTAGAAAAATGCATTTTAGTTTTATCAAACTTAACTTAAAATGTGTAAAACATAGCTTGAATTGCATTAAATATTTAAATCATGGTTAACATTCTGTCTTAAAATGTGCAACTGTTTACACATACATATATTCAGACAGAAGGTGAACTTGTAAAATAGTGTGATCGATTTTTAAAGTTCATAGTAGAACTTTTACATCCAAATAAATATGTTTCAAAATACACACCTTGTAGGCCCTACACGTAACGCAGAGATCCTGCCTCCCAACCCCACTCCACGACAACTCACGCCATGCCTTCTTTGTTTCAAAGCTGTCTTCAGGGTTTGTAAAACACTGTTTTGAATCGTTTCAATCTTCATTTTATGGCTATATTTGGAAAGAAGAAATTTCTTTTAGAGTCAAGCTTTATGTATAAATTAAATGACAAATCTGGGAATTCTAATTTAGGCTTAAGAAAATCAGATGCGATTCTGTAGTGGGTCTCTTAAACTGGCTCTCTGACAGTCATGACAGAGGATATGTAAAAGTGTTTAGAGCAATGGAATCATTCCTAGAAGAAACATTCTGACTCATCAGATGATTATTTCAAAAGATGATACCCATCTACATGGCTATATTTTGTAACATCTGTTCAAAACAAATCTCATTACTATATAATGACTGTGTGTTATGGTGTGGGTGTCTCTGTGTGTTAGCATATAAAAGAGAAGAGGAGAAACATCAAAATGTTTGTAGGGGAAATCCCCAAATGGTAAGATTATAGGTGACTTTTACTTTCCTTTTTGTACTTATCAGTTTTTAAATGGCCTATTATGAGCTTATCAGTGTTAATATCATTGTTTAATAACTGACTGTCAAAATCAAAGTCTGATTTGTAGCGTTTGCCCATTTTCATGATGGAAATAATCCTGTTATGGCTTATTTTAAGATACCAACTTGAGGTCAGGGCAGGCATTGTTGGGTAGAGATGCCCTGATATGTCAGACAGTACAGACCATCTTCAGAACACCACTGGGGCCCTTGTTCCTTTTATAGAAAAAGAAAACATTTCACATAAAAAGAAAACGACTATATGAGACTTGTGAATAAATTACGGCCCCCAGATATTTTCAAATGTATTTTTAAGAGGGAAGAATTACACTAACATGTTAAACAGGTTATCTTTGTTTCAGGGTTTGAGAATAAAGAAAGATCTAGAACACATTTCATCGTAGATTGAGGCTACTATTTGGGATAACCATATCATTATCTAAACTGTGACAACTTTAAGGGTGAAAAGGATTACTGTTATTTATTTTGCAGGAAAACAGGCACAAATTGCAACACTCTCTAGAAAACCATAAAGCATGGTCATCCTACTTACTCTGAGCATTTTGAGAAACCTTAGCCTTGCCTGACACCAAATTTGATCCATAGATTGGTGCTTAGAGATGCAGCATGCACTGAACTTTTATCTTGTTATTTTTGGTAATACCAAATGTGCATTAAACGACTAATCTGTGAGAGGCACGGTGCTGGGTGATGGGCATGAAGAAGGACTGCATCAGCTGAATGTGGTGTAGTTTGATAAGTACAGGAATAGAGATTTTATAAGGCACTGAGAGTTACAAAGCGCTTGTGACTTCAGAAGAGAAGCTAAGGAATAGTTTCATATTCTCTTGGGGTCTCTGGACAGAGGGACTGTCTCCCATTTCACCTTGAGACATGTGATGAATTCCTCATTATTCAGGAAGAAGAAAGAAAATGCATTGAATTCCAAGCCAGAAAATTCACCCTCATCTCTGTGTTGAATCTGGAAATACAGCACCACCTCCTTTCCACCCTGTGGAAAATCTACCTAGATCCTATGCATCACTCCAGGAGGGAATCAAAGCCATTATGCAAGCCTTCCCTCAGCTCTCATGCCCCTCCTGAAACCTTTACTGATACATGTTGATCAAAACAATCTCTCTAATAGATCACTATAGTACTTTTTGTTGGTGGCTAGTATATACTCTCTTCTAGTCGGTTAATTCCCCAATCTATGTTTTAGCTTCTCCAGTAAGATAAAAATGGAATGTTCTGTGTAAAAAGGGTCTTTAATCTAATAGCTGATCTCTTTCACAAACTGCCAAGGATCGTGTTTTGCTCACAGAAACAGCTAATGAAATCTTCATTTATCAATGGACTGAAAATCACTTTGGCATATGTGTGGTAAGCACTGTATAAGATAGTGAAGACCTGTTAATACTAAAAATGTCTTAATATAAGCAAGATGTTTAATAAATTCTGATCTAATCCTATCACAGCAAAGGACAACTCTGATAAATCAGAGGGAGGTGAGCAATGTAATCTAGCTGAAAGGGAGCAAAGCCTTGGATTCTGCCTTCTAAGACACACACATCAATAAACCCAGAAAAATGCAGTCATGGTCGCATAGCTGTGCTTTGATGTGGGTGCTGTCTTGGCAGTCACTTTTTATATTAAAATTTCCTATTAATGTTGGGCAGTACAATACATTCAGGATAAAGAGTCCAGCGTTCTGGAGTCAGCCCCCATCTGTCATAATCTACTGTGTGATCTGAGTGTGACTACAGGAAGCCTGTCCTGTGGCTGAGCTTCCTCGGCCCCACAGGATGCTGCACCTGATCCGTGATTCCTAGCTGACCTTTGGTTATGCTGTCTGCTTCAGTTCCCCTGGTAACCTGACAAAGGTAAAATTGTCACTTATGTTACTAAGCAACCTTCAGGATAAAAGGACCACTGATTAGTACATGTTCTCTGAACTGGAAGGAGCTAAAAGTGAACTAGGAATACCTGATGGGGATGCTGTGCTTTGGGCTTTCTGGAGTCTGGTGACTCATAACCGTCGTATCCTTACACCCATGAAAAGGTGAATTGAGAGGAGGACACTGACTTCTCTAGGGGCTTTTTTTTTTTTTTTTTTTTTTTTTTTTTTTTGAGAGGGAGGATTACTCTTGTTGCCTAGGCTAGAGTGCAATGGCGCGATCTTGGCTCACTGCAACCTCCACCTCCCAGGTTCAAGCGATTCTCCCATCTTAGCCTCCTGAGTATCTGGGGTTGTTGGCTAATCTTTTGTATTTTTGAGAGAGATGGGGTTTCGCCCTGTTGGCCAGATTAGAGGTGATTCACCCGCCTCGGCCTCCCAAAGTGCCGAGATTACAGGCGTGAGCCACCGTGCCTGGCCTAGGGCCTTAATTTGAATTGAGAAGCTTTTTGTTTTGTTTTTGCTTTTGTTTTTGAGACGGAGTCTTGCTGTGTGGCCCAGGCTGGAGTGCAATGGCGTGATCTTGGCTCATTGCAACCTCTGCCTCCTGGGTTCAAATGATTCTCCTGCCTCAGCCTCCCAAGTAGCTGGGATTATCTATAGTCGCATGCCACCATGCCAGGCTAATTTTTCATATATTTAGTAGAGACGGGGTTTAACTATGTTAGCCAGTATGGTCTTGATCTGACCTCATGATCCGCCCACCTCGGCCTCCCAAAGTGTTGGGATCACACGTGTGAGAGACCACGCCTGGCCCTGAATTCAGAAGCTTTTAAACCAGGGAAGCTCCTGTATTTACTGGACACGGATGTCATTTCATTGCCCACGTGTTGACCAGGTGCCTGTACCTGTGCTGCTGTTAGAACACTCACTGTTGGTGAGGAACGTTTAGCACAGCAACACAGCAAGCTTGGGTTCCCTCCAGGATCCTCCTGAGCAAACTGGAGCCAAGTGTGGTCTTGGGTAGCCTTACAGGTTGGCTACCCCTTGGAGGATACTTTGGTGGGAAAAACACTAGTGCCTAGTATTTTTCCTAGTATTCAAAAATGCATTTTTGAATCAAGGATTCTGTGGTAAGCTGAAAAAAAAAATGCCACACATATTTCTACTGCCATAATTTCAAAAGTATCTATAATCTTCAGCTTGAAAAAGTACATTAAAATGCTAAGGAATTTATTCTAGTTGTGGTGTACTGAGCATCTTATTATATAGTGATTATATAAAGTTTGACTTTGAATTGTTTTTGCTGTCAACATTTCTTCTAGATATAACATTTTATAATTTTAATGTTTATGTCTATATTATAATTATTATTAATATCGAATGTGTCCACTAACGTTTTTTACCAGCTAGAAAAACCAACAAATTCACAGCTTTCCATGCAAAAACATTTTCTTCAAATGTCAGCTACGAAAACTGGTTTAAACAAAAGCAGGCTTTAATTGCTTTGGGAAGAAGTGATTTCTTATGAACTAAGAGAAAGTTTTCAAGAGTACATGCATTTATTATATATTAAACATTGTCTATGTTTAGGTAACATATACATATTATGTATAGATGTAAATATTTGCAAATGCTAGCATATAGCATCTCATTCATTATTTTAAAATGTACTCCATTCTTATTTCTCGACTTCTTTCAATAGAGCTAAAGAGATACACTCTGGTTGATCTCAGACCCCATGGAGGCGTATCATGTGATTAAGAAGGTAACTGGATCTCTAAATGCATAGAGTTTTGTTGATGAAAATCTTGTAATTGCACCCAGAAATGTGCTGGAAAGCAGCACTGGCTGGAATAAATCAGAGTAATCAATACCACGTGACAAATTATTCTTAGCTATCTCTTACTAGCATAGACTCTATACCAAGACTGATATAGGTAGTAGAATCAAATGATTCAAATTTTACTCAATCTAGCAAACATTTAATTAAATAGAAATTTGAACAAAGGTGAAGGGACTCACAAGAGATTAGAAAATTCACTGACTTTGAATAACTGAGTTTACTAAACTGTTCAAGACTGAATCCAGGCATTTAACTAACAAAACAGTTAGGATGTGAAGAAATTCATGTCCCCAGAAATCACAGCATAGTTTTCTTCTCATAGAGGGCCTGTTACTTAAAAAAAAAAAAACTCAGAGTTTAGCCAAGACATGGGAAGGGAAAATTCCCTCCTTCCCAGTCCTACTTCTGTCAACATTACTTAGAACATGTGTTTGATTTTAAAATCCTACAAAGCATCAGGAAATAGAAAATGAAAAAAAAAAGAAGAAGAAGAAAAGGAAACATGGGGAAAAAGGAAGTTGTGGTTATTAGGGTGTGAGACCCCATACAAAGAGGTTTTCTTCTGCCAACGCCCAGTGCCTTTCTTCAGTCTTCCTTTCCACAGCATTTCTTAAGGAGGCAGCTACAAAGAGACTCAGGATTTGTGAGCATCTTGAATAGATCAGAGGAAATTCAGATGAATTGAGAGGAAAAAGTGGCCTCAATTATTCGAAGTTCAGGGCCTAAAGGAAAGCAATTCAGACATTCATGAAACAACAGCATGACCAAAAAAAAAAAAAAAAAAAAAAAAAAAGAAAAGGGAGAGGGGAAGAAAAAAGATAAGAAAGAGGAGGAGCCAGAAAAGACGTGAGGAAAGAAGGGGAGACAAGGAGGTAAGGAAAAAAGGAGTCAGAGGGGGAAGGGAAAGAAAAGTTGGTGAAACTGATGAAGAAAACAGAAAAGAATTGTGGATAAAATGAAAGAAGGAAAGAACTAAGCAAAGAGAAGTTTAAGAGAAGGAAGAGAAATAAGAGAGGAAAAAGACCCAGAGGCAATGCACAGTTTAAATGGTAAACTATTAAAAATATGGCAAGACCTTCATTACCAGATTGTTGCAGGACACTTCTCGGGCTGTAAATGTGTTCCATTACAATTAAAGACTCAGCAATGACTATTGTTTCATCAAAGAATTGTGTTTGACAAAATCAGGAATCAGAGATCCATTGTGATATTTTTTGAAAAAAAATTTCTACAAATTCATTAATGCTTTAAAAAACTAGAATTCTGCTTAATTTTTTCCAGTACCTACGTGCTTTCCTTAGCAGGAGCCCAGTCTCAGTAAAACCAACACAGGAGAGCACCTGTAACCACAATCTTTTTATAACGAACCCATTAATCTTCCTCACAGTGAAATTGAACACATGGCCACTGGTCATATATGTGCCAAGTTTTCAGCTTTGAAGCATGTATCTTCCTACATGCAATCGTTAGTCTCAATGGATATAAGATCATTGATATCTTTTCTATTGAAGTGTCCAGGATATGTGTGGAGGAAAAGTTAAATATTAAGTTTGAACTCGATTGAACATGGACAAAAACAATGGTCACCAAGTCATGGAACAGGTTGCATGAGTACCTTGAGGCAATCATCCAGCACTGTTTCAGAGAAATCTGTTCCTGTACGTTAGTTATTGAAAAATAACAGACAGTCGCAAAAGCAAGTTGACATTTTTGTGTTCCTTGAGCTCAGTCACAAAAGGCCCTTGTGACTGGGCCTCATGCCAAACAACTTGTTACAAAAGGAACTAGGGTTCCAGACGATGCTGAAGCTTCTTGAGACCTCACCTTGTCTGTGCACGGGCGGGTGGCCGACTCTGGAGCCCAGGCTGTTGCTTCCCAGTATGGTGATAAATCCTCCATAGTCTACTGAGTGTAAATATAAATATAAATATATATATGTATACACACACATATGTAGATATAAGTGTAGAGATATATATATGTCTTTTCCCTTCTCCCCTTCCTATTGCAATTTATTATATCATTTGCTTATTATATCTGTATTGCCACATGCTTGGGATAAAGGTTGTTTACCCTTAAAGGTATTGTGTGTGTGTCTTTTCTTCTCCCCTCGCGCGTCTCCTGCACAGAATATGTTTTCACAAATGCAATAATCTCAGCCCCTGAGTGCTTGGATTTTCTCCCCTCAAGAGACAAAGAAAGATACATCCACAAACAGGAAAACTCACAAAACCAAAGACCATAAGTTGAGCTCCATGGATGAGACAATGAAGACCACATTCCCACCGCTTTTGAGCTCCTCTAATTTGGTTCCCAAGAATAGCCTGGTGGAAGTGCAGGGGTCTGGAAGGGGTCTGGTTCTCCACCAGTGAGCCAGGGTGCTGTCTTCTAGACAAGTGTGCACATGGGGTACGGGAGGAGGGAAGCTTGTGTATAAGCAACACTGTGGAGAAATTTCATTCATCAGCTTCACAAAACAGCTCTTCAAAATGGCCAATTTTGTGATGTATTATCACAATTCAGCATGTGAAGCGGCTTCACCATCTGAAATGTACACATTAGTTTGGAGATAATTATGAGTTCAGACCCCTCTTCAGTCAATCACTCTGCAACCCTCATCCAAGCCATTTTCTAAAGCAATTGAAAATTACCAGTTAAGAATGCTCAGGAATGTGTGTCATAAGATGCTTCCATATGCAGATCCGCATTGAAGATTTGAGAACACATGTCACGTCAAAGCCCCATTGTGTCAAGGATCCATTGCTTTAAAATAGTTCTTACACAGGAATTTAGAATTCAATAGACTATATCAGCTTCAAGGAAGGAGTCAAAAGAGGGTGATTAAATAATACATACTTTCAAAGCTAGCTGTTTATATGACCAAAGTAGTACTATAGTCGATTCTTTAAATACCAATTTCTTAAAACGTGAGGAGGTGCACATGTTAATAGTTTCTTGTGTTGCTGCCAAATAAATTAGGATATCAGAAATGTGGAAAGGTTCTCACTGAGAAATAATCACTCGGTTAATTTCCGTTCTTAGAGAACAGAGGGCAGGTTTTTTGTGATGGTTGCCCAGATGGCAGGTCGGGGAAGAAAGAGAGCTACTGAAGAGTGTGTGGGGCTTGCCACCCTTGTAGGCCTCCCATCCATTCAAGTCTGCTCCATGCCAAATAGAACACTGACTGCAACACCAGCCATGCGTGACTCTCTTCTCTCCCTTGTCCTCCTTCCACCTGGCCCTGGAGTGACCTGACAAATGGGTTACTTGTAGCCCCCACCGCCCCCCAACAAATTATGCCACCAGCTGGCAGAAGAGCTGAGCCCGTAGCAGGTAGGCACAGCCATGGACCTTGGCCAGCCATTGGCCCTTCACTTGATGTCTTTTCTTCCGTTTCCTCTCCTCGCTTCTCACTCCCGTCCTGGACATTCCGAGCCAAATGCAACTGAAATACTAAGTAAGCTAACGTGAGGCTGACAATAATAGTAAAGCCTCCAGAACTTTCTACCTTTTCAAGGCAACTCTAATGCTTTCTGGAGTGTGATCAAACTCTACAATGATGTATCTCCCCCACTAAATTACAGTCTTTGAGGGTGGAGATCTTGCTGAGGAATTTCAACAGTGATTTGTGCATTGTCGTCAGCATGCACCCTGCCTTTGCTCATCCTATTTTCCCAAGCTGGTCCTATAGAAACCTTCCTCTGCCCCTACATTTTCTTATTTAGCCAAACCACTGCATCTCATTGGCAAATCCTTTGCAGGCTGTGGACATCTCTTCTTACTGACATTTTTAGAGTGGACTCTGATAGGACCTGCCAAGTTTTGTGGGGATTTTTTTTCTACCATCTTTGTCTTAGCTTTAGGATTGGATCCTCAGCTACTGGAGAAAGGCTTATGGGCACAGTAGGAAGAGGAATGATTCCTGCCATTTATCCAAATAGAAGGAAAAAGAGCCTGGGATTCCAGAGCACTTAAGTAACAAAAGGCACTTTCTAGCAACTCAACTCCCATAGGCAAGAAGTCTAGCATAATGGGTAATGTCAAATGAGTTCAGCACTTCAGCTCTTTTATTTATCAGTTGTATGGTCTTGGGCAACTTATATGATTCCAAAAGGTCAGTTTCTTTATTTCTAAAATAGGAAAAATAATACCATTTACCTAACAGGGCTTTAGTAATTTTTTTTAAATTTGTATCAAGTTCCTAGAATAACATCTGGAACAAAACAAATTCTCAACATATTTTAAATATTATCTTCATTGTTTGTTTATTTTTTTATTGTATCAGTATCACACCTATGACCCTATGGCCTCTAGAACTGCTTTGTATTCTTGTAGTCACTCAAAAAATATTTACTGTTTCTTAGTTGCTTTGATTATTTAGTTACTATTTTTGTCTAATGTTTGAAAACACATATTTCCAATGTAAATATTAAAACAACACAAAAAATATGTACTAAATATCAAGTCTTCTACCCTAACCTCCAAAACGTCCCACTAAAGCAATCACCCTTACCACTTATTTATGTATCTTCCAAAAATAAGTTACATGTATGTTAGTATAAGTGTGTCCACTTACATTCCTTTACACAAAGTAGTGTTGAAACTCTCTTCCTGCTCCTGTCCAAGCCCACACTTCTGTCTTCTCACGAGAAGTAAGAAATTCTGCTATGTTGAATTTTATTTCCTTAGTTTATCTTTTTCAATAGTTTTTCCCTACCTAACTTTAAACAATATATTTCTAGTTAAACTTATATTTGAACTTAGAAAAAGTGCTATCAATCACCTCTTCGTTGTGATTAATAACACAACAAAGTACAATGTGTACAAACATACACATTTTTAGCTTTTTGCTTTCTTTTTAAACTATATTTATTGATTTACAAAAGTAGTTGAGTCAATTGATCAAGAAAACTCTCATAATTGTGAATTGATGATATGAGATTATTTTCTAAAAACAATTTTGCCACAAATATTATTTTAGTATATCTTCTAAAATTTCCCCCCACCCTTTGGAACCCAATAGCTAAATATTGATAGCACTTCAAAATTATAAAAATGGTGCATAGAAATAAGAGTTGGAATCAAAGCTTACTTTCTCATTAGCAGAATGGGACATGAAAAAGTATTGGAACTCATTATCTCATCACATCTATTAGAACTCCAAATACATGCATTATTTAGGATAATAATAACTTGCACACAAATATTAATGATGTCACATGATCCTAGGATTAAATCAACAGTTTTGTTTCTAATTTATCTGGTCTTTCACATTATTCTTAAAAATAGGAATAATGTTGATTATATGTGTGTATATATATGTATGTATATGTGTATATATGTATATATGTGTATGTGTCTGTATATACATATACACAAAAATACACACAAACTGTTTTATTATGTTAGACCATAATATATTGGCTTTTAAAAAATAACTTTGACACTTTCTATGCAAAACCAATTAGATCAGCAGCAGCATCATAGTTCCAGGAGCACAGATTTTAAATTCATGGGACTCACAATTCAGCGTTGAAACAAAGTCCTTCTATGTAAAGGTGCTAGTTACGAATCCTCATGTGATTGAATATAACAGTGGAATGGTAAGTAAGCCATAAGTGCCTTACAGTGAGCATCTAGGCCCCTTTGAAAATTTTAGCTCTGATTCCTAAATGCCTTTGTAGCTGGGGAAAAGCTGGAGACCATGACTGAACCAACTCTACAAACATGTATTTTTATGGTTTGCATGCATTCATTTTACCAAATCGTTTTATATCCAGTATTTAATTTGCTTCTCATTTCTCTGGGAAAAAAAATCTTGTTAGTCATCTGGATAAATACAACTAAATCAATAAAATGAGACTTTATGCTGATATCGAAGTAAATCTAAGAGTAGTCTAGTCTCAGTTTGTTTGCTAGTTTGAGTGTTTTGTTTCTTCCTTCTATCTCCCCTTCCCTCCCTTGACCCCTTCCCCTTTCTTTCTTTCCTTCCTTCTTTCCTTCCTTCCTTCCTTCTCTCCCTCCTTCCTTCATTTCTTCCTTCCCTCCTTCATTCCTTCCTTCCCTCCTTCATTCTTTCCTTCCCTCCTTCCTTTCTTCCTTTTACATTTGTTAAAAAGCTGCTATATGCCTGGTATTGTGCTATGTTCCAGGGCAACAAATAGGTCACAGTCATTTGAACTGAAAGTTACAAAAACTCAAATAAATGTGGGTCGTGTTGAGTGTGATTATAGCAAGTGGGTGGTTCTGGTGGAGAGGAAGGTGAGTCAGAGACGTGTCGCACTATAGTAAGGCTAGAATTCCATTTGCTCACATACTTGGTCCTTCTGCTGGCTCTATTTTTTTAATAAAACGTCTTAAGATATACTAAGAGGCAAATTAAACTGACGGAGATTTCTTTCATGATGAACAAAACAGCTTTGTAGTTTGTATAAAACCTATAAAAATGGGTAGTTAGAGGAAACATAAGCACTGACTCACTTGCAACTAGAGGGAGTATCAGTGTCTCCCATATATACAATATGACTTTAAACAATGTCAGTTTCTCTCATGTTTCTATGGTGATATCCCATGGTACTTACAGACTTAGTGGAATTACACAGGCCAGAGTAGGTCACATGATACTGACGTTGCTAGTAAATACAAACTCTCTCCTTTCAGAGTGACTGGATAGAGGCAAGGAAAAACAAAATCATTTTACAAGAAGAACAAAGTACAAAGCCAGTAACAATGGGATAGAAACATGACCTGTGTTTAATTAGCTGGTCCTATTTTTGGGCTACTTACTAAGCATATTCAATAATAGCCAATCTCAAAAACATCATGCTAAATTTAAAAAGCCAGTCACAAAGACCATATATTCTATTATTCCACATCCGTGAAATGTCCTAGGCAAATCTACAGGGGCACATAAAATGCATTAGTGGTTGTCTGGGACTTGGGAGTGGGGAGCAAGAATGAGGACCTCTGATTTTGAGTAGGGGGTTTTGTTAGGAAGTGACAAAAATGTTTTTCAAATATGTTGTGACTAGTGTTGAACATGACTGTGAATATACTAAAAGCCATTGATGTGTACACTTTAAATGGGTGAGATTCATAGTATGTAAATTATATTACAATAAAGCAAAAAATGAAAATGTTGAGTGACTCTAGGATTAGGATATTCTCCAGCCCCCGAATGGCTAGCACATTTTCCCAAGAGTGCACCTAAAGAATCACTCCTCCTGAGAGGCTGGCCTCAGGGTCCTCCCAAGCAGGGACAGCCAGAAGCCTCTCACCAGCCAAAATCAGTGAAAAGGCCAAGCCACAGAAGAGATGGTTACAAGCAAGAGACCTGACCAGTTACCTAATGAATGAACCAGCAGGAGACTGGAGAGAATATTTTCTAGTTGTTTAATTTTAATATCCATGCTCCTTCAACAGGAAGACCTCCTCCAGTTCAGTGGCTTCATTGCTACCTTGGTATCCCTGAGTTTCTCCGTCCATATCAGGGAGTCCCTTCCTTCCTGGCAAAGTGTTGGGGGAACACAAGCAGTCACCTTCAGCTCCTCTTAGAGGAGGGTGAGTGTCTTTTGCACCAACTCTAAAATTCTTTTTTTCCAGCCCCACTTTACCTTTCTTTTTTATTTTTCTTTTTCTTATTCTTGTTTTTTTTTTGAGACAGAGTTTCACTCTTGTTGCCCAGGCTGGAGTGTAGTCGTGTGATCTCAGTTCACTTCAACTTCCACCTCCCAAGTTCAAGCAATTCTCCTACCTTAGCCTCCCCAGTAGCTGGGATTATAGGTGCAGGCCACCACACCCAGCTAATTTTGTATTTTTAGTAGAGACAGGGTTTCTCCATGTTGTCCAGGCTGGTCTTGAGCTACTGACCTCATGTGATATGGCTGCCTTGGTGTCCCAAAGTGCTGGGATTACAGACATGAGCCACCACGCCCAGTTCCCAACTTGCCGTTTTGGGTTTCTCTTTTTCAGAAAAAAATAGCTCCTGAGTAGGGTGGGGACTTGGAGAACTTTTATGTCTAGCTGGAGGATTGTATATGCACTAATCAGCACTCTGTGTCTAGCTCAGGGATTGTAAATGCACCAATCAGCACTTTGTGTCTAGCTCAAGGTTTGTAAACACACCAATCAGCACTCTGTGTCTAGCTCAAGGTTTGTAAATACATCAATCAGCACTTTGTGTCTAGCTCAAGGTTTATAAATGCACCAATCAGTGCTCTGTGTCTAGCTAATCTAGTGGGGACTTGGAGAACTTTTATGTCTAGCTAGAGGATTGTAAATGCACCAATCAGCAGTCAGTGTGTAGCTCAAGGTTTGTAAACACACCATTCAGCACCTTGTCAAAAAGGACCAATCAACTCTCTGCAAAATGGGCCAATCAGTTCTCTGTAAAACAGGCCAATCAGCTCTCTGTAAAATGGACCAATGAGCAGGATGTGGGTGGGGCCAGATATGGGAATAAAAGCAGGGTGCCCAAGCCAGCAGTCGCAACCACAATGCAGTTGGGTCCTGGTTCAGAGTGTGGAAGCTTTGTTCTTTCACTCTGAGCCCACACCACGTTCACTAGCTGAAACACTCAGCGGGAAGGTCTGCAGCTTCACTCCTGAAGCCAGTGAGACCATGACCCAACCAGAAGGAAGAAACTCTGAACACGTCAGAACATTAGAAAGAACAAACTCCAGACACACAATCTTTAAGAACTGTGGTATTCACCATGAGGGTCTGTGGCTTCATTCTTTAAGTCGCTGAACCCAAGAACCCACCAGTTCTAGACACACCATCACCACTGATTTGTGCAAAGCCCTTCTTTGACTGATTTTCATGCTCTTCTGTTCTCATGCTGTATTGCATTTTCCCCTTTTAGCAAACACACGTGGTTCTTGTGTGTGACTTTATCTGTATATACTTATTTAAAATGGGTGAATGTATTTTAAATTATTCGGAGAGTATTTACTGTAAATGCATTAATGTCATAATTATTTCAGTCACTTGTCTACTTAGTTTCATAAAATTATGTTTGAATATCACCTACCAAGTGATTTGAACATTTATGCAAAGCAAGTATGTAAAATCAATCAGGCTACTATACCATAAGATCCTTGAGGGAGAGCATAAGTGCCTTCTAAATGTTCCGGGAATGTTGAAAGAAAGAATGAAAGACGAACTAAACAAAGGAAGGAAGGAGAAAAGAAAGAAAATGCCTGAGCTCCTGCATACGTGACCTCTTGAACATTGACCTCTATGAACTCTGCCACTGCTTTGCTTCTCTTCATATTATGGCCATTCTTACTTATGTGATATCCTTCCCTTCTGACCTAAGCATTCAAGCATGTTGTTACATAACAGCAAATGTTTCTCATCACAGCCTATCTTTATTGATACAGTCAGCACTCACAGTATTCAAAAACAGATTGGTCATGCATAAGCCAAGTGTTTGCTGATAGCTCATTAATCCCAGATGCTCAAACTGTTAGGCATTCTACTTGACACTACCTCCCACAGATTTTATACCAAGGCACATTTCGGGTAAACACTAAGCAGTTCAGAGGAACTATGGTGAAGTCATTACCAATGTCACTTGGTTTATTGGAAGCTGACAATAAAAATGACAGCATCCATGGTTCTGCCTAGGACCGAGGCTTTGCCAAAAGGTAACATTCATAGGCTACTGGCTAGGACTTGTCAGCTCCATACTGAAGGAGGCGTTCCAACTGGAAGCCATGAATTTAATTATCCCAGTCTTGCCTGAAGGAGTCAGATACTAAAAGTACCTGACACAAGAAGCTAGAATAGCAATTTCAGAGGAAGATGCAGCATGAGTTTGTTTTGTGTGCATCAGGTTTAGCCCCTCATCGTTCAAGTTCAAATTCATGTTTCACATCCCAGCGGACCCTACCCTGATTCACGAGCCCACAGTGATCTTTCTGTCACGTGAAGTTCACCTCTACTCAACTCCAGTAGGTCTAAGTTTTGCTTATCATCATTCGGTACTTAGGTGGTGCTGATACTCTGTTGTGATATGACACTTCAATATTTGTAAAATTCTGACTTACATTTTGATTTATCTGACTTATATTTCTATAGAAAACTTATTGAAATGGAGATATTTCTGGGTAGAAGATTTTTAAGGATGCACTCAGAAAAATCATCATAAAGGGAGTTAGGGAAGCAGGTGTGAGAGAAGGAGTCATTAAACTGCAATGCAGGCTGGGAGTGGTGGCTCACACATGTTGGTACACGCCTGTAGTGCCAGCTCCTTGGGAGGCTGAGGCATGAGAATTGCTTGAACCCGGGAGGCAGAGATTGAAGTGAGCCAAGGGTCACGCCACTGCACTCCAGCCTGGACAACAGAGCAAGACTGGAAAGAAAGAATAAAGAAGGAAAGCAAGCAAGCACGCAAGCAAGAAACCCTGCAATGCAGCTATAACCGAGACTTCAGTTAACCATATAGGCAGCTCTGGAACCAGCATGGTCAGGACAAATCACAGGATTTGTCCTGGATCAAGGCAAAGGACTGGGCATTTGTTCCCCCAAGGGGTCTATCAGACATAGCTTGCTCCTGAGGAGTAGTAATAAACTTCGAGGAGGCAACTCCTTCCAGAAGAAGTCAGTTTGTGAATAGGTACGTGTTAGTGGTGAGTCCCCAGTCCTTCCAGTGGTCAGGGAAAATGAGTGTCTTCTCCCCTGCAGAAGGGAGACCTGCATGGCATACCATACCACATCCCACATATTGTAGCATTTTACCAAAAACAATTAAAGGTGGTAGATACTATTGTTGCAGTTTCCTAAAGGGGAACCTAAGAACCTACAGAAGCTCACATGTGACCATCACTCCACTCTTGGGTCACACAGCTGTGCAGTGACAGAGGCAGGTCTTGAATCCAGGTTCTAATTTTTCGAAAGTGGAATATAGGTAGTTTCACATAAAACTTATGAAGAAAAAAGACAGGAAGACACACAAAGAGCTCAGGAAAGCTAAAGAGATTGGAACTTGTTAAGACAGGTTCCAATAATACCATACTGTCGCGTCTAAAATGAATATCAGTCCAACAATGCAGAAAGTACGGGAAAGCAATTTCCTTGTGCATTTCCAGTAAGTCAAATAGGAAGAGCCACCCCTTCACCTCCTCAATCAAGTCCTGGAGATTCCACAGAAGGGAGGGCATTAATCAATTAAAGTACAACGAACTGAACAAAAACCATAAAAAATCTCTATATAAAGATGGTATGCATGCTGTGACCCTCATGTTTGTGCAAGAGAAATAATAATCATCCTGGGTGCCACAATATGTGAAAGGACAATTTTAACTAGATCCCTTTCTTCTCCTATTTTACCTGTGAAAACCAGAGAACAACTCTGCCCATTGAGTATGTTTAGGCTAGAGAAGAAAGAAGAAAGAGAGAAAGACAGGAAAGAAGGAAGGAAGGAAGGGAAAGAAAGAAAGAGGAAGGAAGGAGAGAAAGAAAGAACAACAGAAGAAAATAAGAGAGAAAGAGAGGAAGATACAGAATGAAAGAAGAAAGAGTGACAGAAAAAATAGAAAAAGAAGAGAAAACTAAAGAAGTAAGAGAGAGAGAGGAAGAAAGAGAAAGAACAAGAGAAGAAAGAAAGAAAGAGAGAAAGAAAAACTTTTTTGACAACAGGTGTGGGCACATCTGGTATCCTCTGAGCATGTGTTCCTCATTTCCAATAGCTTCCAGCCCTCAAGTGACTCCTGATTGCAAATAATACAATCATCTCTAAAGAGCAGCTCCAGGACCCTGGAGCCAATTTGAGTTCTAAAGTCCCCTGCATTGGGCAGTCACCTGCACTTCTCGTGGCATGGGGCAGAAAGGACGCATGCTTGTGGGACAGAAAGAACTCATGCTTGGACCTGGCACGTCCCTCCCTCCAGTCCTACATCTCGGCCAGGGGATTTAAAACTCTCAGGTGAATATAAACTCCCGGGGATAAATAATGAGAAAGTTAAATAAGTAAATATTACTGAAAAATAGACAACTAATGGAACTCTTTATTCCAGATGTAGCATACTTATGAAAGTAGAGAGATTGGGAATATATTGGATGGGTTTGTAAGAGAGAATTTTTTATATTTCAAGCAGGAATAAGTAGTTATAAAGTAAGGAAACGGAGGCAGTATGCATTGAAAATGCAGTAGATAAAATAAATATATTAATGGAAGAGTTTATTAAAAAGTGTTACGGCCAAAGAGTAAGACAATAAGTTGTGAAATATTTCCTAAGACCATAAAGAAAAGAGTTAAAATAACAAAAACAAATTAAAATACAAAAAAAAAAGTTAATATATATGCAGGAGAGAACAGACATGCAAAAAGAAACCTATTTGAGGATGCTCTAGAATGATAGCAAGAACATTAATGGAGAGGAGAAAATAAAATTAAAAGTAATGATCAATATAGTCCAAAAATTAGAGAAAACTGTAAGAACTTATGTTGAGAAAATTCATACGATAGCAAATAGAATAAATGAGAAAAAATTTCAGATAGTATCAACATGATGCAGAGAAGGAGAGGTGGAACACAGTAAGATATTTGATATTTTTTCAAATTTGCACAGATAGATGACAGGTACTCAAGGAACTCAGAGGGGAAATTTGTCATGACTTTAGTAAGTCAGAAATAACTTTTGAAAAAATAAAAACAGTTCACATGGCTTTTTATAAAAAAGTAGACAATTGGACCTCTCTAATGAAAGATTTAAAAATGTATATATAATGAATATTTCAATAAATATACAAATGTATGATATATATTATATATAACCAGTTGGGTCTTAACTCAGATATACAACATTGATTCAAAGTTCCAGCATCAATGTATTTTATCACATTAAAAAACAGAAAAAGTATATATATTATCATCTCTATGAATGCAGAAGCATCTGAAAAAAGTTAAAAAATTTTTAAATTTATTTATGTATAATAAATGGATGCCCCAGTCAATGCAATAAGGAAGAAGAAAAAAAAAAACAGAAAAATTAGAGATGAGAAGAAAAAGCTATTCTTATTTGATGATGCCATCATCATGTTTACTGATATTTTAAGAGCCTACAAATGATAATATCTAGAACCAAAATTCAGTTTTACCAGTATGCAGGATACCAACCAATAGCAAACTAACCCATCACATTTCTACCTGATCGCAATAAACAGTGGCAAAATAAATAGAAAATATAATTTTTAGTAGTAAAAATACATGAAACATTCAGAAATAATTTAACAAAATGTGTATAAAAACTATAAAGTGAAAATTAAAAACAAAAACCAAAAAAAACTGAAACAAGAAAAATCAAATAAAGACTAAATAATTAGAGAGATATACTAAGGTCCTGTTTTGGAAAATTTAATATTGTTAGGATATGAATTATCATAAAACTGATACAGAGATTTAATACACTCTAAATCAAAATCTCAGCAATCTTTTTTGAAGCAATTGACAGATGCTAAAATATATATTATAATGCTAGTCATCTAGACTCACCAAAAGAGTTTTGAAATAGTAAAACAAATTTGGAGGACTTATTGCCTAATCTCAAGAATACTGTAATCAGGACAGCATGACAGACGCTTAGGGTCATTAATATAGATAGATTAAGCAGAATTAAGAATTCAGAAGTAGATACACACATACATGATGAAGACATTTTCAACAAACATTGAAGTGGGAAAAAATGAGTGCTTTTCAACAAATGGTGATGGATAAATTAGATGTATTTATCCAGCACCATTTCCTCATATAATTCATTTCCTCATGTAATTCAAAAATTAACTTTAAATGCATAACACAATTAAAGAACAAAATGATAAACTTCTGCAAGCATACAGACAAGATCATTGTGAATTTAAAGTAACCACACATTTCTTCGGATACAAGAAGCATGAACCATGGGAAGAGATTAATAAAATTGACAAATTTAAAAAAATTACTTTTGAAAGGCCCTGTTACAAGACTAAAAGTACAGCCAAACATTAAGAGAAAATCTTCACAATACATTTACCTGACAAGGGGATCATATTTAGAATATGTAAGAAACTCTCACAATGAAACAAGAAGGGCTAAAACAGCAAAAATATTTGAATAGATACTTCATTAAAGGAGATACATGGAAGAGAAAAACACATGAAAAGATGTTCAGTATCACTGATAATTATAAAAATGCAAATTAAAATTACAACAGCATACTATTGCATACCTAATAGAATGGCAAAAGTTAAAATGACTGAAAATACAAAGGGTAGAAGAAAATGTGAAGCAAATTAAATTCTCATGAACAATGTGAATCAAAAAAATCATATAATCACTCTATGCCAGGCGCTGTGGCTCATGCCTGTAATCCCAGAACTTTGGGAGGCTGAGGCAGGCGGCTCACAAGTTTAGGAGTTCGAGACCAGTCTGGCCAACGTGGTGAAACCCCGTCTCTACTAAAAAAAAAAAAAAATTAAATACAAAAATTAGCTGAGCATGGTGGCATGCACGTAATCCCAGCTATTCAGGAGGCTGAGGCAGGAGAATTGCTTGAACCCGGGAGGCGGAGATTGTAGTGAGCCAAGATTGCACCACTGCACTCCAGCCTAGGCAACAGAGCAAGACTCCCTGTAAAAAAAAAAAAAAAAAAAAAAAAAAAAAAAAAATCATATAACCACTTTAAAAGTCTTTCAGTTTCCTATAAATACTTGCCATATGAGCACTCCGAAGTCATTATCTGCAAGAAAGAAAAAATTATGTCCTCACAAAAATCTGTATTGGAATGTTTATAGCAGATTTAACCAAAAACCGAAACAATCTTAATGTCCATCAATGGGTAATCTGATAAATGTGGTATATACACATATAGATTCCATGACATCTATAACGGAATACTACTCATCAAATAAAAGGAACAAAGGGATAATACACACAAAACATGAATTTATCTCAAAATTATTACACTCAACAAAATGAGGACAAGCATGAAGAGTGCATACTATGTCAGTCCATTTACATGAAAGTCTACAAAAATTAAGCAAATTCATAATGACAGAAAGTAGATTACTGGATACCTGAAATTGGAGGGGAGACAATTTGCCTGCAAAAAGTGTATGAAGGAAACTTCTGGAAGGACCATAATGCAACTTGATTATTGCTGTGGTTACAAGATGTGTAAATTTTTCAATAATCACTGAATTAATTGTTAAAAATGATTCAATTTATGACATATAATTACATATCAATAAAATTCATATATCTAAAAAGGGGTCAGATAAATACATTCTTGTCAGTAATGTACTGACATACTTCGTTTCACTTCACTTGGCTTTACTGTGCTTCCCAGATATTGGGTTTTTTATAAATTGAAAGATTTCAGCAACAGTGCGTCGAACAAGTCTATTGGCATCATTTTTTTCCACCAGCATGTGCTCACTTCGCCTCTCTGTGTCACATTTGGGTAATCCTTGCAACTTTTTAAACTTTTTCATTATCATTATATCTGTTATGGTTATTAGTAATTTTTGATATTACTATCGTAATTGTTTGGGATGTAATAAACTGTGCCCATATAAGATGACAAATTTAGCTGATAAATGTTGTGTTCTGACTGCTCCACCAAATGGCTGTTTCTCATCTCTCTTCCTCCCTATTTTTGGAGAAACAACAATATTGAAATTAAGCCAATTAGTAACCCTACAATGGCCTCTACGGGTTCCAGTGAAAGAAAGAGTCAAACGTGTATCGCTTTCCAAAACTGGAAATGATTAAGCTTAGTGCGTGAGGAAGGCATTTCAAAAGCTGAGGCAGGCTGAAAGCTAGTCCTCTTTTGCTAAACAGTTAGCCAATTTAGGAATGCACGAAAAAGCTCCTGATAGAAATTAAAATTGCCACTTCAGTGAATACACAAATGATAACAAAGCAAAAGGGCCTTATTGCTGACACGGAGAACATTTTAGTAGTCTATATAAATGATCCAACCATGCACACAGTTAACCTAAGCCAAGCCTCATCCAGAGAAAGGCCCTAATTCTTCAATACCGCAAAGCCTTCAAGAGACAAGAAAGCTACAGAAGAAAGGCTTGAAGCTCGCAGATGTATGGTTCATGAGGTTTAAGGAGAAAAGCCATCTCCAGAACATAAAACGCAGGGGCAGCAGCAAGTGCTGATGGAGAAACTGCAGGAAGTTATCTAGAAGATCCCAGTAAGATCGCTGATGAAGGTGGCTACATTCAACGACAGATTTATACCTATTTACAGTAGGATTCACTAAATATTTTTAAGCCCACTGTTGAGACCTACTGTTCAGAAAACAAGTTCTTTAAAAATATTATGTTCATTGAAAATGCACCTAGTGACCCAAGAACTCTGATGGAGACATGCAAGGAGATAAGTGTTGTTTTCATGCCTGCTAACACAACATTCATTTTGCTGCTAATAGATCAAATAGTAATTTAGACTTCCAAGTCTTCTTATTATTTAAGAAATACATTTTGTAAGGCTATCGCTGCCATAATAGTGATTCCTCTACAGATCTAAGCAAAGTAAATTAAAAACCCCCTGGAAAGTATTCACCATACTAGACATTGTTAAAAACATTCATGACTCATAGAAAGAGGTGAAAATATCAATAATAACGAGAGTTTGGGGGACGTTGATTTCAACCTTCATAAATGACTTTGAGGGGTTCAAGACTTCCTTGGAGGAAGTAACCGATGTGGATGAAATAGCAAGAGAACTAGAATTAGAAGTGGAGCCTGAAGATGTCACTGAATTGCTTCAATCTCATGATGAAATTTTAACAGATAAGCGTTGATTTTTGTAGATGAGCAAAGGAAGAGGTTTACTGTGATAAAATTTACTCCTCCTGAAGATGTTGTGAACATTCTTGAAATGACAACAAAGGATTTAGATATTACAATGACTTAGTTGATAAAGCAGCAGCAAGGTTTGAAAAGATTGACTCCAATTTTGAGAGAACTTCTACTGTGTGTAAAATGCTATCCAACAACATTACATGCTACACAAAAATCTTCTGTGAAAGAAAGACTTAATAGGTGTAGTCACCTCAGCCTTCATCAGTCACCATGTTGATCAGTCAACAGCCTTCAACCTGAAGGCAAATCCCCCACCAGCAAAATGATTACAACTCACTGAAGTCTCAGCTGCTCTGATGACTGCCAGCATTTTAGATCAATAAAGTATCTTTAATTAAAGACATGTGTACATACTTCTTAGACATAATGCTGTTGTACACTTAATAGATTATAATGTAGCTTTTATATGCGCAGGGAAACCAAAAAATTTCGTGTGACTTGTTTTGTTGCAAAATCTGCTTTATTGAAGTGGTCTAGACCCAAACCTGCAATATCTCTGAGGTATGCCTGGATTTTCTATCAAAACTCCCCAGAGACACAGAAAGGTTGAATATTAAGTCAATTAAAAAAATATACAACAATCTTTAATTTAGAAAAAAAAAGTGTGAACATTTAAAAAAGTTTAAGTAGATTTTAATGCAAAACTACACGAATAGAACTGAGCATAAAAATAGAAATGATCCAATACAGTTTATCTCTAAAATAAGACATTTTATCATTAGAAAATTCTATCAATATATTAATAGATTAATAGAATAAATGAGGAAAATTCTAAAAAGATTTTGAGAAGTAGAAGACATTTGATAAAATTGTTTAAAAATATTTAAAATCTTTATATGTGATTTTTTAAAACCTCAATAAACTAGAATGAGAATATGTATGAATATATGTTATAAATACAGAATAAAAATATATAAAATATATTCATAAAGAAATACACATGATTTTAAATGTGATGTTAAAAGGATTAAATGTACCTTAAAGAAATCATTATACCAAAAAGACACCTGCACTTACATGTTTATCACAGCACTTCTCACAATAGCAAAGTTATGAACCCAAACTCATTGTCCATCAATTGATGATTAGATTTAAAAATAAGATGTATTTGGCCGGGCGCGGTGGCTCAAGCCTGTAATCCCAGCACTTTAGGAGGCCGAGAAGGGCGGATCACGAGGTCAGGAGATCAAGACCATCCTGGCTAACACGGTGAAACCCCGTCTCTACTAAAATACAAAAAAAAAAAAATTAGCCGGGCGAGGTGGCGGGCACCTGTACTCCCAGCTACTTGGGAGGCTGAGGCAGGAGAATGGCGTGAACCTGGGAGGTGGGGCTTGCAGTGAGCTGAGATCCGGCCACTGCACTCCAGCCTGGGCAACAGAGCCAGACTCCGTCTCAAAAAAAAAAATAAGATGTATACATAATGTGTATACACACACACACGCACACATACACACAAACATACACCATGGAATACTAACTTGGTCATAATAAAGAATGAAATCACTTCCTCTGTAGCAGCATGGATGGAATTGGAGGCCAAAAGTGAAATGACTCAGAAACAAAAAGTAAAAATAAACACATGTTCTTATTTATAACTGGGAGCTAATAATGGGAACACATGGACATACAGAGTGGAATATAGACACTGAAGACTCCAAAGGGTTAGGGGGTGGTGAAAGCTGAAAAATTACCTGTGGGTACAATGTACGTTATTTCAGTGATGGGTACACCAACAGCCCAGAGTTCACCAGTGCGTAACGCACTCATGTAACACAGTTGTGCTTTTATTCCTAAATCTATAAAAACAAACAAAATATTAAAAACTAAATAAAAATGATTAAAACTTAAACCTTGATAGCCAGGCACTGTGGCTCATGCCTATAATCCCAACACTTTGGGAGGCCGAGGTTGGTGGATCACCTGAGGTCAGGAGTTTGAGACCAGCCTGGCCAACATGGTGAAACCCTGTCTCTACTAAAAATACAAAAATCAACCAGGCGTGATGGCAGGTGCCTGTAATCCCAGCTACTAGAGAGGCTAAGGCAAGAGAATCACTTGAACCCAGGAGGCAGAGGTTGCAGTGAGCTGAGATCACGCCATGGCACTTTAGCCTGGGCAAGAGTGAAACTCCCTCTCAACAAAACAAACAAACAAACAAACCTTAAACCTTTATGTGTCATTTTTAAAAACTTAGAAGACTAGAGAGGAATGTATTTATACAAATGTGTATATAAAATAAATATAGAATATTAAATATATAAAAATACGTAAAAATAAGTGTACATATACAAATATAGAATATAAATCTTACAACAAATGATATATACAATGGTGAAACTTTAGATCCATTTCTTTTAAAGTATTTACTGCTCAATATAGCATTGTAGGATATAAATATAAGATATTTACTGCTCAATATAGCATTGTAGCCTGGATATTTTTAAAAATGAAGATAATTTTTTGTTTTAAGCATGCACAGAGTTGAATACTACATTTTTGTGACTCTATCATACACACATACTCTTTTTCTGAGCATTTTGTAAATTTCTTCTAGCAATTTAATGTTTTGGATAACTTTGAAGTCAGTCTAATTTTCTCTTTATAGATAACTTAATATTTTGTTTTCATGTCTAACACAGTTTCTAATTCTAAATTCCAAAATTTTCATGATGCATTGCTATAGAATATTAGGAATCAGTTTTCCCTGGGACACAGTGTAATCTTTCAATATCTAGGTGCAAGCCTCCATGTATTTCAAAATAAAGATGATGTTTTTCTTTTAAACTTTTATTTCAGGTTCAGGAGTACATGTACAGGTTTGTTAATACAAGTGAACTCCTGTCACGAGGGTTTGATGAACAAACCTTTTCTTTTTTTTTTTTTTTTTTTTTTTTTTTTTTTTTTTTTTGAGACGGAGTCTCGCTGTGTCGCCCAGGCTGGAGTGCAGTGGCGCGATCTCGGCTCACTGCAAGCTCCGCCTCCCGGGTTCACGCCATTCTCCCGCCTCAGCCTCCGAGTAGCTGGGACTACAGGCGCCCGCCACCACGCCCGGCTAGTTTTTTGTATTTTTAGTAGAGACGGGGTTTCACCATGTTAGCCAGGATGGTCTCGATCTCCTGACCTCGTGATCCACCCGCCTCGGCCTCCCAAAGTGCTGGGATTACAGGCTTGAGCCACCGCGTCCGGCCAGAACAAACCTTTTCGTCACCCAGGTGATAAGCATAGTACTGGATAGATTTTTTTTTTTTTTTTTTTTTTTTTTTTTGAGACGGAGTCTGGCTCTGTTGCCCAGACTGGAGTGCAGTGGCACGATCTCAGCTAACTGCAAGCTCTGCCTCCCGGGTTCACGCCATTCTCCTGCTTCAGCCTGAGTAGCTGGGACTACAGGCCCCTGTCAGCGTGCCTGGTTAATATTTTGTATTTTTAGTAGAGACGGGGTTTCACCGTGTTAGCCAGGATGGCCTCGATCTCCTGACCTCATGATCTGTCCGCCTTGGCTTCCCAAAGTGCTGGGATTAAAGACGTGAGCCACCGTGTCCGGCCTTTTAACAATGTTTTTAAAAGACCTAACTTAAAGCCCCCCGAATTTAAAATTGTCAGCCTAGATTTTATTCCTTCCAGAACCAGGTGTTCCAATTGTGGGTAAGTGGGCTTCTACGAGTTTATAAAAAATGAATTTTTATGGTGCTGGCAATGCGGTTCCTAATGAATTTGTCTGGAAAAGTCATTTGTTGTTACTTTTTAAATGGGTTTCTGTTCCTGACAGAAAGGTACTTGTTGCTGATCAACCTAGTTGGTGCTGAAATGCTACAAGGGCACTCCATGGACCTCTCCGTGTACCCTGCTCTATCTCCACGTCAGAGTTTTTCCTCACTTGCCCACCTTCCTCCAACATCACACTCTTGCAATTTGCTCATCCAGGAAAAGCTCACTTTATGCAAAAGCAAACAATAATCTAAGAGAATTTTGTCCAGATTCCTTTGAAATTATTGTATGAATACTTAAAGAACAATAGTAAAATGATAGAGGAACGAACACCACTAAAACAAAACAAAACAGAACAAAAAATTTTTTGGAGCAAATAAAGATCTTGTAGCCTTTAACTCAAATGTTTACCTCCATAAAATAGGAGCTAAAAATCAAAGATAAAATAACTCAAAAATTTTTATAGGAGGTGGAAAAATGTGCTTGCAAAAGTCAGAAAAAAAGTGAGACAGAAAAAAAAAAAAAAAAAAAAAACTGTCTCTATGAAGGCCAGATTGGAAGCAGCAAGAAAAGAAATTCTACATGACTGAAAATGTGACAAGGAACATGTTAGGTGGTCTTGAGAAAAATGAGCAATGTATGGTTTAAAAAATTATTTTAAATGAGTTAAAATGATTATTATAGGAGATGAAAATTCCATGTATAAATAAGTATTGTCTCTGAATAAGAAATAAATGAATTGAACCCAACAACAACAACAAAATAACTTAAAAAACTTTCAGGCCAGGTGCTGTGGCCCCGTGACCATCCTGGCTAACACGGTGAAACTCTGTCTCTACTGAAAATACAAAAAAGTAGCTGGGCGAGGGGGCGGCGCCTGTAGTCCCAGCTACTCGGGAGGCTGAAGCAGGAGAATGGCGGGAACCCGGGAGGCAGAGCTTGCAGTGAGCCGAGATCGCGCCACTCACTCCAGCCTGGGCGACAGAGCCAGACTCCGTCTCAAAAAAATAATAAATAAATAAATGAATAAATAAAATAATGTTAAAAAAGAAATAAAAGCTTCATAAGAGATACGACACATCTGGCTTCCATGAGAGGAAGACTTTAAGAAGGCGTTGGATGTTATCTTAACACAGATTCATATACGGTAGTCTTAAGGCTCAGTGAATTCCAATTCAATGCCCTTTCCACGGTATATTTCAATAAAAAATTATAGCCTCCCAACAGACACCAAATAAACACTTCCATCTAGAAGAAGGAGGCACACTTCAAATGAGAAGGAGGAGGATGTTGTCATGACAACTATGGACAGTGTCTTATTAGATGGCTGAATTTAATGTTGTCCAGAGCTCCTGGGCTCTGTGGTCTTACTTGAGATTCTGCAAAATTGTATGGTGTCTCTTATCTTTAAAATAATAAAAAATGTGGCCACTACCTTTGCAAAGTGTGACCTAGTGAAACATATACCCTTTTACCTTAATCCTGGTGTGTGTTTCTAAACAGATAAACATCAGCATATAGAGAGAGGTCTCTAGAATGCCACATACTTGTATCACTGTGCTAGATGATTCTAGTCTTTGTAAATCTCTGATCCTATGTTATGTCTCAACAGAGTATGTTTAGTACTGGAAGGCCTGAGCAGACTGGCCCAGGACTTTGCATTTCCACAAGGAGAAGGGGCGAGGTACAGATGTGGATATGGAATCAGATCAGAATTTTCTTGGCAGTTTCAGGTAACTTATCTCAAAGATTTCTTTATCATCTTTTGTCCAAATTCTTCTCTTGTATAGTCAGAGTCTGGCATTAAGTTGGTTTTTTAAGCTGTCTCAGAACCACTTGGTCAGAAAGCTTTTTTCCAATGGTTTGGCCAGCCCCACTTGCTATTTGAATTTGTCCCACTTGAATATTTTATTATTGCTTCGAAGGAATGTTAAATTAAAAAATACCTTACATCTTTCTATTTAATTCTCTCCTATATTTAATTAACTTAAAAAATCCTTTAAATCAGCAAATTTGGATTATCCACAAAGATCTTATTTAAAGATAATAGGAAGCATCAGACAGTTGGTATAAACTGTCTCATTTATTTTGCAAACACTTTTTTGAATAATCATGTAGAGCTGTATAATGTATCTCAAGAGCCTAGAACAATACACAGCACCTGGTAGACTCTCAATACATAGTTTTTTAATGAAGGGATAGGATTCTTACTTTAATTGCTTCTGCTATCTGCTACTGAATTGTAGATTTGAACTCAGGTACTCTAATTTCTTTTTCTTTTTTTTCTTTCTTTTTTTTTTTTTTGAGACGGAGTCTTGCTCTGTCGCCCAGGCTGGAGTACAGTGGCGTGATCTCGGCTCACTGCAAGCTCTGCCTCCCGGGTTCACTCCATTCTCCTGCCTCAGCCTCCCGAGTAGCTGATACTACAGGCACCGGCCACCACGCCTGGTTAATTTTTTTGTACTTTTAGTAGAGACAGGGTTTCACCACGTTAGCCAGGATGGTCTTGATCTCCTGACCTCGTGATCTGCCTGCTTCAGCCTCCCAAAGTTCTGGGATTACAGGCGTGAGCCACTGCACCTAGCCAGGTACTCTAATTTCAGTGGTACTTTGATCCATTTTGCTATATGGTCTTCTGAGGGCTCTTATTTAATTATGATTACATTTTGTTTTGCAGTAGAGTAAGTTGTCAACTTCTTTCTCTGCTCTCCTATGCTGAAAACTCTTAGGGGATAGAGGCAGTAACCTGGAAATAATGCTTCTCTTAAAGCATAAAATAAAGTACTTGCCTTCGGTGGTTGGAACCAGGTTTGACAGGGAAACCATGGTTTTAGACTTAGACCAGTTGTGAACTTCAGCTAGGTCACTGTCATGGCTTGAACTGTGTCCCCCTTGAATTTGTGTGTTGAAGCCCTAACGCCTAGTACCTCAGAATGTGGCTGTATTTGGACATAGAACCTCTAAGGAGCTGATTAAGTGAAAATGAGTCTGTTAGGTTAGGCCCTAATTCAATCTGACCAAGTCATTATAACAAGAGAAATTTGGACACAGAGATACCAGAGTTGCTCACATACAGAGAAGACACCATGTGAAGATGTAGCAAGACAGTGAGCAACACCTGCTGACATCTCAATCTTGGACTTGCAGCCTCCAGAACAGTAAGAAAACAAATGTCTGCGGTTTAAGCTGCCCAGTCTCAGGTATTTTGTTTTTGCAGCCCTAACAAACACATAAAAATCTCTTACATTGTGCTCGTACACAAATCTTTTGAAACTCTTCTGTGCCAGTTTTTACATCCACAGAATTAGAGATGACAATACACCATAGAACTAGTTGTGAGGGACGTCAGGATTTTTAGAGCTGCCATGTAAGAAGCAGGGGGCATGGTGCCTGACACAGAGTATCTGTTCCAGGATGGCACCTTCTATTATTGCTATTATATTACTGTTATCATGAATAGTGTTGAATTCCACTAGAGAAAGCAGTTAATGGTATCTGATATGGTTTGGCTATGTCCTCACCCAGATCTCACCTTGAATTGTAATAATCCCCCATGTCAAGGGCAGGGCAGGTGGAGATAATGGAATCATGAGGGTGGTTCCCTCATACTGTTCTCATGGTAGTGAATATGTCTCACAAGATCTGATGGTTTTATAAATGGATGTGAGTTCCCCTGCACACACTCTCTTGCCTGCCTCCATGTAAGACGTGACTTTGCTCCTCATTCGCCTTCCATCATGATTGTGAGATCTCCCCAGACATGTGTAACTGTGAGTCAATTAAACCTCTTTCCTTTATAAATTACCCTACCTTGGCTGGGCACGGTGGCTCACGCCTGTAATCTCAGCACTTTACGAGGTCAAGGTGGGTGGATCACCTGAGGTCAGGAGTTCAAGGCCAGTCTGGACAACATGGTGAAACCCCGTCTCTACTAAAAATACAAAAATTAGCCAGGCATGATGATGGACACCCGTAGTCCTAGGTACTAGGGAGGTTGAAGCAGGAGAACCACTTGAACCCGGGAGGCAGAGGTTGCAATGAGCCAAGATCACACTATTGCACTCCAGCCTGGGTGACAGAGCAAGACTCCATCTCAAAAGAAAAAAAAATTAATAAATTAAAAATTTTAAAAATTACCCAGTCTTGAGTATGTCTTTATTAGCAGTGTGAGAACAGACTAACACAGGATCACAAGTATGCAAATCACCCCTCTATATGTTGAGGTGAAGGACACACTGCACATTTTCACATGTGGGTAGGACCCATGGCATATCAATATTATAGCTGTGGCTTTACCGTATTTGCGCTTTCTAGGAAGACATGGCAATTAGGGTCATCTCCAGGGGGAGTTTCTGCAACCAACTCACCTGACAAATAACAAAACTACAACCATGTGACAGGTGGAAGAACAGCTATTCCTGAACTGGAGATAGAGCATATTTTTCACCTTTATGTTGGCCTTTTGAGAACTTGTTCTTCAATTTCAATTGACCACCAGTTTGTTTGCCACATCTTTAAACTGGTATTATTTGGTGCCTCAAAAATGGTTGTAATTCCTATTTTGGAGTGTGTTTTCTGTTGCTGCTATGAAATCCAAGGTATTTTGCTCCTTGAGTAAAAACTGGACAAGGGGTAGTTTCTTTCACTGTTTTCTGTTTTTCCACAAACCTCTTAAATAGGAAGTATTTAATACACACGATTGTTTCTGGGTCATTTCAGTGAACACATATTGTTTAGGCATAATTATTAAAAGCACACTCCCTTTCACTGTCCAAGTTGTGCCAGTTTGGATGATAAATTATATGGCCAGCCCACAGATAGGGCCCTCTCTGTCCTCCCATTCACATCCTCTGTAACTGTATCATCAACTGAGTCAACACACCGCACTAGGAAGGATACCATATTTGAACATAATAGATACTGAAGCCAGTTTTCTTCCTTCACACTTCCCTAGCACAAAGAAGGTGGCAAGATGGGGGAGTGGCAATCTTATCATTGCTGGGTAATTCTACCGCAGGGCTTGAGTCTCCTGCCTTTCCTAACTTTCTTTGACCATAGATCCTTCCTAGTTTGTCTCTAAACTACACAAATGTGACCTTCATTCATTGCCTCCAAGTTCCAAGAACTAGGCTCAATAATATTTTGCTGTGATCTGCAAAATCAGAATTCCCTATTGACATTTATGGGAAAGAATTTGGAAAAGAACATTGATTTGGGGGTAAACACAAAATATCATATTGTTTGTTCTCTCACATATAGGGAGCGATAATGTTAGTAGTCTCGTTCTTTAAATTGGGTCCTGGAAAATAAAGGATATTGGGCAAGAGGGAGAAATAAAGGTGACCATTATAAAGGCACATTAATTTTCACAATCTAAGAAGAAGACTGGCAAATTCAGTGTAGAAGACAGGGAGGGAGCTGAGAACATTCCCAGAAAGACACAAAAGCACACTAGACCTAAACAGGATGAAAGCAAGAATAAGGTGGCTTTGAGCAACATTTATAGCTTTCTTTTTCAGGGGCAGCTTGGGACATAATTGATGAGTGGGTATATCAGCCCCTGCAAGGGCAAGAGGTGGAAAAGAGCAGAAAGTAGTGGCTTGGGGTTAATGAGAGGAGAAGTGGCCAAATATCTGTCATGTTCACCAACAGGCAAGTAGTTTGGAGCCATGAACTTTGAAGATATACAAATCCACAGTAAATTGGTTTCAGAGACATTGTTCTTCCTAGCTTGCCTGGACTTTAAACAGGCGAGGTCCATTATACATTGAGAGAGGCCTGATGGTAACGATTTACTCCTGAGATCTGAGGTGACTCAGCCAATGCAATTCTTTTGTCTCACTAATGTGTCCCTCTCTCACACAATCATTTGCTGGTTTCTCCAGGTAGACTCTTCATTTATTATGGCAAGCCCTCTCATTTTACCAGTGTTACATCCCTGTTATCCCACTTTGAAACCCTCCTGCTCCCAAAATCAGAACATCTCTGCCTTTACAATAATGCATTGAGTTTTATTCATTTCAAGGTAATATAGCCCAGGAGAAACTCTTTCTATCACTTAAGTGCTATCTGGCTGTACCACCATAAGAAAGGGAAAAATGGAGGCTTGTTATCTGGTTAGCCTGAAAACGATCCCTTCTGTTTTGACTTGAAAGGCAGCTGGCTTACAGGGATACATTTTCCCAGGAAGAGCTTTTACCCTTTTCTGAAAGTAAAGGCCACATAGATCTTTTAGACGCTGACACTATGATCAAAGACACAATACACTAGTCACTGACTTCAAGGCATGACCAAATTGAGAAGACTCAAAAAATCTAATAAAGTAGCCCTTGTTCAAGCACATATGTGTCCTCCATTTTGTGTTCACTTAGGTTTATTTGAAAATCAGAAAGGTACTGAACTTTCAAACACTCTTATGTTTTTGTATCTTATGGAATTTCTGATTATTAGGACAAAGGTGAGTTGTGCTTTAGGATTAAGGTATTTGATTTTTGTGCCAATTATTAAGCAAAGAAAAAAATCCAAAAATAGCCATAACATTTCAGTTCAGGAATACTTCTTTTCATTATAGTTTTTCTCCATGATAGTTTTGCAGACATTTGGAAAACTCCTCATGCCATGATGTCAGCAAGTACTTCAATGTAAAATACTGATACTAAAGAACTTTGAAATTCTAAAAGAGACAAAAGCTTCATGAAGGAAAGTTTTAAAATTTAAAATTTTAAAAGACAAAAGCTTCATTAAGAAAATATTTTTGATAAATATAGGTTCTAGATATAAACAATTGTACATTGATTTATCCTGTATTAGAAACCACGCTAAGAATTGTAGACTTTGTTGTTTTTTGATTGTTTGCTCTTTTTCGGTAATGGATGTCTGACTCTCCACTGCTTAGTTCCACACGGCTTAAAAACATTTTTTATTCTCTATCCCAAGAGACATTTTCCCTTCTTCTTGCCTCCCGTTGTCACTTCCTTTTTAAAATCACCAAATGTCTCCAAACCACAGCCCACACATAGATTGCTGGCTACCTCAGGGTGAATTCCTTGCAGCTCGCTTCCCCGTCATCATCAGGGTTATCCCCTCACATGACTCTGAGGACAGCACTGCATTTTGCATAAATAGTTTTTTGGGAGATAGGCAGCATGCGGGTAGCGTCTGCTTTCTCCCAGACACTGATGAGGGATGAATCGGCTTGTCAAAGAGCTTTTCGTAGTTCTCATTGTCTCTGGGTCATGTTCCTCTCCTTCTTCCTTTAAGCAGTTTTCCTTGGTTTCGGTTGATGATTACCTCATTTCAGTTGTGTCCCCATTCTCACCAGGGATCAAGTCTTTCCAAACACATCTAATGGTTCTTCGTTTATTTACTCAGCTTTTTGTTTGTTTTTCTTTTACAGGAACTATAAGATTTACTATTGGCAAACTCCGACACCATCCTTAGTAATCTGGGATGACTGTCAATATCAGAGTTCTGATTTCTGAAAATTTTCACTGAATATGACATTTTTCCTCTCATACTAACCCCTCCACAGACACACACACACATGCGCGCACGCACACACACGCACGCACACACACTGCACATACATGCATGTGCGCACACACAGACACACGCACACACACCACACACACGCACATGCAAACACACACACGCACACACGTGCACATACTTACAGACACACGCACACACACCACACACACGCACTCACACAAGCGTGGACACACATAGACACACACACGCACACACATGCACACACACCACACACGCATGTGCACACATGCACACACACCACACACACCATGCGCATGCACACACAGACACACGCACACACATGCATGCACACGTGAGCACACACACATGCACGCCCCCCCCCCACACACATGTGCATACACCCACAGACACACATGCACACACACCCGCCACACACGTATGCATGTGCGCAAGCACACACACACACCCCACACATGCACGCATACACATGCACACACACATGCATGCGCACACACACACAGACACATGCACACACACACATGCACCACACGCGTATGAGTGCACTCTTTAGTCACAGCTCCCAGACAGTGGTGGCATCATCCTCCCAGTAGCTCTAACTTTAATTTTTGAAGTAACTTTCTCCGTTTATGTCTTCCACATATATAGCCATTTAAAGTCTTTGCAGTGTATCACAGGCCAACCTCTTCCAGTAAAGGACCTTGTTTTCAGTCCGATTTATCTATCTCTAATCTCTCATCCTTTCAATACATTTTTAGTAAATGTTTTATTTTACCAACCAAAAATAAATCTCATATTTTGTTTTAACAAACACTAAGACTGCTTCATGAGAAGGTATACCAAAAAAGAAAAAAAAAATTCCAGCTCTGAAAGTCAAATTCATAACAATGCCCAACTACCACAAACAATTAAAATTGTATACACAAAACATATTAATTATTCTGCTGTGGAAATGTTTTTGCATTTGGATGTAGACTGTGATTCTTAGCTATGAAGAAAGGACAGAGATTAGAATTAGGACAACTCCATTTTTTTGTCTCAACACTTGTATGAGTTTGCCAGAGCTGCCGTAGCAAAATACCAGAGAGTAAGTGGCTTCAACAAAAGCACCTTATTTCTCACAGCTCTGGAGGCTTGGGGTCCAGGATCAAGATGCTGATGGGGGAGAGGTTTTCTTCTAGGGTTTCTTCTCTTGTTTGTAGACAGCATGCCTCTCTGTGCTCACATGATCTCTTCTTTTTTCCTTTTTTCTTTTTTGAGACAGAGTCTCGCTCTGTTGCCCAGGCTGGAGTGCAGTGGCAAGACTGCAGCTGACTGCCACCTCCACCTATCAGGTTCAAGAAATTCTCCTGCCTCAGTCTCCCCAGTAACTGGGATTACAGATGTGCACCACGCACCCGGATAATCTTCATAATTTTTAGTAGAGACGGGGTTTCACCATGTTGGCCAGGCTGGTCTAGACCTCCTGACCTCTGGTGATCCACCTGCCTCGGCCTCCCAAAGTGCTGGGGTTACAGGCGTGGATGACTGCACCCAGCAGTCATGACCTCTTCTTTGTTTGTGTGCAACATGAGAGACTAAGAGCAAGTTCTTGGATGTTTCTTCTTATGAGGGAACCAATCCTATTGGTTTAGGGCCCACACTTACAACCTCATTTAACCTTAATCACTTCCTTAGTGGCCTTGTCTCCAAACACAGCCACACTGGGGATTAGAGCTTCAATATATACATTTTGCCAGGGAACACAAACATTGAGTTCCTAACAACCCTAGTAGCAGAATGTTTGGGTAGTTGATGTAGAAAGTACCTTAGAAGATGGAAGCAAAAAGACCAGTTTATTTCACGGTCACTGTGCTTCTCATGAAAAGGAGATGAAATATCCCTTGGAGGCAGGAAGGGGCATCTGTTGGTGGTGGTAACCCCCATGCACATAGATGGATGTGTATGTGTGAACCAGGGAGCGACCACCAGACACCAGATCTCCCAGAACCTTGATCTCGGACACCACCATCTCTAGAACTGTGAGAGATAAATTTGTGTTATTTATAAAGCACCAACTCTACGGTGTTCTGTCATAGCAGCCAGAATGGACGAAGACAGGTAGACATCTACCTCTATAAGACAGAATTAAGAATTCAAAAATAAATCCATATATTGATTTTTGACAAAAATGCCAAGGTAATTCATTAGGGAAAGAACAGTGTGTTCAACAGATGGTGCCTGGTCAACTGGATATACACATAAAATCCAAAAACATAAACTTAGACCTTCACGTAAGTCACAAAAACTAATTCAAATTGATTATATGATTACTTCTAAGAGCCAAAACAATAGAACTTTTGGAAAAAACAAAAGGAGAAAATCTTTGGGTTAAGCAAAAATCTCTTAGATTCTATACTGAAATCATAGTCTGTAAAAGAAAATAAACGATAAATTAGACTTCTTCAATGTTCAAAAATTTTGTACTGCAAAAGATAATGTTAAGAAAATTAATATACAAACAGCAGACTGAGAAAATATGCCAAACACGTATCTAATAAAGAGCTTGTATTCATATTTTCAAAAGAAATTTATAACTCAATAAAAAATACCCCAGTAAAAAAGTGGGCAAAACATATGAGCTAACATTTCACCCAAGGTATATATAAATAGGTACATGAAAATGACTATCGTTAGTCATTAGGAAAATGTAAACTAAAAAGACCATAGGGTACTATTTTATATCTGCTACAATAACAAAAATAAATAAGATAGAAAATAACAAGCATTAGTAAGGATGTGGAGAAATGGGAACTCTCATACATTGGTGGATGGAGTGTAAGATGGTGCAGACACTTTGGAAAATAGTTTGGCGGTTTCTCCAAAACTTAAATATAGGACTTCCATATGACCCAGCTATTCTGCTCCTAGGAATCTGTCCAAGAGAAATAACAACAGGTCTACGCAGAGAGCCACTCATGAATGTTCTTAGCGGCATCATTTCCTGGAGCCTGAAACTGGACACAACCTAGCTGTGCGTCAGCTAAAAAGTGGATTGAGAAAATGCAATATAGCTGTATGCTGGAATACTATTCAGCCATAAAAAAGCAAACTACCTACATATGCTACATCCTGCGTGAAACTCAAATTCATTATGCTAAGAGAAACCACACACACAAAAACACATATTGTATAAATCCATTTATATGAAATGTTCACAAAGGGCGAAAGTGTAGAGAAAGCAGGTTAGTGGTTAGCTGATGCTTGAAGTAGGACTAGAAGTAAACTCGAAATGGATTTGAGGGATCTTCTTGGAAGAGTGAAAATGGTATAAAAGCAATTTATGGTGACGGTTGCTTTCCATAAATTTTGCTTATTTTGCTCAGTAAAATAAGTAAAAAATAGTCACTTAAATACACTTGAAATTGGTGTATTTTTTTGTCACACCATACATGCCTCAATAAAGCTGTTAAAAAAAAGTGACAATTGGGAGGCTGAGGCAGGAGGATGGCTTGATTCCAGGAGGCTGAAGCTGTAGTGAGCTATGTGGTACCACTGCACTCTAGCCTAGGTGACAGAGTAAGATCCTATCTCTAAAAAATACAAAATAAACAAACAAACAAAAAATAGTGAAAAGGCACTGCCTATCACTTTCAGACATTGGACCCTGTGTTGTCTTTAACTGCTACCAGAGAAAATCTTGTCCTTTCTTCCAAGTACCCCCATGTAATGATCGAACAAATGACAACACCACATTCTGTATCCCTCATTACCCGTGCATCCAAAATAAGCTAGGTGATCGCCTCATTCTCAAATTTTATGAAAAGGTGGAAGAGAAAGAATGAAAAAAGCATGAGATTGGAAACAAGCATGTCCCATTACTAAGGGGTGTCCATTCTGACCTTGCTCCTGCTCCACCCACCACAAACCTTTCCTACAGGGTTGCAATCTATCAGGAAAGAGTAAGAATTTACGGTTGCTTGAAGAACTACGTTTCCTAATAGATTGCAACCCCACAGGCAAGGACCACCTCACATTTAGAGTTGAATCTTCCATGGTGCTTTTCTTCTACAGGGTATTTAGTAAATGATATGACCATTAGCAGAAGAAAGAAAGGGAATTCCAGAAGTGCCAAAGTGAGGGAAAAAACTGAAACAAGGAGAAAAGTTCAAGTTTAGGTGTCAAACCCAAGGATTTTTATGTGAGAGAAAGGCATCCACATGGGAAATGAGAATGGAATTGGACGTGGACCAAAGGGGAATGAGTCCAGGGTTCCACACCTGGACCTTGGAGATAGTGTTATTTGCTGGAGTGGAGAGTTAGGGAAAGTAAAAAGCTTCTCAAAGACAATGTTCAATCTTTTCATTTTAATTCAGAAAATCCAAGGTCTAAGTCCTTGAGTAAGAGAGAATAAGGCAATAAATAATACACTACATTGGAAATCAAGCCTGAAGATTTAAACTAGATAATTCTCATAGAAGTTACAAGATTAATTGCCCCAATTTCAGACAGGTTTGTGATATAGTAATAACTTTGATTTTTCCTTGGAGAACCCGTTCTTGAATTTCTAACATCTTACTGGATCCCCTTCATTTATTTCCTCCAAATCATGCCTGATACATGCATGCTCCTATTAGTCAATTGCTTTATACCATATCTGATTACAACTATCGGAACCTATAGGATTTTCTAATGATAATCCGGCAGACATAAAGTCTAGTTGGCATTTATATTTCACCTCTTATAGAAATCCTATGGCATTATTTAAAGCTCTGCTGTAGCTCTGAGCACAACCTGTTTGATATAATGGTTTGTCTTGCCTGACACACCGCAAGCTTCCAGAATGGAAGTGCTAGAGACTAAACTTTTGTCTACCATCCCAAAAAATGCATCTGTGGAAACCCTAATCTCCAATATGGTGGCTTTGTGTGGCATTCATATTTAGATGAGGTGCTGGGATTGGGCCCCCATGATGGGATAAATGCATTTATAAAAAGAAGAGACAGGCCATCTCTCTGTTTCCTCACATGCACCACAGAAAACCCATTTGAGGCCATAACCAGGAAGAGGGCTCTCACCAGCGCTCAACCAAACTCGCGTCCTGATCTCAGACTTCCAGCCTCCAGAACCGAGAGAAATCAATGTTTGTTGCTTAAGCCACACAACCTATGGTAATTTGTTACAGCAGCCTGAACTGACTAAGAAAAGAAAGATAGTGTCGGATTCAACTTTCTGTCTCCACAGTGCCTACATCGTTCCTGATCAACAGAACTTTCCCATGTCAGAAAGAGAACTTGCTGGGTATGTAGGAACATAGTGGGTTCATTTGTGGCTTCAAATGTTTTCTGGACTTATTGTTATTTTTGTTTGGCTATTGGGTAGGTTGTAAGAGGTAAAATGCCATTTTTTCAATGGCATTTTTAAATTTCTTATAATTATGACCAGGATTGGGAAATAAATAATCTGTGAGTTTTATCTCAAAAAAAGATGTGACTTACGTAATAAAATAAGTGCTGCAGTTGGATGTTGAGTTGGGGGCAAGGGGTGTGAAATGCTCAAGTAGGTGTATGCAGCTCATAATCAGAGACACAAGCACAGCTTAGAGACTGATCTGGGAGTCAGCAGAGAATTAGAATTCAAAGCCATGTAAAGGGCAGATTGTTGATTGGAGCATGTGTTTTAGGACCCTACGAAGAGGACCAAAGCTGGAAGCCTCTGAGACTGCCCACACTGAAGAAACTGGCAGTGGAAGAGGAGGAGAGAAAAGATGAGATGACATGGGTGATAAGGTACGAGAAGACCCAGGAGGAAGTCCTCTGAGGGAGATCAAGAGAGAGAAAACAATTCCAAGAAAGAGGGACTGATGGTCAGTGTCAAATTCTGCACAAGTTGTCTAGAATGCAGACTGAAAATTCACCTTTATGTTTGAGGAAAAAAAGAGTTCAGAAGGAATGACGTATTGTCTGTGTCTGGATAAAGAGAAAAGACACAGGAGAATGGATGAAGCAGCCTCACAGTGGGCTTGGGTTTTCCGAAGATGTACCACAGCAACAAAACCTCAGTGGAAGGATTTGGGGACTTTGCCAGCCAAGGACCACAATATGAAGAAATGAAATGCAGCATAGTTGAAGAATTGAGGCTGCTGGTAAGGAGGCCTTCATGTGAAGAATGTCTAGGAAGGAAGAGTCCCAGAGAGCTGAAGCCATTCCAGTCACACAGGTCTGTGGGCACCACAATAGTCACCTCCATGGGAGGAGGGACAGCAAGCGTCATGGGATGTGGGCCGGTGAGGCCTGAGGTTGTCCTGACATGTGACATCAGAAGTGCAGAAATCGGGCTGTGGACTTAAGAATCAGCTCCATTGTAAAGGGAAAAGATCAAGCCGTCTAAAGCAAGAAAGGAGATACAGCCTGGAAATGATAGCTGAGCTGCAGGAAAACCGTCTCAATGCACAAGCAAAAGAGGAGTGGAGGCTGACAAGAGTTGGCTGTGAAAGGGAAGATTTCTTAATTTTTTTTTTTTGGTATTGTGGTTTTAATTTGAATTATCTCTACCAAAAAAAAAAAAAAAAAGTCCAACAGGGATCTGTTACCTAGACAGAAAGCCACCTGCAATCACTGAAGATGGGAAGATAAACTAGAACATGTGAGAAAATGGTGAAGGAAGATGTAGAAGCATAAGAATGCAATGTGAACATGTGAGACTGTACACTGCAATATTCTGCAGTGGGCAGGTCTGATAACATACTAAGGAGCTTTAAGCTTTCTAGGAAGTTTCTAGGCTTTGTGCTTGCTATACAGACTTTTCGGTGTGGAAAAGGCACAACCAGAGGCTAGTACAGGATGCTGTGCCTGCCCTCACAGGGGCAGAGCAAGGGTGAGGGCATTTTGTGGGAAAGCTTGGTAGATGACTGGGTTTAAAAGACCACACAGGCAAAATGAGAATAATAGCCTATCATGTCGATGTTGATTTGCTAACAGTAGCTCCTTAATGGGGAGTTAAGGGTGGAGGTGGGAAGTACAGTCTTGCATCACATAAGGGTATTTTAGGTAAGCACAGACCATATATATGTCAGTGGTCCCATGACATTATAATGAAGCTGAAAAATATCTTCCTATTGTCTGGTGACGTTGGAGCCCTCCTGACACTGTAGTACAATGCCTGACTCACCTGTGTGTAGTGATGCTGGTGAAAGCAAATCTACTGTGCTGCCAGTCCTGTAAAAAGTCTAGCCCATTCAATTATGTACAGTACATAATAATAATAAAAATGATTGATTATGTGACTGGTTTCTATATTTGCTGTACTCCACTTTTAATTATTATTTTAGATTGTACTTCTTCTGCTTGTACAAAAAATAGTTAATTGTAGAAGAGCCCCAGGCAGGTCCTTCAGGAGATACCAGAGGAAGGCATTGTTATCAGGGGGTGGCAACTCCGTGTGTCTTACTGCCGGTGAAGACCTTCCAGTGGGACACGATGTGGAGGTGGAAGACAGTGATGCCGATGATCCCGACCCTGAGTAGGTCTAGGGGAATATGTGTATTCGTGTGTTCACTTTTAACAACACAAGTTTAAAAATAAATAAATAATAATTGTAAAAATATTAAAAAAGCATATAGCTAAAGATATAAAGGAAAAATATTTGTGTATAGCTGTACAGTGTGTTTAAGTTATGTTACTATAAAAAAGTCAAAAAGTTAAAATAATTGTAAAAGTTTGTAAATTTAGAAAGTTACAGTAAGCTAAGATTATTTTTAAAAAGTTACAGTAAGCTAAGATTAATTTGTTATTACAGAAATAAAAATGTATTTGCATAGCTAATGCAGCCTAAGTGACACGTGTTTCTAAAGTCAACAGTAGTGTACAGTGATGGCCCAGGACTTCACATTCACGCACCATTCACTTACCAAGAACAACTTCTAGTCCCGAAAGCTCCATTCATGCTAAGTGACACATACAGGTGTACCATTTTTTCACTTGTATGCCATATTTTGACTGTACCTTTTGTGTGTTCAGATATGTTTAGATACACAAATACTGACCATCGTGTGACAATTGCCTGCAGTAGGCAGTTCAGTAACCTGCTGTACAGGTGAGTGGCCTCACAGCAAACAGGCTATCCATATAGCCAAGTGTGCCACCCAGGTGTGAGGAAGTACTTTATGATGTTTGCACCAGAATGCGGTCACTTAATAATACATCTATCAGAATGTTTCTCATCTTTAAGTGAGGCGTGAAAATGATTCTCTTTGTCTAGGTAGTTTCAGTGTCTGCTGTAGAGAAAATGAAATAATAAATATGGAAATCAGGGAAAATCTAAGGAGAGAGGCCGTTCAAAGGACAAGGGCTGAGCTAAATTACAAAAGATTCAATGGTACACTCACTGGCTCCAGCATCCCTGTGGGAAGTAGCTGCAATGGAAGAAAACTGTTGACCAGTGTTGACAAGAACAGAGACTCCACAAGTCACTGAGGTTATTTCTGGTTTTCGCCCCCTTAACAGATTGGGCTGGAAAGTCAGGTGAGAGATGTCAGATTTGGCCATGCAGCTGTCATTCACTGTAACATTCAGAAAAACAACCCGGACTTCTGCGTTATTTTTAAAACCTGGGGAACAAATGAATACTCCTTTATATCTGATGCCGAAGACAACTTGATTAATTAGAAAGGAAGAGTTTAAACTCAAATTAACTTCTGAAATTTAGATTCTCTTTCTCGTTCAAAATAATGCCAAATGCAATAATGTCAAGGAGACCAGAAACAATGGAATGGGGAGCAAGTTCTGAGAAGGCTATTTTGATATTTGAGAATATTGCTTCTTATCATGAGTATTCACATGACTTGCTTTCTTCAAACAGTTATAATCCTGAGCTCCATCTGAAAGTACCACAAACATTCTAATTATTCTTCGATATTTTCAAAGAACTCAAAGAGGTCAGATTTGATTTGTGGCTGTGTGAAAACTGCCTTGTGTTTTACCTTGCTTTCGTTTGAGAACGTTAATGTGGTAATTCCAACGTTAACAGGAAAAGAAAGTCGTCTTGATTTTCTTGATATATATTTTGCTTACATTATCTCTCACCTCTTGGTTTTCTACTATTTCAATGTCTTCTTACCTCTAATGTATAAGAGTGCACAAAAATAATGGCTCAGTGAATTTAGTCTTGTGGATAAGCAGGATACATTTACCTTCATTCTAGAATGAAGCCCGGATAATCATCAAATCCTAGCCTGCCATTCAATCCTCAACCTACCAGTGGAAAGATGACTTCAGCCAGTCCCGAGTAGTTGTGTTGTGTCAATCCTGCATCTCAAATACTAACTGCTGGCTCTGGGCAGTTTGGGTTGGCTAATGTTGTCCCATTAGTATAAAATTTCACACTGGACATACACTTGAGAGGATGCTTTCTCTGTAGAATGAGTCATTCTAAAGATTTTCAATACTGTATCTACAGGAATTCTGAATGGTAATTGTTACCATTGACTCCAGTCCCAGTTGGTTGAGGTCGCCCCAAGAGGCTGTCGCTTCCCCACACTTTCAGGCTGTGCTGGCTTGGAGGCATGCAGGAAAGGCAGTCAGAGAAGGGGAAGAGAAGAAAAACGCCTGGAGTAGAGGCGTGAACACGCGATGATGCTGAATTTCCACAGAACCATTTACTCTACCTGTAGCTGAAGTCAGTGAAACCAAAGGGATATGGTACAAGACATTGGGGTGTGTTTTAGTTTCACTTACTTTTTCTAAAATGTAATGATTCCTTCCTATCTGCTTAAGGGGTTCTCATTTTCTTTTGGAAGCGTTTAATTACGTCTTGGATTTTCATCTCATTTCTTAGTGCTTTGGCTTTTACTTCAAAAATTTTAATTTTTAGATTAAACCTCCAATTTCAATCTTCCATATCAATCATATGTCTTCCTTTCATTTTATCTTTTTTGCTTCATATTTGAGAAAGTGTACCAAGTTTGTCCTCTATATCAATAATTCAATTTTCTCTAATTCTATTCTTAGAGTCTCCAGTGAAGATTTAAATTCTCATATTTTTCTTTTATGTTTTCCTTAATAACCCATCACCCTTTTTACCCATTACATCTTATATATATATATAATATATATAAGATGTATATATAATATATATAAGATATATATATATATATCTTTTTTTTTTTTTGAAACAGTGTCTTGCTGTTTTGCCCAGGCTGGAGTGCAATGGGGTTATCTCGGCTCACTGCAACCTCTGCCTCCTGTGCTCAAACGATTCTTCTACCTCAGCCTCCCAAGCAGCTGGGATTACAGGTGCCTGCCACCACACCCAACTAATTTTCGTATTTTTAGTAGAGATGTCATTTCACCATGTTGGTCAGCCTGGTCTTGAACTCCTGACCTTGTGATCTGCCCAGCTAGGCCTCACAAAGTGCTGGGACTACAGGCATGAGCCACCGCACCTGGCCCCTACTGACTTTTCTTTCCTTAAGGCCTGATTCTCAATTTCAAAGAGAAGCTCTGTTTTTGCTTTATATTGAGAATGACAAACACAAACACATTCTTCTACAAAAGAGGGTGATTCATTTATCAAGGCATGTTTATGTGTATGAACCTCCTCGGGGCCTTAAGGATAATGTTCTTTTTCTATTTTTTTTTTTCTGACTTTTTTTCAACAAATAAGATCTTTGCAAATTAGATATTTTTTATCGAAACAAAATGTTTGCTGTAGCACTACACAAACTGGCCAGAGATCATCAGCCATAAAATCTAGTGCCACATTATAGAAATACTTCTGTACATTATGCAATTTTAATACAATGAAATAATACATGCATATCCAAAATATAATTATAAAGTCTCTATAAATATGAGACATATTTATGGCATACTGTTAAGTGAAAGTAAAAGGACCAAAAGAGAAAGACCCATGTACTCGGAAATTCCGAAGACAAAAAAGTCTTCTGCTTGCCTGGTGAAGAGTGGGTGTATCAGTGTTATTTCTTTACATTTTTCTATTACATAGTTCATATTATATTTTTAGTATTTTAAAAAATACATTTCTGCATGTCAAATATAAAGTTGCTTCAATTGCACAATCACAATTTTAGATTATTGCTGTGGGAATGATGACTGTGGAGAGGGAGCTTCTAGCTTGGATTCTTCAGACTTGGATTTAGCAATTTTTAATCTATTCTGACTGCAGGGAATTCACACGTGATCATTTGCTGCTTCTCCTTCACAATTTTCCTCCTTACTTGCCAAAAAGAAAAGTAAACTGAACCTCTGGTCTAACGATGACTTTGTCTCAGAGGTGTTCAACTAATTATATAGCTAACAAAATTATTGTGATTTAGAATTTCTCTGGTTTAGAGGAGTAGTAGCAAGATTAAGTACATCCATTCAGATAAAACATAATAAACTCTCCACTGAGTAGCTGTTTCTTCACTTGTTAAAAATACTGGAGTTGTTATTGATCTCCAAGATTCCTACAGTTTTGCCATTCTGTGAATCTAATTACTGAATTTTTTATTACCTGTAACTAAAAATGAATGATAATATAAATATAAGAAGATAGAACTTGATCAAAGTTTCAGAGGTTTGATAAAGTTCAGATATGTAAATGGTTAAGAAAATACAGTGTATGCTTAAGATATAAATTATCATGTAAATGAAAGATTGTTTCAATAAAGAAAATGCTACCCATATTGTTTATATTTTACATAATCAAAACACTTTTAAAAATCTTCTAAATGTATACATGACAAAACTTGTAATTTCTTCTTTGCATGTTTCTTCTTCCTAGTCTCATCAGTGGAGACAAAAAGGAAAACATATGTTTTATTAACTGAATTTATTATTTAATAATTCATTTTCACGTTGTAAATCACAACATAATAATGTTCACTTCTTTCCATAAATATTGCTTTCTTTCCTAAAAGACACATGCATTTAAAATTTTATAAATGGGATAGTTGAGTAACCCAGAAATGTTAGTGTTTGCAAATTTGAATAGTAAAAAAAAAAAAAACAAAACTTGACCCGTAGTTGCCATCACTGTTGTTTCAAATGACTGTCTTTTTCTTTCATTTCACCATATTGGGTGAAAACAAAAGGGAATGTAGAATGTATAAATAATTCTGTGAAGAATTCCTATCTCTGTCTTACATTTCCATTATATTGTTACTATCTTAGTTTAGTTATATTTGAAACAAAGTTGAAAGGAATAAGTTTTTCAATTAAAGATAAAATTGTATCTCTTATAAACAGGGCTCCCTTCTTCATATTTCCCTATTATCACTGATTTAGGTTTGGAGAGGCAATGCATGTGCTTCTGTAAATAATTTCCACCCTGTGATATAATTGGAAGCAACTACAGTGTTCAACTACTGAGAGCATAATAGGAAGTAGTGACCTATCTGTTAACTTCGTACAGAAACCTACTCCACTGTCTTCCAAAGAACAAACCTCCAACTGTTAATGCAGGCGAGCTCTCTTGAAGAAATAAATATTGTTTATTGGAAGGACCAACTGATAAATTATTTCCTAAACCCTTGTATATTTGCAGGTAACTCTATGAGCAGAAGCATGATGATTTGAGTAACTTTGACAATTAAAGATACATAAAAATAGAATTTTGAAGCCTGAAGACTTATTCTTTCCATTTCATATTTTATTTTATTTTATTTTATTTTATTTTATTTTTTTGAGACGGAGTCTGGCTCTGTCGCCCAGGCTGGAGTGCAGTAGCCGGATCTCAGCTCACTGCAAGCCCCGCCCCCCGGGTTCATGCCATTCTCCTGCCTCAGCCTCCCGAGTAGCTGGGAGTACAGGCGCCCGCCTCCTCGCCCGGCTAATTTTTTTTTTTGTATTTTAGTAGAGACAGGGTTTCACCGTGTTAGCCAGGATGGTCTCGACTCGATCTCCTGACCTCGTGATCCGCCCGTCTCGGCCTCCCAAAGTGCTGGGATCCATTTCATATTTTAATAGAAATCTATCTCGTGGTCAGACATTCAAAACAAACTAACAAAAACCTCAAGCTACTTCTGAATTCTTTGTCTTGCTGTTTTTAAAAACCCAGTAATTAGCATAAAATCCATTTGCGATTCATCTACACTGTTGAGTGTCTGAACAGCTCGTTTCTTTTTATTGTTGAATAGTATACTATGGTATGGGTGCTCCACAGTCTGTTGATCAGTTCTTCAGTTGAGGCACATTTGAATCTTTCCAGTTTTGGCAATTATTAATATAATCACTATGCATGTACAGGTTTTTATGTAATGATAAGTTATCATTTCATGTAGGCAAATACTGATGAGTGGGATTACTCAGCCACATAATAAATATATTACACTGAACATTATAAGAAACAGCCAAGCTCTGCCCAAGAGCTAAAAGGTGTTCCTATTAGCAATATATGTGAATTCCAATTACTCCATATCCTTGTCAGTACTTGGAATTGTCCATCATTTTAAAATTTTAATCATTCTATTATGTGTACAGTAGCATCTCACTGTGATTTTAATTTGCATTTCCCTAATGACTAATTGTGTTGAATATCTTTACATGTGCTTTTTTTCATCCATGTATCTTACATTGTGAAGTCTGTTCAAAATTTTTATGCATTTATTAGTTTGTTTTCTCTTTTTTAAAAAATTATTTTCATAGGTTTTTGGGGAACAGATGGTATTTGGTTACATGAGTAAGTTATTTAGTGTTGATTTGTGAGATTTTGGTGCACTCATCACCTGAGCAGAATACATTGAACCCAATTTGTAGTCTTTTAACCCTCACCTCCTTCCTACCCTTTCCCTTAGAGTCCCCAAAGTCCATTGTATCATTCTTATGCCTTTGCATTCTCATAGCTTAGTTCCCACTTATGAGTGAGAACATAGAATGTTTGGTTTTCCATTCCTGAGTTACTTCACTTAGAATAATAGTCTCCAATCCCATCCAGGTTGCTGCAAATGCCATTAATTTATTCCTATTAATGCCCGAGTAGTATTTCACTGTATATATACCACAGTTTCTTTATCTACCTGGTGATCGATGGACATTTGTGCTGCTTCCACATTTTTGCAATTGTGAATTGTGCTGCTATAAACATGCATGTGCAAATATCTTTTTCGTATAATGTCTTCTTTTCCTCTGGGTAGATGCACAGTAGTGGGATTGCTGGATCAAATGGTAGTTCTACTTTCAGTTCTTTAAAGAATCTCCACACTGTTTTCCATAGTGGTTGTACTAGTTTACATTCCCATCAGGAGTGTAGAAATGTTCCCTATTTACCAAATCCATGCCAACATCTATTCTTTTTTGATTTTTTGATAATGGCTATTCTTGATTTGTATATCTTCTTTTGAGAATTGTCTATTCATGTCCTTAGCCCACTTTTTGATGGGATTGTTTTCTTTCTAATTTGTTTGAGTTGCTTGTAGATTCTGGATATTATTCCTTTGTGAGATATATAGATTGTGAAGATTTTCTCCCACTCTGTGGGTTGTCTGTTTGTTCTACTGACTGTTTCTTTTGCCATGCAAAATCTCTTTAGTTTAATTAAGTCTCATTTATCTTTGTTTTCATTGCATTTGCTTTTGGGTCCTTGGTCATGAAATCTTTGCCTAAGCCAATGTCTAGAAGGGTTTTTCCGATGTTATCTTCTAGAATTTTTATGGTTTCAGGTCTTGGATTTATGTCCTTGATCCATCTTGAGTTGAGTTTTGTATAAAGTGAGAGATGAGGATCCAGTTTCATTCTCCTACTTGTGGCTTGCTGGTTATTCCAGCATCATTTGTTGAAGACGGTATCCTTTCTCTACTTTATGTTTTTGTTTACTCTGTCAAAGTTCAGTTGGCTGTAAGGGTTTGGGTTTATTTCTGGGTTCTCTATTCTGTTTCATTGCTTTATGTGCCTATTTTTCTACCAGTACCATGCTGTTTTGAGGACATAGCATAGTTTAAAATCAGGTAATGTGATGCCTCCAGATTTATTCTTTTTGTTTCATCTTGCTTTGGCTATGTGAGCTCTTTTTTGGTTCTATATGAATTAGAGGATTGTTTTTTCTAATTCTATGAGGCATCATGGTGGTATTTTGATGGAAATTGTGTTGAATGTGTACATTGCTTTTGGCAGTATGTTCACTTTCACAATATTGATTCTACCCATCCATAAGCATGGATGTGTTTTCATTTATTTGTGTTGTCTATAATTTCTTTCAGCAGTGTTTTGTAGTGTTCCTTACAAAGGTCTTTTGCCTCCTTGGTTAGGTGTATTTTTAAGCATATATATATATATATATATATTGCAGCTATTGTAAAAGGGGTTGAGTTCTTGATTTGATTCTCAGCTTGGTCGCTGTTGGTGTGTAAGAGAGCTACTGATTTTTGTTTATTAATTTTGTATCCAGAAGCTTTGCTGAATTATTTTGTCAGTTCTGGGAGCTTTCTGGAGGAGTCATTAGGGTTTTCTAGGTATACAAACTTATCATCAGCAAACAGTAACAGTTTGACTTCCTCTTTACCAATTTGGATGCCCTTTATTTCTTTCCTTTGTCTGATTGCTCTGTCTAGGACTTCCAGTACTATGTTGAATAGAAGTGGTGAGAGTGGGCATCCCTGTATTGTTCCAGTTCTCAGAGGGAGTGCTTTCAACTTTTCCCTGTTCAGTATTATGTTGGCTGTGTATTTATCATAGGGCTTTTACCACATTGAGATATGTTCCTTGTATGCCAATTTTGCTGAGGGTTTTAATCATACAGGGATGCTGGATTTTGTCAAATGCTTTTTCTGTGTCTATTGAGATGATCATGGGATTTTTGTTTTTAATTCTGTTTATGTGGTGTATCACATTTATTGATTTGTGGATGTTAAACCATCCCTTGAATATTCTTTATATATTCTGGATACAGGTCTTTCATACAATGTGTGATTTAAAAATATTTTCTCCAATGTATAGCTGCCCTATTTTTCTTTCAATAGTATATTTTAAAGAGTAGATGTTCTTTCTTTTGATGAGATTCAATTTATCATTTTTAATAGATAATTTTTTAAAAATTATATCTAATCTAAGTTCAAATCATAAGATTTCCTCCTATGTTCTCAACTAGAAATTTTATAATTTTCAGTTTTGTATTTAGGTCTATGATCCTTGTAGAGTTAATTTTTGTGTAGAGTGCAAAATATTGATTGCGGTTCCTTTTATTACATATGGAAATCTGATTGTTCCAGCATCATTTGTAAAGAGACTATCCCATCTCCATTGAATTGCCTTTTGCCTTTACTCCTTAGATAAAAATCAACTGGTCATATATGCTTGATTACATATCTGGATTCTATTTATGTCCATTGATCTATATGTCCTCTCTTTCTGTAATATCAGTCTTGAGTGTTGTAGCTTTACGTTAAATCTGGGCATCATTGTGAGTCCTCCTAACTTTGTTTTCTCTTTTTCAATTTGTATTATGGGTTCTAGTTACTTTACCTTTCTATATAAATTGATTGGAATTGTGTTGAATCTATAGACAAATTGAGAGAGTTGACAGCATTGAATCTTCCATTCTATGACAAAGTATGTATTTCCATTTAATTAGATTGTATATTATTTATTACATCAATATTTAAAACAAAATTTCAGCATACGGATTTTGTATAAATTTTTAAAGTTTTGTAACTATTTCAAGCTTATTGAACTATTGTAAATGATACCATTTTTCAAATCAATTTTCATTTTTTTTGTGGCTAACATATTTAGATACCATTAGTTTTTCCATATTGGCATTGTACTCTCTTGCCTTTCCAAACTTAGGATTAATTCTGTTTATAGATTCTTTTTGATTCTCTTTGTAGCCAATTCATGTCATCTACAAAAAAAAAGAAAAAGAAAATGGCTGGGCGCAGTGTCTCACGCCTGTAATCTCAACACTTTGGGAGGCCAAGGCAGGCGGATCCCTCGAGGTCAGGAGTTTGAGACCTGCCTGAGCAACATGGCGAAAATGTGTCCCTACAAAAAATACAAAAATTAGCTGGGCATGATGGTGCAGGCAGCTGTAGTCCCAGCTACTTGGGAGGCTAAAGTGGGAGGATTACTTGAGTCCAGGAAATCAAGGCTGCAGTGAGTAGAGATTGTGCTGCTGCACTCCAGCCTGAACGAGACCTTGTCTCAGAAAAAAATAGTAATAATAATAATAATAATAATGTTTTATTTCTTTATTTTCAATTTTCTTGTCTTTTTTTTCTTTATTGATTTATTGAACTTGCTAAGATCTCTAGTATAATGTTTAATAGTAGTAGGGCAATTTTTTTTGATGATGTCTTATATTTGGTTGAGGAAGTTTATTTCTGTTTCTAATCTACTGACTTTTAAAAGAATCATGAATTTATTTATCAAAGACTATTTCTGCATGTATCAATATAATTTCATGGTTTTTTACATTTTTTAGTTTTTTCATGATGAATTGTACAGATTGATTTTATTTTTAAATATTGAACCAGCCTTGCATTCTGAGAATAATCTCTACTTGATCATGATGCATTCTATTTTGGTGGATTTGGTTTGTTAGTATTTTGTAAGGACATTTGTGTTTATATATCTGTCATATATATATATATAAGTCATATATATATCTCACACATATATGTAAGTGATTTTATGCTATGTATCTTTTTTCTTCTGATATATTTTTCTGGTTTTGATGTTAGTTTAATGCTAACCTCATAAAATAAGTTGGGAAGTGGTCTTTTACTTATATTTTGAAAGAATTTGTATAGAATTACTATAAATTGTTAAGGAAAATTTTTGTAGCATTTGCTAGTGAATATGTTTATGTTTCGACTTTTCCTTTGTGGAAGCTTTTTACTACAAATTCCACTTATTTAGTAGAATTAAGATTATTCAAGTTATCTAATTTTTTATTGAGTAATTTTGGTTTCATTATGTCTTTCAAGGGAATTTTTTAATTTATAATTTCATTTTATAGATTTATATTAAAAGTTCTGAATATGAGTGGCTCTCTGCCTACTCCTTTCACCACCTTCATATCTTAAGTGAATAATGCGTTCTCATCAAGAGGGTTAAAACTAATCATCAGCTGACAGCAGTTCACTTTTTGAGTTACAAAAAACTTTCCCTCTCAGGCCATTTATTTTACTGATAAGCAACCTAACTATATTATAGTTTCTAAAATATTATCTCCAAAGCCCCTAGAAGATGCATACATTTAGTCCAAAAGGTTTAATAATTCCCCAAGCTGATGTTTCCCTTTCTCCTTTGATATTGGCATAATTTGGAGTGTCCATTGTCTGTTTTATTTCATATTGGGACAAGCTGAACAGGGACTAAGGTGAAGGCAGAGAGGCATCCAAGGCAAATCATTTAAGGAGGCACTACAAATACAAGGTCAACACTTGCAGGAACCTAACAAAGAGTGTCTCCTTAAAATTTTTGTCCTAGGTGCCTTATCTAGTTCTGAACTTTTTAATGTGAATTCTTTTTTTTCCTTTTTTTTTTTTTTTTTTTTTTTTGAGATGGTCTGGCTCTCAAAGGCTGGAGTGCACTGGCGTGATCTCACCTGACTGCAACCTCTGCCTCCTGGGTTCAAGGGATTCTCTTGCCTCAGCCTCCCAAGTAGCTGGGCTTACAGGCGTGTACCACCACACCTGGCTAAGTTTTGTATTTTTAGTGGAGACAGGATTTCACCATGTTGGCCAGGATGGTCTTGAACTCCTGACCTCAGGTGATCCACCCACCTCGGCCTCCCAAAGTGCTGTGATTACAGGCATCAGCCACTGCACTGGGCCTGAATTCTTTATGTTCTCTAAAAATTCAAAATTATTTTTTAGTATTTTATCAGAAATACTGGAGGCATCAATTTAAAAGGAATGCACAGAAGATCCTTCATCACTACTTTCAACCAAGCAGTTCTGGGCTGGAGATCCTAGATCAAGCTACTGGCAGATCTGGTGTCTGGTGAGGGCTCTGCTCCTGGTTTGCAGATGGGTGTCCTCTCATTATGTCCTCGCATGGTTGAGAGAAAGACCGTCGTTCTTCTGTTTCTTCTTAGAAGGGCACTAATTGTATTCATGAGGTCCACCCTCATGACCTAATCCCCTCCTAAAGGCCTCACCTCCTAATACTATTATATTGCGGGTTTGGATTGCAACATATGTATTTGGGGGAGTAGGCACAAACATTCAACTCATAACATCTTGTGAATCACTTTTAATTGCAATGTTGGAACATTGCTTTAAAAATGATGCAGGCCCTATTTCCATATATGCATTAGGCAATTCTTGCATTGCTATAAAGAAATAAGGGAAATGGGTAATTTAAAATAAAAGAGATTTAATTGGCTCACAGTTCTCCGGGCTTTCCAGGAAGCATGGTGGTGTTGACATCTGCTTGGCATCTGGGAAGGCCTCAGGAAGCTTCCAATCATGGCAGAAGGTGAAGACAGAGTAGGTATGTCACATAGTAAAAGCAGGAATAAACAAAAGAGAGAGTTGGGGGGTGGTGCCAAACACTTGTAAATGACACATCTCATATGAATTCAGGGCAAGAGCTCACTTATCACCAAGGGGTTGGCCCAAACCTTTCATGAGGGATCTGCTCCCAAGATCCAAATCCCTCTGCCAGTCTCTAACATTAGGGATTACATTTCAACATGAGATCTGAGTGGGGACAAATATCCAAACTATATTAAGAAGAAACGCAGCAGTTCCCAATTTCGTCCCTCATCACCCTCCCACATACCGAATCATATATGTGAGGAGTACTTTTATGTGCACAACTTGCCCTATTCAGAACTGTTCTGGAACAAGTGCATTTCCCATAGTACTATCTAAAACTCCATCCCCTGCACTTTCCTTCAAGAAACCACATGACAATATCAATAATACATTGCATTTTAAGAACAGTTAAATATTTTCTGATTTATTTTAAACTGTTTTAACTCTTTTTATAACAATTATTTTTAGATCAATTCACAAATGATTACAACACACTACAGCAAGATGGAAAATTGCTGTCCTAATGCATACGTTACTCTAAACATTATTACATACAATGATATTGCCAAGGATTTAAAATTTTGATCAGCTGTTTCAGGAAGCTAGAAGCTTTTAGCTAAATGGATGAATCATGGAGAAGAGTCCCACCATTTCTCGTTCAAGATTGGTGACTCAGTGTCAGTGGGGCATGAGACTTCTATGATCTGACCTTAGAATGACCCCTTTTTGTTGTGGAACAAGGTTTTAAGCTAGGCCATTCCCCTGGAGCCATAAAGGATTGACTAGGGAAGATTGCACTGAGCTTTGCTATGAACAGAGCTGCTGCATTTTTGTGATTTTTCCCCAGTCTGTGGTTTTTCCTGAGCCTGTATCCAGACAGTGGTCATTCCAAGTCCAGCTTGGCTGTCTGTTACAGCTTCTGTTTGACTATGTCTTTATACTCTTGCCTTATTAAGTTATAAAATTGTTTATTGCTTTACTGTCTCAGCTGAAAGGTGAATAACAAAACCCCAAGCATATGTCAGCCTTGGAAATCTAGTGTTGACCTTCCTGGGCCCTCAGTGCTTGCTCATTTCCCATACCTAGCATTTACGTTTCCAATGCTTCATCTACACCTTCATTCACTACTACCTATATGTCGTTTGCCTTATTATCTATGGTAAGTATACCGAGTTCTAGTAAAATAGTATTTCAAGTGCAAGTTTACACATTCCTTATATTAACTTTACTTCAATACTTTCCATTTCTTTTTTGCTTCAGAACCAGTAGTTGAAAATATTTACATTTGTCTTTTAAAGAGGTTATAAAGTTGTCACAAGGACATGGGACGTGCTGGCTATTTTTCCCTTTTTACTATTTTATGGCATCCAATTAGGTGGATAATAAAATTCTTATTTTACTAATGAGTAATCCAAGACTTCAGGAATAAAAGTACCATGCTTAATGTCACACAACTAACAAGAGGCAGAACCAGTATTTAAATGTAAATATGTCTTATTTCGAAATTTGTTTGTTTTACCAAATCCTGTAGCTCCTTCCAAGACTCCTAACCTTTACCTTTTCTTTCTACCCCTAAGAATACATATAATTTTCACATATGAAGTCTCTTTTTAACCTTTTGCTAGTTAGTTAGTGAAGCAAAATGCAATGAATTTTGCAAAATGTCATGCAAAAAATGAAGCAGAACAGAGAATCAGGAAATGTTAAACCATGGTTAGTAGCATTGCATGTCAGCATTGGTTTGATTGTAATTTCATTGTTCTGGACTCTCACTTATTTAGTTGGTGTACCTGAGGCCTGCAGTCCTTCCCGGTGCTGACAGTGGAGCTTCCCAGGTTTTCATTCTCTCCAGGACCTCAACCTTCCTTGTTCCATGTACAGACATAATAAGCCCTTTCCACTTACCTTTTGTAAGAAATTGTATTCTTTCCCACAGGTGAGACCTAGAGAAACATTTGAGTCCTCTTTGATCATGTCCTTAGTCATTTCTCACTCCTGATAATGTGTTTGTAAGATTAATATGAGAACTTCAGTAAGACTACACTTGCAGGGGTGCAGCTACATACACCAAGCTTATATGTCACTGGTGAGGAATCTACAAAGCACTGACGTGAGTGGAGTGATTTCCATTTCTCTTCAGCAGCCATCTCATGTCAAAGACCATCTGGCAATTCAAATCCTGAGTTATTAAGGCTACAGAATTATGGCCATATCTAGTTTCTATGCACAGCCTTTCCCTGAGTAGAAGGCACAATTAATTACCAGATCAAAATTGGGCTGGGATTTGCTTTGTAAACTGCTAAGCAGTTTAACTGGGTTATAGAGAAAGACTCTATATGACATTAAATGACCTTCCTAAAAGCTTATTTCTCCCCCAACTGCTCATGTTGGAATCAATTTCAGGAGTCATTCACAATGAGTGGTTTATTAGCTTTCTAAATGCATTTACTACATGCCAGATGTCCAGCTCACACCAGCCTGCTGCTTGCCTTTCACTGACCCCTTCGATGAATGCTATGGACTTGGATCCAGCGCCAAGGAAACACGTCACAGAGCAGTGTGTGGTTGGCATACGAAGCTCCACCGAGGAAGAAGACATTACCCAGGTGTGGGCAAAAAGAATGACTTACCAAGCAAGGTCATAATGATGACGAAAAATAGATTTTTCCAGGTTGAATTTAGAAATACATTGTTTTCTCAGAATTCTCAGTGTGTTTCATGCATTTAAAAATTCCTTTGATTAGAACCAAATTGACTAAAACTAAATGTAGAAAAGACCTTCTTGACAGTTCCAGGGCTATTCTATAGCTGGCTTGAATTTGATTTTTTAAAAACATCTCATTAATCCAAAATGTTCTGCATAAGAGATCTGTACATCTGTTTCTTCACTTATATGATTGGATAATTATCATTTATTTTCAGTAGGTCATTCTGAACAAAATGCAAGTTAACCATTAAACAATTTCTGCATTTGAACATGACATATTTTCATAAAAAGGCATGGCTTAAATAGTACTTCTCATCAACCAAGTATCTTGATTCTTTAATACGTTTACTAAGAGAACTAACCATTGCCCTGATTTTCATGAAAAGAAAAAAATCAAATTATTGGTTTCCTCCTTCATATTGCCTTTCTATGCGCAAATGACAATATAGCCATTGTTCAGATTCTCCTAAAAAGTTTAATTGACAATGGCATCAAAATTATTCAAATATTCTTAAAAAATATGTGTGTGACAGTACAAGCAACGGTGGAACTGGTCAAAATAATTAAGGATTATTAAATATTTACTATGAAATAAATGCAAATGCATTCAAAATACATAGAAAAATATTGGTTAAATATAATTTGGCAATAAAGATGACAAATGCTTTATTTGTACCTTTTATTATGTTATTACTATAATAAGCACAAATGTAAAATATGTATTTATTTTGTAGCAATAGATTATAAAAGGGTAAAGGTAGGCATCAATAAATAGAGGTAAAATGAAACATCCACAGAATGCAAATAAATACAAATGCAAAATTTCTAATATCAAACATCACATCTGACTGTTTTCCTGATGTCACAATGAGACATTTTCTTTATATCTGTTGGGTCTAATAAAATGTGATAGTTAATAATCATATTTTTTGGATGGCATGGGGCAAACTGAACTATGTAGTAAACCATAATGAGCATTGTTAGACTGTTTCTAAATTTCACAGGGAAACAAATTACTTTGTTGGTTGCTAACTTGCCATGCCCACACAGGTACTTTGTCAAAACTTCTTAATTGTGATGATAAAAATTTGGAAATTATTCAGATTAATGTGAATATGTTAAAGTTGTTTTTCAACAACAGTAAGTAAAAAACATATATATAAAACAACATATCTAATATATATGTAATATAATTGTAATATATGTAATATACATGTACTGACTCACGCAATTGTGGAGACTGAGAAGTTCCATAGTCTATCTGCAAGCCGGAAAACCATCAAAGCTGGTGGTATAATTTGGTCCCAGTCCAAAGACTTGAGAACTCGGAGCTCTGATGCCTGAAGGAAGACACAAGATGGAAGTCCCAGCTCAAAACAGATAGAAAATTCACCCTTCCTTTACATTTTTCTTCTATTCGTGTTCTCAGGGGTTGGGGTGAGGGCCATCCACATTGGTGAGGATAGATATTGTTTACACCGTCTACCAATTCATGTGCCAATTTCTTCCAGAAACACCCTCACAGATATACCCAGAAATAATGTTTTACCAGCTGTCTGGGCATCCCTTAGACTAGTCAAGTTGACACATAAAATTAACCATCACTCCAAGTAAAACTCGTTTTGCCTTCTCTGGAAATATTTAAGGAGAGAAAAGTAACACTGAGCAGAACAGTATAGAGGGAAGAGCCATGCGCATCACAAAAGCCTACGAATCACATTTGTGAGCCATCACTTACTTGTCTGCAAAATGGATGGGATGGCAGGGCTGTGGTGAAGCATAGATACAACATACAGACATGACCTAGCTTTGTGCCATGCATCTAGATCCTTAATGATGACAGTGAGATAAAGATTACTTATATCAAACAGTTCTTGGACTTTTCCCTGACTCTCATCAGTGAAGTGCATCTTAGCTTAACCTCCTAGTCTTGTTTCCCTTCCTTGCTCTCCATGCCAGACAAGGTTCTCATGACCACATGAAACACAACCGCGAGAAAAGGAGAGGTGAAGAAAGGCAGGAGGTAGCAGGCCTAGGAGTGCAGAAGGTGAGGTTGGGCATGTGGGTTCAGGAAAGGCATGAATGTGACTACCATATATGAAGAAAGAAGGGAGAGAGAAGACCTAAGCATGATTGCTGTGGTCTGCTTACATTCTTTATGCTGTTTGTAAAAAGTAAGTGAAGGGTACGTTACTGTAAAATTGCTTTTGGTTCCTGGAACATGGTCTTTGGGATTCATCACTGCTCTGAGACTGAGTTATGTAGATCGTGACTTCACTAGCATTACAATGCATATAGTCATTATTTTCCAGAAGAACTTAAGTGTGCTTCTATCTTCTGCTTTGACATACATGGAGTAGACCTTTCCCATTCATTTTTCTTTTTTTCTTTTTCTTTTTTTGAGACGGAGTCTCACTCTGCCAAACAGGCTGAAGTGCAGTGGTACGATCTTGGCTCACTGCAACCTCTGCCTTCCAGTTTCAAGCTATTCTCCTGCCTCAGCCTCCCAAGTAGCTGGGATTACAGGTGCCCACCACCACGCCTGGCTAATTTTTGGTTTTTTAGTAGAGATGGGGTTTCACCATGTTGAACAGACTGGTCTCAGTCTCCTGACCTTGTGATCCACCCGCCTCGGCCTCCCAAAGTGTTGGGATTGCAGGCGTAAGCCACCGCGCCTGGCCTCCCATTCATTTTTCATACCCAGATCCTTCTTATCTCAGAAAGTCCAGCTACCATGCCTTCCATGACGCTCTCCGTCCCGGATTTATCTATGTGATGGAAATATTTTGCACAAACTTCCTTTGTGTTTGATCTCTACCTATGTACAATCAGATTCTTCAGAGAAGAGCCTGAGCTGGAAATTAGGGTGCATGAGATTCATCAAAGGAAGGACTATGAACAGCAGAAAGGGAAGAGACTTAGTATTGGGCAGGGGAGGAGCTAAGGACAGGTGTGTTTTCAGCAGGACTCTGCCTCTGGCCTCCTCACATAGGGTGTTCTGGAACATGAACTGTGTCCTGAGTTGGTCCGCCCAGAAGGCAAGGAAGTCAGGCTCCCTTGTTGGTCCATGGGCTGTGGGCTTTATACAACCTCCTGGGAAATAAAGCGATTCTTCCGTACGGCTGAAAGCGGTTCTCTGGGGAGACAGCACCTACCCAGGAGTAGCCAATGCACACCAATCTAACCCAGAGGGTCCGCACACTGTATTAATAGCATCCATTACTGACTTTTCCTGATGACCCTTCTCACATTTCACCTTGTGTTATATGAATTCATATTTTTGTCATATTTATACTAAATTGTGAGCTCCTTGAGGACAAATTAAGTGCAATATTTATATTTGAAGTTTTCACAATACCTAGCTTGGCTCCTGGATAACAGAGCACTGGAAATAACTTTGAAATTACTTGCCAGGACTTAATTTATAACTGGATGGGGCTCTAGAATATAATTTCAATTCATTCTATCTTACTGTAGAGCAGACCGTTACTTTTCACGGGGAAACTTCCTGAAAGTCCAGAAATGGGCAAAATTCCTAACACTGATATAACCAGAGTTACCAAGGTGTATGAGTATCAAAAAGCAAGGGTGGGATAAGAAGGGCATGGGCTAACTAGGCATAGCGACTTGTTCCTACATGTTAGACTTACAGTGTAAAGTTAATATCCAGGCCTCCACAAAATGACACGTTTCTACACATTGTGAACCTTCTGGATTCCTATACAGTCTGATTTGGAAATATTAAATCTGTGAATGCCATGTGTTTGGTAGGCATAATTGTTAAGTTAATAAATGATGCATAAAATGGAATAATGTATTATAAATACATATGTTAAAAACCCTTGAAAAAGCATTGAGTATAAAAATGAAAAGCAAACCTGAGAATAACTGTTTTATTCACACTTCCCATTCCTCGCTGGTTTTATCCAATCTCATTGCTTCATACGCCCTCTGTATTCTGAGCCCCCCCGCCAGGTTTATGTCTCCTTCTATAGTTCATCTATGCTATTAAGTATGCAGACATAACCTCCCCCAAATGAAGCTCTTGATCTTCCCTGCAAACACTGACGTCTTGTGTTTATCATCATCTAAGTCTCTGGCAAATCTAATCCTAGTACCTCGAGTCACAAAAGCTGTGGATTATCCCTGACTCTTGTCTTTTTCTCACAATGAATACTCAATTCCAATACAAGCTGTAGGTGTTACCTACAAAACATGCACAGACTCCAACCACTGTTTCCACTACACTGTCACCTCCACAGTCCAAGCCATCATCATCTCTCTTGGATGACTGCAATAATCTTCCTGCTTTTACCCAGTTTCTGTCTTTGACCTACTTCACAATGTTTTTAATACAGTCCCCAGAATGTTCCTGTTAAAATATAAGTCATAGCATTTCACACCTCTGCAAAAAAAAAAAAAAAAAAAAAAAAATTACCTTTTGTGTGAAAATATACTTTCTTTACTTATTTGGTCATTTACTCATATATTCATCTTACATACCTGTATTGATTATCTTCAATGCCAAATACTAAAATCTCAAGGAAGACTAAAACAAAAGTATTCTTTTCCAGAGTCATGCTGTATTATCCAGAATACTTATGCGTCTGCATTCCAAAGATTGGCCACCCAAACTTCTTCATTTATGAAGTGTTTCTCAAAGTAGTTGATTGCCTGAAATTGGATGATAGTAGCCTCAAGAAACACTTATAAACATTAGCCAATTACAGAGTATTTTGGTATGTTTGAGGCTTTATAAATCCCTGACCATCCAGGGACTTAAAATCCTGTTGGCAGAGACCATCAGTATTAAAACACTTATTTTCACAGACATTTATTAGTTACTAATTTTGTGCTAGGAATTGTGCTAGGTAAAAGGGGATATAATGATAACATAATGCCTTGACTTTGTTGTTAAAAATGTTTTAGTCTAGTTGGGAAGAAGGCAGGTTTACACAATACATTTAGAGCAGTGGTTTTCAACTCTGACTATACATTGAAGAATCCAGTTAAGAGTTTAGAAAATTTCAACATCTGGGTCTCACTATCAAGATCTCCCTCGGTCTGAGATGTGACCCATGCATTAATTTTCTTGAAAGCTTTCTAGAGGATTCTATAGTGATGTAGGATTGATAGTGGGTAAAGTACCCAGTAATGAATGAATTATTGCTTTGCTTATTCTCATTGCTGTGCACAATATGTCTTCTTGACTTTGTCAAGGAACAAATGACTCATAAAATAACCTGATCCTGATGGACCAGAATGTGGTAAGGTAAATATTCTAATTAAAATAGCACTATCAAGTATCTTACATACAGAATACATAATAATTGTCACATTTTTGGCTTTTAATAAATACTCTCCAAATATATGAAAAGACTCAGGAAACAACTATAATTCTTGAATTTGTAATTTATAATCTGATCTTTTTAAGAGATGAATAAAGTACTTTAGAGTCCTCTGGGTCATTACTACAAGTCTCATATCTCATTTAACAAGTGGAAAAGAAGTGAAAAATTGACCTGAATTATTACAAACTGACCACACACACATGCAAACAATCACACACATGCATGCACACACACACACTCTATATGCTCTTTTAAAGACAGAAAGAGAAAAGAAGTTCTATTTTTCAGAGAGTTTTTTTTCATGCCTATCTCTTATTTTGGCTTTCTAACTGTTTTATGAAATAGGCATTCTTATTTGGATTTTGCAGATCAAGAAATTAAAGAAAGCTTAAATAACTCAAGTAGCTTCTCATAACTAGAAAGAGTCAGAACTAAAATTTTAAACTAAATTCTTCATAGATTTTTTTTTTACTTTTTCACAGATTTTTCATATTAAAAATGGTTTGCAGGAAAATGTACAGTGATTTGCATTATTTTAATGATGAGTACACAGTAATTAAAGAAATTTAAGTAGTGTTGTTTTGTTTCGTTTGTTATTAATTTTTTTTTTGAGTCGGAGTCTTGCTACATTGCCCAGGCTAGTCTTGAACTCCTGGCCTCAAGTGATCTCCCACCTCTGCCTCCCAAAGTGCTGGGATTACAGGTATGAGCCACCACACCTGGCCCATTTTGTTTTTTAATCAGGACATCACAAAATACATTGGCCCACTAGTTTGCCAAACGGAGCCTTGCTGGGACCAAAAAGCACTCCTGTCTTCCAAAACAATAAACTCATTCCCAAGGGGAAGCTCAGCCATAGGAAACTGGGAATCAGAAATTCTTCTGATTGTATTCTAGGCAGAGTCGACCTGGAATTAAAAGTCTCAGGCTTCTTTGAATTAGGCACTTCATGTGGGCTTTTGCAAAGCACTCTTAAGATTTTTGAAGCGATGTACTGGTTTCTGGTGGAACCCTCCTTTGTATTGTTGTTTGTTTTAATCATTCATGAGAAAGACATGTCGTTGATAATTGATTCGTTTTTACAAACAGATTATTGGGAGGTGGCATCCTAAATACTGTAAAAGATGAAAACAGCAGGGTATTCGGATCGCCTTTGCAATAGCAGCATCTAATCTTAATTTCTTTCTGTGAAGACTACAAAAAGAGAATATGAACACAATTCATTCAGTAAATTAGTGACAAGAAATATAAAGGTTTATACCCCCAGTGAGAAATCAGTTGTTTCAGGCATCTAAAGGAACTTAAATTGTCAAACACTCACGGCATCCAAAAGGGCCAACTTGTGCTTACGAGGAAATGAGAAGTAATGTTGCCATCAAAGTCTAGGTTTGAAAAGGAAGCATTGAGAATGTATTAGAGAAATATCCAAATGAAGATAAAAGAGAGTAGTCTGATTCTCTACTTGAGTGTGGGAGAATTATTTGATCCTCTGGCAACCCAAAGAGAAAGGATTGTTTTAAAGAACTTTCAAGATGCTGCACTTCTCTTTATTTGAAGTATTTCAGTCCAAACCATTTATTAAAAGTAAAACTCTATGTGATAGGCCAACATGCAAATATGTCTTATCAGTAGAGACATGCATAAAATTGTAATTTCATTCTTTCAGGTAGCAGTTATTTATGGAATTCTCACTCTATTCCTGGTTCCTACTGGGCACTGGTAATAGAAACGGTAAATAATAGAGACTTTGTTTCTTTCACCAAGAAACACACTATCTATTGAGCAAATCTTTTAAGTTTCAAAGGAAAAAAAATCGTATGAAGTTTGCAATCATCATGTGAATATAACAAGTAAATGTGGTCTGTGCATTATCCCCATGTGGAGACAAATTCCATACAATATATTTTTCTGGAATAACATTATTTTTTTCTTTCTACCATTTTAGATTATCAACTCTTTCAGAATAGTGGTTTTATATTCCAGATGTAACTGTCATTTGCATACTGTAAATGTTCAGAAATGCTTGTTAAATGAAATAGAAAGAGTGAGAAAAAGTCATTTTTGTTTATTTGGTTTTTGTTTCGCTTTGTTTTTGAGACAGGGTCTCATTCTGTGGCTCAGATGGGAGTGCAGTGGTGTGTTCACAGCTCACTGCAGCCTTGGCTTCCCAAAGGGTTGGGATTACAGGCATGAGCCCCTGCACCCAGCCGAAAGTTCTTGCCTTCAAGAAGAGTTGCTGTTCAACAGGCATAAAGTTTCAATTATATAAGCTGAATAGGTTTAATAGATCTGCTGAACAATATTGTTCCTATAGCTAACAGTACTTTATTCTGCACTTAAAAACGTATTCAGAGAGGAGAACTCATGTGAAGTGTATGCGATGGTCTGAATGATAGTGTCCCCATGAAATTCATTATGGTGGAACTGAACTCCTCCCGTAAAGTGGAAGCTTTGGGAGGTGATGAGATCGTGAGGGTGGAGCCCTCATGAATGGCGTTAGTGTCCTTATAAAAGAGGACCCAGAGACAGCTGTCTTGCCCCTTCTACCATGTGAGGACCCAGTAAGAAAGCACAGTCTATGAACCTGAAAATGGCCCCTCACCAGACACAGAATCTGCCAGCAGTTTGATTTTGGACTTCCAGCCTCCAGAACCATGAGAAATAAATTCCAGTTGTTTAAAAGCATCCAGTTTATGGTACGTTGTTATATAATCCTGTAGAGACATAAACAGTGTTCTTACAACAACAATAAAAAATGTAATAGATTGCAGAGAACAAATGCACAAATAATGCATTACGAACAGTGAGACTGGAGTTAAGGAAGAATACGTGATGTAGGAACAGGGGCAGGCAAACTGTGTGTGTGTTTGTGTGTGTGTGTGAGAGAGAGAGAGAAACAAAGACAGAAAGACAGACAGACATACATATACACACACATACAGAGAGAGAGAATTTCATAGAGGAGATAACTTTTGAGCAGATTTATTAACAACGAGAATAAATTTCAGGCAAAGTGAAGAATATACATTGTCCTAAAGGTCAAAATGCTGACACATTTTCCTGAGTCCAGGCAGCTTCTTTTTTTCTTTCTTTCTTTTTTCTTTTTTTTTCTTTTTTTGAGATGAAGACTCACTCCATTGCCCAAGCTGGAGTCCAATGGTGCAATCTCGGCTCACGGCAGCCTCCACCTCCAGGGTTCAAGTGATTCTCCTTCCTCAGCCTCCCGAGTAGCTGGGACAACAGGCACACACCACCATGCCTGGATAATTTTTGTATTTTTAGTAGAGACGGGGTTTCACTATGTTGGCCAGGCTGGTCTTGAACTCCTGAACTCATGATCCACCTGTCGTGGCCTCGCAAAGTGCTGGGATTCCAGGCGCGAGCCACTGCGCCCGGTCCCTCAGGTAGCTTCTTATGGATGGACATGAAAACATTATCATCTAAATCATCATCATCCTGAGGGCTCTAACATATATTGGTTTTTGATTTGCGTTTTATATATTTTTCTATAACTCAGTAGAAATAAAGCCCTACCTGGATTAGTTTGCTGATTTCTCCAGCAGCGTTATTTTCTCTTAAAATTAGGGCTTAGATATGGAAACGTTGCTAATGTAAAAGTTGCTGATATATTACTCTAGTATTTTGTGGGATGGACTTTGGGAGACCATTGAACTCAGTCTTCAGTGGTCAGGACTCTCCATTCTTGAAAGCTAAGTGGAAGCGGATCATACCTCTCTGGACACTTTCTGGCACTGCCGATTTGGTGGTGTGCTGATGACGTAACTAGTAGTACGTAATAATTATCACTCCAGAAGCAGAAGACTGTTCCTACAGCCTGGTAAAGACGCAGGAAGGGGGTTGGATTAGGATGAGGTATAATCATTTTATACCTTCATACAGAAAATAACATTTAAAAAGTGCTTCTCAGAAAGCTGTGACTGAGAATTTTCTGTTTCCTGGAAGCAGTCTGGTGACAATATTTTTTGCTGAATTTCAAAAGGGCACCTATAAGTAAAGCCATTATATTGACCATGCTAAAAATATCCAAGCAAGGCAATCACTGTACACAGGTTGTGTTCTGTAAGCCAGGAAGTGCCGGCATCTCTAAAACCCTTCGGTGGATTTGAGGAGGATTACCTCCTTAATCGTGTCTTAGACAGGAGCTGGTTGAGGTTGGTTTGCGGTCTGGTGAGCTTTCTGCTTTTGTTCTGTCATTGCCTGGCTCCTTCTCACCCTTGACTGCTGCAGATGAGAAGAATGGGAGGAGGACTGTTCTCTGGAGGGTGACGCCGAGCCCCTCTGACAGCTACCTGTGGCTTAGGCAGCTGTGCCTCCCAGGGGCTTGGTTGGCCACGGCCCACTGGATCCTGGAGTCCGCAGTTAGGGAGGTGTCAGAGAGGAACCATGCATTCTTGCTGCCATGGGAGGTGCAGGGAAGAACCAATGCAGGGACCTAGAAAGAGGGATCATCACCTTGCCTTTTCCAGCACCCTACACACACACACTCATACAGACACACACACACTTACACACACACGCACACACACACTTACATAAACCCACACAAAAGGAGGAATCTTTCTGAACCATAATCAGAGATGTGGTATTTTTAGGTTTCGTTTCAAAGGTGTTCCTCCAGGCACAGGCACCCGCTTCTGCTAGGGCTCTCCTGCTTTCGCTCTCCACAGCATTTCCCCTCCCTCAGGCCTCGATCTCCTCCTGCAGATACAGTCAGGCCTCATGCTATGTGCTGGGTGATGGGGAGAAAGGCAGGAGAGCATTAGGGTCACCTGGTGTTTCAATCCCACCTCCCTCCTTTACTTGCTTGGTGACCTTCAGCAAAGCACTCAGTATTTCTGCATCTCAGTTTCTCCAACTGTGTTTTGAGGATGACACCACCTCCCAACCTCAGGGGTGGTCATGAGGGCTGCATGAGTTAATATCTGTGAAGCATCTTGTAAGTGTCCCTGGCATATAGGGCAATCTCATTCCAAGCCCATCTTAGTCATTGGAATAAAGATTAGTATCTCTCCCTCCCTCCTAGGGTCTTAGAACAAAGTCCTCCCCCTGTCCCAGCTCTGGAGATGCATGCACTGCTTCAGCACAGCTGGCAGGGTTTATTTGTCCCCATCCCTGTGATCCAGTGCCCCAAGCGAGAATTTCCAGACCTCTGTGCCATGGAACACTTGCCTGTGCCATTCTAACCATGCCCGGACTCCAGCCAGTTATCAATGGAGGCCTCACCTTGGCACTGTCCCAAAATGTTGATGGCTTGTCCGGGCTCCTTCAAGGAGAAGGAGACATTCTGTTCTGAGTTTCAGCCCCATGGGGGTTTTTCTGTCTTTTCTTGTTTTGGTCAGATTTTCCTCCAAAAGCAGTAATCATATCTCTACTATACTCATTGATCAAGAATTTCCTGTTCGTAGAAAAATCAGAAATGCGCGCACACACACACACACACACACATAACATACACGCACACACGGTGATCAATAAATTGTGGCTCAATAAAACAATATGCAAATGATATTAAAATGAGGTTTTCAAACAATGCCTAGCTGAATAGGAAAGATGCTAATGATATAATTTAAATGAAACAGATAAGATGTAAAATTGTATATTTAACACGGTTTTATGCACGCATGATTAGATGAATAGAAAAACGTGGATACTTATTTGGTGGTGAAATCATAGGTCATTTCTATAGTCTTCATAATTTTGTACTTTTTTCTAACATTTTAAAAGTGAACTTACAGTACTTTAATAATGTGAGACAAAAAAAGCCATGAATAGTGCTATTTTTAGGAAATCTGAATAAAAGCCATTTATATAATCCCTCTGGGGACTTAGCATTATCTATATTCCCCATTCATCAGACTGAAAACCTTCTAACTCTGATATCATTGGAGGAATCCTTTGAAGAACTGCAATGCAAATTCGGAGAATTTGTTGTGGTGCCTCTCACAGAGCCAGTCTATAAGATGAGGGTGCCTGAAACTCTTATTCCCACCCCCACCCAGGACTAACTCTTTCTTCATTGACGGGGCTCTCTCCAGCTGCTCATTTTTCATGCTTCCAGTTTATCCCTGAATTCCAAACCTCTTCATCCTTAGAATGGAGGGCAAGGCAGGGCGTCTGCCTGGAGCCCAGAGCGGAAGTGTGCGTCAGCCCTGTGCGGCCAGGGATGTTTGTCTGGTGGCATGAGGTAACACAGCACATCACCGGATGCTAAGATGAAATGCACTGACATCATCAGACTGTGTGACTGACAAAGCCGTATGGTCACACAAAAGGACAGTAGTCTTACCTATTTCTCCTATACTCTAGAATGAGCTTTCCTTTCATTTCCACATCACATAGCCCAGAGATAAAATTATTTTCAAAGGGTCGGGTTGTGTTTTTCTGATATTGCTTACACACACTGCAATAAATGAAATCATCTCTTAGGTATTAAACTATAAGGAATGGATAGTTTGAAAAAAGTACACAGAGTGCAAAAAATGCCCAGGAGGAACACGGTTTGCCCTTTGCCTTCTGGGATTCTAGATCGGGGTGAGAGGGAACAGGAACCCCCGGGTTTATCTCCCTCCTCCTGATGAGTTCCTCAGCTCCTATGGAACGCTTCCCGTCTGACTCCTGTGCCAGGCAGTTAGCACTGAGGACGGATTGTCTTGGCATCTTTATTGGTTATACACCCCCTCATATTGTGAACGACATGACATAAAACTTACTGAAGACAGAAACAAAGCATGAAGTGCTCATCACAGTTTCAGCGCTAAGCTGGTTGACAGGGCGAATGTGCTGGTGGTATTGACAAGGAAGGAACTGGGTAGCAAAGAGAGAGCCAGGTTGAGCCGGAGTTTACTGTAGCATAGCCACTGTCCAGCAGTCACGCGCTGCCCCAGCGCACGTTGGGGGATGTGCCCTTTGACCTGAGCAGCTCTTGCAGTGTGCTATCAGGGCTGCAGTTTCCATCACAAGGGAGGAATCGACAGAAGTCCCTGCTTTGGCTTCATCATGGAGCTTATGTGTGTGTTCCTGAGAGAACCCTGCCTCTTGGATGCATTAGCCTCTCACTTCCTGCCTGTGGCTTCCTTCTTGATGCTGAAATTTTGGCACGCCAAAAATATCCTTGCTTAGCGCAACCCAGAAATGAGGGGTGACAAATGCACAACCCGGAAACGGGGGACTGCAGATATCTCACGGATAAACTATTCCTTCTTTCTCTTTGCAGAGGGATAGTCCTGGGAAACAATTCCCAGAGCGTCAGTTTTCCCAGGCACCTGGCAACCTGCCTGCACTCAGTGGCTTCCAGCTTCATAGTACACCCTCATCTTCTCGTCTTCTCTTCTGCTGCACTCTTTTCTTCCCTCAATCTTGCTCCCTAAGGTTGTGCTAAGTCTCCTCAGACTCTAGGAATCTAAGCTAAAAAACTGCTTCCTAGAGGGTGCCTTCTTGCTGTGTCTTCACGTGGTGGAAGATACAAGGCAACTCCCTGCAACCCCTTTTACAAGGGCACTAATTCTATTCATGAGAATAGAGAGTTCTATTCATGAGAATAGAATTCAGGACCTCATCACCTCCTTAAGCCTTACCCTCTTAGCACCACCAAAGAGCGAATTAGTTTCAATGTGCATTTTGGAGGAGTTCAAGCATTAGAGCACAGCATCAGCGTTTTATAGTTCTCTGCATCCCCTGGACAACCCTATCCTGGCTCCCACATGCAAGCTACTACATTAACTTGTTTGGTTTCTCAGAAATCCCAGCTACTTGAAGGACCCATGGGAACGTGCAAGCATTTTGGCTCAGGAGGAGAAAAGCAGGCTGAAGGGGAATACGTGGTACGGGGCTAAAGAGAAGAGGACGGACAACTATGACTATCTGAAATTCAGAAGAATAGAGAAGATTGTAATTTTTATAAAATACTTTTATAAATATTATAAAATTTTAGATGTTCTCATAAATGACTTCAAGGCATACAGAAATTAGTGGCTGAAACCTGAAGTCATCGCTGAGTGCCAACACATTTGAGTAGATAACGCCAAGTGCCTGGCCAGGCTCAATGGAAATGGTTTGGGGGATGGGAAGATATTTCAGGGAAACAGCCTGAAAGTCGATGGGGAAGGCGGTGCTCGGGTGAGAAACGGGAGAGGCTGATGATGTGGGCCATACCTGGGCTTGTGTTGGAAAATGACTGCCTGGTCATCCCCATAAAACATTTGAGTTTGCCAAAATAGATTCAGTATCTCTCCCAGATTTCCCTCAGACCTGGTTTAGGGCATGATTTCCCTTAAGCAAATGATGAAGAATGAATGCAGAGGAGAGATTGCTGTGAGAACTATTTTTCTTGCACATGTGCAGCCTGCGTGCGCCTGAAGACACGTGATACCAATTATGCCCCATTATAAATAGGAGCCGCTCTAGATCCAGGAAGGAACACGGGGAACAATGGGATAGCACCAGTGTCTGAATAGGAGGAAAGTGATGGCAGGAAGCAACCGTATTATTTCAAGTTTAAATATACTATATTAAGTACTGGAAAAGTACAAGGAAAAAAAACTGAAAAAGTCATGAACCAAGTTATAACATTTTGAAGCACTTGAGGTTGCAGTACCAGGACAAGTGCCCCTTCTGACCATCAGACTCACTTTTTACTAGAACGGGGCAGCCTGGAGGTCATCTCTTTTTTCTGGGTCATCCAAAGCCCCGTCATTTTTTCCTCCCAAGCAGTGAGAGGCCATCCAACTGTGTGACATGTTTGGTTTGGTACGTTCCACATTCTGAAAAGAGAAATCTGCAACACTGAGTTTGATTTCCTGCCAGCAGATGTCCTTCTCCATCAAATCAAAGGCAAAAGAACCCAGGCCCACTCTTTGTGTTTTCAATTTTCTGAGCCTTGGCTCTGTGGGGGTCTCTGCAGCTCTTGGGGGGTTGGGCTTGCTGCCAGGCGGCTTCCAAGGCTGGCTTTCCCCTGGCTCAGGCACTGCTGAAGTTCTTGACCACCAGCGTTAATGGAGTCCGTCTGACATGGCAGGTCTGGCAGGGGCCCCCAGGGGGACGTACCCTAGGGAGAAGGAGAACCTGCTTTCACTCTCAGAGGCTGGAGCGGGGCTGGAGGAAGGCGGTCTCCTTATTACAACTGGGATTTGAGTGAATATGACTCTGATCGTCCTAAATCATTGAGACTCTATCCTGGTGAAGCACTTCCCTCCAGTCAGCATGCCGAGGACCAGATGGGGGCAGTTGGCCCAGGGCCACCAGACACCACTGGACGGAGGCCCACACTGGGTAGATGTACCTTCCCACAGGCCCTCAATCAGTTCCTTAGAAGCTTGGAGAGGATCGTTTAGGTGATGAATGGCCAGGAGAGAGAAACACAGGGGAAAATTCCCTCTGTCTTGGCATAGATCTCCACTGCTGCAGAAGGAAATACTGCAGGCAGACTTCATCGCAAACCTCAGGGAGGATTTATTTGCACCAAGGGAGGTGGGATTGCGTCCTGTGTCGTAATTAACATCAATGAATTTCTCTTTAAGTCAAGAATTTTTGTTTGTTATCAAGCCTTTTGTTAGATTAATCTGAAATCTCCAAAAAGAGGAGATAAAAGAAATTTCCCTATCTTATATTCAGAAAAATATGGCACGTGTAGTTTGTGTGAGAAGCTAGAGTCAAGGAGAATGTGGAGTGGGGTAGGTATAGGATCCCGTTGAGTAAAAATGAGGAAGTAAAGAAAATATTTGTAATCAGCATTTATTATGTAGCTACCTACTATGTGCAGATATTAGAGTAGGGAAATTTACACATCTTTTTTTCTTTAAAGCCCTGTGTTGTTCTTTAAGATTGTAATTATTAACCTTGTTTTAGATATTTGGAAACTGATGCTAACAGGCTAAGTATATTTCTAATATGACAAAGCTAATAGAGGTCTAATATGACAAAGATAATAAGTAGTATTTGAACACATTTGTCTGAATCTACAACATAAAAATAAGGAATACTGTGCCCAACCCCAGGCATAGAACATGTTATCCCTAATTCTTTGATAACTCATCTCTAGCCATCCTTCACACTTCAGCGTATACATGGAACTTCTGCAATATTTTTAATGGAACTTCCACAATGTCCCTGAACACTTTCTTCATTTTCCTCACTGCAGTTGGAGATTTTCTACTTAGGTGTGTAAGGGTTTTTTTGTTTAGTATTTGTTGGTGATAATATCTTTTTTTTTTTTAGATGGAGTTTTGCTCTTATTGCCCAGGCTGTAGTGCAAAGGTACAATATTGGCTCACTGCAACTTCTGTCTCCTGGACACAAGTAATTCTCCTGCCTCAGCCTCCAGAGCAGCTGGGATTACAGGTGCCCACCACCACACCCAGCTAATTTTTTGGTATTTTTAGTAGAGACAGGGTTTTATCATGTTTGCCAGGCTGGTCTTGAACTCCTGGCCTCAGGTGATCTGCCCTCCTTGGCCTCCCAAAGTGCTGGGATTACAGGCATAAGCCATCACACCTGGCTGATAATATATTTTTTTGATGATTGTTATATTCTTAATGCCTAGTCTATAACAAATAAGCATGTCCTAAGTGAATGAATGAATGAATGACTACTAGGTAGCTTTGATGATCTAGAGTCCATACTTGGCCTTAATAGTGCTTTTGTGCATTTCCAGAACTGGTTATGACTCTCACACAAGTCAGGCTTTGTTTTCTCATCCTGTCCTGGGAAAACAAAATCTAGCACTGATATTGCCTGGACGTCTCCCTCAAAATATCTAATGTACATTTCATCCATAAAACATTCACTAAGCTAAACTTCTCATTCATCTTCATTCCTCATTGTGCATCAAGTCATATATGCTCAGTTATTAGTAATAAATACCCAAAGTATTAAATATATAGTTGGACAATCTGTTATGTTATTTACATAATAGAATTGTGGTGGGCATAAATGTTAATAAATAACAATGCAGTGTTATTAGTGATCACTTATGCTTGCAAAATGATAAATTACTCAGGAGTCTCTTAATTCTTGAATGTAATATTATATTAAATGGAAACTATCAAAGGCACACTTTATTCAAAGCAGACTCCCAACATTTGTACTTCTGACAGGTCCAATCATCTCACTGTGACTTTATGATTAAAGAAGCCTTGGTGTCACAGAAATTCAAGTTAACTCTGTAAATTGCTAAGGACATCACGAGTTTTCCCAGAATGTCCTAACGCCACTGTGTTCACAGAACATTATTTGAAATGTATGGGAAACCAACTTCCCGGGTTTCTCAGAGGTACTTAAAAGGGGCACTCAGTCACAAATGTTAGAAAGAGAATTTGCCAGATGACCACAGCATATGTTCCAGTGATTTCCACAATCTGGAAAATTATTTTCAGGTCACAGAACAATTTTGCATGGTTCTAGTCTCAAAATCAGAGTTGGTGGTTTAGCACCAGAGAATACTTTTCTCACGCTGAAATTTTGATGCGAAGAGATCTAAAGGTTTCTGAACACTCACTACCTGCCATGTATTTTACTTCTTGTTTTCTTAAATCTTTGCGACAACTCTGAGTTACAAGCTTTAATGCACACACTAGCCCTCATCCTAAAGCCGAGTAAACAGTCCTAGAGCCACTGTGTAGCTCTTGCTGAAAGGTCTAGAGAAGTGGCAAAGTAGACACTCAAACCCAGATTTACCTTGGGTCAAAGCTTATGCTCTTTCTACTACATTCCACGCCAAACCAAGGGAACAAATTGTGCCTTTTCCATTATTTTCCTTTGTCAGTATTTTGGGTGCTGTTTTCTTTCCATCACAAATATATACCCAGCTTCTGTTGTATGTCATTGACTGTGTAATATTTGGGGAAACCATGGGAACAATCAAGACTCGGTGTCTTCTTCCATGAACATTTAAATAATTAAAAAACTTAGATCTATTAACTTACTATTTTTCTAAGTGAAGTTAGACTTAACAGATTAGGCTTTGTTTCTTTAACTACAACACTGCACTGGGACTGAGCTTGCTTCTAGCCATGGAGTGATATCCCTATGATTCCACTGAAATTACTTTTCCCAAAGCATCCAAACCCCTAAGGTCCAAGGCTGAAACCTGGCTCTCTGAATTGAAGTCCAGCTTTGCAGAGTGACAGGATTTCTGCTTTACTGTTAGGTTTGCACTCCCTTGAATTTTCAGTAAACTTCTGCTTCCTAAGCCAGAGGTGCTGCCCCAGGGATGCCTGGAGGACTGGATGCAAAGCTCCTCTGCCACCTGGTGACGGGCGTGGGAACTGCTCCATCCTGGAATTCTGGGGCCTGGAACAACGCCTGATAGTGGTGTATTTTATTATTTATTTATTTTAATTTCAATTTAATTTTTTTTTTTTTGAGATGGAATCTTATTCTGTCGCCACACTGGAGTGTAGTGGTGTGATCTCGGCTCACTGCAACCTCCACCTCCCCGGTTCAAAGGATCCTCCTGCCTCAGCTTCCCGAGAAGCTGGGGCTACAGGCCTGCACCACCACGCCCGGCTAATTTTTGCATTTTTAATAGAGACGGGGCTTCACCATGTTGGCCAGGATGGTCTCAATCTCTTGACCTCATGATCCGCCCGCTTCGGCCTCCCAAAGTGCTGGGATTAGAGGAGTGAGCCACCGCACCTGGCTTATTTTTTATTAAAAAATTTTTTTTATTGATTTCATTTAATTGCATTTGTCCTCAATGAAGCAGCACTGTCACCCTCGGTCTTATTTTTGGGAAAGTCTCGGTGTCCGGGTTACATTGGCTAAGTCCTTGAGTCCATGAGGAAAGTCAGTGCAAGGGCACTGGCCTCACTTTTTTCACCTCTGACTTTCTCTTTGCTCCTGACAGTTTGCTTTCAGAATGGTCCCTGACGACATAAGAAACTGCAAATTTACCTTTATGACCAAAGTGCATTCTTAAGCTTTGGTTTACAAATGGTACCCTTTGGGAAACGACAAAAGAGAAGTGAAAATTCTCTTAAAGAAATCTCTCAGTCTTCATGTTTAAGATTCCCCTGTCTCAATGAATGGCCGCTCCTGATAGAGCTGTTTCTAGACTACCTCCTCTCCTCCTTTCTCCAGAGCCAGGGAGCTCTCACTTGACTATCTATTGGATGCATAGACTTGGGTAATACTCCTTAGACTTCTCCAAGTCTAATGAGTGGCTAATGTTAAGAACCACTGTGAGTCTAGGCCCAGAATACTAAAAACAAAAGGAAACGGCTATATCAATCACTTGGATGCACTCCTGTTTCAGGGAAGACAACTAATTAGAAAACTTTAGAATAACCAGATTCAAACACGGTAACCCATGTTTGAATTAATTACTATCTGAATTAATCTAAGATTATTGGCCCTAGTTAATAATCAAATAGGTCTTTAACATATTATACTAACTTTAAACATTTCAAAATCACAGAATTTCGCACTACAGTTTTTGCATTTCTGAAAATTTATATGATAAAATGGAAAATACCTTTAGATCTACCTGAGTTCTCACTGAAACAGGTCTGATGGATTGCAAGTAGAAATAATGAAAGAAGAGGAGGGCAAGTAATCATGGGTGATTAAGGTCTTGAAAGTATCTAGAAGATGTTGCCACCTTTATAAGGTTTCTAGTCTTTGTATACTTAACATATTTTGAGTTCTACAGATATTTGGATTTTCATTTTATTGCATTATTTATATTTCACAGAAACACTTAAAATAGGTACTTATTTTTAATATTTTTTATACTAATAAATAAAACATTGTATTAATAAAAACGTGTCATACTTTCTTTTTCAAGACGTCCAAGGAGTAGAGGGTGCATGTGAACAAAAAAAATTCCACCAAAAATATAAATGACATGTGCGTTTACAGATATTCAGCCATCTTAAAAGAAGCATTTATAGGGATTGTAATGTTAAATGCACACGAGACGAGAAACAAATATCAAAACTGAAGAATTCATATGGAAGTGGCAATTAAACAGATGGTACCGAGCAACCAGGCCCAAAGTTTAGTGGTCAGTATAGGATATATACAAGTTAATGCTAATTTGTTAACCAAAATTAAAATTAAAATTGCCTTCTAAACAATACCTGAACTAAAAAAAAAAAAAGAGAGAGACAGAGAAAAGGTGTGGATTTCCTCAAGATGGCACATTATATCCATGAACTAGTTCTGCTGAGTTTTTGTTTGTTTGTTTGTTTTTGAGGCGCAGGGAGTCTCGCTCTGTCGCCCAGGCTGGAGTGCAGTGGTGTGATCTAGGCTCACTGCAAACTCCATCTCCCGGGTTCACGCCATTCTCCCGTCTCAGCCTCCCGAGTAACTGGGACTACAGGCGCCCGCCACTGCGCCCGGCTAATTTTTTAGTACAGACGGGGTTTCACCGTGTTAGCCAGGATGGTCTCGATCTCCTGACCTCGTGATCCACCCGCCTTGGCCTCCCAAAGTGCTGGGATTACAGGCCTGAGCCACTGCGCCGGGCCCTGCTGACTTTTTAGTTGGCAACCTCAGCAATTTGGTCATTCCTCCACAGATGGAAGCATTTTGAAAATGAATGGCTAGAATCGCACTGGGCGGGGGGTACAGGAAAAAGATCCCCTCGTCGCCCAGCTCGCTCTGGGTTATTGTGGGTAATATTTGTCCCCAGAGATAAGAAGTTACTGGATACTTCCTTCTTAGTTACCTGTGACTGGAAAAACATGTGTTCGTTCTGATTTTTACATTTGTTTTAAATGGGGAAGAAAACAGTAGAAGTAAATTTTAGATCTCATCCATCTCTCTGAAAACAAACAAATAGACCAAAAAATGAAATCCATAAAAAAAAAAAAAAAAACCCGATAACTAAAAGATTCTGAAGGCTAACACACTGGACCTTCTCTGCCCCCAGTTCTAGTGGGAGAGGAAAAGGTAGAGAAAGTGGACAGAAACCAAAATTTATTGAGCGGCTGAAATGTTCCAGACTCTATGCTAAGTTTCTCATGCTCAAGATTTTATTATGGTCTTAAATCAACCTTTTGAAAAAAGTGTTATCTCTGCCTCACAAATCAAGGGACTGAGCCTCAGAGAGGTTAAGCAACTTGCAAAATGCCTCATAGTCAAAATGTACAAATCTTTTATTTGAAACCAGATCAGTTTCACTGAAGTTCTCCATGCTAAGATTGAAGGTGGAAGAAGAAGAGAACAGGACATTAACAAAAGTCCCCATGCTATGTTCCTGTTTGTCTCAGATATTGACGGGTTCCAAGCCCCTCCGTACCGCGTGCATGACTTTTGTTTCCCTGGATCCACATATCATTAAATACATCATAGCTCCTTGGAAGGTGAGATCATTACCATGCCACACATTCATAGATCCTCAGAAGATGGCCTTGCTCCCTGCAGCTCAGCAAGCAATGAGCACAGCTAGTGGGTTGGCTGTGAACTTTCTTTTTCAGGATAGACATATCTTACTGTAAACCTGTCCATGCCATTGTTGTTTGAATTCATGCAAAGCTGGTGCCCCTGGCAAGTGAGCTCAGGAGGAAACACTGACGATGTCTCCTCCTCCCATTCTCCTGCTGCACCAGAGGAGGAGCTGATGGAGAAAAGTATAGACTGTGACCCTCCTGGGGTTGAAACGATGCTGCTGATACCTCTTGTTCTACCTTAGTTTCCACGTGATGTGATCCTCTCTCCTCCAGCATTACACTTAGAGATGAGTTGAACAGAGAGAACCACGTTTTCACCCTTTCTGTTGTCCATTGTTAACAAAAATTAAAATGCAATAAGTATCTGTATATTCCTATAAAAATGTGAAACTTGGATCAAGAAGGAGTTTCAAGGCAGAAAAGAAGACACAATTAAGTTGTGTTGACACAGATCTGAATAAACAATGACTTGCAAACATACACTCTGAAATAGCAATTGTGACAGCATATGATGGAATCATGGAGTTGCTAGAGTTGCCCTTCTCCTGGCTTTTTCACAAATGTTAAAATTGTACTAACTCTTGGCCGGGCGTGGTGGCTCATGCCTGTAATCCCAGCACTTTGGGAGGCCGAGGCGCGTGGATCACAAGGTCAGGAGATTGAGACCATCCTGGCTAACACGGTGAAACCCCGTCTCTACTAAAAATACAACAAAATTAGCCGGGTGTGGTGGCGTCGCCTGTGCTCCCAGCTATTCGGGAGGCTGAGGCAGGAGAATGGCATGAACCCGGGAGGTGGAGCTTGCAGTGAGCCGAGATCATTCCACTGCACTCCAGCCTGGGCGACAGAGCGAGACTCTGCCTCAGAAAAAAAAAAAAAAAATTGTACTAACTGTTTTTTAGTTCAAGTTAGTAGCCTCTATCAGAAAGCTTTGCCTTGCACATACCGCTGGATTTAGACGCTCATCAGGGGTGTGACACATCACTCTGTGGTACCTGCAAAAGAACTCACCACACTGCAGAGGAACCATCAGCTTCATCCGTTTCTCCCACAGTCTGAAAGTATTCGTGAGTTTTTCTAGTGCACGGTAAATCTTCTCACCTTGGAAATGTTCAATTAAATGTGTATTGAAGTGAATGTCAAACTAAGGATCAGCTTGGGTTTTACTGGATTTGTCACAATAGATACCAAACTTAAGAGGAGAAATTTTTAAAGATATTTTGGAAACATTTGCCACTTACCCAGGCTTATACTATAGCTTGCTTTCCTATAACACCTAAAATGATATGTATACTATACATATTTTGACCTTCAGTTTTTCATTGACCAAATCTATGAGATTAGAGTTAAGAAACACACTTTGAAAGAAGGTTCTAGGATCATCAAAGCCTGGGGATTAGCCCCCTGATCTGAATATTCTGCTCCGTGCTAAGGAGAGTGAGGCTGAACAGAGGGACTCAACTGCAGAGATGTACTCAGGCCAACTACCTTCCTCACAGAGGTTGGGAAGGAAAAGCATCTCTGTGATAGACACTTTCTCCAGACTCCTGAATTTCATCCATGTGGGTAAAAAGATGACTAACGAATGAGAGCTGAGCAAAAGGCATCTTACTATTCAAGACTGTGATGAGATTTGGCCACTTTTAAATGAAAAAAAAAAAAAACACCTCAAATAATTTTGATCAAAAGGAGACTTGTATACCAGATTCATTTAAATTTCGGATTTAAAAAAAATTCTACTGGAATTTGATATAGAGAAAAGTCAGGGATATATAATGTTGGCATAGAGTTAGTAGAGAGTTAACATTCATTTTTTAGCTGCACTATCTGCCTAAACTGCCCTTAACAAGATCATTTTTTATACATGAAATTTTGCACCTCATTACCCCTAATTACATCCTTTTAACGGCATTCTTTGAAAATGCAGACTGAACAATGTATGATAGAAAATACTTGTCTTTCTTCTATTCCTGTTAATTGTTGAGTCTTATTCTTAAATCTGACTTCATCTTTTATCTCTTTCTATCCAAACTAAAGTGTTTCATGCTCATATAAACTTCAGATACTTTTCTTTTTGGGAACAGGGAAAGAAACGTACCATTTTAATGAGGAGGGCAGAAATATTTTCTTTTCCACTCCTGTAGCACTTTCTCTCTACCTTGCTATATCATGATTACACAGTAACCATTTTGGCTTCAAGATTATAAACATATTAAGGACAGAAACAATATTGTATAGATCTTTTGGATGCTTATAATATCTAAATTGGTGTCTTGAGTAGAATGTGCAACTAATAAGTTTTATTGAATAGAATGACAATAAACAGGTTTCATATTTTACAAGACATCTCGTATTATCTTGAATATTTCCAAATATTAGAAATGTTCTCAAATTTTGTGATGACTTCTGCTTTCCTCAGCTGCTATCAGATTGTTTACTCCATAAAGCCCTTCACAGTTTTTCTAACCTTTTTCTCATGTTAGTCTAACAAATATTTGAAGATAATTATATTGTGCTTCTGAGTATTCTTCTCTATACCATTCTTGTTAACGCAAGTTTCTTCATTTTTTTACTTTTAAATTTAATTATTCAGATTGCTCTTCTCTGAACATTCATCTATATCTATATGTGTCTGTGTAAATAGATGGATAGATAGATAGATAGATAATAGATATGAAGATACATGTTAAATATATGTTAATAAATAGAATTCAAAATTGGATCTAGTAATCTGAAGCAATCTGTTTAGCTAAAATAAATGGAACTATCATTGCTATTGTTCTTAAATAATTCTTCTAGTGATGCTAGTAATACTACCAACGTATATGTGGCTACTTTTAAAGTCTCATAATTCAGTTAAATCAAAATGATTTTGATTTCAATAAAACCCTAGCTGTCTAAGGCTAGATTGTGACTATCTTATTCTTGTATTTGTTTAGGGGAGACCTAAATACTATAGATGATAGATAGATAGATACATACATACATACATACATAGAGAATATTTGGGGGGTATTTATTATGCAATATGCACTTGACATATGTGATCTAATTCTCACCACCACTTTGTAATGTGAAGATGATTCTTATTATACAAATGAGGGAACTGAGGCTTAGGAAGATAAGTGTACAAGAGTCAGTGATAGGGCCTGGATTTTGTTCTTAATAAAATTTCCCCTGAATTCTGGGCCCCTAAACACTTCTTCACAGTCATCTGTCTGCCTGATGAGATGTTCTTGGAGTCACATATGTTTGCCTTTCCCCTGCTGTTTCATAAATGTCATGCCAGCAGGAAAATGGCTAGTTGAATCAGATATACAGGAGAATACTTGCAGAGGTCTATACATGTGTTCTGTTGGAAAAACTGAGCCAGTGGGGTGAGAATGGGGGCTTCTCCTTCCATCTCCAAGTAATTCAGAGGGTTCTCTGATGACAATGTTTTCCTAACAGAATCTACTGTAACTCTTAGAATTTTTTTTTCTAAGAGGAAAGTTTTGAGCCAAGTCCTACATTTTGGTGGGAATCTTTGTGGACAAGTGATATCTTGAGTCTTCTCTTAAAACTAATTAGTTGGCTATTGTCCTTTCTGCACAAATGCAGGGAGAGTCCTGTGCTACTGTTACAATGATGTCTCCTTATTGGGCTGAAAGCACTGTACGAACCATCTTGTCAAAACTGCTAATGAGTATATTTATATTTTCAGGGAGTATCAAGGATTCTTCCTTCCCTTGATCTTTTGAACAGAATTAAATAAAACACACCTGGGAAACATACTTATAGAACAAGGTTGAATTATCTCTATTTAGAAATTGATTTGAGAAACAAAAAAGTTTGAGAAAGAAAGAAAAATAAAATCAAGAAGTTGATTTGGATTAGAATGAAGAACGTTGTCGTGAATGTCAGATCACGCGTGTTTGACGATCAGCTCACCTCTGCCCTTTTAATGTTTTGTTCCTAGGATATTAAGATGCATCAGACACCATGTCAACGGCCCCCAGAATTTGAGACTTACATCTCAAAGGTTGTCACATCCCCTGTCTTGCAGATTTCTTGTAGAAAACCATACCTGCCTTATAAGACTGGTTCTGATAAGTCCTTTAAGTTTTGGTGTCCAATCAGTTACTAGTAGATGCCAGTGAGTTTATGTTTTAATTACAGACTTCAGCTCATAGTTTCTCAATTATAACACTAAGAATTGTCCTTTGAATAATAACATTTATATTAAACCTAGAGACTAGACAAGCACAACTTTTCTCTTTTACCATTCTATTCTTATCTTAAAGTATTTTTCTCTGTGTGTGTGTGTGTGAGAGAGAGAGAGAGAGAGGGAGACAGTGGGGGGGGCAAGGTAGAGAGAGAGAGAGAGAGAGAATGAGAACAAATCTGGACTTGGTAAGGAAAACAAATGTTCTATGACAAAGGAACCATGAGTTGACCAATGGGTACCGATCTCTACTGTACACAAAGGATCAAAGAGAGTACCGAGGGCTAGGCAGAAGAAAGCATCATAGTGACCCTAACCTGGTATTTAAATTTATCCTGTAGAAGTTAACTAGGCTGTAGCCAGAGCAATGCAGTGAGTAATCACCAAGTCATGTTTCTGAACTCACATGACTCCTCTGAAACATGTGGTGAAGATATTTGAGGCATTATCAAACACCTGGAGATTTTCAGTTCCTCATTTCTTGCTCATGTGATTTATTAACAGTTCTGTTAATGCAGATAGAATGCAGCCTCAAATGACAGCAGAGGAGCGGGCTGAATGCCGTGCAGCCTATGCTATTCAGAGTGCAGAATATCTGCAACCTAGTTGATCATTTTTGAATCATCAGCTCCATCTTTATGTTAAATTAACAATTTAACAGCTGCTTTCATCAAAGTTCTTTTGTGTCTACCAACATGATACTCTAATTTTTTTTTTCTGAAATACAATTTCCAAGATCATTTCTGTGTCTTTTCAGTCCCAGATTACTGATTTGCATGTTTGATCAATTTGTATACAAATGTTCAGGCGTTTATATACCATCTAGGGAGCATGAAACACCCTCTAGAGCTCTAGAGAATAATTTGATCCATCTCATCATTCACTTACTTAAATTTATTTTTCATTAAGGACAGGTGATGAATGAAGGCAGTAAAATATGACTGAGCTTAGGCGCACTGTTTCCTGAATAGGAAATATTGTAAACCAAAAGATTTTCAAAAATTCCAGTAAGTGGGAATACGGAAAATTGAGTCAGATTTGTCATAGAAAACACATTTCTTCTCTTTTTACCTTTTGTGTTAGTCAGTTTGGGTCACCATACCAAAATACTATAGACTGGGTGATTTTTTCAACATAAATTTATTTCTCACACTTCCAGAGGCTGGGAAGTTCAAGATAGAGTTGCTAGCCAATTGGTTCTCTGTCAGGGCCCCCTTCTTGTTTTGTAGATGGGCACCTTTTTGTGACATCCTTGGTGCATGCAGGCGCGCGCGCGCGCGCGCGCGCGCACACACACACACACACACACACACACACACACACACAAAGAGAAGGAAAATGTTCAGGTGTCTCTTCCATCAGACCAGAGCCGAGGACCTCATGTAAACCTACTTATTTCCCCAAGGCCCCATCTGCAGACATTGTTGCATCAGGGATTAGGACTTCAAAGGATGCAATTTGTCTGCAACACATTTTATATCGATTCAGTCTGCAACACTTTTCATATCCCAAACAATATTTCGACTTTAATTTAATTTATTTTAAAATCATTATATTTCTAAGCTATATGCATAATAGTACAGCCTGAATGTCTTGAGCTCAAAAGAAGACCTTTGGAGAACAAGGCACCTAGATTTTCAAGGACAATCTATGCTATGTTTATGGCAGAAGCCACTTGAATTGGCTGCTACAAGTTTCTTTCTTGGCCACTGGATCTCATTAGAACCAGCTTCTCCAGATTGGAATGACCTCCTTGAGGGCCCTGAGTATCATCTTCTGTTTCTAGTTAAATTGAGGAGGAGGCACAATCTACTATGTAGCCTTCGCAATCAGGAACAATCAATTCCCCTTGAGCATTCCTCAGAACAGGAACTCTTCAAATCTGCCCTGTCTCTGAGCTTGTGGGTCCAGACAGTGCAGGAATAGCTAGACAGGTTGGAGGAAGAAAAGGCCAGGAAAATTTCCAGAAAAGTCCCTGAGGGATTCATTGGAGCCAAGAGTCAAGCTCAAGCAGCAAGGTACCAAATACTAACATCAAGTCCAAAGGGTAAGAGACTGAATTAAGATGAGCTAATCGAATAAGAAGTTCTGGGTAAGTGGAAACAAAGTCAAAATAAGAATAGCCCCAAAGCAAATGAAGAGGTTCAGGTTTATTACCCCAAACAACATTGGGCCAACTGTAGCTTGCCTTATCAGCTACTCCATGTTGGATGAAGACAGCTTTGATCTTCTGGCTGAAAGGATGAGAAGCAGTGTGAGTAGAAACTCAACTGTTTCCCAAAGGATGGAAAAGTGAACGACATGGCTGGCAAAACACGACTCTCAATGCTGTGGCTTAGATGTGATACATGCCACATTCATTTACATGCCGTTGGCCAAAGCAAGTCGCACAAACAAGCTTGATGTCATCTGGGTGAGGATACATGCTTCTCCAATGGGAGACACTACAAATCTCGTGCATGATGCAAATGCATATAATTTTTTTTACAAGAAAGCAGAGTGAATAGGTAGAAGCAATAATTCAATCTACTACATCTTTTGAAAATAACTTTCCCTTTAGAAAGACTGTCATTTCTCTTGCATACTTATTGTTTCCTTCTGTTTGTTTTTCAAAACACTAATCTTGGTTAGATTCACGTATAGTCTTCATGTCTTTATCTGCAAATGTGAACACCACTATAGAACGTTTAGAAAAAGATAAAAGAGTATAATATCATCTTCATACATTCATGATTAATAATTTAAATTCTCACTCAAAAATTCTAAGAAATCCTACAGGTTTTCCTCTAATAAGCTCATTCTCCCACTCTCTGCTCTAATTATTTTAGACCTTTGTTTTTCTATTCAAGCTCATCCCCCATCATTCCCCTCTGCGCCACTCCTGCCACATGCTGTCCACAGATGGCGTTGCCTCTCACTTCATTAGAAAAACAAAAGCCATTGGGTGCCCCTTCACCTCCCCAGCACTGACTCTGTGCACCTGTCTGAGCCTGGACTCATCTTCTTTTCTATTTATGGAGGAATTATTCCATCTTCTAACAAAGACTCTTTTTGCTACAGGAGCTCTGGATCATGTTTGTTGCTTTTTTTTTTTTTTTTTTTTCTTTACAAGTGCTTCATTTCTTTAATTATCCTACTCTCTCGTATCATTAAATTCCCCTCTTTCCCCAATCATTCCCCTTAGATTATACGCTTTCCTTTCCTTATCTTACAAAAGTTAACAAGATACCATGACATCCTTCTGGTAATGCTCACATAACTTGACCTGTGACAGCACGGTCATCTGAGATTTCTCTTTCTTTTCTGGCCGTTCCTTCATAGCCTCCTTTTGTGACTCACCTCCTTTACCCAGCCCTAAAATGCTGGACTTCCTTAGTTCTCTGCCCACTCTAATGAATAATACTCTTCCTAGGTGATTTTATTCATCCCCATGGCTGTTTGTGCCACTTGTTTGTAAATATCCTCAAATTTCTATTTATATATTGGACTTTTCTCCACCCTCTAGATTTATGTATTTGATACCATCACTTGGTATCTTACAGGTGTCTCTGCTTTATATTTTCTCACCTGAACTCTTGACATTCTTCTTCACCCCAAACTTAAATAATGCCCCTCTTCTGACATTTCTCACACCATGAGATAGCGAAACCATCCAGTTGCTTAAACAAGAAGTCTAAAAATTACTTATTTTTTCACTCTCTCCCTCCTATATGCAACCCGGCAAACAACAAGCCATAATAGATTCCAGCATCAAATGGTGTTGAATCCACCTAGTTAGTGATTTCTGTCTCTGTAACCACCAGCCCTGCCAAAGCAGTTTCCTCTATTCTCTAGAGAACTCTTTTTCTGGTGCCCTTCCTTCTGTGCCCACCCAGTGAATGTGTCTTTTAAAACAGAGGTCCCCGGCTGTGCGCGGTGGCTCACGCCTGTAATCCCAGCACTTTGGGAGGCCGAGGCGGGGGGATCACTAAGTAAGGAGATTGAGACCAGCCTGGTCAACATGGTGAAACCCCGTCTCTACTAAAAAACCAAAAATTAGCCAGGCGTCCTGGTTAACACGGTGAAACCCCGTCTCTACTAAAAATTCAAAAAAACTAGCCGGGCGTGGTGGCGGCGCCTGTAGTCCCAGCTACTCGGGAGGCTGAGGCAGGAGAATGGCGTGAACCCGGGAGGTGGAGATTGCAGTGAGCCGAGATCGCGCCACTGCACTCCAGCCTGGGCGACAGAGTGAGACTCCGTCTCAAAATAAAAAAATAAATAAATAAATAAATAAATAAATAAATAAAAAACAGAGGTCCCCAGTGCCCCAGCCTTGGACTGGTACCCGTCCATGGCCTGTTAGGAACTGGGCTACACAACAGGAAGTGAGCAGTGGGGGACGAGCATTACCACCTGAGCTCCATCCCCTGTCAGATCAGCAGTGGCATTAGATTCTCATAAGAGTGCAAAACCCTAATGTGAACTGCGCATGCAAGGGATCTATGTTGCACACTCTTTATGAGAATCTAATGCCTGATGATCTGAGGTGGAACAGTTTCATCCCAAAACCATCCCCCCATCCCCCCATCCCCCCATCCCATCATCCCATCGTTGGAAAATTTGTCTTCGGTAAAACCAGTCCTGGTGCCAAAAAGTTTGAGGACCGCTGTTCTAAAACACAGCAGTCAGAAAAAGGCTGAATTTGATCATGCTGCTAAAATCTGTCAGTGTCTTGCTTAATATGACCTTATAATCTTAGCCTGGAAGTCAGGACAGCCCAGGTTCATCCTAGGGCTCACTTCGCTCCCTTACCAGGCTCCAGATCAGGCTTTTGTAAGCCAAGCTCTCCCTTCGTTCCTTCCTTCCCTGCACGTTTACTGCACTCCTCACCGTGTCTCCTTCTTTAGATCTTAGATTAAATACCACCTCTTCAAAGCTGTCTTCACTGAGTACTCTTAAAGAAGTTACACTGACTGAAGTTTCTCCCTTAATCCCTCTATTTTTTTTCACAGAACTTCTAGGAATATCTAGGTTTTTTTTTTTTATTATTTGTATTGTTTATTATCTGATTCCCCTGCTAGACTATTTTAGTGTCCTGACAGAGAGGGCACACATGTCATGCTCATGACTGCCTTCAGCCCCAGGAATACTGCAGAGCACATAGTAGGCAATCTTTAGATATTTTCTAGTAAATGGAAGAATTAATAAATTAATGAAGATTAATATTAGCTTTTGTTGCCAAATAAGCTCTTTGGCATTATAAAGCATGATTTTATTTAAAATATGAATATGGTTCTTGGTTGCAAATAATAGAGTATGCTCTAGCTAGAAATGCACTCATTTAATAATGTCATATAGCTCAGTATTCTCCCCAAAAGTCAGAGAATCAGGCTTGCAAGTTTCACGGCTATGAACAAACCAGTTGGGGAAAAGCTAGCCAGGAGAAAGTACTCAACAAGCCCAACAGATGCATGCATCACTTTGTCCTCTTCGACGTGAAACTTGAAATACTGGGCCATGCATTGCATTGTTTCATGTGTTTTACACTCCTGATACTTTGATAGGTTTTGCTAACGTGTAATTTTGTTTGATTATTTATTCTGAGTTCCTTCCTGTGCAATGCATTATTAGAGATGCAGGTAGTCAGTAAAAGATGATTTCAATCTTGAAGGAACTTTAAAATCTGGCAGGGGAAAATGAAATGCCTAAAAAAGAGAGTCAACCACTTACACGTCTTTATTGGAAAAACTCGGAAAAATTATTGAACAATTCTTTACTTTCTCCCTGTTTCAAATGAAAACCTCATGTATTCTTCCTTGATATCTGAATTTTCAATAAACTTCATCCTGACTGTCCAAATCCTTGCTTTACTTTTACACCTATCTCAAGTCAATCAGCTCATATCCTAACCCGTCCCCCCATGACTTAATAGAAGCTCCCATCATTGCACAACTGGACTTTTGTAAGAACTACCCGATATTCTCGTACCTTCATTCTTGACCTGCTTAGACGCATCTCTCATGCAACTGCTAGATAGATCTCTAGAACACAAATCTGGGATTGTCATCCTAGTGACTACAAATTGAACAAAGAAAAAGCACAGACTTCTTCTCATGGCATTCAAGGGCCTCCTCCAGGCCTCCTGCAAACTTCTTAATTTAAATTCCTCTGGGATCTTCCCTGTCTTCTATGGGCAGTCATCATGAATAACTTTCAAATGGTGAGTTTGCTGTGGATGTTTTCTGAAGCACAAATTCTTTGAGTGCACTTTGTTTTTTTTGTTTTATTTTTTAATTGTAAAATTCCAATAAATCCTCTATGAGTCAGATCATGTCTCAATGAAAGCCTTTACTAACTTACCCATGCCTGTGAATCCTCATTATGGCTATGTCTACATGGAATACAATCCTTGATGTGTATTGGTTTAATATGTTTCTCTTGGAGAGTAGCAAGCTTTTTGAAACATGGCTTTGTCTTACTCGTTTCTCTCTAGTCCCCCCGTAGTACATGCTGGTACATAATAAACAGGAAATTTGTGTTAAATGTACTTGTGTATTTTTTGTAAGTCAGATAATGTCTTCACTAAAAGAGGCGGCATTGAAAGTTACTTCCAGTGTATTATATCAAGAGGAAAATGAGGTTTAGGCCCTTTCTTTGGAATAGGGTTGGATTTGATTAGGAAGTAATGGGAGCCTTAGCAACAAGCACTCAATAGAAAGGAGCTCATACAGGGGGTTCCACAAAAAAGGATGCAATGTAAGTGGAGTTGAAGGGAGACCTGTCTCATTTTTTAAAGTTTTGACAAGTTGCGATTGACATTTTTAAAATTTATTTATTTATTTTATTTTATTTTATTTTTTTAGACGAAGTCTCACTCTGTCACCGAGGCTAGAGTGCAGTGACGTGATATCAGCTCAATGCAATCTCTGCCTCTTGGGTTCAAGTGATTCTTCTGCCTCAGCCTCCCGAGTGGCTGGGACTATAGGCACCCAATGCCACACCTGGGTAATTTTTTTGTATTTTTAGTAGAGATGGGGTTTCATCATGTTGTCCACACTGGTCTCGAACTTCTGACCTCAGGTGATCTGCCTGCCTCAGCCTCCCAAAGTTTTGGGGTTACAGGCTTGAGCTACCAAGACTGGCCTCAACTGACATTTTATTACAAATACAGAATTGACCTTTGTCACTGAACACTCTGGGTATAATCAGTTTTGCCAAAGTTTTATGTCAACCTAAAATCACTGGTGATCCTGTCAAGATAACCAGATGAATAAACGACTAACCGAGGGCAAAAGAACATCAAGCATTTTGAAGAGAAATTAATTTCTGAACAATGATGTGGAAATTATCATTTTATATTTTTTAGAGACAAGGTCTTATTCTGTTGCCCAAGCTGGAGTGCAGTGGCATGATGGCAGCTCACTGTAGCCTTGAACTCTTGGGTTCAAGTGATCCCCCTGCTTCAGCCTCTCAAGTAGCTGGGACTACAAGTGTGAGCCATCGTGCCTGGCTAAGGTGGATTTTTAAAAAATTATTATTTAAGTTCTGGGATACGTTTGCAGAACGTGCAGGTTTGTTACATATGTATACATGTGTCATGGTGGTTTGCTGCATCCATCAACCTGTCATTTACATTAGGCATTTCTCCTAATGCTATCCCTCCCCTTACTCCCTACCCCCTGACAGGCCCCAGTGTGTGATGTTCCCCTCCCTAAATTCATGTGTTCTCATAGTTCGACTCCCACTTATGAGTGAGAACATACAGTGTTTGGTTTTCTGTTCTTGTATTAGTTTGCTCAGAATGATGGTTTCCAGCTTCTTCGATGTCACTCCAAAGGACAAGAACTCATCCTTTTTTATGGCTGCATAGTATCCCATGGTGTATATGTGCCACATTTTCTTTATCCAGACTAGACTATCATTAATTGGCATTTCAGTTGGTTCCAAGTCTTTGCTATCATGAACAGTGCTGCAATAAACGTGTGTGTGTATTTGTCTTTATAGTAGAATAATTTATAATCTTTTGGGTATATCTATGCCTAGTAATGGGATTGCTGGGTCAAATGGTATTTCTGGTTCTAGATTCCTGAGGAATCACCACACTGTCTCCAAAATGGTTGAACTAATTTACACTCCCACCAACAGTGTAAAAGCGTTCCTACTTCACCACATCCTCTCCAGCATCTGTTGTTTCCTGACTTTTTAATGATCTCAGTTCTAACTGGCATCAGATGGTATCTCATTGTGGTTTTGATTTGCATTTCTCTAATGACCAGTGGGATGAGCTTTTTTTCATATGTTTGTTGGCTGCATAAATGTCTTCTTTTGAGAAGTATCTATTCATATCCTTTGACCACTTTTCAATGAGGTTGTTTTTTTCTTGTAAATGTGTTTATGTTCTTTGTAGATCCTGGATATTAACCCTTTGTCAGATGGGTAGGTTGCAAAAATTTTCTCCCATTCTGTAGGTTGCCTGTTCACTCTGATGATAGTTTCTTTTGCTGTGCAGAAGCTCTTTAGTTTCATTAGATCCTGCTTGTCAATTTTGGCTTTTGTTGCCATTGCTTTTGCTATTTTAGTCATGAAGCCTTTGCCCATACCTATGTCCTGAATGGTACTCATGTGGATTTTTAAAAATGTAATTATTATCTTCTGTTTCAGATTTCCAGAGTTGAATGAACCCAGGCTTCACAGCCTGGCAGCTGCCGTAACAGGACATTTCTCATCACACAGTCAGGTGGGCATTCCGTGTGTTTTCTTTCTGTAAGAGCTGCTAAATCATGATGACTGAATGATGTATAATTGGTACTACGTTTCAGAAATAAGCCTCCTTAGAGGGTCTGATAGTTAAAAGAGGATTCCGGTGATTCCCAAAGTTTGCAATAGCCCATTTCTCTAATCTGTCCATGTTTTAGGCGTCTAAACTCAGCAGTTTGCAAAATGCCAATTGTTGACTATATCAGAATCATGGGATTTCTACCCATGATTCCAACCCTTGTATTTCCAGGATAGGACCTGGAAATATGTATTTTACTGTCTGTCCAAGTGATTTTAATGCATTGCTCACTATAAAGGTACCTATTACACAACCGAAGGTTTCTTTAAAGTTTTAGATCTGTGGCTCTATAACTTTGCCTCATAACAAAATTACCTGGTGAGCTTTTAAGGAGCCTGAGGCCCAAGTTACACTCTGGACCAATTAAATTTTAATCTCAGAGGTTAAGACTAAGAAGTCGCCATTTTCAGACCTTCACAGGTGTTTATGATGTGCAGGAAACCTAAGAACAACTTCTCACTTTCAGGGAAATGTGCGAGGCTAAGGGTGCCTTCGGGATGCACTCAGAGGAGCGTGGATGGGGAGTGCAATATCACAGCTCCGCATTGAGGAAGCCTCCCCAGGGACGGTTTTGCAACAGAAAATATTGTTCATGCCATTCAAACTGGCAAAAGACCACCTTGTACCAAATGGAAATAATTAATCTATGAAGAAAAATACTGCTGAGGCAGCATAAAATGCTGTGAAGTGTGCCAGACTCGAGGTCAAAAGAGCTGCATCTGTTGTTTGTTACATGGGACAATCCTGGGCAAGGAATTCGATGATTCTGAACTGCAGTTTTTTTACCGGTAAGGCGGATGCTGCAGTACCAGCCTTGCTGTATGGTTGCTATTTTATTTCATTAAAAGAGCTGACAACTGACATATTCAAATGGTCGGAGTGCTTTTCATTGGAATTTGGGGAGCAATTTGGAATTCCTTATTTAAGTCTGGAGTTAAATCTTTCTTAATACTTGTAGTTTTATTATTTGTTTTTCCATTCTTAAACTCTTTTCTAACCTTTTAGAGAGCCGGTTGTGCTAAATATCTAACTCATTTGTCTTACAATAATTTTACATGCCATTTTCGTAGTTGGCCTGGAGATTCTGTAGTATTGGTGCTTGTTTTCTCTTTTGCTGCTGAATACCAGGAAAAAGCCAAGAGTACCTTTGTTGCCCAGTTATCTGATAAAGTCCAGATGCATCTGGAAAGCATTTGGAGTTCATGGGCAAATGAAGTAGGTCATAAAATATGAAGAACTCAAGAGAAAAAATAAACTACCAAGGTTGAATTATAAGGTAAGGTCTTAGCTCTTATCTTTCTTAATAATGCCTCCTCTGCTTGCCATGGCAACCACATGTGCTGGCAGTTGTTATGGCAAAGGGAGAGGACTGCAAATAGAAGAGAACTGTAGGATTCTACAATGGAAGAAGGTATTTCTGAGACTAGTAAAAACACAGACCAACATGTATTGTTCTGATCTAAGCCTCATGTGTACGAATAAGGAGGTATCACAATGAACTAAGATTTCATGAGGCACGTTCATCTTCATTTTTTTTTATTTGTTGCAAAATGAGGTCTCATTGGTGAGTCCTCATACTGATGCCTGTAAAGCTCTTGTCATGGTACTTAGTTCATAGAAGGTACTGTCTATCTGTTAGCTGAATATAAATAACCTGGATGAACAGTATGTGTGTATCAGGCTGTTGGCATATGGGTTTTCTGTAGAAAAATTTTACTTAAAATGTAAACAAGAATCGAAAGTTTGATTAATAGAGAATTGGAACAACTGAAATGAAATCCTTTTTCAAGGACACCGACCAAGTGAACTGATGCATTTTGAAGGGCATCTGATGAGTGGTCATGCCATGGCAGCACATTTTCTGTTTGCCTGTGCTGTGTGGATTTGTACATGATTACAAAACCAAGGGTGACCCATTAGTATAAAGTAGGCGTAAATTTACGTATCTTTTTTTCGAATTAGAAAAGTGTTGAAATTTCAGGATCCAAAGAAACCAAGAGACCTGTTAAAGGGGTTATTTCTTTGACCGTTTATCTTTTGCTTGAAACAATGTAGAGATGCATTGACCTTTTCTCACCTCGATGTCGGCTTTTACATTTGTGTTTCCAGTTCTCTTTGTGCTAGTGAAGTGAATTCTCACAAAACCTAGATAATCTAGATGCTCTGCTTCCTTAATCAGTGGCTAGAATAGCGGGCCTGGGATTTTCCCCAGCATAGCATGGTTTTCATGAAGGGGATGGAGGAAATTTCGAACACATTTGCAATTTCTCTGAGGACAGAAATGATAGAGATCATAATAAGGGAAAATTAGACTGTAGTGAAGCTCAGTATGGTGACCTTATTTTGTGTGTGTTCAATGGGTGGATTCTACTTTTTCTTTATAAATGACATTAAATAGCAAGCTGATGTCACAATGGACAGAGGTCTCTCACAGAAACTTACCAAGCATTGTACACTCTACTTGTTGCAATCTGTGAAAAATAACCTTGTAATAAATACACATCTAGAACTTGATGTAATTCTCTTTTGTACAGTAGGAAAAATGTAATTTGTTATTTCATTGAAAGATAAAATATACCATGAATGTGTATGGTGAACTCAGGAAGCTTTACATCCAGCAGGAGAATGTGATAGTGGTCTTCTCTGCTGGTTTAGAGAAAACATCAGGTTCCACTTCGGGTTGGTGTCCTCCAGGTTCTATCATGTAGGCCAGGGGTGTCCAATCTTTTGGCTTCCCTGGGCCACGTTGGAAGAAGAGGAATTGCCTTGAGCCACACATAAAATACACCACCACTAACAATAGCTGATAAGCTAAAAAAAAAAAATTGCAAAAGATTCTCATAATGTGGCCGGGCATGGTGGCTCACGCCTGTAATCCCAACACTTTGAGAGGCCGAGGTGGGAGCATCACGAAGTCAGGACATCAAGACCATCTTGGCCAACAGGGTGAAACCCTGTCTCTACTAAAATACACACAATTAGCTGGGTGTGGTGGCACGTGCCTGTAATCCCAGCTACTTGGGAGGCTGAGGCAGGGGAATTGCTTAAACCCAGGAGACGGAGGTTGCGGTGAGCTGAGATGGTGCCACTGCACTCTAGCCTGGCCACAGAGCAAGACTCTTTCAAAAAAAAAAAAAAAGAGAGAGTCTCATAATGTTTTAAGAAAGTTTACAGATTTGTGTTAGGCCACATTCCAAGCTATTCTGGGCTACAGGTTGGACAAGTTCGATCTAGGTCTTCCATTATGAGATTTAGCCCCTGTGTTCCTAGACAGTCCCAATTACAGCGGGAAGTATATTGACAGTTTTGCCCCAGTGAAAGCTGGGCTTAGAAATTAGGCTTATTTTCACAAATATGTTTCTATCTTTGTACTGAGAATAAGCTGGGAGTGTCCATGTGGCACCTCTTTCTGGCTACCATAGTCAAGAAGGCTTGGCTGCAGCTCTGATTTCCTGGCCTTCCGTCTGAGGCTACTAAATCTTCATGACTATTCTTGTTTGTTACTCTGGGGTTCTATATCTAGATTTTATCTTTCTGTGAATTAAGTTAGTTCGGTATTTATGGGCCATTCCTAGATGAATGTGGATATTTCCTTGCCGTGTACCTCTGTTATCCCTCACCAATGGGGTGGATCCAATTAGACCTATAGACACACTGTCTAGATCCCACCCCCAGGGAGGGCCTGCTGCCATGCCCAGTAGTGGGGTCAGCCCAAGGCCCCCAGCTCTCTGCTCCTGTAAGTTCTGCCCCCAGCTGAGGAAAGCCACCTGGCCTGGGGTTACAACTTTCCCAGGGCAACCCGAGGCCAGGAGAACAAGGTTGGGGTAAAGGCCCAGACATTCTGCACAATGGGGACCTTTGCCATGGGCAATATTCCTTTCTGGAGCTCCTGTGGGACTGGCCATGGCTCCTTTCGGCCTGCAAAATGGTGTTGCCTTTTTCCCAGGCCGGTTCTGTTCCTTCCTGCTTCTTCCCACAGGTGTTGATCCCTAATAAATATCTTTATGCCAAACCCTGGCTCAAAGTCGGCTTCCAGAGAACCGGGATATTAGAAACGGAACTCTCATTTCTTCTACGGGGAGAAGCAGCTAAGAAGAATGACTTCTCCAGGTCCTTCTCTTTCAGGTCCTGAGGTTCTGTGATGCCAAGCAGAGGAGTCACAGATGCTCTTACATGCTTTTGGAAAAGCAGAATTCACATTCCTTCTAAGCCCAGAGCTACAACCCTCCCAGTCAATCACTTCCTGAGACAATGTTCACCTAGTGCGAAGGACTTATATCAACTTTATTTTACTCTTAAGTTCTGTGATAATGGTATACCCTTGCCTTTGGTAAAACTGTACGAAAGAGAAAAGATCTTTTATGTACAAAGAAAATTTCACCTTTTCCCCATTACTAAATTTTGGTTTTCAGGCAGTATTTGTCAACATCTGGCTGGAGTCCTGGATCTGCCACTCATTGCTTGAGTAACGTTTTTTGTCTCGATTTCTTCATCTCTAAAATTAAACAGCACATCACTTACTTCCTTAGGTGGCCGATGGGATCAACAATATTTGAAAGTGAATAAAGAAATATGTACAAACATATTTTACATGTCAGAACATCTTATAATTGTGAGGAAGTGTGATGATGATGGTTATAATTTTCTAGTTGTTTTGCAGTCGTTGGTTGGAAACTTTGACACTGTCCACATTTTCTGTTCCAGTTCCATTTGCGACTGGTGCCTGACATTTACAAGATGGTGATGACAGGGTGCAGCTTTTTGCTGGGGGACAAAGTTCTGCCCCAGCCCAGACTTAAGTGGTTCATATGGTGATTGATCCCCTGACCTTGGGCTCATTAACTTTATCCTCTCATGAATGGAAGGAACCAGCTATAAGGATCTCTTTGTGAGTACAGTTTTCTTTGTATTTCTAGAAATCAGAGCCACTACTACCCAACTTGTGTGTGTGTGTCTTCTGAAGTGTCTATCCTTTGCTAGACAGTTTCCAGGTGTACAAAAAGTTCCCTGTTTTAAATAAAGTCACAGCATGAAAGAAAAATGTGAAAAGCATTGTAGTAGTTCTTGATTGATAAGAGCAGGTAATAAAAGTGAGAACTAAGATGCTTGGAAACTTTGAAGGAAGCAAATGATGTGATTTCACATCTAATCCTGTGACAAAGCATGGGGATTACTCCAATCTCAGGGCCTGGAAGAAGATTCTATTGTAAGAACTGAAGATTTCCCTCTTGTTCACCAAGATCAAATTTATCAGCTTCCTTAGTCTAGTTTGGAAACATTATCCTTCTATTTTAGCTGAACCCTTATGCAGTGCAAGGAAATTGAGGTGGGCACATTGAGAGTGGTGGTTTTTCTTGTTTTTACAAAAACACAAGATTCTCTTTAACAAATGTTTGGGGAACACCTACTCTGCCAGTGCCCTAAGGCCACAAATGTAAACTCGTTCATGCATTTTCCCCCAAATGACATCAGGTATCACTCTTCCGGAGGGTAGATGTGTATAGCGGGTGGGAGGGGACTCTGAGAAGGGTAACCTGATCTCCCGGCACATCTGGGTCTTCACTTCACTGTTTCACAGCAAGGGCAGAGAGCAGTTTTACAAAGACATGATTGGACAAGCCAGGAAAAAGAACCCCTTGGTCACTGATGGGCTTTTATTCTGATGGATTTTTCTGAACACGCAGGAGTCACCATTCAGAATTCCTTTTCTCTTTCTCCCAGGTGATCCTGGGAGAAAGCTACCTTCTACTTGTTTCTCCATCCCTTCTTTGCTGGCATTCCCTCTGCAGCAACCCAGGATCTGATCACAAGGACTCACTGCCTCTGTGCCCACAAGGACGCAGCTCTCACACTGTGCTTCTCAGAGAATCTGTGGTGACGAACCAGATGCTTGTATGTTTTAGGTTTTTTTTTGTTTATTATTATTTTTATTTCCAATCTGTATGGAAGTTACTTTTGTAAAATACAATCACAGTAAAATATTAGCAAATTAAAACTTTGAACACCACTGACAAAATACAAGCCCTGTGATCATCATCATCGTTATCATCAACAACGTCGTCACCATCATGCTCATTATACTCAAGAAGCCGAACATTATTCTGCCAATTCTGCTTCTTTACTTACTGCCTTGAGAACTGTCTATAGCCAGCTTGCTGAGGGCCACTGGCCCCCACTCCACACTGCTGGCACTATTAGCGTGTGTCTTCCATACGTAACAGGATCCTTTTCCTTCCCAGCAACCTTGAGCCTTTAAGTGCTTGGCTCAGTGGAGGAGGAGGGAAGATAAGTCAGGTACTGAAGAGAAAATGGCCAGATCAGAGTGTGTGAGGATTAGGTATAGTACAATTAGCAGGGGAGTGGAAGTCAAATATTGTACGATTATCACGGGAGTGGAAGTTCTGGAAGAGGCAGCCACATGTCTGAGAAAAGCATATGGGAGACATTGTGAAAACGCCAGGTGTCAGGGTGGCATGCCCTTTGCTCTGAATTTGGAGGTATTTGTGAGTTCAAACATTGTTTTTCCGGCTACAAATCTATTATGTATTATTACAGCCAATGTAGGAAAGCACAGACAAGTGTAAATAAAAACTTCTTTAAAGAACACCATCAAGAGACCTAAAATATTTGGAACATTTTCCTTCAGGTCTTTTATTCCATGATGTTTAAAAATGCTTCATATCTGGGAGGCCGAGGTGGGCAGTTCATCTGAGGTCAGGAGTTTGAGACCAGCCTGACCAACATGGAGAAACCCCATCTCTACTAAAAATACAAAATTAGCCCGGTGTGGTGGCACATGCCTGTAATCCCAGCTACTCAGGAGGCTGAGGCAGGAGAATCGCTTGAACCCGGGAGGCAGAGGCTGCGGTGAGCTGAGATCGCGCCACTGCACTCCAGCCTGGGCAACATGAGCGAAACTCCAGTTCTAAAAAAAAAAAAAAAGAAAAGATGCTTCATATCATACTCAACCCATATCGTTTTTCAGCTTCTTCATTTAAAACTGTAAAATAAATGATTCTCCATGCTATTAGTTTAACTTTAAAATCCTAACTTTAATGGTTAAATATTGCTTCATTCATCCATGAATCAGAAATTATTTAACTATTGCTTTTGTGACATTTAGATGATTTCCGATTCATTTGCCAATATAATAAGCAATAAAATTAATATATCTTTGTGTTTATGGATTTTTATATTTTCATAGATTTAGTGATTATTTGTATTTCTTCTTTATTAATTTTCTACTTGGGTATGTTTATTTTCTACTAATATTTACCTAGTGTTTTCTATATTGATGTGTATACATTTTCTGTATGTTAAAAAAACAGCAACCTCTAGCCAGTCATATGTTGTGATGGTTAATACTGAGTGTTAACTTGATTGGATTGAAGGATGCAAAGTATTGATCCTAAGTGTGTCTGTGAGGGTGCTGGCAAAAGAGATTCACATTTGAGTCAGTGGGCTGGGAAAGGTAGACCCACCCTTAATCTGGGTGGGTACCATCTAATCAGCTGCCAGCACAGCTAGAATACAAAGAAGGCAGAAAAATGTGAAAAGATGAGACTGGCCAACCTCCCAGTTTCCATCTTTCTCCTGTGCTGGATGCCTCCTGCAATCGAGCATTGGATTCCGAGTTCTTCAGTTTTGGAACTTAGCCTGACTCTCCTTGCTCCTCAGCTTGCAGATGGCCTATTGTGGAACCTTGTGATTGTGTGAGTTAATACTTAATAAACTCCCCTTTATTTGTATAATTAGTTCTGTCCCTCTAGAGAACCCTGACTCATACATATGTCTACCTATATTTTATCTCAAAGACCACTATACTTAAATGTTAGCATACACACTTGAATGTTCTTTTAGTAGTTGTTGACTTTTATATTGAGTGGCTCTTTTGTGTAGTGAAAAAAGAATCAATAAGAGAAGAAAAACTGAGACCAACCTCGGGGTATGACTCTGCTGGTTGCCCTTGGACAATCTGTTCAACCTCTCTGAGCCACTTGACATCTTCTCTCCCCTGAAATGTTGCTTTGGAAGAGAATGTTTTATTTTGTGTTGATTTGCCAGTCTCCACACTTGATTTCTATTTCATCCTACAAGCTGACTGAGTCAGCATTTTCCAGCCTATTCGTAGGGCAGTGAACAGTATGGGAAATACATAAAGGAGGGAAGGATCTGGAAGCTCCATATGTTTCTTCTGCTTATGTCTCATTGTCCAGAATTAAGTCACACAGCCATATTGAGCCCTTAAATGGAATCCTTTATTTATTTAGATGGATTTCAGGAAACTACATGAAGTGCCTACCATGCTCTACTCCTTTGGTCACCCAAATGTCTGTACTCACACTTCCACTCAGTACATACCCATTATCTCAGTCACTCAGTTATTTCCTTGACAACCAATTCCAGGATCTCTGGTTGATGGGCAGCCCTTGGCTTCAAATGTGAATGTGACTTCTCACAGCTCAGCAGCTACAAACTAAGCTATAAGTAATAAACTGTTCACACCCTGATCTCCAAGCACATCTGACATGTGAGCAAAGGGACAGCCACTCTATAAAGTATCGTTTACAAAAGAGAAGTTTGAAAAAACACATAATAGGCACTTTTCATAGCAAGGAACCACACCTGCCTTATAAGACTGGTTCTGATAAGTCCTTTAATTTTTGGTGTCCAATCAGTTGTAGACGCCAAACCTTGAGTTTATGGCCACTGATGTGGTTTGGATATTTGTCCCACCCAAATATCATGTTGAGATGTAATTTCCAATGTTTGTGGTGAGGCCTGGTGGGGGGTGTTTGGGTCATGGGATTGGATCCCTCATGGCCTGGTGCAGTCCTTGCCATAGTGAGTGACTTCTTATGAGATCTGGTTGTTAAAAAGTGTGTGGCACCTCTCCCCCTTCTCCCTCTCTCCAGGTGACATTCCTACTCCTCCTTCACCTCCTGCTATGATTGTAGCTTCCCGACGCCTCCCCAGAAGCTGAGCAGATGCTGGTGCCAAGCTTCCTGTGCAACCTAAAGAACCATGAGCCAATAAAACCTCCCCTTATTTTTTTTTATAAATTACCCAGTCTCAGGTATTTCTTTAGAGCAACCACAAGAACTGCCTAACACCCTAACCCTTGTAAGACATCCCTGACCACACAGTGCAGGAAGCTCTTCATGGAACTCATCTGCCAGCTGCCAGGACTTCTCTGGAAGGAGCTGACCCACTCTTATCCTCTGTGGCCCCAGCCTTTCCTTTGGGGAAGTTCCTCACTATCTGTTTTCTTCTGCTTGGAGAGGATGCTCTGTTGAGTGACTGCATGGACTTCCCTGTCCACTGCTGTTACACAAAGGCTTGGAGGTGACATTAGGGCCAAATACTCACAGGCTTTTCAAAATTGGGCTGTAATTTCTTTAACATACGATTTTCTCAAAAACTTAGCAGATGTGTGTGTTTTCTAAAGCTCCTATACCAAACTACCTCCAAATTTCTGGCTTAAAGCAACAGAAATTGATCATCTCACATTTCTGGAGGTCAGAAGTCGAAGACCGGGGTGTCGCCAGGGCTGTGCTCCCTGTGAAGGTGTTGGGGAAGGATGTCTTCTGGGCCTCTCTCCTGGTTTGTGGTAACCTATCCTTGGTTGGTGGTAACCTCTTTCCAAACTTCTCAGGGCAGTCTCCCCCTGTGTGGGTCTGTGATTGGTGTCAAATATCCTCCTTTCATAGGCACCCCTGTCATATTGGATTAGGTGTCTGTTTTACACAGGTATAATCTCATCTTAACTAATTTTATCTGCATAAACCCATTTATGGTCACATTCTGAGATACTGGGGATTAGGACATACACACACACACACACACACACACACACACACACACACATATACATATGCAATGCATGGTTGAATTGTGCCCTTCCCACCAATTTTATTTATATATATATATATATATATATATATATAACTAAAAAATATATATAAATAAAATATTTATTTATATTATTTAATTATATATATAATTAAATAACTATATATATATATAAAAAAATAAAATTGGTGGGATGGGCACAATTCAACCATGAATTGTAAGCTTCTGGAAGTGTCCTTCTGGCAGTTCCAATGTGTAAGTAATTGTAATCAAAACCTATTGCTCTATATAACTGCAATTCTTGAGTCCACAGACTGCTTTGTCATCTGTGATGGTCTCTGATTCTGCCTACCTCAACTCTTATAACTCAGTGATCATGGTTAGCTTGGGACCATGTGAAACAACAGATTATCATAGAAAACTTTTCAATGTTTTCTCCATTTTTAAAAAATCTCTATGTGTGAAACGTCCCTGTCTGACAGCTCTGAAGAGAGCAGTGGTTCTCCCAGCATGGTGTCTAAGCTCTGAGAACGGACCGACTTCCACCTCAAGTCGGTCCCTGACCCTTGTGTAGCCTAAGTTGGAGACACCTCCCAGTAGGGACGGACTGATGCCTCATACAGGCAAGTGTCCCTCTGAGAGGAAGCTTCCAGTGGAAGGAAGGATCAGGCAATATTTGCTGTTCTGCAATATTTGCTGTTCTGCAGCCTCTGCTGGTGATACCCAGGCAAACAGGGTCTGAATTGGACCTCCAGTAAACTCCAACCGACCTACAGCTGAGGGACCTGACTGTTAGAAAGAAAACTAACAAACAGAAAGGAATAGCATCAACATCAACAAAAAGGATGTCCACACCAAAACCCCACCTGTAGGTCACCATCATCGAAGACCAAAGGTAGATAAAATCACAAAGATGGGGAGAAACCAGAGCAGAAAAGCTGAAAATTCTAAAAACCAGAGTGCCCTTTCTCCTCCAAAGGAACGCAGCTCCTCACCAGCAATGGAACAAAGCTGGACAGAGAATGACTTTGACGAGTTGACAGAAGTAGGCTTCAGAAAGTCGGTAATAACAAACTTCGAGCTAAAGGAGAATATTTGAACCCATCACAAGGAAGCTAAAAATCTTGAAAAAAGATTAGACAAATGGCTAACTAGAATAAACAGTGTAGAGAAGACTGTAAATGACCTGATGGAGCTGAAAACCATGGCACAAGAACTACATGATATGTGCACAAGCTTCAGTAGCCTATTTGATCAAGTAGAAGAAAGGGTATCAGTGACTGAAGATCAAATTAATGAAATGAAGTGAGAAGAGAAATTTAGAGAAAAAAGAGGAGAAAGAAACAAACAAAGCCTCCAATAAATATGGGACTATGTGAAACAACCAAATCTACGTTTGACTGGTGTATCTGAAAGTGACAGAAAGAATGGAATCAAGCTGGAAAATACTCTTCAGAATATTATCCAGGAGAACTTCCCCAACCTAGCAAGGCAGGCTGACGTTCAAATTCAGGAAATACAGAGAACACCACAAAGATACTGCTTGAGGAGAGCAACCCCAAGACACATAATTGTCAGATTCACCAAGGTTGAAACAAAGGAAAAAATGTTAAGGGCAGCCAGAGAGAAAGGTCAGGTTACCCACAAAGGGAAGCCCATCAGACTAACAACAGGTCTCTTAGCAGAAACTCTACAAGCCAGAAGAGAGTGGGGACCAATATTCAACATTCTTAAAGAAAAGAATTTTCAACCCAGAATTTCATATCCAGCCAAACTAAACCTCATAAGTGAAGGAGAAATAAAATCTTTTACAGAAAAGCAAATGCTGAGAGATTTTGTCACCACCAGGCCTTCCTTGCCAGAGCTCCTGAAGGAAGCACTAAACATGGAAAGGAACAACTGGTACCAGCCACTGCAAAAACATACCAAATTGTAAAGACCATCAATGCTAGGAAGATACTGCATCAACTAATGGGCAAAATAACCAGCTAACATCATAATGATAGGATCAAATTCACATATAACAATATTAATCTTAAGTGTAAATGGGCTAAATTCCCCAATAAAAGACACAGACTGGCAAATTGGATAAAGAGTCAAGACCCATCAGTGTGCTGTATTCAGGAGACACAGCTCATGTGCAGAGACACACATAGCTTCAAAATAAAGGAATGGAGGAAGATCTACCAAGCAAATGGAAAGCAAAAAAAAAAAAAAAAAAAAAAAAAAAAAAAGCAGGGGTTGCAATCCTAGTCTCTGATAAAACAGACTTTAAACCAACAAAGATCAAAAGAGACAAAGGGCACTATATAATGGTAAAGGGATCAATTCAACAAGAAGAGCTAACTATCCTAAATATATATGCACTCAATACAGGAGCACCCAGATTCATACAGCAAGTCCTTAGAGACCTACAAAGAGACTTAGACTCCCACACAATAATAACAGGAGATGTTAACACCCCACTGTCAATATTAGACAGACAGATGAGACAGAAGGTTAGCAAGGATATCCAGGATTTGAACTCAGCTCTGCACCAAGCAGACCTAATAGACATCTACAGAACTCTTCTCCCCAAATCAACAGAATATACATTCTTCTCAGCACCACATCACACTTACTCAAAAATGGAGCACATAGTTGGAAGTAAAGCACTCCTCAGCAAATGTAAAAGAACAGAAATCACAACTGTCTCTCAGACCACAATGCAATCAAATTAGAACTCAGGATTAAGAAACTCACTCAAAACTGCACTTCATGGAAACTGAATGAACTGCTCCTGAATGACTACTGGGTAAATAACTAAATGAAGGCAGAAATAAAGATGTTCTTTGAAACCAATGAGATCAAAGACGCAACATACCAGAATCTCTGGGACACATTTAAAGCAATGTGTAGAGGGAAATTTATAGCACTAAATGCCCATGAGAGAAAGCAGGAAAGATCTAAAATTGACACCTTAACATCACAATTAAAAGAACTATAGAAGTGAGAGCAAACACATTCAAAAGCTAGCAGAAGGCAAGAAATAACTAAGATCAGAGCAAAACTGAAGGAGATAGATACACAAAAAGCCCTTCAAAAAATCAATGAATCCAGGAGTTGGTTTTTTGAAAAGATTAACAAAATTGATAGACCACTAGCAAGACTAATAAAGAAGAAAAGAGAGAAGAATCAGATAGTCTCAATATAAAATGATAAAGGGAATATCACCACTGATCCCACAGAAATACAAACAAGTATCGGAGAATACTATAAACACCTCTATGCAAATAAAGTAGAAAATCTAGAAGAAATGGATAAATTCCTGGACACATACACCCTTCCAAGATTAAACCAGGATGAAGTTGAACCCCCGAATAGACCAATAACAGGCTCCGAAATTGAGGCAATAATTAATAGCCTGCCAACCAAAAAAAGTCCAGGACCAGATGGATTCACAGCTGAACCCTACCAGAGGTACAAGGAGGAGCTGGTACCATTCCTTCTGAAACTATTCCAATCAATAGGAAAAGAGGGAATCCTCCCTAACTCATTTTATGAGGCCAGCATCATCCTGATACCAAAGCCTGGCAGAGACACAACAAAAAAAGATAATTTTAGACCACTATCCCTGATGAACATCGATGCGAAAATTCTCAATAAAATACTGGCAAAATGAATCCAGCAGCACATCAAAAAGCTTTTCCACCAAGATCAAGTTGTCTTCATCCCTGGGAAGTAAGGCTGATTCAACATACGCAAATCGATAAATGTAATCCATCACATAAACAGAACCAAAGACAAAAACCACATGATTATCTCAATAAATGCAGAAAAGGTCTTTGACAAAATTCAACAGCCCTTCATACCAAAAACTCTCAATAAACTGGGTATTGATGGAACGTATTTCTAAATAGTAAGAGCTATTTATGACAAATCCACAGCCAGTATCATACTGAACGGGCAAAAACTGGAAGCATTCCCTTTGAAAACTGGCACGAGACAGGGGTACCCTCTCTCACCACTCCTATTAAACATAGTGTTGGCCGGGCACGGTGGCTCAAGCCTGTAATCCCAGCACTTTGGGAGGCCGAGGCGGGTGGATCACGAGGTCAGGAGATCGAGACTATCCTGGCTAACATGGTGAAACCCCGTCTCTACTAAAAATACAAAAAACTAGCCGGGCGTGGTGGCGGGTGCCTGTAGTCTCAGCTACTTGGGAGGCTGAGGCGGGAGAATGGCGTGAACCCGGGAGGCGGAGCTTGCAGTGAGCCGAGATCACGCCACTGCACTCCAGCCTGGGAGACACAGCGAGACTCGTCTCAAAAAACAAACAAACAAACAAACAAAAAAAAACATAGTGTTGGAAGTTCTGGCCAGGGCAATCAGGTAAGAGAAAGAAATAAAGGGTATTCAATTAGGAAAAGAGGAAGTCGAATTGTCCCTGTTTGCAGATGACATGATTGTATATTTAGAAAACCCCATCGTCTCAGCCCAAAATCTCCTTAAGCTGATAAGCAACTTCAGCAAAGTCTCAGGATACAAAATCAATGTGCAAAAAGCACAAACATTCCTATACACCAATAACAGACAAACAGAGAGCCAAATCATGAGTGAACTCCCATTCACAATTGCTGCAAAGAGAATAAAATACCTAGGAATATAAGGGATGTGAAGGACCTCATCAAGGAGAATTACAAACCACTGCTCAATGAAATAAAAGAGGACACAAACACATGGAAGAACATTCCATGCTTGTGGATAGGAAGGATGAATCTCGTGAAAATGGCCATACAGCTCAAAGTAATTTATAGATTCAATGCCACCCCCATCAAGCTACCAATGACTTTCTTCACAGAATTGGAAAAAACTACTTTAAAGTTCACATGAAACAAAAAAGGAGCCCGCATTGCCAAGACAATGCTAAGCAAAAGGAACAAAGCTGGAGGCATCATGCTACCTGACTTCAAACTATACTACAAGGCTACAGTAACCAAAATAGCATGGTACTGTTACCAAAACAGAGATATAGACCAATGGAAAAGAACATTGGCCTCAGAAATACCACCACACATCTACAACCATCTGATCTTTGACAAACCTGACAAAAACAAGAAATGGGGAAAGGATTCCCTAGTTGATAAATGGTGCTGGGAAAACTGGCTAGCCATATGTAGAAAGCTGAAACTGGATCCCTTCCTTACACCTTATACAAAAATTAATTCAAGATGGATTAAAGACTTAAATGTTAGACCTAAAACCATAAAAACCCTAGAAGAAAACCTAGGCAACACCATTCAGGACATAGGCATGGGCAAGGACTTCATGACTAAAACAGCAAAAGCAATGTCAACAAAAGCCACAATAGACAAATGGTATCTAATTAAACTAAAGAGCTTCTGCAGAGCAAAAAAAAAAAAAAAAAAAAAACTACCATCAGAGTGAACAGGCAACCTACAGAATGGGAGAAAATTTTTGCCATTTACCCATCTGATGAAGGGCTAATATCCAGAATCTACAAAGAACTTAAACATATTTACAAGAAAAAAATCAAACAACCCCAACAAAAAGTGGGCAGAGGATACGAACAGACACTTCTCAAAAGAAGACATTTATGCAGCCAACAGACACATGAAAAAATGTTCATCATCACTGGGCGTCAGAGAAATGCAAATCAAAACCGCAATGAGATACCATCTCACACCAGTTAGAATGACGATCATCAAAAAGTCAGGAAACAACAGATGCTAAAGAGGATGTGGAGAAATAGGAACATTTTTATACTGTTCGTGGGAGTGTAAACTAGTTCAACCATTGTGGAAGACAGTGTGGTGATTCCTCAAGAATCTAGAACTAGAAATACCATTTGACCTAGTGATCCTATTACTGGATATATACCCAAAGGACTGTAAATCATGCTACCATAAAGACACATGCACACATATGTTTATTGTGGCACTATTCACAACAGCAAAGACTTAGAACCAACCCAAATGTCCATCAATGATAGACTGGATTAAGAAAATGTGGCACATATACACCATGGAATACTATGCAGCCATGAAAAAGGGTTAGTTCATGTCCTTTGTAGGGACATGCATGAAACTGGAAACCATCATTTTGAGCAAACTATCGCAAGGAAAGAAAACCAAACACCGCATGTTCTCACTCATAGGTGGGAATTGAACAACGAGAACACTTGGACACAGGGCGGGGAACGTCACACATGGGGTCCTGTCGTGGAGTGGGGGGATGGGGGAGGGATAGCATTAGGAGAAATACCTAATGTAAATGGCGAGTTAATGGGTGCAGCAAATCAACACGGCACATGTGTATGTATGTAACGAACCTGCACGTCATGCACATGTACCCTAGAACTTAAAGTAAAATAAAATAAAATAAAATAATCTCTGCATGTATATCCACTAGATTTAACCTGGATTCATCTTTCTCACATACAATTTCGTTAAAATCAGCCAGAATGAGCCAGTTCACACGAACCGTTCAGATGCCAGTTTTTTCTTTAGTTTTGTTTTTGTTTTTTCCTTTATTCTGTGTTCTCCACACATGTGCCCCAATTTGGATCCGGCCCTTAGCACTAGATCCTCATTCTGGGAAGCAGCCAGAAGGACAAGGGAAAGGGAGAATGCACTTTTTCCCCTTAAGAAAGTGGCCCCAGATTACAATGTTATTTCCTTTCTCATCTCATTGGTCATGATGTAATCACAGGACCACATCTAACAATGAGATGGCTCAGAAGTGATGACCATGTGCCCAGATGAAAATACTCTACCACGTCAGTAGGAGAGAATGGATTTGTGAGTGTAATTAGTAGTCTCTGGTACAAGTACTCACTTTAAATTATGGTTTTAAAACCTCTCTTTAAAAATAAAATCCATTCAAAGGAAAGATGGCTGGATAGAGGGACGGGAAGTCCAGCAAGTACATCTTGGTTCAGTCTAAACTCTCTCTGAAGTGAGTGTGTCACAATCTTGAACAGGTAGTTTCCTTTTCTGGAATGTTTCATCACCAGAAAAATAAAGGCGTGGAGATCGGCATTTCCAAAATAAAGTTCTATAGAATAAAAGATGTAGGCCAGGCGCCGTGGCTCACACCTGTAATCCCAGCACTTTGGGAGGCCAAGGCAGGTGGATAATGAGGTCAAGAGTTCGAGACCAGCCTGGCCAACATGGTGAAACCCCGTCTCTACTAAAAATATGAATTAGCTGGGTGTGGTGGCATGCACCTGTAATGCCAACTACTCGGGAGGCTGAGGCAAGAGAATCGCTTAAACCTAGAAGGCAGAGGTTGCAGTGAGCCGAGAGTGAGCCATTGCACTCCAGCCTGTGTGACAGCACGAGACTCCATCTCAAAAAAAAAAAAAAAAAAAATTTTAAAGATAATAATTATTATTTTGTGACAAAGACTCTCTACTCAAAATTAGGAAGTGATTAACACCACATTCACCTTTTAGAAATTCACAACATCATAATAGAGATTCTGAGATACTCTTTCCATAAGTGATTTTTAATTTACGATATGCTGTTTTTTCAGTCATAGAATGGTTTATTACTCAATTATCTCCGAACTTCATGTAAAACTCAACGTGGGGGACACCAAACTAAATGGCCTATAAAGTTCCTTCCTGCTTTCAGGTTCTGTGATGCTGGAGTCCATCATCAAGCTCTTACCACACTTCATCATCTAGTAAATTATTTACAAAGTCTATTTATAGCCTCCTGTTCCTGAAATTGACTTAAGGAATCTCACAACAAAAGGTCTTTAAGTAAGACTAAATATCTACAATAGACATTGATAGAAAAGAAAGACCGACTCATTCCTCCACATTCATTAATCTGTTAGGTGCCTTGTCCAGTCAGCTAGTTACCTAGTTAAACTCTGAAGTAATGGAGACAATTAAGTTTGGAGGAAGAGGCTCACGTCCTATGAGACCTGTCACTGGGGTGGGTGGGAGGAGGGTGGGTGGAGGAGGTTGGCACCAAGATTCCCTGGGCAGGCAGAGCACATGAGCTCCCGTAGGGCACACTGAAAAGAAGCAGGGCGGTGCCAGACAGAGGGCCAGTCGACTTCCAGCCTCCTCAATGATTTTGCTTAAGGCTGGCTTTGTGTGCGTGCAAATCATTCAGATAATTGCTGTAATTCTGTGCTTAGCTTGGCTGCTAAGACCCTTGGTTCATGAATATTCATAAGCTCTATCCACACTCCACTATTACTTAAATTTTCCTAGACAGCTTTCATGCTGAGCGTGCCAGCCTGTTTGTGCTGGAGATGGTGATGGTGATGATTTCTTGTCTGGGTGGAAGCAGGCTCAGCCAGGCCCAGGGACACTTCCCTGTGCCCGCCCACCCATGTATTTGAGCAGAAAAGGCACTCTTGCTAAGACGGCCCTGCTTCTCTGCAGGTTTCCTCTTACACATGGATTCTATTCATTCATCATTTATTGAGCTCTGTGCTAGGCACTGTGCTAGATGCCGGAGCTCCTGCGTAGAAGACAGGTGAGTACTTACCTTCAAATGAATGTGTGGTCCTGCCAGCAAGATAGACTATGGACAGACCACTGGAGAATAAAAATAGTTGTTAAGAGAGGATGAGTTCAGAGAATTGTGAGGAGTTTAGAGAAAATGCACAAAATCAAAATTGGGAGTGGGTGAAATCAAGAAGAGATGGCTTTTCACAGGAATCAAATACCTATATTGAGCCTTAAAATTACATAACATATATAACACACACTCGTTGCAGAAAACACATGTAATAAAATGGAAAGAAAAGTCCTTTTGACATTTCTCACTCAGTTTTATTATATCTATTTTCAGACTTTTCCCTGTGTGTCTAAAAGTCTTTTTAACAACAACTAAAAAATCCATGAACTATGTAGTTTTATAATCCACTTTTTTCAACTACGCAAATATTTAAACTTTAAGAAAGAGTAAGATGTTCCCGGGTGAAGGTGGTCAAGGAAGAGAGTGTAGGATGAGAAAGTTTGCTCCGAGGTGTCAGGTGTCTCCCAGGTCTTCGTTATGCATGGAGTCCAAGGCTATAGGTGAGGATGACCCTGGACAGGAGGTGAGTAGACAGGACAGTGCTTTTTGTGCCCCTCTAAGGTCTAGGGAGCTCGGGCTTTACCATGAGGGCAAGAGGAAGCTACTGAAAGTTTGTAAGCGGAGACCCAGTAATTTGGAAAATTGTTCTAAGAATAAACAGGAGCAGAAGGGAGCAGTGGAGTAGAATACCTTTAACTGAATCTCCTCAGCAGATTAAAATTCTGACCAAAGCCTGACTGAGTGAGAGCCTGTCACATACAGAGACTAAGCATGTGTCCATTTTGTGGTTGAGGTATGTGGACCCTCTAAAGACGGCTTCTCTGCCACATTCTTTAATAATGAAGACATTAAACAACTTAGCATCTCACAATCCAGCATGGAGAGTTTATTCTGGTTGTGGAACTTAAATCCCAGGGCTGAAGGTAAACCGGATAAAAATTGCTTATTTATCCAAGCCAAAATTGACATGATTCTCAAAAGACAATCTTGATTATAGGACTTCATTTTTGTTGGGTCACTCTGGCGCTATTACTTTCATGTCTGTTGGGAGTGCTACATTCAATTTAAAATATTTTTAGAAAAATCTAGTTAACTCTACAGCTATAGTTGAATTTGTTTCTAGAGTCAATTTACAGAAAAATATATAGTAATAGATATTTGTATTCCACTGAACTTTCATGGAAAAATCATAGCAAACAGCATTCATTTTGAGGAGTCAGAGCGGCTGTAGAGGAAGTTGGAATAATTTATGCATTAGTTTATATATTGCTTACTGTTCAATGATGACCATAATTAAGTTTATAATAAAGTAATCATTAAAAATTTTTTTTGTTCATAAGAGAAGGATTTTGATTAGAAAGATATTTAGGACAAAGAAAATCTATAGGATGTTGCACACAATTGGGGATGGGGAACATGGTAAAGGGAAGTGTGGCATGGGTGACTCCTTGGTTTCTGGTTTCCACGGTGGTGCCATTCGCAGTAAGGAACATAAGAGGACAAGTAAGGTCACCGGAACTGGAATTTGAAATGTCTTCAGATATATAGTTTTAAATTTTAGCTTCAAGGAGTACATGTTCAGGTTTGTTACATGGATATATTGGTGATGCTGAGGTTTGGACTTCAAATGATCCCGTCACCCAATTAGTGAACACTGTACCTGATAACTAGTTTTTCAACCCATGCTTCCATCCCTCTCTCCCAGTTTTGGAGTCCTCAGTATCTATTGTTCTCATCCTTGTGTCTGAGTGTACCCAACGTTTAGCTCCCACTTATATGTGAGAACACGTAGTATTTGGTTTTGGGTTTCTTTGTTGATTCACTTAGGTTAATGGCCTCCCGTTGCATCCACATTACTGCAAAGGACACGGTTTCATTCTTTTCTATGGCTGTGTGGTGTTCCATGGTGTATATGTACCATTTTTTCTTTATCCAATCCACCATTGATGGGCACCGGGGTTTGCTATTACACGTCTTTGCTATTGTGAATAGTGCTGCAGTAAAGATACAAATGCAGGTGTCTTTTTGCTAAAACAATTTATTTTCCTTTTTGTATATGCCCAATAATGGGATTGCTGGGTGGAATGATAATTCTATTTTTAATTCTTTGAGAAATCTCCAGTCTGCTTTCCACAAGGGCTGAACTAATTTGCATTCCCACCAATAGTGTATAAACCTTCACTTTTCTCTGCAGCCTTGCCAGCATCTATTGTTTTTTGACTTTTTAATAATAGTCATTCTGACTGGCGTGAGATGGTATCTCATTGTGGTTTCGATTTGTATCTTTCTGATTAGTGATGTCGAGCATCTTTTTATGTTTGTTGGCTACTTGTATGTGTTCTTTTGTTCATGTTCTTGCTCACCTTTTAAAATTATTACTATTATTGTTATTGTTAGAGTTGGGGTTTTGCTCTTGTCATACAGGCCAAGTGCAGTGGTGTGATCATAGCTCATTGCAGCCTTTTGCCTACTTTATAATTGGGTTATTTGTTTTTAATGGGGCTATTTGTTGTTATAGATTCTGGATATTAGTCCTTTGCCAGATACATAGTTTGTAAATATTTTTTTTTCTCATTCTGTAGGTTGTCTGTTTACTCTGTTGATATTTTCTTTTCCTGTGAAGAAGCTCTTTAGTGTGATTAAGTCTCATTTGTCTATTTTTCATTTTGTTGCATTTGCTTTTTGAGAATTCATTATAAATTCTTTCCCTCGGCTAAGGTCTAGAAGGGCAATTCCTAGGTTTTCATCTAGCATTTGTATAGTTTTAGGTCTGACATTTAAGTTTTTCATCCATTTTGAGTTAATTTGTGTATGTGGTGAGAGGTACGTGTCCAGTCTTATTCTTCTGCATATGGTTAACGAGTTTTCCCAGCAGCACTTATTGAATAGTATATTCTTTCCCAATTATTTATTTTTGTTTGCTTTTTGAAGATCAGTTGGATGTATGTGTTCAGCTTTATTTCAGGGGTCTCTATGCTCCCATTGATCTACATGTCTATTTTTGTGACAGTACCATGTTGTTTTGGTTATAGTAGTCTTGTAGCATAGTTTCATGTTGGGTAGTGTGATGTTTTCTCTTTATTCTTTTTCTTAGGTTGCCTTGCCTATTTGGGATATTTTTGGTTCCATATAAATTTTAGAATAGATTTTGCTAATTTTGTGAAAAATAATATTGTTAATTTGTTGGGAATAGTGTTGAATCTGTAGATTGCTTTGGGCAGTATAAACATTTTAACAGTATTGATTCTTACAGCCCATGGAATTGAGATGCTTTTCCATTTGTTTGTGTCATCTATGATTTATTTCAACAGTGTTTAGTATTTCTTATAGAAATGTTTCATTTCCTTGGTTAAACATATTTCTAGGCATTTTTTGTGGCTGTGGTAAACGGGATTGAGTTTTTGATTTGGTTCTCAGCTTGAATGTTATCAGTGTATAAAAATGCTAGTTACTCTTATATGTTGATTTTGTATTCTGAGATTTTGCTGAAGTCATTTATCAGGTCTAGGAGACTTTTTATCAGAATCTTCAGGGTTTTCTATAAAGAGAATTATATTGTCAATGAAGACAAATAATTCGACTTCCCGATTTTGTATTATTTGGATGCCTTTGATTCTTTCTTTTGCCTGATTGCTCCAGCTAAAAATTCTAGTATTCTGTTGAATAGGAGTGATGAGAGTGGACATTCTTGTCTTGTACCAGTTCTTAGAGGGAATGCTTCCGGCCTTTTTCTGTTCAGTGTGATGTTGACTGTTGGTTTGTCATAGGTAAATCTTATCATTTTGAGGAGTATTCCTTAGATATCAAGTTTGTTGAGGGTTTCTATTATGAAGGAATGTTGAATTTTATAATAAGCTTTTTCTACATCTATTGAGATGATCATTTTTTTTTGTTCTTAATTCTGTTTGTGTGGTGAATCAAATTGACTGATTTGTGTATGTTGAACATTTCTGCATCTCAGAGATAAAGCCCACTTGATTGTAGCAAATTAACTTTTTGGTATGCTGTTGGATTTGGATTGCTAGTATTTTGTGGAGGACTTTTGCATCTGTGTTCATCAGGTAAATTGGCCTGTAGTTTTATTCTTGTTGTTGTGTTTTTGTCAGATTTTGGTATTAGGATTAGACTAGTTCCATAGAATGAATTAGGGTGGAATCCTTCCTCCTTGATTTTTTGAAATAGTTTCAGTAGGATTGGTTTTAGTTCTTCTTTGTACATCTTGTATAATTAGACAGCGAATGTATATGGTCCAGAGCATTGTTTGGTTGGTAGGGTTTTGTTTTGTTTTGTTTTGTTTTTTATTTTTGGCTACAAATTTAATTTCATTACTTGTTATTGATATGCTAAGAATTTCTGCTTCTTTAATCTTTAGGGGTTGTGTGTTTCCAGGAATGTATTCATTTCCTCTAGATTTTCTAGTTTGAATGCACAAAGATATTCATAATAGTCTCTGAGGATCTTTTGTATTTCCGTGAGATTGGTTGTGATGTCACCTTTGTCATTTCTGATTCTGCTTATTTGGACCTTCTCTATTTTTCTTTGTTAATCTAGCAGGAGGTCTATCAATCATTTTTATCCTTTCAAATAACCAACTTTTTGTTTTATTGATCCTTTGTATGATTTGGGGATGTCTTAATTTCATTTAGTTCTGTTCTGATTTCAGTTACTTCTTTTCCTCTAGTAGCTTTGGGTTTAGTTTGTGTTTCTGTTTTTCTAATTCCTTTAGGTGCAAGCTTAGGTTGTTCATTTGAGATCTCTATCTTTCTGATGTAGGCATTTGGCACTATAAACTTTCCTCATTTTACTTCTTTTGCTGCTTTCCAGAGGTATTGGTATAACGTGTCCCTATTTTTCTTTGTTTCAAAGAATTTTTTGATTTATGCACTAATCTCATTGTTTACCCAAAAGTCATTCAGGAGGAAGTTGTTTAGTTTCCATATATTTGTGTGGTATTGAGAGTACCTCTTGGTATTAATCTATATTTTTATTCCACTGTGGTCCAAGAGGATGCTTGGTATGATTTCTACTTTTCTTTTTTTGAGACAGAGTCTTGCTCTTGTCACCCAGGCTGGAGTGCAGTGGCACAAAATTGGCTCACTGCAACCTCTGCCTCCTGGGTTCAAGGGATTCTCCTGACTCAGCCTCCTGAGAAGCTGGGATTACAGGCACCCGTCACCAAGCCCAGCTAATTGTTTTTTGTACTTTTAGTAGAGACAGGGTTGGTCTCGAACTCCTGACCTCAGGTGATCCGCCTGCCTTGGCCTCCAAAAGTGCTGGAATTACAGCTGTGAGCCACTGCACCCGGTCTCTATTATTTTTTTCTCCCTTTATAAAACTTGCTTTATGACCAACCACGTGGTCAATCTTAGAGTATGTGCTATGTGCAGATGAACAGAAAGTATATCACGCGACTGTTAGGTGGAGTATTCTGTAGATGTCTATTAGGTCCAACTGGTCAAGTGTTGAATTTAAGTCTAGCATTTTTTTGTTAGTTTTCTGTCTAATGTTGTCAGTATGGTAGTGAAGTCCCCCACTATTAATTGTGTGACTGTTAGTCTTTTCTTAGATCTGAAAGTAGTTGTTTTATAAATCTGGGTTCTTCGGTGTGGTATGCATATATATATACACATATATATATTTAAGATACTTAAGTCTTCTTGTTCAATAAACCCTTTATCATTATGTAATTTCCTTCTTTGTTTTTTTAAATACTGTTGTTGATTTAAAGTCTCTTTTATCTAATATGAGAATAGTGATTTCTGTGCTCTTTGTTTTCCATTTGCATGATGCATCTTTATCCTTTCTCTACTTTAAGCCTATGGGTATCATTACATTTAAGTGGAATCTCTTGAAGATAGCAGAAGGATGGCTCTTTTTTCAGTCTAGTTTGCCACTCTATATCTTTTAACTGGAGCATTTACGTCGTTTACATTCAAGGTTAATATTGATATGTGAAGTTCTGTTTCTATCATAATGTTGTTAGCTAGTTGCTTCATAGTCTCCATCTGGGTAATTGCTTTATGGGGTTCAGGAGCTATGTGCTTGTTTTCGCTTTTGTGGTAGCAAGTATGTCATCCTTTCATTTCTGTGTTTAGAACTCCCTTAAGCATCTCTTATAGGACCGGTTTGGTGGTGACAAATTCCCTTAGCAATTTTGTTATCTGGAAACATTTAATTTTCCTTCATTGGTGAAGCTTAATTTGGTGGGATTTGGAAATCTTGGTTGACTTTCTTTTTTTTTTTAAGAATGCCGAGAATGGGCTCCCAATCTCTTCGAGATTTTCAGGTTTCTGCTGAGAAGTCTGCGGTTAGTCTCATGGGTTTCCCTTTATGGGTAACACGACCCTTTCTTTTAGCTGCCTTTAAGACTTTTTTCTTTCACATTGACCCTGAATAGTCTGGTGACTATATGCCTTGGGGATGACCACCTTGTATTCTATGTCAGAGGAGCCTGGATCTCTTGTATCTGCATGTTTACCTCTCTAGCAAGACTGGGAAAATGTTCCTGACTTTCAACCTCAAATGTATGTTCCAAGTTGCTTATTTTGTCCTCTCTCTCATGAATGCCAATAAGTTGTCTACTTGGTTGCTTTTATGTAATATTTTATTTCTTGAAGGCTCCATTTCTGGTTTTTTTTTTTTTTTTTTTTTTTTTTTGAGACAGAGTTTCACTCTTGTTGCCCAGGCTGGAGTGCAATGGCAGGATCTTGGCTCACTGCAACGTCTGCCTCCCAGGTTCAAGTGATTCTCCTGCCTCAGCCTCCCTAGTAGCTGGGATTATAGGCATGTGCCACCACGCTTGAGTAATTTCATATTTTTAGTAGAGACGGGGTTTCTCCATGTTGGTCAGGCTGGTTTTGAACTCCCAACCTCAGGTGATCCACCCGCCTCAGCCTCCCAAAGTGCTGGGATTATAGGTATGAGCGCCCAGCCCATTCCTTTTTATAAGTGCTTTTTATTATTATTATTGTTTTTCTGACTGGGTTGATTTATGGGACCAGTGTTTGAGCTCTAAAACTTTCTTCTTCTTGGTCTAGTCTGTTGCTAAGGCTTACAACTATATTTTGAAATTCCTTAAATGAATTTTTTAATTCCAGAAGTTTCGTTTGGTTATTTCTTAACATAGTGATGTTGTCTTTCAAATCTTGGAGCATTTTCCTGGCTTCTTTGTGTGGATTTCAACTTTATCTTGGATCTTGTTGAGTTTCCTTGCCATCCATATTCTGAAAACTATATGTGCCATTTCAGACATTTCACTCTGGTTAGAATCTTTTGCTTGTGAGCTAGTGGAATCATTTGAAGATGACAAAACGCTCTGGCATTTTGTACCAGCATCCTCATGCTGGTTCCTTATCATCTGAGATAGCTGGAACTTTTCTTATTGTTTTCTTGAATTTGTTATCATTTGAATGCAGATTCTTGATTTTTTAATTATTGTTTTCCTTAGGGATATGACTGTAATATATATTGTGTTACGATCAATTGACCTCATTTCTGGGTGCTTTCAGGGTTCTGAGGCTTTGTATGAGGTTTTGTTGCAGTTACATTTGTCCAGTGGTTTCTCAGATGTTGCTTGTTGCATTGATGTAATGTCATTTGGTGCTGTAATTCAGGCTGCAGTATAGCAGATGGCATTGAAGAATAAGAACCAGCAGGTGGGGTGGGGTGGAGGCAAAGGAGAAGCACTAAAATTGCCCTGCCCCAGCAGGCATTCACCTTTAGTGGGAGTAGAGCTGTTGGAGAAACCCAAGAAGTGAACTTTTTCATACCATGCTCCCCAAAATCCTGAAGGAAAGAGTTGCTGCCAAGTCCACGATAAGGCACTGTCTTCAGATATTGGAACTGGAGACACTTAAATAGATTTGGGGTCTCTTCATTTGGATTGCAGAGATAAAAATCATGTTGAAAATTTTAATTTAGCAGCCCTCTGACTATATATTCTTATTGAAATCCTGGAGAAGAAAATTATCATGAAAGAGTAGAGACTGAAACACAGAGAGGACATATGCTTAGCCTTGAAAATACCAATATTTAAAGGTCAAATAAAGAACAATTAATTGATTGAATTAAAAAGGCTGAGACCAAAGAGTTACACCTTACACAAGGGGTGTGTTTCTTGAAGGATGAATGGTTGGTTAAGCTGAATGTTGGAATTTTTCCTCATCTGTGGTGAGCACCACATGCCCGCTCGTAGAGGAGCTGAGGAGACTCCCTTCTTACAGAAACAAGGGTAGAGCATGAAGGCTTGGTCTCCACTTGTGCAAGATTAGTCAGAAAAGGAAATGATATAGAAAGGTCTCTAAATAATTTTTGTCTTGGTTCCAAATGTGTTCGTCCAGGTTTGAGTTTTACAAAGAGTGAGCCCCAAAAGTAAAAACTCAAATGGTGTTTTTATTAAGACTGTTGAAATTATCCAGACATAATTCAGAGCTCTGTTAACACCTTTGTGACAAATTATAGGACAGAAATAGAGGCATCCTTCCCACTTTACCTAAGACCATCTTTTAGTTCTTCTGCCTCTGGCACCCTTTAATGTCAATGCATGTGAAAGGAACACTCACATTCAGAGAGGTATAGTCATTCGGCAGGAGTGGCAATTCCCAGTAGAAGTGGACTTGACCAGAAGAGTGAGTCATGTCTTTCTGAAGCAAAGAAATAATTTAAAAAAAATTAGCAGTTGCCAACCACATGGAACCCAGTGGATTTGCATGAGAGCATAAGAGGAGAGGAATTTCTGGGAACCATTTAGTTATAGAATGAATGTATAACTGAAGAGGATCATATGAGAGATACCCCCTCATCCAGAAAAGCCTAGGTAAGGGTGGCTATGAAGGTGACTGTACTCCTGCAGAAAAGTTTGGAGAAATGCTGGTAAAATTGGTAAAGCTAAGCATGCATAACACTGTTTTTAGTATATTGAGGTGATTTAAGTTAAAATACTGATGCTACTTACATATAAAAAAGATTAATTTATAAAGATGTTTACATAGCCTAAGACACTAATGAAAGAAAGGAAAATACCCAGTAAGAAGGTGCTAGTTCTATTCAAGACATGTGTTAATACATCATGTCATTTATTTCTAAGAAAAGATAGAGGAAGGGGCATATGTAAAATCATAAAACTCAAAATTTGCTAAGCCAACAAACAACAATAGCAGCAACAGTCTATAAATTCTTAGGATAGTAATGCTGTATAAATTCAGGGTCTAAAACTCAGCCAGAGTCAATTTGGTCCTCTACTGTTTTTGTAAATAGTAAAACAAAGTATTTCTTGTACAAAGCCACCGTCATTACTCTATGTATTGTCTATGGCTGCTTTCAAAGTACAATTGAGCAGTTGAGATACAAATCATGTGGCCTGCAAAGTCTAAAATATTCACTATCTGGCTCTTTACAGACTTCTTTATGGCAAAGATTAAAAAAAAAAAGTTCTTTATTTTGTTTGTTTGTTAGATGTTTGTTTGCATATTAGCATCCACACTGAGATATAAAGATCAGGCTAACCTCCTAGAGTCCAGAAGCAGCTGCATTGGGGATGCAATGCCTTACATGTGCTCAAATCCATAGTCATCCTATTTCTATGGCACAGCTTTTGCTCATGTAATGAAAAGTGAATTCTGGTTTGTGCTTTCCTCCACCTTCCCTGCTCACATCTGTGTGCTGACAAAGCATGAAAATTCAGTGAGTGGCTCCCATTAGAGCCAGTCACTGCCAAGGTGAATGTCAATGACTCTTTGGGAAACTCTCAGTATAATACATCTGCCCTTGTCCATGATCAATTTCATGTAGTGAGCTTTTCCAAGGCTCATTTCCCTCGCTGTGAATGGACTTCCCCATTGGGCATAAAATTTCAGAGGAAAATCAGTGGAAAAAAAAATCAGTACTAGTTAAAAATGCAGATTTCTGTGACCCACCCTGGATCTGTTGAATCCCTGGATTAAGCCAGGAAATCATGGGTGGTGGAGATGTAGGGGACAAAAGTGTAGTGATTCTGATATAGATCTCTAATCCATATTTTGAGAAACACTGATCCATAGAATCATTTTCAGCTACAAAGCTTCACAGCTCTACAACACTTGACTTGCTTTGCATTTTACTTCTCAAATCATTCTCTATGCTTCTATTTCTCTGTCTTTCAAAGCTGGAGAGTATTCAAGCAGTGCGAGATTCAGTGTTGAAATGATTTCTATCAGTTGAAATTTATGTTATTATATTTGTTTCATGCATTTAATTCCTGTTGAGACTCTAAGTATGGGCAGCTGGAACCCTGTTCCAGGTGCTAGTCCTCACAAATTGTTGACATCTTTCTTCTCTATTAGATACCAAAGCCCAGCTGCAGCAGAACTAACACATCTACTCCCAACATTTAGCCCTCCACTTGCCTCGGTGACCACCACTGAAGATGGGAAAGGATGACATTGGAAGGGAGTTTGCAGCCCTCCTGATCTCCATGCAAGCATTCTTTGTGGTTTGGCTAACTCAAGTATATGAGTAGTGATTTATTCTGAATTAGACAGACTTAAACTTTGCAAATTGTATCTTAGGTGAGAGAAGAGGCATCACAAAAGTTGAATAACATAAAATTTTCTGTCGGGAAACCATTGAGGTTTTATAGAAGACTCCACCCCTACATGGCTTTGCCTACATGGATCTTATACAGTATTTAAAGCCCCGCTCAGTAGCCATTGGCCCCAGGAAATTTTCTGTACTATCTGTCTCACCTAATTAATTGCTTCCAACTTTGAATTCCATTGTTTTAGTGTCTCTAGCATTAACTTAACTGACACTGATTAACTGATTTTCAGCATATAGGATATCAGAGTCAGCAAACAGGGACTTCATAAATTAAGACATGATCGTTGCTTCCCAGGAGTGTATGACTGTAAACAAGCACACAATGAGCAAAGAGCTTATCAGACTGTGCCCAGTGAGTCAGGGCACACGTTTCAGTCTCCCCATCACACTGAAGAAAGGAGGTCAGGGAGCTCCTGTATCTTGGTATTTTTGTTTCGATCATGGCCCTTGTCATCTCCCCTTAGACAAGAACAAGTGCCCAGCACATCTTGTATTGAATTGAGCTGAACTCCAATTTAACCTTTTCCTTTTAGAGATCAGGGAACAGTCATAAGCATCTGAGTTTGCTCATCAGAAAATTCTTGTTCATGATTCTTGATGTCAAAAGTACGTTTTGTCACCTTGGAGCTTAAGTTCAGCTCCAGGAAAAAATGAAAAAGGACTTTGGCTAGTTTCTCTCAGCACAGAAAGGTTCACAAGCTTTCCCACTACTCTGCCACCTGGGATTCCTGCATTATGAAGATTCACATTCCACAGTTTCCTACCCTCAGGAATGTTTTCTTCCCTTTCTAACTTCCTGTTTAATAATCACTTGTCCTGTGTCCGATTTTCTCAGAACTCACTCAGCAAATGGTCAAGGAATATGATAAATTGATAGGAAGATCTAATGAGAAGAATATCACTTTCTTACATGATAGGTTTACATTTTAGTAGAAGCTTTTTTGAAGACAGAGATGTTTAGCAAATGGTGAAAACCTAAAAAGACAAATTTCAGGAATGTAAGAAAGATATGTTCAGATGGTTTGATGTCCATTTTACATGCAGTCTGCCCACTCTTCTTACTTTGATTGCATTAACACTCGCTGTTAAAAGCAAAATTTAGTCAGTCTCTTTTTAAGAAATTAAGTTTATATTTAACAAAAAGCCCATGGATTTTTATCCTGGAGGCCTTCTTTATCCATCATAGTATAGTATTAAATCCTTTAATAAAAATAACATAGCATTAAAAGAGTTTATATCAAACTCCTATAAGTCAGATTATGTTTTTATATTGTTCTGTTATGTGCTTTTAAGCATGTTTACTCAGAAATAGATCTCACTTCAATATACAATTTTTTTTTTTTTTTTTTTTTTAGACGGAGTCTCCCTCTGTCGCCCAGGCTGGAGTGCAGTGGCCGGATCTCGGCTCACTGCAAGCTCCGCCTCCTGGGTTCGTGCCATTATCCCGCCTCAGCCTCCCGAGTAGCTGGGACTACAGGCGCCCGCCCCACCCCCCGGCTAGTTTTTTGTATTTTTTAGTAGAGACGGGGTTTCACCGTGTTAGCCAGGATGGTCTCGATCTCCTGACCTCGTGATCCACCCGTCTCGGCCTCCCAAAGTGCTGGGATTACAGGCTTGAGCCACCACGCCCGGCAATATTTTTAAATATAGTAAATATTACATATGACATTAACTGAACAAAAATTATAAAAAATTACATGCAATGAATCTAATGAAAAACATCCCATTCACCTTTTCTTTGACAAGTCAACATTATATCTGATATCATGGATTGTGTCCAATTTTGGAACTGAAAGAGCCTCAGTGAATTTTAAATGGCATTGACTTTTATAGGTGAAGAGCTTACGGATGTGAAAAGACTTTCACAAAGAAGCCCTGGAGTAGAATCCAGGTCTCCCAACTCCTGATCAGTCTTCAATCTCCCTGGCGGACCAGAGATATTTCAAGTTGGCAGAGTCAAGCATGAGCAAGGAGATGGTGTGGGGCAGAGTGTGAAACATAGATTCCTAGACTCCACGTATGGCTGTCATTTACTAGCTCTGTTACCTTAGAAATGACTTAACCCTATCCACCTTAATTCCTTTGTCTGTAAAATGGGGCTGTTTTACGTTCAAATGCAGATACGTAACATGTGTATAGTTGCTCTTGAAACCACACAGTGCTGCGCAGGGCAAAGCTACTCCTATTATTATTGTCACTAGTATTGTGTATTTGATATTAATTTATAGCTACTGGACCAGTAGACATTGTTGCTTATCCTCTTGGAATAGCAAAAAGCTCTCAGCAGATACCGGTCCCTTCATCCTCACACATCCTTGTAGGAGTAATGGTGGCAAGAGATTATCAATCTCACTTTACAGGTGGAGAAAAAGAGCGGCGCCTTTGCCCTTGGACATGCTGACTCATCAGCCTTGTTAATGCTTGGTTCGCTGCCTCCTGCTTTAAATCCCATCACAGGGGAGAGCGAGAGAGAGCATCTCCCCAACAGATCAGACCTTTCATTTATCTCCTTTTTTACAACCACCATGGCCTGATGGGTTCGTGGAGATTTTGCAGACGTGACACTTCATTCAGTAAGTAGGGAAAAATTTGTATTTCTATATTACATAGCAAATCAAAACTTATTTTTGGAGGAATCATACCACAGTAAAGACACAAGGTCCTCTTTAAATAAGAATTCAATGGACTAGGGAATGAATAATGGCAAATATATATTTTTCTCTAAATAGAGAGGTGATTGGTTCAGACGGTGAGTGAGTCTTTTTGACAGCAAGCTTGCCTTAGCCCAGGTGCAAGTTCAGACCAAATGTTGCGTTTATACAAGTGGACATAACTCTCCGTTTTAAATAAAACACAAGATGCCTGTTGTTACTGCTGCTTTCTCAGGTCCCAGTGCATTTGCCTCCATTCTCTCCAAGAGCATTGCGTGAGACTGGCGGGGCGGTGAGCATCTTGCTCATTTGTTGAATGAGTGGGGAGGAGGGTGGCCAGGGACTTTCTCCAAGGACATGTGCCTGGTTAGTGCCACAGCCAGACCCTCTGAGCTCCCATTCCTTAATACTTCGCTTTCCCACAATCTCCGCTCCTTTAGCCTTGATCGGCTTCCAGTTGAGGCCCCCAGAAAGGCTCCTGAGTATGCGTGAGGTCTCTGTCCGTTGACATGCACGCTGTGAGGTGTTGCTCTTGCCTGCCCAGTGTCACTGTGAGCCCATGTCCATGAGATTCCCCACTCCAAGCGCTCATCAGAAAACCAGAGAGATGGGGGTGGCCTCTCACCTTTACAAACTGCATTTTGAACCCTTGATAATCAAGATTTGAATGAGTTGGAGGGGCTTTGGCTGGTCCCTGAGGGGAGGCCTTCCACATCATAAATCCTGAGCAGGTCGTTCATCAGAGCTGGGGCGCCTGTCCACAAGGAATGCCCATAGGAGCCATCCAAGGGGCTGCATAATCGCAGGCTCATTAGTGCAGGTGGTCTCCCCCATCAGAAGGGAGGTGCCTATTAGCCTGCGAGAGGGCCGCCAGTGTTGAACTATTTTATAGCACAGCTGCTCAGGAAAGAACTCGTGGCTTAATTTCAGAGTTTTCCTCATCTCCTCCATTTACACAGACCCCTGCTGCCCAGCTGGGAGTGTGTCACCCACGAGACAACACAAAACTCAACATTCTCTGGGTTCTGGCTCTAAGTCATATTTCTGTAAGATATATGCTGTGTGCCCTATCTTCATTTCTGCTTATTTCCTTATTTCCAAGGAATAATCAGTTTGAGATTCGTCAACACAATAAAACTCAAAGAGACGGCCAGAGGCAGATTCAATGCAGGGGAAATATAGAAAAGGCCGATTATCATGAAAACTCTCAATTTGCATTTTGCTCTCCTTGTAAGTCATAATACCAGGAAGCTAATGCAATCCCCCGAAAGAAGCTTTTTATATCTAATGACAAGGGTATATGCCTCCAGGGTGGTTAGATAATATATATTTCATCACTTGTCTGAAATGGTCCCTCTCCTTTCTGTGCTTGGCACTCATGAGGAGATGGGACCCGTTTCCCAGGGAGGAGACCTAGTCTCACAATCTGCCCAGCAGAAAGCTACATAATATGCTTCCTGATTTCTTCTGGCAAGAGGCTCACCTAGCCACGTCTTCAGGCTGCTAGCTGGGAATGCGGAGCGCCCTGCTGGGTGTACACAGAGGCTCCTGCAGCCGGGACTGCTCTTCCCAGGGATGCAAGCCCTGTGCACTTAGGCACGTGTGTGCCAAGGCTTCCTGAGTGTGCTCTTTAATCATCTTGCTATTAAAAATGGATTCTGAAGAGCATTTCCAAAGGGAGTGTGCTGGATGCACGGCTCTCCCTGCTTTGAAGAGCGTGCTATCATTACTGCACCCAGTCTCCCCTAACAGCCGAGCAGACAGGAGGGGGGACGGCCACAGTTCTAGACTTGGGCAGACTACCAACAGCTGCACAGTTAATTATGGCTCTCTCCCTCGTTCTCCTTCTCTGCAAAATCTCAGCTTTAGAAATAAAAGATAAGAAATTCTTTAGAGTAATTAGAGACTGCTGAGCACTTGTGGTAATAATGAAGGAAAACATTCTGACTGATTTACAGCAGGAAGAGGCAGTGAGAGTAGCGATGCAGGTTGAAAAAAAAAATAATTAAAATCAGCTTTGCCACTATCTTGACGGAGCTGTCAGTCAGCCTCAGAGAGAAAAGAATTGCTAATGAAATACTAATATGCTGCTTTAGATTTTGTATAACTGCCTTTTGTTCCCAGGTACTGTTCCAGTTTGTCAGTCAAAGGGGTCAGGTGTGAAAGGACACAGAACCAGTGTGGTCAAGGGGGAAATGAGAGTTCTGTGGCCCAAAAAGTGCTGGGCTGCAGAAAGGACTCACTGGAGCATTGCAGCAGACAGCCCCACGGGCCTCCCCTGACAGCCACAGCCTCGGCTGCCCCAGCTGGAGAAATCCTAGTGGGGCAAAGCTTTTTTTTCTTTTCTTTCTTTTTTTTTTCCTCCCCCAGGCTGACAGACACTAAATGTCAGCAATCATCATGGTACAATCAGAGCTGGTTTTATAATATCTATAAGTGGTTTTGAAGTCTGCAGATGCCAGACGGTTTGAAAATCTCAGAGAAATTGCATCTCATAGGTAGTCTACAGACGAGACATAGGCCCCACATATTTTTTGTTTTATCAGATCAATCACTCAGAGCTACAATGCGAAATGGATGACATGGTTTGGAAGCTGTGTGTGTGTGTGTGCTAGTGCATGCTTGTGTGTGCCCATGCGTGTGCATGCACACATGAGAATTCGCGTGTGTACAGGCACACCTGTATGCATGTGGCTGTGTGAGTTGCATGTCTTTGTGAGCATTTTGCATACAAGTGCCTGAAATCACTCAAGTGCTAAAAGTTTCTTAGGTAGCCCACAATACACCCTATATGGAGTGGTTTGGGGACACACCTTGTGTCTTAGAACTCCTGACACGCAAATTCTGGTAATCCAAGTAAACACAGAAGAGATAAAGCAAAGGCACAAGGAAACTGGTCAGGAGGCACCACGAGGAGCCACACACAGAGGACGCACCCAAGGCCAGGGTGACCACACATTATGAATCTCTTTTTGCCTAGACTCCATGCAAGTCTAGAGTCTGAGGAGTGGCCAGGGAACAAAGTGGCCAGGGAACAAAGACCTAAGTGGCCAGGGAACAAAGACCCAGGTGATGAAATCCATGGTCAGGATCCAGGCAGGTGAGATGGGGCAAGGTGGTAGAGGAGAGATATCTGAAGAAGGAGCCCAGGCATCTGGGTTAAGTCCTGACACTGACAAGAGCTCACTGAGTGACTCAGGGCAGGTAATACAAACCCTTTGGCCTTATTTCCTGTAACTGAGATGTGAGAAGGAGCAGGGGTCCTCAAGGTCCTCTTTGGGTCTGTGATCTGGTTAGAAGGCATTTAAAAAGGGACATTGAATAACAGCCATGGCCCTTCTTGCCTAGGACATGGTTTCTGGCTTTCATGAGATAACTCACGTGTTTCCATGATTCAAACTTTAAGAATTGTAGCTGGGGTGAGAAGATTTTTTAACTTAGGAAAATGAAAAAAGGGAAATAGTAATGTATAATAGCTACTTCATTTATCAGGAATTTACTATGTATGAGGAACTTGCACCGTTTTGAAGTATCTTTAATTTTAAATAAAATAAATATGAGCATCCCCTAGTGGCGTATGAAAAAAGGAAGACCTGTGTTTCCACGCTAGTGAAGGGCAAAGAGTTGGCCCTCACCCAGGTCTGTGACTCTGAAGTCTGTGCACTCTCTGTTCGAAGTCAAGACTGATAGTGATAGGTCTGTTCACGTGGTAAATGGCCAAAAACAATTATACATGCTTGTTCAAAGTAATCATTATTATTTAACCCTAAGAACAATCTTATGAAGGTCAGGGAGGTTTGGAACTTTCCCAGGTAGCCCACACTGTGCCCCTCTCGCCTAATTCCTCAGTTCATCTAAGATAGAACCTTCCCTGCTCTGGCTCCGTTTAGATGAGGACAGAAACCAGGAGACCTCATGCTGAATTGACAGACAGATTTTAGCTTCAATTCTAGAGCCAAGGGGCCAAATGACTTTGGAGAAATCATATGCTCTCCCTGCCCCTTGGTTTCTGTCTTTAAAAAAGGGTACTATTGCATAACTTTGCAGAAATACTGTGGGGTTTAAGTAAAAAAAAAAAAGGCACGTAGCATAATTCCTCACTAATCACAGTAAAATAACAGTAAGTAACATTTATTGATTGAACAGATGAAATGCACCAACCATTGTGTTATGCATTTGGGAAAGATAAGGAATAAAACACAACTGTTTTTCTCTCAAAAGCAATTCTCAGGATTTACGTTTGCGAGTGGCGTAGGCACTCGGCTCCAACTGTGCCCTTTTGCTTTGTTGCCCAAGCTGGTCTTGAACTCCTGGTCTTAAGCAATCCTCCTAACTTGGCCTCCCAAAGCATGGGATCACAGACCTGCAGCATCACGAAGGGCCTCCAACCATTCTTGATTGTTCAACTCAAGTAGTTAGAGAAAAAGAAAAAAACGTACATTCCAAACTGCATTTTTTCATTCTTTTTCTACCTACTCTTTCGTCAATCTGTACGTGAAATGCCAGTAAAGCTCAATTTGTTTTCTAATTTGCTAAATGAAAATAAACAAGCATAGATGTTCTTTGCTTCTCGCCTAGTATTACAGTTGAAGACCTTGCACATTCTATTTTGAAATTTACTCCTTTTGCTAGTAAAAGGAGTAAATCCACCTGACTGTATAACACATGTTTATCAACAAAGCTTTTGTTGTTTTCTACTCATTTTCTTCTTTTAATGTGATATAAGAAGTGGTTTCTTTGTGTTAAGTGGCCATCAAAAAACAAAACAAAACAAAACAAAACTATGTGGCCCGGCATGGTGGCTCACGCCTGTAATCCAGCACTTTGGGAGGCCGAGGTGGGTGGATTATGAGGTCAGGAATTCGAGACCAGCCTGGCCAAGATGGTGAAACCCTGTCTCTACTAAAAATACAAAACTTAGCCAGTGTTGGTGGTATGTGCCTGTAATCCCAGCTACTCAGGAGGTTGAGGCAGGAGAATCGCTTGAACCTCGGAGGTGGAGGTTGAAGTGAGCCAAAATTGGCCACTGCACTCTAGCCTGGGCGACAGAGCAAGACTCCATCTCAAAGAAAAAAAACAAAAAACACCAAAAAACTATGCATCAACTATGCTGCTGGGGAGAAAAAGATAATGAGGGAAAAGGGAAAGAAGAGATTTTGAAAGGTAATAACTTGCAACTCCACCTCAAAAATGAACTATTTAAGTTGATCCCATGTCTTTGCTATTGTGAATAGTGCTGCAATAAACGTATGCATGCAGGTGTCTTTATGTTCAAACGATTGATATTCCTTTGGATATATACCCAGTAATGGGTTTGCCAGGTCGAATGGTAATTCTGTTATTAGCTCTTTGAGGAATCGCCACGCTGCTATCCACCATGGGTGAATTCATTTACACTCCCACCAATAGTCTATAAGTGTTTCTTTTTTTTCCACAACCTCTTCAGCATCTGTTTTGTTTTTTTTTTTTTTTTTTTTGGACTTTTTAATAGTAGCCATTCTGACTGGTGTGAGATGATATCTCATTGTGGCTTTGATTTGCATTTCTCCAATAATCAGGGATATAGAGCTTTTTTCCATTGCTTGCTGGCCCCATGTGCGTCTTCTTTTGAAAAGTGTATGTTTATGTCCTTTGCCCACTTTGTAATGGGGTTGAGTTTTTTGGTAATTTTGCTTAAATTCCTTACCTAAATGCTTATCAGTTTTAGACTGGATAAGAAAACGTGGTACATATGCATCATGGAATATTATGAAGCCATAAAAAAGAACAAGATCATTTTCTTTGCAGGAATATGGATTGAACGGAGGCCATTATCTTTAGTGAACTAACACAGGAACAAAAAAACAAATATTGTATGTTCTTACTTATAATTAGGGGCTAAATGATGAGAACACATGGATACATAGAGGGAAACAACAGACACTGAGGCCAACCTGAGGGTGGGAGGGGAGAGTGGATCAGAAAAATAACTAATGAGTATTAGGCTTAATACTTATGTGACAAAATAATTTGTACAACAAACTCCTGTGACACAAGCTTACCTATGTAGCAAACCTGCACATGTTCCCCTGAACTTAAAATAAAAGTTGAAAAAAATAATTATTGCTAATCTAACACTTATTGAGTGTTTTGAGCCAATCATAGAATGAATGCTTAGGGCAAATACTTATTACATGTTCATACCATTCTGGGAACTGTGCTAAGTTCCTTCCATATGGTTATTCATTTGATCCTCACACTATATGATATTGAAACAATTACCCTGTGCAGTAGGTATAATAAGCCTCATTTTACAGATGAGAACACTGAGACAGAGAAACATTAAGTATATGCCTGCTAAGCAAGTAGGTATAAGGAATAGTTCTGGATAAATAATATTGCACGTGCCAAAGAAATGGATCAATGGCAAATGAACTCCCCCTAAATCCTTCAAAAAGCCAAAGATGAACACTTTGTAACTAAGTCCTCTAAGTACTCCAGGTTGTAACTGACCTCACAACTTGTGTGCCTGAATTTTGGTGATAAGCCAGAGAAGGAAGCAGTCTTGGTTGGCTGTAGGGTGAAGTTAGCAGGGTACCCGACTTCTCAGCGTTCAAGTCTTGTGTATGTGGAAACAGAGATAATAGCTCTTCTTATTTTATGCAGCACAAACACTTGACTTTTAAAATCTAATGCCTTAAGGATAGTTAAAGTCCTCTTCACATCCAAAAGAAAGCCCTTTAAAATCCTGAGTGTCCACATTATTAACAATTATTTTTTGAGTACTAGACCATGGCTAGCAATGAGGGCAGGGGCAGAATTCAGGAAAAATATACAATCACGTGTGTACCTGCTTAAACCCATTATCTCGTTGAGGGGAAAATATTTAAAGATCTGTAATAAGTAGAGAGTGAGTGCCTTTGCCAACCTCCAAAATCAGTGTCCTGGGCAGAAATCCCTGCGGGAGCCCATCGTGTAGCTCTCTCCTTTCCCTAGCCAAGCACAGGTGGCTCTGAACCTCATCTCTGCCCCTTACTCTGTGTTATGCTCGGGGACTTCGGTCACCTCTTGGAGTCTCTGTTTTCTCATCTCTAAAATAAGATTATAGTTATGGTTCCATTGAAGGAATGTTATAAAGACTCAAGAAGAAATACCAAAGCACAGCTCCTGGCCCACAGGAAGGAGACCATGAGGCTTGCTTTCCTTCTTTTTTCTAGGCTGAGCAAAATCTACCAGTAAAGTCAGAAACTAGGGCTTGTAGAGGCTGAAGTCTTAACTGCAGTTGGCTCTGCAGAATTCACAGGACTCCTGAAAGGAAGGGAGGCAGGAATGAGGCACAGGAGTGGAGCCATGTTTCAGGCGGCTGAGAGAATATTGAGCCAGACAGGAAGTGAAGCAGGTGCTACTGTGCCCTCCCAACACATTATGGCTTATTACAGTGGGGTGTCCCTAGCACCATCGCCGTAAAGTGCTCACCAGGTCTCGAAAAGGCTGTTCAGGAGCAGCCAACTTGGTGACAGCAAAACCCATGGGAAGCTCAGAGGAAGCCCTCAAGGAGACTAATCAATGTCACAATATTAGAATTAAATGCAAAGGAGCTCAAAGGTCATGGAGTCCAAGTCTCTGGGTGATGCATCTGTAGCTGGTATTTGGAATCCACAGCTGTGTGCCTTCCCTGAGAGCCCATCTATCATCCACCCTTGCCCCTCAAAGTACACAAGTACCCAGGAACACTATATTGGGGCTGTAGTCTCCCTACCACTCCCTCATTATGGGCTAAAGTCGGTGCCCTCAAAATTCATATATTGAAACCCTAAGCCCCGGGGACTTCAGAATGTTGACAGCTTTTGGAGATGGGGCTTTTAAATAGGTGATAAAGTTAAAATCAGGCCATCAGGGTGGGTTCTAATCCAATGGGACTAGAAGAAATTTGGATACAGACATACACAGAGGCAAGACCCATGGGGGTATCATGAGAGGCTGGTGATCAGCAACCCGGGAAAGAGAGCTTGGGGGAAATCAGCCCTGCCGACACCTTGATCTTAACCTTCCAGCTTCCAGAACTGTGAGAGAACAAACATTTGCTGTGTAAGCCCCCATCCTTGGTGTTTTGTTGTGGCACCCTAGCCGACTTATACACTGTCTGCCTTTCTGTCTTTCTGTGCCTGCCTCTGTCTCTTCATGGCCTCCACCATGGCTCCTTGCCCATGTCCCCGCAGTAGCTCCCTCTTGCCTTGGAGACACACATTCTCTCTCCACTCCGCAACCACTGCAGTCTGTCCTCCAATCTCCATGGGGTGATGGGTGATTCTAGCTGGAGCCATGGCTTTGTTTGTCTAAACTCCAAGGTCACTTTTACTCCACAGCATACATGATGCCTGGTGTTAATGCAGCACAGAGTCCCTCTCCTGGTTAAGTTTGTGGTCAGAATCAAGCATTTAGGGCCTTGGATGGACTCGTGATAAAGATGGCCACCATGTCCCATGGAGTCCCTAGCACTGCTGGGGATCCTGAGTCTTCTTTGACTCAAGGTTGTCAGAATCAATGTGGTGGAGAAACCTCTCAAATACAGAGGACAGGTAATAGAATTTTTTTTTTTTCCAAAAGAATGAAAGTTGAATGGGAACTAATCTGAGGTCTAGTTCATTTCTCTCTCAGTGCAGTATGTGGGGGAGTCATCTAGCTGGGGTTAGACTTGATTTCTTATCTGGTTTCTACAGTGTGAGAATAATAGTATCTTCTCTGCAGAGTGATGAAGGCTAAATGAGACAACATACGTCAAGCATCTTGCACTGCCTGCCACACAGAGGTATCACGGATACTGAAAGATCAGCTGATAGGTGCCTTCAAGGCTAAAATGAATGGAGATATCAACAGTGATGAGAAGAAATGGTCTAAAATGAAGAAGCAGCATGTGCAAAAGTGAAGATGATGATGCTATGTCAGTTACCTTCAAACTGAGTTGCCTTCCAAGGGACCCACAATGTCCTTATTTTAGTGGAGTACTCCAGAGGACTCCACAGTATGACTCTTATGGCATAAGGGTCATACAGTGGGTTACGAAAGGAAGGTTACCTTGCTGTATTTCCTTTATATCAAATTCAACCTGACTATGAGCCTGTACCCTACTTGGTAGCTGGAACAGTCATGTTGCATTATTTGGGGGCTGCCTGTCTCTCATAAGGCCTCATCAGAACATGGACAGCTTACACAGCCCCCAGAATGTCAGGAAGCCTCCCTTCTCACTCTTTAAGCTCACTGCTCACATCCTCATCATCTAAGCTTCACTGGTCCTTGAAGGCCAGTGGTTCGCCTGATCTGTCAGGTCCAGGCCAGACTTTTGCTCAGTCTGGGAGTCCCTCTCTTGGAATATGCTGGCATACAACCTCTCCAAGAGCACCACCTGGATACCTCATGGAGGTCCTTCATCTCCCCGCAGAGCTGTCATGGAGTGAGGTTGGGGCCTCTTCCTTGGGCTGCTGACCTCTCCCCTGTCTTAGGAGATGGCCTTTCACGGCCTGTTTCTGCTATTTTCCTCTCTGACACTTCCTCTCCTTTTCTCCTCCAGGACCCAATTGTGGCCACTTCAGCTGGCCCAGGCTTTCCCGAAATGTGAGGACAGCGATCTCCCTACTCTTCCTCCTGCAGGCTGGTGGCAAAAACACAAAGTCCACTTGAGACCACAAAGTCCAAGGATCCTTGCTTATTCCTGGAATATACTAGGAAAAATACAGGTAGAAACATCACAAAGAAATGTCACAATAAATTAAATTGCCTCAGGTACTGTGTTTTGAGAAACACTATTTATTTCTTCAGTATAAGCCTAATGATACCAGACAAGCTTACGACAAACTGTTAGTAACAGATCTTCTCTTTTTTTCCCCCAAAGAGTAAAACCAATGTGTTTTCTTTTTCTGATTTATACAATTCCTCTTTAAAATTAAAAAAAAAAAACAAACCAGGCTTCAAATCAGGATGTTGTGATAATAATCTTGCAGATTGTTAACTATAAATAAAGTTACTATACTGTATAGATTAGAGATCATAAAAAGAGCTGGAAAAATTTTGGAGCTAATAAATATATTGTTATTGCACAGAGAGAGAAATTGAGGCTTGAAAAAGGAATGTGAGATATCAAAGTTTCCAGAGCTAAGTTTAGAAAACTTCAGTAGTTCTCAACATGAAAGTGCTCAATGAAATGTGTTAGGTGAATTAGTAAGAATGCCTGTATCGATTTGGATTATTTGTTAATGCCTGCATGTGTCTGCTTCATTCCAGGCACCGTGCAGCAGGTGCTATGTGCTAGCTGCTCTGTTAACTGACAGTTATCTCATTTGATTCCGATGACAACCCTTGGGTAGGTATTGTGGTGACCCCCATTCTATCTCTGGAAGAACTAAGAATGGAAGTTAAGTAACTTTCCTGAGGCTCCTCAGCTAAGGCTCTAGAACTGGAACGGAGCCAGGCAGTCTGACTCCAGAGCCCCACTGACTGTTCCTCCATAGAGGATACAGCTTCTGCACCTCTGCAGGGAGAGGCCCCAACCACAGGGTTGACATGGGGAAAAGTGGCCTTATTTGGCTTTTAATGAATCACTCTACCTCCCTTAATTTCAAAATAAAGGAGAAGGCTTAGATCTTGAGAATCCTTTCGGATTCAGTGTCAGAATAACCATACTTTCTATCGTGGCTGGGCTGCTTACCAGGTTCAAGACAAAAAGAAACAACGATGAATCCAACAAATAAACAAAGCAAAAGTCCAACAACAACAAAACGAACAAGAAAAAGAAAGAGAAGGGCAAACTGGTCTGAGTTTGAGTTCATGATCATCTCTGAGGGAGCTTGGGCTGCCTTTTAGCTGCACTGTGTCTTGGTTTCCTTATGAGTGAAACGGGTATGTTCATACCTTCTGCAGTCAATTGCACAGTCCAAGAAGGCTGCACTTCCCTTCCCACATGTGCTTCTTCTGCTGTGAAACTTACACTGCTCCATGGAGCAGATACCCAAAGATGTGGGAGTGAGTGAACCTCCCAGTGATTCTATGCCCAGCCTTTAAGCTGGCCCAGCTGACACCAAATGGAACAAGGCTGACTTGCCATTTCTCATCCAAAAGCACATCATAAATGTGTGAGCAAAATATCAGGTGCAGTGACTCACAACTGTAATACCAGTGCTTTGGGAGGCTAAAGTGGGAAGATTGCTTAAGCCCAAGGGTTTAAGGCCAGTCTGGGCAACGTGGTGAGACCCCATCTATATTAGTCTGTTTCACACTGCTGATAAAGACATACCTGAGACTGGACAATTTACAAAAGAAAGAGGTTTAATTGGACTTACAGTTCCACGTGGCTGGGGAAGCCTCACAATCATGGTGAGGAGCAAGGAGGAGCAAGTCACATCTTACATGGATGGCAGCAGACAAAGAGAGAGTGAGAGCCAAGCCAAAGGGGTTTCTTCCCATAAAACCATCAGACCTTGTGAGACCTATTCACTATCATGAGAACAGCATGGAGGAAACCACCACCATGATTCAACTATCTCCCACCAGGTCCCTCCCACAACAATGGGAATTATGGGAGATACAACTCAAGATAAGATCTGGGTGGGGACACAGCCAAATCACATCACCATCTCTATAAAAAATACAAGAAATTTAGCTGGGCATGATGGCACTTGCCTGTGGTCCCAGGCACTCTGAAGGCTGAGATGGGAGGATTGCTTAAGCCCAATAGGTCAAGACTGCCAGTGCACACCAGCCTGGGTGACAAGAGTGAGACCCTGTCTCAGAAATACATAAATAAAGCCATTATTTAAGCTACTAAGTTTTATGTGAATTTCTTGCACTTACCTACTTCTCAGAATTGGGAATATTGAATGAGACAAAGTGAAAGATATTTGTAAGTGATGGGGTGCTACACTGAATATATTGTCAGTCTCCAGCACCTTGAGGGTGAGGTAAAGTGAACCATACAAGCCCTGCATGTAGGACCTGTGACTGTGACCCATGTTAGTAATGCTCTGTCCGGAGGAGGGAGAGATCACTAGGAGTAGCGGTGACCTAGACAGTCCTGGGCAACATTAAAGCTCAAAACACAAACACATTGTACAGCTGCACAAAAATATTTTTCTCTTTATATTCTTACTCCATAAGCATTTTTTTTTCTATTTTTAAATTGTTTATTTATTTATTTATTTTTAACAATTTTGTGTTAAAAACGAAGGGACAAACACACACATTAACCTAGGTCTTCTCAGGGTCAGGGTCATCAATGTCACTCTCTTCCACCTCCACATCTTGTCCCACCAGAAGGTCTTCAGGGGCAATAACGTGCATGGATCTGCCATCTCTGCTGATAGCAATGCCTTCTTCTAGACTACCTCCTGAAGGACCTACCTGAGACTGTTTTACTGTTACATATATATGTATGTATGTGTGTATATATATGTAGAAAGAGTATATATATGTAGAAAGAGCGTGTATGTATGTATATGTGTGTGTGTGTGTGTGTGTGTATATATATATATATAGAGAGAGAGAGAGAGAGAGAGAGAGTACACTCTAAAATAACAATAAAAATGTATAGGATAACAAGTACATAAGCCAGTAACATAGTCATTTATTGTGACTATCAGGTGCTGAAGCATGTTTTCATCTGCTTTGGGAAACTACTCTCCTATCTTACAAAATACAATCTCTCCAAATCAGATATTTGCTGAACGCTCATTTCTTCTTGGTGCATTTCCAAGAAGATCTGAAGTTCCTTCTGGAGTGGTTGCTTTTCCTTTTTTAACTGATTTTCTTCCAACTGCAGAGATGCTTTCTCAGCTGAGAGGATTTTTATGTGATCTTTAAGTGCATCGGCTATTTCATCTTCCTGAGTTAACTTAGCATATGTTTGGTCTCCCCTTCAAAAGTTTTAAAATAAATATTTAATTCAGCCACATCAATCGGTTTCTTTGAAATTCCTTTGAGTCATCTTCTAGGAGGTCTTCATTTTCATGGCATTCAAAATATGTATTTCGAAGTTCCTGCTATCCACATTGTTTTTTCCAATAACACTAGCAAAAACTCTTCTTTGTTGCAATTGTCCATCCAGAGGCTTAACCTACCTCTCTTTATAGTTTTAGAACATTTTTATTGTAATAACTTTACTCACTCTCCATTTCTATCCTTCCGCTTCCACTTTAGCCTTCTTGGAACATTAGACTTCGAAGCATCTTTCAGTGCTGTCTGAAGTTGTTCTTCATTCATCAGATGGATTTTGAAGGACATTTTTATTGCAGGTACTTCAAATTGGATATATCCTGATGCATCTTGTACAGAGTGAAACTTCCTTGCAATGTCAACCATCGGTCAACTTGCTCTCGATATTGTGTTTCATCTACCTTCTTTTACTTCTTTTCAAAGGTGTCTATGTAAACATCAAGTGAAGAGTTGGAGACTTCTAGTTCTTTATTGGTGTTTCATGCGTTTTTAATCATTTGTTTTCTGATCTGGTTTGCACTGAAGTGGACTCAAGACCTCTAAATATGAATTTTTTAAATTAATGCACTTTATTTTGTGAAGCTGTTTTGAAGCAAAATTGAACAGAAAGTACAGAGAGTTCTCATATACTCCCTCTTCCCTCATTCACAGTTTCTCCTATTATTAACATTTTGCATTGGTACAATACATTAGGTATAGCCAATATTCGTACATTATTACTAAAGTTCATAGTTTATTAGGATTTGCGTCTTGGTGTGAATTCCATAGGTTTTGTCAGATGCATTCACGTGTCTTCCATTATAGTATCACAGAGTCGTTTCATTGCCCCACACATCTTTGGTGATTACCCTTTTTATTCCTTCCTCCCCCAACACCCCTTGGAACCACTGATTATTTTACTGTCTCCATAGTTTTACCTTTTCCAGGATGTCATATAGTTGAAATCACCCAGTATGCAGCCTTTCTCAGTTTGTCTTTGCCCACTTAACAAAGTGCACTTAAAGTTCCTCCATGTCTTTCTGCAACTTGATAGCTCATTTCTTCTTAACGATGAATCATACTCCATTGTTTGGATGCCGCACAGTTCATTTATCCACTCACCTACTGAAGGACATCTTGATTGCTCCCAAGTATTGGCAATTATGAATAAAGCTGCTTTAAACATCCCTATGCAGGTTTTTTGCATGAACATACATTCTCAGATCACTTTGGGCACCAAATATGTTTTTAATCCACATTGTGCTTCTCAGAATTGTGTTGTCTTTCTTCCAGGAGGAGAGAAAATAGTGACTCGCTTGCCTCTACTTGAATAAAGTAGTTTCTTAATAATTAAAAATATGACCATAATGATAAACAGCACCATCCCCATAACAATTTGTATGACATGGGCCTTGATGAGAGTCCCCTGGCAGCACTGACCCGACCCAGCCCAGCAGCCCCTGGAAAGCTGCAACACACACCCTCAGGATACCAGCAGACCCTCCACAGCCTCCAGGCAATTGCTGAGGTTGCCAGGATCCTGCTGCCCACAGAAGACTCTAAGGAACACAGGATTGTTCCACCCAGAACCAAACCTGTGCCTGGCAGCCTGTGCAGCAGACCTCAGTGGGGGCAGCCGGAGGGCATGTGCAGTCAGCCTTGCCTGACACACTTTCTTTTTGTAAGTAAACTTACTTCTCATTTGGGGCCTGCCAGCCCTTATTTTGCCGACAAAGGCCACAGAACACTCTGATTCTCAGCCTCCTCGGTCATTTGGGTCTGGTGACCTGAATTGTGTTGGGGGAGCAATGCAAAAGGATTATGGAAGCCCCTACAAAGGGCTCCAACTTAATTCACTAGCTTCACCATTAAACAGTAAGGAAGGACAACTGGGAAGAGCTTCCAACGGCCCAAGCTGGTACAATTTTGGCAACAAAACCAAGGAATTGGATTATAAATATGTGTATAAAATATGTAATAGGTTCATACTGATATAAATAAATGATTGAATAAATGGAGGAAGAACACACAAATCTTCTTCACTGAAAAATTGAAGATAACACATGAAAGTCAAGGCCAGCTCCACGGGCAGTCACCCAGAGTCTGCAAGCTCAGAAGGGCCCTGAGCTTGGTTGAAGGCTCTGCTATGGCCATCCTAAAATTGTTAATCAAGCTGAGCAAAGGGCAGCTCCCCATTTTCATCTGTGCTGGGTCTGACAAGTTTTGGAACCTTCCTGGGAAGTCTATACAAACATCAATTTCTGGGCCCATCCCCAGGACCCTGTTTCTCTAGGCCTAGGGTAGGGATTGAATACCTGAGTCTCTTACAAGCTCCCAGACGGCGTTGGTGCTGTGAGCCCAGGAGGCACAACTCTACCCTTCCCAAGAAGGGAAAATGCTCCAGAAAGAATGTCTGAGGTCTAGAAAGAGATGGGAAGCAACGCAATGCGGGGCAGGGTGTTGTATAATACAAGATAAAACAAAATTTGTATGACAAAAACAGTATGTGTTTTTTGTTTACAAAAGGATAAAAATTCATAACAATAATAAATGTTAGCCAAGAAGAAAGAAGTAAAAATCCGACTGCTCTAAGTTTGTTTTTAGTGTATTAAGTAAATTTGCGTAATGTTAAGTGACGTATAAAAATTAGATTTTGAAGAGTAACCGCTAGAAATATAGAGGCAGGAATATAAAACTATTTTGAGAGAAAATGGAATAATGAAGATAACAGAAAGAAAACAAGGTAACAACAAAAATATCTTTTTAGAAAGCAAGGTAAAATAATGAAAAAACTGGGAGCAATAGAAAGAAGTGAAGAGTATAGAAACAAATTTAAATATGCCAATATTGATAGTCTTTCCAATAAGTGTAAATTGACTAAACTTGCTAGTTAAAATATATTTTTATATTTCAAATTTTAAAAGGAAGCCTGTTGTAGGCTCTTTATAAGAAAAATAATGTAGAATGTTTGCAAGAAAAATAATGAAAAGGTTACATCAGAGAAAAAGGTTATATCCGACGAAGTTCATATCAGACAAAAACATAGCTTGAGTAACTACTAAAATCAGACTAAATTGGCCTTAGGACAAAAACTTATATTAAGTGTGTAACAAGGGACTATATAATAATAGAATTTGAGGCTAGGCACGGTGGTTCACACCTGTAATCCCAGAACTTTGGGAGACCAAGGCAGGCAGATCACTTGAGGTCGGGAATTGAAGACCAGCCTCTCCAACACGGGGAAAACCTGTCTCTACTAAATATATAAAAATTAGCCAGGTGTGGTGGTACACACTTGTAGTCCCAGCTAATCAGGATGCTGAGGTGGGAAGATCGCTTGAGCCCGAAAGGCAGAGGTTGCAGTGAGCTGTGATTGCACAACTGCACTCCAGACTGGGCGACAGCTGAGACCCTGTCTCCAAAAAACAAATTTAAAAAAAACCTAAATTATAGAATTTGGAAGGTGTAATAATTCTAAACTTCAATATACTTCAAAACAGCCTCAAATATTTTTTTAAACATTAATATTGATAGAATTACAAAAATATTACAATCACATTTAGAGATTTGCATGCCTAGTTTAATTTATCTCTAAGTCAAATAGAAAAGTACTAGTAACATTGTATATGATATGAAACAATGAAGTTATCAAATATAATTGAATGGGCATCTCAGAATAGTACGTATGGGACAAATATTCCTTTGGAGTCCACATATGCATGCACAAAAATATTTTAAAACTCTAAGAATGAAGATGCAAAAGCAGGACATGGGTTCCCCTTGGAGTAAGGTAGGACAAGTGAAGTGGAGGTATGTGCACAAAAGGATACATGGATGGGCATTTTCCTAGTTTCTAGGTTTTAGGCTCTATTTTAGAATGCTCATTTTGTTATATTTCCTAATTTATAGTGCTACACACCTCGTTTTGGATGTGTTACATATTCTAAAAAAGAAGAAAAATATGGTTACTTCATAAAGCTATTGCTAAGAAATAATGCTTGGCAAAGATGCAGCTACTATCTGGTACATAATAAGTATTTCAAAAATGTCAGCTCCATATATTTACCTACCGGAGTCCAAAGATTACCAGTAAAATGTTGTTTTACAAACTCTCAGACAGTTAAGGAAAGTGAATCAGAAAGCAATTCTGTAACAAGTCTCTCAATCTGATTTCTCAGGACCCTGGATTCTTTTCACAATCAAAGGGAGCCTTTGCAAGAATTTTAAAAAGAAAATGATAGGCTTAAGTTTGACTTTTGGAAACCTAACTGCCAACAAAATAGAGAATGGATTTGGAAGGGTCGAATACAGAGGGTAAGGAATAAAGAGTGGGACTAATTGCATGGATTCCAAGAGAGATGGGGCTGAAAATGTGGGAGGAACATGTGAGGGCCAGCAGGAGAAAATGTGTAAGATGTTCAAGAATGGAGTCCCGACAGGCTTGGTGTCTCCAGTGAAAGGCCTACATGTCTCAGAAGATTGGCCTGTAGAGGCTGAGCCCAGCTGGGAATGGAGGTGGGGCTGTGTGGGAAGCCCTCCCTAGCACGGGGTAGAGCCAAAGAGTTCTGGGCCTGCAGGGACAGAAGAAGCCACCTAAGGAAGGCATAGGAGACAACGTTGTTTCTTTCCAAATCTGGGAGATGCCAATGAAAACTAACAGAGAATGTGTGGTGGGGAGAAATGAACCAAGAACACAGTGTGGCCATTTCTAAGCCAGAGCTGTCCCTCTCAATTATCCAGCCCATCACCCCCAGGCCCTACTCTCATACAGGTAGATTTTTTAAAACAGCCTTGTCTGGTATTTATACAGGCTGCATTTCTTATTAAATGAACACATTTTAAATATTTTTTGAGTCTCAGTTTAATATTTCCAAAACTGCATCCTACTTGTATTAGCCTGTTTTCACACTGTTGATAAAGACATACCTCAGGCAATTTACAAAAGAAAGACATTTAGTGAACTCAGAGTTCCACATGGCCAGGGAGACCTCACAATCATGGAGGAAGGTGCAAGGCACATCTCACATGGTGGCAGACAAAAGAAAAGTGCATGTGAAGGGAAACTCCCCTTTTTAAAATCATCAGATCTCATGAGACTCATTCACTGTCACAAGAACAGTGCAGGAAATATCTGCCCTCCTAATTCAATAACCTGCCACTGTGTTCCTCCCATGACACCTGGGAATTGTGGGAGTTACAACTCAAGATGAGATTTGGGTGGGGACACAGCCAAACCCTATCATTCTGCCCCTGGCCCCTCCCAAATCTCATGTCCTCACATGTCAAAACTGATCATGCCTTCCTAACAGTCACCCAAAGTCTTAACTCATTTCAGAATGAACTTAGAAGTCCACAGTCCAATGTCTCATCTGTGACATGGCAAGTGCCTTCTGCTTATGAGCCTGTAAAATCAAAAGCAAGTTAATTACTTCCTAGATACAATGGGGGTACAGGCATTGGATAAATACAGCCATTCTAAATGGGAGAAATTGGCCAAAACAAAGGGGCTACAGGCCCCATGCAAGTCCAACATCCATCAAGGCTGTCAAATCTTAATGCTCCAAAATGATCTCCTTTGACTCCAGGTCTCAGATCCAGGTTACGCTGATGCAAGAGGTGGGTTCCCATGGTCTTGGGCAGCTCCACCCCTGTGACTTTGCAGGGTACAGCCTCCCATCCAGCTCTTCCACAGCCTGGAGTTGAGTGTTTGTGGCTTTTCCAGGTGCATGGTGCAAGCTGTCCACGGATCTATCATTCTGGGTCTGGAGGATGGTGGCCCTCTTCTCAAAGCTCCACTAGGCAGTGCACCAGTAGAAACTCTGAGTGGGCTGCCACTACACATTTCTCTTCTGCATTGCCCTAGCAGAGGTTCTCCATGAGGACCCCACCCCGACAACAAACTTCTGCCTGGGCATCCAGCCATTTCCATTCATCTTCTGAAATCTAGGCAGAAGTTCCCAAACCTCAATTCTTGACTTCTGTGCACTCACCGGCTCAACATCATGTGGAAGCTGCAAGGCTTGGAGCTTGCCTTTCTGAAGCCATGGCCCAAGCTCTACTTTGGCCCCTTTTATTCATGGCTGGAGTGACTGGGATGCAGGGCACCAAGTCCCTAGACGGCACACAGCACAGGGACCCTGGGCTCGGACCAGGAAACCATTTTCTCCTAGGCCTCCAGGCCTGTGATGGGGGCTGCTGTGACGACTTCTGACATGCCCTGGAAACATTTTCCCCATTGTCTTGGGGATTAACATTTGGCTCCTTGTTACTTATGCAAATTTCTGCAGCCAGCTTGTATTTCTCCTCAGAAAATGGGATTTTTATCACATTGTTAGGCTGCACATTTTCCAAACTTTTATGCTGTGTTTTCCTTTTAAAACGGAATGCTTCTAACAGCCCTGAAGTCACCTCTTGAATGCTTTGCTGCTTAGAAATTTCTTTCTGCCAGATACTCTAAATCATCTCTTTCAAGTTCAAAGCTCCCCAAATCTCTAGGGCAGGGGCAAAAAGTCGCCAGTCTCTTTGCTAAAACATAACAAGAGTCGCCTTTGCTCCAGTTCCCAACAAGTTCTTCATCTTCATCTGAGATCACCTCAGCCTGTATTTCATTGGCCACATCATTATCAGCATTTTGGTAAAAACCGTTCAACAAGTCCCTAAGGAGTTACAAACTTACCCACATTTTCCTGTCTTCTTCTGAGCCCCCCAAACTGTTCCAACCTCTGCCTGGTTCCCAGTTCCAAAGTTGCTTCCACATTTTCAGGTACCTTTTCAGTAGCACCCCACTCTGCTTGTACCAATTTATTGTATTAGTTCGTTTTCACACGGCTGATAAAGTCATACCCAAGACTGGTCAATTTACAACAGAAAGAGATTTAATGAATTTACAGTTCCACGTGGCTGGGGAGACATCACAATAATGGCAGAAGGTGAAAGGCACATCTCACATGGTGGCAGACAAGAGAAGAGAGCTTGTGCAGGAAAACTCTTCTTTATAAAACCATCAGGTCTCGTGAGACTCATTCACTATCACAAGAAGAGCACAGGAAACATCTGCCCCTGCAATTCAAACACCTCCCACTGGGCTCCTCCCATTACATGTGGGAACTGTGGGAGTTTCTATTCAAGAGGAGATTTGGGTGGGGACACAGCCAAGCCATATCACTAGTCATTAAAAAAATTTTTTTTTAAAGAAAGAGAAAAAAATAGGGGAAGATTCCCCATTTCAGAGCAGCTTCCTGTTTGGAAATGAAAATTCTCTTCATGCTTACTGTGTGATTTGTGTTCATAAAATTTGAAACAGGTAAACAAAGGATCCAGGCCACAGTAATATCAAAGTACATCACGTCAAACTGAACAAAGAAGAAAGCAAAGGAATCGTTGAACCAAAGGAGGAGGACTGGCATAAAAATGGAGTGAATCAAGGAGACAGTGGTGACTGCAATCAACGCCTGAAGATAAAAGTCACAGCACTCAAATAACAATCCTCATTAGGGTGACAAACAGACTGCAGCTCAGGGAAGTCTAAGGTTTTAATTCTCAGAAACAACCCCTTCCTGCTTTTACATCATGGAAAACCATGCCATATTTGATTGCTCAGTAAACATCCTGAAGACTGGAAAAAATTATGAAAAAGAAAAGAATGTCCTCTCAGTGGAGAGTGAGAGGTGAGCTTAATCAGAGAGCAAGGCTGACTTCCACTCACCAATGAGGCAGGTAAAGGCTGAATGTGTAAGACTGTGCCACAAATGTTTGAAGTGCACTCCATTCAGTTGTCACAGTGTCTTGGATAGGTCGTTGCTACCTGTTTTATAAAAAGAAAATGGAGGTTTAGGGAAGGTAAGCGGGGAACAAAAGAGCAAAGGGAAAATGCAGCCTGAAATCAAGTGGATCTCTGAGTCAGATCCCTCTGTAGGATAAAGACTGTGAAATGAGATCATTATGGATGCATTGGGACAGGGTGTCTGGGAAGTGCTCTGCTCATGCTAAATTGTCAGAGAACACAGGATCAGAGCTGCTTTTAGAAAACGAATTCCATTTTTTGCTCTAGTTTTCAATGCAGAGACTGAAGACTTCCAGCCTCTATGTCTCCTGGCACATGGCCAAGAGTCAGGCTCTCTCTGGGCTCTGCGGTGTGGCCAGTGCTGTACTCAGACTCAAGGGCTGTAGGTCGCCATGCTCCAGGAGCTAGGCGTGTCTTCCGCTTGTGATTCCCCACACCCAAAGCTCCTCTACCGAATCTGCAATGAAAATTTCATGCCTCCAGGTGCTGCATGGATTATTCATGAAGGCTTCAGAGCTGTCGCCATGGGAGCCAATTGACTTCGGCGTTGTTAGCATATTAATGACCTACCCTGATTTAGAGCTGGGCGGGCGGGGACACCACCTGGATTGTCAGTCACTGGGCCTGGATCAGCTTTTCCATTTGCAGAATATGTTGTTTGTTATTTCTTTCCAGACAGGCCCAGGAGTAATATTTACCTAATTGACTAATCCAAGTAAGCAGGAGGCCCCCTTACAGCCTCAAAGGGGGTTGGTCTCAGGTCATAGCCTCCTCCCTTCCTCTCTCCACCCCACAGGCTGGGCTGCTGGGCTAGGCGCCCCAACAGGGGAGACATTACATCAGAACGACCGTGTAACCAAGACCAGATCCCGCGTCAGGCCTGGGCTGCCGAGGCAGCCTCTGACACGGCAGTAGGAGGCTGGTAGATACTGTGCAGATGTCAGGTCTATAGCTGACAGAGATCCCTAAAAAGCTTTTAGCTACACCCCTCACAAGGAGCATGGAAAACTAGTACTAATGTATATCAATGATCATTAAGAAATGCATGAGAACTTGCAGAGCCCAGCACAGCCCAGTGCCCAGCCCAGTGGGGGAAGGGTATCTGGGAAGGGCCCAGCTAATCCCTGTGCAAAAGCCACTGCATGGGGCAACCAGGAGCCAGAAGAGCACCCAGGAAGAAGCCGTGTCTACATGGAGGGGCCAAGGAGGCTGATACAGCATTTGTAGGAGAAGGATTTAGATAATTCCAGAAAGAAGAAAGTGGGCATTCTTAGCCAAACAAAAAGCAGTGAAGAGCCCTCTAGTCGGTGCTCGGTGCAGGGGAGTGGTGAGGTGTGGCCAAGTCACAGAACAAAGTGAGAAGGGGCAGCGGAGGGTGGAGAAAAGCAGGATTAATCATTTCCTTTTCTTTTTTTGAAACAGAGTCTCTCTTTGTAGCCCATGCTGGAGCGTAGTAGTGCAACCATAGCTCACTGCAGCCTCAAACTCCTGGTCTCAAGTGATCCTCCTTCCTCAGCCTCCTGAGTAACTGTGACTACAGGCATGAGCCGCCACACCTGGCTAACATTTCAAAACAATTTCGTAGAGACAGAGTTTTGTTATGTTGCTTAGACTGGTCTTGAACTCCTGACCTCAAGTGATCCTCCCACCTTGGCCTCCCAAAGTGTTGGGATTACAAGAGTGAGCCACTGTGCTTGGCCGGGATTGGGGCTTTTTGTAAGGCTTTGAGTAACATATCACAGAGTTGGCCAGGCGCGGTGGCTCACGCCTGTAATCCTAGCACTTTGGGAGGCCGAGGTGGGCGAATTGCCTGAGCTCAGGAGCTGGAGACCAGCCTGGACAACATGGTGAAACCCTGTCTCTACTAAAATACAAAAATTAGCCAGGCGGAGTGGTGTGCGCTTGTAATCCCAGCCACTAAGGAGGCTGAGACAGGAGAATCATTTGAACTCGGGAGGCAGAGGCTGCAGTGAGCCAAGATGTCACCACTGCACTCCAGCCTGGGTGACAGAGCGAGACTCTGTCTCAAAAAGAAAAAAAAAACAACTACATGTCACAGAGTCTAGTATTTTTTTCAGTGTGTCATAAGTAAGTGTCTCACTTCTGAGTTGGAAGTGTGGAAGTGACACTCACTCTTCTGAGCCCACTTCGGCAAAAGTTATCTCTCCAGTTAGCAGCAGTACCATGGCTGGCACTCTATCCACCAAACCAAAACACTGGGGCCTTTCTAGAAGCATTGCGGAGAAAGGAGATGCAGGAAGGTAGCTTGGCTTCTCTGCTATTCTACAGTGCACAAAGATACCCAGGGTGCCAGATAACAGGCATGACCATTGTTCATTAGCTGGGTTCACAGTACCTCTACATGCCAAAAGGAGAACACAAACTGGGCAATTCAAGAAAAAACATGAAGCCTCCTCCACTTGCTGGGGACATACCAAGCCAGCTCATGTTAAGCTTGCATGTGCTTGGCACTGGCAATGGCCTTTGTGAGAGGCAGCAATGTTGTGATGGAGGCTTTTGTCAGGGAGGAAAGGGGAGCCCCTTGCTTCTCAAAGGGCTGCTGAAATTGCTGATCACCTTGCAAATCCAATGGGAACACGTAGTGGAGGAAGCGGAAAGTGGAATAACATTAGCCTGGCAATGGTTAAACCAGCCTGTCAGTTTTTAATATTTTATAGCAAATATGTGGATACACATAAGCGAGCTGAAGTTACTGTCATTCTTTTGATTCTATTTAAAATAGAAGTCTTTTGGACGCTTTGGGTCACACAGAAAACTAAGTGTGGGGCCAGAGGGCTCAACATACATGACCTTGGCCTTGAGAGATTTGCAAGTCTTTGCCTTTTGCATGATATCCCTCCATGCGCTTTTCATGTGTTAGGCTGATTGTCCCTTGGGCAGCTCAGAGAACTTTACAGGAAGGACTATAGGATTTGTCAGGGCTCTGCACTGACTCAGTACTCTTGCAGATGAATATGCTCTGGACAATTATTGCACAGGATACAAATTTAAATTTTGAGAGCAAAGAATGGTTTCCAAATCCAGTCTATCAAACTATATGTGTTACCTATAAACACATTGAAATACATACATGGTGTAATTGTGTTTATAAATAGATGACTTCAGGCTAGACTGGAGAGATCAATGAATGTTAGATCATTAATGCCCCTAATAGATAACTTTTTCAAAACCATCATGTATTCCAAAAAGTAGACAGACAGACAACATCCAGAGAGGCAATGTGACTTGCTAGAATCCTACTAGGAGACAGTGGCAAGAGGGCCAGTGGGCCTGCAATTCACTCCCACTGTAACCATGGGTATGACCACTGACACCACACGTGCCTGTCATTCTTGTTTCCTCCTCAATGGGACTTTAATCAAAAGGAAGTAAGGTGGCTGAAGCCTGGAAAGGGTAGAAGCAAGAAAACCATTGCTCATTTTCTTGATCCTAAGTCCTTTTAGGCACTCGTCCACCATCCAGTCTCCGAAATCCAATTCAAGCCAATAGCCTTAGGTCTTCCTTAAACCTCACAATCTGTCAGGTCTATAACTTATCCAAAAATAGGAGGAAAAAAAAATACAGATAGACCATCTTTCACACAGCTGAAGATTGTTCCTGAAGTAAAGCTTTTAAGCCAATGGAAAAAAAAAAATAATGAAATGTCCAAAATTGCAAGTGCCTTGGCTCCACCATCTGCCACCACAGCCGTGTGTGTGCCACATGCCTCCAAAGCCAGCTCGTGGGGCTGTTCCCAGCCTCCCCGCTCCAAGCTTGCAGGACTCATCATGGCTGACTCAATATTATATCTCCACTTCAGGTAGAGTGAGCTTTTGCCACTATTTTAATGAGCAATTTGGAGTAGATATAGGCACAAAAGCAGTATCTATATGGTAAATATACACATATGTAATTAGATGGCTGTGAAATTATATAGGAGGGTGCTTAAAGAAGCAAAGAGTTCAAAATTGAAATGGAAGCCTGGTAAATAACCCATTATGCCCAAAGAAATCCTGATTGCCTATTCATAGCTGAAATTTACATGAACCCTTGTTCATTAAAGAATGAATAGCTGCTAATTTGCAGCCTTACCAAAGCAAAGTTCAGATGACAGAATTTTTAAAAAATATCCTCTCAAATCAGAAATCTACCAGCTGTCCCACATAAATTAAATGCCATTGCAACTTCCTTAATATACTGGAGACCCTATTTTTAAATTCTACTATCTAATTAAAATACCAAGTAGAAAAAAAGATGCAGATTGCAGAAATCAAAATTTAATAATAAAAAAGGAAAATGGCAGGGAGAAAACCATTCTAGAATGGCAGGGAGAAAACCAGTCCATTTGTTAAAGCAACGTGTTCAGTTGCTTCCTTTTGAGCAATTTTTATTTGTTTGTTTTTGTTTCTTGTTTGTGAGTATGTGTGTGTGTTTTGTAAGGAGCTACCTGAACATTATTCAGGGATTCGGCAAGGCCTCCTATTTAGGTATCTGTGTTGAAAGTTTAAAGCAGGGAATGGGAGGGTGAGCTCGATGTTTAAGGCAGGACTTTTGCCAGTATGAAGCCAGTATCCAGCAAGGGAAGTGGATTCAGCAGGGAGGTGGCTGGTGAGGATTTAGTGTGCGAAATGTCCAGCTCTGAATATGTGCCACCCTCTGCACAAGGCCCAGAACCTCTGTAGGTGGGAAGCACCCAGGTGAAAGACCCTGTAAGAGTGAGAGAGATAACGACTTCTTTCTACTGATGAGAACACTGAGGACCAGTGAGATGTTGTGGTTTGTCCAAGGTTATACAGCTATAGTCAAGACTGGAACCTGATTCGTAGCTTAGGATTCTTAGATGCTTGCATTTTATCTCTAGACAGTGAACAGCAAGCAATTTATCATTCAAAGGTTAAAGGGCAAAGAATGCACGTCTGCCTCTCTCCCACGACACAGACAACTTCACTTTAATGTAGCGAGCTTCCACAAATCAATACAACCCACGCAAACACCAGGAGAAAAAATGTGTAATCATTAAAAAGCACTAACTAACTACAACAACAAAACTAAATAAACGAACTAAAAAGGCTATCAAATAATGAAACAGGTTTAATTTATTAGTTCATAAGCAAATGTAAATTGGAATTCAAATTGAGAACCATTTGTCACAAAGTTCACAGAAGTCAATCATCATAACCAACGCCAGGGAAGCTGAGCAGAAAACCCACACTCCTCAGTCTTCTTGGTAGGAGGGTAAATCTCCCCCTGCTTTTCCATGGGTGAGAATGGGAACATATATGAAAAACCTTAAAAAATACTCATTTACACAGCCAACTCCGTTCCTTATAAATTTTCTGAAGAAAACAGATATGTGCACAAAAATATTTGTAATTCTAAAAATTGGAAATGACCTACTTGTCCAAAAATAAAGACCAGTTAATTGAATTTTAGAAATATACAATCTATGGATTCTAGATTATGTTACTGCAGTACTGTATCTTGTGGTTAACAGAGTGAGCTGGAGCTTTTGAGAATGCAAGAGCTGGCTCTGTAATTTGCTAGGTAGGTTGTCCTCAACCAATCACTTAGCATTTCTTTTTCTTGGTGCTCCCATTTGTACAATGGGGAAATCATATTACCCACTTCAGAAAATTCTCATGAGGATTGAATTTGTCAATGCTTCTTTAAGTTAAATCACTTAGGTTATATTCTGCTACATCATATGTCCAAATTATTATTATTTTAACTATTCTCACTATTATCATAAAGCCTCAAAGAATGATATTAGCAGAGTGTATTTTATTTTTAACAGAGCTCCAAGTAAAGAAAAAAATCTAAGGATATATTCCAAGATATCAAAAATGATTATTTTTTATGCTTATCTGTGTCTTCTATTTATATATAGTTTGTATTATCAGTATAATAAAGGACTTTTAACAACCTTGCGTATGTTTTCATTAGAATGCTATCCAAGAAAAGAAGATGACAACATTCATGGTACAGCAGGCTGTGTATTCTGGTCGTTAAAAGCTTGCATTGTAGCCTTGGGCACGGTGAGTATCTATGCTCTGCCGCGCACCTACTTGGGCAGGTTACTTAACTGTACTCACTGTACAGCTTTGGTTTTTGTTCTTAATTCAATGCTGGAAAAAAGTAAAAAAAGAAAAAAAGACATAAAATACATACATTGCACTCATTGTCAAATCTGGACATCTGAGTCAATCTTTCTATGACCGGAGGCACAGCTGTGGGCTCCAAGCTTGGGCATACACATTAGTATGCTGCCGATGCACTGCTTCCCTCAATGGTGGACAGTGGTGAGAAGCTCTGGCTTTATGAACATCGCTTATTCCCAAAACAGATCCTCCTAGTCAATCTGAAAGACAAATAAAATGGAACAGGCTTGGATTTTAATTCAAAACATAAAACCATTGTTTTAGGGACTTTATTTTGTTCCCTGCCACGCAGTAGACTTGCATTTACCTTTCAATGGACCTTTGAAAATAACATTCTTTCCTGCCTTTGCAGTTTTAATATTTCAAGGTGGAATCAGTCCTGGTCCTTGCTGCCAGGCCTGCTACTGCTCATCGGAGCCCGACTGTCTCCTAGTGGCCTGGCTTGCAGGAGGGCATCGTCCTTCAGAGAGTCTGGAGGGATACATGGTGAGCAGGGTGGAAGCCTTCTTAGGCCAGGGTTGGCCAGCAGTCCTTTAGGAACCTTAGCTTTCTCAGTATCCTTCTTCAAACACACACACATGCACACACACACATACACACACATGCACACACACACGCACGCACGCACTCGCTCCATAATTGTTTTAATTATGCCAGCTCTGATCTTGGCTGAACACCATTGCGGGTTTGTTAAGAAGCGATGGCCAAACCACAATTTAGTAATTTAGTATCACTGTGCTAATGTAGAAAAGACTCGAGTATGAGTTTTCAAAAATAAAGTGTTCACTCGTCTGGAAAAGCAAATGAGACCAGAGGGCCCACATTGCCCATGCTCAGCTGCCCTCCTCTCCTGTGGTGTTGGAACCAACGTCAAGAGATGGCGTGCGGTTGTTCCATGCGCAGAACATGGACAGGGTTGCTGAGTGACTCATTGCTTGAATGGGATGGGTGTCATGTGTACATAAAGAAAAATCAAATGTCCATTTGCATCAAACAGAAACAGGAGAGGAAACATTAAGGTAAAATGCCCTCTTCTCCACCCTCAAAATAGATGCCTTATCTTGAAAACATAGCTGTTCAATATAAATAACATTTTATTAAGTGACACAGAATATCATTGAAAATGTCACTATTTCAAGAATACGGCTTTTGATTTTTTTTTCATAATAAATGGGATATGCGTAGGGAAGATTAGGACAAGAAAACTGTACCTCATGCTGGGAAATGGGTTAATGATTATGAAAAATAAGCAGTTACTAAGTAAATGGATAAACCAGCAAACGGTAAAGATGATACAGATTTGCAAAGGATACAAGCTAATGGCATTAGGTTCTGCTGAAACCTGAAACCCTGGGGGGAAACAAAGGAAAGTGGAGCCTCCTTCTTCAGGACGCAGCCATTGCTGTGTGGCCTTGCCTGTCTCCTCTCCACCATCATCGTGCACAGCGACCCAGCCTCCAACATCATCCCCTTGCAATGCTGTCATGTTCACCCAAGACCCTGAAGGATGGATGCGCCCCTATTCAAAAGGTAGTTGAGTGATCAGAGAGAGAGGAGCCTAGGACAAGGTGCCCTGGCTCTGCTTCAGACAAGGGTTGGTTGAGAAAAACACATCAGTTATTTGGAGAGATCATTTAATATAAAAAAATAGAGAACTATAAAGGGAAAAGGATCAAGGAGAGAATACCAATGAGACAGAAAGTGCAGGAAGCCACTTGGCGTTTAGGACTAGGGCACAAAAGGAGATGTTGGAGGTTATCAGAAACTAGGAACTTCCAGAGTGCCCCGTAGAGCAGAGAGTCGGGCTCTTGAGGGATGGGCACTCTCTGGTAATTTCTGCTAGTGTGTAGAAATTCTGGAACCTGGAGCCCACTGCTATTGGAACAAATTGCCGCTTTAGCAGTGAGGGACTTTAGCATGAGCACTGTTGACGGGAAGAAATCCACAAGAAGAGGCCAATCTCCCCTCCCACTACCTGCTCTCCAGGAGCCCTGTCTGAGGCTCCACAGTGACACAGCCCAGCAGGAAGCAAACTGCAAAATTTGAAATAGTATTTTCAGAATTCCTGTCCCAGCCTCACAGGACAGAATATTAGAAATGGGGGATCAAAGCTGAGAGGCCTTAGCTCTGAAGACTTCTACTGACTTGAGAACATCATTTATCCACATTTAAGATGCCAGTATAAGTCACTCGGCTATAGCTGGGTTCAAAGGGTGGAGGAAGCAGATGTTGGAGAAGCCTAACAGAGCCTGCTGCACCAATGGAGAGCGCGTCCTGTACCTCAACTTAGAGCATCAGCATCAATCAGCTGATTTCCCCTGATAAACCATTGTCATTCAGTCATCCCACCTATCTAAGCCACATGCTGGTGGTTTATATTTTCCATTTAGACAACATTTGGGAATGAAATATTCTAGTCATTTATCAATATTTTTGAAAATATAGCAGTTTATCAGGCTGTTTACTGTGAATGTAGAGATGGGGAAGGGGTGGAGTCCCTGCCCCTTTGGAGCTTATACAATAAGGAGCAGAGTTTTAAGCAATGATAATGCAACTTCCTAACAAGCTAGCATCGAGTGAATGGTCTGAATGAAGGGCTAAGTGAAGACAGGCAAATTAAAATAATAACTTATGTGCATTTTTTTTCTTTCTGGGTGAGCCCTTAACACTGGGGAATGTATTGTTTTTGGCTTTTTTTTGCATAAGTGTTTTGAATAGAATTACATTGATGAGAAAAATATTAATAAATGATAATTCTACCCTTCAATCTTTTTCTTCATCTATTTTTTTTCCCAATTATTCACTTGTGTTTATAATTATTTTTTCCAAGGGCCTATGGGTTATAGTTCCAAACCAAGTTATAAATTCTTGAAAGGTATGAAAAAAATTATATACTGAGTTATTAGATTTTACCAGCAGAGAAGATTCACACACAAAAATTAAATGCCTAAATTGACCAGGTAGGTGATGTAAATAAATAAAGTTAATCAGGTATGAATAATAAAGAGTGGACTTTGACAAATAGGAACTTTTTTCTTATTATTTACCTGCTACACAAATCAAACACCTTCCAGATGAGGAAAAATTTTTAGCCTACCTGCTTGCTGTCCCTAGATTATCACAGATTCTAATACAAATTCTCATTTTATAGCTGAATAAATGGGCCTAGGGAGATTAATTGATTTCTTTTTCATAAAACAAATTAATAACATAGGTCAGGACAAAAGTTACCAACTCCCAGGCAAGATCTCTGCACCATGTATTTCAAACGAATGGGTGTGACGGTGGCCTCCTCACCGCCGACACTATTGGTATTTCACATTGCTGCTCTGCAATCCCTGATAAACATAAACGTATTTGCAAATGCAGCTTATTCTTTGTGTCTCCACCCCTAACCTAATAAATGCTTACTGCTGTGTACTGGATCCAATGAGACCCTTTGTATTTTCAGTTTTTTATTTTTTTGATAAGGAAAGTAACTTAAGCTTCTGTTTCCCATTTTAACTACTGAAATCTCTAACAATGACACAACTGTCATGTATACATGACAGCAAATGTATATAATAATTCATTCATTCATTCAGACCTCTTGGAATCCACACATTTAGCAATCTGAGATGATGGAAAATATAGTGTGATTCAACAATGGTTCTTTTTGTCATTTTACACAGACCTCATGTTAATATTAGACCAAGGCACCAAACTTGTAGTGCATAAATCCAGTTTCTTTTAAGATTTAGCTTTTTATTTTAGTCTCTTATCTTAGTTTGGACCACTTGTACCCAGTACTCTACCTACTATAGACTATTTAACTTACGTAACAAAATCAAAAGAAGTTTCTGACCAGATTTATAGAGGACGTAACTGTTTATATTATCAAAGTGTTTGCATAACCAAAAGTACAATAATAAAGATGAAATGCCTCCTTTTTTTCAGAAAATAGTATTTCATAAGCTTGCTGCATCTTTGATGTTTTTACTACTACTGCATGACAATGAATGTGTGATAGAAAAAAAGAAATCTATGCTTGAATTATGATAGCTCATCATCACAGTTTAATCTAAAAATGAAATTTCTACAGAAATAGGAACTATTTTAACAAAGAAAAAAAATCCCTCATCCAAACTTCTTTGTAGCGGTAACGGCTGCAAATTTGCAGCATTTAGAGAACTACACTATCAACAAGTGTTGCTTCATGAAGTGAGATGTACAAAATCTGGAAAGCAGATGAAATTGAATTATTTCTTCAAAAATTTAGTAAAACTTCTGATAATCAGAATTCAAAAAAAATACGGCACATAACAACTCAAGCAGAAATCAAGATGGAGAGCACGGAGAGTTTGATTTTTAAAATTTTCCAAAATGCTATCATTGCAACATACAGGATTTCTCCCCTATTTTAACTTTACTAGTTTCAAAGGAAAGAAAAGGGAGTGGCTTACATATAGACAGCACATGAGCGAGTGCACACACACACACACAGGGTGCCAGGGAGACTGCCTAATTCCCTCTTCCCACCACCCAAGTCTCACTTTACTTATTAAAACAAAACTGCAGGCCCGGTGCGGTGGCTCATGCCTGTAATCCCAGCATTTTGGGAGGCCGAGGCAGGCAGATCACAAGGTCAAGACATCAAGACCATCCTGGCCAACATGGTGAAACCCCGCCTCTACTAAAAATACAAAAATTAGCTGGGCTTGGTGGGACGTGCCTGTAGTTCCAGCTACTCGGGAGGCTGAGGCAAGAGAATCGCTTGAACCCAGGAGGTGGAGGCTGCAGTGAGCCGAGATCTCACCATTGCACTCCAGCCTGGGCGACAGAGCGAGACACCGTCTCAAAAAAAAAAAAAAAAAAAAGGAAGAAAGAAAGAAAACTGCAGAACTTCTCATTGGTTTTCCTTTATGTCATGATTTCTGTTACTTTAATTGCTGCTGCCGTCATTGTTATTTCTTGCATTTCAACATAACCAAATTCAAAAGCGGCTTATTCTGCAACAGGTATCTAAACACCTGTTTAACAGCAGGGATACCTAGGTAATAATAACTGCCAATTCAGTGATCAAACTTTTGAGTTCCACAGTAAGATATTATGTGAGGCTCAGAATCATGTTTCAGACCATTGAAATTACTCGTTAAAATACAAATAGCCGAAGACATGATGTAAAAGATTAAATACCTGGTTTTGTAACATATTTATCAGTTAAAGTCACAAAATATTCCTCATTATTATTCATGCAGGCAATAGAGAAAAAGACAGTGCAGCAATCAACTTTAAATAAAAAAATTCCTCCCCTTCCTCCCACTCCCCTATACTCTACAAAATATTTTCCCTGGGACGAGCCCTCGAAAAGGCCACTACAAATTCGTGTGGCATGCACTACCGTCTGCAATTTAAAAAGCTAACTTTGTGGTGATTGTAGTTGCGTTATTAAAATATTCACGTGCAGAAATCTAAAAAAGGTTGAAAATCCACAATAAATTTGCAATATATTGTTTACATTTGACCACTGATTTCACAGATTTAGTAAAGCATTGTAACAGTTTAGGGAGGCATGTAAGTCTTTAAATTCTGGACAAATGTTATGTTTTAATCTACAAAATTGCATGAAGGCTAACTTGAGAGACTTCCTATCATTTTATAATTCCTCAAGCTGAAGAAATCATTTTTAGGACACTTTCTTATAAATATTCCCCTCTGAAAGCACTTACAATGCCATTTGTTCCACATATTATGATCTTACCTTACACAGGGCTGCTCTCAATTACTCATGGAATATCAAACATGATAGGAAACACAAACCTGAGAGAAATGTTACAATACAACAGCAAACTTGCTCAATTCTTGTTTTTTTTTGAGACGGAGTCTCGCTCTGTGGCTCAGGCTGAAGCTAGTGGCGCGATCTCGGCTCACTGCAAGCTCCGCCTCCCGGGTTCCCGCCATTCTCCTGCCTCAGCCTCCGGAGGAGCTGGGACTACAGGCGCCGCCATCACGCCCGGCTACTTTTTTGTATTTTTAGTGGAGACGGGGTTTCACCGTGTTAGCCAGGATGGTCTCCGTCTCCTGACCTCGTGACCCACCCACCTCGGCCTCCCAAAGTGCTGGGATTACAACTGTGAGTCACCGCGCCCGGCTAAATTTGCTCAATTGTTGTTTATCAGCACTCTATGCAAAAAAGCTTCCTAAGCCTTTCTCCTCTTAATTTTAGCATTGAATTGTGGAAAATTTGCAACTTTATCTTGACATGAAAATATTTCAATGTGTGGTGATCTTACCTGATGAGTTTTAGTGTTTTCTGCATAATTGTTACCGGAACTCTTACATGATTCTCTTCCATTCTGTTGTAAAGGCCAGGAAAAAGCAGCTAAATAAGCGGGAAAGAACTTACCACGAGAGTCATGTCTGAAGGCTTTCAGAGTAGGTTGGCATTTCCCTCCTTCTGGTTGTCTCCATTTTCCTCTTCTAGCTCACAAAATGTAGGGATTTGCTGTTGTGAACAGTTGGTGTCTGTAGGATTTTTTTCCCTCTAGATTAAAGTCCTGTCTCTCCTTAGTGTATTTCTCTCTGCAGTATTTGACTTACTCAGTTCCTACCTGATTGCATCAGTGAGCTCTTGCTGCTGGAAGTTGTTTCACAAAAAATTTTTAAAGTAAAAATGAAGAAAACATAAAAATCAACTTTATTAAACATTTTAATAAGAATTTAAAGAGAGCAAACTCAAAAATTTTATTTTTTATTTAATTTAATTTTTTTTAATTTTACTTTAAGTTCTGGGATATATGTGCAGAACGTACAGGTTTGTTGCATAGGAATATGTGTGCCATGGTGGTTTGCTGCACCTATTGACCCATCCTCTAAATTCCCTCCCCCTGCCCTCCCTCACCCCTCAACAGGCCCTGGTGTGTGGTGTTCCCCTCCCTGTATCCATGTGTTCTCATTGTTCAACTCCCAATTATGAGTGAGATCACGCAGTGTTTGGTTTTCTGTTCCTGTTAGTTTGCTGAGGATAATGGCTTCCAGTGTCATCCATGTCACTGCAAAGGATGTGATCACATTCTTTTTATGGCTGCATAGTATTCTATTGTGTGTTTGTACCACATTTTCTTTATCCATTCGATCGTTGATGGGCATTTGGATTGCTTACATGACTTTGCTATCTGATCTTTGACAAACCTGACAAAAACAAGTAATGGGGAAAGGAAATCCTATTCAATAAATGGTGCTGGGAAAACTGGTTAGCCATATGCAGAAAATTGAAACTGGACCCCTTCGTTACTTACGCCTTATACAAAAATTAACTCAAGGTAGATTAAAGACTTACATGTATAACACAAAACCATAACAACCCTAGAAGAAAACCTAGGCAATACTATTCAGACATAGGTATGGGCAAAGACTTCATGACAAAATTGCCAAAAGCAATTGCTTAAAAGCCAAAATTGACAAATGGGATTTAATTAAACTAAAGAGCTTCTGCCTAGCAAAATAATCTATCATCAGAGTGAACAGGCAACCTACAGAATGGGAGAAAATTTTTGCAATCTACCCATCTGATGAAGGTCTAATATCTAGAATTTACAAGGAACTTAAACAAATTTACAAGAAAAAAACAAATAGCCCCATCAAATAGTGAGCAAATGATATGAACAGACACTTCCCAAAAGAAGACATTTATGTGACCAACAAACATATGAAAACAAGCTCAACATCACAGATCGTTGGAGAAATGCAAATCAAAACCACAATGAGATACCATCTCACGCCAGATAGAATGGCGATTATTAAAAAGTCAAGAAACAATAGATGCTGGCAAGACTATGGAGAAGTAGGAACACTTTTACATTGTTGATGGGAATGTAAATTAGTTTAACCAGTGTAGAAGACAGGATGGCACTTCTTCAAGGATGTAGAACCAGAAATACCATTTGACCCATCAATCCCATTACTGGATATATACCCAAAGGGATATAAATCATTCTACTGTAAAGACATATGCACACTTATGTTTACTGTGGTTTTAAATACACATAAACACACACACACACACACACACACAGAAAAACATAGTCAACCCTTCATATCCATGGGTTCCACATAACAGAGTCAACCAGATACAGATATTTGAGAGAAAAAAATAATAGCAATAGAAAATCATACAAATAAAAAATACAATATACAGCTATTTACATAGCACTTACTCTGTATTAGGCATTATAAGTAATCTAGAATGTTTTAAAGTATATGGAAGGATGTGCATAAGTTACATGCAAATACTGCGCCATTTTACCTGAGGGACTTGAGCATTTGTAAATGCTGGTATCTGAAGGGATCCTGCAACCAATCCCCCATGGATATGGAAGAGCAATTCTACACGTGTATATGTGCCCCCATTGATGAATAATGTGTTGTAATTTCTAAGAAGAAAAAAGAGCAAAATATTTGACATAGAAAAAATAAGAACACTAAGATTTTACAGCTTATCTTAGATTTATAAAATGACCTAAAGGACCCAAACAGTAATTTTAAGACAGAAAAGATTTCACTCCAATGGAAAAAAAAAAGTGAATTTTCTTTGTATCCTGAGAAAAAATAAAAATTATGAAATATTAATTCTTACAAAGTGGAGCTGATATTCATAAAAGAAACAACCCTAAAATGAGGCCGAATGGGTTCTAATAGCATACCAAGGGTTAAAAATTATACTTTGTTCTTAAGATTAATGTATATAATTAGTTAACATACTTTCATTACAAAAATGAAAACAAGCTTCTGCCAAAAGCAAACTGATGTTAAGAGGTATATACAGTTTCAATCAATAACAAAGCTTCCAGGTATTAGGTAGAAAAGTCCTGCTAGTAATTTATTCTTGCAGTATTTCATTTTCTGCCTTCAGGTGGGACCTGAAAGAAGACAAATATGGATGCCATTTAAAAGATACTGGTTCTGAAGGAGGAAAAAAAAAATAGTGCAAATTGATCTCACCCTGCAGGAAATCTAAGATCATGCAGAATACTTTAGGGCAATGGTTTTGCATAATTCATCACTAGTGTGAGTATGAACTGGAATACAAACAAAAATTCAGAACACTTTATAATAATACTATATGGGATTCTATCATAATTTGATTTCCATGCATACAGGGTAGATTATTCGGTCAAATAGTCTGTTTTTAAAAATCAACGGTTTCTTAAAAAGGAAAACCTTAGAACTAATTTTCAGATGTGTATTAAAATATTTGTGCCTTGTATGTTTAGAGATCTGTTACTGAGGTAGATAACTAGCAGCCTCTTCTACCAGTAATATACAAAGTGTAATGGTTAATTTCATGCCCAAAGTTTCCATCAGTGCAGATCTGTAATACATAATGAAATGGACAAACATTTGCTTAATTAGGTATCAGATCTTTTAGATGTTTTGTTCTGTTGTATTTGTAAGAGACATTTTCAAGTCCTTTTGAGGCAATGCTGTTCAAGTGACAATCCATTTAGATAATTTTAAAATTGATATTGAAACTTTTTTCAGCAAAAGTTCTGATATTTGTTAAATATGCTAGTTCTTATTGTTAAAGACAATGCTATCATATTATATTTCTATATATACATTGATATTATAGATACACATTAATGTGTGGTACATTCAAAAAATATTTGAGGTAACTTATGTTAAAAGACAGATGTTCTGTAACAGAATGTTTTAAAAAGTTAAATTTTACTTGAGAGAATTTTAAGTAAATAAAAATGACCAAAAATTACATAATTAGCCCCACTGCTTTCAAAACCCCATTAAAATGCCGGTAAGCATATTTTAAAGGCACAGATTCACAAAGGCAAAAAGTCCAAGAAAGGAGACAACAATGACAGAATTCTGGAAGCTGTGAGAGATGAATGTGTGATAATCGACTTAGTCCATCTGTACATAAACATGCTCTTGGAAATTAAAATCATAGTAAAATAAATATAACAACTCAATAGAATAATTAAAAGATAAAGTTAACAAACTCTCCCAGAATGAGAAAGACAAATAAATAAAAGCCAGAGAAAGAACACAAGAATTACAGAACAAAGCCAGTGGGTTAGTATCTAAATGAAAAGTTTTAGAATAAAGAAAGTAGAAAAAATAATAAAAGAATCAAAGAAATAATAAAGACAATTTTCTAGAATGGAAAGAGTTTCTACATTTAAGACACCAACATCATCATATATAGAGTAAAATAAATGAGAATAGGCTTAGCCAAGTTATATCTTTGAAAAATGTGTAAACACTGAACATTAAAAGAATATATAAATTACTAAAGGGAAAAGTTTGCTTTTAAAGAATTAGTTTAATTTTAGTCATCTCTCCAGAAATAGGAAAGCTAAAACACTAGAAGGGTTTTAGAACAAAGTTTTAAAAATTCCTTGAAAACAGAAAGTATTTTGATGATTTCTTTTGTAAAGAAAAAATTAATATAATATCTGATATGATACAGATTTGGATGTTGGGAGAAGGTGTGACTTTGAATTTGTCATAAATACACAGAAAATTAAGCAAACAAAGAAGAAGATAATAACTATTACCAGGGACAATTTTTAAACAGGTGTACAGCCAATAAAAAGCAGGCAGAGAATACCACACGACTCAGCTGTGACGAGCATTTATACTGTCCCAGTAATGTAAAGACCGAAGACTGATGTAAAACCACAATGTTGTTATTATATTGGTAGGATGGGGAGACGGGAAGGGTGCCTGTGCATGATGACAGGGGGGAAGGAGGTAAATGATGTTTAATTCCTCATCTTTTAATACTAACTGTATTATGTTAAAGTAGAGTACTAACTGATTATGTTAAAAACTGAAAAGTTAAGAAATAGCAACAGAATCATCTTATTTAGGGATGTAGAATTAAAATACAGCAGAATCACCTCAAGTATTTGACATAGTTCTGCACAAGAATAAGTTGGTTCAGCCACTCAGCGTGGTGCTATGTACTTTTAGAGAATTTTGTGTATTGTGTAGTAACTTTACTAATCATTCCTGAGGTTTTCCAATTTTCAACATAATGAGCCTATATTCTTTATAGTTGGTTGGTTGTATTTTGGGATATATGCTGGTTTTCCTCCTCAGGAAAGATTCTTTTTCCTATTTGTCAACCTTTTAGTTGATTTCTTTGGACTGCAAGGAGAATGGAGTAGAAACCATTATTCTAGCTTCCTAAATTGGAAGCGTTTTTATAATGGCTGTTTTCTCTCTGGGTCCATGATGACGATGAAGGCCATCGTCATCAACAGTGGGCCTAGGTAATGATAGTCCACAGCGCTTCCCTTCTACTTCCATATTTTTTTCTGCTTCTTGTTTGCTATGGATTGGAAAACAACTAAAATCATCTGAAAAAAGCAATAGACTCTGAGTAAGATGTGAAGGAATATTCTATGAATACATGTTTCTGCTGTGGAAAATGGACTTTGTGATCATTATTTTGACTGCTCTGAAGCCACTGCTGCTTGGTTCTGCTCCTTGCCTATGTTTTCTTTGTTTTTGTTTTTTGTTTGTTTGTTAGTTTGTTTTGAGATAGAGTTTCGCTCTTGCTGCCCAGACTGGAGTGCAATGGCATGATCTCGGTTCACTGCAACCTCTGCCTCCCGAGTACAAGTGATTCTCCTGACTCCGCCTCCCGGGTAGCTGGGATTATAGGCGCACACCACCATGCATGGCTAACCTTGTATTTTTAATAGAGATGGGGTTTCTCCATGTTGGCCAGGCTGGTCTCCAACTCCTGACCTCAGGTGATCCGCCTGCCTTGGCCTCCCAAAATGCTGGGATTACAGGCGCGAGCCACTGCGCCCGGCCCCCTTGCCTATGTTTTATGTCGCATGAAAATTTGGATAAGAATTCTGCAGACATATACATTGAGAGTTCATGCGTTTTCACATTTTTTGGCATCTGTGAATGGAGAATGAATATCCATTGCTTGGTGTTAGTATGAATTATGTAAACATACAGGGCTCCTGAAAGTTAAAGCTGTATTTTAGTCATTGAATTGTTCTTAAAACAATAATCTTTTAAGTGAAAAATGTTTGATGAGAAAGGTATACAATACATGTCTTAATCCTGTAACTGAAATTGATGAAAAATGGTATGCTAGCTAAGATAAAATATAGGTGTGGTTCATACCTTGAGAGTTTTGATTGAACATTTGCTAACAAATTGTAAATAATTAGGAAGATATCCAAGCATTATTTTAATTAAGAATGGCAAATATATTTCAAACTGTATCTTGATAGTGAATGATTCCTAGTGAACACCAGGCGTAGTGGTTAAAAGCATATTTAAGCTGTATGTGAGCTCATAATCAGTTAGTGATGTCTGCCATGGCCACAGGATGAAAAATAGTCATGTTGTCACCAATCCTGGCCAAATTTCTGTAACATCTTTGATAATAAGTCCTGGCTAAAACCAAATATTGACAGAGGCATAAAATAATATGCTTTAGTATTTATAGTGCTATAACGTAGGAAAAAATAATGTATACTTTGTTACAACGTTATTTTGGTCTTATTTGCTGTTTTAGATTTATTGTATGATGCAACTTTAAAAGCACAGTGGTATTTCATGTGGAAAATAGTACACACCCAATTGAGATATTTTAAACAAATTGTTCTTGCAGACTTGTATGTAGATTATATATTGTAGGGATTTTGAAATTATATTTTGAAATAATCAAGCACAGATAGATTTTCTTTTATATAAAATGTATTATATTTTCAAACCAATAAAATAATACACACTCAATATTTTTAAAAATAAAAAAATAGGAAAAATAGGAACCTGGAAGTAACCACAGTTAATTAAATATTTAGCAGATTGCTTTTAATTTTAATAGTATTATTCTATCATTAAATTTATTTTTTAAAATATTTGTAATTAATGCAAGCTATTTTTGTGCGCTTATATTAGTATTCAGTGCATATTTTATTCAGTTTCTTTTCATTGGGTTTTAGACTATTTCCCAATTATAACAGATAATTATTTAGTAACAATGTATAATATATTTATTATCAAATTGGATATTCCTTCTAAATATAATTGCAGGTCAAAATGCTGCTAAAGGGATAAGTATAATTTAATATATTATTGAATTCAATTTGACAGTATCTTGTGGGAGAATTTTGGCATTAATGTTTATGAGAAATAATAGTCTGTTGTTTTTTTCTTGTAATGTCTCTGTAGTATCTGGCTTCAGCATCGGGGAATGCTGGTCTCATAAAAGGATTTAGGGAATGTTCTCTCCCATCAATTTTGTAAAAATGTTTGTGTAGAATTTGTAATTTTTTACTTCTTTCTTTAATGCTTGATAAAATCCAGTGAAGACTAAATTTTCTTTTGTTGGAAAGTATTTAATTACAAATCCAACTTTTAGTAGACATAGAACTCTTCAGGTTATGCATTTCCTCTTGAACATATTTGGCAGTTCGTGTATTTTATGGAGGTTTGTCTTTCATCTAAGCTGGTAAATTTATAGGCCTAAAGTTATTTGTAATATACTTTTATTATTGGTAGGGATGTTCCCTCTTTCATTCCGTGTATTTCTAATGTGTAGCTTTTTTCTTTCTTTTTTTTGGAGGTGTGGGGGGATAAGTTAGAGGTAAATCAATTTTACTGACTTGTATTCAAAGAACAAATGTTTGTGTTGACTCATTATCTGTACTGTTTTTTCTTCTCAATTAAACTGAATTCTATTCTTCATTATTCCTTCCACCTGATTAATATGGGATTGGTTTGCCTTTATTTTTCTAGTTTAATAAGGTAGAAGCTTAGATCATTGTTTTGGGCTGTTTCTTCTTTTCTAATATATACATTTAATGCTATAAATTTCCCTCTATATGCTCTTTTAGATGCATTCCACAAAATTTTATATGTTGTCTTTACATTTACATTGGACTCATAATATTTTTAAATTTCTTTTGTGACTTTACCTATGGGGTTTTTTCTTAGTGATTTAGTTACCTATGGTTTATTTTCAGTGTGGTATTTAATTTCCAAATATTTGGGCATTTATATATGTATATTTCTGTTATTAATTTCTAGTTTAATTCTGTTATATTGAGTGACTGTATTTTCTATTATTCTGATTTTCTCATCTGTTAATGTTTGTTTTATCACCGAGAATATGGTTCATTTTAGTGGATATTCCCTGTGCCTTTGAGAACAATGGATATTCTGTTGATGTTCATAGAGTGTTTGTAAGTTTCAATTTGATCAAGTTCATTGATGGTGTTTGTTGTTCAGCTCTTCCAGATGATTAGTGATTTTCTTCTATTTGACCTGTCAACTATAGAAAAAGATATATTTTCATATCCAACTAAAATCATCTATTTGTCAATTTTTACATTCAGCTACATATATTGCGCTGAATGTGTTTTGAAGCTCGTTGTTACATAAATATGCATTTAGGATTGTTACATTTTCTTAATTATTGTTCAGATTTCTTCTCTATTCCTAACAATATGCAGTGCAACAAAGTCTAATTTTTAAATAAACTTTTAACATTTTATAATGGTTTTTAGGTATACAGAAAAAATGTCATAGTACAGAGATTCTTTATACCCCACACCTAGTTTTACCTATCATTAACATCTTACAGTAATATGGAGATGAGCCATTTTTGATACATTATTATTAATTAAAGTATATATTTTATTCAGATTTCCTTTGTCTTTACCTAACATTGTTTTACTGTTGCAGGCTTTCTTCCAGAACCCATCTAGTCAGGTCTCCTAACTTAGGCTCTTCCTGGCCATGACAATTTCTCAGACTTGTTTTTTTTTTTTTTTTTGATCAACTTGACAGTTTTGAGAAGTACTAATCAGGTATTTTGCAGAATGCCACTGAGAATTTAACTTATTTCATTATTAGATTGGAGTGATGGGCTTTGGGGAGTAAGACTGCCATTCCCATCACTTTCTATTAAGGAAACATAGTGTCAACATCACTTATCACCATTTTATCCATAGAACATACTTTTTAATATTTCAGTTCTTTTCTCTGCCTATGGTCATTGGAAAAATGTCACTATGAGCAACTCACACTTAAGGAGTGAGTAGTATTGTCCTACCTTCTTGAGAGAGGAGTAAGAGGAGTGTCTACTTTAAGTATTTAACATTTTTCTGCATAGGAGATTTGTCTACTCTCCAAAATTTGTTTTAGTCATTCATCTCTTATTTCTTAGAGTGTGGACTGATAGATATCTATTTTATACATAGGTTTATAATCTAATACTCTTTTATTTATTTAGTTGCTCAACTTTTTTTAGGATACGACCATTGCAAACACTTTCAGCAGGCTTTCGTATTCCTTTAACCAGCAGTCCCCAACTTTCTTGGCACTGTCTTCCACCAGTTTTGTGGAAAACAACTTTTTCCATAGACTGGTGAGGTTTGGGGAGTGGTTTTGGGATGATTTGAGCACATTACAGTCATTGTGCCCTTTATTTCTATTATTATTATATTGTAATGTGCAATGAAATAATAATACAGCTCATGATAATGTAGAATCTGTGGGAGCCTGAGCATGTTGTCCTGCAACTAGATGGTCCCATCTGGAGGTGATGGGAGATGGTGACAGATCATCAGGCATTAGATTCTCATATGGAGTGCGCAACCTAGATCTCCTGCATGTGCGGTTCACAATAGGGTTCGTGGTCCTACGGGAATCTGATGCCACTACTGATCTGACAGAAGGCAGAGCTCAGGCAATAATGTGAGCTATGGGGATAGGCTATAAATACAGATAAATCATTGCTCACTCATCTGCCAATCACCTGCTGTGCGGCCCGGTTCCTAATAGACCACAGACTGTTACCGGGGTTGGGCACCCCTCCCTTTAACATACACCCATCAGTGTTTGTGTGTGTGTGTGTGTGTGCATGGCACACATACTACTTTCTGGTACTACAGATAGTCTAGGGTCATCTTGTATATGTCCTGTCCTAGAATCAGTCATTTCTTCAAGGAGCTCTAGTTCCTTTTATTGGAGAAAGATATTAAAAACCAAGATCTGGGTCTTAGGTGTGCTCATTGCTACTGGGATGTTGTTACTTCTAGGGCATCTCAGCAGAGCAAGATAATGTATGCATGCATACTAACCCATGAATACCATGTATACACATAATCTATAAATATTTTTATATACAGAAGTCTACTTTTAATAAAGCCATTATGTAAAGCCTCCTGAGCTTTGTTTCATTAGTTTTTTTATGAAATATTTTCCATTTTACTTTTAATTCTTCATGTTCTGATATTTAAAACTGGTGTCTTACTTGACTTATTTAGATTTCACATAAAGTAAAGTGATACAATATTTGTCTTTGAGTGTTTGGCTTATTTTTCTTAGCATAGTGTCCTCCAGCTTCATTCCTGCTGTTGAAAATGGCAGAATTTTCATTCTTTTTAGACTGAATAATATGTGTGCTATTATCCATTCATCTGTAGAAAGAAATGTGATTTCTTTATCTTGGCTATTGTGAATAATGCTACAATGTACATGGGAGTGCAGATTTATCTTTGAGAAAGTAATTTTATTTCCTTGGAATATATACCTAGAAGTGGTAATCATTTCACAATGTGTATGTATATCAAAACATATTGTACAACTTTAATATATATAATACTTGTATTTTGTGTTTTGTCAGTGTTCCTAAATAAAATAGTAAATTGATTTCTTATAAATAGCATAGAGTTTGCATCTCTTTTCCACTCAAATGACAACTGTCATTTACATTGTTGCAATTGTTTTTATAATTAGATTAAATTCTACTATTTTTCTAGCTATATTAAATTTGTTACATTCAGTTTTTATTTCTGTCCTATTTTTCTGCCTTTTTTGAAAGGAGGATTTTTTTATTATTTCATTTTATTGCCACTCCTAGCTTATTATTTATAACTTTAAAAAATAACTGGCTGTCCTGGGGTCTATTATCTACTTTTTAATTAATTGCATGTATTCTGCTTTGTGTTCTCTGAGCTTCTTGGACTTGTTTTGTAATTGTCTTTTTTAATTTTTGGAAAATTCTTAGGCATTATCTCTTCATACATTTCATTTCCTCCTGAAATTCCAATTCCACCCATCCTAGATTATTTGATACCGTCCCACCGCTCTTGGATACATTGTTTGTTTGTTTGTTTGTTTTTTCTCTCTCTTCATACTCTATTTTCTTTGAGTTTCAGCTCGGGCGATTTTTTCTTATTAATCTTCAAGTTTGTTGATTCTTTCCTCATACGTGTCACGTCCAATGGTGAGCACATCAAAATCATTCTGTTACAGTGGTTTAAATTCTCAACATTTTCATTTGTCTTTTATAATTTTAATTTCTTTGACAAGATTACCAATATTATCAGTCATGTTTTCTGGTTCTTATTCTAGAGGATTTCACATATCAGTCATATTTATTTTATATTTTCTCTGTGATAAGTTCAACATTACCATCATAATAGTTTGATTATATTAATTGTTGGTTCTTTGACAGTATACTACTTTTACTTGCTTTTGTGTGTGTCTGTTGTAATTTTTGTTAAAGACAGATTTCTTGTATAGCACAGCATAGATTGAAGCAAATAATTTCTGTGCCTAGAAATTGACATCTCGTTTTCTCCAGGCCTTTGACATAAAGTTGAGCCAGTCTAGTGAGGACTTCAGTTGCTTTTCCTTTTGGTTATTGCTGTGGTTACTCTCAGTGTACTATAGGCCTCCACTTCCTCTGGGATTACCCTGTGCTCAGCATAGAGCCATTTCTGCCAGGAGGTTTTTCTCAAAACCTGCTCCACCCTCGGTTTTAGGTCTTTGCACCTGCAGCTCCAAGATGGTCTCATGCTCCTGGCCCTCCACCAGTAGCAGCAGGAGTCCGCTGTTAGTGCTCCACACTCCACAGTGTGGTCAGTAAGGGCTGTTCTGTATTTTCCTGTCTCACTTTCACTCTTATGCCAGAGCCGTGTACCCAACTCATGGTTTTGCCTTGCTGTATCCTGTTTTTCTCACATCCAGAAGACTTCTCCTGGGTTAGGAACAGGATATCTTCCTACTTCTCTTCCAGGGGTTGAGTATTTTCATCTGTTCTCATCATATATGTCTCCATAATTTTTCTACACATGATTTTAAATATCTTTTGAAAGCTCGAAAATAGGCATAGAGGTAAAATAGGAAAAAAAAAAAAAACCTTAGAAATAACATTTGTTCACTTCAAAGATTTTACTGATCACTAATATTTAGGATTTTGAGGCTAAAAAATTAAACAATACCCTCTATAGTGTTTTCAGTTGGGACTCTATTCATACACTTATTTCAAATTAACAAGCCTATGATGCAGAATATCACAAAACACCAGTGAGCTATAGTGAGCACAGTAACTATTTCTCCTAACAGTTGAACTTGCTAGCTGAGTACCACAGATAGAAAGATACTAAGACCTCCTTCCATTCCAAATGACTTGTATGAATTGTCCACGTAATCTCTCAGAGTATCTCTCATACTTGAGTACTTCATGAGGAGTATTGCATCAAATAAATTTTGCATCAAATAAATTTAATGCACTTTTATACATTTTTAATTCTGGGACTGAAAATAAAACATTGACAAAATGATATGATCTCCCAGAACTGGACAGCTGTTGAACTAGTGCCTTACAGAGGATGGCCATTTGATTATTCTGTCATCAGCTTTTATTATTTCCAATAGTAGCAGAACTATCTTGTGTTCTCTCATTCTGTGGCTGTTGTGGAAATAACATTGAAAAGATGAGAATTATTATGTGGAATCAGTTTGGTAGAATTGTAATATGCCCTAAATAACTCTATCTACCTAAAATATTCAATATCAAACTGCTATATGTAATAAAGCATCTTGAACCATAGTCTTCTCCCCAAAGACCCACAATCAAACAATTTCTCAATACACCAGAACCTAAACAATCATTCAGCAGACCACGTTCTCACAGTTCCTCGCCTCTCCAAGGCTCCATTCCTTCATTACCCAGCTTCGATTCTAAGATTCATCATCACAATCTCCTCCTTTCACTGTTCTTCCTGCTTATCCTTTTAGAACCCCAGCCTCAGGTAAGTCCCAGTCTCTGTGCACCCTCTGCCGTCCTCATGAGCCTGAGTGATTGAGAGAAGCATGGCCGAGAAGTCTGGCCCGACTGTATTTGTCTCTAATTTAAGTGAATCATTAGGGCCACCATCAGTTGTCACAAAATTTTTCTAAAGCATTATCTTTCCCTCTCTCCTAGCTATCTAAGTCAAAGCTTTCCCTTTCCTCTCAAATATTCAACATCATGCTCTCATTCTCAGGCTCAGTTGATGACTTTGTCTCCCACAGCCCTGGGAAAATAGAGCTAAGCAGGAGGGCAGCCCCACATGGGCAGCCCCACACAGTCAGCCCATAGTCCCTGGCACCTCGCACTCTTCTGAGCACTTTCCTTCTCTCCTGTCCCTGTGGATGTGTTGCCTCCAGGGCCATCTCTTGCATTTGCCTGTTAGATCCCATTCTTCTCTCCTACTCAATGTTGTCATTTCAGCAATTCTGCTTTTTTACCTTTGTCAACTTTTCTCTCCAGAGCATGCAAACATGCATTTATAATTCACATCCAAACAAACCAAAGCAAGAACAAAGGCAGCCTCTTCCACACTCTTTTATCTCCTTAGCAGCCAGATTCCATGATTGAGTTTTCTCTGGTCAGTCTTCCGTCCTCTCCTCTCCTTTGCTCGAATCTATTCCAGTTGTGGTTTCCTCCCAGCCATCCCATCACAACAGCTCTCTTCAAGACACATCTAAATTCCTGGCTGCTCTTTTTTCATTTACTTTTATGGTTTGTCTCATATTCCCAACAACGCAATACTAGTCTAGCTTGTGTTTTAATTTTTTCCTCATTTTTATTTAGACTAACTCTCATGGAGATCCTAATTCATCTCTTTGAATATCCATAGGCTGACAAAACATAAATTAACATCTGCATTCCAGACACCTCCCCTGAATTCCAGACTCATGCCTTCTGAACAATCTACTTGGATGTCTGATATATGTTGGATGTTGCAGAATTTAATGTTGTATGTATTTATTTTCTTTCCACTAATAAACAATAACAACTACCCTCCCCTTAAAAAACAACAACAGAAAACCAACCAACAACCAACCAACCAAAGAAGAGATACGTTGCTTCCATAGCTCAGTAATTGGTGCCATTCTCTTGCAGCTGCTCAGCGTGCGAGTCCTGAAGTTGTAGCCAGTTCATTTGTGTCTGTCACCTCCCACATTTAGTCTATCAGCAGATGCCATTTGTCTGTCCTCAAACTTTTCACCGTTTCTGCTGTATCTGCTACTCACCTCTCAGATGCATCTCGGTTCCGGATTTAACTCTTCACTGGTCTCTCTGGGCTTCTGCCCTGTTCCTATAAACTCTGCCATCAACACTACACACAGAGAGATCCCTTTAAAATGAGTATCAGAGCCAGGTGCAGTGGCTTATGCCTGTAATTCCAGTATTTTGGAAGGCCGAGGCGGGTGGATCCCGAGGTCAGGAGTTAGAGACCAGGCTAGACAACGTGGTGAAACCCCATTTCTACTAAAAATGCAAAAAAAAAAAAAAAAGAAAAGAAAAGAAAAGAAAAGAAAAAGATTAGCCAGGCATGATGGTGTGCCTGTAATAGTTTAATCCCAGCTACTCTGGAGGCTGAGGCAGGAGAATTGCTTAAACCCAGGAGACAGACGTTGCAGGGAGCCAAGATCACGCCACTGCACTCCAGACTGGGCGACAGAGCAAGACTCCATCTTGGGGGTCAAAAAACGCACATTGGATCACGTCAGCTCTGTGCAGGGCCGTCCTATGGCTTCGCTCACTCACAGTAAAAGCAAAAGGCCTGATGAAGGCTGCAAGTCTCCATTCTATGTGCCCATCGGAAACACGTGCTCCGCCCCTTCTCACCTCTCCTCTGTCACTTTGTTATCGTCCTGCAGTACCTCAGCCGCGCGCCTTCTTTGCAGGTCCTTACAAATCTCAAGCTCACTCCCAGCTGAGGCTTTTTCATTTGTTGTCCCCTCTGTCTAAAACGACCCTCTCCTGCACATCTTGCTTGCTTCTTTTCAGATGACTTTAAACTGCTGCATTATTTGAGACCCCTTTTCTTACCCTCCTTCATAGAGTAACACTGCACTGGCACTGCGGTACTCTACATTCCCCCGCTTTATTTTCTAGAAATTTCCTTTTTTCTTGTCCATCTTCCAGTAAGTAGCAAGCTCTGTAAAGTCAGGTACTTTATCTGTTCCGTTCACTAGTCCCCTATGTCTTGAAAAGTGCCTGGTACATAGTAGAAAAGCCACAAATATTAATAAACAAAAAACTCTTTAGTGTTTTTTAATTTAAATATGCAGCTTTGCTGTAATCTTAATAAACCTATGATTGAACAGTCTATCAAAATCTATTCAATTAGCGGTGTTGAGTCTATGTTCATTTTTTTTGGAACTGGTAATTAAATTGTCTTTCAAAGGGCTAATCATTTTCACATTTTAATATCCAAAGGTGACTGGTTATTCTTCAAATACATATTAAAATAGTGTTTACCATCTCAGGTGGACCAATATATTCAAACACATTCAGCTGAATAGAAAAGCACTTTTAATTATATGCTAGTATATTATCTTTATTAACTTGATCAATTGACCTTAGAACTTTCCTCATTTATTTCTTTAGAAGTCATATGAGGGTCTTTCATGTGCTAAGCACTGTTCTAACACTGGAAGAAGTTGCCGGAAACAGTGTAAAACATTACTTCCTTGAGGAGTTCAGAGCCTGAGTAAAGAAGGAACTTGTGAATATGACTATATATTACTCTCTGTGATACGTAGAACAGTGGAGGGGGAGAAAATGCTGAAGCGTGAGAAGGTATCTTAGAAATAAAGGAAGGCTTCACTGCCAGGTGCTGCCCAGAAACTGGGTTCAAAAAAGGCAGCACCTTTGCTAGCGGAGAGTACATGGAAGGATGCTTAGAAGGTGGGGACAGCATGTGCAAAGTGCGTGGAGTGAGTAGTTTGGTGTGAATGTAGGTCAGGCTGAGAAGGGTGAGGTGTAAAGTAAACTCAAACAGCTTGAAGAAAATAAATGGCATAAACTTAGGGACTGGGTTTGCTTTTTCCTCCCTTAGAATTTAGTATGCACGTAATAAATAATTGTTAACTAAATCAATAACTGGCAGAGGTTTTCACCTCTATCTGAATACATGTAGAGTGAAGGATATAGTCACATAAAAGATGAATGAGTGTCAAGAAGTTGTGTGAGTTGAAGTCCTTGGGTGGGAGAGGTAAATACAAGAAATAAATTTATGATTTTTATTTTTTAATAGAAAAATAAAATTTAAAGATAACATATAGGAACAAAATTTAAATAAAAAGCAGATGATTTCTTAAATCAAAATTGGAAGTATAAATATTGTAAAAATGAAGACCATAAATTGAAAATGTGTATATTTCAGTGGTGAGACTGATTTTCATATATTGTAGAAAAGCCATTGTCATAGTATACAAGGAAAATAATAGATCTCCCAAAAGAGACCTGGAAAGGGGGTGTGTTTGGTTTTTGTGTAACAAAGCAAAGCCACGCTCTGTGAAACTGACAAATTATGAAAGGGAAGAATCAACTCATACTTAATTGTTGAAGGCGCAATTTATCACTAGAAATTATTGAATAAACTATTTTGTTTGTACAATCCCCCAAGTCTAGTTAGATCAGGAGTGTTGCCTGCTGTAACACTCAGTCAAGTCTGCCTTTTTTCATGGTCCTGCATTTTATTCCTTCCAACTCCCAAGACCAATACACATTTGTGCATTACCTTTTTGTTTCCTTCTTTCTGTATCTTGATCTATCTTTTTATATCTTGATCATATCACAATCCATCCCCCAATTTTGTATTTTCTCTTTGTTTTCCTCTCATCTGTGATTTCACTCCCAAAGCTCCTCAAATGTATTCCCTTCCTCCACTGCTTGTACCCATGATGCCCATCTGAACCCTTATTCTATTCTAGCATCAACCCAAGTCACTGCCTTCCTGCCAAACAGAAGCACAACTTTCCTGTCTGTCACTTGGACTTCAAAGCTCTGTGTTATGCTTATTCTTCACTTTTATTCACCCCATCTAAACGGTTATTATAACTTGGAGGCTGAGGCGGGAAGATCGCTTGAGTCCAGGAGCTCGAGACAAGTCTGGGCAATATGGTGAAACCCCTATCTCTACAAAAAACAAATGAAAAAAAGGGCTGGACATGGTGTCATGTGCCTGTAGTCCCAGCTAGTTGGGTGGCTAATGTGGGAGGATCACCTGAGCCCAGGAGGTCAAGGCTGCAGTGAGCTGTGAATGCACCACTGCACTCCAGCCTGAGTGACAGAGTGAAGGCTTGTCTCGAATAAACCAGCAAACAAACAAACAGTGCTAAATTTGCTCACTCTTGCTGCAACATCTCCTTAATATATGATCTCATTACGTCCAATATTTCACAATTGACCAGTGGGCATGCCCTCTACACAGAAGTCCCCAACCATCCTCCCAGTGTGAATCTGCTCTAACAAGCTGCACCTGATGACATAAAGTTACCCTAGTGAAGTCTAGATTCAATTAACAGCACAGCATTCATAACAAGGCTAACATTTAGTGAACACCTGCTCCACTTGTAGACACCCAACAAGACTTGCTCGAGTTGTGTCTTGCTCAAGTTCACACTTTCTAAATGTGAGAGCAGGCCCCTAACCAAGCTTCAGATACCTTTGCAACACAGCCTAAGTGGTGATCACCAAACACATTCAGTGATCCTTGGATGTGGCTCTGACTGTTTTATTCTCTCCCCTATGCATCTATTTCTGTCAAGTTCTCATCAGGTTGCTACCTCTTTTGTGTTCTTTCTATGGATCCTAAAACTGAAATTGTGTTCCCTCATTTAGAGTCACATAGAAATTTGCATTTCTGTGATAAAATTCAGCATGTTCTATGATGTACTGGGGTTATTTAAATACATACTTTTTGCATTTAAAAAATACTTATCGCAATATTTTGCAGACTTTGAGAGGACAGTATTTGGTTAAAGCATCTGCCCTAAGGCAGATGTCCTGGCCTTCAATATTTGCTCTGCCACTTACTGTATCAATTTCCTTAAATAAATTACTTAACCTCTCTGTGTTTTATTTTTCTCAGTCATGAAATGAAAATGATAATAAGACATAGCTCCTAGGATTACGTGGCTACAACAAGCGAATACACATATATTTGAAATAGTGCTGGAAACACAGTTAGCCCACAGTACATTGAACTATTCTATTTGAGGTTCATGTCTAGAGTGTAGCATATTGCCCTTCATAGAGGTCATCTCAGTATTTGTTGGATGAGTGTGGGTGAAAATTGAAAAGCAGATTCTCACCATCACTTTCAATGTATCAAAGCAGAATTTGTAACTGCGTGTTATATTGAAGAAATACTCTTTTCTGCATTTATTTATTTACTTATTCCACAGGCATCATTTATCTGTTGGAAAATTCAAGATTCCAAGATGAAAGTCACCCTGCCCTCCAGGAGCTTACAGTCTAGCAGGGGATGGGAGATAGACCAGCAATTACAGTGCAGTGTGCTGAGGACTGAGACAACAATAATGGCTACAAGGATCACAACCAGCTCTGTCACTTGCCCTGTCGGTTCATCATTTGCAGCTGTGCCCAGTGCTTCCAGCTCAGGCCTCTGCATCTGCCAGGCTAGGGGGTTATAATCTTTTTAATTCATGGAACAATGTTAGGTCTGGTAAGATTGTACACTCCCTTCCAAGAATTCTGCTTCAATACGAAGTTTAGAAATAAGTCTGCCAAAAAAAAAAAAAAAAAAAAAAAAAAAAAAAAAAGCAGATCTTTCCCTAACACAGAAATCAGAAGTTTAACCTAAGAAAACAGTTATGAGAAATCATATTTCTCCTAATAATGTATATACCACTCTTGAGGCATGCGGTTTACTGATTTAGAACAGGTGCCTGGAACAGACTAGAAGAACTTGTTTGAGACAGTCTTGATTAAACCCTGAAAGTGTGCCTGGATTTCTTAGACACAAAGAAGGCATCAGGGCACTATTTCTATGTCTGGGGAGAACAAAAGTGGCCTATTTTTCACTAGTGTTCACTGAATGTTCACTATAGTGCTTAGTAAGTACTAGGTACATCATACTAAGTCCATCAGTTCCATAAATCTGAACGAATACATTGTCTAAGTTAATACTTGCAATCTCAGCAATATTAAGTGATTATAGTTCTCATTTTTCAACAGAAAAAAATGAGTTGAGAGGTTTAAAAACAGCTAGCAAATGATGGAACTGGCTTTTAATCACCAGAATGATTCCAATTCTCTGCTCTTAACAGTTGTTCTGACCTGCCTTTGTTGGAAGTATAAGTTCACAGAGACCCCTCAGCAGGGCAGGGGTGGTGAAGCAGAACAAATCTTCCAGGCCTGGGATGCAGGTGGGCTGGGGAAGCCTTCTCTGCAGAGGTGACTATGAATCCCTGAGCCCTGAGGATACAGGGGAGTGGGATCTGGTGGAGGTTTTGTTGCACCTGGTAGTAGAACTGGAGGTGTGTACATGCATAGGCTTTTCTGAAAAGTGAAAAATTAATGAAACAGTGAAAACTAATGCAACAGTGAAAAATTAATGAAACAAGGGCTCTTGTGGATGAGGCACATTGATATGAAATCCTATTCATTGCCCATGTGTGTACATGCACAGCCTTTTCTGAAAGTGCCAGTGCTCAGAAGGCAGGGGTGTGTGAGTGTGTGTGTGTGTGCGCGCGCGTACAAGTATGAGTGTGTAGGGTATCTGTGTGTGCACCCAAGATCAGGCAGCATGATGAGTGATGAGGCTAAAGAGACAGTTCAGGGCCACAGACTTAGCTCATTTTTGAGGCAAGAAGTATGGATCTTATTTTGAATTCTACAGAGAGCCAGTAAAGTAATTGAGAAAGGGAAGGGACATCGTTTATGTGTTAGAAAATTAGCTCTGATTTCTTTGTGAATGATGGGGTAAAACAGACATGCTGTAGGCTGTTCCAGTGTGAAATGTAATTCCTAGTGTTCTTAGTTCCGTAAACTGAAATATTTGTATTTAAAAGTGTTGATTAAGCTTGGCTTCTCAAAACTGAAAACAAAACATACCAAAATCAAACCTGCTTGCACTGCACTAGTTTTTTTAGATGAATAAGAATTGTGTGACTTTCCTGGGGCTGCAATAACAGATGACCACAAACTGGGAGTCTGAAAACAACAAAAGTTTATTCTTCCACGGTTTGGAATCCAAGCGTTGATGAGACTCTGCTCCCACTGAAGGCCCTGGAGAAGAATCCTTCTGGCTTTGTCCTCCTTCTGGTGGTTTAATAACCCTTGCTGTGCTTAGGCTAGTAGGTACATTGCTCCAATTTCTGCCTGGGTAGTTACATGGTGTTCTTCCCTTTTTGTGTGTCTGGCTCCATATGGCTTTCTTGAAGGGCTCCAGTCATTGAAGTTAAGGCTCAACCTAATCCAGTATGACCTCATCTCAACTAATTACATCTGCAAAGACTCTGTTTCCAAATAAGATTACATTCTGAGGTTCTGGTGGACATGAATTTTGGTGTAGATATTAACCTACTCCAAATATTAAATCTCGTTCATAAAACCGAGGTGAAAAATATTGAGTCAAATAAATGAATGCTTTAAGTAGACAGTAAAAAGCAAAAATAATCAAATTAATAATAGTCTGGGAATTTTTCATCCTTGGGATATTTCACTCCAAGTTGTTGTTGGTGGTGGTGGTGGGTGGAGGAAGGGGATTGTGTGTGTGTGTGTGTGTGTGTGTGCGCACACATTTCCTTTCAACATCCAAGGATGTTTCTGATTCCAGAGTTGTGGTTTATGGCATAATATGTTGTTGTATGTTGCTATAATTCACAGAGTAGATATTCACAGCCAAATTTTCTCAGGTTTGTGAACACAATTTTTCACAGCTACATTTTATGTCTTTTTCATCATAACCTCATAAAGTGCAGCTGCAATTACCAAGTGAATTTTTATGGAAGGCACATTTGAGTATGCAATGTGTATGTGATCTTATATCATCTTGTCTGGAAAACACAGGAGAAATAGTTGTGCAAAAAGGATATGACCAACACGAGAGTCTAAAACTTGAAAAAAAAAAAAAGAGCCTCACAGGATAGATGATGAATGTTCAGGAAACTGTAACTGTCAGTTAGGGAGTCGTTTCACTTTTAAGAGGCAACAGTGAAAAATTAATGAAACAAGGGCTCTCGTGAATGAAGCGCATTGATATGAAAACCGATTCATTGCCCAAGCATTGAGTAACAGATATAATAGGATTTGGGTAGGCTCCGGGGTACAGTGAGGAAGGAAGCGTGTGCTGAGCTGTGGTGTCCAGCCCATTACGACCATCTCTCCAGACTTCTCTAAACAGCAGGTTAACGTTTCTCTTTGCATCCCATGTTTGTTAGTGCCTAGAATTGATGCAAAAGTCCTGCTTGCTTCCCACTCTGCCTTTTAATCACTTTTTCTTCCTGCTTCAAAAGCTCTTCCTCCCTTGAAGCTAGTGTTCTTTGGGTGACACCAGCCATGCAGGGGTTCCCCAGTCTCTGGCTGTCTCCCTTTCTCACTGATTAGCTCTGCTTTCCTTGCGAAATCTTTCCTTTCTCTTTGGACACCGCAGCGCGTAGCCAACAGCGTGTCTTTCTGACTGGACTTCTGTCGTGTTTCCAGGTGGTTTCATGAGCTGTGTGGATGACACAGTCCATGTCTCAGTCCCTGTATCCTCCAAACTCCTCTTCTCCAGTGACCATAGTCTATTCGTGTGTACACCTCGTCACCCACTACATCTTGCCACTCTCCAATCAACCACCATCAAAATCTAACATCACCTCCCGTCCTTTCAGCTCATGGTTCTCATACTGTTACTTGCACAACACACAAAGAGCTTTATCTAAGATTTATTTATCTTAGTGAAATACTTGAAAGGGTTCGGTAAATCATGACATATCCATTTGGAACATTAAAATCTGTTATGTGAAATGTGTAGTGATACAAAGGTGTGAAGAGCAACACAATGTTACACTGTAAAATGATAGAAATCAGAATTGTATGCTGATGATGACTAATGAGTTTGCAGAAGAAAATCATGAAAAGGAAGCGTTGCAAAATATTGACAGTGTTTTTTTTTTTTTTCCTTTTTTTGAGATGAAGTCTTGCTCTGTCACCCAGGCTGGAGTGCAGTAGCACAATCTCGGCTTGTGTTGTATCTGATTTTTGGAGTACTTTATTCTGGTGAATTGCAGTAATTTTATAGTAGAATAAATAAAAATATTTGAATTCAACAACTATTTACTTCAGGACTACTACGTCTGTGCTCTCTGCGACTGCTGGAATTATAGACATGACTAAGAGTCACTTTTCTATGAAGCTCTCAGATAGAAAGATGGAAATATTATGTAAGTTAAAATTATTTTATAAGACAAATTCAATTTCTCCTTGTTTTAAAGCGTTAGCTCTGTTTAAGAAAGAGTAACTTTTGGAAGGCTAACATACACACCCACCTGTGTGTGCATGCATATCACATGTATGCATATATATATGTATGCATGCAGTGCATCTGGATATATGTATGCATGTCTGTCTGTGTGTATTTTTCTCCATAATCAAAATTTGATTATTTAGTGAATAAAGTGGAATGGCTTAAACTCTCTTTCAAAATGCATGGAAGTGATGTGGAATTGGGTACATGCCTCGAAGCTGAGACTGGCCACCTGATCTGGGCCCAATTTATTTGTGAAGAGCATTCATTGTAAATAGTGCCATTAACAAAGAAAATGCTCAGCAGATGTTTCCTGTTTGTGTAGCTGTTCCCTGACGATTACATGTCCAAATCCATTAAGCATCATACACAGCATCTGTAAGCGGGGGAGTAGGGGCTGACTTAGATTCTTCCCGGAGCCGGTAGAATCAGTTTTCTCAACTGTGGGGGGAAATTTGGAGGGGGGCTCAGAATGCCTTACCTGTGTTCATTCCATAGGTCAAAAGCAAGCAAAATATTCTCACTTTAGGAACACTTCATAATGTTTATTGTGTGTTTATATTCATGCCCAAATAATAACCAGTCCTTTGAGGGAAGTTCCCTATATTTTTGAACATTCTTGTCAATAAATTGTGTAAGTATGTCTATTAAGATAGTGATTTGGGGTATGATGTAAATAGTAGCCACAGTAAGAAAGTGAAGACAGACAAAAAGGTATGGAAATGAGAATCTATGAGAAAAAAAATAGAACCAAGAGAAGTCTGAAATTCATAATTTATTCTTTTCTAACCAGAAATATTAGTTACCTAGTTCCAATTAATTTGCATTTATTGTAAATATCTAAGTGTATCCTGGGGGGGGGTTGGTGTGTGTATTGTCCATTCATTTATTCCATATACATTCATGGAACACCTTCTCTGCAAGGTTCACTTTTTAGCTGCTAAAGAGGCACAGATTAAGGCAAGGCCTGGCTGCTTCTATTTTGTGGAAAGTGAGGAAGCTGGCAGGAGAGAGAGGTCATGCAAATACACCTGCCACATGGCGTCTAGGTGCAATAGAGGACAGCAGCGCGCGCGCACACACACACTCACATACATAGACACACAATCTAATAAAAAGAAATAAAGGAAAAGAATAATGGTGACTGCTAGATGAACTGCTTAAAAATGCCCTCCCCAGTATGGAGATTCCTTAAAGAACTAAAAGTAAATGTACCATTCGATCCAGCAATCCCACTACTCAGTATCCACACAAAGGAAAAGAAGTCATTATATGAAAAAGACACAGGCATATGCGTGTTTATAGCAGCAGAATTCACAATTGCAAAAATATGGAACCAACCTAAGTGCCCATCAACCAACAAGTAGATAAAGAAAACGTGGCATATATACACCATGGAATACTACTTGGTCATTAAACGGAATGAAATAATGGCCTTTACAGCAGCTTGGATGCAGCTAGAGGCCATTATTCTAAGTGAAATAACTCAGAAATGGAAAAATCTAGTATCGTATGTCTCACTTGTAAGTGGGAGCTAAGCTGTGAGGATGCAAAAACATAAGAATGATATGATGGACTTTGGGGACTCACGGGAACGAGATGGAGGGAGGTGAGGGATAAAACACGACATATTGGGTACAGGGTATACTGCTCAGGTGAAAAGTGCACTAAAATCTCAGAAATCGTCACCAGAAGAATTTACCAGTGCAACCCAAAACCACCTGGACCCCAACAACTATGGAAAGAAAATAAAAATTTAAATAAGTGGTTTCCTAAGAGAAAGAAAATAAATTCAGTGTTGAGATAAAGTGGAGTCCTCAAAGGAGAGAAAGGCGTTGCTGGAGGAAGGACAGCACTACCCAGGTGGAGAGTCACAGGGGGCGGTGGACCGCTTGGGGAAACGCAGACTTCCCCGGGAGGGGGACGCTGAGGCTGAGAGGCCCTCGGGTGCACTGGCCCAGAGTGTAGATCCTAGGACCAGGCTGGCTGGGAGGGTGTCTTAGTTCTACAATAATTCCTGTGAGCTGGGGCAATTGACTAAATTTTCCATAGGCAAGATTGCTTTCCTAACAAAAATAGTTATAATAACATTCACCTCAAAGGCTTGTTGCGAGTTAGCTGAATTTAACACATGAAAAACATGAAATCACGCTTGATGCAGTTTAGTTTCCTTTACTGGGACAGAGAACAATGAGAGATGAGAATTCAGGAGGAAGAATGGAGAGAACGAAGCCATGAAAGACCTAGAATGCCATCCTAATTGCTACGAATGTTCCCCTTTAAGTCATGGGCAATTGTGGATGGATATTAGGAAGAGGAACGATTTTATGGTTTTGAAAGATAACTGCATTATATTACTTAGGCTTGATACAACCTTGATCAGGTGTGTTCTTTTGGTTTTCAGCAAACAGCACAGCATTTAAAAGTTGATGAGGTTTTGATTGCCATGACTCGATCTGTGATTGCCTGTGTTAGCTTTCTTGGCATTGTGCTAGATGATCTCTGAGTTCTCCACATTTAAAGATTCTGTAAGCAGGAGTAATGCAATTTGGAGAACAAAACAGCAATAGGATTTCCTCATTGGCGTGTCACTCAGTTTCATAATTTTCCTGATGCTTTACATTTTCTGTTTGTTATTCTGCTTTGTGGTAGGTGTGACTGGCCTCCTTTTTATAATGGTGGCCTCAGGGAAGTGTGATATTTAAGCACGTGGATAGGAAGCTAGACTGTGTGCAAATCTAGCTCCACCAACCAGAAGCTGTGTGATTGTGGGCAGGTTCCCAAGCCTCTTGGTGCCCCCTGTCCCCATCTGTGATGTGAGGGTCATAACCATGCCTGTGCCATCTGTGACTGTGAGCATTTCTTGACTTAACATGCAGTTAGCATGGTGTCTGCGCACAGAGCACCGTATCAGCGTCAGCCCTGAATAGCATTACTGTGTGGCAACTGTGGCTCAGGGGGTTGAGAACATTGTGATGTTCACTCAGCCGTATGTGCTCATTCTAGAACTTGAATTCAGACCCAATTCCAAAGCCCATGCTTCTTCTATCTTTCTGCACTCAAATATGTGGAACGTAGTCATGAAGGCAATTGAAACCCACTGCTTTTCTGCTTCCCAATGACTTGATCAAATAAAAGAGTTAAATGGTGACATGAGGGAGAATTACGTAAAGTGTGAAGGCGAACTATGTAATTGTAGAAATGGTTGTATTCTGCAATGGGATGCTGCACGTTATTTTTACCCTGGTGGTTTGTAAGAGTAAGATAAATATCTGCTTGTGGTTGTTTTAAGAGGAGAGTAAGAAAAATCTAATCTCCTACATTGGGTGGGATGGGTGTAATAGAAGACAATATCAGATTGATACGTTTGATAGCTGATGACTATAATTTTCCAGCACAATAAGCTGAAGTAGCCCAGATTTAAAAAAATATATATATATATATATTTCTCTACTGTATATATATATAATATATATAGTAGAGAAACAAACAGTATTTTCTACTGATGTAGAGGGAAAACTTATTAGATCCCCAAAGCATAATAATACATTTTTTCTGAGGTGGAGTCTTGCTGTGTTGGCCAGGCTGGAGTGCAGTGGTGCGATCTTGGCTCACTTCAACCTCCACCTCCTGGGTTCAAGCAATTCTCTTGCCTCAGCCTCCCAAGTAGCTGGGATTAAAGGCGCATGCCACCACGCCCAGCTAACTGTTTTGTATTTTTAGTAGAGACTGGGTTTCACCATGTGAGCCAGGCTGGTTTTGAACGCCTGACAAGTGATCCGCCTGCCTCGGTCTCTTAAAGTGCTGAGATTACAGGTGTGAGCCACCACACCTCGCCAATAATACATGATTTTAAGGTGACAGAGCAAGACCCTGACTCTAAGAAAAAAAAGTGAATAAATAAAAAAAAATTTCATTAGAGTAATAATCGAAATGATTGAAAGAAAATCTTAAATATCAAAGTATAAAACCAACAATCTTTACTTAGCTTTGTTTTTTCTTGCTCACTTCTTCCACTTCCAGCCCAACACACACACTCACACATACGACATATGCACACACACTCACACATGCATACACACAAGCATATATATGCATGCATACACACACATTCACACACTCACATATGCATACACACAAGCATATATATGCATGCATGCACACACATTCACACACTCACACATGCATGCACACAAGCATATATATGCATGCATGCACACACATTCACACACTCACACATGCATGCACACAAGCATATATATGCATGCATACACGCATACACACAGTCATACACACACTTACTGGTCTCGGGAACATGAACAATTGATAAAGAACTCTTAGACTCAAGCCAATAATTATCACCAGTAAGCTAATTTTTTTTCCCCTAATTAAAGGCTTGAAGCTCAGGAGGACCAAAACAAATGCAACAAATGTGCTGGGAAGACTAAATGCTCATCAGTGCTTTGCATGTCAAAGGCTCTGAATCTGGCTAAATGAACTTCAGGTTTTTATGAGACAGAGGCAGATGAAGCCGCACATTTGCCACAAAGTGAATGTCTTCATTTTGAAAGCTTCAAAGGGGGAATATTAGGTGCTTTAAAAACTTCTTTGTTCTCTTCTAAGAAAATAATTATGGCACAATTTATCCTAATTCAGATTTTAAGCCTTGATTAGAGATGTACAATCTTACCTTCAAATAAAATCTGTAATTTTCTGCAGTGCCTGCATTCATTCACTCATTCTTCTTTTTAAATTACAGCAAATTGCTCCAATTTTAGTTTCTTGTTGTGTGCATTTAGGCCACTCAGAAGGCAGCCTGCGCCTTCACCTATGCACACCGCACAGTCACTGACAGACAATGTCATTTTAATTTAGAGTGGGGAATTCTGTCATTCGGCATGGACGTTTGTCACAAGAATGCCATGTTGCCCTAAAGAAGGAGATGGAAAAGTAGTTGTCTCACATAAGCTTCCAGCTGTCAGTTCTAGATTCTCAGGATTTGCCCGTGGCTTTCTAGAGATCTTCCTCGTTCTACTCTGCTTTGTATCAGCTTCTTATTCAACAATACTTTCTTTCATTTGATTTCAAGTCAATACATGTTTGAGTGCCTATGAAGAGTAGGTGCTGTTTTTTGGTGCTTGGAAAGGAGACAGGTTATGGTGGACAGACGGACAGAGATGATGCTACCTGCTCTCATCATGGAATGTCCAGGAGAGAGTTGGCGTGTTGAGAGGACATCTCCTCCTGGCCGTGGAATGAGGGTGCTCACCTATTTGTCATAAGTAGTTCTTGGGCTATAACACTCTCCTTATTGTGCCCATGAGGAAGTGGGCTTGGTAGTTGTTGATGAGTGGCAGACCTGGAATCTGAACTCAGAACTTTGAATTCAGAATCCCTGTATATCATCACCGACTTCACTGAAGGAAAGCTAATTTTGGAAAGTATTAAAATAGTAATTAGTAGTGGAGGTGAAACTAGACCTAGGCTTTTCTCATTTAAAACTGCACTGAGTTTCTGGTTGTGTTACTTTTCTGCAACAGGCTCAGACGGATTGTCAAAAGTCATTATTTCTTTGTTATTGTAGTTGTCTATATATAGATGAAAGAATTTATGTATTTTAGAGATGAAAACCTTGTTCAGTTTTACAAGCAGGATGGTCCAATAGATACTTTTTGACCTCACAAGGTTGATTACTTTATATATTACATATATATATAATTTATTATATATATTATTTATAGGTTTATGTGGTTCAAAATTCCTAAAATGTAAAATTGTAGATGATAAAGATTCTCTCTCCTTCCATATTTGTCTCCTGTGGGCACTCAATTTTCCTTCTTCCCCAAAGACCTCTATTTCCAACATGTCTTGGGTACCCCCTGAGATATATACATATTTGAAGAAATAAGCACATATGATTTGCCCACTTTTAATCAAAGAGTGGAATCATATACACATTGTTTTGAGCTAAGCTTATTTCACTTAGGAATAGACCTTGGCCATCATTTAATATAAGGAAAGAAATAGCTTCCTCAGCCTTTCTTTTGTTGCCTCATAGTTTTCCATTGTGTAGATTTACCATAATATACTCAATGAGCACATACTGCAGGTATCTAACTCATTTAATGATCTTTTGCTGTCAGGAAAATGATGCAATAAATGGCATTTCACATATTTCATTTCATCTGTGTGCAAATATATACCTAGGAGAAGTTTCCAAAAGTGCAATTGATGGGGTTAATTGTATTTTCATATTGATATAAATTACTAAATTACTCTCTACAGAGGTTATGCCAAGCTGCCTCCCATGAGCCCAGTGTGGCATTGCAAAGCTCTTGCACACCTTAAGAAACACATTCCATTAAGCTGCATGTTCTTTAGCAATTTAAGAGACAGAAATGCCATTTCAGTAGTTTCAATATGATTTTCTTTTATTATGAGAGTTGAAACAACCCTTTGTATAGTAAAAGCCATTTGGTTTTTCTTTTTGAACTGTTATGTTTTTGTCCATATTTCTATAATTTGTTGACATTTTTCTCATTAGTTTTTAAAAGTTCCATACATATTAAAGACATTCACTTTTTGGAACTATTCTCCTACTTCTTTTGCAGTTTTGTTGTTTTCCTTTGGCTTTAATTACTTACTTAGTAATTGTTCTTTATGAAATTAACAGTCTTTCATGGCTTCTAAATTTTGTGTCACACTTAGAAAGACTTGCTAAACCATGCTATTATGCCGAAATCCTGCCATGGATTCTTCTAAATATATTTGTAGTTTGAATCTTTTGCCTTTAAATGTTGGATTCATTTGAAATTTAATAAGTTGGGGGACAGGAATTTAGTTCCTTTATTTTTTCCTAGATTGCTACTTTATTGACTTGAAACTTTTATTCTTTCTTAAACAACCTTTCTTAAATAATTCTTTCTTAAATACTTTTTTTAAAAGGTATATTTGAAATTTATATAATTTTCCCCAATGATTTGCTATGACACCCTTGTCATATACTAAATTCTTTTGCCTGAATTTATTTCTGAAATTTCTACCTTTTTATATTGATTTTGCCAATTCAAATGCCACTAAAACAGTGATTTATTTATCATAGCTTTATGACATGTTTGATAGCAGATAGCACTATGTCTTAATCTGATCAAACTGTTACAACAAAATACCATAGAGTAGGTGGCTTAAATAACAGACATTTTTTTGTTATAGTTTTGGAGTTTGGGAGTCCAAGATCAAGGTGCTGGCTGATTTGAATTCTGGTGAGAGCTCTCCTTCTGGCTTAGAGATGGCCGTCTTCTCACCTTCCTGCTATGTCCTCATGTGGTAGAGACAGAGAGAGAGAGAGAGAGAGAGAGAGAGAGAGAGAGAATGAGCACACTCCAGTCTCTTCCTTTTTTTTGTTTTAATAAGATCACTCATCTCATAACAGGGGCTCTGCTCTTGTGTCTTCATCTAAACCTCATCACCTCCTCCCAAAGTTCTCACTTCCTAATACTATCCCTCTGTGTGGTTAGGGCTTCAACATATGAACTTTGGAGGATATGAACATTCAATTCATAACAGAATACTTTTAATATGTTTTAAAAGCTTTACTAATTTCTTTCTTTCTTTTTCTTTTTTTTTTATATGGAGTCTCTCTCTGTCACCCAGGCTGGAGTGCAGTGGTGCGATCTCAGCTCACAGCAACCCCCACCTCCTGGGTTCAAGTGATTCCCCTGCCTCTGCCTCCCCAGCAGCTGGGATTACATGGGCCTGCCACCATGCCTGGATTTTTTTTTTTTTTTTTTTTTTTTAAGTAGAGATGGAGTTCTGCCATGTTGGCCAGGCTATTCTCCAACTTCTGATGTCAGATGATTCACCTGCCTTGGCCTCCCAAAGTGCTGGTATTACAGGCATGAGCCACCAAGCCCAGTCAGCTTCACTGCTTTCTGTTTTATTATTATTATTATTATTATTTATTCAGCATTACTTTTGTCTTTGCTAATTCCTTTCGTGTGTATTAGCCTACATCTTGAATTGGATGTATATTGAATTAATTTATATTGCTTGTAATTTTATAAATGTTTGCTTTTAAGGCTATACATTTTCCGTGGGGCATAGTTTTATCTGTCTCCCAGATGTATTAAAATATACAGTGTTTAGTATTATTACATTTCAACTATGCTTACAAATGCAATGGGAATTTCTTTCTGACTTAGGAGTATTTCTCCACACCCAGAGTCAAGTACATTGTTGGTTCTTGTACTTGTCATTAACTATTGGTTTTAATGCATGGTAATCAGAGCATTTGAGACAGAAACACATTTTAACTCTTTGGCATGTAGTAGGATGTATACATTTGCTGTCTTTGTGGCTATATTTGTGTCCATTTTTGTGAATGGTGTATGTTACTTTAAATAAACATTTTATCTGTTTTAGGGTACAGGTTTTGATATATCTGTTGGGTTTAACTTTTATTTGGATCTTCCACACTTTTATTGACCAAAAAAATGTGATATAAATAGAAATCTCTATCTTCTAGTGTGTTTCCAGTTCTCTTTTTATCTCCTGTATTTTTGCAAAATAAATATTAATTTTAAATGTATTGTTGCATGAACACTCATAGTATTATAACTCTATTGGGAACTGTAACCTTCACTTAATAAAGAAAATATTTATTCTTTTTTTTTTTTTGACATGGAGTCTCACTCTGTCGCCCAGGCTGGAGTGCAGTGGCGCGATCTCGGCTCACTGCAAACTCCGCCTCCCGGGTTCACACCATTCTCCTGCCTCAGCCTCCTGAGTAGCTGGGACTACAGGCGCCGCCACCACGCCCGGCTAATTTTTTGTATTTTTTAGTAGAGACGGGGTTTCACCGTGTTAGCCAGGATGGTCTCGATCTGCTGACCTCGTGATCTGCCCGTCTCAGCCTCCCAAAGTGCTGGGATTACAGGCATGAGCCACCGCGCCTCACCGGAAAATATTTATTCTTATTTACAATTTACATATTATATATTTTGGGTCTGCATTGAAAGCTATTTGACAGTAACATAATTTGCTTCATTTTATTTGAGTTTTCCTTATGTTTCCCTATTTTTTACACTTTCAAATATTTATAATTACTTGCTTTTGTAGTATTTAATAAATGGAGAAAATAGTGCAGTTTTGCTTAGTGATATGATCTGGAGGTTTTTTTTTTTGTATTTTGTTATAGATGCATTTAGCCTATTAATACTTATTACTCTGGCTGAACATAAAAGGTTTTAATTCTGTCGTTATTTTATATTGTACTTTCTGCCTTTAAAGATTTAAATAATTTTTTCTCACCTTTGACATTGTCAAGGAATATAAATTGTTCTCTGGTATGTAACAATAATGTCTATAATTTATTTTATTCTTATTCCTACAGTTAAATATTCAATATTCAGAGCCATTTTTAACACTTTATTAGTTGAAATCTGTTCTCTAATGGTCCTTGAGAAGAACTAATGGTAACAATAACTCTGTTCTTAAATATTTAAAGTAGTTTGTCACCACTTAATTGAACAAGAGTAAAACTGAGTAAAAGTTCTGGGACCACACATTATTTTCTTAAGAAATCCTTTCTTGTTTCTACATCATCTTCCAGCATTAAAAATTGTAGATAATACAATCTGATGTAAGTTTTCCTTTATAAGTGACTTGCTATTTTTCCAGACTACTTAAAGTAATTTTAATTGTCAACAACTTTATTAGCTTATATTTCAGGATAGGCTGGTTTTGTTCTCTATAACAGTGGTCTCCAAACTTCTTGGTACCAAAGGCTGGTTTTGTGGAAAACAATTTCTCCATGACCCAGGAGACAGTGGAGGGGGTTGGTTTCAGGAGGACTCAAGGTCATTAAATGCATTGTGTGCTTTATTTCTATTATTATTATACTGTAATTAATATGTAACTAAATAGTTATACAACTCAGTATAATGTAGAATCAGTAGGAGCCTTGAGCTTGTTTTCTTGCAATTAGACTATGCTATCTAGGAATGATGGGAGACAGTGACAGATCATCAGGCATTAGATTCTCATAAGGAGCATGCAACCTAGATCCCTCACATGAGCAGTTCACAATAGGGTTTGTGCTCCTATGAGAATGTAATATCACTGCTGATCTGACAGGAGGTGAAGCTCAGGCATTAATGCGAGCAATGGGGAGAAGCTGTAAATACAGATGAATCTTCACTTGCTCACCCTGCATTCACCTCTTGCTGCGCATGCAGCCCGGTTCCTAACAGGCGATGGACTAGTATCAGTCCATGGCATGGGGGCTGGGGATCCCTGCTGTATAAAAAACATAACATTGAGTCTTTTAATATCAAGAAGGTTAATTCCTTAACCACTTACTGCTTCAGAGACTAGAGTCATGCATGTCTTCTAAAACTTTTTTATTTTCTCTCTAATCTCACACTGAACAAACATAGTTGCAACAGATCACATAGAGCTATTGAAATTTACTATTAAATTAATTAAAATTAAATTCTCTATTGAAATAGCCACTTTCCTTTTTCACTGCATATATTTAAGGTGCACAGTGTGATATTTTGATATACATATTAAAAAGGCTACTATAGTCAAGTAAGTTAACATATCCATTAACTAACATAGTTACACTTTGTGTGTGAGCTTCAAGCACCTAAAATCTACTTCTTAGCAAATTTTCAGAATGCAACACAATATTATAACTATTATATAATGTACAGGTTATACACGGGATTGCTAGACCTAGTCATCCTAAACAGCTGCAACTCTGTGCCCTTTGACCCACATCTTTCCATGTTCCCCCCTTCACTGACTATGGTAGCCACAATTTCATTTTCTGTTTTTACATAATCTGCTTTCTTTTTTAGCTTCCACATATAAATGAGATCACGTGGTATTGTTTTTGTTCCATGACTGGCTAACTTTATTTAGCATAATAAAAATTCGTCCATGTTGTTGCAAATGGTAGGATTTCGATGATTTGTAAGGTTGATCAATACTGATTTTGTGATCAGTAGCTCCATGTGGCTGGAGGGTACCATGTTGGACAGTGGAGCCATGGAACGTTCCATCATCACTGTGCACTCTTTGGAGATTACTGACAATTCTTTTCAAAGCTTTTTTTTTTTTTAATATATATTCACACTGCATTTCTTCTTGCTTTATTGTGTCTGCTCTCCACGTCTATTGTTATATTTTCAACAGAGTGAATTACATATCAGGAGATTTGAACACTTAAGTAAAAAATATTTACTTGAGAATGAGAATAAAATAATTCAAAGTAGTTGCAGAGAAAATAACTGTTTAGGGGCTCTTGAAGGAAAATGTATGTCTGTGATAATGTCTTATTTTTATCTCTCAGATTTCTGTCTTTTGTAGAAAGACATGCCCAAGGTTGTCTGAAAGAAAATTATGAAGTGATTTATGTTTGTCCCCGGGGTCCCCAGCTGTTCCTTTTTGTGTGTCTTTCTTCAAATTACACATGGCTTGCTGTTTCCCTGTGGCTTCTCTCCCTCTCTTATTTCCTCTTAGTATTAGGTTAAGATTTTATATCAGTCATCTACATCTTAGTGTGAGTGAGTGGGAACAATTTTTATTCCAAATTTGTTCTACACATGGAAAATAAATGGCTTTGCTTATTGAGAAATGAGTAAGCGAGGAGGAGGGCGAATATCATTCATGAGGCCAAAGAACCTTCTCACTATGCAGCATCAAACATATTAAAACCTCGGTAACAAAACACAGTGGGAGATGGTAGTAATAACTTAGAATCTGAGCATTCACTCAAGAGTTGAAGAAGAAAAAGCAATCAGTCAAAGCAAGCTTTACTTGGCCTCTACTTGTTACTTATTCATTATGGGCCAGACCCTGAGTAGAGGTGAAAAGACGACTAAGTTTGTCTCTGTGTTTAAAGAACTCACAGTCCTTTGGAAACCTAACCATTGACATAAGAATCTGTTCCCTAAGGTTTTTCTTAAGTTTTGATCAGGTTTCAGAAAAGTAGTGCTTAAGCATCTCTTCATGACCATGAAGCTTGAATTCTGGAAGTTTAGAAGGAATCCACAGCCTTTCAGTTTTGGCATAGACATCCTGAGAACCTTTCCCATCTTGTTCTAAGCCACCTGAGAGTTGTGAAATTGTAGCATCTTTCTTCTATGATATAGTTTATATATTAAAACCAATTATTCATATGAGACTCTCATTTCTTGGAAAATTTATAACTGAATTTCAAGGAGTTACAAGATTTCTTGGAGATGGCAAGCTGTCTTGTGTTCCTGGGAAATAATCAGAGTGTTTAAATCAGGTTCAAAGAGAAATCATCCTCTCAGTGCTGGTTTTTATAACTCGGCGTGTTCTCCAGCATGGCAGGGAGATGGACGATCTTCAGAATATGGAGGTGAATTATGTATTTCTCCTTGAGTGACTAAATGTCGTGCTTATTGTGTTAATGATAACAGCTTATATTTATAGGAAGCAAATGATAAATGTTTATGACTCATTTTATATCTACAGTTGTCTCTTGGTGTCCGTGGTGGCTTGCTTTCAGGAACCTCCCCCTTAAATACCAAAGTGTGTGGAAGCTCAGGTCCTTTATATAAAATGGCCCCATGTTTGCATGTAATACACACACATATTCCTGTATACTTTAAATCTAGATTGTTTATAATACCTAATAGAATGTAAATGTTATGCACAGTTGTTATACTATATTGTTTTTATTTGTACTTTTTTGTTGTGTTTTTAAATATTTTTGATCTGTGATTGGTTGAATCTGTGGAAGAAGAAACTGTGGATATGGGGAGTCAATTCTATTTTCAACCATACTACAATATATATTGTCTAACTGGTATGGTCTGAATGTTCGTGTCCCCCAAAACTCCTATGTTGAAATCCTAACTTCCAAGATGATGGTATTAAGCTTTGGGAAGGTGCTTAGGTCGTGAGGGTGGAGCCCTCACGAATGAGATTAGTGACCCAATAGAAGAGGTCCGAGATGGCTCTCTTGCCCCGTCAGCCATGTAAGATTACAGACAGAAGACAGCCATCAGTGAACCAGGAAGAGAGTCCTCAATAGAATTCCTTGTTCTTGGACTTCCAGAATTGTGAGGAATAGCTGTCTGCTGTTTGTAAGCCACCCAGCCTGAATAGACTGACTCTAACATTATTTAAAAGACAAACTGATGCTCAAGGAAATCAAATGACTTATCTAAGGTGACTCAATTTTTATGTAAACCACCTCTCTGGATCCCCGATTCATATCCTTGTATTCATACTCTATAATCTTTGATGTTTCGTTGGAGGCTTTCGGGCCGCAAACTTTTCCTGAGTGTTGTTTCTTCAAAAAGAGTTGACACCAGGATAGTAAAATCGCCTCCCACTTCCCCTTCCAGTACGTTGTCCGTGGTCAAAGATGTTGTGAAAAGCAAATTAAAATGAAGTCCGGTCCCACCCCTGCTGTTCTCTGTGTGAACCTGTGTGCATGACTTCGCTTCCTGGAGCATCTGCCTGCATGTGTACAGTGAGGGCGTTGGTGCCCTGTGCTCTGAGCACTCTGTGTGTCAGTAACACTGTGTTACTCCATTCTACAAGGCCATGTTCTATGAGATGGGATCATCTGTATAAAAGGCTTGTCCCTGTGGGAAGAAGTTCCCAGGCACTAGGAGGAGCTTTCAATGACCTGGATAGCTAGAATCTAAGAGGCCAAGAAGAGAATTGTTTCAGGGCATGGCTTCATTTGGGTACTTCTCTATTTATACCATAAGCTCCCCAAAGTGACTTCCGCTCCAAATTCTGTGATATTTATATCATAATTTTTCATTTGCGTTATGTCCCGTGCTAGCATTATTTGAGTGATAGTTTTTAAATAAATACAAACATACACCTTTGTTTCCCCAGCATCTGTCATACCTATGTGAGTTCAGCAACGTAAGTCTGATTTAGTGGAAGCATCAATGCCAACATTCCAAATGCTGATAGAACTTAAGGTGTCTGATTGTATCAGTATAGTAAAGACATTGTAGTATGATGGCAGAGACAAACATTGATACAATTTACCATGACACAGGTAGTAAGCAAAATATTAGCAACAGGCACCAAGTGTTCAGGGCACATAAGGGACACATTGCTGAGCCCATCCCATGTCCCAGAGTGTAGCATTATCTGGAAGGTTGTCTTTAAGCTCCATTTTTCACATCCACATTCTGCGTATCTTTTTGTTTTCTCTGACCTATTGTCATTGCTTCATGCCCCGTTGCCTTCTCTGTGCTCTGCACTGAGCACAATGCGCCGCCTCCTGCTGCTGTCTGTGCTCGTTAGCCATGACACCCAGATGTGACTCCAGAGCCTCCCCCTCCCAAGTCTGCACCAACGCTCTGGAGCCCCCACTCCCCTGAGAGAGGAAGCTACTCCGAAAATAGGGCTTGAAACACTGTCTCTAGAACCAGCGTCTCTGGCATCCCCACTTACCAGCTCCGCAACAAAGAGCAAGATAATTATCTATGGCTCAGTTTCTTCATCTGTGCTAATGATGCTTACTTCTTAGAGTTAATATGCAGATCAGATGTACTATATGTGTGAAGAGTCAGAGCAACACCTCGCACTAAGTGACTACTGTGTACATGCATAGCTCTACGCTATCTTTTCTATTGAGAGAAAAGACCAGAAGAAAATATTGGACCCCGAGGAATGCCAATATGTAAAGAAGAGCAGTGACAAAGAACCCAAAAGATGGCCCAAACAGAGAGGGAATCGTTAAAAGAGAGAAGAGAATGACACATTTTGGGGAGAAGGAAGAAAATGTTTTTACAAAGCTAGCACATGCTGCAAAGAGATCAATAAGGCAAAGACTGAAAATAGATCATTGGTGAAGGGGTAAAGAAGACATCGGTGGTCACGGCAAGAAGAGCTCAGGCCACGTGCTGGAAGGAGAAATCACGTTGCTTTCATTTGTGGAGAACCTGAGGTGTGGATTTATCATGTGTGCCTGAAGTTTGAATTGGAAAGGATGGAGAGAAGATGGTTAAGAGTGAAAGGGAATACATATCAGGACAGGGATGTTGATGATTAGAGACTGAAGAGAATGAACATGTGGTGTAGCGAGTTTGGAGAGACAGTAGTATAAAGTATTAGTCTAGTCTTTATTTTGCCTGCTTCTTAAACTGGTCATGATGAAAAGTGCCTGGCTTGGACTAAAAATCTGCACATGGGAAGTCTAAATCCACACATTCCTAGCAGTCAGATCTAGCGCCCATCAGTTCATTTATCCATATCCTTATTTAAAAAATATTTCTGAGTGCCTACTCTGTGATAGACGTTCCACGTAGTAGAGATACATCAGTAAACAAAAACTTACATTCAGAGTTTCTTTTTGTTTGTGCATTTAAAAAAATTTCTGAGCGCCTACTCTGTGACATACATTGTTCCATGTAGCAGAGATACATCAGTAAACAAAAAGCAAAGCAAAGAAAACTTCCCTGGCTATCCCAGGGGTTAGTGATATCAAACCAAGCAAAGTTCCCAAACTAATAGAATAATCAGACCCATTTTGGAAAGTTTTGTTTCAGTATGGGAAGTGCTTTGATTATGTAAGTACCAGGTGCTTCATTAGACATTTTGTTACCAGAAAAGAAAAGAAGAAGAAAAGAAAATAGAGGTATTTACTTGCCTACTTCCCTCCCAGGGTGGTTATAAAGGTCACTAAAAAGGGATTTCTTTATAAATGATAAAAGACTAAGTAATGGTAGAAAGTTTTGTTTTGTGGTAACAACAACCGTCATGAGAAGAGGGTCATACTCCAATACCAGTTGCTTATTATGCAAAGTAGTATAGTGGAAAGAGGACTGAATTAGAAACTGGAATTACATTTTCAGAATGAGCTCCCCCCATGGAAGCTGCGTGGACTTGGTTTTACTGGGTATTTGTCATTGCCTTGACATCCAGCATCAGAAACTTCTCCTTGTGTTTAAGGGAGTCCCTTCTGCATGGTTGACAATGAGAGACAGATACTTAGAGAAGAAGGTCACAGGTTCTTCCCTTTCCTCTGCCCTGAGATGGCGTGCAGTGTCACGGTTCACTGTAGCGGTGGAGGTAGCAATTGCCTTGAGGTCATGGTCCTGCTACATACACTCCAGGGGTGTCCTCTGTGGGGCAGGAGGTGGGCATCTGCTTCCCGTAGTCATCTGGCTTGGGGTGTGGTTAGGGGTTTGATTCTTAATGCATAACCTTGAGACTGCTGGTTTGGGCCACCTGACAGTTCTGTGATAGACTGATGTCCTTTCAGTCAACTTATTCTCTGCTTAAACCAGCCATAGTCAGTGTCTATTGCAGGATTTTTTGTTTGTTTGTTTTTAAGAAAGAAAGCAAAATTCACCTTGACTGAAACAGTTGGATAAATTATCGTCCTCTCTGAGCCACATCTTGTAAACTGGGGATCATAAAAGTAACGTCTTTGTCTTGTCGTAGGGCTCAAAAGATGTCATTTGATGAATGAGCTTTTAATATTCTAAGTTGCTGTGTTAATGCAAGGGAGGTTTTGGGGTTTAGTTTTGTTGGTTTGTTTTCCGGGGATGTTGCTGTTGCTTGTGTGTTGTGTGAACTCTGTCTTTTCCTTTGTCCTGTCGCTCTTTCCAGTGAGGCTCTCAATCGCGGCTGATGCAGCGCAGGGGATGACAACGAGGTCCCGTAAAATGAGGCCTCTGCTCGGCAGCTGCATCAAGTTGCTGAAGTTTCCCAGGAGAAATTCTACATTTGGCTGCTCATCCAAATCTTGTCTCAATACTCTAAGCTGGGAAAGAAATTAGAAACCTTTGTTGTGGGAGTCCCTTGGGGGGGCTGGAGGACAGAGGCACAGAAGTGTGTGTGAGAAAGATAAGAGAAAGAGGACAGGAGCCACTGTCCCGTTTACTGAGCACTTACTATATTCCAGGCACTGAGGTGGACATTTCCTACACGTGATTTTATTTAATGCTCCACTGGACTGAAAGATCCCGGGAGAAGGGGCTTGACCTTTTGCCCATTGTCTCAATCCTAGCAGCTAGCCCAAGGTTTGTCAGAGAATCAGACCTCAAGTACTTGAATGAGCAAATAATCAACTGAATAAATAAATAAGCAGCATTTTGTGGTTGGGTTTCCAGTCTCCAAGCTGCAGAGGATTGAAAGACAAAGTAACTCTTCCAAGACCACAAGATAAAAAGGACTGAGCTGGATTGGAACCAAGGCTGGCCTAACCAGGAAAGTCTGCATCTTTCTGCACTACTCCTGCGGCATCAATCCAAAGAGATACAGGAGGAAAAGCTCAATGTAAAAGACAAGGAGGAAATAAAGAAGTATCAACTTAAGACACAAAATAAATGTGCAGATGGAAGGACGTGACTGCAGACAGGGCTCTCCTCCGGACCTGAGGTGCTAAGTGGAGGGTGAGACATGAGTGACACACCAGGGGCCTCCCCCCCGACCCAGTTCTCTTCCATCATGGCCCAGCACCACCTGATTTGATTTCTGTGCTGCTGTTCTGCCTCCTTCGGGGACATTTCACGCATTTGTGCTTCTCTGTGAAAAACTTTCTCCCAGCATTTGTGGTATGAGTTTATTTTTCTTCCTTCCTAATAATTCCTTCTTGATTCTTTTATCTCATCTGGGTAGAGGCAAGATGATTGAATACATATTTAGAGCACTTAATAATTTGCATAATTCAATTAGATGCCCTTGAGCTGCTTCAGGACTGTTTACTTTTGCTGTAACTTAGTTTACGCATTCCGGGAGAGTGTACTTCTGACCTGTGTCTCAGATGCAGCCCTAGGGGCACCATCATCCAGCAGAACAAATCCCAGACCCCAGAGAGCCCTCACAGTCAGGGTCTCTCAGATCTGGTGACTGTGAGGACATGTCAAGGACGCTTCGGTGAGGATAACACAATTTGCAAAGGTGTGACATTGTGCAAAAGCCACTGCTGTTCAGAAAAGATCAGGAATCCGGGTGGCTGATGTATATGACAGGAGATGAATATTCATTGGTAAGATTGAGAACTAAGAAAATCCATGATTCTGGAGTAGTAGTTAGGGTCACATGGAGAGGGGTCTTAAAGATAAACGAATATGCTTTAGAGGAAAGAAACTTTGTTTCAAAAGCATAAAGGAAGGATGAAGAAAACTGAAGGTAGGAAAAGTAGAAAGAATGCTGTGGCAAAAGTGTCTGTAAGCCAATCAGATGCTAGGAAAAGCAAATCAAGATCTGATTGGAAATGAGTACATACCACTGTTGATGTTATTGTATGTTTATTAGGATTGTTATTAATGGCTATTTTTGTTGAACATCTACATGGAAGTGACACACTTTACTTCTACTCAAAGCCCATTGGCTGAATCTGGACACAGAGACCACCTGCCTTCAGGGGAGTGCGGAGGCTGTGGATGGCACATGGGTCTGTGGTGACGGATAAAGAACTCCGCAGCAGAGGAAGTGTTCATGTGCATCCCAACAGATGAACACATGGACTCACAGAGGCCAGGAATGCATTCTTAATAAAAGACATTTAGACAGTTCTGAAAGATATTAGCTATATTGAGGTATTATATGAGATTGTTTCACAAAATACCATCTGTTTTTAAAGTGATGCCTATTGAAAAATACTATTATGCACAGGCAGAGCATTTGGCTAATATATAGTTTACTCCTGCTAAACAGAGGGCCTGGTGCAGCTCCATAGTAACATTTATGTCATTAATTCCTTGTAGTTTACAATTCCAAGGAGAACCCTATGAATATCACATTTATTTGTCTAGTTTACATAAATACCTTTAGCCGTCATGATTTTAGATGAATATGTCATTGATAAAAATTACAGAAATTGTATACTGGGCATATGCATGGGTCATACTGTCAAAAATAAATATCGGTTCAAAAATGTGTGGAATACAAGAGCTATGAAAATTTTAGTACTGAAACTTTAGTTCATAGGAAAGAGAATTTGTTTCATTATTTTCGTAAGGCGTCGTGTTGTAGTGAAATTAGCATGGGATTTGAAATTATAGAGTCCTGGGTTTAAATCTAAGCTTTTTCTGCTAACATAAAATATGAACAATTTGAATTAATCTCTTTGAAATTCAGTTTTTTTGACTCATAAATTGAGATAATAGTCTCTGCCTTATTCTCCTACCTTTAGATTAAATCTGACTTCATCCAGACCTAAGCAGGACAGTCACTGGCATGTACAGGGGGTCCCCGTTGTGTGAAATTCATCATGCTAGGCACTTCTTATGAGCTCCTTGGGATAATGTATGCACACCCCTGCAACTTAGTAGCATCTCTTCACACTTGAGGAAGCAAAGACTCTAGGAGTTTGAACTCTTGATGAAGGTCACGGTTTATAACTGGCAAAGTTGGAAACTGAATCCATAGCCCTCTATTCCAAAGCCTCTCTTCTTCCAGCTGCACCGAATCACTCCCGATTTGGATCCACAGGAGGCAGTGTTGTCTCTCCTGAAATAATGTATGGTTCATATTTTGGGATGCTAATTAGGTTAGCATTAATTAGTTATTTCTGTATTTAAAAAAATTGATATCACTTCAAGAATAATGTAAAGATCTCTTGCTTTCCTTACCTTCGAAGCAAATATTAACCATCTAGACATAGACATCTGGAAGACTCAAGATCATTTTTTTTTTTCGTTTTAAGAAAGTTTTCACTTTTTCACCATAATTAATCAATGCTCTGAGAGGATCCACTTCTCTACCAGAGTTAAATGAAAGATCCACGAGGCAAGCTGGACAATAAAAGTAGGTGAGGTCATTGTGACCACAGTCTCACACCAATTTTTTGAGCCCTTTTGGGAAATGTTCTCAGTCAACTGAGAGACAGTAATGCCCCCTTTACTGAGAATTACCCAGACATATGGCACAATGTGGAAACATGGAGAGACAGAACAGTTAGCAGTTGCTGCTGTACTGTTGGCTTATTTCCACTTTACGGCTTCGTATGAAGCTAAAATATCATGCTGGGGACATATGCTTACCGGCTCTGCACTTACTGCCTGCAGCTAGAAACTCCTGTATTCTAATGGTAATTCTACAATCTGTTCTTTGACAGCTCGGGGGCCAGATGATGTGCTGGCTACTGACAGGGACACCACTTTCATGAAACGTTGACTTCTCTGCACCTGAACATTGGAGTAATCATAGACAGAGTCGACACCCCATGAAACAGAGTCAGACTGAGGATTCAGGGAATAAAATAGCCGACTGCCATCCAAAATAAACTTCTTTTTATACCCAGCAGAGCTATGTTAACAGGCGTTTTCTTGCAGGGGTAGAGCTCTCTAAATTCAGGACTGAGTGCTTCAGAATTGTTTTTTCTCTTCCTTGTTAGTGGTCCTGGAGGAAATCACGCTTGGAAACCTATGTTTGTGGAAAGCCCATGTTGTACTTTCTCTGCTTGCTGGGCTGGCTCTAAGCTCAATACGTGGTAATGAAAAGAGAAATGGACACAGATTCAGAAAAACTGGCTGCAAGTCCTGCAAAGAGAAACTCTCAGTGTCTCACACTCTATGAATATGCTCTTTACATTTCATTCCTGAATCTGAATTCTCTGTTCCTCATTATGGCTATTCAGTTGTAGCACTGAAAAAAAAATGATCTTTCTACTCAATGATAAGTATTTTAGGGAAGTATAGTACACACATATACACACAGTCATATACACACATCTATGTATATGTGTTCGTATATAAATATATGTTTTATATGTATAAAATATATAAGTAAATATATTATTTATTATCACATATAAGTGTATTTTAAATACAGAAATATATGCACATTGATATGGTTTGGCTCTGTGTCCCCACCCAAATCTCACCTTCACTTGTAATCATCCCCATGTGTCAAAGGCAGGACCAGGTGGAGGTAATCGATCACTGGGGACAGTTACCCCATGCGGTTCTCATGATAGTGAGTGAGTCTCATGAGATCTGATGGTTTTATAAGCTTCTGGCTTTTCCCTGCTTGCACTCACTCAGTCCTGCCGCCCTGAGAAGAAGGTGCCTGCTTCTCCTTTGCCTTCTGCCATGATTGTAACTTCCCTGTGGCCTCCCCTCCAGCTCCGCTGAACTATGAGTCCATTAAACTTCTTTCTTTTGCAGAGGAACCCTAGTTATAGCTGTTCTTCAGTTTGGGATTTTGTATCCGTGGCAGCAGAGTTGAATGTCCACACAAATTCACACCACTCTAAGGGATGTGGCCAGGAAGGACCAGAGTGTTACTTTGAGTTCTCTTTTGCTGGCTGAGAGCACCAAGATATTGTAATATGGGTGAGTTTGGATAAGAATCACTGGTTAGAAACAGAAGCAAGTAGAAAGTAAAGATATAGGGCTTTGAAGGGTGAGGAGAGGCAAGAACTTCCAGACATTAGAAAGAAAGGAATTAAATTCAAAACGATTTTGAGTAACTAAAACAAGACAAAAACTTAAAAACTGTAGTTCAACAGAAGGACTCAATAAATAAGCAAATGTTAGGTTCAGAAAGATAGCTCCTGCCTAAGCCTGTGTTTTCAATAGTCTCAAAGTTAGCCATCGTTAGTGTGGAAGAGATCAGCTAAGGCAAAGAAGGGGCAAATGTAAAGCAGTGTGAGAACCCAGTCTAGTAATAAACTTTAAATACTGACACATAGAACTAACTAGAGTCAAGTAGATTAGAAGCCTGCCTATTTCTTAGAAAATTATATTTCCAAAGAAACTATTACTGTAGGTTTAAGAATCTTGAACAGTAAAATCACCCTTTCACTCTCCCAAATCCCGCCAGTGTGAAGTTGCCTGTGAAATTTGTGCCAACCCAAAGAAGGGTAAGCTCCCAGATGCCTGCTGTGGATGTGATCATAGAAGACAGTCTCCAAGAGAGCACAGAGGAAAAGAGGCGAGAGCGTCGCTGCAAGGAAGCAGAATGAGGACATAATTGAGAAAGTTCCCCTACTGCTGGGCTGAGGGCAGCTGCCCAAACTGCTAGGGATGGGTTGTTGCTGTGTTTCCTGTTCTTCCGTCTTATAAATGGGGGTGAAGGGATTTTATTTTGTTTTTCCTGTAGCTCTTCCACCATTGATGAAGGGGACAGACACATTTTCCTTTAACTTGAAGGTCAGCAGAATGTGGAGTGTGACAGAACTGAATAAATGTATGCCAAATTGCAGCCCTCCATCTGTATTACTTTGCTAGGGCTTTCATAACAAAGTAACACTGATCAGGTAGTTTTTTAAAAAAAATTATTGTCTCACCATGCTGGAGGCTGGAAGTTCAAGATCAGGTTATCAGCAGGTGCAGTTTTTCCCCAGGCCTCTTGCTGTGGCTTGAAGCCACTCATCTTCTTGCCGTGTTCTCACCTGGCCTCTCCTCCATGGGCACGTTCCCTTGGGTCTTACCTCTTCCAGTCAGACTGAGTCTTATACCATACACTTACAAGATCAAAAAGTCTCATTCTGGGTTTTAGCTGCTAAATTATATTGTGAACTAGGTATTCTAATTTCAACTGCCAGGCATTTTGTTGGCTTTGAAACCTAGACCTGACTAATTATTAGGAGTTAAGGTTTATTTTGATGGCTATACTAAGAACTAAAAATTTATTTTACCAAATACCTTCAGATTTGAGCTTGGCATTGGAATAGTGAAGATGGTCAGAAATTGGGATCCAATCAGGAGCAGTCAGTAATATTACACTCTCTTTTTTTCTCTCAAGACAGTCCCTGTGCTCCTCTTCAAGGCTGGGAAGGGGAGTGGAAGGGAGCGGAGGTGGGATGGGAGATGGGAGGGGATGGGAGGGGAGGGGAGGGAAGTGGAAGCGGCAGGGGAGGGGAGGAAAAAGGAGAGGAGGGGAAGGAGGAAGGAAGGAAGGAAGAATAAGAGAAAAAAACTTCCTGGAAAGTAAAAAAATATGTATTTTATATGATCATTCATCTAACTAAATAAATGAATCATTAGATAAACTATATGTTCAGAACTTTTCAGGCTTTGCTTTTAATAGTCAATACCAAGTTTCTGGAATTGAAGAAAAATAAATTTCTCTTTTAAGATCCTTTTTTTACCAAAGTTCATAGTTCTTAGATGATTTTGTCTAAAGTCAGATTTATTGCTAGGTAATTTTGTGACCTTTATCTCTTCTCTTTGCACCCAAAGAATAATAAACTTCAATGAAAATTTAATAAGGACATTAAAAAATTTTTAAAAATCAAAGAATAAAAATGAGTTAAAGAATAAAAATAGGAAAGGTCAGAGAAAAGGTGGTTTGAAGGAAGGTAATTAAAAAAAGATCAAGCACACGCAAAATTGCAATACTTGAACAAGAAGAACAATAGGGTGGAATTGAACTACTGTTTCCTCCATAAGCTAAGAAAATATTCCAAAAATAAACAAAGACCTGAATACACACACATGTGTTCCTATGTTGTATGTATATGTACATATACAAGACTTATATATATACACACACATATATACACATAGATATAAACATTGTTATACAATATATCTATATATATATAAGAATGAAGCAGAAATTTCAAGAAACTTAGAGAAATAAAATGTCAACCACACACTGCTAAAGTATCAGGGTTACAGATAAAGAGGTTCTGAACATGCAAAAATTCGGGAACTACTGCAGACATACGATCTGTCTTCAGAATCTACTCAATGACTTGTTATTAACAGCCCATGAGCAAGGGTAGGATCATGGCTAGCAGAAGAGCATGCAAAAATTGTATATCTCAGAAAATAAAAGATGCAACTAATAAAGAGATGAAGTTTGGGGTGGGGTAGGTGGAGGAGGAGAAAGACAAAAGTGGAATGATACCGTTGACCGTGTTTAGTAGTTAAGATTCAAAGAATAATATTCATTAGGAACCAGGTGAGAAAATGACTAGGTAAGAAAAACTCAAGGAATATAACATTGTAAACACAGTATTTATAACATAAAATTATGGGACAAAGTGGAGAGCAAATATCTCAGTGATATTAACAAAAGTAAATGGGCTTAACTTACCTATTATGAGAAAAAAATGTAATATTAAATTACAAAGCAACACTCAACTGCATACTGCATGTATGCAAGACACAGTGGGAACATAGTTTCTCTATAAATGTTATAATACTTGGATGAGTAGCCAGGTGCAGTGCCTCATGCCTGTAATCCCAGCACTTTGGGAGACCGAGGCAGGTGGATCACCTGAGGTCGGGAGTTCGAGACCAGCCTGACCAACATGGAGAAACCCCGTCTCTACTAAAAATACAAAAATTAACCAGGTATGGTGGTGCATGCCTGTAATCCCAGCTACTTGGGAGGCTGAGGCAGGAGAATTGCTTGAACCTGGGAGGTAGAGGTTGCGGTGAACCGAGATCGCACCATTGCACTCTAGCCTGGACAAGAGTGAAACTTAGTCTCAAAACAAACAAACAAACAAAAAATACGTGGATGGGCAAATATATACCAAACTGTGGCAACAAGAAAGTGGGGATGGCAATACTGATAGCAGACAAATTTGAATTCAGAATCAAGGAGCGTGATGTATATAATTTATTCTCCAATGGTTTGAGAGAAAGAGAAGGGAGTGATGCAAAACCATAAATCTGAAAATGAAAAATTAGTGAATCTGAATTTTCTTGCCAGTTTTCTTTGAGGTAAATATTATTTTATTATCAAATCTAAAGCTAATATAACATTTTGAAATTTTGACAAGGAATAATTTTGGAGTTCATGCAGCATGATGAAAATTTGGAAATCGGCAAATCTAATAATGATATCTTAGGTTTATTTTTTTAATGGTATTGAACATTTAAAAATTGTGCTCACTGCTTTATATTCTCTGCCTGGAGCATTACTTAATGATCCCCATACTTTCCTGGCCCTTTCACTCTGCTTTGTGTTGGCACCTGCTGTTTCTGAGCTCACCTGGATCTTCCTTCCCTCGTGGTATTGTAGTTATTTCTTTCTATGTATCTCCTTCTATTAAATGAAAAAAAAATTCAAAGGCAAGTACACTTTCCATTTTTGCATCCTCATAGAGTAAGGCAGTACTTTTTACATTATGCATATATGAGAAATATTTGTAGAAGGAGCAGAGAAAAGGCCCATGTTACATAGAAATACGAGCTGAGTAGGGATTCGAATCCTGGCTCTCTACATAGTAGCTCTGTAGACAGTAGACTGTACAGGTTGTGGGGCGTAAAGAGCCTGAACCCTGGGGCCCTGATGAGATCACATTTTCCCTCTGTTGCTCTGATGTTGGGCAACATGTTTAGCTTCAGTGAGCCTAAGTTTCCTCTTGTGCATCGTGGATACAATAACAGCATTTTGTCCTGTGTAAATGAGTTCAAATTCTATGCTGAGATCTGTTCTAAGAGGTGGACATACAGCAGTGAATGAAACACAAACAATATATTTATGTGTATGTATGTGTGTGTGCATGTGTGTATGTATGCTGTACTAGTCCATTCTCACGTTGCTATAAAGCAGGGGTGTCCAATTTTTTGGCTTGCCTGGGCCACACTGAAAGAAGAATAATTGTTTTGGGCCACACATAAAATACACAAATATTAATGATAGCTGATGAGCTAAAGACAAACAAAAAAAACCTATAATGTTTTAGGAAAGTTTACGAATTTGTGTTGGGCTCCATTCACAGCTGTCCTAGGCTGCACGTGGCCTGTGGGCCACGGATTGGACAAACTTGTTACAAAAAAAAATACTTGAGACTGGGTTATTTATACCGAAAAGAGGTTTAATTGGATCCTGATTCTGCAGACTACTGGAACCATGATGCTGCGATCTTCCCGGCTTCTGGGGAGGGCTCAGGACACTTACAATCATGGCAGAAGGTAAAGGGAGAGTAAGAACTTCACACGACTGGAGAAGGAGCAAGAGAGAGCCAGGGTGGAGGAGCCACACACTTTTAAACAACTGGATCTTGCGAGAACTCACTCACTATCGTGAGAACAGCACCAAGCAGATGGTTCTAAACCATTTGTGAAGGATCCGCCCCCATGATGCAGTCCCTTCCCACCAGGCCCCACCTCCAACATTGAAGATTCCATTTGACATGAGGTTTTGGTGGACACAGATCCAAACCGTGTCACATGCCAAACAAAGATGAATGTTAGGAAGAAAAGTCACTCAGAGTAAAAAGCTAATGAGTACCGTGGAGCAGGGGGCATAGGGCAGAGAAGCCCTTTGGATTGGCTGGTAAGGAAGGAACTCCCAGATGTCCAGACTGGGATGGCTTCAAAGCTGGGACCGGAAGAGCATGAGCTTGAGGATACACAGTGGAAGAGCCTGTGTTCAGAACAGATGCAAAGGCAAGATCATGCAGGTGAACTCCCATAGTCCCTGGAAAATAAGCAACACAGGAGGCATTAGATGATGTCCTTTCCATTATTTGTATGAAAAACAAAAGTGTTTGGGAAGAATGAAATTGATTAAATACACAACGTGTCTGACATACTAGGCACCCAAACACGACTGTTCTCATTTACTTAACGTGTGTGCACAATGGATATGTGTGGTGGACCTTGCATCATAAGGATATTTCTTTTGTTGTGTGCTCTGGTCATGGAAAGTCAGTGAAAGTGAACAGGAGTGTGTGGTGGTGGTGGCAAGTACAGTTAAGATTCGAGACTTACCACAACTAGTTTCTTCCCTTTTTACTTTACATTAATGATACATTCCTGTAGGCCTATCCTCGTAACAGATAACATGGCATTTTTTAAAACGGTAGCAATTTGTCTTCTTAAATACCGGTGGGGGAAAAAAAAGGCATTTTCAGTGTGCAGAAAATTTGTATGAATAAAGCTCACTGCTTCAGTATTTAGGTGTGAAATACTTACCTTCTTTAGAGAGAAATATCTCTAGGCAGCACCAATGAATCATGGGAAACAAGAGCCTGATGGAGGGGACACTGCTGCTCCTAAGCCAAGTCCTGATCCTCTTTCTGCCAGTGGCCTCAGGAGAAAGGAGAAATGAGACTGTGGCCTGGGGAGGGGGCCTCTCAGCTGTTACCTTGAGGAACAACAGCACAGGGAGGGTAGATCAGCTGCCTGGGGGCAGACCGTGTTCACCATGACCTCCCTACTGGGGGGTGGGTTCAAGTAGAAATAGAGAAGAGAAGGTCAGCTTCCCCACAAGCCCCACCTTAGGAGCAATGAACTGTGCAGGGCACCGAGAAAGGAAGGTGGTGCAGGTGCAGTTTAGCCAGACAGGCCCAGGCACAGTGAAGAAACTTGAGCTCTGCGGGTTACAGGACGTGAGCAAGTCGCTTCCCCCTCTCCCCTTGTTTTTCCTGTCGATGAACTGGAAATCGTTTGGCCGATCTTCTTAAAATCCCTTCCACTTTTGAAAAATTTGTCACTCTGGCCTGTTTTAAAAATAACATGAGGCCATGGACATGGGAGTTTGTACAAGAGAAGTGTCATGTGGATATACAATAGGACATGCTGTTCTCTCCCTGTGACCCCCTTTTTCAGAAGCCTTTTTCTCATTGACAAACTGTCCTTCACAGGGAGTCCACGGGCCCTCCTGGTGAAGGGCTGTGCCATCCCGGGGGCCAGCAGCTTTTCATGTTCCTGTCACTGCTCATGCTTTCTGTGTCTTTCGCTTTCTTGCTTTTCCTGTAATAGAAAATAATACAGAAGAGGTTTTTTTTAAAAAAAGAAATCTATCAACCCCTAGGTACCTACCGAATATAATTTCTGCTGTAAAGGTAAAAAGAGCTCTGTAAAATAGCAGATGAACATAGTCTAAAGACATTCTCACCTGGCATTAAATCTCCACTCATCATCTATTTAAGGGACCTTTTGCTAATTGTTTTCAAAACTTTTTGACTTTATCTTATTTATAAAATAATGCATCATCTGGATGGAGAAAAATTATAAAACAGACTGGCACATAGGTGTTTCTCGGAAATAGCCTTCTGTCCATCCTCACCTTTTGTTAGTTGTAATTAAAATTTGTGCGTAATATGTAATGATGGCTTCTTTCGCACAAAAATATTATTGGATAGGATAGATTTAGTTGTTCATCTGTGTTTGAACCTCAGAGTTATTTCAAGTAAACAAGTGTTACTGATAAGATCTCTATGAGCATCTCCCTCAACTTGGTTTTGTTTTTGTTGTCAAGCTTCTTTCCCAACAGTGCCAAATGTCAGGGTCCCTGTAGTGCAGAGGGGATTCAATTGCAGCACAGCTTTTCACCATTGGGCACCTCTAAACTAAAATGATTCAACACATTAAGAGGCATAAAACACTACATGCCTGTCTTTTGCTTTTAAATTGTGTTTTACTTCACCGCTATCTAGACTAAACCATTTTTTGACGTAGGCTTATCTCTTATCTGTATCACAAAATGAGAGAATTCTGTGGGGCATTGAAAGGGGAAAAAGAGAAGGTGTATGGAGTACCTTTTATTTTCTTGACCAACAAATTAATCCTCAGCAAATCACAAGCTCAGGCTCTCCCCTGCTCAGAAGTCACACACTCAGATGGTTCATTTCCACAGCACTTGTGGGAGGACGCAAAGACAGGCCTCTTGATAGCAGGGAGCAGCAGGAAGGGATTTCGAAGAACTGAAAACTGGAATCACGCTTCCTAGGAGTTAATGACAGAGACAAGGCATTTCAGCTGATTTTTAGAAAGCTCCTTTTGTATTAACATTTTTAAAGGGTTATAACACTGCATTATTTTAAATAATACTTCTTTTGACAAAATAATCATCATATGTAGAGAGATTTTGGATAGAGGAATCTCGTAATAAACGTCTGACAACTCTTGGCACAAGACATCCATTCACATTACTGTCTAATGCTAAGGTAGCAAAATGTCTGTTAAAAGCCTCATTTTTCACCCTGAATACATTCGACTCATGTGAGTATATTGGAGTATATGGCATCTTCCCTGCAAGTCTCAAAATGCCCTGTTGTTTGTGTCAAAGAACCTGACCATACTTTGGCGTCTGATGGTGATGTGCCAGGCCACACCGTGCCTCTGCTTCAGAGGAGGTGGGTGCCCTGTTCTTTCCCCTGGGGGGTTACATTTGTTAATCATCTTCTTCTTAACAGATTGTGCCTGGGCCTACAGGTGGGAAAGAAGGCTGAGATCCAGACAGGGCCAGCCTCAAGCATTTCCCAAGTAAGTATAATAGGCCATCAAGGATTCCACTAGCCCTGAAAGACCATGTCAGGAGAAGAAGTCAGTGCTTCAGTCTAACTAGGAAGTGACCGGTGAAAGGGTGAAGACCAGGATGCTTAGACATAGAAGTAAACACACAGAGATGCAGGAAAACAACAGCTGCAGCTCCAGGAAAGGACTCGGCTGTGCTCCCTCTAACACAACACAACCTTTTGCTTTCCATAGTGTGCACTGAACTTAGATGGGCTAAATCCCAGACTTTGAAGAATCCAACACTCTTCTTTGCACACGTAAGCCCTCAACAGTCAATGACTTAGTTAATCCTGTTTCTACTCTCACTACAATGTAACTACTGCTAGAACAGAATTCTTACATCAGCACCCCAGCACCTTCCTCCAGGAACATCCACTGACAAGGGGCATCGTAGCCAGGGGCGTATGACCAGGAGCAAGGAGGGTTAGGCGAAAGGTCCAAATGTTTCGTAGCTCAATCCATGAGAGTCTGACACTGGGTCCCTCTCCCGGGTAGTTTTCTTGTCTCAGGGGCCAGAGCTGGAGGTTCTATGGGCCAAGGTCCCTTTCACCTGACCACTGCAACAGACCCAGCCAAACTGGACTCAGTTTTCTTACTGATGTATTTATTAAACCAGCTGATGAGTAAAAATTTATCATTCAGGGAGCATCTTTAAATGAAGAGACTTTCCCCTCAAATATGCTGGGAGATTAACCATCCTCTTCCATGACATTTATTGGCATTCATTCAAAGCAACAGACTGGTGGAAAGGGCGTGATCTTTCCCACCACCTACTTTGAGCCAGGGGTTGTATAGAAGAGTTCACAGAGGTTATTTAATGTTATCATTACAACATAGCTGGTTAGGGGTTATTATAGGAGTTCTACTGGTGAAGAAATTAAAAGTAGAGGAGATAAATTCACTTTTCCAAGGTCACCAGCTATTGAAGGGCAGATTTGAAATTTGATCTGGTTCTGGTATTCAAAAAAATCATTTTCTCTCCTTTTTGCTGTTTGCTTAATGACGATTTTACCCCATGGGCAGATCCCCAAGCTGAGCCCTTATCTTCTCTCCCCCAGGTATTCCGAACTATGTGCCTCAGTGGTCACCACGACCTCTTGCTGCTCTCCTGAGACCCTGGCTCCACTCCCCAATGCCTAACAGTGCTAGACGATGTCAATTATAGCTCATATTCTCAACATGCTGGCCCCACACCCATCCTCACAGATAATACAGTCACCATCCCTCTTAAGTGAAAAGAACTCTTTTCTCCTTTCATGTTGACTCCTCCTGCATATTGAGAATAACTATTAATCCTCGTGCAGTTATTAAGTGCTGCCTTTAAGGTGAGCATGCCACTACATCCTATAGATGATAGGAAGATGTTTAGGAAACCGGACTTTGACTAAAAGACTGAGCCCCACCCTTAGTGAGCTAGATCTTATTAGTTGTCGGACTTCGAGAAAATCTCTTCACTCATCTGAACTTCATGTGTAAAACTGAAAATAATTCCTGCCTCGCAATTCTGCCATGAAGAAATAAGATGATGTATTAAATGTGTCCAATACTCTAAATAGTGGATTCTCAATAAATGGAGCAATTCTTGCTTTTATTAACATCAATTATTTTTTGGCAAATGTTCATATAAGTAGTATGCAATATTATTGCAGATTTAAGTTGGGGATTTAGACCAGAGAACTAATGCTAGAACTCTTTCTCTCTGCAGATGACTGATGCTCTGTCCCATTCTTTTCCTTTCTAAGTCCAAGACTCTGCTTCCTTTTCCCCCTCTTCCTTCTCCCATCTGCCCAGGCTCGTGCACCTTCATGCCGTGATCCATAACTTGCCCTGCTTGCTAGATTAACGTGATTTGTATGCATTGTCATTCTCTCTCTCTCTCTCTCTCTCGTTCCTTTCTTAATTTTTAGATGTTTGCATAGATGTATACAATGGAGGGAGATAGAGACTATCTCAAAAATGACTTTGTTTAAACTTCACCCCTATGCTATAAATAGTTTCCAACAACAATAAGCCTTGAGATCAGAAACTCACTGATATTTATTTACAGACACAGGGTCTCCCTGTGTTGTCCAGGCTGGTCTCAAACTCCTGCCAAGAGATCCTCCCACTTTGGTCTCCTAAAGTGCTGGGATTACAGACATGAGCCACACTCAGCCCTGAGATGTGTCTATTTCCAGGGAATTACCCAACAATAGCCTGAGCCCTTCCGGCTGTACTCATCTTCTCATTCATCTTGGCTCCATAACCTTGTGAAAGAGGCTCTGCACAATTCTGGACTTCACTTATTGCATTGTGTTAATTGCCCCTGGTATGTTGTCCAGTTATGAGATGAGTTTTTACCTCCTTGAACTTGATTAGAGAACAAAATACAAGAAGCTCTATCTGAGTATTGCCAGAGCCTTCTGCAGCCTGGAATTCATGAATCACAAAACTACTTCTCATTATAAAATGGGAAAGCTGAGGTGATTAAAGGTTGGTTGCTAGATCTGAGGTTGGTTTGCTTTGCAATTGTTACTGACATTTAGGTCCTCTGCCCTGAGAGGCGTGGAGTATAGCAACTCGGAGTCGCCGTCCTGAAGTCAGAGAGCCTGGGTTCCTAATCTAGCTCTGCACAGTATTCATTGAAATGCTATTGGGCAAGTTACTGAACTTCCCTAGGCCAAGTGTTCTCATCTGTAAATGCAAAAAAAAAAAAATGGTTTGTAGAGTTCTCCTAAATATTAAATAAGTTCATACTTGTAGATCGTTTAGAAAATGGCTGGTGTAAGACAGACTGGGTAACGATGAGCTGTTCTTATTGCTGTCACTGTTGTGGTGGGAAATGCCCAGTGAACGCTGAAGAGAGACGGTGCAGGGATCTTCAGAGTGGTGCTCAGGCTCCTGGGATTATTGGAAGGGATCGGCTGTGTTTCGGGGGTTTATTAGTCAGGGTAGTTAGCCCTGACTGCAGAAACAAACAGACAAAACCTCAAGGAGTGCAGGTCACTTGTTTAGCAAATGGCATTACATGATTCAGGGATTCTGGCTCCTTCCATCCTGTGTACTGGGATCTTCTAGATTCTCTGCAGAGTCTTTCGGTGAATTATCTCCCTCCAGATGGTCAAAGACCAGAGTAAGAAAGAGGGAGAAAGGGAGAGAAAAGAGTCAGTCACATGGGACATTTTCTCACCAAGCCTTGGAGGAGCTTATGTTGTGTTTACCTTGTTTCTATTATCTTGAGATACGCCCCATTGCCCTCATTTAATTGCAAAGGGGGTTGGGACATGTCACCTCTTTGTGTTCTCTGAAGAGGGAATGGTCTTGGTCAACTTTAAACCAGTCTCTGTCACACAGATGGGATGCTTGTGGGAGGGGACCACTTCGGTGGAAAAGGATCAGAATTCCCAACTATTCTTGTTATTATTCTGCGTGAGTTTTGCACACTGAGTCTCTCTATCTCTCTTTCTGTGTGTGTGTCTCTCTCTCCCTCTCAGTAGTTTGGTGTAGTAGAAAAAAATAAAAAATAAATGAATGTTTGTGTTAGATAGACCCAAGTTTGAATCCTAGACCACCCCCTTCCCCAAGGATGGCTGCACAAAAAGGAATACATGATGTTCCATTTTTATCATGTGTACCAGGATGACAAAATTTGCCCTGAAGTGTTGCTGTGTGTTTGCTAAGGCTACTATTTTTAAAGCTATTTCAGATACGTTTTTTTATGTAGTAAGTCATGTTGCCACAGAAGGTGATAACGCATTGCATTAATGGGTTTCAGAGTTTGAAGAAAGGGCAGCTACCAGCTAGAACAAGCTATTTTTCAGCCTTCACTGGCACATAGAGTTTCGTTAAAGTTTGAAGCAAGGTGGTAGATTTAAAAGCCAGAATTTTGGAAGAGAAAGAGAAATATTTTTAAAAATGTTTTTCTTTACTCTATTGAAATCAAATATGAAATCAAATATGAAATCAAATCAAATATGAAAAAGCCAGATCATAGAGTTTAATACATAGTATAGCAAATTCTCCTCTTTCTGCCTATGATATTTCTGTCTCTTGGCCCTGAACCTTGTTGTCTAAGTGGGAAAGGAGAATATGTCTTCAAGAAGTGACAGTCCCAAGCACCTGTCCTTCCAGGGTGGTTTGATGGGTGGAGAAAGGACAGGGGAAGATGGAGAGTCTCTTCTTGTTTCTTCTATAACTGTTCATGGTGACAGAAGGCAGCTGGAGCAATATGTAGATTAGCATGAAGGAACCTCAGAATGCCAGGGCCCATGAAACTACAGTATAGACGTGCTGAAGGCAGGTGTGCACACTCTAGATAAAGCTCTTACTATGTCTGCTTGCCACATGCATTCAACAGGGCACTGTGCTTGCAGAAGGCCTCTGGAGAGGTGAGGCAGAAGCAGCACTGCTTGCTTCTTGGATCTGTGTGTGGAGTGCGGGGACAGCTCTTTTTGCATGCTCTGATCAGAGGAGATGGAGGCTGTGAGAGTACCCAGAACTCAGCAGGCAAAGGGGTCAAGCTGGAGAGGAGGAGCAACCAAACGTGCTGAAACTGGGGCAAAAAGCCAGGTACATGTGCTCTGGTAGAAATGTCAGGACCCCAAAGGGCCCATCGGGACCAGTTGCACCATAGCCATTAACAACTGAGATAACCAGCAAATCTGGCCATCTTGCAGCAGAAACCAGCAAAGAACCTTGCTGAGGCTACTGGATTGGACTAGTGTTTGCTTTGTGTAGGTCTGTCTCATATTCAGGCTATGGTAAGATACAGAATTTAGAGAGAAGCACCATTCCCCCCACAAAATAATAATAAAAGAGTTAGATGGTTGACACATTGATAAAACAAATAGTAAATAAATATATACCTTATACGTTATATTAACAAAATTATGGCATCCTCCAACATGGAGATTAAACGAGATGATGGACATGCAATATCTAAGAACTGACTCCTGGTACATAGAAGATTAGAAATTATCACTGTGAGGTGGAGGAGGGAGAGTGAAGTTAAGAATGACCTGAAGGTGGCCGGGCACAGTGGCTCGCACCTATAATCCCAGCACTTTGGGAGGCTGAGGCGGGCAGATCATGAGGTCAGGAATTCAAGACCAGCCTGGTCAACATGGTGAAACCCTTTCTTTACTAAAACTACAAATATTAGCTGGGCATGGTGGCATGTGCCTGTAATCCCAGCTACTCGGGAGGCTGAGGCAGGAGAACTGCTTAAACCAGGACCCGGGAGGTGGAAGTTTTAGTGAGCCGAGATTGTGCCACTGCACTCCAGCCTGGGCTACAGAGTGAGACTTGATCTCAAAGGAAAATAAAAGAAAAAGAATGACCTGAAGGCATCCTGGTTTGCATGACTCAGTCAGTGGTGATGCCTGTCTCTGAAAGAAAGAATAGCAGAACACAGACTTCAGAAGGGATACTCAAGGGGTTACTGTCCATCTGGCTTAGTTTGAGCTGCTTTGAAGTATTCAAGAATAGATACTAAGTATTAGTTTGGTACTAAACCCACAATTACTTTTGCACCAACCTAATAGATTGGTGGAAAGGCCTGAACAAGAGATGCAGGTTTCTGAGTTGGCTGTGTGTAAATAATACGGTAGCAATGAGCAGAAATCATATTGCCTGGGTGCAGAAAAAGCAGAGCATCCTGAAACTCTGCTCATATAGAAAATCTGGGCAAAAATATTGAGGCTGCCAAGGGCCTATAGAGGAAGAAAATGGGACAAGTTCAGTGTTCTGAAGACAAAGAATATTCGAGGAAACATATTTTCAAGATATGTTTTCAGGATCCATCTTCTTTTTCCACTCCAAATAAAATCTATATGATCTAGAAAATATTTCTGCCTTTCTCTTAATAGAAGATAGGATTTGTGTTTCTCATCAGAAAAACCCATTTGATTTCAGAATTAAATCGCAATTTTTCACCAGTTGCTTAGCTCTGAATCTCACTTTCATAAAGCACAAAGGGGAATTTTAATAACCACAAGTTCTCTCCTCTCACCTGAAACAAATTATATAATAAAAATTCAACTGTTTTTGGTGTTTATCTATACATAAGTATATATGTGTTTATCACCAACCTTTAGTTCCTCAAGCTCAGTGACATTTTCTAAGTTAATATTTAATGAATGTTTATCTAATTCCTGAAAGAGTAAATGCACTGTGTTTATTAAATCATCTTCAGAATGTGTCTGAGTTATGTACAGGGGCATGTTTACATTTTACAGATAAGCCAACAAGTTGCAAAAATAAATCTTTTGTTAACAAATGGCATATTTATAAAGTAATATTCCAATAATTTATCATGTTTTCTATTTTTAGTAGTTCAGTCCTGTATTTTCGCAAAAACAGAATCCTTACAGTATTGCTATATAACTGCGGTGAGTGAACAGTTCACAAATGCATTTTTACTTAGTTAAGAAGTTAATTTTCTAAAAAGAAATCGCACAATTTGAAACACTAACTCCATAGAGCCAAACTTTCAAAATCTATGCTTCTCATTTCAGATTTAACTTTTCCTGACTTTATTTTTATATTCTACCTGCCATTTAGCTGTTTACATCTTTATCTATCTCTCTCTATCTATTCATTTACCTTGTGTATCTAAGGCTACAAAGTCCATGGCAGGAAAATCAGAAATAGTTAATTATATTCACATAATGTACCCTAATGCTAGAATCTTTCATACTACTTTATGCAGTATGTTTACTGTATAATGTTTGTTCAACAAATGAGTGAATGAATGAGTAGAGGAATGTCCGAGGAAGACAGTGAACTTGTACTAGTTTTTACATTTCCTGTTTATTAGACTCACTGTAGGCAATAAAACTGATATGATCTATGGCAGTGTTTATCTACCAAAAATGTGTTTTCAGATTCCGGATAGAAAGAAGAGATACATTAAATAAAGTTATCCATGAATGCAAATAGCCACTACTCTGAGTATTTATTTTATAAACACTGAAGAATTCAAGTCCATGCTTTGCCCCTTAGGCTACAGCTAAAGCACATTGTTTTTCTCTAAAATAGTTTCATCGCATTTTGGCATGTGAGGATCAAGATTTAAGGCCTTTCTAATTTCTAAGATTTAGGATTAGTTCTAGTAAACATAACATCACCTGACAACGGAAATTCTTTCAAAGAGTCTTTGTTTTTGTCAGAGTAAGAAGCGTGCCGTAGGTGAGCAATTTGCCTGTCAGGAATCTCTAAGCCCACTCTCTACCTGTTTGAACTGCTTTCAAGTAATTTAGCAAAGGTATTATGTGCCTTTTCACTTCTATCTAATTTGAAAAACACAAAACCTTTTAAGGTCTATGTTTAAAAAGAAATGTGTTATTTTCTTTTCTTTTCTTAATTTTATATTTTTAGTAGGTTTTATTTTACTCCAGGTCATTCTGATGTAGTGCATGATGTGAAAATCTAACAAAAGTCTTTAGATCAAAGGCAATTATTATTGATCTGATTTGCATTTTTCAACTTGAGGAGGGGAAATTCATGATTGTAATAAACTAATCTTAAGTTATATCCTATTTTAAACTTGAGAAAGTATTTTCATAGCATGAGGTCATTTGGTCTGTGGTAGGACGAGCAGAAATCAATTGTACCATAAATAGGGAAATAATACCGAGAAAGGTTAGGTGACTTTCTGAGATCACCCAGCGATGAGCATAATCCCTGCCGAAACATGGTCCTTCCCTCTGTCATCCTGAGACTTGCCCCACTGAAACGCATCAACAGCCATCTCCTTGTGGCCATAGAGAGGAAGAGTCAAGATTTATTTGGTCTAGGTCTAACTTTCCCTGAGGCTGTCCTGCATTGTACTTCTTAAAGTTTCCTATGACCCATTCCTTCTCTTGAAGCAATTTCCAGAGGGTTTTCTGCTACTTGAAAGCTATTATTTCCATCAGGAACACTAAAAAAGAAACAAATTTAAAAAAGTACCTTTCTCCTCAGTAATATCCATCCTTATGAAATTGTGCAGGGGAGCAAATTAGGTAATTATGCCCCTCCAACAAAAGCAAATACATAAGGAAGGCAAACCATGTGCTGGTCACTGTTCCGGGAGCTGGAGATGGGTGTGGAATCAGACTAAAGAAGCCTGCCAGCATGTTTTCGTGGAAACAGGCTAAATGTAGGGAATAATGTGAATGTTAGTGGTTATGATTGTCTCATTTCAGGCAGACCTGCAGTCCACTATTTTGCAGGGTACACCTAGCACTGGACTATACATTCGTTAGGACATCTTGCTTCTAATTCTCCTCTATGATCAACTCTGATTGATATCAAGCAGATGTTGAAATTCTTGGGATCCCAGTCTCCTAGTGTGTAAAATGAGGAGTGTGTGATCATTTCTAAGGCCTCTCTGTTCTGCCATCCCCTGTTCTCTTGGTGTGGAAAGTAGAGGCTCGGAGAGCAGAGCGGCTGTGCTATTCGGATGTGTCAGGCACAGAGAGGACAAGCAAGGGCGATTTCCCTGCGAGAAACGGCCCTTGCTGCCCTCGTGGCTTCCTCTACCATCCAGTGCAGGGTCAGGGTGAGCCTTTCCCCAGAAACTCATTCTCATTTCTCTCAAACAGAACTCAAATAGGAGTCACAAAAGTGATGAAGGGGTGGGGAAATCGGACCCCAGGGAGACTTTAGGGGAAATGGATTATTCAACCTGGAGAAAGAAAAGCTGAGAGGTGACTTCATAGAAGTCTTTCTTTGACTTTACAGCAGGTTAAAGGAAAAGTTTTCGAACTGTAAGAGAGATTGGTTATGAGATGGAGGCTTAGGCTGTGAGCTCCCTGAGGCTGGTGGGAGCTTGCTGGAAGGCAGGCACGGCCCGCTGGCGGGCACGGAGTGCTCTGTGTTTGGATTTGCCTGTGAAGCCTCCAGCCAAGACCATGGCACAGGCACAGACCTCCCTTCAGCCAGGTCTCCTGCACAAGTGAGGTCTAGCCAGGCTCAGGGAAGAACCAGCGAGAAACACGCCCTCCATCCTGGGGGCTGCTTCTCCTCGTATAACATGTTTCAGGATTTGACACCCAAGCATTCTAGCTCTGTGCTTCCTTTCACCCACACCGTAGGTAATAGAAGTTTCTTGAAATTTCTGCTTCATTCTTATATATATATAGATATATTGTATAACAATGTTTATATCTATGTGTATATATGTGTGTGTATATATATAAGTCTTGTATATGTACATATACATACAACATAGGAACACATGTGTGTGTATTCAGGTCTTTGTTTATTTTTGGAATATTTTCTTAGCTTATGGAGGAAACAGTAGTTCAATTCCACCCTATTGTTCTTCTTGTTCAAGTATTGCAATTTTGCGTGTGCTTGATCTTTTTTTAATTACCTTCCTTCAAACCACCTTTTCTCTGACCTTTCCTATTTTTATTCTTTAACTCATTTTTATTCTTTGATTTTTAAAAATTTTTTAATGTCCTTATTAAATTTTCATTGAAGTTTATTATTCTTTGGGTGCAAAGAGAAGAGATAAAGGTCACAAAATTACCTAGCAATAAATCTGACTTTAGACAAAATCATCTAAGAACTATGAACTTTGGTAAAAAAAGGATCTTAAAAGAGAAATTTATTTTTCTTCAATTCCAGAAACTTGGTATTGACTATTAAAAGGTAGTAGAGAGAATTAGTGCCACACATGTCATTTTGAAAGTTACATTTGGGCCTTAGGAAACTATTTTATTAAAACAGTAGAAATCAGTTTTTACATATTGGTACATATTAGTTATATTTCCAAAGGCTTGACAGTTGTTGATCTACAGGAGCTTCTAGTAGTCAATACCGGAAGTTTTCACCAGCGAAAGGAACATGACGCACGCACTTCTTCAGAACTGGCTGGATGAGATGGACTGTCTTTGCAGGAGGCAGAGCTGAAAAAAAATCTGAGCAGAACTAGACGGTTGCCTTTTTTTTCCCCATGAATTGTCCAGGAGAGCAGTGCACTTACATTCTAGAGCAGTTGCAAAATTAACCCCATTCAGTCTTCCGGGAAATCCATAGAAGAGCAGCACTGGATAGGCTCGGGAGACCCCCGAGTGACAGCACTCCTCAGAATCAGAATGCAAGTCCAGCAGCAGCTGAGATCAAGCAAGAAGTACGAAAGTTAAAACCAGTCTGGTTGTAGGGGTTTGGGAAACACTAAGAGACAAAATTGGCTTACTCAATATGTGATTAAGCATTTAGGAGTAGCCTGGACTAGACCATGGATCGGAGCTGGGGGAGAACAGCAGCAAAGCATTAGTAGGCAGAAAGGAAGTTATCCAGCCAGTCCTCTGTGGCAATAGTTCAGTAGGAATTCCAAAATTAGATTCATTCTTTCCATTTGTTTTCTTTTTAATTGAATATTTCCAAAGCATCTGGGGATATAATAATAATGCATATAACATGTGTAATTCTAGGTTGGGTGTGGTGGCTCATGCCTGTAATCCTAGCAATTTGGAATGTCAAAGTGGGAGGACCTCTTGAGCCTAGAAGTTCAAGACCAGCCTGGGAAACATAGAGAGGTCCCATCTCTAAAAATAAATAAGAAATAAAAAATTGGCTGTGTGTGGTGATACACGCCTGTAGTCTCAACTGCTCAGGAGGCTGAAGCAGAATGACCATTTGAACTCAAGAGGTTGAAGCTACAGGAAACCAGGATCACCACTGCCCTTTCCAGCCTGGGCAACAGAGTGAGACTCTGTCTGAAAAACTTGTGTAATTCTGATGTGCACTGGATATAAGAGAACAGATTATTAATCCCACAACTCAAACATATGCTCTCTGAATGCAAAACCATTTTTCCTGTGGGATTCTCAGCACCTACAATAGTGGCTGGCACAGGTATATTTTTGATGCATATTTGTTCAAAGGGAAAAAAGCATCTTTAAGCAAGTCATCCTTTCCCTCTGGGAACTAAATCCTCCCTATTATACAATTTAGGAGGTAACTGGTATGGTAAGAAAAACATGGATTTTGAAGTCAGTCAGAGTTTAGCTAAAATTTTTAGCTTTGATAAGCCATTGTTGGTTTTTGACATTTGTTTTATGTAAAATGGGGATGTTAACTATATTGTAAAATTCCTGTGGATGTAAATTAGAAACTATAGTACATATAAGTATATAGATACTATTTTAAACATAAACTACATTTAAAGTACTTATTACATTACCTCTAACATGGGATGCTTAAATAAATTTGGATTTCCTTCTGTGTCCCTGGGAATCTGGAATCCTATCTCACGAAGACAGTATTAATCTATTTTCACACTGCTAAAAAAAATATCTGAGACTGGGTAATTATAAAGCAAAGAGGTTTAATTGACTCACAGTTCCACATGGCTGGGGAGGTCTCAGGAAACTTACAATCATGGCAAAAGGCAAAGGAGAAACAAGCACTGTCTTCACAAGGGGGCAGGAGAGAGAAGAATAAAGAAGGAACTTCCAAACACTTGCAAAACCAAAGATCTCGTGAGAACTCACTCACTATCATGAGAACAGCATGGTGGAAACCACCACCATGATCCATTCACCCCCTCCCTCAAGCTGTGAGGATTTATAGGCCCCTTCCTTGACAATGTTGACATTACAATTTGAGATAAAATGTGGGTAGGGACACAGAGCCAAACTATATCATTATTCCGCTGGCCCCTCACAAATCTCATGTTCTCACATTTCAAAATCTTCCCAACAGTTCTCCAAAGTCTTAACTCATTTCAGCATTAACTCAAAAGTCCACAGTCCAAAGTCTCATGTGAGACAAAGTAAGTTCCTTCTGCCTTTGAGCCTGTAAAATCAAAAGCAAGTTAGTTAGTTCCTAGATACAATAGGAATACAGATATTGGGTAAATGGTCCCATTCTAATTGGGAGAAATTGGCCAAAACAGAGGGGCTACAGAGCTCACTGAAATCTGAAATCCAATGGAGCAGTCATTAAATCTTAAAGATCTGAAATAATCTCCTTTGACTCTGTGTCTCACATCTGGGGCATGCCAATGCAAGGAATGGTCTCCCATGGCCTTGGGCAGCTTCTTCACAGGCTGGCATTGAGTGCCTGTGGCTTTTCCAGGCTCACTGTACAAGCTGTCAGTGGATCTACCATTCTGGGGTCTGGAGGATGGTGACCCTCTTCTCAGAGCTCCACTAGGCAGTGCCCCAGTGGGGACTCTGTGTGGGGGCTCCAACCCCACATTTCCCTTCTGCACTACGCCATCAGAGGTTCTCCAAGCTTCAGACTTCTGCTGGGATATCCAGACATATCCAGACATTTCCATACATTGTCTAAAATGTAGGCAGAGGTTCCCAAACCTCAAATTCTTGACTTCTGTGTAACCACAAGCCCAACACCAGATGGAAGGCACCAAGGCTTGGGGCTTGCACCCTCTGAAGAAATGACCCCTTTTAGTCATGGCTGGGATAAAGAGTACCACGTCCCAAAATTGCATAGAGCAATGAGGCTCTGGGCCTGGCCCAAGAAGCTATTTTTTCCTCCTAGGCCTCCAGGTTGTGAAGGGAGGGTCTGCCACAAAGGTCTCTGACATGCCCTGGAGACATTTTCCCCATTGTCTCAGCAATTGACAATCAGCTCCTCATTACTTATGCAAATTTCTACAGCCAGCCTAAATTTCTCCACAGCATTTTTTTTTTTCCTATAGCAGTGTTAGGCTGCAAATTTTCCAAACTTTATGCTCTCCTTCCCTTTTTTTCATCAGAGAAAGGAACATGATGCACACACTTCTTCAGAACTGGCTGGATGAGATGGACTGTCTTTGCAGGAGGCAGAGCTGAAAAAAAATCTGAGCAGAACTAGAGGGTTACGTTTTTTTCCCCATGAAGTCTCCAGGAGACCAGTGCACTTATATTCCAGAGCAGTTGCAAAATTAACCCTATTCAGTCTTCTGGGAAATCCATAGAAAATCAGCACTGGATAGGCTCGGGAGACCCCCGAGTGACAGCACTCCTCAGAATTAGAAGGAAACATAAATTCCAATTTCAAATCCTGTCTCTCAAGTTCAAAGTTCCACAGATCTTTAAGGCAGGGGCAAAATATTGCCAGTGTCTTTGCTAAAGCGTTCCCAATAAGTTCTTGTCCCCACCTGAGACTACCTCAGCCTGGACTTCATTGTCCACATGGTTATCAGCATTTTTGTGAAACCATTCAACAGTTGTCTAAGAAGTTCCAAACTTTCCCACATCTTCCTGTCTTCTTCTGGGCCCTCCAAATTGTTCCAACCTCTGCCCATTACCCAGTTCCAAAGTCACTTTAACATTTTCTGTATCTTTATAGCAGTGCCCCACTCCCAGTACCAATTTACTGTATTAGTGTGTTTTCACTTGGCTATGAAGAAATACCCATGACTGGGTAATTTATAAAGAAAAGAGGGTTAATTGACTTACAGTTCCACAAGGCTGGAGAGGCCTCAGGAAACTTGCAATCATGGTGGAAGGCAAAGGGGAAGTGAGCACCTTCTTCACAAGAGGGCAGGAGAAAGAAGGACAAAGGAAGAACTTCCAAACACATTTAAAACCATCAGTTCTCATGATAACTCACCACTAGCATGAGAATAGCATGGGAAAACTACCCTCATGATCCAATCACCTCCCTCCCTTTACTCCCAGGGATTACAGTTCTAGATGAGATTTGAGTGGTGACACAGAGCTAAACCATATCAGGGACCTTACTTGCTAAGTATTGCTTCAGCAGGACCCAGGCACAGTGGAGTCACAGGTACCATGTCCTCATGAACATTTGGGAAGATGCAAGCACAAACCTCATCATGAAAACTGCTCCTATGTTTTATTCCAATAATTCATTTGCACTATGAGGAAACATGTGTTGAACAAAATTCCGTTATTCATGAACACCATTTCAATATCTGTGAATTAATGATACTTTCCTGAGTATATGGATATGCATGAGCTAGGAATGTGAAGCCTGGTATGCAAGTGGAAAGTGTACTCAATAAGCACCCAGCTCTGTCTTCATGGTCTTGATGAAACCACTCAGTACAATTAAGTGATTAGACTTAGTAGCTGTACTGTAATTTTGTTTTCTTAAAGAATCTTACCAATAACCATTCAGTTTCACCATTTAATGGTTAGTTGATCTGACCCTAGTTAAATAGTCACCTAATACCATTGTTAAGAATGTATTTCTCAGTGATGAATACTTATTTATTCAACAACCAAGCATTTACTAATCTTGTACCTTGTGCAGAGCTCCGAGAATGTAAGAATAAAGATGGCCTAGCCCCTGCCTTTCTGTCTAGTAAAGATAGAGCCACACAGTCAGTTCATCTTAGTGCAGTGTGCAGAGTAACCCAATGCTGAAGCCTGCGGGAGGCTCTAGGAGAAACAACGGGGTGGCACAAAAGCCTTTTAGGGAAATGGGAATGGAAATAACATTGAATTGAGACTTAAAGTACTTCAGGCTGAGAGAGCAATGAGCCCCTTCACAGGACCGAACCCCTCGAGGACTAATGCTGCATGTGCCACGTGAGTCCTCTGAAACACCAGGACTGAGAGCTCTCAGGGGTTCACTGTGGCTGGAGCTCAGACATAAACACCTTTGGTGCTTTTCTTAGCTGTTCATCTCTCTTGTGAATTTGGCCGGGACATCGCATCTTGCTAATTCATTTCCATACTCTGAATGCTTTTTAGAGAACCTGAGCCTTAAAAGATCTTTGCCCACAGGAGGAGAGGGAGCATGGTTTAGGAAGTGCATTAGAAATATGCTTTTAATGCTTGATGCATTGCATGTAAGTAAGAATGTCTCAGTCTGGACTCCTGACAACAATAAAATCACAGCTTTATTTACAGCATGGAGCTGTTGCCGCCAATGACGTATGACTGCAATACATTACTTAAGTGAGGAGTTCCCCGATGCATGTTTCAAAAGAGACGAGAAACGCTTCAGTACCAGGTTGCATTAATTAAGCAGGAAAGCCTAAAGAAGAGTGACAGAGACTTGAAGATAAAGATACAAGTGTGAAAGTGTTCTGGGCTCTTTATATATATATATTTATTTATTTATTTTTACCTGTAGGTTCTTCCAAAAACATTCACAACTAAAAAAAGGGTAAATTAGTTCAGCCATTGTGGAAAGTGGTGTGGTGATTTCTCAAAGAACTTAAATCAGAATTACTATTTAACCTGGCAATCTCATTATAGGGTATATATGAATGTAATTCATTCTACTATAAAGACACATGCACACATATGTTTACTACAGCACTATTCGCAATAGCAAAAACATGGACTTAATCTAAACACCCATCAATGGGAGACTGGATAAAGAAAATTGGTACCTACACACCATGGAATACTACGCAGCCATACAGAAGAATGAGATCGCATCCTTTGCAGCAACATGGATGGAGCTGCAGACCATTATCCTAAGCAAAATAACGCAGGTATGCAAAATCGAAAACTGCTGTGTTCTCACTTACAAACGGGAGCCAAACAATGAAAACACATCGACACAAAGGGGGACTAACAGACACCAGGGCCTGCTCAAGGGTGGAGATTGAAAGGAGGCAGAGGATTAAAAAAACATAGCTATCTGGTCCTATGCTTATTACCTGGGTGACTAAGTAATCTGTACACCAAACCCCAATGACATGTGGTTTACCTAGATAACACTCTGCACATGTACCTCTAACTCAGAAAGCAAAGTTGAAAAACAAAACAACAAAAAATAATGCCCTTGACTTCTTAGGGAATCAACTTACCTGCTGTTTTCATTAAACACTTAGGCGTACCACTGTTGATTTCTCTCTAGCAATTGACTTAGGAAACAAGCTTTTGAATAAATTAAAATTATGTCACTAGTGTTTAGAATGTTAATAAGGCAAGGCAGCATATACGATAGGAGCATGAATATGAATTTGGGAAAGAGGCAGATCTTAGTTCTTTTTTTTGTTTTTTGGCTCTACCACTGTGTGACTCTGCCAGTATTATTTACTCTTTCTTTTTTGTTGTTGTTGTTTTCTGTTGTCTTTTGTTTTGTTTTTGAGACAAATCTCACTGTGTTGTACAGGCTGGAGTACAGAGGCACAATCATGACTCATTATAGCCTCAACATCTTGAGCCCAAAAGATCCTCCCACCTCACCATATTGAGTAGCTGGGACTACAGGTGCACCATGACACCTGGCTACGTTTTTCTTTTTTTTTTTTTTTTTTTTTTTTTTTTTGAGTCGGGGGATTGGGTAGAGACAGTGTTTCTCCATGTTGCCCAGGCGGGTCTTGAACTCCTGAGCTTAAGCAATCCAGCCTCCTTGCCCTCCCCAAGTGCTGCGATTACAGGTGTGAGTCACTGTGCCGGCCTATTTATCCTTCCTGACCAGCAATTTCCTCTTCTTGGAAAACAATAGAGAAAATCTATAGCAGAGAGTTGTTATAAAGTTTAAGTAAAATAAAATAGGTAATATACCAATCCAGGGCATGCATACAGTAAATACTCATTAAGTATCAACTCTTAATGATAATATTTTAAAAGAAAGATGCATATTCCTAACAGAAATATAGACAATCTACATAGACATGTGTTACAAAGTCAGCAGGTATCTGCTGTTATCAGCTGACTCTCCATTTATTTTTTTAAAAAAGAATAAAATAGAATTATCCTTAACCAGATGGCTGTTGGTTAACTTTCAGGCGAAAACCGTATCAGTAAGGAATTCATAACATTTTAGGACTTAGGGGATTTCTTACACTTTTAAAAGTAGCTATCAGTGAAAATTTAAGCAGGGAAGGGTGCTTTAGTTTCTCAGTTACGTGATCTTGGACAAGTCATGTAACTGCTTGACAGCTCCAAATCTTCTTTTCTACAGTCAGAAAATAAGAATGATTTCTTAAAAATGTCTTTGTCCTTCCTGCCATGTGAGGACACCTCAAGAAGGTGTTCCTATCTTTGAGAATGTAGACCCTCCCAGGCCCAGTGGCTCACGCCTGTAATCCCATCATGTTGGGAGGCCAAGGCGGGTGGATCACTTGAGGTCAAGAGTTCGAGACCAGTCTGGCTAACATGGTGAAAGCCTGTCTCTACTAAAAATAAAAAAAAAATTAGCCAGGTGTGGTGGAAGGCGCCTATAGTCCTAGCACTCGGGAGGCTGAGGCAGGAGAGTTGCTTGAACCAGGGAGGCAGAAGTTGCAGTGACCTGAGATCGCACCACTGCACTCCAGCCTGGTTAACAGAGCAAGACTCTGTCTCAAAAAAAAAAAAAAAAAAAAATGAAAGAAAGAAAAAAAAGAGAATGTGGGCCCTCACCAGACACTGAATCTGCCAGCACCTCGGCCTTGGACTTCACCACTTCCAGAACCATGAGAAATAAATGTGTGGTTTATAAGCCACCTAGTTCATGGTATGTTATTATTGCAGTTTGAGTGGACTAAACACATGGAAATTAATGTCATCCCCCCAATAAACCCTCTTTTATAGCTGAGGAAGCTGAGCCTCTAACAGATCAAGTTATAACACTTGCCAGAGTCTCATTTCTAGGTGTCACAGCTGGTTCTTCCTTCCGTGCACTTTGTATTATCATAGCTCTGCTTAATTTTATGTCTTTCATACCCCACTATCATATCATATAATTGTGCATGATAATATTTAGCCTTGGGTGATGATGTTTCTTGACTGTACAAACCGATAAGTGAATCAGTCATATGTGGGTTTTTGTTTTGTTTGAGATAGGGTCCCCTCTGTCACCCAGGCTGCAGTGCAGTGGCACAATTGTAGCTCACTGCAGCGTTGAGCTCCTGGGCTCAAACCATCTTCCCACATCAGCCTCCTAAGATGCTGGGATTTCAGGCGTGTGCCACTGCACCCAGCCATATGAGTTATTTTTTTTAATGTTTTGATGCACACATGAAATAACAAAAGTATTTGTGGATACCTACATTTGGTAATCGTATACACAAAATGTTTTTGTAGCATTATTCTTTGTAAATATTAATAAGTACACATTTGAAAAATAAATGAACATTTACCTTTAGTCTGTAAGCATGCTTATATATATGGTTCTTTTGTTGTTAGTCTTATAGGAAAAAAAAAAAAAACAAAAAAACAAAAAAAACTGTATCTATAAGAATGCTTAATAATGATTTTCCTCTTTTCACATTTTCCTCTTTGCAGTGTTGTAGTGGTTCGATGAGGTACTGTTAACATTCTGATAAGTGAAGTTAAAAATTAACCTGTCTCCTGTTTAAGCAAAGTGAGATTAGGGATCACTGAGGAAAAGCTTCACATTAGACGCAGAAAAGTAGCATGAGTTGGATGAAGGACATGCCAGGTGAAAAGAAAAAAGAGAAAGAAAAAAAAGGGGGGAAGAAAAATGATTTAAGCTTTGTAAAGAGAAGGAACCTGATAATCCTCAGAGAATTGCTGGGATAGTGCTCGAGGATAGATCATGTGAGGAAACCAGAGTCCCTCTGAGCCATAAGGTACACATCCAGCAGGCAAGTATAACCTGAGAATTGACCAGACTTTAGGGCTCAAGACCGTGCCGTGGGGCAGACACACACCAGCCATGGAGAGAGTATCAGGCGTGGAGACTGCAGGTGCACGAACTTGAGACTGCAGATGCATGAACTTGCCTCATTTTCAAGGTGTTGTCCACAAGGATAGTACAGCCATTGGCCGTGCTCATTTCCTACCTCATTTATCTTTTATAAAATCATATCCTGCAGGCCTGGTATTCGTAGGGATATAAGTGTCATCAGAATCTCACACAACATATATCAAGTTCAACCTATTGATACCAAAGAGAGTGATTTCATGCGTAAAGAAACAATGCAGGGCATTGTTGAGAAGTTGGCTTCAACGTTTAAAAAAGTTGGTGTTGAGCCTCCCTGTGTGAGGGCTCAGATGAGGACTGAGACCACTCTCCCAAAGTGTCTGTTGAGTGAACAATATCCCAATATTGTCAGGAATCTTGGTGCAGCAGCAATTGAGAAATCTTTCTCTTTTTCTCCATGCTACTCCTTCTGTGCTAGGGGCTCGGATTACTCAACTCCATTCCAGGTGCACGACTGAATTCACCTTTCTCCTCACTGTCCTGGGATATTGTGAAACAGAGATCGTTTCTGCTCAAATACTTAAAGCCCGTGTTCTCTGCCATACTTGATGATAGGATTTCACTCACCTTTATTAGGTTTACAATATTCAGATACTGTATAAAAGAACCATTGTTTTACTGGGTTGGAAAAATAAATTAAGTCTTTGAGTGGTGGATGACTTTGATAAGAAACCCTACTTGTGGATACATAGGGAGTTGATATTTTTGAAGTCTATTTAACAGAAGCCGGGACGCTCCAGTTTGCTGCAAGTTCAGGCGAACGCACAGGCGACCACCGGCTCCGCGGCTCAGAGCCGCTTTTCTGCTCCGTTTGTTAAATGGGGTGTTAGTTTGCAGTACAGCGATTTAAAGCCTGAGTTCCCCGTAGGCACCGTCCCTCCTGTGTGCAATGAGGATTTCAGCTTGGATTCCTGTGCCAGTTTAAAATCAAACCTTTCCTTTGTGGCAAATAAATTGCTAGCACTTTGGAAGGATTCTAATGAAAGAACCCAATCCAAGGTTATTCAAGAGTGAGATTTCACTGTAGGCTGAAATTCGTTGGCTGGCATGTTTGTCCTGGCAATGAGTTAACCTCAATTAAGAAACTAGAGACAATAAAAGAAATAATTAAAAACAGAGAAAAAAAACTGAAATTAGCATTTGTTGAATGTCTAGCTTCTATGCTGCGTCTTCCATGGTGCCATGATCTGAGTGTTTGTGCTCTGCCCCTGTTCATATGTTGAAACCTAATCCCCAGTGTATTAACAGGTGAGGCTTTCAGGAAGTGTCCATGCCATTAGGTTGGAGCCCTTGAAAGTGGCATCGGTGCCCTTAGAAAAGAGGTCCCAGGGAGATGATTTGCTCCTCCCATCATGTGAGGACACAGCAAGAAGTCGGTGCTGTCTAAGAGAACGTGGGCCCTCACCAGACACCAAATCTGCTGGCACCTTGGAGATGGACTTCCTAGAAATAAATATTTGTTGTTTCTATGCCACTCAGTCAATAGATATTTTGTTAGAAGAGGCTGAATGGACTAAGACACCTGGAAATTCACTTGATCCTCTTAATAACTTCCTTTTGTAGTTGAGGAAGCTGAGTCTCTGACTGATCAAGTTACATGTCAAAGTCCCATTCCTAGAAGGTAAGAACTGATTTCAAAGTCTAAGCACTTTCTATCAGCTCTGCTTAATCTTATTTCTTTCATGCACCACCATCATATTATAGAGTAGTACATGATGATACATAACCTTGGGTGACGGTGTTTCTTGACCATTCAAATTGATAAATGAATTACTCACATGTGGGTTTTTTTAAAATTTTAACACACATATTAAAAAACAAAACAAAGATATTTGTAGATGCCTACATTTGATAGTTGTATACACCAAATGTTTTGTGATGCTATACTTCTTTACGAAAATTACTAATTATAAATTTGGAAATTAGTGGACTCTTCCCTTTAACCTTGCAAACTATGCACTTTCAGTCTTACAGACTAAAGGCAAATGAAACTATACATAAATACTGTACTACAACTGATAAAATTGTTCATCATGGGAGCACAGGTTAACAACTCTGATATGGAGATGAAAACTTAAGTAAATGGATGCAGAATAATGAGTCTAGTTTCTCATAGTTGGAGTGGGAATTTTCATATTAGCAAGGACTGAAGGCTAGAATAATTCATGTGGTAATAGAATAGAGTTGGAGACATCAAATAAACTCATGATTAGCTTAGTATACAAACAGAGGGTTACAAATATTGATAGATACATATACACACAGAGTCTAATATACACACATATATTCCTTTGCTCTGCCAGCTGAAAAGACATAGAAATAATAACACCCCATAGTAATGAGCGTACGTAATGCCCAGATCTTGATTTCTATTACCATTTATTAATAAGAATAGGGATCTTTGGAGAGATGGCTTGATTTAAGATTAGGTCAGAAATTTTACATGACCCCTTTGCATCTTGTAGCACCAGAAATAATGTAGTGTATGTGTGTGTGAGTCTACACATTTAATGTGTATGTATACATATTATCTTCATATGTTACATATATAGATATATGTGTGTGTAGATAGATATGAATAAACAAAACAAAACACAGTGATGGGACACAGGATTGAACTGAAAGAGTTTCCAGTGGCCAAATCTGGAACAAGTTAAGCAACAAAATAAAAGAAGTAGTAGTATGTTACAACTTAATTAGAAAATAAGTATCCATGAGTTCATACTGGTGTAAGTAAATGGTTGAATAAATAAATGGAAAAGAATAGACAAATATCCCTTGCAGAAAAATTCCAAATAATGTATGGAGACACTCAGGGAGATGAAGCGCGGCTCCCCACTCTTTAAGGATGGCATGGGTTACACATGGTGACTTACTTCCCAGTGTTATAGCATGGAAAGGGCGAGAAAGAGGAACTCTATAGTGAAGAAACCTGACAAATGCTACTTCAGCCAGGTAATCAAAGTCAACATCAACAGTGATTAGTCATGTTGCTAGTATGTGTTCTTTATATGATGCAATAAGAACCCACTTAACCTCTGTGGCCTTCTTCCCTCAAACTGAGTAAAACATCAGAAAATCTAAATTGAGGGCTAGGCACAGTGGCTCTCACCTGTAATCCCAGCACTTTGGGAGGATGAGGCAGGCGGATCACCTGAGGTCGGGAGTTAGAGACCAGCCTGACTAACATGGAGAAACCCCATCTCTACTAAAAATACAAAATTAGCTGGGCTTGGTGGTGCATGCCAGTAATCCCAGCTACTTGGGAGACTGAAGCAGAAGAATGGCTTGAACGTGGAAGGTGGAGGTTGCGTTGAGCCAAGATCGTGCCATTGCACTCCTGCCTGGGCAAGAAGAGTGAAACTGCACCAAAAAAAAAAAAAAAAAAATTAGCTGGCTATGGTGGCATCAGCCTGTAATCCCAGCTAATCGGGGGTCGTGGGGGTGAGGCAGGAGAATAGTTTGAACCCAGGGGGCAGATGTTACAGTGAGCCAAGATTGCGCCACTGCGCTCCAGCCTGGGCAACAGAGTGAGACTCCATCTCAGAAAAAGAAAAGAAGTAAATCTAAATTGAGGGACATTCTATGAAATACCTTTATTAGTATACCTCAAAATTGTCAAGGTCTTCAAAAACTAGAGAAGTCTGAAAACAGCAATAGTGAAGAGAAACCTAAGGAAACATGACAACCAAATGTAATGTGTTATCCTGGAACAGAAATAGGACATTTGGTAAAAAGCTAAAGAAATCTTAGTGAAGTAGAGACTTCCTTTAGTAATAGTCTATCAGTACAGATTCATCAGTGATAAAAAATGGTCTATACGAATGTAAGGCTTTAAAAACACAGAAAACTGGGTATAGGGTATATGAAAACTGCATTATCTTTGCATTTTTGTCAACAGTCTAAAACTGCTCTGAAGTAAAAAGTAAAAGGTTTATTTTTTAGATAAATAGACTTTTAAACTCCCAATAGATTAAATGATTGAATACATTTTTAAACTAGGATTGCTGTGCTTTTTAAATGGTACAGTCATACTACAAGTAGGGTTCAGGCTGAGATGATATTGGAGCACAGAGGAGACCCAAGGCCTTCTGCAAGACTATGGGGCCATAACACTGCCCCTGTCCTGGTCAAAGGCCAAGGCGCTGCCTGCACTGACCAGCTGGTCCCAGAATGTGGGCTTCCTCTTGCACTTCTCTGCCTGGCGTCTAAAAAGCAGAGAGTTTGTCTTGAAGCCCACTTAATAATCTAGCCCCTGGGCACAAGAACAGAAAAGACAGTATGGTTGTGGGTGTGTGGCATCCTTCATGGGAAATAGCTTCAAGACCTATCAGGGGAACCAGCCCCCAATATTTCAATGTAGGTTCTTTTCTATTTTCCCTAAGTGTCAGCCAGTCTGAGAAATAAAGAGAAAGAGTGAAAAGAGAGAAATTTTACAGCTGTGTCACCAGGGGTGACATCACATATTGGTAGGACCATGATGAAGACCCCCAAGCCGCAAAACCAGCGAGTTTTTCTTAGGGATTTTAAAAGGGGAGGATGTGTACGAACAGGGATTAGGTCACAAGGATCACACGCTTCAAAGGGTAATAAAGATCACAAGGTGATGTCAAAATTAGAATTACTGATGAGGGTCTATGTCCTGCTGTGCATGCATTTTCTTGATAAACATCTTAACAGGAAACAGGGTTCAAGAGTAGAGAAGTGGTCTGACTAGAATTTACCAGGCTGGAATTTCCCAATCCTAGTAAGCCTGAGGGTACTGCAGGAGACCAGGGCATATTTCAGTCCTTATCTCAACCGCATAAGACAGACACTCCCAGAGTGGCCGTCTATAGACCTACCCCCAGGAGTGCATTCCTTCCCCAGGGTTATTCCTTGCTGGGAAAAGAATTCAGCAATATTTCTCCTACTTGCACGTCCATTAATAGGCTTTCTGCAAGAAGAAAAATATGGTTCTATTCTGCCCGACCCTGCAGGCAGTCAGACCTTATGATTATCTTCCCTTGTTCCCTGAAAATCGCTGTTATTCTGTTCTTTTCAGGGTGCACTGATTTCATATTATTCAAACACACATGTTTTACAATCAGATTTCATATTGTTCAAACACACATGTTCTACAATCAATTTGTACAATAGTGGTCCTGAGGTGACGTACATTCTCAGCATACGAAGATAACAGGATTAAGAGATTAAAGTAAAGACAGGCATAAGATATTTTAAGAGTATTATTAGGGAAGTGACAAATGTCCATGAAATCTTCACAATTTTTGTTCAGAGATTGCAGTAAAGACAAGTGTAAGAAATTATAAAAGTATTAATTTGGGGAACTGATAAATGTCCATGAAATCTTCACAATTTATGTTGTTCTGCCTCGGTTCTGGCTGTTCCCTCCATGCAGGGTCCCTGACTCTCTGCAACAAAGACCCATGACTTCTGACCCATAGGGACTGATTTTTTAGGCAGGTGTTCTGAGCTGTGTGTTTTAATCATGCATAAGTACCTGTACAAAGAATCATTTTTGCTTTCTTGATGGCATGAAGATTCTAGTTCACGTATTAAACTCTGGATTGATTGTACTAAACCTTATTAAGTGACAGACAAAATATTTGCAGAGGGGCAGGTTTTTCTTCCATGTATTACTTTGACATTACTTTGTTCCCAGAATGTTGTACCTTGCTTACAAAGACATATTCAATGATATTAAGAAAAATAGGAGAAATCAAAAGCCATGAATGAAGTGAAGACAAAGGGTATAAAGAAAGATAAAAGTGAGGTCGGGCGTGGTGCTCACATCTATGATCCCAGCACTTTGGGAAGCTGAAGTGGGAGGATCGCTTCAGGTCAGAAGTTCGAGACCAGCCTGGTCAACATGACCAAACCCCTTCTCTACTAAAAATACAAAAATTATCTGGGGGTAGTGGCACACACCTGTAATCCCAGCTGCTTGGGAGGCTGAGGCAGGAGAATCACTGGAACCCGGGAGGTGGAGGTTGCAGTGAGTCGAGATCATGCTACTGCATTTCAGCCTGAGCAACAGAGCCAGATTCAGTCTCGGAAGGAAGGAAGGAAGGAAGGGAGGGAGGGAGGGAGAGAGGGAGGGAGGGAAAGAAAGAAAGAAAGAAAGGAAAGAAAGAAAGAAAGAAAAAAAAGAAAGAAAGAAAGAAAGAAAGAAAGAAAGAAAGAAAGAAAGAGAGAGAAAAGCAGGAAAGAAAAGAAAGAAAAGAAAGAAGGAAAGAAAAGAAAGAAGGAAAGAAAAAGAAGGAAAGAAGGAAAGAAGAAAGGAAGGAAGGAAGGAAAGAAATAAAGAGAAAGAAAGGAAGAAAGGAAGGAAGGAAGGAAGGAAGGGCGGACAGAAGTGAAACCAAGGATGGGAGGTTAGTCCATAAAAGCCTGCTGTGAGGCTCTGGTAGTTTTGAGTGAGAGACATAAAATATGGTTATAAATTTTCTAGCAATCAACATATGGAAGAAAACATAATGAGATGTGTAATTCATACTGAGATAAAAATGGGTCAGTTGGAACATAATACCAGGAAGGTTTTTAGGTTCTGTTTCTTGCTCTGCCTACTCATTGCACAGGTATGCAGTTGGTGAAAAATTGTCAGTCTCTATACCTCTGCCACACGGAATTTTCTCGATGTACATTTTACCTCAGTAAGTTTAAAGTCAATGAAAAAGATTCAAGTTGAGTAGACGTCAGAAAATAAGCAAAGGAGATATTCAATAAAATACATTTATTCAGACATTAGGAAGAGAAAAAAATCAGTGGCTTCAGTTTCTTTTTTCCAACAAATTCTTTTGAGGAAACGCTATGCAACAGGGAGAATTGCTCACATCCTATTCGCCTTTCACCCCTGCCTGCTTAAAATAAATACAATGCATTTCATGGGGATGTTTCTTTACCTTTCTCGGTGGAAGCCTATGGCATCATGACAAAGCCATATTTGCTAAGATTCCAAGAGTGTGGCCCCTGATGTGGCTCTGAGTTCTTTCACAAGACAGGCTGCCTTGCTCCTGGGCTGCAGTAGAGCCTCCTCCTCCCTTCCGACTTGTATACTTATTTCACCACTGTCTATGTTTCCTACAGTGGACGGAGCTGGGACTCCCAGTGTGAATCCCAAGGCCTGTCCTGGCCACTTGCTGACATCTTTCCCTACCACTGACCCCTATGTGACCATGCGCTGGTCACAATAACTGAGCAAGGGGCTCATCATCACCTTTTCTTTGCCTCTTGTGCACCTGCTGTTTCCTCCGCCTGTGGTGGTCTCTCCTCAGGTCTCCACTGCTCTGCCTCCTTCTCAGCATGTAGGTACCAGCACCAAGATCCTCTCTCCAAAAGCTTTCCTGGATGATACCCCTCCTCCTCACTTCTCCAATCTACAGTAATTCAAGTTATTTTTTCTCATAACATTTGTTAATATTTGAAACTATATATATAGAAAATTTCAAATATTTCCAATATATAAAATTTCAAATATTAACAAATTTATGAGAAAATTAACTTGAATTAAGGTAGATTGAATATATAACACTTATTACCTATTTAATGTTTATCGTTCCCAAAGAGAATATATGTCTTTTAAACAGAAATATAGCCTATCAGAATTCTGGAACAGTACCCTGCATATGGTAGAGATAAATATTTGTTGAATAAAGAGGAATTGAAGGCAGACTGAAGTGGCTCACACCCGTAATCCCAACACTTTTTGCAGCTGAGGCAGGAAGATCATTTAAGTTCAGGAGTTTGAGACCAGCCTGGGATACATGGCAAACCCCTGTCCTACAAAAAATACAAAAATTAGATGGGCAGGGTGGGGTGTGCCTGTAGTCCTAGCTACTCAGGAGGCTGAAGTGAGAGGATTACTTGAACCTGGGAAGTAGAGGTTGCAGTGAGGCACAATGGCACCACTGCACTCTAGCCTGGGCAGCACAGCAAGACCCTGTCTAAAAAAAAAGAAAACAAAAACAAGAATAATTGAATGAATGGCGAATAAATGCAGTGCATAGATTAATAGATTAAACACATATCTTTCTCATAATTTTCCTTAAATATTGTTAGTCTCAAATAAATTTTTGACAAATATGAAACAGGGCATTGATTCTGTAAAAAGTAAAGTAGAGGTACCTCTTCAAAGTCTTTCCTCCCCATCTAATTAGGAATAAATAGTAACTTCTCTTAGAAGCAAGATTTATTCAAAGACCTGTGCTAACATTCTTAAATATCTCCTAGCCATAATAAAGAAATCAATGTACTTTATGTTCTTAGCTCCTGCAATTTAGCCTAAATATTTGCCCTGGCATGCTTATACTGGTCCAAGCAAGCATTAGGTCATAGCCTGTTCCTCTTCCTTATTTGAAGGTATATTTACCTTTCTCAGCATTCCACAAGTTACTTCCTCCTTCTTTGTTCTCCTCTGCCCTTGCCTCTTTTAAAAAGTTCTAAGTTGCTAGCCAATCAGGATAAATACAGAATGTGAGGTCCCAGCCAATACAAACCAGACACAGCAGTATGGTGGACATGTCAAGATATAAATGACTCTCTCCTTTGTTTGGTGTACTCTTGTGGCAAAACTGCTAGCGAGTGTAACCTTTCTGCAGAAAGTATAAAAATGGCCTTGAATTAAATTTATGTTCAAGTACTATTTCTTTATGGCACCAGAGAACAAGCATTTCAAACAATTCCAAGGTTAATCTCTTTAGTAAATGCCTGGTGTGTACCTATTCTTGGCTGCTGGATATGTAAAACACCCTAAATTTCTTCAATGCACCAGCTAGTAATTCCTTGGTATTATCTGCAAGCCATTATTCAATAAATAAAAGCTCACTGCAGCCAATCATGGAGTGTTTCTAGAATTTGCTGGTTAAAATGAGCTTGACTGAAAGTCCCCTGCATATTATCTGTTTTCACACTGATAGAAAGAACTACCTGAGACTGGGTAATTTATACAGAAAAAAGAAGTTTGATTGACTCACAGTTCTGCATGGCTGCGGAGGTCTCAGGAAACTTACAATCATGGCAGAATGCGAAGGGGAGGCAAGGACCTTCACATAACGGCAGGAGAGGGCGTGGGGGGAGCTTTTAACTGACACTTTTAAGCCAACAGCTTTCGTGAGAACTCACTCACTGTCACAAGAACAGCATGGAGGAAACCGCCCACATGATCCAATCACTTCCCACCAGGTTCCTACCCCCACATGTGGCGATTACAATTCTACATGAGATTTGGCTGGGGACACAGTGCCAAACCATATCACCCTGCATAATTCTGTATCAGCCCTCTAGATTTCTGCTTGAGAGCTTATAGTTGAACTCATGCTTGTGCTTTTCTGCCTTGAGCTGCTTAAAAAACGTCTGCTCATCTGTGTTTTCTCTTCCCACCGAGGGTTTTCTGCAAATGAATTTGGTAAATGTGTAGAGTTTATATTTTACTTTAGATTACTCCAAGTATATTCTCCTAATTTGAAGACAATCCCTCGAACTGTTTTTCTAAGATGCAGTAACAGAACAGAGGCATAAATGGAATTGTTCTTAAGCATACCAGAGCCGTACTAGCAGGAAACAAGGACATACCTGGAATTCAGAACTCCTAGGATGCCTGGTCCTCTTTTGTGAAGTGGTGACCGTTGCATTATCTCCTTGAGGGTGCTGAAAGTAGCTTTAAGGAACCAGCTAGGGCTTGGTGAATCATACTGATGACACTGGGTGTGGCGTGGTAGCTGGGTGTCAGGAAAGCTGTCCAGAGCCAATGCAGTGACCAGAATCCTCTCACAACAGCAACCTAGGCTGGGCACGGTGGCTCACGCCTATAATCCCAGCACTTTGGGAGGCCAGGGCAGGTGGATCACTTGAGGTCAAGAGTTCGAGACCAGCCCGATCAACATGGGGTACCCCGTCTCTACTAAAAATACAGAAATTACAAATACAAGCCAGGCGTAGTGACTCATGCCTGTAGTGTTAGCTACTTGGGAGGCTGAAGCAGGAGAATCGCTTGAACCCGGGAGGTGGAGGTTGCAGTGAGCCAAGATCACACGACTGTACTCCAGCCTGGGCAACAGAGTGAGACTCTGTCTTAAAAAAAAAAATCAACTTAAAAGGATGCTATTTGTAAGCATGCATGATGTACCTAATGCATTTGAACAAGAACAGAAGAGTTTGAGATGTGGTGTCAGAGATTTACGCTGAGGGCTGAGCAATCAATTTAATTTTTGCAACTGCTGCTAATATAGAGACCATCTTTTCCTCCCACCTGGTATAGTTCTGGAAAATGTGAGTGGAAAGGATGTATGTCAATTGTTGTTCTTTGCAAGCAATCCCAAGCCTCTTGAAGAAATGTCTTCTCTGTCTGTATCTCCTTGGCACCTATCCTTTCCTTTTCTCTATCCCAGCACGCATCACCTCATTGGAGTCTTGGTTGACTTTTTCATATCACTCACTCCATTATGACTCTTTGAACGTGTGGTGAATAACATTTTATCTCCACAATCTTCCACATGGCCAGAATCAGAGTAGGTAGTCATTAAATCCTCATTGAATGAAGACCTATGTTATTTCCTAGAATGCTTTGAGACAATGTGTCTAGGAGTTGAATGCTACATTTATAATTTATGGACTAAATGGGTATGGTTGAAGGGAAAGTTAGTTATAAAAAATTTGAGGAGTAAGCAGAGCCAAATTCTTATGAATATATGTGATGGTATTTTTTATTTTTGTGTGGCACAACAAAGCTATAATCACTTACCTTACAGTTTAGGAAAACCCAATTTGATGGAAATTCTAAACTTTAGCATTACCGTATGTTAAATCAACACATAAAATACCTAGCTGTTAATATCCAACTTTGCTTTGTGAATCCATAGAGTTACCTTTGTGTTACTCTACTGCATGAATGCATTTGAAAATAATACAATAACCATTTAAGGAAGATTAAGCCGAAGGGTTATTGTAATCTGAATACATGAGTGAGTAGCTCTTTAAAATAAATATCCATTAAATAACAAGAGTATGTATATGAATCTCATCAAAGTGCTTTAAGGCAACCACAATTAATGAGTTGATCATTATTACTCTTAAAAAATCATAGCTATCCAGGGAAGTGACTATTTCTTTGAGTGGAGCTATTACAATCTATACACTCAGGAAACAGATAAGTATTTTGTGAGGTTTCCTTTTAAGTTATGACTTTTTAAACTAAGAACTCAAGATCACTAAGATAAAAATTAGTAGCTGTGTTTTTAGATGTTCTATAGCTGTGTGGCCTCTCTAGACCTCTGAGTCCATTTCTAGATTGAAGTTAATACTGCCTATACATCCTTTGTCAAATGAATGTGATGTTTTTAAAAGTGTTTTATAGGTTATGAAATACTGCAAGAGCTTTGATATCATCTTTCTCAGTATTACCATAATGAAGACACTAGCACAACTTTAGATAATGCACTTAGCCTAGAGCGCAATTGAGGATATTGCAGCTATCTTGGAGACAATCCTGAGAAGTTGGAACACCATTCTTGCTGATTCTACCAGAGGATCTAGGAGTCCGGGGAGAAAGTGGGGAATAACATTATTGTTATTCCCATGTGGGTGCACATCTGTCTGACTTTACCTGCAGAAGAAATAGTCCTGGCTCCTTGTTTTGTGATGCACATAGGATACTTTACTGGATATTTCTTCAGGATCCACATACAGCCCTTGACAGCACTAGTTGTAAGGTTGCTTCTTCAGTTTTAGTTGATTGCCACTTTTGCACAACAGCAGAGGTCTATGGGACTGAAGAATGCAACTTGACACAATTTGATTGGACACACATTTTTCCCAGAGCCAGAGTTCAGCCTGTCATTGCTATGTCATGAAACTTCTCCTCTGTCTCCATCCTAACCCTTCCCATGCCCCACTCACAGGCACACTGGGCTTCAGTCACACCAAATTTCTGCCATTCCCACATCACAACAGGCTTGCTCAGATCACTTGCGCGTTCATTTATGTTAGTCTCTCTGCCTAGAACTTCCTTCCTTCTCTTTTCCACCTAGAAAATGTGCATTTCTTCCTTAAGCTAAGCATAAATGACAGCTGGTTCTTCCCAAGAGTCCCAAGTACAGTTAGTGACTCTCCTTTTCATGCTCCCGCAGTACTGACCGGTGACGGCATTTATCCTGCCTTTATGAATTCTTCTAGAATGGAAGGTGGACTTAGGTCTTATTTTTCTCAGTGGTGCAGACACAGCACCTAATAGTGGTAGAAGTGATACATCTATGGCTTCATCTGACATTCCGTGCTCTTAAAAGAGTATAGTGCCAGGAGGTTTCAGAGCCTCTGGCTATTGGAGGAGGCCTTCTCACTTTGGCCCACTTGGAGAAGGGCTCAACTCTCAGAGAGACTGGGCAGCCTTTATCAACCTCTCTTGAAGACAAGAGGAGATGGGGAGGGACAATGCTCCCTTCATAAACAAGCAAAGGCTGTCGGACCCTGCACTAGAAAACCGTGTGCTATAATTAAAAAATGTCTCTGTTTTCCTGTTGTTAAAAAAATACAGTCTTTTTTGACACAAATCATTAATCTTCACCTCTTCTTATTGCTGTCATCTACCAAACTCCCCCACATTCCTGGTCATCCCCTCTCCAGGGCTTTTGCTTCCCTCTCCACCATGTCTACAAGTATCTTTCCAGGTGACTTGAGTATGAAATAAATTATCTATTTGACTCTCACTCTTTGACAACCTCCTCCCCAGTGATCTTTCATCCACACCCAACTCAGCCACTCACTGTCATGGGCATGCCTGAACTTTCTCAAAAGACTTCCAAGATGACGATTGCCCATTTCCTTTTCTTTCTTTATCATTTTTTTTTTTTTTTAATAAGACAGGGCCTCACTATGTTGTCCCGGCTGACCTTAAACTCCTGGGCTTGAGTGATCCTCCCGCCTCTGGAGCAGCTGTTACTGGGCCACCAGCATGCCTGGCTTCAACCTTTTATTTTTATTCTCTCCATTCTCCTTGCTCCTGTTCTCACACGGTCTGATTTAGACCCCACCGTCCTGTTATCTATGGCTCTCATAAAGCACCCTCGCCCCTGTGCCCTTCTCTCCACTCTCCCTCTCAATGAGAGAATGCTTAGCCTGCCAACTCTCAGCCAACCCCATGCAGCTTCTCTGTAACTACATGTTGCTAGATACATTTACACGGCTGAGATGTCTAAATATGTCTTCCAGTGTATGTCCAAAAGCATTGGCAGACACTTAGATGAACCCAACATTCCATTCTCAGAGTTGGCTATTTCATGTCGTCTCTCTCTTTCAACTTCTGGCACTTTTCTGGCCTCAACTCAGCTTATGACCTCACCTCATACCTGAAAAAAGATGAACTAATGTCTTGAGATGTATGTGTACTTACTACAAGTTTCTATTCAAAGACAAGAATGTTCTGGCTTTACCTAAAGCCCATTTTTCCTCGTGTGCTGTATCTCATTCTCTGCAGGGTACGCAGGAACTTCTTCTAGCAGTATCTTTCACCTCCACTTCATCTCAGTGTCTCACTCTTTGTTAGACTTTGTCCACTAGCTTTCCTGGCCTTATGCATGTGTGAATATTACCCATACAAAACATCAAACCTCATTTGACCCCACATCTCTCTCAAACACTGCCTGCACTTTCTTTCTCCCTTTTACAACATGTTGCTTGCTATTTCCATTTGTTTACATTGTATGTTTTTCTTAACCTACTTCATTTTGATCTTTGTTGCCACCAATATAATGATTTTTTTTATCAGTTACCAATGACTTTCATATTCTCAAATTTACTAGTTAATTATCTGTTCCTTATCTTACCCAACTATTCAGTAGCATTAGCAAGTGACTCTCTCTCAGACACTGCAGTCTCTGGGGGTCACAAAACCTTCCTGCGTCAGTCCTTTTCTTCTCAGCCTCCTTTGCTAATTCCTCACGTCTGTCAGAACTCCAAATATGTCAGTGTCTTGTATTTATCTCCCTTTGTGCCGTCTCTTTGCCATCTCCACTGTCTCCTTAGGTAATCTCATCTATTCCCCACAGTCCTGTGCTCAGTGCATATTCTGAGGTCTCCCAAATTTATAGGTCCAGCTTTGGCCACTTCTATTAGCCCTGCCCTCAGATATCTGCTCTGGGGTCATCAGTTCCATGTTTTTGTTTATCAGATGACTCTTGGACCCACACTCTATGCGATATCCACAACAGTCATTTAAGTCAAAAATGTCACAAGGTTCTCCTGCTGTAAGTCTTCCAGTGGTTTAGGATTATAATTAAATCTTCCTCACAACTTTCTAACCTTTCGTGAATTTGCCACTGCCAACATCTCCCACTCTTATTTGCCATAGTTTAGCTATATTGGACTTCTTCATTTCAGTTTCAAAACATATCATCTTCCTCCCACCTCTGTTTTTTGTTTGTTTGTTTCACTTTGGATAAACTACACTCAGAATACATGTTTCCTAAATACCCACAGGACTAAGTCTACCTTGTTTTTGTAGATTTCAGTTCAATCATTACCTTCTCAAAGAGGTTAGCCTTGACATTAGACACCATCTACATATCAATTTACTTTCAAACCTATTATGTATTCTCTTTTCTCTATAGTATTCAGTGTGATGTTAAATTATTTCTTTATTCATATAGGTACATATTGCCATTTTTCCTTTGACTGGAACACAAACTCCACGAGAGCAGGTGCATTTTCATCTTCAGCCTTCAAGCCCTAGGATAGTGCCAGGCATGGGAATGACATTCAATGAACATTTACTGAATAAACAAGTGAGAACATGGCTTGGCATATCAAATCAATTTTTGTCTCTAAGTATTTATTGAATAAGTTAGGGGCCCAGGCCTGTACTTGGATCTGGGAACCCAGATGAAAACTCATGGTCCTTTCAGAGTTCTGACGAAACAATGGTGAGGTTGCTCTGGGAAAAATGGACCTAACTGCCTGAGAAGAGCAGGGACACGTTCAGCTAGGACTTGAAAGAGGAATGCCATCTAACCGCCAAGGGGATGGAGTAGGAGGTATGTGTCCTGGGCACAGACAAGGAAGCAAGCTGAGTGTGCAGTTTCCCCACATGCTGTCGTGTCCCTGGCATGCAGCTTCCATCTACAGTTCTAGAAGGAGACTGCCAACAAGTGAGGCTTCCGGGGGATTTCTCAGTCTGTGAAACACTTTTACTACTGTGTCCTCCTCTAATCGTTTTGAATAAAATATGCACATTTATTGTATATATTATAGGTACGTAAATTTATGGCCAGGTGCCGTGGCTTACGCCTGTAATCCCAGCACTTTGGGAGGCCGAGGCAGGTCGATCACGAGGTCAGGAGTTCGAGACCAGCCTGGCCAACATGGCAAAACCCCATCTCTACTAAAAACACTAAAATTAGCCAGGCGTGATGGCGCATGCCTGTAATCCCAGCTACTCGGGAGGCTGAGGCAGGAGAATTGCTTGAACCCGGGAGGCAGAGGTTGCAGTGAGCTGAAGTTGTGCCACTGCACTCCAGCCTGGGTGACAGAACAAGACTCTGTCTCAAACAAAATAAAAATAAAAATAAAAATAAAAAAATACACAAATTTGTGTATATGAACTTTTATATAAAATATATTTTACATATATTAAATATATAATAGGAAATTTTCAGATAGAGTGCTTCTGTAATGAATTAGATAGTCATTTATTTTTAAAACTGTATTTAAACTTGGCCTCCTAGAAATCCACTGAAAATAAGAAGCAGGCGCCAAGTCATTTTCGAGGCCTTTACAGTTCACAGAAGCCCTGCGGTGTGGGGAGAAGCCTGGCTGCTGGATCCCCTCCCACCACATGGTCGTGGCCCTGCTCTGCAACCAGAGGTTGCCCAGGGCCCAAAAGGGCCGGTCTGGGGTTCAGAATTTTTTTGAAGAGAAAAAAGTTCAAGGAGAAGGACAAGATGAATGATAAGGCACTCACCTTTTTATAGAAAAGCCATCCGGAGAAACTCATGTCAGCACTAGGCATTGAAGCCGAAAATGATATTCAGTCATAAACCTGGGAACTGAACCCAGCCCCCTCCACGCAAAGCATGCATGCACAAAGAAAGTCTATTCTTTGATGGATTCTTCTGCAGGGTCACCTTCATTCTGACCATTGACTTTCCCAAGCCTCTGTCTCTGTAACCAGAGCTGGCTCAATTATGTCCCATCAAAAAGAACAGATAGCAGGAAGGCCAGGTTCAGGCAGGGAGCTATAATTTTAGCAGCACTTCCTGTTATGAGTCTGACTTCTGATCCCTTGTGCTCGCTCAGGTCAGGGAATTGCAGCAAATGGCATGCATGAGTCACTCTGTCTCGTGGGTCAAGCGCAGGCTGTAGGCAGACGTCTGAAGGACTTTTCCCTTTTTAGCTCCAGGAATTACGCATCCAGTCCACTTTGCTCGCAAAGCATGTAGCTTGGGCAGGATTTTTCAGCAATTCATGTGTATTCGAACTGATGTTTGTAGAGCGACCCAATAATGTCCTGTCGCATTTTGTGTCTAATCAGAGCAGAATCGTTCTCAGGTGCTACTGACGTAAAGAAAACATTTTGTTCAAACCTCTCATCTGGAACAAGAGGAAGGCCTGGGAAGAGTAAGAAAGTTTCCTAAATCAAATTACTAATTAATGACAGAGCCGAGACCAGAACCCAGTGGGTATGACTTTCAAAACAGGCATATTATCTGTGTGTCTGCTAGGTCTGCTAGACTTCTACAGGTTGCCTCATCCATCAGACAACACTCAAACTTGGATGTGCCGTGAATCACAAGAAAATGGGGGTGGGGAAACACTTTTGTAAGGAATTCTGTAATAGAATTGCAGTATGTTAGGTACTGGAGGCCCACGATTTAGCATTACAAGTGGAATTTATTTTCCTTGTTTGTAAAATACAAGGTAGTAGCTTCAATGGTGGTTCCCAAACAATGCCATATCTTTCCAAATTGCCAGAGACTGTTTTAAAACTTCACATTTCTATGTCCCATCCGAGAACTCCTAAACAGCAACTGCAGAGTTAAGAAGATAAATTTCTCTTGTAGCATCCTTCACAATTCTAATGAATACCCAGGTCAGAGAACAATTTTATTAGATTACTCCAGATTCCTTATTCAATATTAATATTCTGTGATATTAATCAGTATTTTCCAAAATTTGCTCCTACGGAGAATCATTTTGTTGTCAAGATTAAGAAGCAAAATGAAAGACTGAGAACCCTTCAAGAAGTCTTCAGTTAACTGAAATTTTTGGTCAATATTTTCTCAATGTGTTGAGATAAAGAACAATTTTTTTTTTTTTTTTTTTAGACAGAGTCTCGCTCTGTTGCCCAGGCTGGAGTGCTGTGGTATGATCTCAGCTCACTGCAACCTCTGTCTCCCAGGTTCAAGCGATTCTTCTGCCTCAGCCTCCCCAGTAGTTGGGACTACAGGCATGTGCGACCACACCCAGCTACTTTTTATATTTTTAGTAGAGATGGGGTTTCATCATGTTGACCAGGCTGGTCTTGAACTCCTGACCTCAGGTGATCTGCCACCTCGGCCTCCCAAAGTGCTGGGATTACAGGCGTGAGCCATCGTGCCTGGCCAAGAACAATTTTTTTTTAAAAGCAACAACTACTCAACTACTAGCACTTTAGAAACTAATGTTCCCCAGAAGGTGTTTTTAAAATAATCTAAATCATTAAAACAAGAAGTCTACATACAAATATAGAAACTTTCTAATTTTAAAAAATAAACATGGTCACTCTCTTAAAAACAGATAACTAAAACGGACTTACAAAACTATTCACTTCATCACTGCAAGACACATTTTCTCTTAAGTGCTGAGTGCTCAGAATTAACACCAGATTTCTGAGGTGTTGGACTCCTTTAATGTAAATTTGCGCTATCTCCACCCGGAAAGGTGCTTCTCTTAGACCTTGTTTTTCTGGTAAAGGTGAAGAATAATGAGCTCTCTACTGTCTTTGACTAGTCAGGTGTTTACAAATGAGCAATCTCTAGATATACCTTCGTTTTGGAGTTTGCTTTCTTTGTGCAGTTCACCTCGTTGGGTTTTAAATGTTTCCTCTGACTCCAGATGAAAAACTAGCTTGAAATAAATACCCCACGCGGCCACAAAGCCCTTCTGTACAGAAGTGTGTCCGCTGCCGATGGGTTTGGAATGAGAGTCAGGCTTGTGCAGAGGCATCCGGGGTCAGGTGCAGAATGACCCGCTCCTCTGGTTTCACTTAAACTCACATTTTCTCCATGGAGATAACACACACCTCCAGATCTGGTTACTTGCTTCATGAGGGGATCTCATTTGTCCTAATGTAATTTTTAGCCTTGGAAAATGTCTTAAACTTAACTTTGTCCCCTTTATTTTAATAATACATATTTTTTAAAGAGTTCTTTAACAAAAGGAGATGAGTGTACAGAAACCAGGTAAAAAATGAAAGTGCCAAATAATCGTATTCCTGATGGTTTAATCAAAAGGACTGCTCTTTTTAAAAAAGCAGGTTGAGGACGGCCATTCTGTCCTCGGCATTTACAGCTGCAGGTGCCCACAAAGCCAGGGACTGCTCACAGTCTCTTCATCTGACATGGAATTCCTGGCTCCTCTACTGTTGTCTGCGACATCTGTTGTTGCTAAAGCATTCATGGCAAAACACAAAAATAACTGAGCCTCTTGCTTTCTTCCTTCCTCCCTCCCTGCCACCCTCTATCACTCCTTCTTTCTTTCCTTCCTTCCTTCTTCTCTCCTTTTCTTTCTCTTCTTTCCTTCTTTTCTTCCCCTTCCTCTCTCCTTCCTTCCTTCCTTCTTCCTTCTTCTCTCCTTTTCTTTCTTTTCCTTCCTTCTTTTCTTCCCCTTTCTTCCTCTCTCTTCCTTCCTTCCTCTTTCTTTCCTTCCCTCCATTCTTCTTTCTCTCACCTCCCTTCTTTCCTCCTTCCTGTCCATCTCTCCTCCCCTCTATCTATGCCTCCTTTCATCTTTCATCACTCTCCTCCCTCCCTTTCTTTCCTGCATTTTTCTTTCTTCTCTGCTTCCTTCCTTTTTTCTTTTATTTCTCCCCCCCCACCCTTCTCTTCCTTTCTTTCCTTTCTTTCCTTCCTTCCTTCCTTCCTTCCTTCCTTCCTTCCTTCCTTCCTTCCTTCCTTCCTTCCTTTCTTTCTTTCTCTTTCTTTCTTTCTTTCTTTCTTTCTTTCTTTCTTTCTTTCTTTCTTTCTTTCTTTCTTTCTTTCTTTCTTTCTTTCTTTCTTTCTTTCTTTCTTTCTTTCTTTCTCCCCTTTCTCTTCATCTCTCTTCCTCTCTTCCATCCTCCTCCCTCCTTCTCTTCCTTTCTTCTTTCCTTTCTTTCTTCTTCCTTCTTTCACGCTAATTATATTCCTGCAGATTTGATCAAAATAATTGGTCTTTTTGAAAAACAGGTTGGGCCGGGCACGGTGGCTCATGCCTGTAATCCCAGCACTTTGGGAGGTCGAGGCGGGCAGGTCCTAAGGTCGGGAGTTTGAGACCAGCCTGACTAACATGGAGAAACTCCCTCTCTACCAAAAATACAAAATTGTCTGGGCGTAGTGGCACATGCCTGTAATTCCAGCTACTCAGGAGGCTGAGGCAGGAGAATAACTTGAAACCGGGAGGTGGAGGTTGCGGTGAGCCGAGATGCTGCCACTGCACTCCAACCTGGGCAACAAGAGCGAAACCCCATCTCAAAAAAAAAAAAAAAAAAAGAAAAGAAAAACAGGTTCAGTACTGTCACTGGCCAGCCCATACATCATAAAAAGTGCTCATTCTAATGACCTTAATAGAATGTGTACAGTTACATGTAACATTTATAAATAGGTAGAGACATGTTTACTAATAGACAATGAATCTTGAGAATGTTTCATATGTGTTCAAAACACATTTAACCACTTTACTTACACTGATTAACACAGGGAAACATCAGGAAAATAGGAACAAAATCAGTTTAAACAGCATGGCTTTAATTTTCTTTGGCTCCTCCATTATTTATATTGTGCTGTCTCTTCAATCTGATTAAGGCTCTTTTTTGAGGACTGATAACTTTCCTAGAGTCCCTTTTATTCCTTAAAAGAAAGACAATATTTTCTTGACAATATTGAAGTTCTTTAGACATTTTTTGTTTCATGTTCTTAGCTTTCACTGTAGCATTTAGACTCATTTCTTGAGGTTCTGCTTGTTTGTTTTTGTTTCGAATTAAGTGGATTTTCTGGTTCAGAGTTTTAGACAATGCCAAAAAATGTAATTAAAATCACACTGGTCACCAGAGGAGACTTTTGGCAAAAGTATATATCATTCCCTTCCTGAAAAAAAAGGACGTTGGCCAACCTAATTCTTATCTAATTGTTTAGAAGGCGCAGGAGCTGCAAACTCTCCACACAACTTGTCTCGCTGCCAGCCCCCCGGGTTTCAGAGGCCTCTTCTTCAAAGTTCAAAGACCAACTTCACATCTTCTGTGAAGCTTATTTTGAATCTGCCCAAGGGAAGCACTTTGAGGTTAATCCCATGGCCTAACTCCAAATGAGGGGCAAATGCATGGCTTTTCTGAAAGACTCACTCAAATCAGAATCTCAGGGCGCTCCCAAGAGTAGCCTTTGACACAGAGAGGTGGCCGGCTCAAGTCAGTTAAAAGGAGCCAGAGGATGATAGACATTTACATTTGGTGACGGAGATGGACCATTTAGACCAGAAAATAGAAGGAGATGGCTTAGTCTGTTTTCCTTTCAAAGATCCCATGATAGAGGTTGCTGCAGAGTCATAGTGAGTTTATTCTGCTTAAGGATATGATGACTAAAGCATGACCCTTGGCAAATTTCCATCTTAATGCACTCATAAAGCAGCTGGAAACTTCACTGAAATAATCAGAAAAAGCTCATTGGGAAATGTTTGGTTGCCCTTTTAAAGAATTTCTACAAACATAGATAAAGGCAGATTGATAAATTCCTACAAATATATGTGAGGATGGAAGAAAGGCTTCTGATAAAGTAACCATAGTTTGTGTTTAAAAAAAGTTTATAATAAATTAACTCTTGGGAAGAGAGGAAGAAGGAAGGAAGGAGGGAGGGAGGGAAGGAAGGGAAAGAGGGAGGGAGGGAGGAAGGAAGGAAGGAAGGAAGGAAGGAAGGAAGGAAGGGAGGGGGGGGAGAGAGGGAGGGAAAGAAGGGAGAGAGGGAGAGACAGAGGAAGGAAGGAAGGAAGGAAGGAAGGAAATAAGGAGGGAAATAAAGGATGGAGAGGTAGGGAAGGAGGAAAGAAAGACAAAAACAAACGGGGAGGAGGGAGGAAGACGGTAGGGGGTAAATGTAAAATCTGTGAAGATGCGCCGGCAGAGGACTGAGGACGCCTTCCTCCCTGCCTGCCTGGATCGTGCCTCACTTACTGGTGAACCTGAAATAGTTACTTTTCCTCTCTAAATCTCAATTCCTTTATCAGCACAAATTGCAGAACTGGAGTAAATAATTTTTAATGTTTATTCATCTCTAAAATTTGGGTGAGTATATGTGTATATGTTGTAAATTGCCCTTAAAACCTGATAGATAGCAGAAAAAACCTTTCTGAAAGTGGTGCGATTATCAGGCTTTTGTCCCACAAAACAAAGAAAACAAATAAACGAACAAATAGTGACAACTTATTACATTTTTATTTTTGCACTTGCAATTTTGCATTTGGAACTTAATCTATAAATGTACATTATTTCTTGGAGTTTCCTTCTCCCTTGGATGGCCCTTGAAAACAACAAACTATTGATATAGAAGTAGAGGTAATTTCCTTTACTCAAATTTTAATTTCTTGAAATCATTTCTAGTTTTTTGGAATATGCTGAAATTTCCACATAAATGATATTATTTGTCTGACAGACGTAAAAACCTCCTGAGTAAATACCTTAATACCTTCTAGAAATTTTAGTGTTTTTAAATGTTCATGTTATAGCATTGATTTTCTTTTTTCTTTTCTTTCTTTTTTATTTTTTTGAGATGGAGTTTAACTCTTGTTGCCCAGTCTGGAGTACAGTGGGGCAATCTCGGCTCCCTGCATCCTCCGCTTCCTGGGTTCAAGCAGTTCTCCTGCCTCAGCCTCCCAAGTAGCTGAGATTACAGGCATGTGCCACCATGCCCGGCTAATTTTTGTATTTTTAGTAGACACAGGGTTTTGTCATTTTGGTCAGGCTGGTCTTGAACTCCTGACCTCAGGTGATCCACGCGCCTTGCCTCCCAAAGTGCTGGGATTACAGGCGTGAGCCACTGTGCCAAGCCGCAGCATCGATTTTCTTCCTTCTGTACCTATGTGGAGTTAATACAGATAAATAGTCACAAAGAAAAGAGAAATTAGCAAATTTATTGATTAGGGGTCTGACGTATTTGTTAGCTTCAGATAGTCTTTATGTCTATATGGCAATGCAATTTTGTACAAATATAGGACAAGCCTTGGTCCTTGGTTGTTTACACTCACTGTGAGGTGGGATAAAGGCAGTGCTGTCAGATCAAGCTCCTCTTATGTTCACGATCCCCCAGCACCTCCTCACTTTGGCACACAGGTTGCTCACAATCTAGCCTCTGTCCTCCTGTGTAGTTTCCTCTGCCAGCACTCCCTTCTCTCTCTCTTCCACAACCCACGCATGTGTGTGCATGCAGACACACACATACCCTCCCTTTTCCCCAAGTAAATTGCATCCTATGGTTTCTTTGACCGTGGTGTTCGCTTTGACTGGGATGCTCTATGCCATCCTCTTTAAGTGGCTGAACTTTATACGTTAAGAATCAGCTTGAATCTCATCTTTCAGGAAGTCTCCCCTACTGTCTTGTCCTTCTTCTATGTTTCTTCAGCACTTCATTGCATCATTTATGCATTAAGTTGCATTATTGGTTTACCAGTCTAAATACAGTAGGGAGCTCCTAAAAGACAAGAATTGCTGCTTCTTTTAGTATCCCCAGCACTGAGCCCTGAGCAGGTATCCAACCAACATTTATAATTTGGGTACTAAGGAGGGCATTTAGATTAAAAAGCAACAAAAGGCATGCCTAATTTAAACTGATAAAGAAGCAATAAATGGCATTCTAACTAGAGCAATGGTGTGCATTCTGGTTACTGAGTAGTTGAATGGAGGGCTCAATGATTGTCTTCTGAAATTTGATATCTGCATCAGTAACTCTGGGTTACATAAGAATGGAAAACTGCACTCCAGCCCTTCACTTCATTGGGTTTTGTAGGAGAAAGTTACTTTAAACCCTCAGTAGCCAGAAGGGTTAACAATGGCTGCCTTCCTCATGTATTGGCTTATGCATGGGGAGTAACTTATAAGCAGGCTGTAAAGACAGACTAAAATCTTGGGTCACAAGTGTATGGCTGTGTTCAGTAAGGGAGAATTAGAATTGAACATAAATTAACGAGGTTATAACCTAGTAAAAGCTTTCCCACAGTGGAAGCTTTTTGAAATTGAATTTTGCCTTACTATGTATTTTTGCAAATCAATAAAAATTAATACTAATGCTTAAGGGATGAGTAAGAGGGGAGAAAACCATGCTTTAATTTCCAGACATCATGCAGAGCGTGCAGCTCCTACAGTGAGGAGAATGGCCCTGGCCCTAGTAGTTGTTGGAAAGGGACTGCAAAGTCCTGGTTCACACACAGCCCAAACCTGCCATTGTTCAAGGCCTTCCTCTAACAATATCCTATACAAGATCAGTGTCTCTAAAAATGATTTGATTTGGGCCAGAATGAGGCTAAAAGAAAAAGAAAGTTCATTTTAGCCGATTTCTCTTTAATGACTTTGAAAGAGGTTGTTTAAAGTAAATTTTTCAAAAAGAAAGTTAAATGACTTTTTTTTTTTTTTTTTTTTTTTTTTTTTTGAGACGGAGTCTCACGCTGTTGCCCAGGCTGGAGTGCAGTGGCGCGATCTCGGCTCACTGCAAGCTCCGCCTCCCGGGTTCCCGCCATTCTCCTGCCTCAGCCTCCTGAGTAGCTGGGACTACAGGCGCCCGCCACCGCGCCCGGCTAATTTTTTGTATTTTTTTAGTAGAGACGGGGTTTCGCTGTGGTCTCGATCTCCTGACCTTGTGATCCGCCCGCCTCGGCCTCCCAAAGTGCTGGGATTACAGGCTTGAGCCACCGCGCCCGGCCGTTAAATGACTTTTTAAAGTGCCATTCAGTGAGAAAACAAATCCACCATGTACTCTCAGATCTGGTGAGAGTGTTTCTGTCTTCACTCTCTGCTGCACGCAGCACAAAGGCAGCTCACCTGAGCATCAGAAAGAAATGAGAAGGGAGAGGCCACCTCTCCTTGCAGGACATGCTACCTTTCCTTCCTGGAGAAAATTGAAAGAGGAGAAATGTGTCACTGCTTTGGTTATGATATCAAATCTGGTGACTCCTCTGTTTTTACTAATGATATTTCCTTTGTCTCACACTCCCTCACCTTTCCCGCTGGGCCTCCAAGTTCCATCTCCAGTGTCCCCACTGAGGCCCCCATGTAGAATCAAGCATGTCACTCTCCCTGCCACAGAGTCCCCAGGACTTTGTTTATAACTGTTTATTCTATGCTCTTCATAACCTTGCCACAGCCTGACATATCAAACAACCTCAGCTTCTTCAGGGTCAATCAATGTCTTTCACATCTCGGGAATAACAAAGCCTAGCGAGACCTAAACAGTAAAGGCATTATAGATGTACACCATGCATTTTTAATGTGTTTATTTGCTTGTTTTGCATTCTGAGTATGTGTGGAATTTTAAGTTAAAATAAGCCAGCAAAGTGTTAACATGGAGTGCAATTGAAGCTGATCAAATATGCAGATATCCATAAGAAAGGATAATAATAAATGAAGATGTTTTCATTGGATGTGTAGTTTCTGTACAGAACTCAACTCTTTGGCTGCTGGATAAATTCTAATCTCTCTGGGAGGATTGTCAAGAAATACTTGCACACTTTAAGCCCAAATGCAAAGTTGAAAATACAGAGAGCTGCAGGTGCCAGTTTTGTTTTGTTTCTACTAAAAATAAATCTTGGCCTTGTGGGTAAAGTCAGAATTGACCTGTAAACAGAAGTAATTGGTGTATCCATGAATAATTTTAATTTTACTATGACTATGTCATACATAAAAAAGTAAATATACAGTTGACCCATAAACAACACATTGGTTGGGGCATTGACCTCCTCCACCATCCTGGCACAGTAGAAAATTTGTTGCATAACTTTTGACTCCCCAAAATCTTAACTACTAATAGCCTACTATTGACCTGAAGTCTTACCAATAACATAAAGAGTGGATTAACTCATATTTTGTATGTTATACGTATTATACACCATATCCTTACCATAAAGCAAGCTAGAGAAAATGTCATTAAGAAAATCACAAGGAAGAGAAAATATATTTACTATTCATCAAGTGAAAGTGGATCATCATAAAGGTCTTGATCCTCAGTGTTTTCCTATGGAATAGGCTGAGGAGGAGGTGGAAGAGAAGGTGTTGGTCTTGCTGTCTCCAGGGTGGCAGAGGTGAAACTAAATCCACATACAAGGGGACCAATGCAGTTCAAATCCACATTATTCAAGGGTTAACTATATATATACATAAATATATGCACATAGAAATATGCTATTTATATATACAGTCATGCACAACATAATGATATCTTGGTCAATAACAGGCCGTATATACAGTGGTGGTCCCCAAGATTAAAATAGAGTATTTTTACTGTACCTTTTCTATATTTAAATATATCTAGATACACAAATACTTCCCTATCGTACTCAGTGTAACGACCTGCTGTACAGGTTTGTAATCTGGGAGCAATAGGCTATTTCATACAGCCTAGGTGTGTAGGTAGCCCCTATCATCTAGGTTTGTGAAAGATGCTCTATGATATTGGCACAAGGACAAAGGCACCTAAGGACACATTTCTCAGATAGCATCCCTGTCATTAAGCAACACATGATTGTGTTTAGGTATATTAATGGTTTCAAAATTAAAAATAAAATCAATTGTACCTGCAACTCAAATTTAGAGTATTCACCTTTACCTCTGAAGTCCCCAGTATACTTCTCCTGACTGTGTCTTGTTTCTTCCCAGAAGTAACTAGTAATCTGTATTTTTACGTATCTTCAGTATTTCCATATTGCATGTCTGAAAACATATAAAAGCAGCAGTCTCCATTTAAAACCTATGTAAAATCTGACTGTTGGTGTTCTTCATGACATGAATTTTTCTGTCAAAATTAAAGTTTTGAAAATCATCAGTTTATGTGTATATCTGTAATTGATTCATTTATTTTACCATTTTACAGTGAAATTTGTACAGATATACCATAATTCATTACTCCAGTTAGTTCTAATAACATTGGACGGTTTCTAATTTTTTACATAATGTGGGAGTTTATGTTCAGATGCACATGGACAAGGCCTTCTTCAGGGCCTCAGTTTAGAAGTATATTTTCCCATATATTTGATAATGCTTGATTTCATCAAACTTTAACATTTTTACCAGTGCGATAGGTGTAAAATGTCACCTTGTGGTGTTTCTCTCAAATAAATTTTGTTATTATGTGTGTATTAGAAATTAGAAAATATAGAAAAGCATCAATATATTAAGATATCACATTCACAACACCCAGAAAGTAACACTTTTAATATTTCAGTACCCATACTTCTAGATCTTTTTAACCAAAGTGAGATCGTACCCCATGAACTGTTTGTAATCTGTTTTTAAAATTAACAAGTTTGAACTTTTGATGTCAGTATATTTACATCTTTTCTCATTTTCATATTTTTGAATAGGCCTCTGTATTCTTTACAGCTAGTTTGCTTGAATTGTTTTCTGATCCAGGACTATGCAGTGTAATCCGTCTTTACATTCTTAACTCTCTTGTATTCTTGTGCAGTCACTTTTTATTATATTTGCTTGCATAAGACATTTATAAGCTATCCCATTTTTGTGGATTTCTCTAATTGCTTCTTCATGGTGTCATTGTGCCTCTATATCTAATACCTGTGAATTAAAGTTATGTGAAAGCTTAATGAATTCAAGTTCAGCATTTGTTTTTTTTTTTGTTTGTTTGTTTGTTTGTTTTTGGCTAGCACACACTACAGGTATACTTCATATCACCTGCAGCCAGAGGGAAAGATATTTGGTTGTATCATAATTAATGATGTCAAAACTGATCATTTTATTGAGATGAAAACAATCAGATCATTTAAGTATACAGGCATATCTCAGAGATATTAGGGGTTGGAGTTGGATTTCACTGCCATAATGAAGTGAATACTGCAGTAAAGGGAATCACACAAAATTTTTTGCTGCCCCGTTCATAAAAATGTTATGTTTACACTATACAACAGTCTATTAAGTGTGTACGAGTATTGCATCTCAGGAAAATTTACATACCTTAATTAAAAATTCTTTGATGCTAAAGAAAGTACCTGAGCCTTCAGTGAGCAGTGATCATTTTGCCAGTGGAGGGTTTTGCTTTGATGTTGACGGCTATTTACTGATCAGCATGGAGATTGCTGTAGGTTGGGGTGGCTGTGGATATTTCCTTTTTTTTTTTTTGAGATAGTCTCACTCTGTTGCCCAAGCTGGAGTGCAGTGGCAATCTCAGCTCACTGCTGTGGAAATTTCTAAAAGTAAAACAACAATGAAGTTTGCCACATCAATAGGCTCTTCCTTTTGTGAAATATTTCTCTGTAGCCCTAATGCTGTTTATAGCATTTTACCCACAAAGAACTACTTTCCAAATTGGAGTCAATCCTTTCAAAGCCTGCCACTAATTTATCAAATTAGTGTATGTAATAGTCTGAATACACTTCAACAAATGTTCATAGTATCTTCAACAGGAGTAGATCCCATCTCAAAAAACCAGTTTTTGTCTTGATCCATAAGAAGCAACTCCTTATCCTCATTTACTCAAGTTTTATAATGAGATTGCAGCAATATATTCACAGCTTCAGGCTCCACTTCCAATTCTGTTTATTTTTTTCCTATTCCCATAGCATCTGAGGTTATTTCCTCCACTAAAGTCTTCAATGCCTCAAAGTTATTCATAAGAGTTGAAATCAACTTCTTTCAAATTCTTGTTAATGCTGATATGTGGACCTCCTCCCATAAATCACAAGTGTTTTTATTGGTATCTAGAACTGCAAATTATTTCCTGAAAGTTTTTCTTTTTATTCCCCCAGATTTATCAGAAGAATCACTATCTGTGACAGCTACAACCATACAAAGTGTATTTCTTAAATACTAAAACTTCAAAGTTGAAATGATCCATTGATCCATTGGCTACAGAATGTATGTCATTTTAGCAGGCATGAAAAAACATTAATCTCCTTTTACGTCTTTGTCAGAGATCTTGGGTGACCAGGAGCATTGTCAGAGAGTGGTAATATTTTGAAAGAATTTTTTATTTTGTCTGAGTAGTAGGTCTCAACAGGGGACTTAAAATATTCAGCAAATTATGCTGTAAGCAGATGCACTGTTACCCAGGCTTTGTTGTTCCATTTATAGGGCTCAAGCAAAGCAGATTTACCATAATTTTAAGGGTAATGGGATTTTCAGAATGGTAAGTGAGCATTGGCTTTAGGTTAACATCACTAACTGTATTATCCCCTTAAAAGTGAGTCAGCCTGGCTTTTGAAGCTTGCAAGCCAGACATCGACTTCTCTCTAGCTGTGAGAATCCTAGATGGCATCTTCTTCTAGCAGAAGGCTGTTTCATCTACATTGAAAATTTGTCATTCAGTGTAGCCACCTTCTTCAATGATCTTGCCTAGATCTTCCAGAAAACTTACTGCGGCTTCTATTCATATATCAGCATTTGTTGCTTCATCTTGAGACTTTTTTGTTATGGAGATGGCTTCTTTCCTTTTACCTCATGAACCAACCTCTGCTAGCCTCAGACTTTTTTCCTGTAGCTTCCTCACTTCTCTCAACCCTCATTGAATTAAAGAGTGTTAGAGTTAAGCTTTGGCTTAAGGAAATGTAGATGGTTTGATCACCTACCCAGACCCCTAAAACTTTCTTCGTATTAGCAATAAGGATGTTTTTTTCTTTCTTATCACTCATGTGTTTACTGGAGTAATAGCTTTAATTTCCTTCATGAACTTTTCCTTCACATTTACACCTTGGCTGTTTGGTGCAAGAGGCTGAGCTTTGGGCCAGTCTAGTCTTTTGGCATGCCTTCCTCACTGAGTTTAATTATTTTCAGCTTTTGACTTGAGGTGAGAGACTTGAGACTCTTTCACTTGGACACTCAGAGGCCATTAAAGGGTTATTAATTGGTTCATTTTCAATAGTGTTGTGTTTCAGTGAATAGGAAGGCCCAGAGTAGAAGGAGACAGTGGGAATGGCTGGTCACTGGGGAAGTCAGAACCCACACATTTATCAACTAAGTTCTTTCTTTTATAGGTGCAGTGTGTGATGCCCTTGGCAAATACAATAGCAACCTCAAAGATCACTGATCACAGATCACCATACCAGATACAATGATAATGAAAAAGTTTGAAATACTGTGAAAATTGTAAAATGTGACACAGAGACAGGAAGTGAGCAGATGGTGTTGGAAAAATGGCACTGGTAGGTTTGCTTGATGCAGGATTGTCACAAACTTTTAATTTGTAATTTGTTTAGTTTTGCACAACTAAACAAAGAACAATAAAATGGGGTATGCCTGTACAGTTATGAATTTTTCTTTGCACTGAAAAATAATTGGTGTGGTGTTACTTTGGCATCAATAATTCAACTAGTGATTTTAATCTCTATATTCCTTGTCTGAATTAATCTCACTATGCTTTTAATTTCAATGTGCCTATCCCACTTACAAAAGGTGTGAAACTATTTATGTATTTATTGGCTACTTAATCTTCCTTTCCTGTAACATACCTATGAACTGAATTTTGATCATTTTTCTATTGAGCTATTTGTATTTTTTAACTGATTTGTAAAATGTCTCTATATATTTTTGACACTAGTCATTTGCCATTCATATGCATTACAGATACTTTCTCTGAGGTTGAAGATGTATTTTTGCAAACTTTGAGTTGCTTTGGGATTAAAATAATTCTTTTGAATTTAAATATAATCAATTTAAAACATTTTTATTTACAGTTGTTATTTTGTGTGTGGTTTACATGTAGTCCTCTCTTCAAGAATACAAAGATGTTTTTCTGTTTTGTTCTATATTTTTAGTTGCCGTTTACATTTAAGCCTTTAAGCCATGTGGAATTTACTTCTGTGTATCTTATGGGAGTGGGATTCTATTTAATTTTTATACTGATTATCAGTTTTCTCAGCTTCATTTATTGAATAATCTATACATCCTCTAATATCGATAATATTAAGTTTGTCTTGCAGAAAATATCCTTATATTCCTGGATCTAATTTTTTTTTAACTGTATGTTACTTTTTTTTCTCTATAGTGTTTGTATTATTATAACTTTTTGATAAGTTGTTCTCTGGCAAGACAATTTTTCTCATGTAGTTTTTTCGTTTGTGTGTTTGTTTTTTTAAGATGGAGTCTCACTCTGTCGTCCAGGCTGGAGCAGTGGTGCAATATCGGCTCACTGCAACCTCTGCCTCCCAAGTTCAAGTGATTCTCCTGCTTCAGCCTCCTGAGTAGCTGGAATTACAGGTGCCCGCCACCATGCCCAGCTAATTTTTGCATTTTTAGTTGAGACAGGATTTCATCATGTTGGCCAGGCTGGTCTTGAACTCCTGACCTCAAGTGATCTGCCCACCTTGGCCTCCCAGAATGTTGGGATTACAGGTGTTAACCACCACACCTGGCCCCATTTAGGTTTCCATCCAGATAGTGTTGGCTGTTCTTGGGCTTTTTTTTCTTTAGAAATTTTAGATCCAGTTTTTAGGTTCTAGGAAAAATCTTGTTCAATGTGTGTTGTCTAAAGTTTTGAATTTTCTGTTTATCCACTATCCTATCAGATAATTCAAAAGTTGAGTCAACAAATTATGGGACGAAATTTTGCCGATTGACACTTGAATTGAAAATTATATGCTTGCAGAAAAAACAAAAACAAAAACCTCATCCTGAAGGAGATTCCACCATAGAGATGAGGATCTGGACATTTCCTGGAAGCCGATGATCCCTTCTGCAGTTTTGCTGAGGATGAGCAAAAGGGAACACAATGGAGAATTAAATAAAGCAAAACAAAATGAAACAAAGACCCACCCCCGCATTTCCTAGAATTGTTCTATACTCATGGTAACCAAGAGCTAGCAGAACTCATTTTAAACTGGTCTAATTAACCAGTGAGAGTTCTATAGTCTTCATAACAAGCAAATGTCAGGATTGTTTTTAAGCCTACACAATCTCTCCAGTGGCAGGTTGCCCTAGTGAAGACATCTCTGGAAGCCAGCCAATCAGTGGCAGCCTCATATGAAAGTCAGTAATGGATACGTGACTCAGCCCAGTGACATCAACCCTGTCCTGGCCTCTATACCCAACACAAAACGTGCCGCTAAAGCTGTAGTTAATCCACTCCCACTTCTTTAAACAAAAATCAACTTTCTCAAACTGATGTCTACAACCTGCTGCCTCAGTAACCAACACAACTCAAGACAAAATATTTCCTAAGATCTGCAGTTTGCTTTACATTGGAAAGACGTGACTGCCCAGCATAGCGATACTTCATTTAAGTAAGCAATGAATTCATATGCATTGCTTCATATTTTCAAGGGAAAATATTATTCTTGACAATCGTATCTTCTTAGAAAATGGCTCATATGGTAGATCAAAGGGCAGGAAGACAAGGGATTTGAAAGAGGAGCCACATAGATGTATCTACATAAATGGGTACAAAGCATGCAGAATTATTGTGTTTTACATTATCATTGTTCACAAGTGTGTCCACAAAGAGTTTCAGGAAGGTTAAATAACTTACCCAGGATTTAGTGAGTAGAAACTCTGGGATTCAAACTTAACCTTCTTGATTACAACAATTGCATCTACTTCATCACTTCTTGTATTCCTATTAGCTCAATATCATATTAACAGCCAGTCACTTAACAACCTGTCTCTTAACAACCAGTATTTACGATTCATCCTTTATAATTCTTGGCTGGTCAAATGTTTCTCCAGTGGGTCTATGAATGGCTAAGACTGAGATTTTGCATGAACCAAACAGCACAGATTCCCACTCATCAAGGCTAATCTAGCTATTGCCATTGTTGAAAGCCCAATATTTCTTCTGAATTCTCAACGTGAGAGCTCATAAAGACCAGGAAACTACTTGGTGGGGGTTGATTTTATTGAATCCCATTTATCCAGTGGAGCAAGTGATTCATCCTTCTCAGATATAAAATACGTCAATCACATTTACAGGAACAGGGACCATGGCTTGTTACGTTAACCCTCTCATGCTGTATCTATTGTAAACCGACATGGAACCACTTTGAACAGTCTCTGTCAGATTGAATAATGCAGGCCAGGAGCAAAGAAGTAGAAAATATGGGATATCTTTGGTGACCCACCCAAGTCTTTTGGCTCGACTTTTTGTCTAGCTATTGTTACAATAACCGGCTCTGCACAGGTGCGGCATGGCAGCACTTTGCCTCAGCTGCTATCTCTAGCTTTCTGAGATGTGTAGGGAGAGGCCTGTACCCATGAATGAATAGCCTGGAAGTGTACGGGCGTTAATGACACAGAGCCATGTGCACCAGTGAGGGAGGGAAGGGTTGGGAAATGGTTGCTTTCACTCTCCCGCTGCCTCATTCCTTTTCCCTGAAATCACTCCACAAAATTTACCAACTGGAAGCAAGCCTTGTCTCCGTTCTGCTTTCCAGTGAAGTTCAGGCAAGACATTATCTACTATTACTCCAGTAGACAAATGAGAAATGTGAGCATTTGAAAGATTAAATAATTTGTTTAAAGCCTCAAAGGCAGTAAATAGTGTGGACAGGATTTAAGTGCATGCCTGTTTAACTGCTGTTTTCAGCAGCATCTTTAAGATGTCAGGATTATTATAAAACATTGCCTTGGAACAAATGACTTACCATTTTTTGAGTGCTGCAGTTTGAAAACTTTCTGTTATTCTATCTATGAAAAGGAAATAATTTAAATAAATCTTAAATTTGAAATTTAATTACACCATCATAAAAGGTTCTGAATATAATATTGACCTAATAAAAATACAAGAAGTGATGAAGCAGATGCAATTGTTGTAATCAAGAAGATTAAGTTTGAATCTCAGAGTTTCTACTCACTAAATCCTGGGTCAGTTATTTAACTTTCTTGAAACTCTTTGTAGAAAAATGTGCATAATAATTTACCTGAAGAATTTATAAAAGGTGTATTAGTTTAAAAAGACATACAGCATTTATCTCATTGCCTGGAATAAAATAAGTAGGCAACAGCCCTATAAATGTTGGTATTTTACAAGACGTTAAGCACAAACCTACAACAATATAAAATGCTAGACAGAATTGAAGAAAAGACAGAAAATTCAATGGTATAAAGCAGTAATTTGTTTGTTGTATGAATAATGAAATAGACATTGTGGAGAGATGGTCCTGGGAACTGAGGCTGGACTGTGTCTCGACTGTGAAAATGTCTTTGGAATTCCTTAAGAGTCTAATGTTGCTCTATTTCCTGTGGACCTCATTCTAGTTACTGGACTTCCTAGGGTAGGAGACCTCCGGGTACAATGCAACCCCAAGCTTCTTGGATAGGAATTATGTCTAAAAAATAACCAGAGAGAATATCTGAAAGAGAGAGAGGAAGAGAGAGGAAAGAAAGAAAGAAAAGAAAGAAAGAAAGAAAGAAAGAAAGAAAGAAAGAAAGAAAGAAAGAAAGAAAGAAAGAAAGAAAGAAGGAAAGAAAGAAAGAAGGCAGGAAGGAAGGAAGGAAGGAAAAGAAAAGAGAGAGGTGGGGGAGAGAGGGAGGGAGGCAGAAAGAAAGAAGAAGAAAGGAAAGAAGAGAATGAAAGAAAAAATAAAGAGATGAAAGAAAGAAGAAAGAAAGAGAGGGGAAGGAGGGAAGGAAGGAAAGGAGAGAAGAAAAAGAATAAAGGAAGCAAGGAAGGACTGGGAGAGGGAAGGAGGGAGGAAGAGGAGGGAGGGAGGAAGGAAGGAAAGAAGAAAGATAAACGGTAGGAGGGGGAGAAACGGTAGAAGGAGAAATTAAGGGAGGAAGAAAGAACTCCAAGGAGAAAGGAAGACCTAAGAAGTGAAGTCCCCCAGAAGACCACTTCTCATGAACTGAACACTTTTAACAGTTTTGCTCCTCACATGAAAACTCTTTGGTCTGTGGTTCGGTTTTATCTTCGGCTCCAGTTCTCAACCATGACAAGGTGTCCTCTCTGATACCAGCCAGGAGAAAAACTCTTCAGTTCCTGTTGAAGTTGAATTTTGTAACCATAAGAGGATGTAGGCCAGAGAGCAGTCATATAGCCGACTCTGGTGCCACTAAATCGAAGGAGTTTATTTTGGGTGGGTAGGTACACAAATTTTTTATAAAGAGAATATATACATATAACTTCAGGGAAAAATCTTCATTAAATAAATTAAATGGTAAAATAAATACAGTCTACAATGCATCAAATATCTATGTGTCTTATTGTCTGAAAAGAAGGCTACTGAGCGTAATAGAACCATATAGAATTACCAGTAGCTTCCAGCTGCAGATGTGTTAGCTGGAATATTCATAGCTAAGAGCTACAAGTCCAGCTAACTTGCACTGAGCACTTACTCTGTGCTAGAAACCTTACGTATGTTGTTTCATTCGGTTCACACAAAACTCTATGACGGGAACCACTATCCCCATTGTACAGATGAGTTAAACGGAGGTTAGGAGAAGAGTTTAAAGAACCCCACCAAGCTCACAGTTTGGAAAGGAAGAAAATTGAGATTTCAACACAAAATGATCTCAGTTCTTTTCAGTAACATTGATTCTGCAGCCAGTTTCATGGCACCGGGGAGCCCAGTGAATCAACGCGAGAGGGGGATTCTTGGCCAAACAGGAGCACAGAGATGGGCCGGGGTGGAGATCGGGAGCAGGTCAGGCTTGTGAACGAGACTCAGATGAAGGCAGCTGAGGGAAATCAGGGCTCTGAGGAGAGCCAGAAGCAGGATCTCAGTCCACTCTGAAATGCGGGAACGGGGAGCAAGGGCGGCCTCTGCTCCTGAACACAGAAAGCCTATCCATGCCCAGAGCTCGGCCGCTCTGGCTGAAGTCACCGGCAGCTTCTGTAGTCTTTTGTTTGCCTCCTGTGCTCCCAGCTTCATGAAGCAGAGAGAAGGGACTTAGTTACGTGGTAACATAGGCAGGGAAAAAAATACACGTATGTTTTTATAGTATTACAAAGGCGCACAGTTACAGTGAAGCAGGCGTGTTACAGATAAAATCCTGAGTGGACTCAGAGACAGAGATCATGTCCATTCGGATAATGCAGAACAGGCTTCTGGCTGGAAGAGGCATTAAAAGCAAGTGGAAAACAAGGACTATGTTTGCCACCATAAAGACATAAGGACTTTGGATTAAATTCCGAGTATAATGAGAAGGCATTGGAGTCTTTGATCAGAAGAGTGTCCAAGCGCGTTCATAAGAGGGATCCCACTGCTTCATGGGGCCTTGACAGCCCATGTGGAATTGTGTGCCTACTTCCGTCAGAAGTAATGTCTATGATTAGTTTCTCTTCCTAGTACTTATTATCACCTAAGGCCTATATTTATTTACTTATTTGTCTGCCTTCTATAAGTAAAATGGAAGTTATGTAAGAACAAGGACTTTGCTTTCTTTCTTCCCTTATCCCAATGCCTAGAACATAACAGCACACAGCTGACTGCTTGATAAATATCTAGCATTTGTCAGTTGTCAATTATGAGGTGGAGGCTTACACAGTCTCTTCATTTAACCGCTGTGTAGACACTTATCCTTGTTCCCATTTTATACAGGAAGGAACTGAGTTTCTACAAGGTTGTAATTCTAGACCGAATCACTTGATCACATCTCAGTGTGTGAACATGTGTGCTTGGAGGTGAGGATTTGGCAGAGGTGGCTTGGCTCTCTGACAACAAGAAGGGGAAATGGGTCCCAAGCGAGCCCACAGACTTTGTAAACTGGAAGGAGCCTGTGTCCTTAGTGGAGTCCTGTGGAATATCACAGACGCCTGGCTACATTAAAAGGCTGAGGTGGTGGTTCTTGAACCTGCCTGCCACTGGACTCACCCGGCCACCCGTCGTGAGGGCAGAGAATTTTATAAATACTCAAGCCGGTTACCCTCCCCGGATATCTGGGGTAGGCAGGGACATTAAGAGATTGGTAGAAAGACCTCCACAGCCCAGGGTGGCTTGAAAGCATCAGGGTGAATTCCGTGTCTCCAGCAAGACACACGGAAGGGAAGTAAAGGAGGGTCTACATACGCTTGGTGGTCACACAGACTGGAGTAAGAAACATCTCAGTGTAATTTCCAGTGGGATGTTGGCCACCTCAGCAAACCCTGCATGGTGGTAATACATGGAGATCGGCCGCATCTCCCGGCCCCCAGTCAGTGCCGGGGTCTCGTGGGCATGCCCAACCTGATAGGATGCAGCTCAGCATTGGCAAAAAGAGGCAGAAAGGAATCAGGACTCAGAACAGAACTTACCTTGAATTGAACAATGGTAAGGAAGCATTTGCATACACCTGGCTGTGTGGATGGAGGTTGTATTTGCCGCGTGTTTGTTTTCATCCAGGACTGCAGGGATTGCACAAGCTGTTTGTGTCTGCTCCACAGCCTCAGTACAAACCTGGAATTGGAATGAAGTCCTTGGAGGGGTGGCTGTGAACTTGAGGGATGAGGTACAGGCAGGAGGGAATTTTCAGAAGTTAGCATGGATTCTGCTAAGAAGTTTGCAGTGCTGAAATGGGGTTTGCAGGAGGGCTGGGTGGTTTGTTAACTTGTCAGCATAGATAAGGCCGTGTGGCAGAAGAAAAAGAGAAAGGTGGAGTCAGCTTCCCTCCCTCCCTGTTTGCTGACAGCTGCTTTCAGGGCCAAAGATAGGAGAGCAGATCCCCCAGCTTCTAAGCCCAACCAAGCCAATCTCCCACTTTTTAAAATAAACATGTGATACACCAGGTTTTGCGCTTCTCCTGTGAGGAATAATCACTCTCAAAGCCAGATATTCTGCGGGTGAATCCTCACTTAATGACCTTGAAGAACTGACAAATTTTTGTAGTTAGACACAAGAAGACCAATCCTAAAAGCAACGACTCTTGTTGTAACCTAGAGTTGGAAATGACTTGACAAAAGGAGAAACTGAGGTGGGGAGGAGTGACCCCCAGCTCTAGTGAGACATTGGCCACGTGGAGATAGAATTCAGCTTTCCTGTCTGCCAGCTCAGTGTTTTGTTGCTTTGCTTTCATCTCATCTTTTCCTGCATTGGTTTCTGTCCTTTTATCATTTTCTTGGGTAATTTGTGTGGGTAAAGGTCTCTGCAAGAAATATAAAAGGAAAGCTAATTTTTAAGCCTGTTACTAATAACATAAAAGCATCCCTGATGTAATTCCTGCCTACAGAAAAAAAAAAAAAAAAAAAAGCAGGCATCCTCTGGTGGCCTGCTTGCCTTTCTGGATCTAGGATTTTACCTATACTGCTGAAGCACCATCTTTTCCCTCTGGAAGTTTTCTAGAACATGAGCAGCTTTTCTTGGGGTTGGGGGTGTCCTCTATGGAGCAGGACTGTGGAAGAGCTGGCTCTGCTGTAGCCTGAAGGCTGGGCATCTATGCAGATTTGGAAGGGGGAGCTTCTGCTTTCACTGCTGATTCGAAGCAGAATAGTTGTAAAGAAATGAAAGAAAGGACCTCCCTGAAATCCAACTTACAGAACCAACGAAAGCTGAAAATCCCACCCAATCCCAAGGGCACGGTTCAGACACGGGGCAAATTTTACAACTGTCAGACCTGACCTTGCCCTGTTCCTTAACGGAGCAGGCCTGTTCCCCTCCCAGTGAGTCCCATTAACCCTTTGAAGATAAATCCTAGGCGAAAATGCTCTTGGACATTCACCTGTTGCAATACGTGCATACGCACAGAACGGAAGCGCTGTGTGCGGGAGAGGCTTTCCGGGCCGTGAGTTTGGATATGCAGAAGTGTTGGGGGCTCTATTGAAGACCTGGGACAGCGGAAGTCTGAGAGTCGTAGGGTGTTTTTTTTTTTTTTTTTTTTTTTTTTTTTTTTGAGACGGAGTCTCCCTCTGTCGCCTACGCTGGAGTGCAGTGGGGCCACCTCGGCTCACTGCAAGCTCCGCCTCCCGGGTTCACGCCATTCTCCTGCCTCAGCCTCCTGAGTAGCTGGGACTACAGGTGCCCGCTACCACGCCTGGCTAATTTTTTGTGTTTTCAGGGGTTTCACCGTGTTAGCCAGGATGGTCTCGATCTCCTGACCTCGTGATCCGCCTGCCTCGGCCTCCCAAAGTGCTGGGATTACAAGCGTGAGCCACCACGCCCGGCCAGTTGTAGGGTTTTACAACCATAAGGCAAAGGGGGCTATGGGACGCTCACGCTGATGAAGGTTAGTGGTTATGGGTTAGGTCCCCGGCTTGGGGGTGAATGCAATGCTGGGCCGTCTATTCCGTGCACCTGCCGGGGAATGCTTGGGGCTTAGCGAGGAAGGAAGACCGGGCACATCGCTGTGCGTAAAGCTCCATCCTAACTCGTGTGTTTACCTCTGCGCAGCAGGAGAACTGGAGGAATATTCCATGAAGTCACATCCATGGTTACTGCTTGGCACTGGGGAAATCATACTCCCCCTGTTCTACTACATTTCTGAGGATTTCTGAACTTTATGTAATAAATAGAAAGTTTGAAAAATTATTTAATGCTTTGCCATTTTTTGCTTATTCTAAAAAAGCATCATTTTATTTTTGAAAATGTACAGAACAGCTTGAACAAAACATTAAAATTCCAAAATTTTATCGCTCAGAACTGCCATTACTAATCATTACTTCTTTCCGTTCGGTCTTTTCATCTACACAAATATGCACTTCTGCACATGGACGGACAGATGTGTATATATTTTATATCATAAAGATGGAATCTTTCTGTATACGTCTTGCTGAATTTTTATAGTTTTTATCTGGTGAATACATCATCATTACATATCTCAAAAAATACTTCATAAAGTGTGTTCAGTACAATGTTTAATTTTTAATTGTTCTATAATGTAACATAAGTGTGTAGGAGAATAAATTATTTTAGCCAATTATTTACATGGGACAGTTAATTTATTTTGATATTGCCATTTTAAATGCAAAAGTATGATGAATTTGTCATTTACAGATGTTTTATATTTGGCAGATTAATTATTAAGATATATTCTGAGAAAAAAATTAAAGAAAAGAGAAAACATGCATTTCTAAGGTTTCTTAATATATTATTAAATTGTCTTGAGGATTGCTCATAACAAAAATTTTGGAGGAGTCTTAGAGTTTCTGCTGCTCCATATCCATGCCCTTCTCAGATATTATCATGGTTTTTATTCTTTCACATATATTGTTGTTGAGTTTTAAATTTATGTGTGTGTGTGTGTGTGTGTGTGTATTCCAGATATGAGTGCTGCTCAGATTTATGGTTTGCAAACATTTTCTACCAGTTTGCAATTTGTCTTTCCATTCTTTTGCAGTCTTTCACATTGCAAGGCTTCATATACATATATATATATACACACACACACACACACACATACTTTAAGTTCTAGGGTACATGTGCACAACATGCAGGTTTGTTACATAGGTATACAAGTGCCATGTTGGTTTGCTGAACCCATTAACTGGTTTTTTTTTTTTTTTTTTTTTTTTTGAGAGAATCTCGCTCTGTCGCCCAGGCTGGAGTGCAGTGGCACGATCTTGGCTTACAGCAAGCTCCACCTCCCGGGTTTATGCCATTCTCCTGCCTCAGCCTCCCGAATAGCTGGGACTACAGGCACCCACCACCTCGCCCAGCTAGTTTTTTTTTTTGTATTTTTTAGTAGAGACGGAGTTTCACCGTGTTAGCCAGGATGGTCTCGATATCCTGACCTTGTGATCCGCCTGTCTCGGCCTCCCAAAGTGCTGGGATTATAGGCTTGAGCCACCGCGCCCAGCCAACTTATCATTTACATTAGGTATTTCTCCAAATGCTGTCCCTACCCCTGCCCCCCACAACAGTTCCGATGTGTGATGTTCCCCATCCTGTGTCCAAGTGTTCTGGTTGTTCAATTCCCACCTATGAGTGAGAACATGCAGTGTTTGGCTTTCTGTCCTTCTGATCGTTTGCTCAGAATGATGGTTTCCAGCTTCATCCATGTTCCTGCAAAGGACATGAACTCATCCTTTTTCATGGCTGCATAATATTCTATGATGTATATGTATATTTTCTTAATCCAGTCTACCATTGATGGATATTTGGGTTGGTTCCAAGTTTTTGTTATTGTGAATAGTGCCGCAATAAACATACATGTGCATGTGTCTTTATGGTAGCATGAGTTATAATCCTTTGGGTATATACCCACTTATGGGATGGCTGGATCAAAAGGTATTTCTGGTTCTAGATCCTTGAGGAATCACCACACTGTCTTCCACAATGGTTGAACTAGTTTACACTCCCACCAACAGCGTAAAAGTGTTCCTGTTTCTCCACATCCTCTTCAGTGTCTGTTGTTTCCTGACTTTTTAATGATCGCTATTCTAATTAGTGTGAGATGGTATCTCATTGTGGTTTTGATTTGCATTTCTCTGATGACCAGTGATGATGAGCATTTTTTCATATATCTGTTGGCTGCATAAATGTCTTCTTTTGAGAAGTGTCTGTTCATATCCTTTGCCCACTTTTTGATGGAGTTGTTTGATTTTTTTTCTTGTAAATGTGTTTAAGTTCTTTGTAGATTCTGGATATCAGCCCGTTGTCAGATGGGTAGATTGCAAAAATTTTCTCCCATTCTGTAGGTTGCCTGTTCACTCTGATGGTAGTTTCTTTTGCTGTACAGAAGCTCCTAAGTTTAATTAGATCCCATTTGTCTCTTTTGGCTTTTATTGCCATTGCTTTTGGTGTTTTAGTCATGAAGTCCTTGCCCATGCCTATGTCCTGAATGGTATTGCCTAGGTTTTCTTCTAGGGTTTTTATGGTTTTAGGTCTAACATTTAAGTCTTTAATCCATCTTGAGTTAATTTTTGTATAAGATGTAAGGAAGAGATCCAGTTTCAGCTTTCTACATATGGCTAGCCAGTTTTCCCAGCACCATTTATTAAATAGGGAATTCTTTCCCTATTTCTTGTTTTTGTCAGGTTTGTCAAAGATCAGATGGTTGTAGATGTGTGGTGTTATTTCTGAGGCCTCCATTCTGTTCCGTTGGTCTATATCTCTGTTTTGGTACCAGTACCACGCTATTTTGGTTAGCCTTTTAGTATAGTTTAAAGTCAGGTAGCATGATGCCTCCAGCTTTGTTCTTTTTGCTTAGGATTGTCTCACATTGTAAGGCTTTTCATATTAATAAGGTTTAATTTATGAAGTTTTCCTTTTATGGATTGTGTGTTTGGTGTTAAGTCTACAACTTGCCTCATTCTGAATTTGACAAATGCTAAGAATTTTTGCATATAATTTCTTCTAAAATTTTATAATTTTAAATTGAGTCCATTACCAATTTGGGGTTAATTTGCCTATAGAATGTGAGGTTTAGGTTGAGGCTTTTTTTTGTTTCCTTTTTTTTTTTTTTTTTTTTGCCTGTACATGTCCAGTTGCTGAGCAATTCTCAAAAACATATTTTGCAAAAAGCCACATTATTTAGTGACTTTATTTAGAAAATCACTAAATTAGTCACTTGCTAGTTTCTTAGTTGCTTTATATTGAGTTTTCAGATATAGTCTGCTTTTATTATTTTCTTATTGCTTTGCTTATTAAACTTTGTTTCCTTTGTGTTATAGTTTATTAGCTTTTTGAAAAAAATTGACAAGTGTATGCAACCATTTAACACTTTGTGTTTGTATCTTATTGCTTATGGTGATTGTAATCTATACACGTTCTAATCTTGGGAACTTATAATATTTGACCTAATATAGGATAATCAGAAAAATGTTCCACAAATATTAGAAACTGAAGTACCATATGCTGGTTGTATGCTATGGATTATATTACATATGTATTAAACCAATCTCGTTATAAAATCATTTATTTTCTTGTATTAGCAAGGAACATCGGTCAGTATTTATATTGGGGATGGTGGGCAGTGGTTTATTTTATGTCAATTAAACATAAGTTGGTTAAGAAACCATATACTATGAAAAACATAGCCATAGAAAAACCATAATGGAATTGGATCCACCTTTCTTCATTTTTACGTATCAGTTATACACTCTCTCCCCTGCCAATACCAGGTTAACTGTTCCCAGTGTAAACTGACTGGCTAATGCCCATATCCCAGTGAGCACTGGCAGCCCAGTACACTGGTTCTTTATCGGACTCATACCTGCATTTATTCTCTATTTGACGTGCATGCTTATTAAGAGCCAGTTTTATGCATTTTCAGTGTTATAATATGGTTGAATTAAATGTTATGTACATTTATTATCTGTAATTGTGAATAGAAAGGTTTTGTAGTTCTGGATTTTAACATTAGACACATTAAGCACTGCTGTCAAAAAAATTGTATTGAACTTAGTAACAGAGTGATAATTGCCACAGCTCGGAGAAAATCAGAAAATTCTAGAATGATAGTCATGCAAATTGTTTCAAAAGGATATCTAAAATTTTGCTTTTTGTCAAAAAAAGGGAAACTGTGAAAGTTAAATTTATAAGACTATTTTCATAAGGCATTCTATTCCTATTAGTTTTGAATTCTTGTATCTCTAGATTTTCATTTTGTTGTTGGTTGTAATAGCAATAGTGGTAAATTATTATTTTATATTATAGTACTTCTATTTCAAGAACTCTGATTTCATCCATCTTTTAAACCACAATAACGATAGTTTTCCGTGAAAGACTTCATGCTAGGTTTCCAAAGTGTGTGTGGATGGAGGCTTCATTTTCAATATCTCTGATGGAACGATGGAAAATTATGCAACCTTTTTCTCATTCTACAGAAAGAGAAAAGGATACACTAAAAGAAAGAATGACAATCATAACACAATGCTACCATCAGAAGAATATTCTCTTGCCTTTCAGCTTTGTAATTCTTCAGTGAAGCTGCCCAGCACGAGATAGAAGTCAGCTTTCCAGAAGCCCTGGCTTCCTTTTCTTCCTCTCATCCCTGAATCTTGTTATGCATGCACTCAGGCTCCCCGCATTTTATAGAGGAGACAAGTAAAGACAAGCTCAGTCCCCTGAGATTTCAGCATACACTCTGACCACTTGCGAAAGCAAATGCTTCCTTCTTAAAATAGTATAAGATGACAGAGAAAAATAAAACATTTACATAATAATGTCAGAATTTTATCTTAATGTGACCTATGAGGTTAAAAGCCTTCCCATTCAAGAGTAGATCAAAGTTATTTGAAATGGAGATCTATAGCCCAGAGGGAGATGGGGGTAGCGGGAAGACATTCGACATGGGATGAGAAGCACAACAGAGACAGAGGAAAACAAGCAGAAAAAAAAAGATGAAGAAAAAGAAAGTGGCAAGATGCTTAATTTGATTTTCCTACTAGGTCAGATTATAGCAGTAGACTGGTAAGTGTAATGATATTTAGTAGGGGCTATCAGAGTTGGTGCTGGTCTCTTTAAGATAGGAAACTGGTTGGTGACTTTTGGGTGCCTACTGCACACCCAGCTCTGTGCTCAACACTGGGGGACACTGCAGCGAGGGGGTCCAGGGTGCACGCTCTGCTCATCAAGCGTCAGCAAGGAAGTTATCATGTGGAGCCAAACTTAATGTCCACACCCACTTTTTCTTAAAAACACGACAAATACTTGATGGATTATAATGACGTTATGCAAGACCCCATTTGTGGATGATACAAAAAGATGTGAAGAATATAGTTCTTGCCATCAAAAGTTAGTAAATGTGTGGCCAGCCATGGTGGCTCATGCCTGCAATCCCAGCATTTTGGGAAGCTGAGGTGAGTGGATCACTTGAGGTCAGGAGTTTGAGACCAGCTTGGCCAGCATGGTGAAATCTCATCTCTACTAAAAATACAAAAATTAGTGAGACATGGTGGTGCACGTCTGTAATCCCAGCTACTCAGAAGGCTGAGGCAGGAGAATCGCTTGAACCTGGGTGGTGGAGGTTGCAGTGAGCCAAGATCGTAATGTGTATTGAAAGAAGTAATGAATGAACCAATGCGTGTATAATCCATACTTAATATTTTTTACCCACCTCTTCTACCTACAAATAAGTAATAGCACAATAAGTTCAACAACTGCAGGATTTTGTCTATCTATCTTGTTTGATTTTCAGTAGCCTCATGTAACTAGACTGATATCCTACTTCCAAAGGTGGAAATCAGTGTATGTTCATATTACTTTAAATGTACAAGTCTTTAACTCAGAGACCATAAATTCACAAAGTATGAATTAAACAAAGGCAATCTGCAGAGAACCATTTTTGGTCCTCATTAGCCTTAGTAGAAGAAGAAGGCAGGAGATTTGTAGCTCAAAGGGATAGAAAATTATAAATTCCCAAGCCGTTCTGATAGGGTTTAGTACAGATTTTGGCAGTGCGAACCCAAATTTCTGAGACAGGTCTCAGTCAATTTAAGAAGTTTATTTTACCAAAGTTAAGGATGCATGTCCATGACAGAGCCTCAGGAGGTCCTGATGGCATGTACCCAAGGTGGTCCCAGCATGGCTTGGTTTTACACATTGTAGGGAGCCATAAGACATCAATCAATATAAGTAAGATAAACATTGGTTCAGTCCAGAAAGGCAGGACAATTCAAAGCAAAGGCGGGACGACTTGCAGTGAGAAGGGGGCTTCCAGGTTATAGGTAGATAAAAGACAAATGTTTGCATCCTTTTGAGTTTCCGGTTCGCCTTTCCAAAGGAGGCAAACAAATGTGCATTTCTCTCAGTGAGCAGAGGGGTGACTTTGAATAGAATGGGAGGCAGGTTTGTCCAAGCAGTTCTCAGCTTGATTTTTTCCCTGTCGCTTAGTGATTTTGGGGCCCCAAGATTTATTTTCCTTTCACAGCAGTCAGGAGGGTAGGGCATCATTTCTGCTGCCTGACAGTTTAGGTCTGCCACATCCAGAGACTCAGCCGGCAAGCCTTAGCAGCTAGAGCGGGAAATTTGTGGACAAGAGAGTGTCTACAACCTCAAGACAGCCTGGAGGGAGAGTGACAGGGCTCTTCCATGGGGGCCAAACTGACCACATCCATAACTTTTAGCTCGAGCATTTGGAGGCTGGACACCCTCGCGGGTCTTAGTAACCTTGCAGTCCTTTAAATTCTGTTACTCAAAGCCACTCCTGTTTGTATATTTTAGCCACTGCAGCTCTGCCTACGGTAGAATAGCTACATGATGAGCAGGGCACCATTACCTGCTTTTTATTGAAAGTCTAGGGGCTTTCAGCTAATTGAGGGTACAGCCCTGAGCACTGCCTTCTCCAAAGTGATGCCATCAAGCTGTCTCTCTGGAGTCAAGTCACTTCTCTCTGATGTCCTCTCTCTGCCAGCTGGGTCGGGTTTTTATAGCCACAGGATGGGGTGGGGCGGGGCCGTGGGTGGTTTAGAAAAGGCAACATTCGAGAGGGAGAACAGGAATGTAAGTTTTCACTTTGGGCCCTGGTCTCAGGTCCTCGCTGGGGACCCGACCTCTTCTGCCCAGAATTCTCTTGCCTCCTGTCCCTATCATCAATAACTACAAAATAAATGTTTCCTGAATTAGTGGATAAATATAAAATATAAAGAATGTGAAAGGATGTTGGGAGGAACCATGACACCAAGTATTAAAATCCGTATGTATATGATGAATAAAGGCCCAGGCAGCATGCTGATGCCTTACTTACTCCAAGTGCCTGTATCACTTTAGTTCTCTGTGTCCTGTTTTCAACAAGGTAGTTTAGAAGAAATGTCACTGGCAATACATCAGAAGTTTTCATAACTGCTCACTTAGGTTGCTAGTTTATTTGTTTTTCACATAGGATGGAAAATTTCCCGTCAGAAATTCTGGATTTTCTGCAAATGCATGATCCCTGAGCTCAGCAGGTGGCTCAGCCGCTCTGGATGTCTTTCTGGAGCTTGGTGGTCTCTCTCTGCTTATATATACTTGTGGTTCCAAGACTCAGCCTCCTTATGCCTCCCACCTCACCCTGCCAACTTCTGTCCTTGCAGATGACCTGTTAGCTCCGTCACAGAGATGGAGACAGGCCTAGAATCATCTCCCTCAGACCTCTTCATATCGCCCCACTCCTCAGTCATTAAAATGAGTACATATTTGACAAATTCTGGCTGTGGCTCTTCCTCTGTCTCTCAATTGCAAGATCAAGTTAGTAACTAACATACTGTCTTTCCTCCGTTCATCTACGGTCCTCTTGCCCAAGCCTGGTGTTGCTCCAATGAGGAAAAATATATAAGGAGAATAATGCACTCACAAGTCACATGCCAAGGAATCTTACAGTCATACCTGAGGGTCAGTGGTCGATAAAATTCAGTGTTGGTCAGATTTTCAGAGATAGCAGGCAAGAGTCTGTTAAGGAACAAGGTGTCTGGTGAGGAGAGGACTCAGCAGCACCAGAGAGAGGGAGGAATATTGCGATGTTTGTGAGAACTGGCCCTCATGGCCTTGGGCATCACAACCCTCCAGGATATTATGCAGTCTGCATCTTAATTACAAATCATTCAAAATACCCTACTCTGGGCGGAGGGTGTACCATAATAGCTAATCAAAGTTTTTGAATAAACTTTCAAACACTTCATTTTGTGTTTGCACTTGTTATTTTTTGTTTTAAGTAGGCTTTGCAAATATCAGCAGAATAACCGGTTTCTACAACTCCAGGACATTTTTAAGTGTCTGCCATGTGCTAGGCATTTGTGCTTTGCAATGAGGCAGAATAGCAAGAGACAGAGCTCCTGCCCCAGGGACTTGTTTTACCTTACTGTGAACTCTCACTCAGCTGTCGTTTCAATCATAAAGAGATACTCTGTCTAATTGATAGCTTCTAATGTTTACAGTAGAGATATTCTTTGACTGAGGTCTAAAAATTAGTTTTCTGCCTGCACTAAGTTAGAGTTGCCTGATAGACCTAAAGAAACAAAATCTTCTGGCTTTGGAAATCAATAATCTACTGGCAGAGCCCCCAAACGTGGTTAACATTAATTAGAATATGGTACCAAAACTGACCACGACAAAGTGTTCCCACATTGCAATTTAATAATTAAGAATCACAGATTATTATATCTTCTTTTTTAAATTTTTATTTTTTGTGGGTAAATAGTAGGAATATCTATCTATATATATTTAATATTCAATTTTTGTGGATACATAGTAGATGTGTACATTTATGAGGTATATGAGATACTTTGATACAGGCACGCAATGCATAATAATCACATCAGGGAAAATGATATATCCTATTACACTTTCTCCTAAAGTTTTAGAATATGATTTTTGGTGGTACGTGACATTATGTGAAGAAAACAAGCGAGTAACTAAAACACACATACAATCTCTGTTTTCTTGCATTCTCCACAAGAGGAAATAAGTTAAAGATGGACAGATTTACACGCCAGTGCTGCCCTGCATGTGTGCAGGATCAGTTTATCTGACTGAGCATACACTGAGAAAGAGCTGGAATCCCACACCCCCTTCTCCAAAAAAGAATTGGAAAGAAAAGTTTTGATGTTTATATAGTTTTAAGTTGGGGTGATTCTTTGCATAACAGTGACACTTCCTTTAAATCCTCTTTTAAACACATAGACAGACATCATGCATGCATATATATAGTGTGTATACACACACATACATTCACATGCATGAACATGCACACGCACACACAAACACACACTTTCCACATCTTACAAACCTACACACATATGCAAGGAAACCATACATCCCAACAATAAGACCAGAGCCATATGCTTTATTTAGAGGTAGAAATTTCAAAGTGAATAGGAAATTTTTTGCCTTATAGTTTGTTTGACAGTATAACTGATTGGATTCATCTCAAATATTCAGCCTGACCTTTATGATTCTGGTATTTGAGATGAATTAGACTTACTCCATTGCCTTGTGGATTTGTTCTATGTGGTTACCTTTTGTGGAACATAATTTGCCCTTTAGTACATAAGCTAAAGTGCTTTTATTATTCCATGTTATAATGGCTTTCCATTGTATTTGTTAAACACTCTAAACCACTGCAGTTGTTTTTATCCTCAAGTATTTTAAGTGCTGTTTCGTTATAGTGTGATCAATCACTTATCTTTTCAACAAATATTTGTCAAACACCCACTAGGGGCAAGGCAGAAGGCTATAGTTCATATTTATCAAACTCAGAACAAACAGGCTCTGTCCTCGAGCAATTGAACTTTCTAAACAAAGTGATGATACCAGGTAGAAGGGAAGTCCAGCAAAGTCCTTTGAGCATCATGAAAGCAAACCTATCACCAATAGATAACACCATAGGATGTTTCCCATAGGAGGGGATCAGGTCAGAGTTGATAGGACTGGGCATGGACAGAGAGAAGAATCGTTGAGGTAGGAGATGCTGGGGAAACAGAGGCCGGAGGCTGCGTTGTGACTTGTCAGTTTCCCCAGTGGCTCACTTTTCTTTAGGACATGACCTACTGCCTGAGTCAGATTCCTAGCCTTTGAGGGATTACCTGGCCTAGTGGGTGAGCTCACACATGCCAGCTGCAGACACATCTGTGGTTAGAACCCATCATCTCCCACTTCCTGGGTGGATGACCCTGAGCAAGGTCTTTATCCTACCCATGTCTCAGTTTTTCTGTCTGTTAACTGGAGATACTAGAAATACTACCTACCTCATAGGGTATCTGTGAGCATATGCATATGCGTTCATGTTCTTAAAGTGATTGGAGCACAACCTAGCCCATGTTAAGCCAATAAATGCGAGCTTTCTCTGCAAGAGATTAGCCAACTTTTTAACTTTCTGATTAATAAAATCTCTGCTCTTCTTTCCTTTTTCCTGAAGGTATTTTTTAAACATTTACCAATGTGCTAGATATTGCTTTAGAACCTGGGGTCTCAAGGATGACTTCATGCCCTCTCACAACCAGTCCTCACATGGTCACAGTCCGGCAGAAGGTGTTGCTCCATATTTACCTCATATTAAGTAAAAAAATATATATATTATTATTAGAATATAATACTGTGAAAGTACAAAGAAGAGAAAAATGATGGAAAGACCAGCTTCATGAGGGATGTGATAAGAGATGTTGGCTTTGAAGGATAAACAAGAGTTGAACAGGTAGACCAGATGCAGAGAGACACATTCTAGACCTAGGGAAGAAGCACAGTAAAACGGAGGAGCATTTAGCAGTCTTCTATGTTTAGTCAGCTCTGGCTGACTGGAAGAGAATGCATTTGGACTTGAGGCTGAAAGGAGTGTCAGGACCAGGATGAAGAGGGGCTGGCTGGCTTCTGATGAATTGTAAGACAGAGACCAAGAATAAAGACAAGATTTGCAGATAATTCATAACTCTTGCTGACTTCTCTAGTAACCCGTAGGGACAGAACTTAGTCTAAAATATCAAATAATTGTGCGGGGCCAAAATCTTCTGGAAAATTAGGATTAAACTTCTTTTCAGCATAAAAGTAGCACACACTCTTGTTTTTTACTTAGCTCCCCCAAATCCCAGAGAACTCAATAGAAAGATGCTTGTGATGAATACCCATCTGAAGAACAGACATTTAGAATTAAATAATTGTGACATCCATACAACAAATAAGAGATAATTCACAAAATCGGAAGGGCTTTAAAACTATGCATTACTTTGTTAACATTTTTCTTTCTAAAAAATTTAAAATTTCATACTATTAGAAATATCTTTTCATGACCAGGCAGGATGGCTCATACTTGTAATCGCAACACTTTGTGAGGCCACAGCAGGTGGATCATTTGAGCCTGGGAGTTCCAGATTAGCCTGAAAAACATAGTGAAACCTCGTCTCTGCCAAAAATACAAACATTAGCCAATTGTGGCGCTGCACGCTTGTAGTCCCAGCTACCCGTGAGGCTGAAGTGGGAGGATCGCTTGAGCCCAGGAATTTGAACCTGCTGTGAGCCATGATTGTGCCACTGCACTCCAGTCTAGGCGAAAGAGTGAGACACTGTCTCAATTAAGAAAGAAAGAGAAAGAAAGAAAGAAAGAGAGAGAGAGAGAAAGAAAGAAAGAAAGAAAGAAAGAAAGAAAGAAAGAAAGAAAGAAAGAAAGAAAGAAAGAAAAGGAAGGAAGGAAGGAAGGAAGAGAGAGAGAGGAAGAGGAAGAAGAAGAGGAAGAGGAAGAGGAAGGAAGGAAAGAAGGAAGGAGACAGAGAGAGAGAAAGAAAGAAAGAAAAAGGAAGGAAGGAAAGAAGAAAGGAAGGAAAAAAAGAAAAAAAGGAAAGAAAAGAAAGGGAAAAGAAAAAAGAAAAATCTTTTCAAATAAAAATTAGAAATCACATATAAGTTTCAGAAGGGCCATTTTTTGTTTTGTTTTGTTTTTGTTTTTGTTATGTTATGTTTTGTTTTTTTTGAGACCGAGTCTTCCTCTGTCGGCCAGGCTGGAGGGCAGTGGCGCAATCTTGACTCACTACAACCTCCACCTCCTGGGTTCACACCATTCTCCCACCTCAGCCTCCCAAGTAGCTGGGACTACAGGTGCCTGCCACCACGCCCAGCTAATTTTTTTGTATTTTTAGTAGAGACTGGGTCTCACCATGTGAGCTAGGATGGTCTTGATCTTCCAACGTCATGATCCACCCACCTTGGCCTCCCAAAGTGCTGGGATTACAGGCGTCAGCCACCACGCAGAAGGGCATTTTTATCACACAGTGATTCCTTCCTTCTCTGACCTCCTAAGGCATTTAAGGTATCTGCCCTATTGTTTGATGCTGAAAAGCTTCCGTCTGGCGGGTGGTAGGCACTGTTGCGTCTGTCGTGTGCTCCTCTCTGTATGCGTGGTTGCTTTTGACAAAGCCACTAAAACACCAAGGTCTTGCTGCTGGAAAAACTAGGGTTCAGGAAGGACAAATAACATGCCAAAGAGGAAGTGGCTGTTAAGTGGGTGATTCATGGTTGAGTCTAGATCTGTCTCCCAAGCCACATTGCTCACCATGGTCCCACTGTTTCCTTTACTTCCCAGGTGCACATTCTTTGGCTGGTTCATGAGTGAGCATGTCACTTCCTTACCAGTTTCCTGGGGCTGCCATAACAAAGCACGGTAGATGTGGTGGACACCTGAAAACCTGGATATTTGTCCTCTCACAGTTCTGGGGGCCAGAAGACCAAGACCCCGATGCAGGCAGGGCTGGTTCCTTCTGAGGGCAGAGAGGGATATTCTGCTCCAGGCCCCTTGCCTGGCTTCTAGTGATTTTCTGGCCATCTTTGGTGTTCCTGGACATGTAGAAGCATGGCTCAATCTCTATCTTCATCTTCACATGGCGTTTATCTCTGGGTTCAATGTCTCATGTTGATGAGGACACAATAATATTGAATTATGGCTTACCTTGATGATCTCATCTTAACTAATTATAATGTAAAGACTTTATTTCCAAATAAGGAGTTAGAATTTCAACATAGGAATTTTTAAGGCAATGCAATTCAATCTTCAACACCCCCCAATTCAACTAGAAGGCCATAGAGATAAAGGATCATGTCTCATAATTTTACGTTTCTACAGTGATGGAACTTAGAAAAAGCTAGGCACCTATAGGTCAATTGCAGCAAAACCATTTTAAATTAGAAACTGGCATTTGGAATTAGATATGAGTGATTCCTATAGTAGGGCAGAGTATGTGTGAGTTAACAGAGTTTGAAAGATGTGTGTTGAACATAACTGTAACAGATGTAACAAAATCCACTTTTACAATAAAGAACACTTTGCACAGTGTATGGTACAACGCCAGTACCTGTTCACAATCTTGTTTCTCCCATTGGAGAATCAACAAGACCTTCAGGAAGTTAGAGAAAAGGCAGATGAGAAGATCTGAGCTACAGTAGGAGAGGCAAGCTGTGAGTCTCAGGAAGGACACCAGGAGGTAGAAGGCCCTGTAGCCTGCTGAAGAAACCACATATTGAGTCTTCAAAAGACAGACCAGTTAATCAGAACCTGGGCCCTGTATCTTTTTTTTTTAAAGACATGTGCGCTTAATCCAAAGCTGATCTCAGAAGAGGGCCAAATGTTGAGTTTAGAGCTTTGGCAGAGCTGAAACCCCTTCCTGCTAAGCGATAATTGATTCTGCATTCCAAGAGTATCATGCAGCCACAGCCAGGGTGGGAGCTGGTGAAGACCATGGAGGTGTGGGTGGATCCTCAGATGCAGTGTAGACACATAATAATACCTGAATTCATGATTGAATTGAGAGAAGAAAGAGAGAGAAGAGAGGGAAAAAATGATGTACAAATCAGAAGATTGTAGTACCTGTGTGATGATTAATAATGAGTGTCAACTTGATTGGATTGAAGGATGCAAAGTATTGATCCTGGGTGTGTCTGTAAGGGTGTTGCCAAAGGAGATGAACATTTGAGTCAGTGGGCTGAGAAAGGCAGACCCACCCTTAATCTGGGTGGGCACCATTTAATCAGCTGCCAGTGTGGCTAGACTTTAAAGGAGGCAGAAAATGTGAAGTGACAAGATGGGCCTAACCTCCCAGTCTGCATCTTTCTCCCATGCTGGATGCTTCCTGCATAGAATATCATACTCCAAGTTCTTCGGTTTTGGGACTTCGACTGGCTCTCCTTGCTCCTCAGCTTGCAGACAGCCTTGTGATTGTGTGAGTTAACACTTAATAAAATCTTCATATGTACATATATATCTATCCTAGTAGTTCTGTCCCTCTAGAGAACCCTGACTAATACAAGCTGGAAAACCCATCACTGAAAGATTGGGAGAAAATATTGGAGTAAAATATCAAGGTAAAATAAATTGCAATTTATCTGGAAATTAAGTGAAACTAGAAAATGAAATCTGAATGTGTTGAAAACACATTTAACATAGAAAGGACACTAAGAGAATGGGTTTTGGAAAGAGAGATGTTGGGTTCGAATCTCACCATGGCCAATTTTAGTTGGTGATTTCAGACAAACCTGTTTTCTTATTGCTGTGAGTCCCCTCATGAGTAAAGATAAAAGACTAAACCCTTCTTTACAGTGCAAGGTAAGGTCTACATAAGATGATGAATGGCAAATGTATACTCATATAAAGAATATCATGCCAAGTGCAGAGTACAGACAAAACAAATTCTTCTTCTTCCTTCTCATACTGCAAGTTTGAACCTGAAATAGAGTCATTTATGCTTACTCAGAAAACAAAAACTTGTTTATAAGATAAAAACTGACTTGGCTCATGCCTGTAATCCCAGCACTTCGGGAGGCCGAGGCGGGTGGATCACAAGGTCAGGAGTTTGAGAACAGCCTGGCCAATATGGTGAAACCTCGTCTCTACTAAAAATACAAAAATTAACTGGGTGCGGTGGTGCATGCCTGTAGTCCCAGCTGGTCAGGAGGCTGAGGCCAGAGAATCTCTTGAACCCCTCACCAGGAGGTGGAGGTTGCAGTGAGCTGAGATTGTGCCACTGCACTCCAGCCTGGTGACAGACCACAGCAAGACTACATCTCAAAAAAAAGGATATAAACTAACTTATGGAAAACAAAACAAAACAATGGCATGTGTCTGACATCTTAGCATGTTGAGTTATCTAGAAAGTCACAATAGAGGAAAAAGATTTTGATTTGCAAGAAAGGCCCTGTCGTAGGTGATCACTTCTTCCTGGGAATGGCCTGTAATGTATGAAGGTCAGATTGACAGATGCACAGAGGACTGGACAGAATCCAGAAGGCAGGATTTCAGCACAGGGCAGGTAGGAGTCCCTTGATGTGGCCTCTCACCCGAGTCATGTTTGACGAAACAAGGTCCTAGGTGGGCTGAGGAGGGTATGACGTGTCGGACAGGGGAAGAGTGGACATGGGGCACACAGGAACGAGAAATTTGCTTACACAATTTGAACCGAACTAGCCAGATTTTTTCTTAATCCATGTTTCTTGATATCTGTATGTTGTTCTCCATACAGAAACCAGTATCAGTCTACCTGAAAATCTCCAAATAAATATAACCACACTTTAATGTGCTGTTATCAAATGGTCATGAACTTTCTCATTGTTTTGCTCTGTCAGGAGAGCCGTTTAAGATTCCTGTCCATGGTGGAAGGCCTGGGCTTCTGGGCAGTGGTGCTGCTGTTTAAATAACCGAGATTATCGGCACAAATGCCAGTGGTCAGCCCTCCTGGAGACGCTTGGGTTTTGTAACATTTGAAGTAGATTTGCATTCTCAATGAAAATTAATCTTTTCTAAAAACAGTGAAATGTACAAGCTTTGTTCAAGTAAACATCAGGAATGTTAACTTTGTCTGATAAAGGGCAGCCATATACAGTCTCTTAGAGAAATATTTTATGCGTTGAAAATTAGATTGGGAAACAAAATTCTAAGAGGAAAACCCCAAAATAACTATTTGCTTCCCAGGCATAGGTCGCTGCCCCTCAAAGATGTGGAGGCACACCCTTCAGCTGTGACTGCAGAAGTAAAACTCTTACTTTCCCCCAAGACACTGACTGTGTTTATTGTCGACTGTTAAACCAGGGGGTGGAAAATCTTTTATGTAAAGGGCCACATAGTAAGTGCTTTGACTTCCAGGGATGTGAGGTCTGTCTCCACTACCAGAGCTGCCTTTGGAAGCAGCCACAGACGGTTCGTAAATGGTAGAGGCAGGAATCCACTTTTGGCTGTTATTTGCTGACACCTGTTAAACTTTCTTTAAAGTTTGCAGGATTTTTTCCACATCGTTTTCAAAGAGATATTTTTAAAAAATTGATTTTTAAAAATATGTACTTTCATTGCTTTTTAGTAGGAATTTATTAATAGCCACATATTTACTAAAATACACAAAAGAAAAATGTAAAAGTTGAGGTAAAGATAAAGTAATAATCTAAAATAATCACTTAACAGCACATGCTTTTATGAAATAAATGCGAATAAATATGGTTTATTGATCTGAAAACTTGGTTTAACAATTTCCTTTTACAGCACTTTGAACATGTGAATCTAAGATCAGTTCAATTTGCTGATTTTTAGTGTCTGTAATGGCTGTAAAAGACACCTCATAGTGATATGCAGAAAGAATTCATGTTTGTGCTTATTAAATTATGATAGTGTTAAATCCCATATGCCTATTAACTAAAAATTGTGTTAAAATTTGTCCTGCAAGTTTTCGTATTTTACAATGTCAATCAGTTGTTCTCCAAACTAATTGGAAGATATTACATGTTTCTATTATTAACAGATGGATTATAATGCCACTGAAACTCTAGATTGAAATTTTTTATAAAAAGTTAGAAACTATGTTTTCAAGATTTCCAGAAATGCACAAATTAGGTTTTTAGTTTTTTTTTTATTTTGTTTAAACAGGTGAATTATATTGTTTTTGGCAATAAAATTACAGTGATGGAGCTATTTCTGAATACCTGTTTATGTTCAGAATGTTCTTACCAAATAGAAATGATTAAAAAAACCAGTTACTTCTGCACTCATCATTAAAATGTCATCTCTGCTCTGAAGGAATAGAGTCTGTTTGCATTCCTGTGGACAGCTGCTGGGAGGCATGGATCTGGTAGTCATTGGCTTGCTTTCGAGTGAGCTCAGAAAGTGCTTGCAATGGAAGCGGAAGTCCCAGCCTTGCCATTCTCATCTTGGGTCACTTGTCCTTGCATTATTAGGACAATTCTAAATCTACTACTTCTCCGAAGTAACCTTCCAAAACAGTTGTCTTTTTTGTGAAAATATTCAGATGGTATTAGAGAATATTATCTGTAAATTCATAAACAAATAAGTAAAATTAAGCCAGTGCAGATGGTCCCCAACTCGAGACTTAAACAATTTTGTGACTTTACAGCAATGTGAAACCATTGCTTTTCACTTTCATTGCGTATTCCATAAGTTACATGAGATATTAAACATTTTATTATAAAATAGGCTTTGTGTTACATGATTTTGCCCAACTTTAGGCTAATGTAGGTATTCTGAGCACATTTAAGGGAGGCTAGGGCTAAGCTATGATGCTTGGTAGGTTAGGTTTATTAAGTGCATTTTTGACTCCCAATATTTTCCATTCATGATAGATTTGTTGAGATGTAACCCATCATAAATCAAGGAATGTTTATCAATCAATTTTATAAAGTTAAACGAATGAGGGTGCTGCTGTAATCTCCTACATAGAATAGCTCTCCTCACACCTTTTTCTAGTTATCTTCCATACGGCATGTGATAGATAATTATCTGATATATGGAAGACTGAGGATGCCAAACCAGTTCATACAGAAATTATCTGTAAGGTATAGTATCTTTGGTCTCACTTGCATAGGGTCTCACTTAAACAGGGGAGAGCAATGTGCCGATAAGCTCCAATGTCACCAGGCTCCTTTCCTCATGTCTCTGCCCACGTCTCCTTCCAGGTCAGCCTTATTCTCTCCAAGTAGCTCCATAAAATGGTTGAAGAAATGGGTTTTAGCAAATGCCAGAACTCGTATCTCAGAGTTCTGTCACCAGAGAAAACCTGGTTTCCTCACTTCACCTTCTTCAGTTCAGAAAGGTCCTAGGCAGGGGCCTGTCTTGTTTGACTTGGGTTCAATCCTGTTCTTAGATGAATCAACTTTTATGGAGCCAATATATATGCAATTAACTTAAGCTATTTTCTCATGCTGGCATAGGATGAGGAAGAAAAGAAGAGGAGAAGAAGGAAGAACAGGAGGGAGCAGGGAAAGGAAAGACATTAACGGCTATCCTCCCAGTCATCTCATTGACTAAGCGATGCCATGAAGGGAGTCTACTGCAGGAGTCTTATCTTCCCCAGTTAGGCTCGGGGGCTGTGGCCCTCTCAGGAAATGGATATCTTTCCAAGCTGAGTCTCTACCACATAAAAATATAATTTTTAAAGCAGGATTTTCAAAGACAAGCTAACTCATTTATGTAATGTTCACTTGAAGAAACAGCTGTCTTTTCCAGTCCTGGGGGAAATTCTGTCTATATTGGATTTATTGATAAATGCTGTTACACTTGGAATATAAATATTGGTCTTTTTAATACATTTTAAGGACAAGTCAAGGAATTTATACACGTTTTTTCTTACACATGGTCTTTGAAACTTAATTTTTTGAAATCTGGTTTTTTTTTTTTTTCTTTTTTTTTTTGAGGTGGAGTCTCGCTCTGCCGCCCAGGCTGGAGTGCAGTGGCCGGATCTTGGCTCACTGCAAGCTCCGCCTCCCGGATTTACGCCATTCTCCTGCCTCAGCCTCCTGAGTAGCTGGGACTACAGGCACCCGCCACCTCGCCCGGCTAGTTTTTTGTATTTTTTAGTAGAGACGGGGTTTCACCGTGTTAGCCAGGATGGTCTCGATCTCCTGACCTCGTGATCCACCCGTCTCGGCCTCCCAAAGTGCTGGGATTACAGGCTTGAGCCACCACGCCCGGCCTGAAATCTGTTTTAACAGAAAATACATTAGTGGATGGGAGGATAGGTGTGGGGTTTCTTTTTGAGGTGATGAAATGTTTTAAAAATGACTGTGGTGATTGTCGCAACTATCTGTAAATATATTAGAAACAATTGATTTATAAAATTTAAGTGGGTGAATTATAAGATGTGTTATTTATAGCTCAATAACACTGTTTTAAAAAACTTAACTTGTTTTACTAAATTAGATGCTATGCTAGTATAGAAGAACGGGGTCAAATACTCAACTGAGTGGGTCAATAAGTCACCGACAATAAGTCATGGTCAGGATATTAAGAATAGTGAAGGATATCATATATCATTGTGACAATTAAGTAGGGAAATCATTAATGAAACATTTCCTCAGTGGTGCAGGAATGAAAATGGATCTCATTTTTTAATTGATTAAAGATTTACTAAGTGTCTTCTTGCTAAGGGTAAACAAAGGTCTCTAGGAATAAAAATACCGTAAGTCCAGGCTCTGCCATTCAAGGTTGCCCCAAATCCCCTCCTATGTTTTCTCCTGTTCTACAAGGCAAATGTCCTCAAGCTAAAGTGATATTTGGGCAAACAGGACAGAAAGAATGAATAAAAGGCTGAGTACAGGCATAAATATATGAAACCATCTGGGTAAGTAGAACCGGGTGTGGAAGAAGAGAAAAATACTGTGACGCTGGAGAATGTGAAATTCTTCTGGGCAAACTTCACTTCCTAAGTGTCCCAGGCAGCCCAAACCTTCACATTCAATACGTACGAACTGAGGGCAATGTGTCTGGGTTGAAAGCACAACGGGATGAGTGAGAGTAAAAGGCTGGGATCCTGTTAAATAGTAACAGATGGGAGGAAAATTGGGGCACGAATTACAAACATAGATCCAAGGTGAATTGATTAGGCAAAGAAAAGAAAAAATAATAATAATTAAAAAAAACTCCAAAAAAAAGGTCACATGTTTTAAAAGGAGGTTACTATAAAGAAGGCTTATGAAGACCCTGCTTCAGTCAGAGGAGTGGGAACTTTCAATAGGCTGGGAAAACAAACTAAGAGAGCCATGATAGCCAAGAAGTAGCCTGGCACTGGACAGGAATGTGCAATCACCATCTCTAAACTACCTGATGAGTTGTAACATATGATGCTTACAAAAAATCATTGGAAGAGGTCACTAGACCATCGAAGACTGAAAGAACTATTTGGATTTTCTGAAATAAATACATAACATATGCAATTTAGAGCCTTGGTAAATTCTGATGATTGCTTTTTTTTTCTCTACTCTCTTACCATACACAAATTGTTGGAAAGCTTTAATTCTAAAAATGTTACATTAAAAATTACTTTCCCTAAGGTGCATGCAAACTTGTAGAAAACTAGGGTAATGGGCATATCAAAATAGCTGGTGCATCTGGATGATTAAGGTGAACAGTACTGTCAATACTAAGTCACAGGAAACACAGAGAAAGGAGAAGATAGGTAGATTCATTGTATTACTGGTCTCTATCCATTATTTATCCCTTTTTCCATTCTCTGAGCTATTTCCGTTTGTGATTCTTCTGAGTAAATAAGTAAATTTTCTTTCTGACCCCTTGACTTTTGATGGTCATATGACCAGCTTTGGCCAATAGAATGCAGTGGAAGTGATCATGTGCCTCAAGACCTCTGCCTTTCTACATGCTTGCTATAGTGGAACAAGCTTGAACTCATCTTCTAGAGATAAAGACATGCGGAACAGAGTTAAAGCTTCTCAGCCATCCAGAGTGGCCATATTAGATCAGTCAACACTCCGCAGACTGCCAGACATGTGGTTGAGCCTAGTCAAGACCAAGAGAACCACCCAGCTGAGCCCAGCCTTGGTCTTTGACTTGAAGACTGCTGAGCTAAATAACTGCCTATTGTGTTAAGCCACTACATTTTGTGTTTTGTGTTATGATGAATTATTGCAACAAAAAATAGCTGGCAACTAACTTTAGTGAGTATCTCGTATTTTTTCTGGTGCTGTGCTTGGCTCCTGCACTAGTGTTAGCTTAAACAATCACTCTCATTGTCTATGTTCCACAAATAAGGAGTCCCACAGAAAGTAAACAGTTTTTCCAGATCACTGAACTGGCAATACGAAAAACGTTGCAAACCCAGATCTGTCTGACTACAAATCCATGACTTACATTTTTCTTACATGTTTATTTTCTACTTTGCTTACTTCTGTTTTGTAAAAATGATCATCTAAGAGCAAAATCATTTAAAAGCAAAAAGACTGAATTTCTAAGACCATTAGTATGTTTGTGCATGTTTTGTGCATGACTGTAAGCTCCTAGCAACCTAATTAAGTAAACTGTAGCACTGATAGCTTAGTGGGAGTGAAATAAAATATTTAAAATTGGCAGAAAGTAGCCACGATTTTTGTGGCCTAATTGTGTTTTGATAATTTTGAATGTCAATTGATCACATATACAACCATGTGGGCCTATAATTAAAGAACTTCCAGATATTTCACATTTATACTATATGATGTATGAACAGATCTGGATTCAAATCCAGTTTCTGCCATTGAAGGGCTGTATGGTCCTGAGCAATCACTAACTGTTAGGTCTTATATCAACTCAGATTGAACTCTACATTAAAACATAAGTAAACCTAATAATTTATCTAAAGTAATCTAATTTTTACATATGGCAGAAAGAAAACATTAAAGTCTCATTCTAAATAGTGTGGAAACACTGCATGCTATTGATTTCTTAGCATATGCAGTAATAGATGGGTGCATGATCACTTCTTTACTGAAGTTGTAGATATCCTGAGAAGTACCTTTTTTCCACCTGTGACAATGGATATGAGATGAAAGTGGCTATAGGATATCTATATGTATATATATATATATACACACACATTTTTTTTTTTTTTTGAGACAGAGCCTCACTCCGTCACCCAGGCTGGAGTACAGTGGCCTGATCTTGGCTCACTGTAACCACTGCCTCCGGGGTTCAAGAAATTCTCGTGCCTCAGCCTCCTGAGTAACTGAAATTATAGGCACACGCCATCATGCCCAGCTAATTTTTGTATTTTTAGTAGACTTGGAATTTCACCCTGTTGACCAGGCTGGTCTCAAACTCCTGATCTTAAGTGTTCCACCCACCTCAGCCTTCCAGACTCTCAAAGTTCTGGGATTACAGGTGTGAGCCACTGTGCCCAGCCATTTTTGATGATTTTTAAATTTGTTATTTTTTATTGCTGATTTTTGAGAGTTTTTTTTTATATATTAGAGATACAAGACCTAGATCAGATATGTTTTGTAACAGTTTCTCCCTGTTTGTGATGTCTTTTTAGTCTCTTAATAGTGTCTTTCAAAGAGCAGAAGTTTTTAAATGTATTCTTTTATCTATTATGCTTTTCGTATCATATCTAAATTCTTATCTAAAAATTCTTTTCTAACCGTAAGTCTATGTTTTTTTCAAGAAGTTTTGTACTTTTAGGATTTACATGTGAATCTATGACGTATTTTGAGTTAAAGTTTAATTATGGAGTGATCTGGGCATAGAACGAGTTTTTTTTCATTTTATTTTTTTACGTGTGCTATGCAATTGCTCGCCACTATTTGTCTAAAAGTCTGTGTGTTCTCCATGGATTTGGCTTTGCAGCCTTGTCAAAAATAAGTTGTCAGTGCACACATGGATCAATTTCTGAACTATTTTCTTTGCCATTGATGTATGTGTTTTTTTTTTCTCCAATTATACACTGCTTTGATTACTCTAGCTTTATAATTCTTGAATCTGGTATAGTCCATTAACTTAGTTCTTGTCTTTAAAAAGCCTGATTCCTTTTCTCTTTAATATGAATTTTGGGCAGGGTATACTTTTTTGATTTGTTCCATGAGAACAGAGCACCACCCTGAGGAGAGCAATTATTCCTCCCTGTTGAAGCAAGACCTTCTGTGTCCTTGACCCAATGCACTATGAATCTTGAGATTTCCTGCCTGGCTGGTGGGAACAGGCATTGTCTCTGGCTGTGTGTGAGCACCGGAAACTGTTAACTTCATGCTTTTGGTGCTTCATTCCTTTGCCTCAAGTGGTATCTTCACGTGCATTTGCTCATCTATGCTCTACTGATTGTTTGAGGGGACCTTCTGTAGACTTTTGGGATGCTGCTTCTGTGCAGCTGTCTCCTCTCCAAAACCTGTTCTTGAGAATCTGAACAGTTGAGGTCTCCCCAGATGTATTCTGTGCCCTCACCTTGGAGAATTTGCCGTGTTCTGCCTGGATTCCCCTTCCCTATGCAATGGCCCTGATACTCTCCCAAGGCAGTAAGCTGGGTGATCCTAAGCCCTACATCATTTGTTTTGTTTTGTTTTCCTTCCAGGCATCCCTGTCTTTTGCTTCTTGATGTACAGTGTCTTTACAAGCATCTTATAAATGTTGTCCATTTTGTTGTTTATTTTGTATGAGAGATAAATCTGATCCCTGGTATTCCATTTTGGCCAGAAATGGAAGCTCAAAGCCACAAATTTTCAGATACTTCTTAAATTTTTTTGTGTTCTCTCGGTATTCAATAGGCAATCAGTGTTTGTTGATCTATCTAAATGTGCTTTGTCTTTGCCATACACCTCAAAATAAAACCAGGAATGTAATGGGACCTGCTGCCAAAGTACTTAGAGTTTACTAAAGGCCATAGGCATGTAAGGAAAACAAAAACCTGTAATATAGCAAAATTTTAAAATAGATATGTCTTCAGGCAGCCTTTGGAGACAAAGGTGAGTTAGAGGAATTAGTGCTGGACTTACAGAAATAAACAGTTCTTGTAGAAAAAAAAAAAAAAAAAAGAAGCACTAAAATATATTTTCTTCCATTCTCTGGAAGATGATCATGTTCTATTAACAGAAATCCTGGAATTCTAAATTTTTTATAAAATTGTATTTGCTTATATTCTGAGAGCTCCCAATTAGGAATATGTTTTAAAGTTGACACTGTGTTAGCATTTAATTGGAGAAACATATTTTTTCTTAGTGGCCACCTAAAAAGTACATATTACGGTAGGATTTATCTTAAAGTAGAAAAATAATGAATGTAGTGATGTATTATTAGCTCTGGTCAGATGCCACCTCCTCTGTGAAGCCTTTTCTACCAGCTGTAGTTCCTTGCAGTGCTTCCAAAGCACTTAGCAACTGTATTAGTCTATTCTCACGCTGTTAATAAAGACATACCTGAGACTAGGTAATTATAAAGGCAAGAGGTTTAATTGACTCACAATTCAGCATGGCAGGGAAGGTCTCAGGAAACTTACAATCATGGTGGAAGGGGAAGCAAACAATCCTTCTTCACAGGGAGGCAGGAAAAAGAAGAATGAGAGCTGAACAAAGGGGGAAGTCCCTTATAAAACCGTCACATCTCATGAGAACTTACTCACTACCACGAGAACAGCATAAGCAGCATGAGGGTAACCTTTCCCATGATTTAGTTACCTCCTAGTGGGTCCCTCCTCCCACAACACATGGGGATTATGGGAACTACAATTCAAGATGAGATTTGGGTGGGGACACAGCCAAACCATATCAGCAACTGATTTGTACTTTGGAGAAAGTGGAGGGAGAGGAGAAAGGGAGGGGGAAAGATGGAAAGAGGGAGTAAAAGCAGAAGGGGGAGCGCATGAATATCTAAACTCTAAAGTATCTTTTTCAACACTTTTACCCCTAAGCGTAATTTTTAATGACTCTGGGACTTCTTTTCTTTTCCTATCAACTCTTACCTACTGACTATAACCTTCAGCCATAATTTTACATTCTTTAACCAGTTAATGCAGAATAAAAGGTGAATTTATAAGGTATTCAGTCCTTTGGAACTTGAGACAACGTTTAGACTACCTTTTTAAACTATTCTCATTACACGCACAAGCAAATTTATGACCAAATGGAAGACTAAGAAGGAATCACTAATGGCTTGAAAAGACATTTTGCAAAATTTTGGGAACGTTCATTTACATCCATTGTATTTAAGTGTTTCTTAAATTAGTTCATTTGGTAATACATTATTCATCAAACCAGGTTATGAAGGGTACTTGAATATCGTAAGTATGTATGTATTTGATATGTAATCATAGTCTTCTATATCTTAGAATTCTCAGTCACCCCACATACCTCCATATTCCCAGTGATCCCATGAGGTTTCATGGAAGTTTTGGACTTCTTCGAGTAGTTAAGCAGGAATAATAACACTTACTATTTACTGAGCACTGACTTTGAGTCAGGTACTATTCTCAATGCTTTGCCTGTACTATGTCATTTAATCTGAGCTATCCTTAGCTCATTTTCTTTTTTATCTTCCAGTGTTTTTGTTTTTCAATTTATTTTTCCATGGGTTATTGGGGTACAAGTGGTATCTGGTCACATGAGTCAGTTCTTTAGTGGAGATATGTGAGAACCTGGTGCACCCATTACCCTAGCAATATACACTACACCACACTTGTTGTCTTTTATTCCTCACCCCACTCTGACCTTTCCCCCAAAGTTCCCAAAGTCCATTGTATCATTCTTATGCCTTTGCGCCCTCATAGTTCCCACATATCAGTAAGAACATACTATGTTTGGTTTTCCATTCCTGAGTTAGTTCACTTTGAATAATAGTCTCTAATCTCATCCAGGTCATTGCAAATATTGTTAATTCATTCCTTCTTATTGCTGAGTAGTATTCCATCATATATATATGTACACGCCAGAGTTTCTTTATCCACTCATTGATTGGTGAACATTTGGGCTGGTTCCACTATTTTGCAACTGTGAATTGTGCAGCTATAACCATGCATGTTCCACTAACTTTTTCGAATAATGACTTCTTTTCCTCTGGGTAGATACCCAGTAGTGGGATTGCTAGATCAAATGGTCATTCTACGTTTAGTTCTTTAAGGAATCTCCATGCTGTTTTCCACAGTAGCTCTACTAGTTTACGCCCATCACCAGTGTAGAAGTGTTCCCTAATCACCACATCCATGCCAGAATCAACTGTTTTTTGATTCTTTGATTATGGCCGTTCTTACAGGAGTAAGGTGGTATCGCATTGTGGTTTTGATTTGCATTTCCTTGATAATTAGTGATGTTAAGCATTTCTACATATGTTTGTTGGCCGTTTGTTTATCTTTTTTTGAGAATTGCCTATTCATGTCCTTAGCCCACTTTTTGATGGGATTGATTGTTTTTTCTTACTGATTTGATTGAGTTATTTGTAGATTCTGGATATTATTCCTTTGTCAGATGTATAGAATGTGAAGATTTTCTCCCGCTCTGTGGATTCTGTTTACTCTGCTGACTGTTCCTTTTGCCATGCAGAAACTCTTTAGTTTAATGAGGTCCCAGCTATTTATCTTTGTTTTTATTGTAATTGCTTTTGGGTTTTTGGTCATGTAATCTTTCCTGAACCAATGTCTAGAAGGGTTTTTCCAATGTTATCTGCTAGAATTTTTATAATTTCAGGACTTAGGTTTAAGTCCTTAATCCATCTTGAGTTGATTTTTGCATAAGGTGAGAGATGAGGCTTCAGTTTTATTCTCCTACATGTGGCTAGCCAATTATCCCAGCATCATTTGTTGAAAAGGGTGTCAGAATGCAGTATACAGTTAGGAAGTTATGAAATACAGATTTGTGAGGAAAACTGCAAGTTGATAAAAGGGAAGCATACTTTTGTAAAATTTCAATATATAGATGGATCTTTACATCAGGCATTTCACCCAGGCCTTGCTGAATTATTTATACTTAATTTGCGAATGTCCATTGAAGATGAATGGCTATCCAGAGCTGAGATTATGTCCTAATGATAAGTACGTAGTACACAGTGTGTGCTAAATTAATGTATCTTGAAATGAATCAGTCTTTCTAGCCCAATAATCATTTTCAAGTTAGTCTGTTATAGGATTTAATAAGCTGGTTTGGACCTAAGAATGATATGTGGTGCCTTCTCACCTCATTTCTTTCTCTAACTCATAGGTCAACAAAGGGATTTTGTGAAACTGAAAAGTCCAGGGTGTTTATCTGGCTTCAGGCTGAGCTAAGTTGAAATGTTTAAAAGTCGTAATGTTAGTGCTCCGCTTCCTTCTGTTGCTTGACTGCTGACAAATTCAGCTTTATTTTTGGCGACTTGAGGGGGCATTTTATCTCTCTGTCTTGTCCGTTTGTCAGTACCATCAGCTATTGTCCTAGTCAGTTTGGGCTGCTGTAAGAGAAAACCATAGACTGGGTAGCTTATAAACAACAGCCATTTATTTCTCATGGTTCTGGAGGCTGAGAAGTTCAAGGGCAGATTTGGTGTTGGCAAGGGCCCAGTTCCTGGTTTGTAAGTGGCCGTCTTCTCACTGTGTCCTCCTTTGCCCATTTTCTGATGAGAAACTGGAAGCACCATTAAGGTGTTGACAAATATTTGCATAACTGACTACAAACCCAGGGTTTAGCACAGGCTTCCTGGCTTACGGTAATGGTGTCATTACCACTGGATGATACTACTATGAGGGGTTTTGTTTGTTTTTGTTTTAAATGTGATGTAGATTTTCCTGAAAACTTAAAACCAAGGTTTTGCCAAGACAAAGAAGCATTTTTTTAACCATCCATTCATAATTTGCTTTAGATCTCATCAAATGGGCACAGTTTGTGTATTTGTATTTGAATACATGTGAGAGTCTATAAAATACTTGGTTAAACATTTCCACTGCTCTTTGCTTTTCTGACCTTGATTTTCAATCTCTCTCTCCCTCTGTACTTCTTTCTCTTTCTCTATTCTCTCTCCCTTTCTTTATGTCAATCTGTACGACGACTTCATTCCCAAATTAGTGTCCAATTCTATGTTCTTATGCATAAAATAAAATAAAATATAAAATAAATATTTTTAAAAAATTAATGTCAAAATTCTGGCATTGCCTTTGATGTGACCAGAATGGGTCTCTGATCTTCTATCCAGATCCTTCCCTCCCCCTCCATCACAGGGCATCCTGCTTATGAATACACATTCATATTCTCGGCTGGGGAAATATTGCCACAGCTCAGCTACCCACTGGGCTTTTCTTTGCTTTTGACAGAAGTTATATAGAGTTTATATTTAAAGAAATAAAAACGAAAGGTTTTTCTGAATTTCTAACAGAAAAATGTTGAGCTTTTTTAATGTTCCACTCACACTGGAGCTTCGTACAGAGGAGCCTAGTGATATCCTTTGCAAACAAAGGAAGCTTTTGGTGGTGCTCTTAATATGAAGGTCAAGGTTTTATTTATATTCACATTCAATTCAGAAAGAATAAAAAAATCAATACAGATATGAAGCCGATATGCATTGTCCACAAGCCCTGGTATTTTTAAATGTGACACAAAAAGACACATGCAAAGGGAAACTTGTGCGGAAGGATTTGGCTCACAGACACTCTCATGAAACTCTACACTTTGCCACCAGTCCTCAAATATAGAATCTGTTCTAGTTACACTTCACTACTTAAGATACACTTCAATTTATTGATTGTTTTCTCTGGTGAATGCATTGAATTAATAGTATTAGAAATAGAGAGACTTCTAATACTGCTTCTTTTTTTTTAGCCATTTCCTTGTTACAGAGGGCAGAGGGTTTACGCTATGTGTATTTCATGAGACTTAGAGTTGCAATGGATCAGGAATGCTCCATGGTTGAGAGAGCCAATGATAATGCCTAGCAGTGGTAGATTTTGGCTCTAATAGCAACGGCAAAAAAAAAAGCCAAGGCCCTCTCACTGATCACATGTTCCTTTGCAGTGACATCTTTCAGACTGTACCTGCATGGTCCATTAAGCATATTGAAAATGAGACAGAATCCCTCAGCCAGGCAGAATTCTTTATCTTCTTTTTATCCTTGGATTTTGACTACTACAAAGAAATCTTAAGGATGTGGTAAGAATTTTCTATATGTCTGTGGATTTGCCGCCTTCTTCTCTTTCTGCCACTAACTTCGAAGTAACATTATTGAAATTGGACATACTGCACACACAAAGCCATGTGTACACATGCGGGTTGTGCCTACATTGTCAGATATTTTGGTTGTTTTTTTCTGAAATAGTATTGTTTTATTTACTAATTTTTAATTGACAAGTACAAATTGTTTATATTTGTGGTATACATGATGTTGTGACACATGCATATGTTGTGGAATGGTAAAATCAAGCTCATTAACGTATTCATTACCTCACATGCTTATCTTTTTGTGGTAAGAACACAAAATTGACTCTCAGCAATTTTCACATATACAGCACACTATTATTAACTATAGTCACCATGTTGTACAATGAATCTCTTGAAATTATTTCTCTTGTGTAACTGAAATTCTGTATCCTTTGACCAACATCTCCCCAGCCTACTTCCCCATGTTCTGTCCCTTGTTAAAATAGTATTTAAACTGCTGGGATAGATGTGTGTGTGTGTGTGTGTGTGTCTGTGTGTGTGTCTGCGTGTCTGTGTCTGTGTGTGTATAAATATAGAAAAGGGTAGGAAATGAAGTTATTTGCTATCATTGTAACTGTTCAAAACAAAAGCAGTTTTGTAATTTCTTGGGGTCAAAAATACAAATCGATCTTGACAGAGGCATCTCGCCCTCACCCAGGGCAACGCTGGTCAGCTGCAAGAGGGAACGAGAAAAACTTCCTGTTTCCCTGGGAAAGAATCAGTGGGCCCAGGAGAACAGGTCTCTCTTGACTCCCCTCTCTCTGTGAGGTCTTTACCAGGCCCAGCCCTGAGCAAAGAAGAGCAGAGCAGTCTGTGCAAGAGGCAGCTGGGCCCGGGAGAGCAGCACCGAAGGCCCTGGGCTCTCCTGGCAGGCTCCTGGGCAGCCAGACAGGTCAAGTTCAGAGAATGTTCACACAAATACTTGGAAAACAAGAATTAAGGTCCTTTATCCGTGGTAATCCCCAGTGGGAAATAAGCCAGAATCTGAGCATAAGGTAATAAAATAAAGGAAGCCCCCAATCGTCCACACATATTGGCTCAGATATGAATTGTGGTTCCTGAGCTGCTTCTGCCGTGGATATCATCAGAGCCACAGCGTTGGCCTATTGAAGGCACAGGGCAACGCTGAGGGTGGATGGAATAAAAACTGAAGAGGCTACTCGAAACCTTTAAGGTTTATGTGCACATTTTAATAGAATACATATTAAAATGATTATATTCTTATATTTTATCTCATTATAAATTAAGCTAATTTTTTCTCATTGGAAAAATAAATAATAGAAATTTTTGACACACCAAGCTATTTTAAAAAAGAAAACTTTACATTTTATAATCAGAAAAAAACTACTGTTAACATTTTTATATTGTTACATCTAGTCTCTGTCTCTGTCATATTAACATATATCTGATGGTTATCTCATACTGAATGTATCATTTTTGTGCCATGCATTTTTCACGTGGCATTATATTGTGAACAATCCCTAGTTTACAAATTGTTAATGAGTATTGTGTTCAGAGACTGTGTACTATTGTACCCTTTGGCTAAAGATAATTTTAAAAATCATTATTAACTGAAATATTAATTTTTTTCTGATATCTCCAAAAATATCAATATTTAAGACTTTGAACATAAAATCCTAAATTACTCCTACAACAATTTTTCTAATTTAGACTTCTGCCAGCAGGATGCCATTGTCGGCATACTCTCCAATATGCTTATGTTTTATTACTATTATTTATTTTTAATTGACAAATAAAAGTGTATATATTTATCATGCACATCAGGCGGTTTTGATACATGTGCACATTGTAGAATGGCTAAATCAAGCTAATTGATATCAGTCTTACTCCGTATACTTACTTTTTGTGATTAAAACACTGAAAATATACTCTTGTAGCAATTTTCAAGTATAGAATATATTGTATTAACTACAGCCACTGTGTTGTACAATAGGCCTCTAGAACTTATTCCTTTTACCTACCTTAAATTTTGTGTACTTTAACATGGCTGTCCTAATCCCTGCCCTGCCCACAACCCCTGGTGACCACCATATTACTCTCTACTTTTGTGAGCTTAACTTTTCTTTTTTTTTTTTTTTGAAGAGACAAGGTCTCACGATGTTACCCAGGCTGATCTCTAACTCCTTGCTTCCAGCTATCCTCTTGCCTTAGCCTCCAAAAGCACTGGGATTACAGGCATGAACCATGTCAACTGGGCTGGATTTCTTATTTATGATGTGTGAAAAAATATATTTGAAGCTGTGTATATGAGTAAGAAACATACTTCATGTTTCCACAAACTTTCTAAAAATCTGTGAAAGAAAATAAACATTATTTTCATGTATTTATATAGGTACATATCATAAACTTATACCATAAACTTTTTTTTTCTTTTTTTTTGAGACAGAGTCTCGCTCTGTCACCCCAGCTGGAGTGCAGTGGCGCTGTCTTGCCTCACTGCCAGCTCCGCCTCCCGAGTTCACGCCATTCTCCTGCCTCAGCCTCCCGAGTAGCTGGGACTACAGGTGCCTGCCACTGCGCCCGGCTAATTTTTTGTATTTTTAGTAGAGACGGGGTTTCGCCTTGTTAGCCGGGGTGGTCTCGATCTCCTGACCTTGTGATCCACCCGCCTCGGCCTCCCAAAGTGCTGGGATTACAGGCGTGAGCCACTGCACCTGGCGACCATAAATTTTTTTAAATGTTAATTTTCTTTCTGGAGAAAAATCAGAAACATATGGTTTTGATTTTTGACTATGAAACATAGTCATTATTTTTTTTTCCCACAAATCAGAAAACTGGGGACCAGAGAGGCTAAATAATTTTCTTAGGAAAATGTAATCCAGAAATAGATATTCTGAGTTATATTCTTGTGATTTCCCTATTCCACCGCAAAAAACGTCTAGCAGGCCAAAACATAGTTTATCTAGGTAGCATTCCTCAACACTAATACTGATCATTAAAAATTGACTTACATCTTGCAATTTCAGGCCTTGATTTGTTTGCAGATCACATAGTCCTCTGGAGAAGGTGTTTTTGTTTTGTGGTTTTTGTTTGGCTGGTTGGCTTACATGTTTTCGTCTCTCTGTTAGGCTTAGTAGATGCTTAGCTAGGAATGTATTTCTGGAAAATAGTAACTAGAGCTGCAGTATGACCCCAAAGGCCCAGAATAGGAACCTGCACTGCCAACAGCATGGAGGAAGTAATAATCTGTGTTTGCTCTTCTCAGGTGTCAGAGTCGGTCATTGCTGAAAAATACACAGCAATCTCAGGCCAACTGACTACTGTCTATGATTCGAGATTCCTCCTTTGCCTCCAGGCTCTGAAAATACATTTTGTTTATGTGACAGAAACACAAAAAACTGGGAGGAAAAGAAAAATTACAAGTCTGTATAGAATAAGCCACATCTTGTCAACTCTCATAGAATATGCTTTCATCTCCTTCGTGGGCTCTCACAGTTGAAATTTTACATTATCCATGTGATTATTTGATTAATGACTCTCCTCCAGTCTATAAACTCTATGAAGACAGTAACCATGATTCTTAAAGAAATAATTTACTAGTAGTCCTCAGTATCTTCTCCTTCATCAGAAACAGTATAAGAATTAATAAGCAATGGCATAAAAGTATTTGTTCATTTATTAAATACATTGTAAGTGCCTGGAGAGCAAAGGCCATTTTGTACTTCTGTGCATTTCTTTGAACAATATGAGGACAATGGAAAGGGCAGGAGTTGCATGAATCTAGCTTTGAATCTCTGCTCCTCCATTTACTGACTGTCATGGAAAAATACCTGATCTTTTGTAGCTTCAATATTTTCATCCTGAAAAATGAATTATTGACGATGATGATGATAAGAACAACCCCAAAATTTCTTCTGAGAATTAAATAACTCTGCAAAATTGTTTAGCCCACCTTGTAGACACCCAACAAATGTTATTTGATTTTCTTCCTACTCGGGGCTTGGCTTCTTTCTAATCCTGTGGCCTCAGAAGGTGCTAAAATACTAGCAGACTGATACGCCAGGATACATGAGTCAGAGATATTGCAGTATTGGCCAAATCTCATATTGTTTTCCTCCTAGTCTCATAGTTGGATTACATTTTCCATTATCTCTTGCAGCTCAGAAGCCACAAGACCGCACTATGATGACAGGACATAGAATTGTTTTACATGCATTTCGGTGTGTCCAGAGCAGTCCTTATTCATGCCTGTGTTCCTAGCGTTATTATGAGCACTGTGCCTTTTAGCCCTCAGAAGTGTCCCAGTTTGGATGACAAATTATATGATCACTCTAGATAGACAATCATTTTTGGGCTGGGCCGTAAACCTTCCCATACTTCCTCCCACTCTTTCTCTTTCCCCAACTGTAGTCCAAGTGCGGTGGACCCTGTGGGGTAGCCTGACTCCCAGGGGATGTGGAAGCAATTGTAAGATGTAAGTCCATTTTTAATGATCAGTATTAGTGTTAAGGAATGCTACCTAGATAAACTATGTTTTGGCCTGCTAGACGTTTTTTGCGGTGGAATAGAGAAATCACAAGAATATAATTCAGAATATCAATTTCTGGATTACATTTTCCTAAGAAAATTATTTAGCCTCTCTGGTCCCCAGTTTTCTGATTTGTGGAAAAAATAATAATAATGACTATGAATAGTCGTTATTTACCATGAGGTCATTTCCACAGGTAACTTATTTAGGTCCATGGATGCCTGTGGAACAGCCACTCTCCCCAGCCCACATTGGACTATATATAAAGTGAGAAATAAGTAAAACTTCTTTTTGTTGAGCTTGTGAAATTTGGGGATTACTGGCCATAGCAGCTAGCCCTTGTTGATTCATTAGACATACCCAAGTATTAAAAAACACAGAAAATATATGAGGATTTATGGCCAAGTAAAATATTAAAATTTCGATTAACTTAACTCATCCACAAAAGAAGCTCAAGGAAGAAACACATAAGTAATGCACACACATATACTTTAATTTGGTTTATTTTTAAATTTATTAATGTGTCTTTCTGAATTTTCAGAAGGATCGTTATTCCAGCTATTATTTCAGGCAATAATTGTGTATGCTTTAAAAATATCATTTGATCTTAAATTTTACAGTTTCTCTCAATACTCGTTCATAAGCTTGATAATGAAGATTTACAGTTATCCTTTTAGTCTGTTATACCTTTGCAAAAAACTTTATTTCAAGGTAATACAAAGAAAATCTCCAATGGTGTTAATGTCATCTTTACTAGCCAACAGTAAGTATTCTGTAATAAATGTCTGTGAAACTAAAGTACTTTTCAAAATTCTATAAAATTAAATGAATAAAATTTGTACATATAACGTTATATAAAAAGATACACCTTCAACTTATACAGAATAGTTAAAAGCTATGTTTTGAAGATTTCATTCCCAACATTTATCACCATGACTGTGCAATGCTGGTAAAACTAGTTAATGGGTCAAATCAAAGTGGCTTTATTGGTCCAACCTGATTTCCTAGCTCTCTTTCCAGAGAATTGGCTTGCTAATATCACACAGTCAATCTTTACTGGGGCGGGGCCTGGAGTGTGTGGTCTTACTGAATTCCTGACTTGAGTGCTTGTTCTTCATCCTTCACACCTCTCTAAATGAGCTCATGCTTTATAGTACACAACACTTTGCATGTTGAAAAGCACTTATTTATTTACTGCTTATTTTGTCATCTCAACAATTCTGTAGCATACGTAGAATAGGCATTTGTGATGGTTAATTTTATGTGTTAACTTGCCTGGGCTATGGGTGCCCATGTAGCAGGCAAAACAGTATTTCTGGGTATGTCTGTGAGGGTGCCTCCAGCAGAGATTAGTATTGTAATTAGTGAACTGAGTCAAGCAGGTGGCCCTCTAGTATGTGGGCATCATCTAACCCATTGAGGATCTGAATAGAACAGAAAGGCAGAGAAAGAGTGACTTTGCTCCCTTTGCGTAAGCTGAGCCATTCATCTACTCCTGGACTGGAATATCTGTCCCCCTTATTCTCAGGCCTTCAGACTCAAACTAAATTCACCATCCATTTCCTGGCTCTCCAGCAGGCTTGTACACAGCAGATTATGGGACTTCTCCGCCTCCATGTGAGTCAATCCCTATAACAGATCTCATTTATATATGAAATCTCCTGTTGGTTCTGTTTCTCTAGAGAATCCTGACTGATATAGTATCATTACCTCAACTTCTACAGATAAAGCTAAGACATCTGGCCACGTGACACACTTGTGACACCTGCAGATGCTTCCTAATGACAGAGCTGGCCGTGCAATGTCGAGCTACTTGTGCTGACTCCCAGCAATTCCTCCTCTGTGCCTCACTGCCCCTCCCCTACATGCAGCCCTGTGTGCCTTCCAGCCCAAATTTCATCCGTTGATTCTAAAATGACACATTAAATATCAACCAACGAGGGCAGTAATCCTCAGGGTAATGCTTTTAAGTGGGAGTGGGGCTTCTGAGACCAATTCTTTTAGTTAAACTTCTCAATTTCTTTAATCCAAAAATGTATAACATTGCTAAGACCTTTTCCACAATGCAGACTCTGACGGTTTTGTTATATAAACTAGAAGCAGAGACTTTTTTTGGAATAAATTAATGATGATGAAGAGTCCCCTGATATTGATTGAGCCTCTGAGATGGATGAAGGGGTGTGAGTAAAAAATCCCTCATGCCTCCCGTGATTGTTGGAAAATGTAGACATGTCCTTCTCATGCTGCCCTCTTCACCCTCTCAGCTTATTAAAATTAATGACTAAGTGTGTGTGATGGTGGCTTGACCCACCTCTTTGTGAGGTGTATGCACCATGTTTTCTACAGTGCTTCTGATGGTAATTCTTCAGTTAAATAATTCATAGTAAATTATAGAAGCAATAGTATTATTGTTTCCTTTAACATTATGAAGGAAGAAGAGATTTACATAAAAACAGTAAAAGGTCAAGGGAAAGGTTATCAGTTATTTTAATTGAAGAAAAATTACATGGTTCATTGAAAACACTGAAACAATAAAAAGTAGATTAATTGTCATCTACTACATTGATAAATATACTAATATCAAATAAATATGTAAACTCATTGCAATCATGCGGTTGGAAGCCATAAAGAAGAATAAATATTTTATTTTGGGGGTCACATGAATTGGGCAAAATCAGAAAAAATGAGAAATATTAGATCATTATTAGGCATATGAAGAAGAGAGATAGACTTTGTCTAAGATCTATGATCTAGGTTGATCATGCCAAAAGTAGTCACATTTCCGTGGCCCAGAGGTGAGGATCACATGTGATAACACATGAAAGTCCTGTGAATATGAGAGTGAAAGGGGAATACTACACAAATTGGAATTATTCACATTAATATAATTAAAACTTTAATTTAAGAATGTATTTTTATTTTTATTTTTTCTTTCTTTTTTTAAATTATACTTTAAGTTCTAGGGTACATGTGCACAATGTGCAGGTTTGTTACATATATATACATGTGCCATGTTGTTTCTTGATTTTTAAATGATTAACTTGTCATTTACATTAGGTATATCTCCTAATGCTATCCCTCCCACCGACCCCCTCCACACAATAGGACCCCGTATGTGATGTTCCCCTTCCTGTGTCCAAGTGATCTCATTGTTCAATTCCCACCTGTGAGTGAGAACATACGGTGTTTGGTTTTCTGTTCTTGTGATAGTTTGCTGAGAATGATGGTTTCCAGCTGCATCCATGTGCCTACAAAGGACATGAACTCATCCTTGTTGATGGCTGCATAGTATTCCATGGTGTATATGTGCCACATTTTCTTAATCCAGTCTGTCACTGATGGACATTTGGGTTGATTCCAAGTATTTGCTATTGTGAATAGTGCCACAATAAACATACACGTGCATGTGTCTTCATAGCAGCATGACTTATAATCCTTTGGATATATACCTAGTAATAGGATGGCTGGGTCAAATGGTATTTCTAGTTGTAGATCTTGAGGAATCACCACACTGTTTTCCACAATGGTTGAACTAGTTTACAGTCCCACCAACAGTGTAAAAGTGTTCCTATTTCTCCACATCCTCTCCAGCACCTGTTGTTTCCTGATGTTTTAATGATTGTCAATCTAACTGGTGTGAGATGGTATCTCATTCTGGTTTTGATTTGCATTTCTCTGATGGTGAGTGATGATGAGCATTTTTTCATTTGTCTGTTGGCTGTATGAATGTCTTCTTTTAAGAAGTGTCTGTTCATGTCCTTTACCCAGTTTTTGATGGGGTTGTTTGTTTTTTTCTTGTAAATTTGATTGAGTTATTTGTAGGTTCTGGATATTAGCACTTTGTCAGATAAGTAGATTGCAAAATTTTTCTCCCATTCTGTGGGTTGCATGTTCACTCTGATGATAGTTTCTTTTGCTGTGCAGAAACTCTTTAGTTTCATTAGATTCCATTGGTCAATTTTGGCTTTTGTTGCCATTGCTTTTGGTGTTTTAGACATGAAGTCCTTGCCCATGCCTATGTCCTGAATGGTATTACCTAGGTTTTCTCCTAAGGTTTTTATGGTTTTAGGTCTAATATTTACATCTCTAATCCATCTTGAATTAATCTTCGTATAAGGAGTAAGGAAAGGATCCAGTTTCAGCTTTCTACTTATGGCTAGCCAATTTTCCCAGCACCATTTATTAAATAGGGAATCCTTTCCCCATTTTTTGTTTTTTTCAGGTTTGTCAAAGATCAGATGGCTGTATATGTGTGGTATTATTTCTGAGGGCTCTGTTCTGTTCCGTTGGTCTATATCTCTGTTTTGGTACCAGTACTATGCTGTTTTGATTATTGTAGCCTTGTAGTATAGTTTGAAGTCAGATAGAGTGATGACTCCAGCTTTGTTCTTTTGGCTTAGGATTGTCTTGGCAATGCGGGGTCTTTTTGGGTTCCATATGAACTTTAAAGCATTTTTTTTCCAATTCTGTGAAGGAAGTCATTGGTAGCTTAATGGGGATGGCATTGAATCTATAAATTACCTTGGGCAGTATGGCCATTTTCGCAGTATTGATTCTTCCTATCCATGAGCATGGTATGTTCTTCCATTTGTTTGTGTCCTCTTTTATTTCACTGAGCAGTGGTTTGTAGTTCTCCTTGAAGAGGTCCTTTACATCCCTTGTAAGTTGGATTCCTAGGTATTTTATTCTCTTTGAAGCTATTGTGAATGGGATTTCATTCATGATTTGGCTCTCTTTCTGTTACTGGTGTATAAGAATGCTTGTGATTTTTGCACATTGGTTTTGTATCCTGAGACTTTGCTGAAGTTGCTTATCAGCTTAAGGAGATTTTGGGCTGAGACAATGGGGTTTTCTAAATATACAATCATGTCATCTGCAAACAGGGACAATTTGACTTCTTCTTTTCCTAATTGAATACCCTTGATTTCTTTCTCTTGCCTGATTGCCCTAGCCAGAACTTCCACCACTATGTTGAATAGGAGTAGTGAGAGAGGGCATCCCTGTCTTGTGCCAGTTTTCAAAGGGAATGTTTCCAGTTTTTGCCCATTCAGTATGATATTGGCTATGGGTTTGTCATAAATAGTTCTTACTATTTTGAGAGACGTTCCATCAATACCGAATTTATTGAGAGTTTTTAACATGAAGGGCTGTTGAATTTTGTCGAAGGCCTTTTCTGCATCTATTGAGATAATCATGTGGTTTTTGTCTTTGGCTCTGTTTATATGCTGGATTACATTTATTGATTTGTGTATGTTGAAGCAGCCTTGCATCCCAGGGATGAAGCCCACTTGATCATGGTGGATAAGCTTTTTGATGTGCTGCTGGATTCGGTTTGCCAGTATTTTATTGAGGACTTTTGCATAGATGTTCATCAGGGATATTGGTCTAAAATTCTCTTTTTTTGTTGTGTCTCTGCCAGGCTTTGGTATCAGGATGATGTTGGCCTCATAAGATGAGTTAGGGAGGATTCCCTCTTTTTCTATTGTTTGGAATAGTTTCAGAAGGAATGGTACCAGCTCCTCCTTGTACTTCTGGTAGAATTCAGCTGTGAATCCATCTGGTCCTGGACTTTTTTTGGTTGGCAGGTTATTAATTATTGCCTCAATTTCAGAGCCTGCTATTGGTCTATTCAGGGATTCAACTTTTTCCTGGTTTAGTCTTGGGAGAGTGTAAGTGTTTAAATTTTATTTTCATATATAAACAGAAACATATATCATGTCAGAACAACAGTTTTTCATCAATTTGATGTCTGATGAATTGAACACAACTATATGATCTAAAAAATATAATCTATTTTATCATGATGAACTATCAGTAGGGCAAATATTATACAGAGAAAAATTGATTCAAAACTCATTGAGGTCTCATTTTACTTTTGAAATCTGAGAAGATCACTGCTAAATGTGGATTTATTTTTTATTTTATATTGAAACTTTTTCCAAGTGAGTGATGTTCTTCACTGAGTAGCCTGAGAACTAGTAATAATGACAAGAATGACAGTTTAAGACAATATCTGACATTTCTTGTTATAGAGAAAAGAAGAAGGAAGGGAAGGAGGAAAAAATAAAGAGAAAAAAATGGAGGAGGAGACATAAAGAAGAATTGACTTAAATAAAGTTATCTTTGTAACTTTTGTATTTGTAGCTTTTATAAGATTAAATTATATAGTAAAAAAAAAGATTTGACCTCTTTGAGTATTCTCAAAGGCCAAATTTCCCAGTGGTATCCCATTCCTGGGGAGTCAAGAAGGAAGAGTGAGAAGTCCGAGTATAGGAGCAACTCCTTGATGTCCTTCCACTTCATACAGCCCTTTACCATGGAGAAAGACATGTTGGAACAGATGTAACCTAGGTTGAAGGAAAAGCACATTCTCTGAACTTAGAAATATTTTCTACATTTTACTTCTTATCCTTTGCTGAAAAATAGTGTATTATTTTGTTGCTGTTTTTATAGTTATGGTTGTATGTAACCTAACTGGTGAGAATGTCTCCCTGATAGATGCTTATTGCTTCACGTCTGCTAAACATAAAATAAGCCTATTAAGCCAAAAAAAAAAAAATCCCAAATTGGCAACATTGATCACACAAGGTAAGTTCTTAAGACTTAGTGTAGTTACTGGGACAACTGATTCAACACCATGTATAACCAGGTTCGCTATTGAGTGATGATACTATGAAATGCAGTAATATGAATAAAAGAAATGAATTAGAAGCCACAGAGGTAAACAGATACAACAATGGTATCTGGTAAACCACAGGTGACAGGTGCATTTATACTGATTCATTTTTTAAAAAGGAATGAACATACTAATACATTCATACAGAGTGATGAACAAGTAGAGTTTTAGAACTACTGAGATGGTACATGGAAGGTATTTTGAGGGTAGTGACATAGCAAATATTTATGCCCCTCTACGCATACCAGCAAGAAATGAACACAAAATTCAAGGGGATGTATAATTAGGGGGCTAGAGAATCTATCACATAAAGTTCATATTAGATTAAGTTGTATAGCTGGGCTAATTGAATTTATTTGGAAAACACACAGAAAAACATTCTACAAACAAAAGACAAATCTGTGGAAAGAGGAAGACTTTTTAGCCAAATATCTAATCAGTCATTAAACTCCACCAACATATCACAGTGATTGCTATATGCCCAGATGATTCATACTTATTATACTAGTCTCCAATATGGCAGTGCCTTGGAATGGGAGATAAAATAAAGATAGAATAAAAATCTAATTTGTGGTAAAAGCAATTTTCCAAACAGCATTGCATGGTAGACTTATTTGCAAGAGACCAGCATTGTTGTTAAACATAGTAATGCCAGCTTCCCTTACTCAACACTTAATATGTTTGACAAAGGTTTGATCTTGTAGACATCTTCCCATGATGAGTATATTTTAGGAGGTTGATGCTGCAGAAATCCAGAGTGATCCATCTAAGCTCCTTTATGTTTCTGGCACAAATTCAATTCTGGGATTCCTAGTTTGGGCTTCACTTTTATTTTTTACACTAATCTTGGAGTTTGTAAAACATGATTTTATTAAATCACTAAAATATATGTAAAATAATCAACTCTAACCTATAAATACACTAAAAATGAGTATTTGTAGAAGCTCAGATACATGAACAACTCTATGCTTTCTAAGGAAAGGAATAGACAGATACTATTATCCCTTTTCCTGACGTTGAATTTAGTTTTAAATCTAGCTGGAAACTGGAAATATAGTCACACACACAAATGCTTATAATTAGAAAAAATAAACATCAAGTTTAATATTCTTAATTTAACATTAAAAGTGACGTGTAGCAGAAAAAGCACAGAGTTTAGCTCAGAAACCTCTAGACTTAGACCTTGTTTTAATGCCTGTAAACTCTATGACTTAGTTGAGCTCAGAGTGTCAGATTCTCCCATGAATAAATAGGGCTATTGTGAGGGTAAAACAAGACCATCAATGTGAAGTCTATTGAATAGTTCAGCATACATGAGTGACACTGCCCCACTGTTCTCATTCTTCCCTGGATTCTATATGGCCTCGTTAGTGTTTAACATCCCAACTCACAGCCCCATTTGCACCCAAATAAGGGACAGATACAGGAATTAGATAGTTGAAAGGATTTATTACCAATGAAGGCTACGTGGGAAGATTTGGTTAACATATAACTATAAGGGCTTGCTGGCACTACCTGCTTACGCCCTTCCCCTGAGTTAAATTCAGATCTTCGAATTGCCCAATAGGTAAACTCAGTGGGAAGGTTTAGATCCACGGAGTAGACACCCAATATGGAGGAAGAATGTCTCCCATTATCTCAGAAGAAACTAGAGGAAGAGTCTAAGCTCTTCAATGCTTAAACCTGTTATAGAGTGATTCTCTCCAATTAAGAAAAGAGGACCCAAACCAGTTATTAGTCAACCAATTAAGATTAACTCAGTTCTTCTTTGCCGGGAACAATGAGTAAGGAGTGGGAAGAGGCTTAGAGGCTTCTGATAGATGGCCATCTGTCTAGGCAATAAATGAAACAAAAATTGAAGCATTCTTTCCATTAAGCAGGCCCCAATTTCTTTAATACATGCCATTTATTCTCCTTCTTCTCTTCTTTACTCATTTTTGCACCAACCTGAATTCTCTTCTACTTCCTACTTTTCTATTCATTCTGCACTTCTGTATCTAATTACAGCCCCCTCTCATTTATTCCCATGGTTCCAACTCAAATTCTATCTTTCTACCTATTTTTTGTTTCTTTCTTAGTAAAAAGTATTTATAATCCTTATTACATCACAACTACTTATGTGTAACAACAGCGATCAAAAGAGCTTACATTTATTGATGATTCACCCTGCGCCAGGGACTATACTAAGTACTCTACATGCACTAATTCATTTAGTCTTCACAATGCCTTGCGATTTAGTGGTGTACTTTTGGGTTCCTGTTGAGGTAACCAAGGCTTATAAATGTGAACTAAGCCCAGGGTCCTAAAGGTCTGACCCTGACTAGACGGTGTAAGCATGCAGTCATGGGCTTGGAGGATTGCCTTCTGATCCACTCCCTCCTTGGGAGTATGAGGTACATTGTTGTCCAGATGAACATGTCAGGACTGTGGTTAAACAGCTTGTGTTAAGCAAGAACACATGACAGAAGTAATGCAACTGGCAAAACAGTCTAAAAATTTTTTAAATTCATTTCACAAAGAAGTTGCACCATGAGGACTATGTCACATTTGCCACCAACACTATGTAATGAGTACCTCAAACAACTTCCTCCCTCTCCACTGGTGAGTAATTAATTCTGTTAATTTCATAGACCTAAATCACAGTCTCTATTTTGCTTAGTATTGCTTATTTTAAGAATTAGTCTTACATTCAGAATCATAATTAGTAAGTCAAGGGTTTATCAAAATATCAATATTGGTTACTCAAGTTTTTCTTAAATTATTTTATTTCTGCCAGGAATAATAATAAGCAAACTGAATCTGTCATGATCACAATTTACCTGTATGGTGCCAAATCTGATCTAGTTACAGTCAAAACAAGAAAAAAATAATGCAATAATTTGAATCACTGTTAAACAGTTCACACATGTGTTTGTTGTCTATCCACTGCACTAGAATTCTTTGAGAGTAAAGAAAGATAGAGAAAAGCAGGTATATGCTAATCATGCTAGGTGTCTTTCCACATACTTCATTGCCCACGAGGGGAGACTAACGAAGGCATCTTTAATGACAGATTCTGGGCAGCTGCAAGATGTCTTTTCTATACACTAATTTATGCAGCTAAGAGATAAGTAAATTAATCTCCATGATCAATCTACCAGATAGCAAGAGTCAAACCCAAAACACCACTCCGTGGATGCAGGAAGGAAATCATCCTTATCACAGATTGCATGTTCTTTGCTTTTTGTTTTTAATGGATCTGGGTGCACCCATGACAGATTTTGGCGATGAGAATTATTTCCAACCCCAGAAAACCTGCCAATTGCTGCTGCTTACTTCTGCTCGTGCCTCTTGATGAGGGGCAACTGCTACGAGACAAATTACATTGTCTGTAATCTGGTCCCCTTCCCCTTAGTCATGATTCATTCTGACAAGGAAAGTTTAAAAGCAACAAGTAAAATATGATAAACAATATCCATCATTGCATAGGGGAGCCTGGCTAAAAGCTTTCTGTCGTTATCAATAATACTGTTTAGTTTTCAGCTCCCCTTGTATTGCATTAGTGGCAAATGTGAATTTCTGTAAGCAGCAAAGGTTCAGTTTGGGCTACCTGTGTGATCCTTGTTTCCAGTGAAACTGTGCCCAGTGCCCTTCTGATGGTCCTTAAAGCAGCCAGTGAGATCCAATAAAGGTTAGACGTGGCATAAAACTGATGCGTGCAACCCAGAGTTCTCTCCTCAACTCTCACTTATTTCTGACTTGATTTACCTAATCAGCTCCTCGTTCTTTTTACTGAGAAGATGACCCGAGATTTCCTTGCATACCCTTGTGTGTGTGGTAGTTCCTGGGTTTTTCTAACATTGGCTTTTACCTTCAAATAATGTTCTGTCCTGCTCTTCTAACTCTTGGGGTCCCAGATACCACAGAAGGCAGTGTTCTACCCAAACCTATAGAAACTCACCTCTGACCCCAGAAATGCAATAAGATAACATCAGTTACAGCCACCCTTTGAAAGAATTTTGCAGTGCGTGAGGTTTACATGTGCAATACAGACCTTAAAAGTTCTTTGTTGAAGCATTCACAAAAATTGTATATACTAAGACATATTATTGTCTACCCACCATGTGCTTGGATTGTCCATTTTTAATTTCTTCATTGAGCAGAATTTCACATCTCATCCCCAATGAGCATTTCTATTTTTTATGGTTGAGTTTTGCCACATTTTTTTTCTACACATAAGCAGCTTTTCTTGCAAAGTAATTACCACATCATTTACTTGGTTCTTAGAATTAAAAAGTGAGGAAGTCATATCCAGAGAACTCAGCTCTGGAGTCTGAACTGGAATCCATTCCGCAATAATTATCAGAGATCATGATCATCTCAATAGCAATTCTCCATAGTTCAAAGAACAGATTAATAAAAAGAGTATTAGGAGTACTTTTTTCCTAGTTTCTTATTTTGTTCATGAGGCCATTGAGGCTTAAGAATGGTGAAAGACTTATCTAACCTCCCAATATCACATAGCATATCAGGGTCAAATCTAAGTATTGAATTACTAAGTTCTGATTCCAGTGCGGGTCTTCTTATGATGTCATAAAACAAATCAAGATTTCAAAAAATAGTTATTTTTAATATCTCACCCACTTCTTACAAAACAGATAATACCTGTCCTACCCACTTCACCAATTTGCTGTGAAACTATAAGATAAAATAATATATGTGATAGTACTTTGTAAATGGTGTATCCTTATAGACATATATGATATTGTTATTATTAATGTAGTAGTTGTAGGAGTAGTCATAGTAGTAGCTGTTCTTGTTTTAGTAATATTAAAATCACCCTAGATTTTCAATATGACTTCGTTATGTAAACCTTCCTTGTTTATAAAATACTTATTTATTTTACCACTACAAAAAATGGAAAAGTATGATCATTTTCATTTCGTTAAAATCTGCTTGAAACCAATGTTTTTACATTAATCTATAGAAACACAATTTCTCTTTTTCCTGATAGAATCAATTGATAGATGCCACAACTTTTCAATGTCTCCTGCATTTCTTGGTAACAGCTCCCTGGTCTCTCTACCATTTAGTTTTTGCTAACTAGCAAACCACCCCAAAACTCAGTGACTGAAACAGCCCAGAAGTGTCATTTCCCACACTTCCATGGTCAGTTGGGAAGTCGTTCTTATCTTTGTCTCTGCAGGCAGCTAAAGATTGGGCTGCGCTGAATGGTTCAGCCTGGCCCTGCTCACATGGTTGGGGTTTGTAGGCTGCTTGGTCTGGACAATATCAACAGGAACACGCCAGTCCACGTGGCCTGTCATCGTCATCTTCATGAACTAGCCTGAGCTTCTTTCCAAGGTGCTCTCGGGGATTCAAATGCAGAAAAAAGGATACTTTTCAAGTGTCTTTATCACTGTTAAATGTTCTATTGGTCAAAGTGAATCATAGATCAAGCCCAGATTCACGGGTGAAGGCATTCATATTGTCATGTTTGCAAACAGTCTATCACGTGTGTTCATATCTCTGATACCCAGAGGGCTGCTTGAAAGCAGCTGTTGAGTATTTTTCTTGTGATCATTCCTACACAGGGCAACGTGGGGCATGCAAAGAAACATCACATCTGGAGCCTGATCTTGTAAAGACAAAGTATGCATAAAACAATTAGCGACTGAAGCAAAAGAAAATAGAATAAAATGATGGCTACTCTAGAGCAGGTCAATACGCAATAAAAGAATTCCAGAAAGTTAAACTCAATGGGGGAACCCAGGGATGACTTTTTGTTAAATATTTATGTTTTATTAGATTTTCTCAACATGTTTTCATGGCTTTAGCCCACCTGGTTTATTTGTTAAAGAAAGCGGTGTGTGTCTGCATATACATGGTTATTTGTGTGTGTATAGGTATTTCCTTCAGGCACCATCACTCTCCTCTCCAAAATGTCTACATTGCACTTAGTGTCAAGGCACTTCCATGTGCATTATCTCCCTTGATCCTTACAGTAGACATGAGGAAACCATCGTTTCCATTATGCAATGGAAAAATGGTCAGAGAGGAGACCCAGGGAGCCAGATGGGAGGCTTGCCAAAGAGTCTGAAAGGAAGGGAAATTTCACTCTTGTGAGGTAAGGACTACAGGCATAATGTCAGGAGAGGAAGTCAACGTAAAGTAAAGATCATGGTGATTAGTCATGCCTTTATTCAGCAAATAGGTATTGAGTGTCTACTGCCATCTCTAACAACACAGAACTTACGTTCTAAGTAGAAAGGAGACAATAAGAAACTTTAAAAAAGGATATTTCTGGAAAAGAATAAGTACTATCAAGAAAATAAATCATGATGATATGATTAGATAAAGAATTACAAAGTAAGGGTGTATGTCCCAAAGTAGACAGCGGGTACAGTGATTTGCAAGCACAACACATTCACAAAAGCCAGCTTTGCAGCTACTCACTGTGTGACTTGAGTAAATATACTTAGCTTTGACTTTGTTTCTTCATCTAGAAAACAGAGATACCTGTAATCAGTCTAGTTTCTTCCCAGAACTTTTTAGGAATCAACGAGATAATGCACGTAAATACAATTCATAGGGGTTATGTCAGAACCTAGTATCATTACTATTTGTGGTATCGGGGGGTGTGTGTGTGTGTGTGTGTGTGTGTGTTTCTTTTTGTAGCAATCACAGTGGAAGCAAAGTTAGATTCCAAATGTATCACAGAGGTCCAACTAAAAGTAAGTTAAGACCAAAGCTCTGGCGGGAAAGCAATCTGGCAAAGTGTAGGCTCTCAACAACAGTTAAACTGAATTCAGGACATTGAGAATATGGAGCAAGATTATTTACGGCTGATGTAGTTAAAAATAGGTGGCATCAGCCAGGCACGGTGGCTCAAGCCTGTAATCCCAGCACTTTGGGAGGCTGAGGTGGGTGGATCACGAGGTCAGGAGATCAAGACCATCCTGGCGAACACGGTGAAACCCCGTCTCTACTAAAAATACAAAAAACTAGCGGGGCGAGGTGGCGGGCACCTGTAGTCCCAGCTACTCGGGAGGCTAAGGAAGGAGAATGGCATGAACCCGGGAGGCGGAGCTTGCAGTGAGCTGAGATCCAGCCACTGCACTCCAGCCTGGGCGACAGAGCGAGACTCCATCTCAAAAAAAAAAAAAAAAAAAAAATTGGCATCCTTCTGCAACCCTGCCTGGCCTTCCAGCCTTTCTGAAAACCTAGGAGTTGTGTTCCACAGAATGATACATGTTTTTGACATGTGTGCCATGATTCATTTTTTTTTTTGGTCTCTGGTGTCCTAATACTGCCGGTCAGAAGGATTGGAACTTCAAGTTAATTTGGTGTTTTTCAACATGTCCTGCATAGGTATTGTTACACACATAACAGCCAAAGATACCCTTTGAAGTGATGAGGTACAAAAAATATCTAAGATAGGGGATTATATCTTTCTTTTACACTTGGTATCCCATTGATGCGGAAGCCCCAGGAATTTTTCCCAACTTGACAGAAAAGTAGGTTAACCACTGCCTCTTTTACCTGTAAGTCTTAGACTTCGGTGAAGTTCTTTTTTTTAAAATGGCAGTGTGAACAGTGCTCAGTGTTCATAACAGCAAACATTTACTGTGCATCTAACCTATTATGTGCCATGCACACCAATCTTTCTTTAATAATTGTTACTGTATATATTGAAGGAATGCAATGTGATGTTATAAGATACATATATATATATAGTAAAATGGTTACTATAATGGAACAAATAACATATCTATGGTCTCACATAGTTATCTATGTTCCCCTCTGTGGCAAGAGCAGCTATCATCTTTAACCTTTCTGAGACTGACCATTCACAGAAGGAAAGCATGGAAGGAAACACTAGCATTCTCCAGTTGAATGGAATGTATGAAATAGCCCATGAACAGTGCCAGCATCGGGTAAACGTAGCGGGGTTTGTCATTATGGTTTTGGTCATCGTTTTTGAGGCAGTCACCAGAGTTTCACACTCTCTGGAGGGGCATGAGAGAGGCTTTTGTAGTACTGAAGATAGCACAACCTCTTTCCAGCCACCACACTTCCTGCCTCATGGGATTGGCCATATTTGGGAGTAATACTATACTAATGCCTCGAATGCTTCTTATCTGTTCCTGGATACTCACTCCCCTGCCCACAGCATGTCTCATTCCATGTTAACTTTCAGGCATAGGAATGGAGCCACATGTTTCTGATACTGATAATAGTATAAGTGCCAAAAGAGTATCAGAGAAGTCAAATGCTGGGACTTATGTTTACATAACTTTAGATCATTACGATGATCCCAAGAAAATTTAAAGTTTATGTTATAGAGGGCTTGCAGCTATTAGAATACAGTTTATACCTAAAGCAAATATAAAAAACAGAACTCAGTGACTTGTTAAAATGTATGCTCTGAACTAAATCACTCCGTCACACAGCACTTGTCCAAGGAAGCAAAAGCCCCTTAAAGACACAGGATCAGGGAGATAGAATCATCTCTCAGCTGTCTGGGGCACTGGCATCCCACTACTAGGGTGGTTGGGACTATAATTCTTAGACCACCTACTTCTAGTTTATTACACTCTATTTTAACTTTGGTTATTATTTGACTGTAATTCAGTTTCTTTCAACCCAACATGGGTAGAAGATGCATGGTCACTGTCAATGACATCAAGACCTAATAGATTTGACAAAAAGCAGAGAGAATGACCTAAACCCAGTAGTTTTACAGTGCTGCGGACTACAGGAGGGCTGTTAGCACTCTGTGGTTGAAATGTGAGACATGTGTGTGAAACACACAATGAGTGTGTTTAGTTGTCGTCAGTGAGTCAGGAAAAGGCCCTTTGAGGAGGTGACACTGAGTCAGGCATTGGAGGAGGCATGTAACATTTGCAGATGTAGGAAAAGCAGAAAAGACAGGCAATTTTCACAGCGGGAGCAGCAAAACACAGAACCATGGGTGTAGAAGTTTACACTTATTTAGGAGAGAATAGTTTTCTGTGGCTGCAGCAGAGGTTTTTTGGAAGCTGGTAAGGGAAGGAGCTGTAAGATACAGGAAGGGAAGGTAGAACCTGCGCTGCAGATCACAGTGAAAGACCTCAAGGCACTGTCAAGTTTGAATTCTAGCACGTAAGTGACAACAAGTGGGATGTTAGAGGATTCTTCACAATATCCACTTTATTCTGACATAAATTCTTATGAGAAAGGGTTGCTCTGATTTGCAGAATCTGCTCACGTATGCTGATCTAGATTGATCCACACGTTTCTGGGAATGTATTGAACAGCGTCCAGATAGTGGGTCTAATTAGGGCTGAGATCCATGGGTGAAAAAATCCCTCAATGAATTATCATCCTTTCTAATGCCATCTTGAGTTTATATAGCATTTGTTTCTCCCAAGTTGTTCAGAACACTTCACATATACCACTGCATTTTTCCGAATGTTTCCGAGACATAATTAGGTGCATGTATCACTGCGCTTATTTTATAAATATTGACATCTGACATATTGATTACAGAATCTGCTTCAGATAACATGGCACCACGACTGTTATCAAATGACACATTATCAGTCATTTTGCACACAAGTAATCATGTAAATAAAAACATTATAAGCAGTTCTCTGTAATTGATTTCACACATTGGATATTTTCTCAATTCTATAGTTTTAAAATAAATTACAACACAATATACAAATTTTCAGCACTACAGAAAAAGTATAAAAGAGAAAAAACGATATGACACATCTCATTGCTAATATTTTGAGATCATTCTTTTTTTTTTTTTTGAGACACAGTCTTGCGCTATTGCCCAGGCTGGAGTGCAATGGCACGATCTCAGTTCACTGCAACCTCTGCTTCCCAGGTTCAAGCGATTTTCCCACCTCAGCCTCCTGAGTAGCTGGGATTACAGGCAACCACCATCATGCCTGGCTAATTTTTAGTATTTTTGTAGATACAGGGTTTCACCATGTTGGCCAGTGAACTCCTGACCTTAGATGATCCGCCTTAGCCTCCTAAAGTGCTGGGATTACAGGCATGAGCCACTGCGCCCAGCCGAGACCATTCTTTAATCACTGTTCTCTGCGGTGGTAGTACAGTTGTATTACTTCAGGACCCAATAAGGTGAAGTAAATATGGAATTAACTAGGTGCAAGTCAAGCAGGGACAAGATGCCTGTGAAGAAGCAGAAATGGTAGACCCTGACGAAATACATTGGGATTTAAGTTAGAACAACATCAGTCCCAGCTACTCGGAAGGCTGAGACAGGAGAATCACTTGAATCCAGAAGGCAGAGGTTGCAGTGAGCCAAGATCATGCCACTACACTCCGGCCTGGGCAAAACAGTGAGACTCTGTCTCAAAAAACGAAACAAAACATCAAAAACATTGTGTAGAAGAACAATTGCCATCTGTAGATAAATTTGGTCCAGTAGGTGAGTTTACAAGCCCTGCCCATGCCTGTTCATTCATCAAGCTATGAGATTAGATAAGCAAACAGACAGGTAGATAAACTGACATATGGAATAAAACAATTTTATAAAAATAGGATCGTGCTGTATTATTTTAATGAAAATTATTGAAATTAACTTCAAATGTAAGAGACATTTTTTAAAAAGCTAAAAACACTCTTTTATATTTTTTAAACATTTGTTTTCCCCCCAAAATATGTTAAATTTAATAAATTTGGTTAATTAAAACAATCAAAGAAAAAAAAACATATTAAGATGGCAGACAGGAGGCAGGACTAGCTTGCAGCTCTTACTGGGATGGACAGAGCAGCATGTGGAGACGCACCACGAACTTTCGCTGCAAGAACTACTGCAGGAATATACTTGAAAAGCTGAGAGAATCCACATACCCTTTGAGGGAACTGGATCACTGCTGCAGGCTCCCTGAGACACTGGAAAACTGCGAGTCTGGTTGCTTTCTCAATGGGGTGGCTCATAGTCTGGGGCACATTCTCAGGCCTGGCCTCCAGCTTCCTGGAAATAGACTCAATGCTGTTGGGGTGGCACAGTGGGGGTGAGACTGACCTTTAAGACTGCGGGCTGCAAATGTGAGGTTAGGGTTGTGACTGCTGGCTTTCCTCTACTTCCCTGGCAACATTTCTGACTCAGCAGAGGCAGCCGTAATCCCCCTGAGAACATAATTACGTTGGACTGGGAGCCACATCACCGTCCCCCCAGCCGCCCACAGCAGCCACAGCAAACCCCACACAAGGAGAGTCTGAGCTCAGACACCCTATTTCTGCCCCTACCTGGTGGTCTTTCTCTGCCTGCCCTGGTAGCCAAAGACAAAGGACAGAATCTCCTGGGAGCTCTATGGCCCTGCCCACCACCTGAGTAACCTGAATACTTAACCAGGTGTCCCTAGGGCAAGTTTGCATCCTCCCTATAGGACAGCACCTGATGTACTCTTGAAAGTGCCACCTCCTGGCTGGAGGCCAACCAACACAAAGGCAGTGCACTGAACAAACAAAAACATAACCAATAACCCTCACAGAGTCCATCCTACTCCTCTACTACCTCCACCAGAGCAGGTGCTGGTATCCACGGCTGCATGACCTGAAGATGGATCACATCACAGGACTCTTTGCAAACACTCCACAGTACCAGCCTGGATCCCAGTAGCTCCACTGGGTGGCTAGGAGCAAAAGTAATCACTACAGTTCAGCTCTCAGGAAGCCCCATTCCCAAGGGAAAGGGGAGAACACCACACCAAGGGAGCACCCTGTGGGACAAAAGAATCTGAGCAGCAGCCCTTGAATCCCAGATCTTTCCTCTGACATACTCTACCTTCTGAGAAGGAACCAGAAAAACAATTCTGGTAATATGATAAAACAAGGTTCTTCAACACCACCAAAATATCATACCAGCTTACCAGCAATAGATCCAAATGAAGAAAAGATCGCTGAATTGCCAGAAAAAGAATTCAGAAGGTTGGTTATTAAGCTAATCAAGGTGGAACCAAAGAAAGGTGAAGTCCAGCTTAAAAAAATTAAAAAAAACATGATACAAGATATGAAAGAAAAATTCTTCAGTGGAATAGATAGCATAAATAAAAAGTAATCACATGTTAGATATGAGTTCTGAATTTCTTTTCAAAAAATCAATACGTCAGCATGTTCAATTATTTGCCTTCTGCTTTTAAACTTAACGTCCTCATAAAGCAACCTTTTTGATTACCTGCTCCACACTGACTCATTCTGATTACCTACTCCACCCTAACTCATTCCTATTACCTACTCCATCCTGACTCATTCCAATTACCTTCTCTGTCATAACCATTTTTCCCGCCAAACCACTCACCTCGTCACTCCCTTTAAATTAGCCAAACAAAATTAGTTTAGCCTGTGCAGTCTCACCCCAGCCAATAAAAAAAGACACAGCAACAGAGGCCACGTTCATCAGGGATAAGAACCCCTTCCACTCCCTTGTCCAAGTGTGCACTCCATCCATAAGGGCACACCCTTCTATAAAAGCACCTTGTCTTGCTAAAAATTAAAGAAAAAAATTATATTCGAGTACTATTTCTTTTGCAGCACCAAAACTTTATTTATAACATCACAATTTCTGGAAATCAAGGACACAAGAGAAATGCAAAATGCACTGGAAAGTGTCAGCAATAGAATCAAGCAAGCAGAAGAAGAACTTCAGAGCTGGATGACAAAGCTTTTGAATTAACCCAATCAATCAAAGATAAAACAAAATAATTTTAAAAATGAACAAAGCCTCCAAGAAGTTTGGGACTATGTTAAATATCCAAATCTAAGAATAATTGGCGTTCCTGAGGAAGAAGAGAAATTGATAAGTTTGCAAAAACATATTTGAGGGAATAATCAAGAAAAACTTCCCCGGCCTTGCTAGAGACGTAGACACAAAAATACAAGAAGCTCAAAGGACATATGGGGAAGTCATCACAAAAAGATCATCACCTAGGCACATAGTCATCAGGTTAGCTAACGTCAAGACGAAGGAAAGAATCTTAAGAGCTGTGAGGCAAAAGCATCAGGTATAAAGGAAAACCTACCAGATTAACAGCAGATTTCTCGGAAGAAACCCTACAAGCTAGAAGGGATAGGGGTCTTATTTTTAGCCTCCTTAAACAAAACAATTATCATCAACCAAGAATTTTGTATCCAGTAAAACTAGCTTCATAAATGAAGAAAAGATACAGTCTTTTCCAGATTAACAAAAATGCTGAGATAATTCACCACTACCAAACCAGGACTACAAAAACTGCTAAGGAGCTCTAAAATTTGAAACAAATCCTCAAAATACACCAAAATAAAACCTCTTTAAAACATAAATTGCACAGGACATATATAACAATAACACAATGAAAAAAATCAATGTATTAGGCAACAAATAGGATGATGAATAGAATAGTACATCACATCTCAATACTAACATAGTACGTAAATGCCCTAAGTGCTCCACTCAAAAGATACAGAATGGCAGAATGGATAAGAAATTACTAACCAAGTTTCTGCTGTCTTGGGAAGACTGACACGTAGGGACTCACATACACTTAAGGCAAAGGAGTGCAAAAAGATATTCCATGCAAATGGACACCAAAAGCAAGCAAGAATAGCTATTCTTGTATCAGACAAAACAAACTTTAAAATAACAGCAGTTTAAAAAGACACTGACATTGTATAATAAAAAAGGACTATTCCGACATGAAAATATCACACTTCTAAATATATATGCACCTAACACTGGAGATCCCAAATTTATAAAACAACAATTACTAGAACTAATAAATGAGATAGACAGCAACAATAATAGTGAGGGACTTTAATACTCCACTGACAGCACCTGACAGGTCATAAAGACAGAAAGTCAACAAAGAAACAGTGGGCTTAAACTATATCCTATAACAAATGGACTTACCAGATATTTATAGAACATTCTACCTAACAACTGCAGAATATTTATTGTATTCATCCGCATATGGAACATTCTCCAAGATAGACCATATGATAGGCCACAAAATAAGTCTTAGTAAATTTAAGAAAATCAGAATTATATCAAGCACTCTCTCAGACCACAGTGGAATAAAATTGTAAATCAACTCCAAAAGGAACCCTCAAAACCACACAAATACATGGAAATTTAAAAACCTGCACCTGAATGATCATTGCATCAACAATGAAATCAAGATGGAAATTTAAAAAATTATTTCAACTGAACAATAATAGTGATACAACCTATTAAAACCTCCAAGATACAGTAAAAGTGGTGCCAAGAAGAAAGTTAATAGCATTTCTACATCAAAAAGTCTGAAAGAGCACAAATGGACAATCTAAGGTCACATCTCGTGGAATTGGAACAACAAGACAATCCAAACTCAAACCCAGCAGAAGAAAATAAATAATGAAGATCAGAGCAGAACTAAATGAAACTGAAGCAAACAAACAAAAAACACAAAAGATGAATGAGACAAAAAGCTGGGTTTTTGAAATGATGAATATAATTGATAGACCATTAGCAAGATTAACCAAGAAAACAAGAGAGAAGATCCAAATAAGCTCAATTAGAAATGAAATGAGAATGCCGGGCGCGGTGGCTTAAGCCTGTAATCCCAGCACTTTGGGAGGCCGAGACGGGCGGATCACGAGGTCAGGAGATCGAGATCATCCTGGCTAACGCAGTGAAACCCCGTCTCTACTAAAAAAATACAAAAAACTAGCCAGGCGAGGTGGCGGGCGCCTGTATTCCCAGCTACTTGGGAGGCTGAGGCAGGAGAATGGTGTAAACCTGGGAGGCGGAGCTTGCAGTGAGCTGAGATCCGGCCACTGCACTCCAGACTGGGTGACAGAGCGAGACACTGTCTCAAAAAAAAAAAAAAAAGAAATAAATAAAATGAGAGCTAATACAGCCGATACCATAGAAATACAAACAATCGTTCAAGGCTACTATGAACACATTTATGCACATAAACTAGAAAGTCCAGAGGAGGTAAATATATTCCCAGAAATATGCAAGTCTCCTAGATTAAGCCAGGAAGATATAGATCTCTGAATATACCAGTAACAAGCAATGAGATTGAAATGGTAATAAAAACATTGCCAAAACGAAGCAAAGTCCAGGACCAGGCGGATTCATAGCTAAACTCCATTAGACATTCAAAGAAGAATTGGTACCAATCCTATTGACACTATTCCAAAAGGCAGAGAAAGAGGGCATTCTCCCTAAATTATGTCATGAAGCCAGTATCACCCTAATAGCAAAACTAGGAAAGGACATAACATAAAAAGAAAACTGCAGACCCATATCCCTGGTGAATGTAGACTGAAGACATCCTCAACAAAATATTAATACTAGAGAACCAAATTCAACAGAATACCAAAAAGGTAATCAGCTGGCCGAGTGTGGTGGCTTACGCCTGTAATCCCAGCACTTTGGGAGGCTGAGGTGGGCAGATCATGAAGTCAGGAAATCGAGACCATCCTGGCCAACATGGTGAAACCCAGTCTGTAATAAAAATACAGTAAAGCTGGGTGTGGTGGCGCCTGCCTATAGTCCCAGTTGCTTGGGAGGCTGAGGCAGGAGAATCTCTTGAACCCAGGAGGTGGAGGTTGCAGTGAGCTGAGATCGTGCCACTGCACTGCAGCCTGGTGACAAAGCAAGACTCTGTCTCAAAAAACAAACAAAAAAAGGTACCACATAAACAGAATTAAAAACAAAAATCACATGATCATCTCAATAGATGCAGAAAAAGTATTTGACAAAATCCAGCATCTCTTTATGATTAAAACCCGCAGCAAAATCAACATAGAAGGGACATGCCTCAAGGCAATAAAACCCATCTACAATAAACCCAGAGTCAACATTATACTGAACGAGGAAAACTTGAAAGCATTCCCTCTGAGAACTGGAACAAGACAAGGATGCTCATTTTCACCACTTCTATTCAGGGTGGTACTGGAAGTCCTAGTCAGAAGAATCAGACAAGAGAAAGAAATAAAGGGCATCTGAATCAAACTGTCACTGTCTGCTGATGATACAATCGTATACCGGGAAAGCCCTAAAGACTCATCCAAAAAGCACCTGGAGCTGATAAATGAATTCAGCAAAGTTTCAGGACACAAAATTAATGTATGCAAATCAATAGCTCTGCTATACATCAACAGCTACCAAGTTGAGAAATCAAATAAAAAACGCAACCCGCTCTACAAGAGCTGCAAAAAAATATAAAATACTTAGGAATATACCTAACCAAGGATGTGAAAGTCCTCTAAAAGGAAAACTACTAAACACTGCTGAAATAAATCACAGATGACACAAACAAATGGAAACACATCCCATGCTCATGGATGGGTAGAATCCATATTGTGAAAATGGCCACACTGCAAAAAGCAATCTACAAATTCAATGAAGTGTCCATCAAAATATCACCATCATTATTCAAAAAACTAGAAAAATATCCTAAAATTCATGCCGAATCAAAAAAGAGCCCACATAGCCAAAGCAAGACTAGGCAGAAAGAACAAATCTGGAGGCATCACGCTACCTGACTTCAAACTCTACTATAAAGCCATAGTCACCAAAAAAGCATGGTACTGATATAAATATAGGCACGTAGACTGATGGAGCAGAATAGAGAACCCAGAAAAAAAGCCAAGTACTTACAGCCAACTGATCTTTGACAAAGCAAATGAAAACATAAAGTGGGGAAATGATGCCCTATTCAACAAATGGGGCTGGGATAATTGGGAAGCCCCATGTGGAAGAACGAACGTGGATCCTCATCTCTCACTTATACAAAAATTAACTCAAGGTGGATCAAGGACTTAAATCGGAGACATAGAACCATAAAGACTCTAGATGATAACATCAGGAAAACCCTTCTAGACATTGGCTTAGGCAAAAACTTAATGACCAAGAACCCAAAAGCAAATGCAACAAAATCAAAGATAAATAGATGGGACTTAATTAAACTAAAAAGATTCTTTGCAGCAAAAGAAATAATCAGCAGTGTTACCAGACAACCCACAGAGTGGGAGAAAATCTTCACAACCTATACATTCGACAAAGGACTAATATCCTTAATCTACAAAGAACTCAAACAAATCAGCAGGGAAATAGCAAACAATCTATTAAAAAGTGGGCTAAGGACATGAATAGACTATTCTCAAAAGAAGATAAACAAATGGCCAGCAAGCATATGGAAAAATGCTCAACATCACTAATTATCAGAGAAATGCAAGTCAAAATCACAGTGGGATACCACCTCACTATTGCAAGAATGGCCATAATCAAAAACTAAAAAAAAAAATATAGATGTTGGCATGGATGCATTGAAAAGGGAACACATACACATTGTTGGTGGGAATGTAAACTAGTACAACCACTGTAGAAAACAGTGTGGAGATACCTTAAAGAACTAAAAGTAGATCGCTGTTTGATCCAGCAATCCCACTACAGATGCTTGGCATCTACCCAGATAAAAAATAAGTCATTATATAAAAAAGATACTTCTATGTTTATAGCAGCACAATTTGCAATTGCAAAAATATGGAACCAGCTCAAATGCCCACCAATCAGCAAGTTGTTGAAGAAAATGTGGTATATATACACATACAATGGAATAGCATTCAGCCATGAAAAAGAACAAAATAATGGCGTTAGCAGCAACCTGGATGGAATTGGAGACTATTATTCTAAGTGAAGTAACTCAGGAATGGAAAACTAAACATCATATGTTCTCACTTATATGTGGGAGCTAAGCTATGAGGATGCGAAAGCATAGGAATAATACATTGGATTTTGGGAACTTGGGGAAAGGGCTGGGGGTGGGAGGAATAAAAGACTACATATTGGATACAGTGTATACTGCTCGGGTAATGGGTGTGCTACAATCTCAGAAATTCCCACTAAAGAACTTATTCATGTAACCAAACACCACCTGGTCCCCAAAAACCTATTGAAATAAAAAAAATTAAAAATTAAAAAAACCTCTGAATGATAGAGAAATAAAACATAAATAAAACAATAAAACAATCAGAGGTTGCCACTATTACATTTCAATTTAAATCTCTGTTTCAATTCTATGCGGTATTAGTTTATCATATAATATTATAAATGAAGGAAATTACCCTCTTACATTCCTCCTTTCCCACTTCCTGATTCTAAAAATTATATTTAGTTTGCATTTTATTAAACTTACATTCAGTGTTATAGCCAGAATTGTTGTATAGCTCACATTTTTAAATTTAATTGACTCATAATCACTGATTTTTTTTTCCAAAATGTCTCTTTTTTATTTTTTTTGTTGATTCCTTGTTTGATTGGGTTTCATCTTCATTAAGGCCAAACAGTTCTCATCCATATGCTGCCATGATACCTGACTGGCATCTTAGGTGCATGTGGGAACACTAGGTCCCTTTCTTGCCCCAGGGATTTCATTAGATGTGCCCCACTGTTGGCTGCACTAAGAACAGCACACATTCTTTTTACCATTGCATCTCTGTTTATCTTTTTAGGGGTTATTTATTAAATATATACATATATATGTATATACTTAAAAAGAACATATGGAGTTTTCATTCCTTAGGTATATTTATGTTTGAGGATATCTTCTTGTTTCCTTTTCACAATAAAAAATTTCCAACTGGGCATGAAATTATCTTGGCTCACTTTTTCTTTCCCTAAAAAATTAGTAGAAATAAATCAATTGGCAGATTTCTGGCAGTAACTATTGCTGCTGAACAGTATGAGATAAGACTAATTTCACCACTTTTAGGAAGCTTGATTTTTCTGCTTGGTTTACCGAAAAAAATTTATTCTTTCCCTTCCTTCCTCCTTTCCTCCCCTGCAACCTCCCTTTCTTTCTTTCTTTCTTTCTTTCTTTCTTATTTTCTATTTTCTGAACTTGTTCTATTCTGCACATAATTAGATTTTAGATTAATCATTTTGTTTCATGAAAAACACATTAACCCAAATAGGGACCAGAATCATTTATTTAGCAAATTATTTATTTAGTATATTTTAATATGTATGCACAAAGATGCCATAAGAAGTAAAAGTCAGAGCCTTGAACATAACCTAAATTTCACCATTTAGTTTCTGCATCCCATTCCCATGACAACTCCATGGGAGACAACACACATTGCCCAGCCGCGTTCATTGTTCCTTTGTGTGCTTTCTTATCTAGGTTTATTATGTAAATATTTTTGTATACTTTATCTTAGTTGTTTTTAACTTTACAAAAAATGTGTTTTCTACAGTCTTTTTGGATTTACGTTATTTACTTAAATTTATATTTTTAAATTTCATCCACATCATTGTTATTTACCATTATTAACCACATCACTGTTATTAGACCATTTTGCTGTAACAGTTATTATAGCTCATTCTTCTATTTTCTTTGAATAAGCTTCGAGATTGTTTTCAGATTTTTACATTTTACAGAGTCCTGATATGAAAATTCCTTTGCTGATATTTTTAAAAATATCTAAAAGAATGAGTATATAATTATTTTTCATTGCTTTCTTGGCTTACGTTTTCTTGACCACTAAGCATTTTGATATCTTTCTATATGTTTATTTCCTATTTGTGTTTTTTGTTCTGTAAAATACTTGTTTATATCTGCCCATTGTTTTGTTAAATTTTGTGCTTTTCTTATTGCTTTGATGTAATCTTTATATAATTGTTTAATTTTTTATCATCAGTTGCAATTATTAAAAATGGTTTTTTTCCACTTTGAAACTTGTCTTTTTTCTTTTTAGATCCTATGGCTCTAGTAAAACTTATTTGAAGGAATTTCCATCTTGATTATGTTGTTTTATTAGTGGTTGAATTTAGCAAGGTGTAACTGAAAACAGACAAATTAAATAAATAAAGAACCAGTTTATAAGCAGAAATAAAAGAGAATATGGAAATCAAGGCCTTGTAGTTTGGAAAATCCAATTATTTCTAGATCCCCTCCCCCCCTCAATGTTGTATTAGTCAAGGTTCTACACAGGAACACAACAAAATCTCTCTTGCTGTACTGTCACTCTCTTTCTCTGTCTCTCTCTCTCTTGCTTTCTATCTATGTATATGCATACACACATATAATGTATTTTATACATTATAAACATTTGTATACATTTATAATGTATTTTATATATGAAATATAAGCTCCTAATGAAGATAAAACTCTTAATGAAAATGGTCTTAATGAAGATGAAACCCAAGATCACAAGGAATCAAAAAATGAAGACATTTTGGGAAAAAAATTCAGTGATTATGAATCAATTTAAATATTTATGTGTGTATATATATATACACACAAACACATATACACACATATATATACATATTTATATACATATATACACACACAAATATATCTTACCTTTTCATCTCATATTGAAAACAAAGCTTTTATGTGGGTGCAGGATTGCTATAAGAAAGTTATACCTATACATTATAATCTGAGTCAAAAAAAAGAGAGAAGTAATTGCATGACAAGTTAAAGCAAAAGGAAGATGCAGAAATTAATGCCAGCAAAGGATAGTTTGATAAAGTTAGAAAGAGTTTTGGCTTAAAAATTTTCATGATAACAAGAGAATCAGCCTCTGCCGACCAAGAAGCAGAAGGCAAGTTCCCAGACTCCACTCAGAAAACCATTGAGGAGAAAGGACATCTGCTTGAACAGGTTTTCAATGTAGGCCAAAAGGCTTATCTCAGGGGAAAAAATTCAAAAAAAAATTTATTAATAAGGAAAGGAAACGAGCACTAGGACTTAAGGCAGGAAGGGAGAGACTAACTCTACTGCTTTTGAAAATGCCGTTATCCATCTATAACTCCTGATCCTTGAAGGGGAAAGATAAACATCAGCTGTCGGTCTTTTGGTTGTACAATGAGAAGACTTGGTCAACAAGAAATTTATTTCTAGATTGGTTCTTTCAATGCTTTGTCCCTGAAATCAGAAAGTAACTACCTTGCCAGTAAGGTACTTTAAAGATTGTTTGATATGGGACAATGCCCCCAGATACCCAGAACCCCTTAAGTTCAAACCTGGTGGTATCAAAGTGGTCTATTTGCCTCTAAACACAATGTCTCTAATTCAACCTTTATATCAGGGTGTCATAAGGACCTTTAAAGCTCATGAAACGTGGTACTCTGTGGAAAGGATTGCCAACACTGTAGAGGAGAACCCCAATAGAGAGAACTAGCCAAAAAAGTCTGAAAAGATTGCACCATTGAAAAGGCCATTATTGTTACTTAGAAAACCATGAAAACTATGAAGCCTAAAACAACACATTCCTGCTGGAGAAAAGTGTGTCCGGATGCTGTATGTAATTTCACAGGATTTACCACAGAGCCAATCAAGGACATCATGAATGAGATTGTAGATGTGGTGAACAAGGCAGAGGGTGACGGGTTTCAAGATACGGATTTTGGAAAAACCCAAGAGCTAAAAGCCACCACAGCAGGGATACTAACACAAGATGACTTGATGAATATGAGTGCTTCCAAACCAGTGCCAGCCAGTGAGGAAGAGGATGTAGGGGAAGCAGTGCAGAAAACAAATTGACACTGGGCAATCTGGCAGAGGGTTCCGACTATTCAAGACAGCTTTTGGCTTTGGCTTATTTTACAACACGGAGCCTTCTATGTTATGGGGAATGAAAGTAAAGCAAACACTGGAAGGATTGGTACCATATAAAAACATTTTCAGAGAAATGAAAAATTAATACATTTAGATGGAAATTATGATGCATTTCTGTAAAGTTACATCGAGTGTGTCTGACTCCCCTGCCTCCCCTTTCACCTCCTCTATCTCTTCCACCTCTGCCACCCCTGAAAGGGCAAGACCAACCTCTTTCTTCTCTTCAGTCTACTCAACATAAAGATGATGAGGATGAAGACCTTTATGATGATCCATTTCCACTTAATAAATACTACATATATTTATCTTCCTGATGATTTTCTTAATACCATTTTTTCTCTAGCCTACTTTATTATAAGAATACAGCATATAATACATATAGCACTTACAGCATTTCTCAGTGGACTATTTAAATTGTTGGTAAGGCTTCCGGTCAACAGTAGCCTAACAGTAGCCAAGTTTTTAGGGACTCAAAAGCTGTAAGTGAGTTTTCCACTGTGGGGAAGGTGGGATTGGTGCCCCTAATTTTTGAGTTGTCCAAGGATCAACTTTAATTCATGCATTTGTTAAAGATCAGACGAGAGACTAGAGGCAAGAGGATCAGGCATGGGGGCAAGCAAATGGACACAGAAGACTGAGCAGGACATAGAAAGAGTTCTGCATTTTACATCAATACCACAAGAACAGACACCGAAGAACAAAGTCAACACAATTCTGCATCCAGTAGATACCAACCAGCCTTCATCATCTTGTACCTAAAAACCAGCACAAGAGCAGTGACTGTGACTGGGGTGGTAACCTGAGGCCACAAAAGAGCTAGACAGCACAGAGTCCACAGTGGAGAGCAGGAAGGAGCCAGCAGGGAGCCTGGGCCCCTGAGTGCCTGCACTGACCACACCAAACTAAGATGCTATAATGGGAGTTAGGTATGCATGACAATTTGTTAAATCACTGAGACTGGGAGGTCAGTTTGTGATAGCACCCACTGTTACTTACCTGAAAAATAAGGAATATTTCTGAACTCTTCTGCATGTGCCTTGATACAGTACAAATATCCGTGACTCCCTGTCAGCAGAAAAAATGTCACAACTATGGAGCCTTTGCTCTGGACTGAGAACTTGACATATTCCAGTGGGACACATGATTGCTTTTTCGTTATTTCTTTCACAAGATATTAATTAGCCCCTGAGGAACAAGGCATAAAGTGGCTTATAGCTTAACGTAGTAGCACTTTGACTCTTCATCTTGACCAGAGCACTGATTAATTTTTTAATTAGTCTTGTGACTTCCTTATTCAAATATATGTTACTGAATAGTAAGTAGTGACTACCAGCAAGCTTCTGTTTCTTAAAGGGAGGGTTACCAGGCCTACGAGTTAAGACAAAGCTGCTTAGCTTGCCATACAAAGCCTTCACGATTGGCTTCACCGAATCACTCCAGCCTCGTCTCTGGATAGACTGCTTTCATTTCCCTCTTAGACAATGATAGCATGGGAAGTTTTTAAACCATACATACCTTGCTTTTGCATTACCATGTCGCTGCCTAGATGGTGTCTTCTGCCTGGAATCACTTTCTTCCCACTGGGAGCCCCTTGAAGATTGCCTTTTTTGTTGTCCCAAACAGCTCAGGATCCATCTCTGCCGTGAGTCCTCTGAAGTTTATGTATAGTTTATGTTGCATTAAACCCACTGAAGTGTAATTCAGTTGTGTACAAGTCTATTTGCCCAGAGTCAGGATGGAGGAGTTTGGTAACTGCGTTTTTACATCCCTCTGCTCCCAGCATGCAGCTCTGACCTCAGGAAAAGCAGGAGCACACAGGGGATGAAGGGAGTTGGGCACCTGGGACTTTGGACTGTGAGGTTAATTTGAGTTATCCTATGACACCTTGAAAGTCTTTGTGGACATGTCTATCATGGATGGGGTTGAAGATATGAAAGGAGGAGGAACAAATGGAGCTTTCTGAAGAAAAGCTGTGTGCATAATTTTGTGACATGAACTTTAAAGATGGAATGGAGAGAAGGAGGCGAATCCCAACGTACACTTTTTAAACCTCTGCTTTAGTTCTTCAGTGACTTATCAGCAGGAGTATTAACATTTGTGTTTCTGCAAAAAATTAGATATCTGGCGTTTAGAATGAACGAAATCCAGATGAGAAGCAGATATGAATTTGTCCTTGTCACTTACTGTGTGATGGTCAATAGAGATGTTCAAATGGCCACTTTATGAGCCTCAGTTTCCTCTGTCAAATGATGAAATACTGTTGTCAATCTCACGGTGCTCTTCTGAAAATAATGCATGTTAGGAAGTGATACATGTAAACACTGGCCTGTAATAGCTGTTTAACACAGAGTAAGAGCTCAATGTTGGAGATAAGTTTTTCAAAATTGCTACTTTAAGCCAAATGACATATAAGCAAGCCAATCTATCTATTAGCTAATTGATAGAAATAAGACTTAAGTTTCTAAGGACTATTTCTGGTCACAAAAACATCACCAAACATCTAAAGAAAGACTTGAAACACTTTTAATATTAAACAAATAAATGTGAGCTGTAGACACATTTAAGAAAGATTCATGTGAACGGATGATTATGTGTCTGCTTATTCTCGTTCAAGGTCATAGGTGGCTGGAGCCTGTCCCATTGGCTCAGAGCAAAGGGCAAGAATCAGCCCTAGACTGGTCATAGCTCCATTACAGGGACAATCACAGCCACCTACACTCACTCACACTGGGACCATTGAGACACACCAGTTAACCAAAGCTACACATCTTTGAGATGAGGGGAGACACCAAAGGACATCAAAAGAACCCATGCAGACATGGGGAGCATGTACCTACTCCACACAGACAAGCACCCCCCATGAGAATCAAATTTTTTCTCATCAACGTTATAACAAAATGATGCTGAACAAAATGACTCTGTGTAAGGACCTGCTGCACATAACAATTATTGTGATTGCCATTGTTTTGTATAAGTAATATTTATTAAATATTTTACAGCCATACCTTCTACCTCTGTGTTATGGTTCTCTTGGCTGCGTATTAGAATCATTATTTACTGTTAACATTTTAAATAGTGTGAGATGACTCTATACAATTCATGGCATAGCGTCAGAAAAAAGCATTGATTCAAGAAAGAGCTAAATCCTGGCCGGGCGCGGTGGCTCACGCCTGTAATCCCAGCACTTTGGGAGGCCGAGGCGGGCGGATCACAAGGTCAGGAGATCAAGACCACAGTGAAACCCCGTCTCTACGAAAAATACAAAAAAATTAGCCAGGCGTGGCGGCGGTGCCTGTAGTCCCAGCTACTGGGGAGGTTGAGGCGGGAGAATGGCGTGAACCCGCGAGGCGGAGCTTGCAGTGAGCCGAGATCGCGCCATTGCTCTCCAGCCTGGGCGACAGAGCGAGACTCTGTCTCAAAAAAAAAAAAAAAAAAAAAAGAAAGAGCTAAATCCCAATGCCAACCTTCCCAATGATCATTTACATGACTTTGAAAATGTAATTTCTCGTGTCCAAGGTTGGGGCTTTGCAGCACAATTCTCTTCGTAAGACTGAATGCCTGTGTCAGTGCTGGAAAGGAAGGGAACCTCCTCCATATGCATACACTGGCTCATGTCTCTCCTTCTTTTTATAAAGACACCACTGTTACTGGCACTCTTCTGTTTATAAACTTTCTTGGTTTTATAAACTCTGTGGGTTTCCCCCACAGAGTCATTGATACAGTTTGGCTTTGTGTCCCCACCCAAATCTCATCTCGAATTATAATCCTCACGTTTTGACGGAGGGAGCTCGTGGGGTTGATTGGATCCTAAGGGTGGTGTCTCCCATGTAGTTCTCCTGAGACTGAGGGAGTTCTCACAAGTGCTGATGGCTTAAAAGTGTTTGGCGCTTTCCCCCTCTCTCTGTCTCCCTCCTGCCACCATGCGAAGGAGGTCTTTGTTTCCTCTTCATCTTCCACCATGATCATAAGTTTCCTGAGGCCTCGCCAGGCATGGGGAATGGTGAGTCAATTAAACCTTTGTTCTTCATAAATTACCCAGTCTCAGGTAGTTCTTTATAGCAGTGTGAAAATGAACTAATGCAGTGATATGCGTGCAGTTGTCAGTCCAGCTGAGCTTCCCAATGGTTTCCAGCATGTCCCTTCCCTCTCCAACTCTCTCTATATAAACCCACCTTACTAATATCCCAACACACATCCTCCCTAGCCTCACTTGGCTGCCTGTACCGAGACTATATTATTTCCTCAGTCACAAACCTTCAAACTTGAACCCTGAGCTTTCTTCGTAGCACAACTTAATAGCTATCTTTCTATTCTGCTTGTGCAGATCCCCTAATGTCCCTCACATTGTTTGAATGTAATTTCTCTTCTGAATGGAGTGATACATTTAATGAACCTCAATGTTCTGTATCTTATATTAATTAAAGCACATATCTTGTCTCTCAGATATAAAGAAATGGGGAATATAGATTTCAATCTCATTTATTTCTACATCAGGCCTTGTATACAGTAGATGCGTGGTGAATGTTACTGAATGAGAAATGAGAAATAGAAATGGAAGTGAAGCGTTTTGCTTTCTTTTGTTTTCAGTTTAATTTTACTTGCCCAGCTGGTTAGAAGACATTTTAAACGTGAACTTCACCTGTAAGGAAACACAGATCAGCACAGAGAAATTCTTATTCACCTTAGTCCTCCACAGAGCTTCCCCGCAAGCTGTGATTCCTCTGCAGGCAATTTCATGTCAATACATATGTAGTAGGGTTAGTACCACCCAAGGGAGAATGAGATTTCATCCTCCCAGGGAAGCAGAGCAGGACTCTGAACTATGTAAACATTCTACCCCTCGTTTATTATTATTATTATTTGAAGAAATTTCACCAAGGTATTTCAGATCATCCAGATTATTTCTTTGAAAAATTTGTGTTTTAGCTCTGCTGTTTTCTACTTTATGTCATTTACTTTTATTATTTTATCCACATTTTATACATTGGAGATCAGATTGTAGCAATAATAAGGAAATCTATTTATTTGGACCCGGAGGCAAAATTCTGAATATATATTCTTCTCTGGTAGCCCTTAACCATATAGCCTTTTCCTAGAAATGGTTTTATTAGATTTCTTGGAAGAAAGCAGAAAAGATTTGCTGAATTACATCTCTAAGTCATGATCAGACAGAGAGTGGTCACGACGCTTTCAAATGATGCATGCACTCAGAGAGCTCATTTACTATCTTTCCTGAGACCAACAGATATATTCTATGTGTTTTTAACTGATACCTGCAATGACACGTTTTTCTTTTCTTTTCTCTTTTTTGAGACGGAGTTTTGCTCTTGTCAGCCAGGCTGGAGTGCAGTGGTGCGATCTGGGCTCACTGCAACCTCCACCTTCCAGGTTCAAGCGATTTTCCTGCCTCAGTCTCCAGAGTAGCTGAGACTACAGGTGTGGGCCACCACAACTGGCTTATTTTTATATTTTTAGTAGAGATGGGGTTTCACCACGTTGGCCAAGATGTTTGCAATCTCCTGACCTTGTGATCACCCTCCTTGGCCTCCCAAAGTGTTGGGATTACAGGCGTGAGCTACCGCACCTGGCTGACACATTTTTCCTATTCAAATAGAAAACCTTTGAATATTTTAGCCATTTATTTTTATCTGTAAAATAATAACACATATTAATAGTGCATGAGTATACACAGATTTCACTCATGTATGTGAATGCATTGGGTTCCTGTGACAACCTCCGGAAGGAGGGTCTCTGCTGTGTTATTTTCCAAGATTTACAAAGATTCAGGAATGTTAAGTGACTTTTTCCAAATTCTAGTGACTTACGAATGCACTACAAGTAGACCCTGACTTTGTGAATCTTAATCTATGGTGGTTTCTTTGTGCCACCCAGTCTAAAAGTAGCCACATTATGAATCAGAAAAATTATATAGACTGATTTATACCCCATTGTTCCAGGTCTCTCTCTAAGAATTTGATCCAACAGTTAACAACGAAAAAAGTAAACTTTTGTTTATGAATTGTCAATTATGCAGGAATGGCCTTTGTCTTCCTTAAACATAGTCTGTTTATGACGTGTTATTATAAATCTGCTAGTATTACCTAAATTTCAAGACATTTTATTGTTCTCCGGTACCAACATATTAAAAATCCAGACTTCTCACAATCTCTGTAGTAACTGCCTCCAACCTTCCTTGGCTTGGCTGACACCTGTCCAGTCATCGTTTTTTACCCTTGACCCCCCAATCCTAACTCTCCAACACACACAAGCCACACTGTGGACATTCTAAACCTCTTGTAGCACTGGGCATTAAGCCTTTTATGTCTCTGAGCCTCTTTATGAAGAAAGCCTGAACTAGGGAAAACTGAAGCTGGCATATGTCAGGATGTTTAAATCTCTGGTTCCAATTCCCGGAATTCTTTAACCAGTCCTATAGGAAAGTAGAGGTATAAAGAAGAAAAAGCCCAAGGTGCATGCAACTCTCCAGTTAGGGAGGGTTCAGCAGCTGTCATCAACTTTTCTCCTTTGTCTCAATTATCAGCATAAACTCAACGGCCACCCACAGCTGCGAGGATGCCTGGGACATGTTTTCTTCTCATTGTCTTTGTGCCTTTCTTCTAGTACGAGAAAAAAAGTTACCAACAGTTATTGGGAAATGCCTAGCAGTTTCCTTACTCAACTTTTGGGAAGTCGAAGCAGAAGATCATAATCAAATGTAAGACTGAGGATTCTGCTAGCCACAGGAGAAAGGACCAGGGGATGCATGACATTGGAAAGAGAGCAGCAAGCATTGGGAGATACATTGAGGAGACAGTGTAAGAGTTAAAGAAAGAGGAAAGAAACATGAAATGCAGTTTAACAGTCAAAGATAGGTTTATTTTAGAGAAGTAAACCTGAGAGGGGTTTCTGGTTGATTTCAGTCAGGAGTGCTCTCTCTTACAGACTAAGCGTATATATTGGTTTTAGGGTGAGGGGGCTTATCACAAGCTTGGGATGTTTCTGTGGTGGGGAGAAGTTTATGGCAGAGTTGGAATGTTTCTGGGAGGAGGGGAGGTTATCCTGGACCTGATGTCTTTACAGCTGCAGGTGAGGTTTTCTCGGTGCTGGCATGTTTCTGGTCAGGGAGGGGTTTGGAATGTTTCTGGTCGGAGATGTTATTTGTGGTTTATGGTCATGCTGACCTTAGCCATAAGGATAATGCCCTTTGGGTTCAGGTGGTTTTTGATCAAGGGGAAACTTAAAATGGCATACTTGTCCAAGACGGTGATGCTCCTGTTCCATCAGACAAGAGACACAGGGCTGAGTGAGGGACAGGGAAGCACTGTGAGGATGCCCAGGCTTCCACTTTGGTGACCAGGTTTGCTTTTTTTTTTTACCTCTTCCTACATATTCTTCTGAAAATTAACTGTGTTTAAGACAACCAAGGAAAGTAATTGTATTTTCTACCCATGATTTCATCCTGGTGCTCCTATGAAGAACTCACAGCATCACCCAACACCCCCATGTTTACGAAGTGCCCTGACACATGCTGTCCAACAGAAACTTAGCCTTGAATTACTTAATGCCATCCGCAACTCACTGCTTATGAAGGAAATGTTGATGTGCACCCACTTTGTGTCACACACGGCGTAAGGGTTTTGCATGGAGCGGTGCACATGAAACACCCTGCACTTACCTTTCTTGAACTCTACGTCTTCATCCTCATCTCATCAGTTAAAGTAACTCAGCTACCAAATTTATGAGTTTGGTCACCTCCTGAAGCTGCCTCTGCCTGGCTCCTGGGCCAGTGCTTCTGTTGACTTGTGAACTCAACAGGTGGCTTCTTGGCCCATTGCTTGCATTTCCTCAGTGTCACTACTTGAACAAGAGACACTAAATAGTGAGGAGTCCAGCAGGGTCAGGCTCAGAGGCTGGACATGGACAACGCTGATGGGTCATCCTCGATGGTAGCTGTGGAACTTACAATGGGGCCATCGAGGATGAGTGAAACCCAGATGCGAGTTGGAGACTGGCTGTGTAGCTCTTCCCTCCCTCCACCTGGGCTCCTCCCTTTCTACACAGCCAATGGGAGATTTTTTTTTTCCTGAAACTCTCATCGATCAGAATCGTAGTATTCTGTGTTTATTCAGGATGCTGTAAGGTTGCTCAGATGGGAACTGCTGCCAGAGAGTAGATAAATAAATTCATATTAAAGTAACTGTGCCTGGTGTCGTAGGTTTGGTGCCCCTCCTAAGACAACAGTGTATTAGTCACATTAATAAAACTCTAATGATAGATTTGCAGAGACCTGAGGAGCTCAGTGGGGAAGATATCTCATAACACACACACGAGTTGTTTTCACCCACTCCTACTTCTTGCTCTTATCTTTGCAGTTTTCTAACCCTGCTTATTTTGTGTACATTTTCTGCTCATGGGTTTATGATGCCGGGCCCAGTGTTCACCCCTAGACAAGATTCTGATGTTTTTCTCACAGGCTCATTCCGTGGGAGACAGGAGAAACTTCTCTGCTGCCTACGCTGGCCTGCTGGGGCTAGAAGGATGGGATGAGTCCATTCCTTCCAGCTAGGCCAATCATTGAGGACAAGGGGAACAGACAGGACCTGGTCCAAATTAGATGTAGGACCCTTCTCCTTCTCCTGCCCAATGCTACCAGACCCCATTCCCCCAACACACACATCAACTGTGCTTGGATGACACAGCACTCACATTCTGCCCTGAGGCACATGGTGTGCACGCTGCTGTGGCATCCCCTATGGGTCCTGGGCCACTTCAGCATCATCACAATTCTAGCACGTAGATACTTCCTACCTCAGATACCCTGAGCTTAACTCCTCTGCCTGAGGCTTTCTTGGACACCGTTGCAGCTACCTGGGCAGCAGAACGCACAAGCACTCTCGTGCACCAGCAGCTGGGAATGTGGACAGCGGGACTCAGCCTGACAATTCAGGGTGTGTTCCACCAAGCTTCTCTGAGTGATAGAGCCCCACAGCCACTCACTGAGGCATGCAATCGGCTCTCTCTCTTTTTCCCAAGGCGCACAGTTGGCTCTGTCTTTCACCTGTGCTTCCTGAGATCACTTGGAAACTGCTACCTGCCTCCAAGTCCTTTCATCAGGCACTTCTCTGGGGGGATCCAACTGAGAAATTTGTGAAGCAGTTGAGCGAGCTAACGAGTGTCCTATTCTATTAGCCCCCAACCTGTAAATTATGGTAAAAAATAACAGAAAAAAAATATCTCAAAGGCTGACGAGTGATTAATGGCTCACACTTGTAAACTACATTTCCAACAAATATCATTGTGAATAATAAAATTAAAAGTGACTCAAAACATTACTGAATTCATTATGTTTAAATGGAAACATTTTAAAAGTCTGTATTTTTGTATTTGATATCAAAATTAGAGTTTCTGGGAAATTGCCAAAGTGATTTAAAGAGGGAAAAGATAATTTTGTCAACACATGTTCCTGGAACAGGTGGAAAAAGCAACGTCTACCCTTACCTCAACTCCAGATAGCTCATGAATATAAATATGACAACTTAAATGATGAAGTTTCCAGAAAAAAAACATGAAGGAAAATCCTCATAGGGTAGGCAAAGATTTCATAGATAACAACCGAATGATAACAAAAAAAGGTGTTTACCTTTGTCAAAACTCATCAAACAGTGCAAATAAAAAATTGTGAATTTTATTGTAGGTAAATTATACTCAATAAATGTTAAGGATAAAAGTACACTTGCTGTTACATAGTTCACAAAATATTTTCACATTTATGAAAATAATTGAGAATGATTCATAGTTCTTTGAAATCTCTTAAAAAGAAACTAAAATGATGCTACTAAAAGGCCCAGTCCTCACTGGGTGCTGTCCATCTCTCCAGCATCGCCTGCTGTTGCATTATTGCTTTTCATATCTGTCTTTCCCAATAGCTACATTGGGAAATAGCTAATAAATTTATATTAAAGTAACCTGTATCCTGTGCATTTAGTATGATTCCTGTACACAGCAAGTGCTCAGTAAATGCTGAATGACTGAAATCTTATGAATAAATATTTACATAATAGAATTGCATAATTGGATAGAATTGGATAGATGCAGGTATATATCTAATGTCTATGCTGACTCAATTGGATGAAAGAATATGGTTCCAAGAGGATGCCCTTTATGAAAAGATGTCAAAGAAGGAAAGATAAAACTATGAGCTTCAATTAATATAAAGTAACTCTTGCAGCATTATTGATAATCATGGGAACAGCCTGAGAGTTCATCAATAGGTTAATGGATAAAGAGATGGCCTATATATGTGCAGTGACATACTATTCAGTCTCACAAAGATGGAGGCCATACCAGTTGAGACAACAGAGACAAACCTGGCAGACATTATGGTAAGCAAAATAAGCCAGGCACAGAAAGAAAAACACTGCATGATGTTACTTACGTGTGCAATAATTAAAAAAAAGGAATAAATAGAAACAGAGAGTAGAGCAGTGGTTACCGGCGTAAGGAGGGGAGGAAATGGGGATATGGAGATCAGAGAGGACAAACCTGCAGCTGTGCAGGATGAATCAGTCTGGAGATCTATCTATACACAGCGTGGGGACTATGGGTCATAATACTCTATTAGATACTGAAGATTTGCCAAGAGAGTAGATGTTGGGTGTTTTCACTGTGTGCATGCACACCCACACTCCCCTCCACACACCGTGTCTTCATGAGGTGACTGATATGTTAATTTACTTAATTGTAGTAATCACTTTTTATGCATACGGAATCTAAACATCATGTTGTATACCTTAAATATATACAATAATACAGGGGCAAATACCAATAAATTTAAAAGGACAAATTAATGATTAATGCTCTGAATCCCCATTTCAGAACCAAAAACCTCTGCCCAGTGCCATCAGGTGTGGCTGGTTGGCACAGGGAGTAGAAACAGTGGTGCGACTTCCCATTGAGAGCCTGTGCACTGCTGAGGGTGGATAATTAAAAAATAAAATAAAATCAAGACATGGGAGACTATTGCAACACGGGAATTATTTCTATTTGTTACTGGGACTGAGATCCAGGAATTGTGTGATCTCTGCCTGTCAGTCAGTCAGGAGCACTTCCTGGAGGCCTGCTGCGTGGGGAACACTCGATTAGCTACTGTCAATTGGCTCGTTTACATATTTATCAGAAACTGAGAGTATCATGCCCCTTTCTATTTGTAAGACAAATAAATCATTTACTTCACAGCCTCACAGAGACACTACTTCAAACCCCGAATATGGGAAGCCGTTGTGTATTTATTAGATAAATATTCTGTATTGGGACAGAATATGGAAGAACAAGTGATTGTTCTGCCCAAATGCCCTGTAAGGTGAATTTCCATGAAGCAACTGGAGAAAATAAAACACAAGACAGAGTTGAGTGGCTGGTTGTTTGACACGGATAAGTGCGTTTTATATTTAGAGAGGGGGAAAGGCCTCTACTGTACAGGCAGGGGAAGCAGAGAGATTTGTGCGGAGAGGAGGGACTGAGCAAACCTTCTTGTGCTCTCCCTACATGCCTGGTCTCGTGCTAGACAATTTGCATCTGTGAGTTAATTGAATATTTGATATAATAATGCAGTATATCTTGTGAGATGAATATACCATTTTTAGAGGAAATAAACCCAGGGGTCAGAGGTTTAAATAAATTTTCTATCATTATTTAGCTAGCAGGAAGCAGTAGCAGCATTTGAATGTGGATCTGTCTATTTTCAACTGGGTGACAATTTTCAATTTGCTGGCTAAACAGCCATTAGAATGAAAAACAGGACCACATATCTAGGGAAGCTTGGAAAACACAAAATAAATAAATAAATCAAAATTAGCAGGAAGGTGAATTATAGTAGTGGCTGGGTTTGAGCAGTGTTACAATGAGATTCCATAAGAAGGGAAGGCATCTGTCGAGAGGTGGCCTAGGACTCCAGACTGAAAAATATTGGATTGGATTTTATAAGCATTAGGAAACTGGAAGTTCCTAATCCAGAGGAATAATAAACTGACCCAGTCAAAGCAATCAGAATTAGTTGAATCAGCACAAGTGGATTGATTCTATATATAATCGAGGGAAAATAAAACTATTTAAGCCATCAGCTAAGTGTGTTCCACTATAAGTTACATAAGCCTAATTGGAAAAGATCATCGGTGTCACTGGTTTATGGTTCCTCCTATAGCGTCCTGATAATAGGAGTTTCACTTTCTCTTTTCCTGGAACGAGGGATTTAATCTTTGATGGGAAAGATCCAGAAGACCTTTGACTCCTAATTTAAATAGCCCCAAATTGGCGGCCATTCATTGTTGGTGGATGTAGCTGCCTTCACAATGGGGCATTTCACAGTCGCTCTCAATAGGGAATTCAGCTTTCTCAGGTCGGGAGAGGATGAATCAGATTGCACACTGCTCAGCAGGCTGAGCGCAGCATCGTGCCCCAGCTGTCATCCTAAAGAAGACTGGGGTTAGGTACCAATATGCACCAGGAGAGCGAGTTCTCCATTAGCCAGATGGAACTTCAAGCTGTTGCCAGAACTTGCTGTCTTCAACTTACACTGTGAAATGAAGCACTGAGAGACAAAGGAATATGGAGCATCCACACGGCCCTGGAGAGTCCAGCAGACCAACTCGATATTGATGTGACTCCCTCCTCCAAGACACAATAAGCTTCTACCCAATGGTCTGTGAGGCCACCGCTGGCCATGGTTATCACATTCTGGCCTCCCTTGATTTCATCTGAACGATTTCTGAGTGGGTTTGCAAGGCAGATTCCCAGCTCTGAGACCCTGGATTGCAGCCAGGGCCATTGAAACGGCACACCCTGGATCTGGCATTCTTCGCACATTGACAGCAATAGGAGGCAGAAGCAGCTTCTATATGGAATACGGAACCAGGCACCTCTGCCGGCAAGGGTGGGAGAGAAGGCACCGGGACCTGTGATGTGGAGAGCGGGAAGGGGCTTCTGGCTTCTGGGCAACACCAGGGCAGCAAGCCCTGGCCTGGCGGGGCCTCCCCAAGGCAGGGCGGCTCGTGGAGTGGCTGCTCATTCCACCTTCCTGGAGCTCAGGGAGCTTGGACCCAGATGGTGCTGCATGAGCAACCTCACTCTCTCCCGCAGGACCCAGGAGGAAGACGGAGAGGTCTTTTAGACTCCCTTGTACAAATTAAAAATTAGTCTTAGGATGATGAAGGCCGAGCTCTAGAGTAGCTATTGCGCACCCAGGTCACATTCTCTTCTACTCTCTCTTTAGCTCTCTCTTTTCTTCCTGTGTCCAACTCCTTCCCTCTGGGAATGTGTCCTTATCTTTCTTCTTTACCCACTCATATTTTCCCTAATTTTTGGTTCAACTCCCATTCTTCAGCTCCTATCAGTATGGCTCACAATTGTAATTTCAATCTTCTGTTTTTCTTTTGTATTTTTGACATATTTCAGACTCTTCGAAAACTGGCAAGAATACTGCAGAATTCTTGGATACTCTGTACCCAGATTACTCAAATGTTAGCATGTTACCACAATTGTCCTGTCACTCTGGCCTCTCTGTCTCTTTCTTTGTTTTTCTCCCTCATATACATACGCACACCAACTGATGTAATTTTTTTTCTAAACTATGTTAAAGTTGCAAACAGTTCATTTACTTCTAATAATCCAGGGTAAGTTTTCAAAAACAGAAATTATTTTTATATGTACTGTACAATTATCAAAATTAGAAAAGGAATGATACTAGTGCATTACATAATCAACAGAACTTATTCGAATTTCACCCACTAAAGAGTATAGGCCAGTTATTTTTTAGAATCTCTCTCAGTTTGCATTAGTCTAATGTTTCCTTATAATTGCTCAGAATACTCATTTTTGGGCAGGAATACAACAGAGGTGATGCTGAGTTTCCCGGTGCAGGCGATCAGAAGCCACATGCTGTCAATTAGTCTCCTCATGGGCAATTATAACTTCAGTCTTAACTTCCTTTGACTGAGAGCTCCAGACCCACAGGCCTAGGTGACAACTGAAAAGCTGTCACTCAAACCCCATATCCTCAGAGTGGCATTACTTGACAAACCAATGGAAGGGAGTCTCCGATTCCCATGGCACAGAGAATCACTATGATGGTAACATACTTCACCTTTTGATAGTACTCATCTCTACCTGAAGTTCTCCATTTATTTATTCTGTGTCGGAGAACATGATGTCTGCTCACTCTGTATCCTGAGCGCCTAGACAACGAATCATTCATAGCAGGTGTTCAATACATCATCTTGGAGTGGGAGTCCCTTGACTACCTCAGCCTAGATGCGACTGAATCCGCCAGTTCTTCCTCCTGCTTTCAGGTCTGCTTCGGTTCCTTCTTCCCTGCAGTCAGTGCCTCTCAACACAGGTTTACTATCATTCTAGGAACATGGCATAAAATTTCACACCACCCCTGAGCCTTAAGTTATTCTGGCTGCCTGGAGCAATATTTCCCATTTAACTGCTTGGCAAAGTCCCACACACTTTTCAAGTTATAGTGCAAATGTCACTTCTTCTGTGAAGTCAGCCCTAACTCCACAAGGGAGAATTAATGTCTCTCATCTGTGATCCCATAACAGTTTATACATAATTAGAGTGTAGCATGTCGCCCATAACATACCGTTTAATCGCCAGGTTTCTTCTGAGTTCCTTAAGGTCAGGATTATTGTACATCTCCAACTCCAGCAACAGAAAATAAACTTTTTTTTTTCTTTTTGCTAATAAAAGCTTCCACCCAGAAAATCAGCGTGCGTCTCCTCCAGTGTCTATGTGTTTTCTCTGGGACAGCCAGGCCAAACCATCTCCCTTCAGTTTCTGATGGGATGTGAGCTGGCAATGCCCCACTCCAGCCCTGCCTTCACGATATCTGCTCCACTGTTCTGGTACTGAAGAGAAAATTCCACATTAGTCACTTTTTGGCTCAATATTTCAAAAATGGCCTCTGAGCAACACTCATTTTTAGCGCTATTTATTTTGAGCTAAGGTGCTAATGGATTAAGTAGCACGTTTGCCTTTCGGCAGGGCACTGAATGCCTTTACCTCAAATCAAAACTAACGGGGGAAGCTTTGGAGGTGAGATGAACTGCCTTTGAAAATGAGGAAAAGCACATTTTAAAAGAAAGAAAATAAATACTCTAGGAATACTATGAAGTCAGCCTCTGATTAAACTCAGGACTATACATTTCCCCACAGTAGATCAGCCTGGCTATATCAATGATTAAAAAATATATATAACATGCACAATAAAAAGTAAAAAAGAAACCCAGCGTAGATGACAAATAATGATGGATATTCATGGAGTGTTTGTATTCCTTAGCACCTTGCGGTATCCCGAGTTCCCTCACCCTCTTTGCCAGTGTTTGAGAGGTAGCGCTATGCTGAAACCCATCCTCCCTCTTACCTAAGGGAGGGAAGGGCTTGTGCATGGGTGTTCATGTATGTTGCTGTGCGTACTTTGCTACATGAAACATGATGGAGGTCCAAGGGACAATTGAGAAAATGTCTTGGGTGATAAATAAATACGTTTAGAAGATCAGATACAGTTGACCCTAGTGTGTGCCAAGTTTGCTATTAACCTAAAGCAACTAGCCTGCTAGAGATTACACACATGCTCTGCAGGTCTTTTTCATATAATAGTTCTTTGTTTAGGAGCTCCTCCCATTTAGGTGCATACTTGAGTTGTGATTCCCGCTCATGCCTGTATCACTGGAGTCTAATTTTGTCATCTCTTCTTACAAACTGAGGACCGTTTCTTTTTTTCTATGAGACGGGAAGAAAGGAAGTGTTCTTACTAGGTGCTGCTTAATCTCTGTTAGAATGGTAGAGTATAATCTGCCTGTTATGCCTGAGTGTAGAAACAGGACTAGAGCCAAGTTCCAGATAACTAAGGTGAATGTGAAGGGCGTGCATTTCCACATATCTGTTTGCCTTCTTAAGAAAATAAGATTATTGTGTAACAATTATCTGTTAGAATGTTATAGTCTAACATTCTAACAGAGTGATTTCCGAGAGCTCCCTCTCCCATGTGAGGACTCAGTCCAGTCTCCAAACATCTCTTGATAATTAAAAAGTATGTTACTTGTTGCCAGTTTATTATAGCTGAAGTAAACTGAACACCAGTTCTCCTAATCCCATCAACCCTGTCCGCAGGCAGCGTCAGCGGTCAGGACCCACTTCTAAAAACAGTGTTCCGGCAGGGCGAGGTGGCTTATGCCTGTAATCCCAGCACTTTGGGAGGCCAAGGTGGGTGGATCATGATGTCAGGAGTTCGAGACCAGCCTCGCCAACATAGTAAAACCCCGTCTCTACTAAAAATACAAAAATTAGCTGGGTGTGGTTGGGCATACCTGTAATCCCAGCTACTCTGGAGGCTGAGGCAGGAGAATCGCTTGAACCCCGGAGGCGGAGGTTACAGTGAGTTGAGATCATATCACTGCACTCCGGCCTGGGCAACAGAATGAGACTCCATCACAAAAACAAACCAACCAACCAACCAACCACTGTTCCAGTGAACCCACACACGACCTCATCTGCTGGGCAGCTGCTCACAGACCATTGTGGACCTGTCCTCCTGAGATCCTAAGGGACATCTTTTCTACAAGAGATTCACTTCTGAGTAGAAATCCCCCCCACACATGCACCTTTCTTCATGTGAGAGGCTGAACAAGAGTCAGTTGTTTACTTTGAAACAGGAACACAAAGTAAATTAAAAAACAAAAACACACCTGAAATTAAAGTGAAGGAATATTTCACTTTTATTTAAATGAAAAATAAACTTAACTGGCTTGTAAATAAATGATTGTCCAGGAGAAAAGAACGGGTGTTGTTTTTAATTGCATGGAAAACTCTGTGAGCTGGTAAACACGTGCTTGGAGCGAAAGGTGCTGTCAACTGGCTGCTGTGACCAGCAGAGAGGGGAATGCTCTCTCAGCAGTTATGAGACAGAAGCTGGGTGTGTGCAGACATGTCCAGCTTCACAACGCAAGAAATGCAGAGTGTCCCATCATATGCCCGTAAGAAACAGGGCGAGTCATTTTAGAGATTTTATATCCATCTATGATGACCTTTTAGATTGGATTTATTCATGTGGAATTAGAAGAAGGTGAGACATTTCAACAATAAGTTGAGCTTTTTTTGTACAGCTGTATGGGAAGAGTGTACACTCTCAAAGCTTAGGCATCATATGGACCCGTGTGTACACAGAGCCAGGACCACGTGGAAGAGGGTAGCTAGCTCTCCCCGTCCTGACTGTGGCAGCCGCAAACAAGCCCATATGACTGGAGCAACAAGAGAGTATTTATCATTGCAAGGGGAGTCTTTAAAAACAAGTGATAGTCCTAATAAAGATGATACCAAAAACTTTTAAAATTAATTTTTCCTCATTGTTCTTTACATAGGTTTATTTCCTTGTGCCCTGAGTTGATTGTTTAATTCCCTTACACTGTCTTTGCTCTCTCTCTACCTCATCATCTTTCTTTCTGTCTCATTTACTCCTCTTTCACCAGTGCTGGAAGAATCCCTAACACTAAGAGAAACCCACCTGTAAGAATCTTTTTGGAGATAAACACAGTGACTTCTACAGATGTTTTATAATGAATGATATTTCTTATTTTTTAAAAGATCAAATTTTTTTTTATAAAAGGTTTATTTAAAATTGACATGATCGGTTTCTGCTTTAGGTGATATGAGAAAATAAGGATCCCAGTTTTCTTTAGAGGAGGACAAGATTTATCTCATGCACACCAGAACTCCCCAGAACCAGTGCCTAGACTCTTCAGGAGGTGCTGCTTTCTCTAGACTTTTAGTATTAAAAATAATCAAATATTGATACTGTCTTGCAGCACTGAAGCATAAACTTTAAAAATCTTCCTTATTGAAGTTATTACAAATTTCCTCTAAATAACTAAACGTAATATGTGATCCTGGAATTTATCTAGGACTGTGAAAACATTACAATACAGGCCTTTATTGGGAGAATTGACAAAATGTGACTATAGATTGTAAATTCGATATTAGTTTTGCATTAATGTTAAACTTGCTGATTTAATTAATTGTCCAGGGATTATATAAGAGAACATTCTCATTCTTAGGAAAAACACAGTGAAGTATTTAGTGGTAAAGAGACATTTTGTTTTCAACTCATGACAAATGGTTCAAGGAAAAAAAAAACTATCAATACACACACAGAAAAAAGTTGAGAAATCAGATGGTCAAAATGTAAATAATTGGCAAATCTGAGTAAAGCAGTATGAGATTTTTGTACTTTTTTTGCAACTGTTCTGTAAATTCAAATTACATCCAGATAAAGACCAAATTTTTCTTTTAAAAAAGAAGACAGTCAAGAAGACAGTCTTACCATTTAATCAACAAGTAATACTTAAAATTTTTTATTTATTTTCCTGGCTATGCTCTCTTTTCTTTTATAAGCATATTTATAAGTTGACTAAAAATGTAATTAAAACTATGTAGAGATGTGTGTGTGGTTTACTCCCTCAAATATTGCATTTAAAAATAATATCTCCCTTTAGAAAGAGCCCTGTTTTGTAGAAATTGTAATAAAAACATTTGAATACCATAATATTTTGCCCAAGAATATGTTTTAATTTTGGTCTTGTGCATCCACCCCCTCTCCCTCTTTTGAGTTGAAAATACACGACTTCCGTGTCTTGTCTGTTCATATTCACAGAGGACAAATAGAATCTCTGGTCCCTTGTGTTTTGGCTTTGCAAGTAGCTGCCTATTTTAAGTATTCTAGACCCCACTCAAGACTAAAATGAACCCTCAGTAATCCTTCCCTTGTGCAAATTATTACAATTATTTCAATTATTATAATTTCTAATAAAATCGTATATGCTTTATTTAAAATATGTTTGTGAAGCAGAAAAACATTCTAAAATAACAGTTTTCCTGTTGGAGGAAATGCCTGGGTCACGATTTGCTATAACTGAATTCACAGCATCCAGATTCAAAAGGCAAATTTGGTGTTATTTTTTTAATTGACCATTGATGTTTAGGGTGTGGGCGAGGTCCGGTGAGAGACACAGCTAAAGCCTCAAGCAGGAATGTGATTTCCCAGTCCTCGTGGGCCTCAGCAGCCTGCACACAGGCTTTCCCCTCGCCGGTGTCCTCCGCAGATGCCGCACGACATGCAAATGACCCATCAGCCCATTCGAGGCGTTAGCTTCAGCCTTTGTATAAACTGCCCTGATCTATGTTGTCTTGTGCAGAAAAATAAGTCAACACACTTGCAGGATCAGTCACATGAAAATACCTCCTTGTCCAGGCCTGCTAATCTCTTCTTTCTGTCGCTTGTTGCTTTCTTGTCGACTTCAAGTCCTAAATAATATCTTATAAGCAGCACAGACCTTAGTGAAAGCTATTAATGATTGTGGGGAGAAGGAGTTGGCATTTGAACATGGAGCTCTAGTGTTCCCTTTCTTTCTTCCCTTTCTCTCCTCCCCTACCTCTGACTCCCTCCCTCCCCCACACCCATTTTTTTTTTTTTTTAAGAAATCCACCTTCCTTGCTCAAATTGCAAATCATTTCAAAGTTCAGTGGAAGCTTCTCCTCCTCGCACACCCTTATTATTTCAAAGTGAGACCATCTTAACTGAAAGAGAAAGTTTATTCAGGTGGCATGAATCAGACAAGGGCTCAGTGACGCAAACTGGAGCCGCAGACAGCGGCCGCTGTGTCTCTGGCAGCGCCTCCCTCCTAAAGAAGCATAACAAAACCCCAGAAAAACAGGCCGCCAGTAATCTCCTTGCCTTAGCCAGAAACAGGGGTGACAGAAAGCTGCCCTCTCATTATAGTCTTGGTCTCAAGGTTAGAATTAGACCCTTAGGGTAAGGAGCTGTCAATTAGAGATAACTCCAACCAATGCTCTCTGAAATGGTGGACTTATCTCCTAGCAACTCCCTTCATTCAGGGCGCAGCCCCTAGCTCTGCCTGCAGCTCAAGAGTCATCGTGGAGACAGTGAAATAACCTTTTCAATTTGAACAGATGCATAAAGAACTCTGTTTCCTGAGTCCTTGATGGAGTCTGGGTGACATTTGCCTGGAAATGGGTTTAAATCTGGAAAGAATTAAGATTTTCTTGTTTTCCAGTTGCAGATGTTTCACTTGGAGGATTTAATAGAAGTATCTGGCGAAACAATCAGAAAATCTGAATTCAATCTGATGCTGAATACCTTTTTCTTCTAGATATGAGTCTGTCATGTTTATGTATAAGCTGACATATTCTCCCCTCACATCGCCTGTTTTATGCTTAGGAGAAATTTGCCAACAGTTGGGAGTGGAGTGGCTCTGGTTACCACGGGAACTCAGCCTCCCCCTTTATCTCCCATGGCAGGGCATATAGAAAGCCGACAAGCATAAATCCTATTAAGAAAAGCACAGGGTTATGCACCATCGATGTAGGGTCCATCACAGAATTTACTACTAGAATATATACTTGGTGAAAAAATAATACGTACATTCCTTAGAATTGTCTGTTCATTAGACTGGGGAATCACATTGTTGATTTTTCTAATCTCAAGCAAGAGTGAAGATGACAAAATACTGGGAGGTTACTAGGGGGTGGAGAAAAAGCAAGGCTTTGATTTTCCACTGGTATCTGCAGTAACAAAGGGATACCTCAGAAATGGTGTAAAAATAGCAGATGCAAAGCACCCAGCCTGCTGTGGGGTGTAAATTAGGCCCTGCTCTTCGAATTAGAGGTTTGCCTTAACAAAGCTCTTTTGTAGGATAACAACTTCCTGTGCTTCCAAGTGCAAACCCTGAGCACTGGCCATTTTTCCAGAAAGGCTCTCGAAGGGCTCACCTCCGTCACTTCCACGGTGCAGTGTTGCTTCCATGGTTATGAAACGGGGGTATCATCCATGATGCCGTATTCACTGAACTTTATATCCACACCTACATTGGTCTGCACTCTATCAGTGAAGTGATGATCTTGTTTGCTTGTTTTTGTATTTCAGTCATCCTCAGGTATATTGGAAACAGTAATCATATTGTCAAGAAACCAACAAAGTCTGTATCAGGCTAGTTGACTGGTAAGACGTGGGTCACAGAACAGAACTGCATTCTGGAATAAGTCGGGCTTAGAGCACAAGAATCCAAAACAGCTGTCATGCCGGTTGCTGTGAGTTTATGGACACGGAGATTGGGTCTTTATTATGCAGAATGATAAATAAGATTTCTCCCCCTCCAACCTGAACAGCTTTGTGGTGGATTTATTTGTACCCTCCCTAAATCTCTGCGTGCAGATGAATTGCTCATTAAGCTCAGATGTACTTGTTTTCTTATTACCACTTGTCAACACCACAACACACAGGAAAGGATTTTTGAAAGAGATGGAGAAAGCCGGAGGAACTTTGAATGAATCTTTTTTGTGTGTGTCTGTGAATGAGATGTATTTACAATTCTGCTTTGTTTATTTTAAAAATCAAGATTTCAGCTTAAGAAAAAAAAACCTGGCAAATATATCACAAAATATCCAGTACCTTAAAATAAAGTTATCAGTAATTTGCAAAAATTAACCTTTTCTATTAGCGAAGAAGGAAGTGGGCACGGATTTATAAATTGTTTTCTCAAGGCAGACACACCTTAGGTTGTTTTCCTTGTGGTTATTTTCACATTAAAATATTGAAATCTACCCATTGTAAATATACACACAGTTAGAGGATTATTACAAATACTTTCTTAAAAATTGTAAATTCTCTCTAGTATGGAGAATATTCCTGCATTTGTAACATGCTAGTTGGCATTAAGTTTGAATACAGTAACAAAAAATTACCTTAAAAGAAAAAAAAAAAAGAATCATAAGCAGCAATCACAATTTCCTTTAGCAAGCGGCAGCTTGGTGATGTCCCCAGGATGCTTATGTGGACTGTCACTGCTGTTCCCTAGGAGATGACTGAAGTTAACCTTTTCACTGCTGTAGGAATTGAATGGATTCTCCCAGCATCATCTCAAAGTCCATAGGTCTGCCTACATCTCATTAATCTGTGGCCAAGAGCCTCTGTTTCAAAGGGTTTTGGTTGGTAAGAAGGGTCAAAGCTCGGACCGTATCTTGATGCAAATTCGAGTCCTCCTGTGCTTTCTGGGTACCTTGTCATACTACGCTCTCATGGTTTGATTTTGCATATACAACAATTCATCTCACAGTGGCCAGCATAGGACTGCTCTTTCCTTTCGCACTCAGTTTCAGTGAAGAAATGGAAGTCTCCAGACTTCCAAGATATGTATGGTCACTGACTGTACTTCCAGAACTGGGTTCAAGAAATGCAGTGTTTAATTTTTTTTACAGTATATTGTTATTTTAAAAATATCACTTTGAAACACTACCTATTGCTTTCTAACTATTCATACTGCCTTGGATTTGTATGTCTCATTGTCCTAAAACAGCCTTTCTTTATGTGTTCCATCTATAGCTCTCCAGTAAATATGTGTCCAAGGCTAGTTGGTGAGGAAAGGTGATGGCCCCATAAAGCATTGATCCAAGAGTGGGAAGACCCAAATTCTTTTCCAGCTTCTGTGTTTACTAATTGACGTCAAGTGAGTCACAGCTTCATTGGACCTCAGTTTTTTTCATGGAGACCCAAGTGAAATAAAGCATTTGAAAGGGGTATAAACTCTAAACTATTAAGCAAATATTATCACTATTTCCATATTTTTATTTCAATCTTGCAAGATATTAACAATTATTTCCTAACGTTATTTGATAGAATTGTCAATCTTAAAAAGCAGAAAAAGTAGTATTTATTTGGTTTTACTTCTGACTACCCTTAAATTTCTCTCCAGCAATCCAAGAAGCATCCCTTACTTACCACACTTAATTAGGATAATTTTCTAATTTTGTAAATGTTAGTGTTCTGTATCTTGTAGATTTTTGTTATCTAAGGAGGGTCCCTAAGATAATTCATGGAGTGGTATCTTAAGAGAAAAAAATAAAACTTTTTATATTTTGCCTGCTTGAACCATAAACCCTACAGCCTTTTTTTTTTTCTTCTTGCCATCCTGGGATTATTATGACTATTCACAACTGTGTTGGCAAATTTTCCTTAACTTTGATAGGATGTTCCAAATCTGAAAAGCTATTTCTACAGCCAGAAACAGCAGTTGGAGTTTGAAAAGCTATAAAGAACCAGAGAAATATAACAAAGGAAGATGTTTGCCCCAAGAAAGAGTGTAAATAAGAAGCATACTTCTTGCATATGGGCTTCATCTTAAATGCACCGGAACTAAATTTTGTTCCTGGTTATTAAGTCTTAATTTTTAGGAAAGCATTCTTTCCTAGAAATCTTCTCACTATTCAAAGAAATAGAAAAAAATGGTGTTTAAAGAATGAGGCTAGATAAAATGAGCTAGCCTGCTGTCTTTTGAGAAAAGAGACTGAATTATTAAGACTCAATTATAAGGCATCTGCAACTATTATTTGTCATTTTATTCCTTTACAGGTTTCTAGCAGAAAGAGACTGTGGTTAAAATGTCTGTGTGTGTGTATGGGTGTGTGTGTGCCACTTGTCAACACCACATATATACACACAGAGAGAGAGAGGAAGAGCCAGGAGGTTAGCAGAATTCTGAAATAACAAAACTTCCTTGAAAGATGAAATCAATTATCCAAATCTGATTCTAACATATTTACATATTTCAACAAAGATCACTATTTTATTTTTTTCATCATGTTATAAAGCAATAAACTATTCCTAAGCATGACCAAAGCTCATGCTATGTCTGTGCACTCAAATATTACCAATCCATAGCAAGAAGGAGGTGAGAAATGTTAACTAGATTATTCCTTTACTTACGCAATGCCTAAGCTGATGAGCTGATTAAAGAAGTCATTAAAGAGAAACCTCACTGGTCATATATGACCCATGGTTTGAACTTACCAATGCATTAGATATTTCAGACAGTTATTCATGAGAGTCAGTCCTGGTTTTGAATTCAGTGTGGGTGAGGGGGCTGCTGACTTAGGGAGCCTGCAGGGACCCCGCGGCCTACTGCTAGGCAACAGCCCCTCCCCAGCACAGCAAACATACAGAAGGCAAAATGAATGACCTCATCTACAAATCAGCTATTTGATATGCAGATGGGACCGCAGGCCTCTTCAATAACACAGCACTTCTCAGGCAGCAGGTGCAGCAAAGGAGTGAGTCGCCTTTCCTCATTTCAAAAGCTGGGCTGCCTCACCCTCTCCCTCTGGCCCTTACCAATTTCTGAAGCCCTATTATCTTCATTTTTTATTTAGACGGTCCTTTTACAGAACTAGGGTCAGCCCTCTGCGCTTATTCAGAGGCCGAACCTTAAGTATAGACATGAAGCAGGATTTAGAAGCCACAGGAGTCACTGAGGAAGAATAGCATCATCCAGATGCTTCTTAGTAAAGAATATGGTAACACACAAGTGTGGGAGATCTAGCCACAGGACAGCTCTGTCCACACTACACCCACATCTCCAGCAACACGGCTCTCCTTGAAAACAGTAATTATTGACGCTTATAACAGAAACGGAGTTTACGATGCCATTTGTGTTGGAAATGGAAACCTAAGTTGAAGATAAAATAAAAAAAAATTCCTTACGAATAGCTTTCTTTTTTATTATTTATCTATTTATTTATTTATTTATTTTTGAGACAGAGTCTTGCTCTTGTCACCCAGGCTGGAGTGTAATGGCGCGATCTCGGCTCACTGCATCCTCCGCCTCCCAGGTTCAACAATTCTCCTGCCTCAATCTCTTGAGCAGCTGGGATTACAGGCGCGCACCAACATGCCTGGCTAATTTTTGTACTTTTAGTAGACACGGGGTTTTGCCATGTTGGCCAGACTGGTCCTGAAATGAATAGCTTTCTTTAGTGGTCACCATTGTGTTTGGAAGAACTGGTGGATGCCTTGGGGCAGAATTACGGCTTCCTGACCATAGGATGCAGGCGCTTTTCAGCCACCAAGTGAAAAATCAACAGTTAATCTCATATATTGCCCCCACCTCCCTGGACTCCACACCAGTGGAGAGGTCCTTCACGTGCTTACTACGGCCGTAAAGTGCAATGTCGTATAATTTATACTGTCTGTGGTTGTAGGTTATGTCCTGAAAGTCATAAACTATTAGAGTTTTATGGCTCTGCTGCAGCTATTAACTAAATGAAAGAGTTATTCATTTGAAATCTGGAATCTGTGCAATGCCCAAGCTTAAATTTATCAAGATACACTAGTATAGAATATGTGAAAATATTAAAGTTAAAAGATTATACAGGATTATACAGGGAGCAGGGAGTGGGAAGCCGCCCTGCAGAGCTGGAGTGCTGCTACACAGAGAAGCTTTGGGAAATTTCCACCCCACACTTATATTGACATTTCTAGAGGGTAGCATGTACTATCCCTCAGTTTAATACAATCATTGGCTTGGATTGGTTTTTGTGTTTGCTGTGTATCAAGTAAAGGGACTGTTTATTTTTACGTATTTCTACACACAAATGCACGCACTTAACACACATTGTGTGTGCATATATACACACACAATGAGAGAGAGAGAGAGAGAGAGAGAAAGAAAGGAGGAGGGGCAGACAGAGACAGAGTCAGAGAGAAAGAGAGATGGAGATATAGAGGAAGGGAAGTGAAATATTAACATCTGGCTCTAGCGTAAATATTTGCACTGCCTTATTAAAGGAGTCAGCAATTTCTTTTTTTATTGCTTATACATTTATCCATTTTTAGGGCCTAAGATTTTGTCTTTTAAAATTAAATATAAATAAGTTACAAAAAATATGCTGCTTTTGCTGACTCTGGGGTATGGGGGCACATAGATGGCATTCTGCTCCACACCTTCACAGCAGGTGCATTTTCAAAGTGTCATTAGCTTTGGAGAAATCTTTACCACTGATCAAAACCACAGTTTGGGGTTTACTTAAAAAAGCAAAAGAGTGATACTCTGCAGGCATGGTCAAGGAAGACTGAGACCCTGTGGATCTTCTTTTTATCCATCAAACCAAGAGTCAAAGCAAGCATTACTGGAGCCTCCACATGCTAAAATGAAGAGCAGGTGAGGGCATTTTCAGATGTTGATCATTACTCTCTGTTACGGACTGACTTTTTGTTTCCCCCCAGAATTCATATATTGCAGTTCTAACACTCAGTGTGGCTGCATTTGGAGATAAGGCCTCTAAGGGAGTAATTAAGGTTAGTGAGGTCATACAAGAGGGGCCCTGATCCAAAAGAATGAGTGAGATACCTGAAAATTCTCCCCAACTCCTGTCCCCATCTGAACGCCCCTGGAGATGTGTTTCAGGACACACCTGTATGCTGAAAGGCCATCAGGACACAGAGAGAAGATGGCCCTCTGCAAGTTGGGAGGAAAGGGCTGTCACCAGAACCACAATCAACTGGCACCTTGACCTTGGACGTTCAGCTCTCAGAACCTGAGAAATAAATTTCTGTTGTTGAAACCACCCAGTCTGCGGTATTCTGTTAGTGCAACCAGAGCAGACTAAGATGCTCTTCTCATGCGAAAGTCTTTTCCATAAAATCTGAGAAACCAATTTTTAACATTTATATGCAGTACATAGCATGATTACAATTCTGGGAAGCTGAAAAACCAACACATGAACTGAAGTGAACTTGTGTTTTGTATGTTTTGTGTAGAAAAGTAAAAGTAATAGGAACTCTTTTAAAAGGCTCAAAACCAATGAAAAACAATCCTATTAATAAATATCTGTACCATATGTACGATGCTTATCTTGCCTTTTAAGGCATCTTTTTAAGATCACTGTGGCATAAAAGAAGTGCGGAGCAGACATGGATCTCCAGGAGCGGCTCAGTGAGTTCAGTTAAAAATAAAAAATGAAAATAACTAAGTATAGATGGGAAGGCAGGAAAGCTAGAGCAGCCCCTGGCATGTGGCAGACACTTCACTTGGCGTCTTTTTTAACCTCATAGGCAACAACTTTCAAAAATGAGCACTGCTCTCCCATTTTACAATGGAGAAAAATTGAGGACCAGTGAGATGATATTACTCACCCAAGATCATTGATGAACACTGGAGGGAATGGGATCCAAACCCGTGACTTTCTCACTTCACTGTTCCACCAAGTGCCTGTTAGGTTATCAAGGTTTTCTGAGGCAGAAAAGAGAATCGTTTCAATTTACTGTCCAGGACCTCAACAACTAGTTAGCTTCAGACAGATGAAGAGGAAGAAACAGAACATCATGTGTGACAAGAAAAGGAGTGAACAAAGGTACGAAGTTGTAACAGCACAGAGTCCTTGCAAAGCCCTGACCAAATACATTTGGCTGAGTCATACAAAGGATGCAGAGGGCGTTTTGGTATAGATGGTGCCTGATGAACAGGTTATGGGGTTTATTCAAGACTGGTGAGCCATTAGAAGCATCTGGAAACAGAGCTTCTGAAAGAGCACATTCCAACTTACATTGAGAGCTAAAATTTACCTTTTCTCAAGGAGACAGGCCAGGTGTCTTACAAGTGGGTGCCCCCAGAAACAGAGGTAGAAGAACATACTGGATGTTGAGGAATTTGTGCATTCACTTTTACCTTACTTATGTTTCCATGTGTTTTCTCTCGGTGAGGGGCGAGAGGGTAAGCACTGAACAGTCACACCCATGTGTCTTCTTCCATGTCACATGTACCACCTTGAAAGTCCCTTGATGAGGTAATGTACTTGTTCCTGGGACAAGGCAATGCCCCTTCTCTGGAAACTCCTGGCCTGGGTGCTCAGTACAGCACTGTTGAACAAAGAAAAGGGGAATTAGAGCAGGAGCAGAGTGCAAAGCACTCCGGACAAATTACCCGTGACTTCAGAAATGGGTGTTCAAATATAAAAATCTCAGGTCCGTACACTATTATGGAATCTGGGGATGGGGGTACAGAGGTTACAAAATGTAACAGCAGAATTCTCTGGAGAGTGAGAAGATGATTTACTTCTTTTAAACCAAAAATCATATTTATCCTTGATGATATAATATAAAGGAATGATTGAACATTTATTCTAATCTGAATTTCTCTGCCTATTGAATATACAAACATGTACTGATGTATACATTTCATTTGAAATAAACCCATGAGCCCAGGACTAAAATGTTTTTGGAGAATTATATTTATTTGAACAACATCATGGTGCTGGTTAAAACAAATAAAATGAGTGCATGTTCCTATATTCAGGCACAACGAGAGAATATGAACATGAAAACAAAGAAGATGTGATCATGAATCCACAATCTAGGTGCATCTCTCAAATCCTGCTTTGCAGAATCAAACAATGCAGGGGATTTCCCACAACTATGATATGTTTGCTTCTCACTTGCTTGACTACTGGTAAAGTTCAAGCTGGAATAAAGCAAAAGATGCATCCAATTTACAAATATTTTGTGGAGCATTGTGCAGTATAGCACAAGAATATCCTAAGCTAGGGGTCTTATTTCTAAAGCGAAACCAGCCAACTCCAGATGGGAATGTCCCGGGCGAGGTCTTGCCAACATGCCTGTGTGTTCACGGTGAGGCTCACAAAGCTGGAGGCCACGTCTCTCTCCTCTCACTTATCCAGGAGAATGAGACAAATCTTTCTTTACTTTTTCTAAACTCAGATTATTTATTTAAATGTTTTCAAATCTGGCATGATTCCAAGGCACATTTTTGCCAGCAATTTTCTCTCTTTTTTTCCCCTAAGCCCATGTGTATTTTAAGCAAATTCTCATCCATATGGTCCTCATTTTTGGTCTCTTAATTCATCTATATGTTGCTCACAATGTTATTTGATATCTTTTTCTTTAGGTATGTATTAAGGTTTGTATGTTTATTTGGGGGTTTCATATTAAGGCTTGTTACTTTTTTTATAAAGCTTTATTTAGGCATTATGAAAAATAATTCTGTGTTAAGAGATTTGAGCAGTTTCTCCTCTACACCCCAAGTAAGAGTAACATATATGGTGGACTCATAAAGTCAAGTCTGGAACTGGGTAGCTGATCTGTTTTATCTCATTCAATCCTTGTGAAGACCCTGGGAAAAAGTCACCTTCCTCAATATGCAGGTGGACTCACTGAACAGTGAAGATATCTGAGGCACAAGACTATTCAGCTGAGCAGCCTTGACTTAAACCACTCTGCCTTCCAAAGCCCATGCTACCTTTTTTTTTTTTTCTTTTGAGACAGACTCTCGCTCTGTCACCCAGGCTGGAGTGCGGTGGCGCCATCTCGGCTCACTGCAAGCCCCGCCTCCCAAGTCCATGCCATTCTCCTGCCTCAGCCTCCCCAGTAGCTGGGACTACAGGCGCCCACCACCACGCCCGGCTAATTTTGTTTTCGTATTTTTAGTAAAGGCAGGGTTTCTGCATGTTAGCCAGGATGGTCTTGATCTCCTGACCTTGTAATCTGCCCGCCTCGGCCTCCCAAAATGCTGGGATTACAGGCGTGAGCCACGGCAACCCATCAGCGCATGCTACTTCTATGATATCTCGCTGCCTGGTATCGTGTCTAATTTGGAAGTAAGCAAGCATTATGTGACTGCATGTTTATATGTGTCCTTTGGGAAGATTCCAGGGAAAATCTTGGCTCCTTTCTGGAGAGTCATAATTTCGTATACCCCCATTGAACAGGGAGATCCAATAACTACTTTTTTCTTCCAAGAGACCTCTGATTTTCAAAGGGCCACCCATTTGATAGCTGCATCAATGGATCAATAAAATCCTGGAGATACAGTGGAAGTTCAGGAAACAAGGCATGCAAATCAGTCCCCTTGCCTTTTTGGAATTTTTGCTACCTCTTTTTAAAAAGAGAATAATCATGAGTGCCCTATGCACTTATTGCTAAAGAGATGCTAAAGTGATCTCTGTAGTAATTGCTACAGAAATCACCGGAGGGCAGTTTTCACACTTTGTTCTCCACTCTGTGTAACAGGCTTTGTGTTTTTATGCCTCAGTGTCCTCTTGGCTCAAGGGACGTAATTACGTGTGCCTTATTTTCTTTGCAAGGATGTTGTGAGGTTAACATAGGTAACACATAGTAAAAAGCTCTCAATAGATAAGAATGTAATGCACATGTGGATGGAGTTGTGGATGCTGCTTCAGAATTGTTATCATCCCCTGGGCTTATGGTTATACAATGATGTTTCTCTGAAAACTTTTCCTGGAGTTCCAAACTGCATGAATTTTTAGAGGTAAAAATATTTCCAAAAAGTGCTTTAAGAGCTTCCAGGGTTGTGCCTCTTGGGCATAGTGGGCCTGTGCTTTAAGGACGTCTTCTCAGCAGAACTTCTTATTCTTATTAAGAAAGGCTGAGGGGACTCTTCATTTCACAGATAGAACCAAGGCTCAAATAAGAGAAGCTTCTTGCCCTCCTGTTTCCCAGAGCTGCAAGCATAGATACACACGCATTCCCGGCACAACAGAATGGACACACCACTTTTTACAAGGCTAATGTGACTAGAACTGATATCAAAAGTATACAAAACCAAACTTTACAAAGAATTCAGAAGTTATATTTCAACAATAGCAGTGAATAAAAGAAGACTAAAATAGTGAGCAGCATTAATTGGGTTTAAGCTGTGTGATCAAGATTATGGGATTCCTCCTACCCTACCGGGCTGATGTTGATACCAGAAAGTGAGGCTACAGCAGTGAAATAAATGTTCACACTAAGGGCCTCAGTGAATAGTCAGGTTAAACTCAAATTCAGGTCTATTCTGATCCCAGCATCATTACATTTGGCTGCTTTGTCTTCTGGTTTTTCAGGAATCAGAACTGGAATTTAGAAGGCATTTAGGGTGGAGATTTTATGTTGTGGTTAGGAATCAAGGCAGTTCATGAAGTGCCTAAGTTATGGCTGTTGTTGAATATTCCAATTACACACCTGCTATATTTCAAGCATGAAAAAGATTTGTGTAGGCTAGTTTACATAGGAGTGACATTCAATAAAGGAAATGTGTTCTTTGATTTTTTATTTGCTTAACAAGTTGCTCTCCGTTTTCAGTTTTATTAATTGCTCTAAAAACCCACAATTTAGGTAAACTAATTACATTTAATTTTAATCATTTGGTTAGCTTTCTTTTAATTTTAATGGCGCTGAAAACAATCACTCTTATCTATATGTGTCATGTATGATATGACGATAGGAATACCAGGAGACATCTATCTACTCCTTCACAATTTGATCTGACTTGATTTCTAATGAAGGGTTTGCTTTTAAAAGAAATTTCGTTGACAAATCTTTTTCACAGGGATCAACTTTTTATCTTGGTTCTACTTACAAACCAATTTTGTAGCCTTCTGGCATCTTTCATAACTTCTACAATAAGGAGTGACCAATGTTAATTACACTGTGAATGCACACTGTGGAATTCACGCTTTGATCAAGACAGACATGGCATTTGTTTCATCATAGGGCAGCAACACATGGTGAAGAAGGAGTTAATTTGGAAGGAGTGATCTGGGCTCAAAACAAGAGGTTATTGTTAGCTATCTGCTGTGATTGAGACTTGGGAGAGAGTGGAAAACATAGTACCAAACACCCTAATTGCTAATAGAAGAATGAATCAGGTATCAGAAATTCAACAATGTGGCCAAGTCCTAAGACATAAAGAAGCCAAATTCTGAAATGGTGCATGGGAAATCAGCTGCAAGGCAGCTACTGGGATTTTGAGCAAGTTTGTGTTTGCTGGTCTTGCCAGATCACAGTGGCTCTATCCAAAGGAGATCCAAAAAGCCGTAGGCGTCTGCTGATGAGTCTCCCTGATCCCTGATTATCATCCCTGAATGTTCACTAAGTGATCAAGCAATATCTGACATAAATGTAAGATGTTTCCCCATGATACACCTATTCTGGAGTAAAATGAAACCACATTTGTTAAAAACGAGGATTAGACCACACTCAAAATTGTGAGATCCCAGCCTTACTCAAGACCATCTTGTAGGAACTCTCAAGGAAAGTGACAGATCACACAAGGAATGCCTTGGCCATTATTCTCTTTAGCTTTGTGGCACCTTTCCATCTCTTTTTGCATAATGTTATGTAAAATTTGGGCAAGCTGGTTAATCTCTCCTTAGATCCATTCGCCCCTTATTTAAATAGTGGTTAGCATCTCTCATGCAAGGTTTAAAAATAACAAACCTGTTTGAAGGTCCTGGCATGTAGCAGATGCGTAAGTTTTGATAAATCAATTTCTTTCTCTTCTTCCCTTTCCTAACTTCTATTCCAAAAAGTCATTTAGAATTCAAGAGAAACTGGAAAGGATGGGCATAGGTCATTTCTATACTGCCCACCTCCTCCACAAGCCAGAAGCCTTTATAACACAGCACGTCATTTATTGCATGCTCCTTGCTTGCTACTTCAATGTCTCTAGCCTCTTGAAGACTCAGACAACAGCAACAAACCAAGAAGTCCAAGTAGGCTAGCAACCATAAAGGAGGTTGCTCTACCTCTTCCGTATGTGAGAACCAGCAGAAAGTCATTCAAGGAGCTGAAACTAAATCTCAGTTACACAAGACTCCAGGTAATTTAATCTCTGGTTTGAAAATTAAAAAAAAACATTGTCTTAATTCTCTGATAGTGGCACATTATTCCTTCCCTCCTTCCTTCCAGTAATACAAAGAAGCTCCAAGTAGCTCAGTGCCTTCACGGGAAGCCAGCAGCAGCTGCCACTGTGCATCAATGTGCTCCTGGGTTGTCCTGCACCAGTAGTGGGACCAGACAAGAAAGCTTGTCACCTTTGATTACTCACCCTACCCTAGTGCTAAAGAAACAAGAAGTGAAGAATGGCCTCTCAAGAACATTTGATCCAGGCTGCAAAATCACTGAAACTTTAACCCTTCCCTGCTGGAAATTCATGTATGGTCCTCAGGGGTGTTTTCTATGGAATGTCATTCTCAATCAATGACCTACACACAGATGCTGAAACATTTCAGACTCCACAGGAAAACCATTGAGAATAGACAGATTCTCAATCTTTATTGAGAATAGACAGATCGTGAACAGAACTAACTTCACAGAATTTTCCTTTGGCAGTGCACTATAGTCAGAACATTGGACTGGGCAGCAAGAAATCTGGTTTTTGAGATTGGCTTGTCCTCTGGTAGCTGTGTGTGCCACCCTTCTCCCATCTGTCCAATGAAGAAGTTGGAGAGAATGGGATCTAGTGTCCTTCCAGATCTGAAATTCCCTGTATAGCATAGCTGCAGAGATCCAGGGTTTAGAATTACACAGACATGGTTTGATCTCAGCTCCAACGTGTACTGGCAAGTTACCACAGTTTTTGAGTTTATAAGCACATAGGGATGATAAGAGTCCATAATACATAGGATTATTTTAAGGCTTAAACAAGATAACTTAATCATGGTATTCAGCTCTGTGGTTGGCCTAAAGAAATAATTTAATAAATTGTAAAACTATACTTATAATTGCTTATAGGATATGTTTAACTATTGATCACTTCCAGTAAATGCATAAACAAGACAACTTTAAAGTGGGTTGTGTAATAAAGACATTCAACGTGTTGAGAAAGATTTGAGGATTTACGTTTCTGCAAATGCTCTCACATTACTGAGTCAGAAAGTGTACAGAGAAAAATAAACAAGTAGAGAAAACAAATAAGCAAGAACCAGGTCCTCTAGGCTGGGCAGTGCAAGGGCCCTGAAGCTTAGGTTGGGTGTGCACCAGCCTCCCCATTCCCTTCAGCATTCTCATCTGTGAACAGTCTGCACAAATCACGGAAGCAACTTGTAGAAACTCCATTTACAGTCAACCTGCATTGAAAAGCCAAAGGGAAGAGTCAATGCAATTAACCCAGAGTGAAATCCTGCTTCTAAAAAATTCTCCCACTCTAATCTTGGATTTATAGTACAAGGTTTTCACTGTAATGGCTCTTGTAAATTAATTGCAGACACAATTGTCTACGGGCATTCTCAGAATAAGTGGCAAGTAGTTAATTGCACCCCAAATTAGCCAATTCTGCCCATAATCAACCATTTGAAGACAATTAATTGCATGCATAATATTTGCACCTGCAACTAATTGGAGACCCTTACATTGTTCGTGGAATAAATAAATAAATAAATAAGTAACAACAACAACAAAAGAACCAGGGGCTACTCTTAAAATGTAGTCTTTTATAGTTTGAGGTTCTGGAGAGCTGGTAAGGGGATAAAGCTTAGGAAACACTAAACTATGTTACAGCTGCTTAAATGGGAAAGCAAGATTTTCACTGCAGTTTTTGATAAACAAAAATTGTATATATTTATGGCATATAACATGATGTTTTAATGTATGCATACATTGTAGAATGGCTAAATCAAGCTAATTAACATATGCTCTACCTCATGTACTTGTTACTTACTTGTGATTGGAAAAGCAATTTTGAATCATCTAGGATGAGCAAGGTTTACAAGACATGATTTTTTGCTTATTTTACCTTTTTCCCCTTCCTATTACTAACATGAACTACTAGTACTTAAACTTAATTTTTTCAGCTATCTAATTTTAAAATTTAAGTTATCCAAGATTTGGAAATATTAAAGCCATCTCACGTATTGAAATAATGGTGTTGTTTTAAAAGAAAGGTTCTCTTATTTTTGCTATGTTTCACCCATAGACTAACCAAACTTGCCAGCCGCAAAAACACAGATGTTCTTTCAAGCTGATATAGCATTAGAACAGTAACCGCATATGTATCATTACGTCAGCTGGTGTCTGGTTGTGAACTAGCAAATTCTCTTTTCACCCTTAAAAAATAAATTTAATACTAATAACAGTAATGGCAATGTTAACGGCAATAGTGACAATAAGATAATAGCCATATAGTAAATACTTTGCCTCAGCTCATAAATCACACAGCTCATAAATCAGAGAGATGTAATTCAAACTTAGGTAACTTTATTTATGTAAAGTGCTGAACAGTGACTGAGACATAGTAGATGCTCAATTTATATTAGACAAAATATGTACATCCCTAGTAATTTCTAGGTTTATTCTCTTTAACTGCTATGTTGAGGATGAAATAATAGAGCTAAGAATATATACTAAGTGCTTAATATGTGGTCGTTACTATCCTAAGTGCTTGACATGGAGTCAACCAATTTAAACTCCATAACAACGGCATTAGAGAGATACTATTATTATCTCCATTTTGAAGATGATAAAACTAAGGCAGAGAAATGTTAAATAACGTGCTTAAAGAAAGATAACTAGCAAGAGATCAAGATGGAAAATTCAAATACTGACATTACAGAAAGCCCAGACTTAAATTCAGACATATATGATCAATTAATCCTTGACTAAGGTGCCAAGATTACACAACGGGGAAGGATTGTCTCTTCAACAAATGGTGTCAAGAAAAATGAATATCCACAGGCAAAATGCAAAAAAAAAAAAAAAAAAAGACATTGAATTCTTTTCTGACACCATATACAAAAATGAACTCAAAATGGATTAAAAACTTAAACCCATGACATGAAACTATAACATTTCTAGAAAGAAAAAACAGGGGAAAAACTCTATGACATTGGTCTTGGCAATGTTTTTTTTTTTAGATATAACACCAAAAACATAGGCAAGAAAACAAACAATTGAGACTACATCAGACTAAAAAATTTCTGTACAGAAAAGGGTGCAATCAATAAAATGAAAAGGCAGCTCACAGAATGGGACTAAATATTCATAAGCCATTTATCCTATTAGATAGAGGTTAATATTCAAAACTTATAAGAAACTCATGAAACTCAACAGCAAAAACGTAAATAAATAAAATAACCCAACTAAAAAACAGGGTTATTTTCAAAATATAAATAAATGAGTAAGTAAATAAATAATCTGAATAGACATTTTTCCAAGACATACAAATGACCAATGGGTAGATGAAGAAGTGTTTAATATCACTCACCATCAGGGAAATGCAATCCAAAGCTACTATAAGGCGTCACCTCACATTTTGAGGATGACTATTATCCAAAAAGTCAAAAGATAACAAATGTTGGCAAGGATGTGGAAAAGGGGAAACGGTTGTGCACTCTTGGTGAGAATATTTATTGGTGCCGCCATTATGAAAAACAGCATGGAGGTTCCCCCAAAATTAGAAATAGAATCACCAATTATTCTTCAATAAAGTGAAAAAAAGTGAAAATTAAAGAAAACAAATACTAATATGCTGGCTCTAGGAAGTGTGCACTTAACTAATACACTATGTTTCCTCTTTTAATCTGGATAGATGGAACTACGGAAATAGAATTACTATATTACTAGTAATCCCACTTCTGGGTACAAATTTAAAGGAAATAAAATTACTATCTATGTTGAAGATATATCTGCATTCCCATGTTTATTGCAGCATTATTCACTGTAGTCAAGATATGAAAACAACCTAAGACATGTCCATAGGCAGATGAATGGGTAAAGAAATTGTGGTGTACATATATATATACACACACATACAATAGGAATCTTTTTAGCCTTAAAAAAGAAGAAAATTCTGCCATATGCAGCAACATGGATGAACCTGGAGGACGTTATGCTAAGTGAAATAAGCTAGGCACAGAAAGACAAATACTGCATGATCTCACTTACATGTGGAATCTTAAAAAGTCAAACTCATAGAAACAGAGAGTAAAAAAGAGGTTACCAGGGTTCCAGAATGGAGAGAATGGGGAGGTGTTGGTCAAACGGTATAAAGTTTCAGTTATAAGATGAATAATTTCTGAATAGCTAATGTACAGGATGATGACTACAGTTAATAATAATGTATTGTGTATCTGAAATTGACTAAGAGAGTAGATAGTAAGTATATGAATCTGTTAATTAGCTTTATTGTAGAAGTCATTTCACGGTGTATACATACATGAAAACATCACTTTATATACCTTAGAAATACACAATTTTTATTTGTCAATTATTCCTCAATAAAGTGGAAAAAAAATAAAGTTAAAAAACATATACTAACATCTTTTAAAAGTGCATACTTAATATGCTATGTTTCCCCTTATAATCTGGACAGATGAATTTGTCTGTAAAAATAGGGACATTTGTGCATGTGTGTGTGTGTGTGCCTGCGTGCGAACACGGAAGTAATGAAGCAGTGTGTTGCAAATTAGTCAATGGATTAAACACTGGCATGTGCTAAATGCTTGCTTTCTAAAATGGTAGCAAAACCACTCAGTCGTTTGGAACAACGAGAGGACGAAAGATTCTCTCTTTTCTGCCTCCACAGAAGCTAGAGCCCACTGGTAAAGGTTAGTTCTGGGAGGAGGTGCTCTCAATGATGAATCAGAAAGCCGTTTGTGGAACCATCAAGATAAGTTGCTGAAAAATGAAAGTAGGAGTCAGGAGACAGAGCTAAGTATGGGGGCAGGGAAGGCCAAGCCATATGGTGAACAAAGAGAAGGAACTCAGACAGGTGGTCACACTCCACAGTAGGGGGGACCAAGAAGGAGGAAATGAATGTCAAGGCAAGTTTACCAGGCAGGGCAGGAAGGCTACAGGGTCTGTGAGCCCAGAGGCAGCTCTTTTTGGAACCAGTTCAATTCTGTGCTGGTCCTCTCCATCTCACCAGGGACCTGTGGGTCTTTATGGAAGCCGAATGGACTTCCCACAAAAGCATTTGTTTTGTTGGGATGAAACTACACTATATTATAGGCTGAAAAATACGAAGGGTTGACTTTCTACCGTTGTAGAGAGGATTTAGGCATGCCAGAACTTCAGAGTTCAATAACTCTGAAGATAATTGAACAGAGTTTATTCACAAGGAGCAAGAGGCATTGGGGCTTCCAGGTGGCCAGTCAGGCAGATCACCACCATTAAGGAACAGAACTGACACCAAACTCCCAGCCGTCAGGGAAAAAAAAAAAAAAAATTAAAACTGTAAGTGGGGGAAGAGCACGTGAATTTTATTATGTGACAATGAGAAGTCTTAAAGAAACCAGGAAATGTATTTTTTTTCTCTAGAAATAAGCTAAAACATGGCATTGTCAACCAAGTCACTGATAAAAATTTTGAACGGGGCAAAACAAATGGTAGCCACTGTGGCACACGAGTGGAGAGCTTCGTCAGCTGGTGGACATACATTTAGCAATCAAAAGATTGAGAGATGGCCTTGCAGGCAGACACAAATAATTCTTGCTTTAACTTGTATTTCCCCACCTTAGCTGAGCATGACTGTCTTGCAGAACCAAGGGGCTGTCTGTTCACACACTTATTTCTCTCTACACAGGCAGAGGCCACACTCACGTTTCTTTCATTTACGAGCGTACTCCCTGATCGACATAAACAACTATGTTCGCTTAGTTTTTGTTCTTAGTAAGGCTGTTTTGCCTATATAGTAATCTTTTCTTTCTTTTCTCCTTTTCACGTCATCTGCTTAATTAGCCATCCTGTTTTTTTTTCCCTAGAGATTCATGTTAAGTGCATGAGTCTTGATTTTACCTTTTCTTCCACTGTGACGTAAGAGCAAAGCTAATATTGTGTATCTGATATTCACCAAGATGGCTTGTAGAGTAACAAAAGTAGATGCAAGTCCTTTAGAGTCTTAGAAGATGGGATGTCCAGAAGTCCACAGTGGGCAGCTGTTCTTTTTCTCTGTACTTCCTTTGGGTCAGAGCACACGGATTTGCCTTGTGGAGTGATCTTTTAACTGGCACAAAGTGCAGACCCTCCTCTACTGGAAGGGTCACTCATCTTGAAGAGCTTGTATTCCAATCAGGCGGCTAGTCCATACAGATTGTGAATGTAGCTTCACAGCATTTGTTGACTACACACATTTTCGAGTTGGTGATAGATATCTGGATGACGGAGTTGTGGTCAACTGCTTTTTGCTATCTTCAGTTTTCTCCCCACCGTCACTTTTTTAGATGCCTCTTGTTATACACATTTATTCATGTCTCTCTCCCCCACTAGATTTTAAGCCCCCACTCTGTCTCTCTAGAATATTAACATGAAATGAATGAGAATTGAGGAATTAATGACTGTCCACCAGAGCATCTGTTTTACTGTCTGACACCTTTCAGTACCACCTCGCCCCAAACTTGAATGGAAAGCTTGCTTAATAAAATTGGCAAGCACCCTGGCAAATACATGCTTGCTCCTGTCTCCTTAAGAAGCCATAGGGAAAAGTTACCAGGAACAGTGGCAGGGGGCAGGCAAGGGAGAAGAAACATAGAGGAATGGAAGGAGAAAGAAGAAAATGACTGCGCTTAGCTCAGGCTTCTCACTTTCCCCAAGAACCCCTCCACCTTCATGTGTTCTCATTTCAGGTGTCACTATTCACAGAAACCTCTGGATTTCCAACCTCCTGGCAGCCCCTCTCCCTCCCCGCCCCTCCTTCCATCTCCCCCTCCCCCACAAAGGCCTCAGCCGTACATCATGGAGCTTCCTGAATGCCATGTGAGCATGAACTTACAGATGCATAATTTATACAGACACGCATTCGCGACTGATGCCACTTTTTCAGAGTCGTACAAAAGCAAACGAAAGAATTGCTCCCAGAATATGAGGCACAAATCAGATGGCAGTGGCCCCAGTGGTATTGTGCAACTTGTGCCTTAATAATGTTAAAATCTCTCTGCAGCCTCCATGGGGTTTGCTTCAAAGATCCATGTCTCAAGCCCCTGCATCTCTTTAGAGCACCAGTCACACTGAGCCCTTCCTCACGTTATTTGCAAGTGGCTCACCTTGCCCACTCTTCAAACATGACCTCATTGCCACCTGCCAGGCAGCAGCTTGGTGTGAAATGCTGTCCTATTATGTAGGAAGACGGTGTGATCTTAGAATACCTCACATCCAAACAGCCAGATTGAAAAGAGCAGATGGAAATAAGGGGGTGGGGAAGAGGTCAGGGTAGGAATTAAGGACTCTCTTCTCATTGATTTAGCAGCCATTCCCATTCCACCATATACACATTTTTAAAAACAGTTATTTAAAAAAAAATGAAAGAGAACAAAAACTCACAAATCCATTAGTCAACGACAAATGAGTCTCACGCCCCGAGGCATTCCTTGTCTCAGAGTTGGTCTGAGATCGTTTTTCAACATAGGAGCTACATCATAGTACCTTGACTGCTTCTCGACAGGGAGGCTGGGCTTTGCAGTGAGTCAAACACTGAAGATGTATTTAATCAAAATTACACTGCTCCTTGACCAAGGTTCCTGGCGGTCAGGCCTTGGAGATGAAATATTAATGAATAAGGGAGGAGACAAAGAAAGGAACCTACAGAGTGGGTTTAATATTTTGTTCTGAGATCATCCTTGTGAGGAATGAAAGACAAAACAGGTGTGAGTGAGCTTGTGGAATCTATTTGAATTGCAAAGTAAGAAAAGGAAACCAAATTTTGCCTAAGACAAGGACAGGATTTTAAACCACAAGTAAGGGCATTTTCAGACCTAGGCTAAGAGAAATTAGAATTCGTGCACTGTTACATTAAAAATACCCAGGACAAACAAAAATAAGGCATGTGGAAAGCCCATGTATTATACCATTGTCCTTGTGGGGAAAAAAATGGCAAATAAATTAAGATCACAATTTATTATGAATAAACTCACTTTATATAGTATAAAGCAAAATTCTGCCCATAAGACTTGACATTTAGAATCTTGTTTTGTGGCTGCAGCTGGGATGTGAAGACATACCTTAGAGTTTTACTAATAAATATTAGAGAATCCAGTGACTTGAACAATCACACGGACTGGACATAGTTGAATACGTGGACACTTATCAAAGGAAGAAAGCATATATGTCAAATTCAAAAATAAAATTAGGGTTGTAGCAAATATATATTTTCTAGTAAAATTGGTTTATGATGATTTTTTTTCTATATAGGATTTGGAAAAAGAAACTAATCTGTTTTTTAAGCTCACATATATTTGTCAATAACACATCCATAAAATGTCTCACGTGTGGGTTAAAATAATTGCAATGCAAGTGCAGTACTTTGTGCTGAGAAAGTTTCATTCTGTGATTAGAGTGAGCTATTATAAAATCCTGCTCTGGGCACATTTGAGGAATTATAAATTCAGCACTGAATTTATAGTCCCTTGCCCTTCACGGACCATCACACTACTCCCCTAGTGAAGCTGGAATGGAAGAACGGAGCTGCAAGCCCCTTTCACACAGCACTGTTTCCTTTTACCGTGCAGTCTATACAAAACATCTGTTGATTTTACCAAGGGACAAGCCTCAGAGGATATAGGGCAGGCTTTGCAACTCATGAAACAAGGGGTCTAAGTTCTTGTGGTTTTCCAGACACCTTCAAGTTATACAGAAAGGTAAATGCAAGGGCAAATGTCATGCCCATGTGAGGCTATGCTCTGCGGTACTGATGCAGGACCACGGTGGGCAAGGTCCTCTTCTCCAGCCAGCATCTGCCCCCTCCTCACACTTCATCGTGACTAGCAGAAATAAAGTGTTGGAAGCTTTCTGACAATGGCTGGAATGTTCCATCCGTGACCAGAAAGAAGTAATCTCTCTTCAGCATTTTTTGGTTTCAGAGCATGGATGTGCCACCCAGATCTGCCACACACAGCTGCAGTTTGGCATTCAGTAAAGAAGCCGGTTACATTCATTCAAATTAGCTTCAAGGAGAAGCTCAATTAATGATAAAGAAATGTGCTGGATTTCCCTGCACCAAAGGCTGCTTCTCAGCACACAGCGCAGTGGGCTAGCTTCTACTGTGCAATACCTTCTACTTCATTTGGGAAACTGTTATACATGTGAGAGGCAAATTGCAAGAGATTCAAAAGGAAACTAGTAGATGAACGCTACTGGGGGAGATATTCACTGAAACCTGCACAAGTAAGGCCAGGATCTAGCTGTGGAAGACAATTCCACCAGATTTTCATTTTGAGGATGGCTTGGGTCTAATTGACAGAAGCTTGAACTGAAAGCAACAGCATTCCTGACGTTGACTGTTGCTACTCAGATGGCACATCAGGTGTCCACTGGACAAAGAAATGAATCCTGAAACAACCTGCATGCTTGGAACAGAAGTGGTTGTTTACAGATCAAGCACACTGCAAAGAAATGGCTGAAAGAAAAAGTTGGGGCTTTTTCTTCTAGATGGTCCTTAGCAAACTGCACACTGGAGGCCAAAACCAGCACATCACCCACTTTCGTAAGTGGAGTTTTATAGGACAGCAGCTGCACCCATGGAGGGACACATTGCCTACAGCTGACTTCAGTTCACAGCACTGGAGCTGAGAAGTTTCAACAAAGACCTTGGGTCCTGCAAAAACAAATGCATTTCCTCTCTGGCTCTTTATAGAAAGAGTTTGCCAACCTCTGCTAATAGGCAATGGACAACTGTTACAATTTTTCTCTCCATAAGGATATGACAATTAATGAAAAAGGACAGAAATCAAGGAGTGAAATTCCAAGATTGTTCAAGATTTTTCGAGCGCAACAAATCTGGGATCTCCTAACTTCTTTAGAAAGTTGCTTAATCAACAACCTGTATTAAACCACATGCTAGGCAGTCACTGGATTAAATACTTCCTTGATCAAAGTGATAGTCATTGTAAAATTATTTCCTATTTTGGATTCTTTAAAGAATTGTGTGCAGAAGATTGGGTAGGTTGTGTAGATTATGCAGAAATACATAGATTGCTGAATGGGGGCAAAAGAGTTAATTTTTTTTTTTTTAACTTTTATTTTAGGTTTAGAGTTACTTGTGCAGGTTGGTTATATAGGTAAACTCATGTCATGGGGGTTTGTGGTTCAGACTACTTCGTTTCCCAGGTACTAAGCCTAGTGCCCAATAGTTGTTTTTTGTGATCTTCCTCTTCCCACCCTCCACCTTTAAGTAGACGTCAGTATCTGTTGTTCCCCTCTTTGTGTCCATGTATTCTCATCATTTACCTCCCACTTACAAGTGAGAACATGTGGTATTTGGTTTTCTGTTCCTGCAGTTCCTGCATTAGTTTGCTGAGGATGATAGTCTCCAACTCCATCCATGTTCCTACAAAAGACATGATCTTGTTCTTTTTTTTTGGCTGCATAGGATTCCATGGTGTATATGTACCGCATTTTCTTTATCCAGTCTACCCTTGTTGGGTATCTAAGTTGATTCTGTGTCTTTGCTATGACAAATAGAACTACAGTAAACATACATGTGCATGTGTCTTTATGATAAAATGATTTCTATTTCTTTGGGTATATATCCAGTAACAGAATTGCCGGATCAAATGGTAGTTCTGTTTTTAGCTCTGTGAAAAATAGCCACACTGCTTCCCAGAATGGTTGAACTAATTTACATTCCCAACAACAATATATAAGCATTCCCTTTGCTCCACAACCTTGCCAGCATCTGTAACTCTTGACTTTTGAATATTATAATAGCTATTCTGACTGCTGTGAAAAGGTATCTCATTATGGTTTTGATTTGCGTTGCTCTAATAATCAGCGATATTGAGCTTGTTTCATATGCTTTTTGGCTGCTTGTATATTGTCTTTTGAAAGTGTCTACTTATGTCTTTCACCCACTTTGTAATGGGGCTGTTGTTTTCTTTTAAATTTGTTTAAGCTTATTATAGATGGTGGATAGTAGACCTTGTCAGATGCATAGTTTGCAAATATTTTCTCCCATTCTGTAGATTGCCTGTTTACTCTTCTGAGAGTTTCTTTTGCTGTGCAGAAACTCTTAAGTTTAATTAGATCTCATTTGTCAATTCTTGATTTTGTTTTGATTGCTTTTGGTGTCTTCATCATGAAATCTTTGCCAGTTCCTATGTCCAGAATGGTATTGCCTAGGTTGTCTTCCAGGGTTTTTACAGTTTTGGGTTTTACATTTAAATGTTTCATACATCTTGGGTTGATTTTTGTACATTATGTAAGGAAGGGGTCCAGTTTCAATTTTCTGCATAGGGCTAGCCAGTTATCCCAGCACCACTGATTGAATAGGGAGTCCTTTCCCCATTGCTCTTTTTGTCAGCTTTGTGGAAGATCACATGGTTGCAGGTTTGCAGCCTTATTCCTGGTCTCTCTCTTCTGTTCCATTGGTCAATGGGTCTGTTTGTGTACCAGTACCATGCTGTTTTGGTTACTGTAGCCCTGTAGTATAGTTTGAAGTCAAGTAGCATGATGCCTCCAGCTTTATTTTTGCTTATAATTGCCTTGGCTAACTGGCCTATTTTTTGGTTCTGTATGAATTTTAGAATAGTTTTCTCCAGTTCTGTGAAGAATGCCATTGGTAGTTTGATAGAAATACCATTGAATCTGTAAATTGCTTTGGGCAGTATGGACATTTTAATGATATTTATTCTTCCTATCCATAAGCATGGGGTGTTTTTCCAGTTGTTTGTGTCATCTCTGATTTTGTTGAGCAATGTTTTGTAATTCTCATTGTAGAGATATTTCACCCCCTGGTTAGCTGTATTCTTAAGTATTTATTCTTTTTGTGGCAATTGTGATTGGGATTGCATTCCTGATTTGGCTCTCAGCTTGACTGTTGTGTAATTTTTCTATGTTGATTTTGTATTCTGAAACTTTGCTGAAGTTGTTTATCAGCTGAAGGAGCTTTTGGATAGATACGATGGGGTTCTCTAGATATAGAATCATGGATAATCAAATCAGGGATAGTTTGATTTCTCTCTCCCTATTTGGATGCCCTTTATTTATTTCTTTTGCTTGATTTCTCTAGAAAAGACTTCCAATACTATGTTGAACAGGAGTGCTGAGAGAGGGCATCCTTGTTTTGTGCTGGTTTTCAAGGGAGCCGCTTCCAGCTTTTGCCCATTCAGTATGTCATAGTTGACTCTTACTATTTTCAAGTATGTTCCTTCAACGCCTAGTTTATTGAGAGTTTTTAACATGAAGAAATGTTTAATTTTATCAAAAGACTTTTCTGCAGCTATTGAAGCTATCATGTGGTTTTTGTTTTTAGTTCTGTTCATGTGATGAAACACATTTATTGATTGGTGTATGTTGAACCAACTTAGCATTTTATTGATAAAGTCTATTTGATCATGGTGGATAAGCTTTTTGATGTGCTGCTGGATTTGGTTTGCCTGTATTTCACTGAGTACTTTTGTATCAATGTTCATCAAAGATACTGGCTTAAAGTTTTCTTTCATTGTTTTGTCTCTGGTAGCTTTTAGTACCAGGATGTTGCTGCCTCATTGAATGAGTTCAGGAAGATTTCTTTCCCCTCAATTTTTTGGAATAGTTTCAGTAGGAATGTTTCTGTAGGTTGTCAATTTACTCTTTTGATAGTTTCTTTTCCTTTGCAGAAACTCTTAAGTTTAATTAGATCTCATGTGTCAATTTTGCCTTTTGTTGTGATTGCTTTTGGTATCTTCATCATGAAATCTTTGCCAGTTCCTGTGTCCATAATGGTATTGCCTAGGTTGTCTTCCAGGGACTTTAAAGTTATTGATTTTACATTTAAGTTTTTCATCCATCTTGAGTTTATTTTTGTATACTACGTAAAAAGGGGGTCTGGTTTCAATTTCGTACATCTGGCAGAATTTAGCTGTGAATCTGTAGGGTCCTGGGGGTTTTTTGGTTTGTAGGCTATTTATTGTTCATTCAATTTTGAAGCTCATTACTGGTCTGTTCAGGGAATCAATTTCTCCCTGATTCAGTCTTGGGAGGGATTCCATCTTTTCTAGGTTTTCTAGTTTGTGTGCATAGAGGTGTCCATAGTAGTCTCTTAAGGTTATTTGTATTTCTGTGCGGTCAATGGTAATATCCCCCTTTTATTTTCTGACTGTGTTTTTTGGATCTTCTCTCTTTTCTTCTTCCATAGCTTAGCTAATGGCCTAAGTATCATATTCATTTTTTAACAAAAGCCAACTTATAAATTTGTTATTTTAATTTGTGTGTGTGTGTGTGTGTGTGTGTGTGTGTGTATCTCTTTCATTTAGCTGTGCTCTGGTTTTTTTTTTTTTATCTTATCTTCTGCTAGCTTTGGGGTTGACTTTCTCTTGCTTTTTTAATTTGTTTAGTTGTGATGTTTGATTTTTTATTTGAGACCTTTCTAACTGTTTGATGTGGGCATTTAGTGCTATAATTTTCCCTCTTAACGCTGTCTTGGCTGTGTCCCAGAGATTTCACATTTCCTTTATGTTATATCTTTGTTATCATTAGTTTCAAATAACTTCTTGATGTCTGCCTTAATTTCATTATTTACCCAGAAGTCATTCCGGAGCAGGTGGTGTAATTTCTATGTAATTTCATGGTTTCAAGCAAATTGTTTTAGTCTTGATTTCTATTTTTATTGCACTATGGTCCAAGAGTGTTTGGTATGATTTTAGTTCATTTGCATTTGCTGAGGGTTGTTTTATGTTCAGTTGTGTCATCAGTTTTAGAGTATATGGCCATGTAGTGATGAGAAGAATGTATATTCTGTCGGTTTTCAGTGGAGAGTTCTGTAGATGTCTATCAGATCCATTTGATCCAATGTTGAGTTCAGGTCCTGAATAACTTTGTTAATTTTCTGCCTTGATGATCTGTCTAATACTGTCAATACACTGTTGAGAAGTGTCCTACTATTATTTTTGTAGTAGTGTGGGAGTCTAAGTATATTTGAAGGTCTCCAAGAATTTGCTTTAGGAATTTGAGTGCTCCTGTATTGGGTGCATATATATTTAGGATAGTTAGGTCTTCTTGTTGAATTGAATCTTTTACCATAATTTAAAGACATTATTTGTCTTTTTTTATCTTTGTTGGTTTAAAGTCTCTTTTGTCTGAAATTAGGATACCAACCCATCCATGATTTTTTCTGATTTCAATTTTCTTGGTAGATTTTCCTCTCTCCCTTTATTTTCACCCTCTTGTTGTCATTATGTATGAGATGGGTCTCTCCTCTTGAAGATAACATACCATTGAGTCTTGCTTTTTTTTTTTTTTTTTTTTTTGGCTAACTACTCTGTTCCTTTTTAAATGGGACATTTAGCCTGTTTACATTCAATGTTAGCATTGATCTATATGACTTTGATCCAATCATTGTGTTGTTAGCTGGTTATTACGCAGACATGATTGTGCGGTTGCTCTATAGTGTCACTGGTCTGTGTATTAAATGTGTTTTTGTATTGGCTGGTAATGACCTTTTTATATTTGTAATTCTTTCAGGATATCTTATAAGGTGGTTCTGGTGGTGCCAAACTCCCTCAGCATTTGCTATTCTGAAAAGGCTCTTATTTCTCCTTTGCTGACGAAGCTTAGTTTGACTGGATATTAAATTCTTGGGTGCTTGAAGATTTTTTTTTCTTTAAGAATGTTGAATATAGGCTGCCAATCTCTTCTGACTTGTGGGGTTTCTGCTAAGAGGTCTGCTGTCAGCCTGATGGGATTCCCTTTGTAGATGACCTGCTTTTCCTCTCTACCTACTTTTAATATTCTTTCTTTCATTTCGACCTTGGAAAGTCTCATGATTATATGTCTTGGGGATGATCTTGTGTAGAATCTTGTAGGTGTTCTCTGTATTTTGCAAATTTGACTGTTGGCCTCTCTAGCAAGGCTTGGGGAAGTTTTCATGACAATATCCTGAAATATGTTTTCCAAGTTGTTTGCTTTCTCTCTATCCCTTTTAGGGATGCCAGTGATTTGTAGATTTGGCCTCTTTAGATAATGTCATATTTCTTAGAGGTTTTGTTCTTTTTTTTTTTTTTGTCTTATTTCAGAGAGTTGGTCTTCAAGTTCCAGGATTCTTTTCTCTGCTTGGTCTATTCTGCTGTTAATACTTGTGATTGCATTGTGAAATTATTGTAGTGTGTTTTTCAGCTCTATCAGATTATTTAGGATCTTTTTTATACTAACTATTTCATCCATCAGCTCCTGTATCATATTATTGTGATTCTTAGTTTCCTTGGATTTTGTTTGGCTGTTCTCTTGAATCTTGAAGATCTTCATTCCTATCCATATTCTCAATTCTATTTCTGTCATTTTAGCCAACTCCGCCTGGTTAACAACCATTGTTGGAGAACTAGTATAGTTCATACAACACTCCAGCCATTTGAGTTGTGGGAGTTCTCATGTTGGTTCTTTCTCATCTCTGCTTGTGAGTATTGCTTTAACTGCACTGTAGATTGAGGACGGTCAGTAGACTTCTTGTCTTAATGTTTCCACAGGGCACAGGCTTTGTATAGGGTCTTTATTTGTAGCTGACTTCGTGTCTTTGTTTTCACAGGCGAGTATGCTTGCAAGGTATTTTTGGTGTTGAAGCTTTAGGATGTGATCCCCTAGGTAAGTGGTGCTTGGGCATATTGGTCAGTAGGTGCGCTCTTGCTCAGTTGTGTGGCTCCCCTATATTTCCTCATATGTGCATCCATGTTCCCTCTCAATGCTCTGAAAGTGTGGGCTCCTCTCCCACTTGAGTGCTGGCTGTTGATTGTGATTTAGCATTCCTGGGCTGCTCAACATAGCTCCGGAGTCATCCCAGAGTTTATGTTTCCTCCCTATCTTTGAGGCAGCAGAGGAAGGGACTTTACTCATGGTTGTGGCTGAGGGTCTTTTACTTGATTACTGGGGGCTCTACCCCAGAGAGATGCAGGTCAGCAATTGCTCAGTGCAATCAACCTGGGATTGGGGGGTAGTTCTGTGCTGTGTACCCAAGCCAGGGGTTCCCTTTCTGGTGACAAGTGGGGGAGGGGTGGGTGACTGGAACCTGTGGCAAATAAACTGACCTCCTTTCCTTGGGTCAACTTCTGCTTATTGGAGATGTGGATAAAATACTTGGTATCTTTGCTCCTGCATTATTCCAAGGGTAGCAGAGGCAATAACACTGCAGAGGCAGTGACAGAGGGGCTTTTGGTTGCCCCTGGGGTCTCCACTTCTGAGGAACATGGAGCCACTGTTACTGCAAGTGTTCAGCCAGTGAGGTAGGCAGCTGCAGCGCTGGCATGAGCTTCAGGCTTCACTTGCTGGGGAGCAAGGGGTTGAGGGCTCACTGGGAGGAGACTGGTCTGCTCTCTGTATAGTGATGGTGGTCTGCTATAGGCTCAGGTGTAGCCCTCAGGCTGTTTGTTTCCTCCCAGGCTGGGGGTGGCAGGGATGGAATCACTGCTATGGGAGGGGCTGTAGATGTCTCTGGGGGCCTCTCCCCGGGAAAACTCCAGGCTACTGACAGTGGGTATGTTCAGCCATGGTGGGGCAGATGTTCTGCAGTCATGAGCCTCAGGCCCTACCTGGTGAAGAGTGGGGGGTGGGGGTTGCCAGGGAAGAGGGGCTGGGCTCCTTTCTGTGTGGTGGCTGCCCTGTGCTGAAGGTACCAGTACAGTGACCAGGTCCTTTGTTCTTTCCCCAGCCCAAGGATTTTTAAAATGAGGGTTGCGGATTAAGTGCAGCTGCAGTGGCGAAGAAGTAGTGGGTTGATTCTGGCGTTTCCTCCTCAAAGAAATGCTGTGCTGCTTCTGATTGAAGTGGTCAGGTGAGGGCAGGGTGGTTGTGCTGGAGTCCCAGGTAGGGTGGACCTGTCCACTGAGAAGAAGTGAGGACTGAACCTGCATGGAGAATAGACTGGCCACTTTTCCATGAGGTGGGTGCTCTGCGCTGGGATTCTGGACCAGCTCCTAGACCTCGCAGACTCCAGAACCTGGAGACAGCAAAGGTGAGGGAGGTGAGACAGCAAAGACGGCAACCCACCCCTCCCACTGGAGGCTCTGTCCCAGGGAGTTGCAGAGCTGCTACTGGTTCCATAGCCCCAGGAATGGGGTGGTAGGAAACCCAGGCAGGGAGAACCTGCCCAGTGAGAAAATATGGGATCAGGAACCAACATAACAAACGGTCTGGCCACTTTTCCTCGGGCTGCTGCAGTGTGCTGAGGGGCCGCTCCAATCCCTAGTCACTTTGGATTTTCCAGCACTCAAAGGTATCAATAGTAAAGGCTGTGAAATGGCACAGATGGCAACCTGCCCCACCCTCTAGGAGCTCTGTCCCAGGAAGGTGTGGACCTCTTGAGGGCCTGAACACACTGGTGAGGGTGGCAAGGGATCCCAGTTGGGAGGTCTCACTGAGTGAGGGGGAATGGGATTGGGGGCCCACATGAAAAAGCAGTCTGGATGTTTTGTAGAGTAACTATGCCATGCTGGAGGTCCGCTCCAGCCCCCAGTAGCCTCAAACTCTCCAAAGACTGAAGGCAGCAATGGCTGAGGCTGTGAAACAGCAAAGATGGGATGCTCATTCACTACCCAAGTAGTAAGTAATACTGACTAGGTTATACAGAAAACTAGGCTTGACTACTTATATAGGAAGTTTGCTCACCCCTCCTTCTGGGAGCTCTATCCCACGGAAGTTTGGAACTGCTACCTGCTGGAAAACACCAGTCAGGGTGTTGTAGACCTCAGCTGGCAAATTTGGTCCAGTGAAGAAAAATGGGATCCGCGACCCACATGAAAAGCAGTCTGGCCACCTCTTTGTAGAGCTGTTGTGCTGTGCAAGGGACTGCTCCAGTCGCTGGTCACCTCTTATTCCCCAGAGCCTGAAGGCAATAACGTCCAAAGCTGTGAAACAGCAAAGATGGCGGCCTGCCCCTGCCTCTGGGAGCTCCCGCTCGGGGAGGTGTAGCTCTGCTCTCTCTGCCTGGCTCACGTTCCAAGCCAGTGGGTCTTATCCTGGGAGGTGCCTTGGAAGCAGGGCCTGCAGACCACGGCTCCTCAAGCCCCCTGGATTTCCTGGGGGTCTAACCTCTCGCTTTGCCAGAGTTGCTGCTGCTTTTGCAGGGTAATATCTTAAGCTCCAGATATCTTAAGCTCCTGGAGCTCTGCGTGTTAAACTGCAGGTCCTGGTCGAGTGGGTTCATGAGGGGATCTCCTGAGGCAAGCTCTGTGGAGATCCCGTGGGAGAGGGTTCCCAGGGTCACTGATCCACTCACTGCTTCCCTGAGCAGAGGAAGCTTCCCTGGTTCCATGTCACTCCCAGGTGAGCTGTTGCCCTGCCTTGCTTTTCTTTGTTTTCTGTGGACTATTTTCTTGATGGATCCCAATGCATGTGCCTAGATACTTCAGTTGAAGGTGCAGTATTTATTACTATTTGCCCTTTCCATTTCTCTCAGTGAGAGCAGCACAAACTAGCTGCTTTTAGTCAGCCACCTTGATAAAAGTTAATTCCGATAACAAAGTACCAAGCAGCATCTCCCACATTATTCTCCAAATTGCCAGGGCTGTGCACTATTTACGCAGGCACTTTCTTCATCTTTACGCAGACAAGTGAGCAAGAGAGAGTTTGTGGATCACGGTAGTAGGAATACTCTTAGTCTTTACAGGCTTAGGGATGCTCATTCACTACCCAAGTAATACTGACCGATTATATAGAAAACTAGGCTTGACTACTTATATAGAAAGTGTGCTCATCCATTAAGAAGCATAAAACCAAGCTTTAAATAAACAATTTCTTAATTTAAAAAATGCAAAATGTTTAAATTAGGTGGTGTACTGCTGTGAATTCCTAGCAAAACCAAAGGGACTGATTTGCCATTTGGATTTGGAGAAATCTCTTTTGTTTTTCTGTAACATTAGGAACTTCTGTTACCATCAGAGGAAATTATAAAAGCATGCAGGAAGGACAATGAGGCCGTGGTTGAGAAATTTGTCACCCAGGTGCACCCAAGTCTTTGCTTTCAGAATGCTGCCCTACTCCCATCCTAACTGATTTGTTTTATGCGACCACTAGAGCAGGCACCAGAGAAAAGGCAAGTAGGCGAGGTAAAAAGAAACTTTATTAGCTAGCCAATGTGAAGGAAGAAAGGGCAAAGTTCACCGGTCTCTGGTGGTGGAGGCCGAGGAAGTCGCTCCAGCATTCTCGGGCGAGGTTCCTAGGTCCGCATATGAGGAGGGGCCGAGGAAGTTCGCTCCGGCGTTCTCGGGTGAGGTTCCTAGGTCTGCATATGAGGAGGGGCCGAGGAAGTTCCCACCGCGGCCTGCCGGGAGCGGCTTTTCAGTCTAAGGCTTGGGAGTGGGAGGGCAATAGGCGGGACACCGGCATGTCGGGGGCGTTCCGTAGGTGCGGCCAGGTAAGTTTCGGTTTCCTCGATTGGATGCCATGTTGCGCCTGCGCAGTTGGTCTGTATTTTTCCTGGGCGCGGGCTGCGTTTTCCTGCGCGCGGGTAAGTTGGTGATGAAGAACCTGGAAATGCGCCATCTTAGTCATCTTTGTCCTCTCCCCGTGTCCAGTCACTAACCTTGCCTGGGATATCCCAGGAGAGCAGCTCTCTGAAGCTACCTCACCAGAAAGTCAACCTTTTAGTGGGGTACGATAGAGACCAGTTGCTATGTGCCCCAAAGAAAGTGATTTCCCCCTTTTGTAGACTTCTGAGAAATATTCCTGTTTCAGCTCGATACCACAAGCAGGTGTTCATAGAAATTCTGTGTCTCCAGTTTTTTAGCCTTTTCAAGTTTCAATCATGGGAATAAAATTGCTTCTAAGTGGTAAATATCTCTACTCTCCTTTTCTACTTTGCTAAGCCAGTTGTGACTTATTTATTCACTTTTCAACTTCCAGAATAGTAATCTCTTATTTCCTTTGTTATTTTGTTCTCTTTGCATTTGTATACAAATATATAAAAGTTGATCTTGCTGTCATTGTAGCACAGTATCACAAGAGAAGTACAGATAAATCTACCATGTGTGTAGTCTGTTCTCACACTGTTAATAAAAGACATACCAGAGGCTGGGTAATTTATAAAGAAAAAGAAGTTTAATGAACTCACAGTTTCACATGGCTGGGGAGGCCTCACAGTCATGGTGGAAGGCAAAGGAGGAGCAAAGGCACGTCTTACATGATGGCAGGCAAGAAAGTATGTGTAGGGGAACTCTCCTTTATAAAACCATCAGCTCACCTGAGACTTACTCACTATCAGGAGAACAGCATAGGAAAGACCTGCCGCTATGATTCAATTACCTCCCACTGGGTCCCTCCCATGGCACATGGAAATTATGGGAGCTAAAATTCAAGATGAGATTTGGGTGGGGACACAGCTAAACCATATCAATGTGTAAGGTAAAGTTTGTGCCTTATTTTTTGCTTTAGTTTTATGGAAGTAGACTGGATCGTGTCACATGGAAACTTTCTTTACTTTTGATCTCTGGTTTCGTGCCAGTCTATTCAGCACAGTCTAATCCATGGGTAGACAGCCTCCCTGACTCACCCAACTCATCCACAAAGAGAACTGAAAAAATGAAAAGTGACAGTGGCCATCACCTTCAATGAATATGCACAGTGTTAGAAATAAAAGATTAAAGTGTTCTCTGTCAATGTGGTAAATACATTCGAGAATGAGAAAATAACTTTTTAAAAATATTGCTTTTTAAGCAAAGTTTCGTGGTCATTAGACCTTGATTAAAATTAGAACTTTACCAAATGCTTACTAGGTCACCTTGTAAGAGTCTTTGAAGCCTCATTTTTTTTTTTAACTTATAAAATGGGGATTTTGCGAACAAAAATCAAGATAGCAAGTGTACGGTATTCAGCACTGTGTTTGACAGGTAAGTGATTCTTGAAAATATTAAGTCCATTTTTACATACTCACGTGTCCAGCCTTCCTAATGGGGAATAATTTATATCAGAGAAAAATATATGATTTATTCAAATTAAACTTAAATTAGTTCTGTAAGTATTCTATCCTTCAAATCTTGCGGACCAAGTCTTTTTTGTTGTTCTGTCTTTAAATTTTATTCAATTCCTTGGGCAGAACCTTTGGAAACTGAAAATAGTTTATTATGTTCTTTATGGAGTAACACAGGTACATTTTACCATATAGACTCTAGTCAGAGGGATTTAAAAAATTAAATTTTCCTAAAACTGGAAATGAACCAAACCTTACAAACATGGTTCTGAACAGAAGCCATTGTAGTAATAGAGTTCTGGGAAAGCAGTAGAGACCACTTTTTCAAAAACTCATTTCATGGCTGATTCCAGGGTGAGGTAGAGGAGGTACAATTTAAGCTTGGAACATCTTTTTATACTAGACATAGTATATATCTGGTACACTATTTCCATGTAGGTAACATTATAAATATATAAAAACTGTGTATTTCTGGCTTCATCATTTGCCAACTCTGAGACCTTAAGAAAATCACCTCCCATCAGGGTTCCACCTTTTATGTGTACGGTTGGACTGATCACAGCTCCTCCCTCACGGTGTTGTTGTGAAGATGGTGTGACATTCTCTACGTGGACACCTGGCTCCCCATAACTGATCATTGTTACCATAACCCAGAGTTTCTCTTGTGATCAAGGCGTTGTGTAGGGGGTGGTATATGATGAACTTCATCTTTTCTGAGCATTAATCAAAACCAAGAACATAGCTTCTTACTTCTCTGCATGGTCCTGTTCCCTAGCATGGCCACTGCCATTACTCAGTGTTCCAGCGACTCACCTGCTGGGCAACTTGCCCTTCATAGTCCTCTCAGGAGGGCAATTTCCTGCCATGTCTGGGAAAGGACCTGCTAAGTAGAACTGAAAACCAGCCAGAGAGAGCCAGGGTGGGCTTGGGGAGGCCATCACTTTCCGTAAGAATGGCTTTTTGTGTGTTGTTTAGAAGCATCAAATAATCATTTAAACTGAGATGAGAGGCACTGTGAACTTTCACAAAGAGAGGCAAGCCAAGAACCTAAGAAGTAATGTGGAATAGAGAGAAATTCAGATTTATATTCAAGTTATTTTTACCATCCTGCTCCTAATGAATAGCATACGCTTTGTCTAGTCAGCACTAGTTTATGGTACCAGAAGGTGAATCAGGTGCTTGAACAGGAAAACTCAATGCCCGTGTGAATCCCCACTGTATACAGAGGGGAATGAGAACCAAGACCTGAGGCTTTCAGAAGGAGAATAAGACCAGAAAAAGCAGCAGCAAAGAATTAACAAAGGTGGAAGTGGCTACTTTGAGTAGCAGCAAAAGTGGCTCAGAAAAAGCCACAGTTTTTAATCCTTTCCCCCAACCTGCCACAAGGAAGGTTGTTTTATTTTCTTAACAAAAAGCAAATGTTTTAAATTGGTCAGAGAAAGAAAAAAGGAATAATTATTGATTAAAGGCTCTAAGAACAAGTTTCATAAGAAAGCTACATTTCAGTATTATGTTAGACACTATAAGCCAACCATAGCAGCAATCTTTCTAAGAAATAAATTTAGGGCACAAAATGTACCATTCTGACACTAATTCAGACAAAAATAATGAAGATGAGTTTTCATTCATTTTTCATCCAAGTCCTTTGGGACCCTGTCACATTATTTGCTACCTGCCAAGTACTGGAGATTTGGATCTCTAATGACAGTCTCTCGCTTTCCCTCACTCAAATGCTGGGGGGGAAAAAAGAAAAAAAAAGGAAAAAAAAAACCAGGAGAATCAAAATACTCTTCCATACATAGCTTTACTTCCAAATTAACTTTCTCTGTGCTTCATTGCTCATCGGAACACCTACTAGGCCTTGTGTTTACAAAGCCATAATTGTCTTCACTTTCGTTCTGAATAATTTTAGAGTAATCTTGTACCACATTCTTGCCTTTCAGAGAGGCACCTAAGGAATTCCTCTGTGATCCTTTTAGGCAAAAAGATAATTCACATTTGTAAGAAGTTTCTGCATTTTCTTCTTTGGTCTCTGATACTCCTGTCCTAATAACTTGTAATTACTTTGCCTTTGAAGAGTGAGAAAAGGTGCTGCTCAGAGCACAGTCCCTTTTTTTCTGGGTTGCTATCAGGCATCTCTCTGTCTACACTTATAAAAAGCAGAATAGATTCTAATTAAATCCCATATTTTTCAGATAACTCTATTGAGTAAACTGATAAAGATGTTATCAGTGGGCCTGTTGTCATGTTTGATCAAATTCTTTACAGAGCTATATAGTCTCTCATAAAACCTGCTTGAATGGTGTAGTTCAGAGAAATCTTTGAACAGTACTGTTCTGTTTTCTAGAATCAAGGGGGTAGAGGAGGTGGGGGATTGCTTGAGAGGCTCCTGTTACTCACATGGGGTGATGCTTAAATGGTTTGTTTTAGGAAAAAAACAAACACTTCTCATCTTTTAGTTTTACTGTCTTGCTATAAAATTCCACTCAGGGTACAAAATGGAACCTATTTTCACTTATTATTAGGGTGAAAAGAATGAGCCACTTCAAAATCACAGTTTTTTTAAGGCTGAAATTTATTCAATGTCTATTATTTGTAGGGGACCGTACCAAATATCCTACATGAATTATCTCATTTGATGCCTATGACAATGCAGGATGTTAATTCTACTTTGGAGGTAAGGAAATTGAGGGCTGGGCAGACTTGTCTAAGGCCACGCAGCAAAGATACCTCTGAGCGTAAGAGGGGAAGAGGGAAAGGAGGAAGGAGAAATAAAGCAGCTCTGTGCGGAGATGAAGTTCTGTGTATCTCTGTCAGTTAGGGCTCTCATGGGGAACATACCCCCAGCAGGATAATTCAGTAAGCTTTATTTACCGAGGGACTAACTACCAATGTTTGGGTGGCTACAGAGCCATGGGGCTGCTGGCAGCTGAACTTTTACCCTTCCTAAACCTGAGGGAGGAGGCTGAGGCGAGAGAGGCCTGCAGAGTCACAGAGTGATGGAGAACGACATGCTTTGAAAAGATGGATGACCTTCAGTCTGAGCAAGCAGCCATCTTGAGGCCGCCTTGCGGGCATAGAGTCAAGACCTCCCTCTCCCCAGTTAGCCCATCAGCAGAACCTTCCTGCAGTCTACAGGACATGGAGGTCCTGCTCACACCACCCTGAGTCAGCCTCTCAGGCAGCCCGTGGTGGGTACAGGACCCCAAGGTCTCTTCCCCTTTTCACCCAGACCCCCGCTACTCCCCATGAGTTTCAGCCACACTGGGCTCCCTGACTCCTTCCTCATGGCTCCTGTCCCTTTCACATGAGGCTCCTTGTCTCTCTTGGTCTCATTTAGAGGGACACAGCTAACCTGGAGTGATGACAGAGAAGGGGCCTGTTTCCAGGGCATGTGCAGTGGAGCTAAATCTGGATGGAAAGGAGAAGCAACATGGGGAGACTGAGGCAGGGTGGGCTGAGAGGGGGGCGGGCCCTGGAGACCATCACTGTCCACCTTGTTTGGATATTCAACACTTGAATAAAGTCCTGGGCCATTTACTCCTGTTTTTGGCCACCAGATATTGCTACCATTTCCCCATAAATAGAACTTTTTTGGGTGGACATTCAGGAGGCTGTACCACACGCATTTACCCCTCCACTTAGGTGTTATTCATTTATCCATTCACTGTCATTCATTTATCCATTCACTCAGCACATGCTATGAGCATGTATCAGCTTACTATTTGCACAAAGATCATTGAAATATGATCTGTCTTTAAAGCATTTGCAAGCGACAAAGATAATTTTAATAATCCTCACAAATAATTTTAACTTATTTTAAAAAGTGGGAATCCTCATGCGGATGGAATAGATAAAATGTATTAACTGTTGAAAAAGCAAGGAGGTTATTTTTAATCCTCATATCAGAAGTTCAAGGTTCAAGTTCTTCTCTTGTGGAGAATCATCTAGCACCACCTTCCTAGAAACCTGGAGTAATTCTGCCCTAGACTTAGCTGTCGACTCTGAACTCCTCTAGAAATTGATGCTCTGATGGACAGAGTCCGATATCAGATGATACAGTGACTTCTACCATTCATGAGCTGGCTCTTGTGTTGAGCTCTGCTTTTGCCAATGAAATAGCCAATGGTATTTCAGTCCAAGGCCTCCATCTGGCTTTTGTATTCTTGCAGGGACTGGATGGGTTCCAGCCAGTCAATGGTCTATCAGAGATGGTGTCAGCTGCTGATGAGGAGTAGGAGACTTAAGTAAGTTAAGTGATGTCCCCATGCAGCACAGCAAGCCAAGGCTAAGACAAGGCCACAGGTTCCCAGTGTACACTCCATCATCCCACTCTGGCTCAAAACTGGATAAGAGGAAGCTAGATACAGGAAAGCTAATCTCTCTGATTAAGTTAAGACAAGTCCATAATGAAAACTGATGCCCTAAGGTTAGCAGGCACTGTCCTTTCTCTTCCTCTCTTAAAATTTCCAGGAAAATGCTCACTGCATTTGAGAAATGTGTCTCTTCATGTCTGTGTGAGCCCTGGGGACCAGAATCTGTGTCTTATTTATGTTTGTATCTTTAGTAGAAAACTTTGCCTGATATGTCAAGGGCGTCTATTAACTGCTCATTGAGGGAATGCTTGCACTGGTTCTTTCCTTTTTTTAAAATAATATTCACAAACCTTTAGTGACCAGACCCACAGCAAAAATTATTAAATGCTATTACTCATGCCCCTTTCTCAAATGATTTCTACTAAGATCTTGTGAGAATATTAGCTCAATTCCCATTTTAGAGACAAGCAAATAGAGGCTACAGCAGGTTGAACAGTAACAGCTCACACTTCTTGACCTGACACTGTGTCAGGCACCATCTGGAACATGCTCCCTATAATGCTTTATTTAGTCCTCATGATGACCCTATGAGAAGCTGAAATTATGGTCTTCATTATTTCATAATATGAAACTGAAGCACAGAGATGTCAAGTAAATTGCCCAAGGTCACAAAGCCATTTACAAGAAGCCAGGATAGGAGGACAGTTCGTTTGACTTTACGACTCAAGTCTTAATTGCTTCATTGTACTGTCTTTAATGACACACCAAAGCCTCAGAGATAGCCAGGGACCATGAGTTTTTCCTTTTGTTAATGACTGGGCTTATGATGCTGAGAATGTCTCCATCTTTCAGAGTTTGGTTTCCTTATCTCTGAGATGTTATACCAACATCCACCTCCCTAATACAGGTCTGACTTTCTCCTAGACTGCCCCCAATCCTACATAAAAAACATACATGTATAAGCCACTCTTTGGCTTTCAAAATGCCAAAATCTCAACGGAATCATTTTATCCTCTACATTTTTAAATATACTAAGCAACTAAGCACCATTTGTCTAGCCCTGGGCTCAAGAAAAATACTTTTTCAGTGTTTGAGAGTCATAGTAACATTGGGAAAAAAACTAAGGGTATAAAATTGACTTTACCGTTTAATATCTGTGTGACCTTGGGTACTTCATGTCCGTTTTATGTATTTGATATTCATCATCTGCAAAATAATAACAGTGACAACAATAATCATTATCAATGAATTGTTTAAAAATGAGAGAATGATACACAGCTTTTTAAAACAATAATAACCAATTAAATACTAACCTATGATTACTGTGTATACAGATGCAGTTCGTTCAACTCTGTTAGAACACAGACAAAACTCCAAAGGTTTAACTGAGTAAGTAACCCAAGTAGTGGATGGCAGTCTGTATCCTCAGATTGTTCACTTACTGGTCAATGTGCAGATACGGGGTTAACAGGATGTAGGAGAAAGACCCCACACTCTGGAATGAAATACTGTTATGTGACCTTGGGCAAGAGGTTTCACGTTTCAAAATATCCATGGATATTTACATTAAGGGGTTAAATAACCTTCAGAATTGTCATGCTCATAGAATGTGATGCCCAAAATACAGTGTCTGCCTCAGGTTAGGATCGAATAAATTATATTTTCTTCCTCACTTTGGATAGAACTGTTTTCGCGAGTGAAAAGAACTCAAGCAACTTTTAAAATCCCAAGTTTAATAGAGTATCATTATTAACAAATAACACTACTAGCCTTTCTCTCCCCTCCTTTGCCAACAATCTAATCATTTTATTGATTTCAGACTCCATTTGTGAGATGAGAATGCCCCATGGGAAATAGCCCCAACACAGTGCTGCTTCCTCACAAAGTAAAGACAACGTCTATTTGATTGAAGGAGAGAGTACATTTCCTAGCTCCTGATGGAAACCAGTGTGTCTCCTCTTCATATGGACCATCAATGTAAATGTGTATCTCCTTTATACCTTATATAAAAACTAGCTTTATGCATGAAATAATAGCATTAGAAAAGCTTTAAGGAGCCGTAAGTCCTAGTTTTAATTTTACTTATTCCTGATACCATGGGAAAATCTTTATAATTTCATGAGCCACAGTCTACTCATCTACAAAATGGGGATTAAATGGGTCAAAATATGTAAAAGTTTATAACATAATAACTCATACATAGTAGGAAGTTTATAAATGTACATTTTCTATCATCTTCCCCCATAAGACCAGACTTTAAATTTTACATAGTTATATAGATCCCATGACTAGCAGTATGCCCTGCACAAAATATGCTCTTGAGAAATGTTTATGAAATTAAACTAAACTTAAAATATATATAGATAATACAAGTGTTTTTAACACATCATTATTTTACATTATAAAAAGTATAAGCTTAGGGCCTAAAATTAATTTCATATATTTTGAATTGTATGTATTATAATTATAACTAAAAATCCACCATGCTCAAACTTTTTTGTTGTTGTTGCTGGTTAGTTCATTTTTTTTTTCAGCCAATCTCACGTGAGGCTACAGAGTGTCAACGAAAGAATAAACAATTTGGAGCCAAAGTTGAATTTAAATTTAGTGTATCTCATTGACTCAAAGATACCATTAATTATGAGATGCCCATGTACAATTGTTACAAAGACAGTACTGCCAATACACTAAGGCATGATTGCTAACGAAAAATTGCACAATGAATACTTATTTCAGAGATGTTAATATGAAAGAAAATATGACCCAATGAAATGTTATTTAACTTCTCTGATCTCCATTTTCTCCATCAGAAAAATAAGTCTAACAGTAATAACTAAGAGGATTTTGAAATAATCACATGAATAAAGGGTATGACTGTCCACTTCAAATTCTAAAACACTGAAAATATTGTTTATAGACAACAGTCTCACTTGATGAGAAGCTCAGTTTGGAGATATGAAATGTCTTCCATCTTCCTGATCTATCTTTCCTTGGTTGTTTATGTAATGCCATGACCAAGAAGTAACAGGTTTTGTGTCTATTTCACTGTAAAATGACAACATATAATCATGATAGTTCACCTGAATTTGTGTTACTTTGCCTTTGGAGTGAACTTCTTACAGATTTTTTTAAACCTAGTTTCTGCTAATTATTCAAACACAAAAGTAATTGTTTAATGATTGTTCAAGAAAAACTTTATATCCTATTTAGGTTACTCATTTAGAAGAATTGACCTTAGACTTTTAAACAAATCCAAAGAAAACAAATCAGAAAGCAAAACCCACAAAAAAATCTAGAAAATTACCCAGGTCAGGGAAAGAACTGGATGATTTACATGACAAACTATTCTTGAATTTTTTTTCCATAAGTCTAGTATATTAGATTTGAACATTTTTACAGAAACATTAACAGATCCATTTGACTTCAAAGTTTGGGACTGAAGACAGGAGACGCACTTTCTAGGCTTCCTGATCCTCTGTGTGTCAGGTGACATACCTAAAGAATTGCATGCCATATGAGCTAAATAGTTGGATGTTGCAGATTCATTGTCTTGTGGGGTTTTGCCAATACCTCCCGATGTGACAAGCAAGAGTGCCAAGAAATAGTATGATTCAGCTTTGTGAGTCCCTCCTGTTTCTGATTTTGTAACTCCATTTCTGCTGCCCCTGGAAGGATGGTCATCATTTGGTAAATTTGATTCATTATTGGAGGTTCAAAGAGCAAAGGAAATGCAAATGGTTTACAACTTACAAAGACACACAGTACTGCAGAATGCCACAAGAAAGACGTTAACAAAGTCATTGTGACATTTGATGGGGATAATTTTTAAAACCTAAGAGACAGCAAGGTGCTGAGCACATTCTACCATGTTTTCCTGGATTCTTCCAGGTTTGTCTCCTAAATAACTCTGATAATTCAAAGTACCTTAAGATTACTTCCCCTCATTCTCAAGCTTTTAATTAGGGTGTTTTCATCAAGAACATCTTCCTCAGTGCTCTCATGTTAAAATCCTAAATATGCTTTAAATTTCAAACTCATTTTTCTTTTTTCCATAAAACCTGCTTGTCTCCATGCAATCTCTATCCCCTAAAGCATTCCATTTAACATGTTCTTGATACATCCAGAATAGCTCTTATCCTAGTTGCTCAGGGATTTAGGGATATGTTTCTCTTATAGCTTTAAATTTCTCTGTTTTATTTATAGTTATAATCCTAGAGCTTATGTACAGATTTATTCAATATTTGTTGGCTAATTTTTATTCTCTTGCAATTGGGATGAGGTGAGTGTCAGAAAGCAATAGTTTTCATGGAATAGGTGATGTTCACTGGGCTGCTACCTCCTACTCCAGCTAACTCCACACCTCCTAGTCCAACTACCCTTGCCCAACTACCTCCTAGTCCAACTAGCTCCACACCTCTATTCCTGTTAAAGAAAAAGAACAGCAAAATCCAAAAAAGTGAGAGTGATATTATAAAAGACAGACCATTAAATCTACAAACCTCATGCTTTGTTCTTAGTTACAATGCACTTAAATCACACCTCAATTTTCTGCATGTTAGGTTTGGCAATGCTGTAGTTGAGAGCTGTTGCCATCAGCCTATGCTTAAAGAATTTCCCACAGAAATTGTTTCTAACTTCCTCCACTTTCTGCTAGTCACAAAAAACCCTCTTGTCTTCAGAAAATTACTTCCTATTTTATCAATCTGTGGCAGCATTTCTCAGCATTGCACTGCTGACATCATGAATCAGATAATTCTTGGTTTTGTGGGCTGCATGTGCATTGTAAAATGTTTAGCAGCATCTTTGATTTCTACCCATTAGACACCAGTAACAATCTCATGACAATCAAAAGTATCTCCACGCATTGCCTAATCTCCACTGAGATCCCCCCAGTTTTAGAGTAACTAGTCTATAGAGACTCCTCTGGCTAAGCCTCCTCAACTTGCATAACTGAGATTCTTAAACTAGGAGAGATGACAGGAGCCACAGAGATTCAGTGGCTCAACCACATATTACAGATAAGCCCATAGCAGCTAAGTGTGTTCCCCAAATAGACTAACAGTGCAAGACTAATGCATCTAAAATATAAGTGCCACCATGTCCATCTAGTATTTAACATTCTTCAGTGGCTCTTCGTAACTCACAAGACAATATCATAAAGTCCCTTGCCTTGACTCACAGTGTCTTCTTTTGTGGTTCTACCTGTCCAGTTTTGTAGCTGCCTCAAGCTACTTGCAGATAGTGGAATGTAGGGTGCCCTCTCACTCATTGGCATGAGATGTTCCTGGCAAACATCTCTGTCCCTGTATTTGTCAGCTTCTCACCATGAGACTGTAAGATCCACAAGGGCAAATATCTAGTCTCCCTTCTTTATAATTTCCTCACCAGCACCTTACTCCACAAAGTTGGTAGAAAAATGACTGGAAGCCTCTATATTTTGGCAAATATTTATCTACCTGAAATGCCCCTTAGAAATTCAGTCCAACATCATCAAAGAGCACACAAAGACACCAATATTCTCCTCTTTCATCAGAATGGATCCTGTAAGTTTCTCCTAAAAACCTTAATGGCTGGGTTGTTCGTCTGTCAGTCAGCCAGATGCTCATTCTCAACACCATTGATTCCTAAGAGCAAGGACCAAATGGCACCACACTTGTAACCTTAGTGTTTAGTGCTAGTGTTTGGCTCATATTAACTGTTTCATGAAAAATGGATGTCTGTATCCCTTAGTTCTTCCTTTTCTTTTCTGAGTACAGCAGAAGTCGTGTCTCATCCTTCTGGATATTTTTCATAATGCATAGCACAATACCTCGCAAAGAGGAAATAATTAGTTAACATGCCACATCTGCTTCTTCTTTGTCATTGCTTAAAGGTTTTGGGGAGTCCTAGACCTGAAGTTTCAGCTAAGCTTTCTCAGGAATAGCAGACATTGTTTATTGGTTTCTGTTTATTGGTTTCAGGGTGCTTGGCCACTGTGACCAACACTGCCAGTGCTCTGCACAAATTCTCTTAAGTCCCTCTCACTGCTTGAGTATTTGCCTTTCCCAGTTTCAGGGTGCTTCTGAATGCAAGGTCTGCACCTGCAGCTCTTTACTGAGGACTGCCCTTAGCTACTAAAGGGCCTTAGTACCTTTGTGTTGCTATGAAGGAATACCTGAGGCTGGGTAATTTACAAATTAAGGAGATTTATTTGGCTCATAATTCTGCAGGTTATCCAAAAAGCACAGGGTCACCATCTGCTTCTGGTGAGGTCCTCAGCAAGCTTCCAGTCATGGTGGGAGAGGAAGGGGAGCCTGCATGTGCAGAGACCACATGGTGAGAGAGGAAGCAAGACAGAGAAGGGGAAGGTGCAGGCTCTTCTAACAAACAACTCCCATGGGAACTAATAAAGCAAGAACTCATTCAGTGTTCTCAGAGGACATTAATCTATTCACGAGGCATCCATCCCCATGACCAAACACCTTCCATTATGTCTCACCTCTAACATCAGGGAATAAATTCCAACATGAGATTTGGAAGGGTCAAACATTTAAACGATATCATGGAGTCTCATTAACTACAGGTGCGGGGAAGGGGACATTCTTGGAGGGCCCCACACCCATTCCCAATTCCTGCACCCAAGCATAAGGGAACACAGAAGCTCAACTGCCTCACCTCAGGTTCAAACACCGGGAGCCCAACTTACACCCACACTCCCTTCTGGGCTGGGCTGAAGCAACCCTCTGGGCACGTTGCCTAAAATTACACACTGGCCTTGTTTCTTTCCCTTTCCTGTCTTTCCCCCCCCCCCAGTTTCTCATTTGTTTCCCTTGGAAGCAACTTCTTTATAAATCATTGACACACAAACTCTTATCTCAGGGTCTTCTTCTGACAGCAAACCCAGGACATCTTCCTCTCTACTGATTGTTAACCAGCAGGGGAGGGAGTGAGGAGCACATCGAAATCACTTGAGTACATGACTGGGTACATGATTTTTGAGGCTGTCTTAGTCCTTTCAGCTGCTATAACAAAATCCCATGAACCGGGTGGGTTATAAACAGCAGGAATTTACTTCTCATCATTCTGGAAGCAGGGAAGTCCAAGATCAAGGTCCCAGTCAATCCAGTGTCTGAGGAGGCACCTTCTTGCTGTGTCCTTGTGTGATGAAAGGGGCAAGGGAGCTCTCTGGAGCCTCTTTTCTAGGGGCTCTAATCCCATCCATGAGGACTCTGCCCTGATGACCTAACCACCTCCCAAAGGCCCTACCTTGTAATGCCATCATTATGGGGATTAGAATTTCAACATACGCATTTTGGGGGATATAAACATTCAGACCATAGCAGGAGCTGAGTGTGCCTGAAAATGTGGGTTTCTTATTCTTATTATGAATTTCAAGATCAAAACAGCAGAGCATTGAGCTAAGTGTGGTTTCCTTCTGGGCCTGGGTACTTGTGTGACTGCCCAGACTACATGCCCATGAAGCCTGCCCTACATAATAGACTTCGTCAATCTCCCGTATCCAACTACTCTTTCACAACTACCAACAACCGATAACACATGTGCACAGCCTTTGTGTGGATGCTTTTTCCTCTCTCTAAATAGCAGTTATTTAAAGTATTATCAGTATAAAAATAGCTGTAAAAAGGCAAGACATACAGGGAAATTTTAAAATATGAATAGCTTCAGCAAAATGATCTATGACACATGAGGGAGTTTTAAGATTCATTGCCTGTGGGCAAAATTTTGGACACATAGTAGTTACTCAATAAATGCTCATTGATTGACTGATAAGATTTCAAATACTTGATGTTTTTAATTTTTTTCCTTTGCCCTTGGCACTATTAGAAGCACATAGGATTGGAATATGTGAAAGTTAGAAAGGACTGAGGACCTCAGTAATCATAATCCAAAAATTTGATTTTGCAGATCTGAGACCAATATATTTTAATGATTTCCCTAATGTCATATATCTGAGATACAGTAACAAAGAATTGTGTTGCTCATCATTTTCTAAGCGCCATAGTGTATGTTATAATTGTTTATGGGAATCATGCTAACATAAACTCAAGAATTACCAAAGGGACAGTGAAGCTCTGTTAAAAGACGAGGTTGAAAGTGTACTATTTTTCTATAGCCATACAACAGTGAGTTACCACAACATTTAGCTGCTGAAAACAACATACATTTGGTCTGAAGAGAGAATTGGACATGCTGGGATGGGAGTAAAGAAAAATTCTATGTGAAACAGGTGAGGTGTATAGATAAAGAAACTCAGAGTTCTTGTGAAGATAAAATCCCCTGCTTCAGATAAAGAACTAGACCTTAACTGTGGGCAATTTGGAATAAAATGAATGCCTCTGAAAGTCACATAGTCCATGGTATTACTTTCAGGGGGTAAGTAGCAGCTCTGTGCATGAGGAATTGAAGAGAAGAGGGAAATGCTATGACTAAAGATACCCTGCAAAAAGTATTGGTGAGAGGAATGAAGATATAAACTAAAGATACAGCAATGGATAGGAGAGGACCAATGTGGGAGCTAACATGGAGGCAGAATGGATCAGACTTGGCAGTGGGTTGACTAGAGGCTTGGCAGTAGCCAGGAAGAAAGAAGGGAAGTTAAAATGAACGGCAGGTGTCACAGCCGTGAAGAGAAATAGCATCCCAGCTCTCAGCAAGCAAGGCCCATTCTCCTCTGAAAACCCCTTACAGATTCCTATACTTCCTCTAAAGAACGTTTGCTTGAGATAAGGTAGTAGATAGCTTGTTCCTAGGAAGTACAGCCAGTGCAAGAAGGACAAGCTAAGGTTTTTGAGCCAATCTTTTTGGTATTGGTGAGAACACTGAATTCTGGTTTCAGGAGCTCAATCATTGGAGCTTCATTTACAGATTCAGGGGCCAGGTTAGATCTACTAGTGATCTAGACAAAAGCTGTCCTGTCAGAGGGGTAGTAAAATCATGTGAAAAGACATATTGGTTACCTACAGTCCCATAACCAATTACCCCAAATCTTAGCAGCTCAAAACAACACACTATGCCTGAGAGCCAAGAGTCAGGGAATGACTTAGCAGGTGCTCTGGCTCAGAGTGTTTCACAGGCTGAGTCAAGCAGTCAGCTAAGGCTACAGTCCCATGAAGGCTTTACCTGTGATTCCAAGGAGCTAATTCATATGGCTGGAGGCTGGAGGCTTCAGCTGTTTGGCATGTGAGCCTCTCCACAGGGCAACTGGCTTCCATGAATCAAGTGATAAAAATGGGAGGGAAAGAGAAAGCCAGAGAGTGAGACAAAGAAAGCAAGTGAAACAGAAAGACAGAAAGAGAAAGGTAGATAGAGAGAGAAGAGACAGAGAGAGAAAAAAAGAGAGAGAAAAGAGAGACAGACAGAGATGGAAGAGATGCAGAGACAAGCACATACCAGAGGGAGATGAAGCAGGAAGCTGATGAAAATTTTACGACCTATCTCCAAAGTCAGACACAATCGTTCCTCCTTATTTTGCTAGAAACAAGTCCATCCCACACTCAAGAAGAGGGGAATTAAACTCTACCTCTTGAAACAAGAGTATCCTAAAATATGTAAATATATTTTTAAAACCACAACAATGGGTGAGCTGGACTGCAAATGAAAAAGTGTTAGGAAGATGGAGAAGACTCTGGAAGGAGAAAGAGGAGGAAAATTAGGGTTAATAGATCCTTTGGCAAACACAGACAGAGGAGGGGAGTGCAAATCCCTCTATACATAGCTCTGATGCCATGTTGAGCTTAATACCTTACTACCGCAAGAAAGAAGTGGAGAGTTCCACGCCAACATGTGTTTGCCAGGTATGTGAACCAATAGCCAAGTGTCTTATCTGCCGATACAATTAGGTGATATTTCAGCTGACCCATTTTAAAACAAATTTTTCCTCCCACAAATTGTTATAGAACCCTACTCCTTTATCATATAATAAAAAAATGGCTTAGGTATTTATTTCTCAAATCTCTTTAAATAGACAAGGTGCAAAAACAAACATGGCAACAACCTGGGCTCTTGTAAGTGCCTGCCATTTCCTAGGCTACAGGGCTGGTGCATCCTCTTCAATGCTCATCCTCCAGACTTGTCCCTGCAAGGGGCTGCTGTGTCTGCATCTGCAGCGGCTCATTGATTCTCCTCTTTTGGCCAAGAACAACTGATGGACACGCAAAATACATGATTGGATGACTGATAAATAAACATGTGCAATGTCTTGGCTCCCAAATGAATTCCCATAACTCATTTAACCTTCTTGGATGCTCAACCAAGACAGTATGTTCTTATTGCTTCCCCGTCTTTTCCAGGTGTACCGAAAGTTGATACCTAAATAACAATCGTAAAGCATTTATAGCTAAAACATCTCAGATGTTTGTTGTATTTATCACTGGCTGCAGGAAATAGAAGACACTCTGAGGTAATGGATGAAGTCCTAGATTTTAGTCCAAAGCCCTGGATTGACAACTGGCTTGGTGGCCACTTAAGTGAAAACTCTGGGAAGGTTGATCCTTGGGACCATGAGATGAGTGCTCTTTTTGGCTTGTCCATTGGTGTACTTTGATTGGCAGTTGCCAGTTCGGTAACAATTTCCCTTTTATGGATCCTCTGGCAGCGGTTGTATTTCAGTTTCAACCGGTTCTGCCTCGGTAGCAAGCTGTGGAGGAGTTTCTCCCAACTTAAACCTCCAGGGATTATTCAATTATTTGTTGATTTATTTTGGAACCCATATATTAATCTGACTCTTAGTTTGCAATATCTTCTGCCAAGAAACTGGGTTCGAAGCAACAATCCCTTGGGCTTTATTTTCCCTTGAATCCATCATGTACCTTAGAAAGGAGACTGAGCACTTCTCTTTAATATCTTCAGGAGACTTCCCTGCTCCCCTGGCTTTCCTGTCAACCTCTTGCTCCCTGTGTTATCTTAGACTAAGGGGTGCTACCATAAATAGGGTTCACAGAGTTCTGTTCCAATATTCTGGTCATGGCCAGATTATGTGGTCCCCCAGGGCCCTCCCTATGAAGCCACCAAAAAGCATGATGGAGTATAAATGAAGCCCATATCTGACCAGTCTTCATTCCATAGTCTTCATTCCACAAAAGAAAATTTTTTAAAAGCTCGGATGCATAGTGTTCAATTTGATTCCTGTGTCCTGAACACAACATTTATCTTTAATGCCGGAGGTTTCTTAGAATGTAAAAAAACATGTTTCAGCAAAGGGAGGCCAATTTTCAAAATCACTCATTTGGCAAATGCACCAGCTTTCAAGCTGAAAAGCCCTGCTTCTGGTTCCTCACAGTTTACCTAATCCAAAAGCAGTGGTAATCATGCTAAAAACAAAAAAAATTATCAGCCCTGCCAATAGCCTTGGGCTTTGCTTGCTGCCACAGTACATACACAAAGAGAGATGGTGATAGCGGGTTGCTTATGCAATTGAAATGCACGGCCATCCATATAGAACATGCATGCCTATTTGAAGAGCTACCGGGCACAAAATTTATGTCACCCTTGATTTTACAACTGCACCACCCTCACTATAAATACTTTCATGGGATCAGCCAGTTTATTTCCCGGCTAATAACCGATCCATTCAAGCAGAAATGTCTGAATAAAGAGTTCTACTACTACTACCAGATGTAGTATTTGATCAGACTATAATCAACATATCTCATTTTACTAACACTAGGATAACTTACACAATAAATTTCTCATTGTTGTATGGATTGAGTTCTTCCTAAAAAAAATTAAAAAAAAAAAAAAAAAACTTGGAAGGAGACTAGCACTTTTATAATTTGGGCTGGCATTCGGAGTCTACAGGAATCTCTATAAATCTGCTTTCCAGCATTATAAAATGATGCATCCTCAGCATATTCTTCTCTTTCTTGATGTGGAATTGCATGTGCTTACCAGAGCAGAATCAGTGAGGGATAAAAATGCTGCAAGGATATCTTGCTACAGCCATTCTCTCCTAAACCATCAATTTGCAAGAGATTGACTAATTAAATCACACCTTGGGTCTTCCTTTCAGCAGGAAAATGCAGTTAGCTAATCTGAGCTCATATACTAATAATAGAAATAGGCATCTTCACATAGAAGACATTATCTGGAGTCTCACAAAATATTCTCACTTGTTTGTATTTGATGCCTAAGGTGAGCATTGCCTTTTTCCAACCTCATGTCAAACACATGTTTAACATAGAGTAGTCCCTTAAGAAACTGTAGGGTCAGTGTGGACCAAAGGATGCTAATGGTTGCTGTTGGGTGGCACGGCTGTGTGTTGGTTCCCCGGGACTGTCATAACAAAATACCACAAACTGGGTGAATTGAAACAACAGAAATTTATTGCCTCGTAGTTCTGGAGGGCAGATATCAGGGTGTCAGCAGGGCTATGATTCCTTTGAAACCTAAAGATGAGAATCCTTTCTTCCATCTTCCCCCTCCAGTGTTGGGTGGCAATACTTGGTGTTCCTGGTTTACTGCTGCATCACTCTAGTCTCTGCCTCCATTGTCTGTGGTTGTCTTCTCTCTATGGGTCTGGGTTTATACATGGCGTGCTCCTCTGTGTGATTCCTCTTCCTAAAAGGATACTAGTCATATTGGATTAAGGGTCAATCCTACTCTGTTATGACCTCCTCTTAACTACTTATATTTACAACAGTCCTATTTTCAAATACAATCACATTCTAAGGCATTGGTGGTTAGGACATCCACATATCTTTATAAGGGAAAAAATTTAATCCATAGAAGGCTACCTATGCCCCAGTTGGTTCTGGTTCCCATTTAACAACTAGGATTATACACAGATATGGTATATATCAGTCAGATGAATACCTCTGTCAGTGGTTTGTCAGAAAGAATGGCAAGCAAAGATGTCTATATCCGATCTTATTGGCACTAACAGATCCCAAGCAACCAAGTGCAATGTTACCCCTTCCCATTTACCCTGGGACTCTCCCAGGGAGTCATCAATGGGTTCCAGGAGGCTATGCGAAGTGGCACCACTGACCAAGCAGAAGAAACCCCATCCATTGCCGTTACCTTAATGAATCATCGTTCTCAGGGGAATTTGATTCAGGAATCCAGTCTTGTCTTCACGCCTAGAATTGTTTTATCTCAGAAGAGAAAATGATGCTGACTCAATTCTTCATGCCCAAACCATAATCTAAGTGTGTTCATTTTTCATAGAAAATCTGTGCCACAGGAGCTGGAATGTCCATTTCAGTGTGAATGTGAATTTATTTTCTGTAGGCTGAGCTACACAGGAAGCAAAATCAGAAATTGTCTTAGTGAGACTAGAAACTAAAGGAGAGAAGACAGTTGACAATTCAGTTATTATGTTATGAAAGTCTGGGACAGCCACTTTCTTAGATTTGTTTCATATAAAAATGGATAATAAAATAATGAGTATAGTGACATTTATTACAAAGTTATTTTGTGTTAAGCATTATACTAAGTATTTTTTTACATTAACATTTTTTAGTCTTTTCAGCAATGGTATGAAGTAGATGATATTATTATTCTTGTTTTACAGATGAAGACACAGAGAGGTGAGGTGTCTTTTTCAGTGTTCATAGTTAATAAGAGGCAGCCCCACAATGAGAATGCTCATCATCTGGTTTCCAGAAGCCAAACTCTTTTTTTTTTTTTTTTTTTTGGAGACAGAGTCTCACTGTCGCCCAGGCTGCTCACTGCAACCTCTCTCACTGAAATCTCTGCTCACTGCAATCTCCACTTCCATGGCTCAAATGATTCTCCTGCCTTAGCCTCCCAAGTAGCTGGGATTACAGGCACCCACCACCATGTCTGGCTAATTTTTGTATTTTTAGTAGAGATGGAGTTTCACCATGTTGGCCAGGCTGGTTTCAAACTCCTGACCTCAAATGATCTGCCCGCCTCGGCCTCCCAAAGTGCTGGGATTCCAGGCATGAGCCACCGTGCCCGTCCCCAGAAGCCAAACTCTTAATCAGCGTGTGACTCTGTCTGTGGAAAGTCCCTGCCCTGGTCAGTGGTAGATTCACACTGCTGGCTGCTCCCCGCTGCCAGTCTCTGATTCCACATTTCTGTGCTGATTTCATGTCCTTCACTTGACAAACACTAATTACTTAATATCCATGACTGGTCCAAAGAGAAGTCTTATTATTCTTCTTTCTTGCTTGAAAGACATTTTGTTTTTCATTTTGGTGCGGTGAAAGGAAAATAAATCTCGGGACCCCAAACTCACTAAGCCAAATGGAAAAGTCAAGCTGGAAACTGGGTCAGGCAAACTTGCCTCCCATTTGATTCCAAAATAACATGGCTACAAAGATAAAAAGCTACACACCTCCCCAACATTTTGCCCACAAGGAAATTCCTGGTGGCCCCCAAGATCTTTACCCTAAAGCATTTCTACTAAGGTTCACCAAGGCAATGTAAATTGATAGCTTATCTTCACAGGTGCAGGGACATAGGACAGAACTCAGAGTCATCCTTCTGCTAACCTGAGACAAATGCATATCTGATTGCTTCCTCTGCCCTATTGTCTACATTATCTTATATAAAAATTCAGATTCCCTGAGCCAGACAAAGGCATGAATGACCATTTTCCCCATCACTTCTCACATGAAAATTGTGTGTTTACCCAATATCCACCTTTTGCTCTTTAAATATTGAAGCCCTCAAAATCATCTTTGGAGAAAGGCATAGACTTGTCTTCTAGGCACGCATCCTTAACTTTGGCAAGTAAGTCTCTTAAAGTGAGTGCTACTTGCTTTGGTCATTTTCTGATTTACAGTGCATGACACAAAATAGATTCCTTTGCTCAACGGCTGGTAGTAATAAGTGCCAGGAAGAACAATGAATTAGTGTTAGAGGCCATGGAGTGAAAAGGAAAGCCATGTTAGGTAAGATGGTCATGAAGATGATATCTGAATTTAAACCTAAACTAAGTGAGAGGAGACGTGAAAACAGTACTAGCAAAGCGCCTTAAGGTGCCCAAGGAACCACACTCAGAGTAGGAAAGAATGATAGATGGGGGCAGAGGGTAGCTGAGACCAGGGACAGGAGTTTCTCACACATCTCCAGGGTGATGGGACTATACGGAGGGTTTTGCACAAAGAAGACATGTTGTTTGACTTATGTTTATAAATAATAATTTAGGCTATACTAAAACTGCTTTATAGTGTCAAGAGTAAAAGCAGGGTGTATTCAATCTGTTATTACACTGCTATAAGGAAATACCTGAAACTGGGTCATTTATAAAGAAAAGAGGTTTAATTGACTCACGGTTCTGCAGGCTATACTGGCTTTTGCTTCTGGGGAGGCCTCAGGAAACTTACAATTAGCAGAAGGCAAAGGGGAAGCTACCACATTTTACATGGCCAGGGCAGGAGGAAGAGGGTGAAAGGGAAGGTGCCACACATTTTTAAACAAGCAGGTCTTATGAGAACTCACTTACTATCACAAGTACAGCAAAGGAGAAATCAACCCCCATGATCCAGTCACCTCCCACCAGGCCCTTCCTCCAACAATGGGGATTAAAATTCAACACGAGATTGGAGCAGACACACAAATCCAAATCATATCACGGGGAGAACAGGAAAAGCCTCTTGCAATGATGGTGGCCTCCCGGGCCTGTTTGATGTAAGGAGAAACACAGACTTCACATGTGTGGCAGCTGCTGGAACCACAGGGACCCTTTGACAGACATTCCATATGTCTTCCCATTAGAAGGGCAGAACCTTGCTTCTTGGATATCTGTCTCTACTTGCACGAGCTCTCCCCAACAGCTGGCACTGTAACACCCCCCTCTAGTTAGGGACTCCGAACCCATTCGGGACCAAGGGGTGGTGGTCACTGGCCTCCACATGAGTGTGTCTTGAACCAGAGTGTGCATCGTATTTTATCCACAGGCCTCGCTGCAATGGAAGGAATGAAGAGAAAGCACCCGTCATAACCAACAAAAAATTCTAAGGACTTTTAAGAACCACTACTTTGGTCATCTTCGGGAATTTTCTCTGATAGTGCCATCTCTGAGTCATCCTTCCCTCCTCTGAACACCTATTTCACTTACAGATGATTAAACAAGATGTAGCATTTAGCAGTGCCCCTGTTATTTCATGTGTGTGCGCTACACCTACCTGAGTGCACACACATGAAGTAACATGGACAGCAGCAAGGTCCATTTCACCCTCATCATCCTAAAAATAATTAATATTTATCAGGCACCTACGGTATGCCAGATACTATTCTAAGTACTTTATATATATCAAATCATGTAATCCTCATGACAAAAGTATGAGGTGGATACGATGATTATTCATAGCTTTCTGACGACGAAGAGACTGAATTAGATGAAGATTATGCCCCTGGATGAAGATACCCCTCAACCCAAGCAGTTTTCCCCAGACTTCTACTCTTCCACTAAGACACATGACTTCTTGTGTTGACCAGCACAGCAATGAGCACTCAATGGAGAGAGATGACTGAAAGCAGATCTCTTACTTATGGGTTAACTAGCCAGTAATAAAATATTCTAACAGTGCATTCACAATTATGCTGGAAAGAATGGCAGAGGAAATAGGAGAGAGGGGAAGATGAACACACTCAGGATGTGTGAACTCCGTTGCTCGGCCCCTCCAGGAGCCAGCCTGCAGACAGATCACACAGATGTGGGCTCAGACCCTTCACTCTGTCCATGGCCTCCATATTCAATCATGGACCATCACTCAGCATCCTGACCTTAGTCTGCTAATTAACTCAGCAAATGTTTATTAAGTATGCACCAGGTAGCACGGGCCTCATTACCAACTCCTAGGCTGTGGCTTCATTTAAGTCTGTATCTTCTATTCTGTACCACATCTCTGGACTTCAGTTTTGGCGTCTCTTCTCGGCTACAATGTGGGTGCTTCCCTAGGGCTATGTTATTTGAACCAGGCCACAGCCTTCCCAAGAAAGCAAATAAGGTGAGATATGGAAAATGACTGAAAAATAAAATATAAGACTGAAAGTTCCAGTGACAAGTACACATTCCAATAAGTGGTGGTGGTGGCTAGAAGGACACATGTGTCCTGACTGCACCTAATTCTCCTATTGTTTCTGTACACAGTGACTCCTTCAGAACTGCTCTGAATTCTATCTGTTCCTAATTCCTTTTTCTACCTCCCTATAAAGCTTAAAAATAGTACATTTTCTCTCCATATTTCCTAATATACTGTGAATTAAACTTACAAAGCCAGCTAATCAATAAATAGCAATCCAACATCTAAATGCTACGTAGGCTGTGCACAAGGTACAAGAAGAAAATATGTTCTTATTTTTCCTATCATCTCAATTGCCTTTCAATATTAACACCATTTTTTCTACAAGCACTTATTAAGCACCCACTATTAATGATGCACTATTTTGGGCAACTGAGAAACAGCAGCAAAGAAGGCAGACAAAACTTCTTGCCTTCGTGTAACCTACCATCTAAAAGAGAGACAAATGACTATGGAGAATTCTGATACTGATGACAGAAATAAAGAAAATTAAACAAGGTAAAAGAATGAAGAGTAAAAGATGGCAGACAGGCTGGTCTTAAGGGATGTATTAGGGTTCCCCAGAAGGACAGAACTACTATATATATGCCCTATATGCCCTAGTATTTCATATATATATATATATGAATATATATATATGAATATATATATATGAAAGAGAGTTTATTAGAGAGTTTATTAGGAAGAATTGGCTCAGAAGATTACAAGGCAAAGCCCACCATAGGCTTTCTGCAAGACGAGGAAAGAGAAAAGCAGGAAGTAGTTTAGGCCAAGTCCGAAAGCCTCAGAACCAGGGAAGCCAACAGCGCATCCTTCAGTCTACCACTGAAGTCCCGAGAGCCCCGGGGAAGCAGTTGGTGCAAGTCCTAGAATTCAAAAGCCAAAGAATCTGGAGTCTAATGTCCAAGGGCAGGAGGAGTAGAAGCAAGAGTCTGGCACGGGAAGGAAAAAGATAAACAGAAAACTCAGCAAGCTGCTCATCCCCCTTCTTCTGCCTGCTCTGTTCCAGCTGCACTGGCAGTCGATTGGATGGTGCCCACCCACACTGAGGGTAGGTCTTCCTGTCCCGGTCCACTGACTGAGATGTCAGCCTCCTCCGGCAGCACACTCCCAGACACACCCAGAAACAATACTTTACCAGCCATCTAGTCATCCCTCAATCCAATCAAGTTGACATCTAATATTAACCATCACAAGTGATGTTCCACAAAGGCCCCTCTGAGAGCACGAAGGTAGAGAGCTTATCACGTGATTGTCTGGCAGAAGAACCTTCCAAACCATGAAACTGCAATTGCACCAGTCTGAACACAGATTTGAGCTTGGATGCTGAAAAGACAGAATAAAGATGATGTGTAGTTGGGTGTAGAGTATGGCAGAAAGTCAAGTTGGAAATATAACTTGAAGCCAGATGCCATAATTATCTTACAGACCAGGATCAGGTATTTGGATTTCATTCTAATTGCACAGAGAAGCCAGGCTGAGTGGCTCTGGGGCACTGCTCAAGAGAGTGGCATGATGTAAGTTTGAATTTTTAAAGAATTGCTCTGGCTGTTGTGTGGAGAATAGGTGTAGAGAGGATACATGCCTCTAAGTGGAATCGGAAGTGGGAAAATCAGAGAAGAATCCATGAGAAGAAAGAAGGAGCATCAGTAAGGGTAACTTCTAGGTAAACATAAAAGACATAAAACAGGTACAAACACATGTTTTGTTCTTAGTTCTGTTCTATCTGATTGAAAAGAAACTGCCTAAACCAGTAATTATAAAACTGTGTTTGATGTGCTTATAATGTATAAACATGTAATTTGTGTGATAATAACAGTGCAGAGGAGGAGGAGGTGGGAATGGAGCATCACAGCAGCAAAGTTTCTGTGTACAAGTGAAATCAACTTTGTATTAATCCAAAGTCGATTTTATAAATTAAGATGTTAATTTTAACCCCCAGGACAATCACTAAAAAAAAAAATTCAAAACAACTAGGAGTAATGGCTCACACTTGTAATCCCAACACTTTGGGAGGCTGAGGCAGGAAAATCCCTTGAGGCCTGGAGTTCAAGACCAGCCTGGGCAACATAGAAAGATACTATCTCTACAAAAGAAATGTATTTGAATTAGCTGGGTGTGGAGGTGCCTTCCTATAGTCCCAACTGCTCAGGAAGATCAGGTGGGAGGATCCCTTGAGCCCAGGAGATCAAGACTGCAGTCAGCATTCCAGCATTCCAGGCAAGAAAGCGAGATGATATTTCAAAAAAGAAAGAAAGAAAGAAAGAAATTCAAAAATACAATAGGAGACAAAACAAGAAAATTAAAGTGTTACACAAGAAAATACGCACTTAACATAAAATAAGTCAGGATAGTGGAGCAAAGAAGACATAAAAATAAAATGGTTCAGACAGAACTACAAATGAAATCAGTATGTACTTTAAGATGAATGAAAACAGAAACACAACATAAAAGCACTTCTGGGATACAGCTATAGTAGAACTAAGAGAAAAAAAAATGTACATGTTAATGCTTGTGTTAAAAGTGAAGGAAAATGCTAATAAATATCTAAATACTCCCCTTAAAAAACTAGAAAAAGAAGTGAAATAAAGATTAGAAAAACAATAGATAATGTAACAAAACCAAAAGTTGGTATTTTGAAAAGATGAACACAATTGACAAACTAGGCTGATCGAGAAAAGAGAGAAAACCTGCAGTTCTGTAAAAGAGATTGAATCTGTAATTAAAAACAAAACAAAGCAAAAAAAAAAAAAAATTCCCCACAAAGAGAAACCAGGACTGGCTGGCTTTATGAGTGTTTTCCACCAATTGTGTATTATGTATGTATGTATGTATGTATGTATGTATTTATTTATTTATTGAGACAGAGTCTTGTTCTGTTGCCCAGGCTGGAGTCCAGTGGCATGATCTCGGCTTACTGCAACCTTCGCCCCCGGGTTAAAACAATTCTCCTGCATTAGCCTCCTAAGTAGCTGGGATTACCGACTCCTGCCACCATGCTCTGCTAATTTTTGTATTTTCCACCAAATATTTAAAGAAGAATTAACACCAACCCTTCACAAACTATTTCAAAAAATAGAAAAGTAGGAAACACTTCTCATATTCTGTGAGGCCAGTATTATTACCCTGATACCAAGATTAGACAAAGACATCACAATGAAAGAAAACTACAGGCCCGAATTCCTAAAAAGTGTAGATGAGATGCAACAATCTACAACGAAATACCATGGAACCAAATCTAATAAAATATGTAAAGGATTATATACCATGACTAACTGGCATTTAACACAGGAATGCAAGATTGGCTCAACATACCAAAGTTAATCAATGTAATGCACTGTATCAATAGAGGAAAAATATCACATGATAATCTCAACTGATGCAGCAAAAAGTGACAATATTACTCATTTTCACCAGAAAAACATTCACAAGGAATTGAAGAAAACTTTCTCAACATGATAAAGAATATCTTTTAAAAAACTCCCAGTTAATATCATACTTTATGGCAAAAGACTGACAGATTTTCTCCTAAATTAGAAACAAGACAAGATTTCCACTATCGCCACTTATATTAAATATTTTACTGGAGGTTCCAGTTTGGACAATTAGCAAGAAAAGGAAATAAAATCATACATACTGAAAAAGAAAAACAGAACAAAAAAAACTTTTATGCAGATGGCATAATATTTAATATAAAAATTCCTAAAGAAGCCAAAAAATTATAACTAATAAGTGAATTCAAGGGTGCAACATATATGATAAAAATACAGTAATAAATTATAGTTCTATATGTTAACAACAGTTGAAATATGAAGTTAGGAAAATTATTTTATTTACAATAGCATCAAAAAATAAAATTATTAACATAAAAATTAGTAAATAAAGTACAAGTTTTATACACTGAAGACTACCAAAATAAATGCCTGAATTAAAGAAGACCTAAACAAATAGAAAAGTATCCCTTATTCATTGTTTGGAAAACACAACATTGTTAAAATCCCACACTGTCTATAGATTTATTAATTATTATTATTATTAGTTTGAATCAGAGTCTCGCTCTGTCACCCAGGTTGGAGTATAGTGGCGCTATCTTGGCTCACTGCAACCTCTGCCTCCCAGGTTCCAGGTTCAAGTGATTTCCCCGCCTCAGCCTCTTGAGTAGCTGGGACTATAGGCATGCACCACCACACCAGGCTAATTTTTCTTGTAGAGATAGTGTTTCACTATGTTGGCCAGGCTGGTCTCAAACTCCTGACCTCAGGTGATCCGCCTACCTCGGCCTCCCAAAGTGCTGGGATTACAGGCATAAGCCTGTCTACAGATTTAATGCAGACCCTATATAAATTGTATATAAATTGTAGCTGACTTTTTATATAACTTAACAAATTAATCCTAGAATTCATATGAATATGCAAGAGATCCAGTATAACCAGACAGTCTTTAAGAGGATAAAGTGGAAGAGCTCACATTTCCAAAAGCTTAAGCAACGTGATCCTGATATGAGGATAAACAAACAGATCAATAGAATGGAATTGAGAATCCTTCTATTTATAATGAATTCCTTTTTAACAAGGAATCAGAAAAACTCAATGGGGAAAAAGTAGCCCTGTTAGGAAAAGATGCTAGAAAACTGAATACACACATGCAAGTAGATTAAGTCGGATGTCTATTTCACACCACGTAGAAAAATTAACTCCAAGCTGATCACAGACTTAGCTACAGAACTAAAACTGTAAAATTCACAGCAGGAAACATAAGAGTAAAACTTGGCGATCTTCATTTAGGTGATAGTCACTTAAATATAATAGCAAAAGGTCAAGTGACTAAGCAAAATATAGATAGATTTGACTTTATCAAAATGAAAAAGTTTTGTGCTTCAAAATACAACTTCAAAAAGTGAAAAAACAATTCACAGAATGTGAGAAAAATAATTTGTAAATTATACATATGATATGGGATTGTATCCAGAACATATATATATATAAAAATTTGTGTATGTATGTATGTCCATATATACAAATAAATTCTTACAACTGAACAATAAAATGACAATCTATTTTTTAATGGAAAAAGATCTGAATACACGTTTTCACAGAAAAACAGACAACAGCTATGGCGCAAAGGTGAAGCAGTTGGAACTCTCAAATATTGCTAATAAGAAAGCAGAATGGTAGTTATTTGGGAAAATATGTTATCAGTTCCTCAAAATTTTAAACAGAGTTATCATGCTACTCAGTATTCTACTCCTAGTGGAACTCCAAGAGGACTGAAAACACATGTTCACACAAACACTTACACAAAGATATTCATAGCAGCATTATTCCTAATAGCCAAAAAGGAGAAACAATCCAAATGTCAATCAACTGATGAATAGGTAAATGAAATGCAGTATATTCATAAAATGAAAACTTTTTATTTAGCCATGGAAAGGAATGGAGAAATAATGTACATGCTAAAACATGGATGAACCTTGAAAACATTATGCCAAGTGAAAGGATCAAAAACAAAATGGTCACATACTATATGATTCCATTTTCTGTTTTGATTCCATTTATATTTTATAATGTATAAATGGAATCAAAACATAAAGTATGTTAGAGGTTGCCCGGGGTTTGGTGGAGGGAGGATAGGGAACAGCTGCTGTGAGTCTGAGGTTTCTCTGGGGGGTGACGAAAATGTTTTGAAATTAAATAGTGGACAACTTTGTGAATACTATAATAAAAACATTGAATTTTGATCATCAAAACAATAAATTTTAGGGGATGTAATTCATAAGTTAATGTAAATTATTGGCATTATAAAAACACAGCCTTTTATTAGCTTATGATTCTGTAAGTACAGCCATGATATGGGTCTTAGGGTACAGCCATGATATGGCTGGGTTCTCTGCTTAGCGTCTCCTAAGGCAAAATTTAAGGTGGTGTCAGGCTGCACTCTCCTCTGGAACTTGGGACCCTCTTCTGTGTGAGTTTTCGAGGTTGGCAAAATTCAGTTGCTTGGAAAGGAATAGCACTGTTGTCACTGTGTCTTTCCTTGCTGTCAACCAGAGGCCACTCTTAGTTCCCAAGGGCCACCCGCATTCCCTGCCACTTGGTCCTCTTCATTTCAGTGCTAACAATGGATAAAATCTTCCTTGTGAAACAGCTCTTGCATGCTTCAGACCTCTTTATTCAGGATGAACCTTGTCTCTTTTGATTAGGTCAGTGCTGTCCAGGACAATCTCCCTTTTTTAAAGCTGGCTGTGCTGTAATAAACAGCCTTCTTCATGGAAATTATAGTCCATCCCATTCACAGTCCCCGAGATTGTACCTGCTGTGTATATAGGGGGCCGATTGTCTGAGCGAGCATCTTATCCTTCTGCCAATCACAAATTGCTTGCTGAAAGCTCTCCTGGTTTTATGCTCATCACACCCTGTTTTTCTCTTCAGTGGTGCTCTGCATACACTCTTTAGCACAGCCACACAGTCTACCAAGGAGCAGCAACTTTAGTGAGACTCTAATGGTGTTTTTAGACTAAAAACCAAAGGCGTTGGAACCATGCCACTCACCCTCACTCTCAGGATACGTGCAGGTCAATGCACTCAGCATTCCTTTTCACGTGTACTCTAGGCATCGTGCTAAATGTTGAAGCCTTCTAGGCATGCTCCTGTGATTGTTCTAGAAATCTTAGTCTTATTTTCTATATTTGGAAATGCAACTCTTAGAAGAATTATGTGTGTTTATGTGTATGTGCTAGAGATAACATGTGTGTGGGTGAGAAAGACCAAGATGACTGACAGAAACATTGCTTTATTGCTGCTATTGCTTCAAGCTATTCTGCTCAAAAATGGGAAATAACATGAAAATCAATAGAACATAATAAAAGTCATCACCAAAGTGAAGAAGGCTGCAGCACAGCAGGAGTATTTCCTGGAATGCTGGTAATTTCTTTCCCTGTTTTCTCGCTCTATTCTCCACAATATGCCTAGCTTCTGAAAACCCAAGGGGTGGGGTGAGCCTTAATTGCAGCCACATGAAGCCTTGGAGGGCTTGGCTTATTGACATGGCCTCCCTGCAAGAAGCAGAGGCACTGGCCAAATGATTATAATTGACCCGGACAGCAATCACAGAACCTTTTGGCTTTGCAAAGTAGTTTTATTCACCAGTCATGATATAAGATAAAAACTGTGGGCCTATGACTTGTCTTCAAAGAAATCTTCTTACCTATTTGGCAAAAGCATAGTTGGGTTAACTTTCCTCATCTATATAATATGGGGAGATGAAATTCACCCTGGTTGTATAAGTTGAATATAAAAGATACACAGTTTTTGAAATGTGTGTTTACTTACATAAGAATCCGATTTTAATAAATAACATGTGATGCTTTTATAGGTTAAATTTTTTTTTGCTCTGTGCCAGTCAGAAGATTTTACTCGTGATACATTGTAAGAACCCTACAACAACTCTTTGCGATGCACTTAATCTTCATTCTTTTATAAATCAGAGAAGTAAAGCTCTCTAGATGATACGGCTATTTACCCATGCTGAAAGTTAAGTGGACTGCAAGGCCTTCAGTTTGCATTGACTGCTTTCCATTTTCTGCAGCACCACTGGCCTCTGTTATTCATGGAGACACTGACACACTGCTTTCCCAGGAACTTTAATAAGACAGTGCTGCATTTTATCAAATAAACATTTTACAAATTTATTATTGCACGTTCTTTGTCTAGTGGAAAAGACTTTTATAACTAATGGTACCTTGAATCGTTTGGTAACACAGAATACTAAGCATGTGGTTCTCACTCATAGGTGGGAATTGAACAATGAGAACACTTGGACACAGGGTGGGGAACATCACACCCTGGGGTGGGAGGTGGGGGAGGGATAGCATTAGGAGAGATACCTAATGTAAACGACGAGTTAATGGGTGCAGCAAACCAACATGGCACATGTATACCTATGTAACAAACCTGCACGTTGTGCACACGTACCCTAGAACTTAAATTATTTTTTTTAAAGAGAAATACTAAGCATGTGGAACAAATGAATTACTAACAAAACTATCTAACTGCATATAATGCACTAGTCGTTGTACATTTTCTTTCTAAGGAACCATTTCAGAATCTTTTCAGACCAAGTTTTGATATAAATAAGTGTAACTGATTATCCAATAATTGTGCCAACCTTTAGAGCTTTTACGGATGGTCATGAAACCAAATACCCAGGTGACAATTATCTCAGTTTTTTTAAAGGATAGCTAGACTCATTCTCTGTAGCAATTGCTAAGAAGTCATCAAAGCTAATTCTAAGATCCTTAATCTATCACCAGTCTTTGAACTTTAAAAAAGAGGAGAGTAGAAATTGATCAAAGCTAGAAATAGGAGAAGGCAGGGTGTGGAGTGCCTAGGAATGAACACTACATTAGTACAAGTGGTGGAGATGGTCTCAGTGCCACAGGGAAAGGGCGGGTGTCTATTGAGAAAAGAAACTGGAAGCTAATTCATTCCCCCACTCCAGCATGGAAATAAGCTGCCAGCACATTCGGGAGCCAACTCATGCAGACACCTGCTTTCTTCTGAGGTGGAGCATGAAGAGCTCTCGGGAGGTTCCTGGATTTCACTTGGGGTAGGGGCGTGGGTGCCCGCATGGTTATAGAGATGTGTTTGCATTGTTGTTGGGTGGCTGTATTTCACTGGGAACATATGCATTTCCCTTCAAAGATGTCTGTATTTCCACTGGGAGGTGCCTACATTGCCAGATTTTAGAACAGTGAGAATACCTGGTAGTTCTTGTTGGCAAGGGGAGACTCCCAGGAACCCAGCTGAACCAAAGATGGTGGATCACCCATACCAGGAACAAATGCATTATTCAATGACAGGAGGAGAGGAAGAAGACAGAGGGCCAGTTATACCTGAAATAAACCCACAACAAGTGCTCCGAGGTGAGCCAGCCAGCGTTTTGGAACCTGCACAGAGGTCACTAATCACATAGGACATTGCCCTTGCAGCACCCCTTTAGAGGAATTATAGGTAATACCCAGAAGACGTAATGTAATATGAACCCTAAGAGCATGTTACCCCTGCTTTCCTCTGAAGGCTGCAGAAACTGAGTCAGACATCAACTGTGCGATTGTGGAGCATTTCAAACAAATATGTGAGACAAAAGTATTGATTTATACTAGCCTGGAATTTTTAGTAACTGAAAATAACTGAAAATGAGTTCATTTTAATGCCTGAACATGATCAAAAAGCTGTGAAAACTACCCATTCAGGGATATCAGAAAGAAATAAAAAACAATGAATTGGGTTTGAAGATGGCGATGAGAGAAAAATAAACTTTCTTAATTTGCCTGTCAAGTTCAGCTCATGCAGTGTGCCAGTTACAGATAGCCATGAAGGCACGCAAATATATTTAAGTAGAGAGTGCTGTAATATAAATAGTATGTGAGGAATATTGCCCTCTGGAATTGGGCTTTATTTAAAAAAGAGACATCATCCATATCTACGTCTATTGACACCGTTCCTTCTCTTTGCCTTCCATTTCTATCCTCCCTACTCTTCTGTATTTCACGGATCTATATTCAGTCCAGAATATTGAGTTCCTGCTATGTATTCAGCACTATATTATGGAATCTACAGGAACACAAAAGCATCTGTCCACAGGAAATATGATGACAGCTTGGCTCAAAATAATGATTCCTTAATAAAAATAAAAGATGCAGTCATCTTATTAGTTTTTTCAAAGGCTTTGGTTATAAAATGAAGAATACCAAATCTTCAAAATATTTTACACAGTCATTTGACTAATGAAATACATTTGTGTGCATGGCCAATTGGATTTATTATGCAAAACAACTGGCCATTGAAGTAACAGAAAAGTAAAAGGGGAAAAAAATCATGCTTTGGTGAATCTATACTTCTTTACAGGCAATAATTACCTTTTTACTAAAAAAAAAAAAATCACCTTCATTACAACTCTGTATTAGAAGAATTATGTTCTAGGAGGTAAGACCCCTAGGTTTTAATCTTAGCTCTGCTTCAGCCATCCATCTATTTGATCTTGAATCATTTTTCAACATCTCTGAGCCTACTTTCTCATCTGTAACCAGCAGCTCTAAACCTAAACATACTCTTTCAGATTTTCAAAGTTAGGAAAGCAGTTTAATTTCCTGTTTTGCAATCTACATATTTTAATGCTTATGTTGGGTCTTTTCCATGACAATTCCAGAAGGTAAGCAAATTCACTCATATCAAGTCTCCTACTGCATCTTTTCCAAAAGATAAACTGAATTTTAGAGTAACAGATGTTTGCTTATTATAGGAAGACAATGCTGTAAAATTCAGGCAGCTTGGTACATTGGTTTCCAAGCAGGAGAGTTTAAGACATTTTGAGTATTTGTAAAGCGTCAGTGGTTCTGGCTGGACAAGACGTGGCCTTTGTCCATTGTTTTTTTCTCTTTGGCATGAGATCCCCATAGCAGTGGTCATTTAGAGAAAGGTAAACTCAGTAGAGGCTATATGAAGGATACCTACCACTGTCAAAAATATGGCTATTTTTAATGAGGCATGATCTTTTCCCTGGAAGTTGCATTTTCCCAGCAGGGAAACTTTTTTCAGATTGTTATGCTCTGGGTCCTGCAGGTTAGCGAGCTAAACTCAAATGTGATTGGCATGCAGAGTCCCTTAAAACTGTCAGGCCACCTTGCAATTAGGCATAATGCCACTGTGACAGATGGCGTGAGTGATGCCAGCCAGCCAATACATATCAGCATTGAACATTCAGAGAGAATTTCCTCTTTCAGAATGTCAGAATGTGGGTCTATGGCATAGCTAGCAATGAAGGATTTCACATAACACGCACATTTTAGACAGAATAATACTGCTTTTATATAGGGCTAGATATAGAACAAGAGAATCATAGACTTAGTCTCTCAGGGTGAAGAGGCAGTTTAAAGCCAATGAATTTCAATGCCCCACATGATGCTTCATTCATTCATTTATTTATTCAACAAATATTGAATATCCATAATGAGTTAGGCACTATCTGCCTGGCCATTGGGCCATAACATCACCTAGCTTAGCCTTGACTAAATCCACCATCAAAGAACTCACTACTGTTACACTCAATATCCTAGTTATCCTCCACAGAATAACTTCAATACTGACCACATTCTACGGCATCCAGACCCAAATCCATCGCTCCCCTTGGAATTGGTTCTAAGATATCAGACAATAAATGCTTTAAGTGGAGTTACAAAATTGTTTGATGCTTTTGCTTGAAATATGAATGTGACTCATTATTTGATGTTATCACCTTCTCACTTGAATCAGCTTTTATGAAACTTAACAGGCTTTGCAATTCTTCGAGAGACAACAAAAAGCCTGTAGTTTTGAAAATATCCTCATTGTGACCTTGTATGGTGACATGACATAAGAAGCAGCAATTTCTGAATCAGGAGTGGTTTAGAAAAAGAATATAAATTTCCTAGCTTGGTGCCTTGGGGGAGCTATTTAGTTTTTCTGAGGCTCCGTATGCTGCAAAGTGGAGCTATGACTGTAGTGGAGATATGGGCATGTGGATATGGAAAAGTGGAGATACGGAGATGTGCAATTTACATCTATTCCTTTCTTTGGCAAACATATTTCATAAGGATTATGAACAAACCAGCCACCATAGGACATAATTAACTACGGAATGTGGAGAGTTCATATTCTAATAGGTAAATAGTCCACATTGCTGTTGGATTATTTGATTAGTCCATAGGTAAATAATCCATATTGATATTGGACTATTTTCTGAGCAAGTGGCTTCGCCAGGGTGAAGGTCACAATGAGGATATTTTCAAAACTACAGGATGAAGCAACTTGCTCAGAAAATATTTATGGAATAAAGGAGAAACTTAACCACAAAAGATGGAAGAAACCTTACGATTAAATGTAGGTATGTCTGTCTATGTCTGGAAAATGGTGCATCTCTGTGTAGAGAAGACTCTGAAAGAAAACTTCCTGAGGAAAAAAAAAAGGTTGAACCTATACATATGTTTCAAGCCATTTGGGCTGCTATAACAAAATAACAACATTATGTGTTCTCACTTCTAAGTGGGAGCTGAATGATGAGAACGCGTGGACACACTGGGGGAAACAACACACGTTGGGCCCTCTCAGAGGGTGCGGGAGTGGGAAGGAGGACAGCATTGGAAAGAATAGTTAAGGGATGCTGGGCTTAATACCTGGGTTATGGAATGATCTAATCTGTGCAGCAAACCACCATGGCACACGTTTACCTATGTAACAAACCTGCACGTTCTGCACATGTATTCCTGAACTTAAAATAAAAGCCTAGGGAAAAAAAAAACTGGGCAATTTATTAAAAACTGAAGTTTGTTGCTCACAATTCTGGAGGCCAGAAAGTCCAAGATCAAGGTGCTGGCAGATCCAGTGTCTGGTGAGGGCCTGTTCCTCATAGATGGTGCCTTCTGTGTCCTCACACGGAGAAAAAGCAAAAGGGCTTTTGTAGGCCTTGACTGTAAGGACACTAGTTTCATTTATGATGATGGAGCCCCAATGACCTAATCACCTTCTAAAATCTCCACTTCTAATAGCACCACATTGGGTATTAAGTTTCAAGATGAATCGGGGAGGGACACAAACACTGAGACCACAGCAAGGACCATGAGCCAAGGTTAGAACAGAACTGAATGGAATGGATCAAAGGAATGATTGTGAGAAAGAGTGGTCCTCAACAGAAGTTATTTCAGAATCACCAAGGATTCCTTCCAAATACCCACACTTACATTTGGCCTCCTCCTTCTGCACCTTTATGTGGTGTTGCTACACAATATATTAGACCATTGGAAGAGGAAAAGAGGGAATTGAATCATATTCTCCAGGGCACCCAGATGGCCCCAAAGCCATATATGCCTTTTTCTCCCCTGCCTACTCTCTCCATGTAAAGCGAGGATAAGAATCATAGAAGCAAACAAGGGTCGTCTTCTTAGTTGCTCTCTGGTCCAGACCCCATGGGTCCTGCTTGATCTCCTGGAGAGGTTGAATCCTTGAGATCTGAATGACATTGTGCCTGTGGTTTGATGTACAGGAAATGTTCTCCTGCAGAAAACACTGGGTATGGCAGTTTCGGCATGAGTGGGGTGGACATCAGCAGTGGTGATAATTCACGCATAGGCCGTTGAGGGGAGTGCCTTCTCCTTTATTGTGAGCATACATGGTGCTTTTGGCATTAGATGGTGTTATGCACTAAATTGTGTTCCCTACAAATTCATATGTTGACGTCTTAAATCCCATACCTTATTTGTGACATGATTTGAAACGAGGGTTATTGCAGATGTAGTCAGTTAAGATGAGGTCATGCTTGGGTAAGGTGTGTCCGTGGTCTAATCCTTATAAAAGGGGAACATTTGGAGACAGACGCATAGGCGTAGATCTACAAGCCAAGGACCACCAAAGATGGCCAGCAAATCACCAGAAGCTGAGAGGGTCCTGGAACAGATTCTTCCTTAGAGCCCCCAGCAGGAATTAATCCTGCCAACACCTTGATATCAAGCTTCTAACCTCCACAGTTCTGAGAAAATAAGTTTCTGTTGCTTCAGCCACCCGTTTGTGGTTTTTTGTTACAGCATCTCGAGCAAACTAATATAGATGGCAAGGGAGACATTTATATAATCAGCCAACTGGAACCAGAGGGGAATGGCAGATGCTCCATGGAAACCAAGGGGATTGCTTCAAATGTGCCATAGGGCTTCCAGTGGGATGGAAGAGACTGTGGATTTTATAGCATGAATGTAGACACAGCCAGCAAGAAGTATTAATGACAATTTTGAATCCTAGTTTTACCAACTGGTTTATAAAATCTTGACTTGAAGACATTTATATTCATCTATTCTGTAATCATCCTAGGTTTCTCCCCAACCTCTCCTTCCTCTGCTGCATTTAATCAGTTTCCGAAACTCATAAAATCTGTCATGCTAACAGCCCTGTTATCTGACCCATCTCCACTCTTACTACTCCTACCTTTTGGAGAATGTCACCCTTTCTTGCCTTGACCAGTGAAGTTATCTCTTGTTCTCTCTGAAGTCAACCTTCCACATTCTCTTATTTGCCCTTCCAAATGCAGTTGCTAATGGATGTTGAGAGCTTGCTAAAGTATACAGAAAAGTCCAAAATCCTTAGCCTGTATACGAGACCGCTGGGATCTCTTTTCTCTCTGGAGTATGTAACGGTTAAGAACACAAGTTGTCTGAGATGAACATGCGTGTCTACACTTCCTAGCTCTGTAACCCTGAGCTCTTTATGTAACCATGTGCATTGCTCCCATCATTATAAAATCAAATAGCTACAGTGTCTCTCTAGGTTTGATTGGCGAAGTGAGTGAGTTTGTAATTTTACTATTAAAGAGTGTAACTTAAAACACAACTGCTTAATAGATGTAGTTTATAATCATCTCACGTTTAAAATATTTTTGCTCCCTTTTCTTTTTTTTTTTTTTTTTTTTGAGACGGAGTCTTGCTCTGTCGCCCAGGCTGGAGTGCAGTGGCCGGATCTCAGCTCACTGCAAGCTCCGCCTCGCGGGTTTATGCCATTCTCCTGCCTCAGCCTCCCGAGTAGCTGGGACTACAGGCGCCCACCACCACGCCCGGCTAATGTTTTGTATGTTTTAGTAGAGACGGGGTTTCACTGTGTTAGCCAGGATGGTCTCAATCTCCTGACCTTGTGATCCGCCGTCTCGGCCTCCCAAAGTGCTGGGATTACAGGCTTGAGCCACCGCGCCCGGCCTTTGCTCCCTTTTCTTCTAGCCATTCCAAAATGCTTATAATCCCAGAATGAACCAAGCTGTATGGTTTCTCAGACTTTTAGTGTGTGCTTCCTGGCCCTTATTTGCCTTGAAAACGTTGACTGCTATTTAGAAATTGTCTCAATGATATCTTTTTAATGAATGTTTTCCTGAGCCCTATAGGTGGAACTGACCACACCCTGGCTGTGCCCCAGTATGTTTGTTTCTACAGACTTCTTTCTTGGCACTGAGAATTTACCACCAGAAGGGTTGGCTTACGTTAATCTCCCTTAGGGACCAAGTCTTTGAATTTGACCCGCTTTAGAAGATTCTCATCACATACTTATTTTTAATCAATACAATTTTAAATCTATATTTTATGACCATTAATGATAAAATTAACATATCTTGTCCTCCACAGTGATTAGCTCCAAACAGCTTGCTGAGTGGATAAATGAAAGAAAAGTGTATCTGGGAAAATATTCTTATAAAGTTTGCTGTGTTCACACATAAAGTAACAGAACCAGAATAAACAGCTCAAGCTTTCCAATAGTCAGGCCAATGCCTCTGGCCCTAAGTCACACACAGGCCAATATGAAAACACACAGGAACACATTAGTTATAGAGAAACATAAAATTTAGCTACTTACAAGTATCTCACTTTTGCACCTACATTCTCCTCATTATGTGGAATTCATCATCTTGTCATCCTCATTACTCTTTAGAGTGTGAGAAAAATACACCACATTGAGTCAACATTGAATTTTGTAAGTTTCTGCTTATGTTCCAAGAGTCTCATGTATCTTTTTCCAAAAAGTCATAGAAAGAAGCTAGACTTCAGGGATTATTGGCTTGTTGAAGAAGCCATTTTATCAGAATGGCCTTTTCTTCAAGGGGGAAACAAGCCATCATCAGCCAATGCTAGTGTGCAGGTATCCCTGCCCACTCCAGGAGTACCTAAGAGGCAGGTGGCAAATTCGTGACCAAGTACAGTTCAGGTATTCAGGTATCAGACACAGATATTTGTATCATTCAGACTGGATTATATCTTCCTGTAGCATTATTGTAGTCCATTCTCATGCTGCTAATAAAGACATATCCAAGACTGGGTAATTTATAAAGGAAAGAGGTTTAATTGACTCATAGTTTCACATGGCTGAGGAGGCCTCACAATCATGGCTGAAGATGAATAAGGAGCAAAGTCCTGTCTTACATGGTGGCAGGCTAGAGAGTTTGTGAAGGGAAACTCCCATTTATAAAACCATCAGGTCTCATGAGACGTATTCATGAACACGGTAGCAGTATGGGGGAAACTGCCTCCATGATTCAATTATCTCCACCTGGCCTGCCCTTGACTTGTGAGGATTATTACAATTCAACGTGAGATGTAGGTGGGAACACAGCCAAACCATATCAATTACATATTAGCATATACTTCTAATTTGTAGCACTAAACATAATTGTAAATATTCGTAAACTTCATTTAAGGCCAGCTTGTCCAACCTGGGGCCTGCAGACCACATGCGACCCAGGATGGCTTTGAATGCAGCCCGGCACAAATCTGTAAACTTTCTTAAAACATTACGATATTTTTGGCAGTTTTTTTTTTAAGCTCATCGGCTGTCATTAGTGTTAGTGTATTTTATGTGTGGCCCAAGACAATTTTTCATCTTCTGATATGGCCCAGGGAAGCCAAAAGATTGAACACCTCAGAGTTAAGGTGACAATCTCTCTACCTGCTAAAATTCCAATTCCTAAGACAGGCATGAGCTTAGATATGCTACGTACTATGTGTATAAATACGTAAAAATGATATAAGTGGATTAACATAGAACTTTGCCTCTGGACTGCATCAGGGGCAGTGGGGGTGGAGGAGGCACTGAGCTTCTGGCATTTTTTGTTTACTCATCACAGTTAATTCAACCAAAATTCAATCCTCAAACGTTCATTGTGTATGGAACTCCTTTCTATATGCTAAGTAAACTCAGGACACAATGTTGGGTAGGCATCAATTCTAAAACAATGTTCTAGATCTTGGGATTTTCCTTTTATTCATTCTGGTTCATGGCCTATGCAAATATCATTTTAAAAGGCATACCTCAGCAACTTAATGAGAGATTAAGTAAGTTTCGAGGCATTACAAACAAAAAACCATCCAAAAGCACTGAAAGAAATGGTGCAGAATCTATGTTTAATTTCTATATGCTGATTATTATTCAAATAAATGTAAAGAGATACCACATCCAAAGTGTTCAGTATAGTGCCTGACCTGTATCGGCACTTAAGAATTGTTATTTTCTTCCTCTTGCAGGAAAGTATCTTAAAGATCTCCTTCCCATTTCTATTCCTTCTCTTCTTCTCATCAGTATGAGGCTTGGCTTTTCTGGAGAGTAGCTAAAAGTCTTGTTGAAGTGAGAGCCTTTACTCTAAGGTCAAGAGCAAATACCCACTTTTTGGCAAAACGTTAAGCCTAGTTTCCAGGCATACATTTAAAAGCCAGACAGAGAGAGTGTAGCCTGCAGTTTATCTGTATTGAAAAATGATAGGTTCTCATTCAAATGCAATGTGATTGACATCTTCTTCCCACCAATGGATACAGATTTGATGACCTTGAAACTCTGTCTGCTAAGACAATTGTTGGAACTCAGGGACAAATCTTTCTGCTTCAAAAGCATTACCTGCTACTCTCCATGAGCATACCTCAATTTGTGAAGTATTACCTATTTGAAGACAGAATGAGACAAATTCTTCTCTTTGATATTTTTCTTACACTCGTCAGATTCTTACACACACACATACACACACACATATACACACATATATATACGCACATATATATATAATTTTAAAATAAATATATAAAGACAAAAGAACATGAGTGTTTGTTAAACCCTGTATCTGGCGAACAACCTCAGAAATCAAAGCCTACACCGCTGAAAGACATAATGTAATTTAAAAATCATTTAGGAATTTAAGATGCATTTACAACAACTACAAGGCCAGTGGAACTAAAAGGATTACATTTTTTATGCATTTGTGTGATGTCTGTCTGAAAATAGATAAGAATGGCCCTCCCCCATCTCATTTTCCCTGTAGTAGAGAAATTCCAAGCACGAACATTCAGAAAACAGTGTCGTTTTCTCCTTGGTGCTGCTTTGTGACACTTTTTTTAATGGTCCCAGCCAAGTACTTCTCCTGATGTAACCAACTGAATACTACAACTCTCAGAGGGAAACAATAAACAGAAAAAGACACATCTGTGTGTGCCGAGAGGTACTGGAGATTTCATACTACATCCTGGATAAATTTTTAAGAAGGGGTACAAAGGATGGCAGAAAAACTTAAAAAAAAATATAGTAGGAGATTTAAAACACACTTAACGGCTGAGCATAGCACAATTGCTATGGCTGAGAGCTGAGTCACTGTGGATCAAGCCCATGTGATCTGGAATATGGGAAAAAAGAACCGAGAACTAAAGAAGACAAGAGGACAGGGATTGATGACCGCCGGCAGGGATCAAAAATCTCAATCAAAAACTGTTTGGCATTTCTGTGCAAGATATCAACTATCCATCCATTCATTTCTCCACTCATTCATCCATTTGACAAACGTACATGAGGCAGTTGCTATCTTCCAGGCACAGTGTTAGGCTGTAGGGAAGAACTTAATGAGTAACACAGAAGTATCCTGCTGTCATGTGGTTTTAGTTCTAATAGGAGAAGAAACATCATAAACAAGCAAACAAGTGAAGAAACAGAATATTGTCAGATAGTGATAAATGCTTTAAAGTAAATAAAACAAGGTAAAGTGTTCAGGGAGACTCTGGAAACTCCCTTTAGATCACACGATCAGGGTCAACCTGTGTGGGATAGTAGAGCCCTGAATGTTGAGAAGGAGAATGAGCCACAGGAAGGTAAATGAAAGGGGAAATGATCCTAGGTACAGAAAAACGGGCACAGAGGTGCTGAGTGGGGACTGTGCTAGCAATTAGTGACACTGAGCATCACTTGGATGATAAAGAAATAGGATACATGAAGAGAAAGGGTTTATAAAGACTTGCGTATGTAAAGAAGAGACTCCAAAATGCTTACCAGATCCATACTCAAACTGACTCTGTTGGTGTTTTAATAAAAGAAAAATCTTATATGTATTTTTTAGTTTGTGTGAGTTGCGAGATGATCACTACAAAGGCAAACAATACTAGACTTATACTTTGCCTCAACATTAACTGCTAAAAAGCTTATCCCGCACAGTTCTAGAATTTTGGAGTAGGAAATTTGAGGTCTAAGAATTATAGTTAGTCAAATTGTTTTACATTATCATCAGATATATAAGTGCTTTGAAAAAACATCAACCTAGTATCTTTTTGGAAGATAACGTTACCTGGTACGATGATCACTAATTGACAAAAGAAATAAATTCCATTTCTGAGTACTGGGAAGTATTAGGTATTATATAAAAATATATATAATTGGTTAAACGGAAGGTTATCAACAGGCCTAACTCCTAGAATTTTTCCTTGAGTGAATTAAAGATCATCTCAGCAAAACATATCCTATTGTACTGGCCACAGTAAAATCTCTGCTAAACAAATTCTGTTCACGATTGTATTAGAAGTTTAAAAGTAAGCGGTTTCAGCATAATTTTTTTTCTTGTTCTATGAACATTATTGTAACAACGCCATAGAAATTATCAGGAACGGTCTTTCTTTTAGGCAATATATGCATTAAATTATGATCTCTGATGCAAAAATATCACAAGAGTGTGTTCTAGTTACTATGACTATGTGACAAACCACTTAAAATGTAGTGGCTTAAAGCAAAATCAACATTTATTTATTTTTCTCAAAAATCTGCCACTGGGGAGGGTCTACGTGATGACACCACTTCTCTGCTTCTGCTGGAGGAAGCGGAGCTGGCTCCAGGCTGGGCACTGCAGTGGTTTTAAGGCTTGCAGACTCACAGAACTGGTGTTACTACCAGGAACACCCTGGGCTCCTCAACTTCTCCACCTCTGTGTGGCGCCCCCCATCCAGCAGCAGCAGAATGAAAGCTCATTATGTGAGACTTCCGGGCTCCCTTTGTGCATAGCCCAAGGGAGACGTTATGGTTTGAATGCTGGTATCCTTCCAAATTCATACATTGAAACCCTACCCCACCAATGTTATGGTATTAGGTGGGGCCATTGAGAGCTAATTAGGATGAGATGAGGTTATGAGGATACAGCCCTCATGGAAAGGATTAGTGGCCTTAGAAGAGTCACAACAGAGCTCGTTACCTCTGTAGCTCTCTCCCTACCATGTGGAAACACAGCCAGAAGGCGGCCAACTGCAAGTCAGGAAGAGAGCTCTCATCAGAACCCAACTATGCTGGCTCCTGGTCTCAGACTTCTAGCTTCCAGACTGTGAATGCTGGCTCCTGGTCTCAGACTTCTAGCTTCCAGACTGTGAAGAATAAACGTTGGCTGTTTCTAAGCCACCAAGTTAGGATAATTTATTATAGCAACCCCAACGGACCAAGATGTCAGAGAGGAAGCAGGAGGAAACCTGCGTGACCTACTCTTGGAGGAAGTCAGGCAGGATCCTTTGCACCCTCTTTCACAGAATGCTCCAGAGCGTCAGGAAACGTTCTGGGAAGGGTGTGAAATTCTATCTGATCAGAGCCCTGTCAAAGGCCTTACAGAAGAATTTTAGTATCTTTGGTGCTTGGAGAAAAATGTGAAAAGTAAAATACCCAAAGGCAACGCTGACACGTATTTCTTTTGTCATTTTACTTTTTTCAATTTTCTTAACCATCGTTCTTTTTCCAACAAAAAAAAAGAATGAAAATTAAAAATGAGACAGCTATGTAAGCCTTTCCCTAATGCCTGCTGATAATGATTCCCCTACACCCCTCCCCAGTCTTTCTCTTCACGTATCCTATTTCTTTATCATCCAAATCCATATATTTCTTAATAATAATATACAATCTACAGGCAGTTTGACATAAGCTGATATCAAGCCATGAGGAGGTAAAACACGTAATGGAAACATGCATGTTCCCATCTGTCATTCACCAGGTGCATGAACTTGGGAAGTCTATTTAACTCCTTTGAGACTCCTTATTCATAAGAGGAAAGTCAAACTGCCTAACTCACTGAAATATTTTGAGGATTAATCAGATAATTTATATACAATTGCTAGAGAATGCATACATACAAAAAGCAGGTACCCAATAAATATTGCCTGGATTTAAAGATTTACCATGCTTCACATAGGCCAAAATGACTTCTGTATTTTTCTAGGTGATGGATCACTAATGTAGACTCAGCAGAGGAACAAATTTGAAATTACCACAATTATCTGTTCTTTGCGTTCATAGAAAACACACAACATTAAACATCAAGGCACAACACTAAAAATACAGCAACATTTTAGCCATTATAACTCTGCACTGGAATTTCCTATTTTAGAGCAAAATAGTATACTTCTATTTGCCTGGATAACGTTCATCTCCTAATTACCAATTTCAAAAGGTGATAATTAATATGTAGCTTGCAACAAGCTTGATGCGAGAAAAAGCACCAATCAATTAGTCAACATGGTGCTCCAGGTACTAAATGCCAGGAGCCATGCTACGTAGGGTGTGCAAAGCCCTTTGTATTCCAGCAGAACCAGACTCATTCTCACTAATGACAAGGGAGCCCATTGTGAGTTAGCAAATTTCACAAATTAGCAAGTAAGAAAAAAACATAATTAAAAGAATTAGGGACACTGAATCATGGTATGTGCAGTGTTCATTTATTTTGACAAGTATAATTTAATTTTACTTATTTATGGTAATATTTCATAGTATACTAATGAATGCACTCTTGTCTCTTTTGTAAATGTAATGAAATATTAGTAATATGAGACCTCAGTGCTGTTCTCTGTTATTAAATTGCTCCTGACAGGTGAGGTAGGACCACCACAGTTGGGTTTGCACTGGAATGGTAATTGCACTGGTGGCATAGTGGTGTGAAAGTGAGTGCGTATTCACTGAGGGACTAACATGAAGGCGTGCAAAGTTCATTGCTAAGTGAATACACAAAATTTAAAGAGACATATTAGGTGAAATGTTTATAGTAGTCTTCTGGTACACTCTAAAGCTACTTCTTCTTTGGGAAATTGGAACCACCATTTTTTAAAAAGGCATTTTTATATGCTGAGAAGCACTACTTCTTCAAGTCTTATTTCTATCAAAGAATCCCTCTTTCTCCAAGACAAGCAGGCAGAAAAACTTAGAAATAGTCTTTTCTGTTTCATTTTCTCCCCTATACATTCACTGACAATTCCTCATCATTCTTTTTCTTTTTCTTTCTTTCTTTTTTTTTAAGACAAGGTCTCACTCTGTCACCCAGGCTAGAGTGCAGTGGTGTGATCATGACTCACTGAAGTCTCGACCTCCTGGGCCCAGGTAATCCTTCCATCTTAGCCTCCAGAGTAGCTGGGACTACAGGCATATGCCACCACGTTTAATGTTTTTGCATTTTTCGTAGAAAAGGGGTTTTACCATGTTGCCCAGACTGGTCTCAAACTCCTGGACTCAAGAGATCTGCTCACTTTGGCCTCCAAAATTGCTGGGATTATAGGACTGCGCCACTGCACCTGCGCCCTCCCCCCCACCTTTTTTTGTTTGTTTTTAGCTTTATTGGTGTATCACTGAGAAATTGAAATTTTATTTAACATATACAATGTGTTGTTTTGATCTATGTATACATTTTGAAATATCCCCCAAACCCAGCTAATTAACACATCTATTGCCTCACCTAGTAACCAGTGGATAGGACTGTATGCTAGTAGGACAGACACTTTCTATGGTATCTGAAAATCACATATCCACCCTCTCCCCATGTTAACTTTCGGGCCATGACTTGTTTCTGGATCACTCATATCTCTCTACATGCTTGCTCCAAGTCTACCTTCCTAGATTTCTTCTTATTTGCTTTAAATTTTATTATTGACCAGTATTATATAGTTACATCTTGCTACTGTTATTCCCACTGCATGTAGACTTGGTTTTTAACTGCTGTGGAATGTTTCTGACTTACCTTCATCCCAGCCCTGACATTCCTCTTGAGCTCCGGGCACTGGTGGGTGGTTAACTAGCCCACTCCTCCTGAGTGTCTCATTGGTGCCTCAAACTGAAATTGACTCACACTGAAATCATGATGTCATCTCTAAACAGTGTCTTTTTTCCTGTATTCCTTGGTTTAACAACCAGCATCATTTCCATGCAAGGTAGCCAAAGCAGACTCCAACTCTCCTTACTCCAGCGACCTGCTCAGCCCCATTTACATGCTTCTTCCATAACTTGAGAGCCTATCATCACTGTTTAGCCCAGTCTTTCAGTGCCTCTTTTCTTTTTCTTTAGAGTCCTCTCAGCTTGTTTGATTCTTTCCTCCCATTGAGTCCATCCTTTCACACAGCCATTGAGGGGCACTAGCTCAGTCTCAAGGTTCCTCTCGAAGCTTCTCAGTTGAAATCTTCAACAGCTCCTCAAGTCCTTGAGTAAAAGCCCAAGTTTTTGCTGCAGAATGGGAAGTCCTTCACGATCTTCTAAATTCTGTTTTCCTCCTACTTCAATTCCCACTGTTCATCCAGCAGGTCCTTACACTGCTCAAATGCCACCTTCCCTGAATTCAACAAGTCCTTCTCCCAATTCTCATGATGCTGTCCTATAATCTTCTACTACTTGTCTTTCTCTCCCAGTGGATTGTGTGTTTCAAGAGCAAGAATCTTGCCTTATGGATCATTTTAGACCTGGTATTTTTTTCCTGTGTCTAGCACATAGCAGACACTCAGTATTGGTTGTGTGAGTAAGCAAATAAATTGATTATATTTTTTCATACTTTCCTGATGTAACACCACGCTGAAATAAATTGCTGTCTTTTATCACATATGATCTAATTTTTAATCTCACGTTTGGACAATATATTTGGCTCTGTGTCGAGCCTCCTGGCATCTTCAACCAGGCAGCATGTGGCAAAACAGAGACAAAATAATACAACAGAAGAGCAAGAAGTAAAATCCCAGCCAGGGCCGGAGTCGCCTCCTCGTTCACTGCCTCCTGGATTCACTATCCCACCGTTTAACACTTGAACTTTCAGCTGCTGAGCTTTGGAACGAGGGTGCTTAATTAGTCAACAAGACATGACAACATTCTGTTACAGTGAGATTGCATACACCTATGGGTGTTAGGAGACACGTAGTAAAACCCAGCAACTTCATAGACCTGAAAAGAGTGTTATCTTCCAGCAGCACATGGGAGAACGCTCCAAGAGATAAAACACACAAGGCGAATGGTGTCTGTAATTGAAAAGCAATGGAAGAATGGAGCCCATAGAATTCCAAATACATTTTCCCTCCCAGTGTCCCTAGATGAGTATGGTGAGCTGGATTAACAAAGAGTTGTGAATATCTTTAAATAGAGAAAATAATGTACATCTCTAAAGGGACTGACTCCAGGGACCATAAAAATCTGTGCAGATATCACATCACTGTATTATAATTTCTATTCCATTTATAATTCATTATTTATTCCACAGTATTAATGCAAGATGCATATGTCTTTATTTGTTAAAGGAGGCGAAGGATGTTTAGGAACTGCTGGGAATTCCTTTCCACATAATGATGCTTCTACTTATGGTAGGACTCAGAGTAGAACAGAAAATCGACGCTCCACAGATTCAGGAACAGGTTCCCATGGCCTTAGGAGTGCAGAGCTGATCTCTGTCTAACCCAGTTGACCCAGATTGGTTCTGTCTTTCTTACACTTTGCCACCTCCACATCAGTGACTTCTTCTGGGGGATCTATGTGGGCGCCTCTCTTTTGGCTGACTATGCCAGTTTGACCATAATAGCACAAAGCACACTCTACAAGGCATTCTCCTGCCCCAGTCCTGGAGGCAAGCAGAGCAAAGCACCTTTGAATGTTAGTTTCCTTCCCAGCATTGATTGAATAAACATTAAGGTCAGCTGCGTCCAGGCTCTGGCGAGAGAATAGAGAAGACGTTCCAGTGAGAGAGCTGACAATAACCCTGTCAGCAAATAGGCGTATGACATAAGCATCAATGCAAAGAAAGCCTAATCCAATAAGGCCTATGGATATTGAGAGTCAGATGATCAGAGCAGTTCTGAGAAAGCGATGTTAAAGCAATGATACAATAAAGTAGCTACGGAAAAAGCTATGTGACACCAGCCCACCGAACATTTCTCCACTCTCCACACCCAGCACCTTATACCTCCTCTCCTTCTCTTCCGGGGTCTCCACTTTGCCAGGACAAGTACAAGGCCCTAACAGACCTCAGCCTCAATCTCTCTCTCACTCTCCCTCTCTCTACTCTCAGGAGACTCGCTGTGGAAAACACTAACACGATGATGACAAATAAATTTGTATGGCCCAGCCGGGCGCTGTGGCTCATGCCTGTAATCCCAGCATTTTGGGAGGCCGAGGCGGGCAGATCACCTGAGATCGAGAGTTCAAGATCAGCCTCACCAACATGGAGAAACCTAGTCTCTACCAAAAATACAAAATTAGCCAGGCATGGTGGCTCATGCTTTAATCCCAGAAATGGGAGGCTGAGGCAGGAGAATCTCTTGAACCCAGGCGGCGGAGGTTGCGGTGAGCCAAGATTGCACCGTTGCACTCCAGCCTGGGCAACAAAAGCGAAACTTCATTTCAAATAAATAAATAAATAAATAAATAAATAAATAAATATAATTGATATGGCCAAAGCCTTGGCATTCCGAAGGGGTGATTTAAAATTTTTAAATCTCTTCTCTCTTTACAGAGTTTGACTTGCAAAAATAAGTCTGACAAAGGAGATCAAGAAAATCCACCTTTAAAATGTAGAATTCATCAAGTCACTTTGTTCTCAGATGAGAATCGGCTCCCTCCTGCTGCGGGCAACACCCTCTGCGGCTCATTCTTGGGAGGAACAGGCTAGAAAGGAACATAATTTCAGGGGCAAATAAGAACATATCAATTTACTATCCGTCTAAGTATCTTCTATTATTCTGTATGTCTCTAGGCAACGACTCAGCCAGGCACAAAGACTGTCATCTTTGTCCTTAAAAGATGCCTCCACTTCTCCTGTAGGAAGGGGAAAGAGACAGGCAGCCAAGGGGTCAGGTTCAATATTGTCTTTAATCATATGGCTCCATGAGCAAATTCTTACCTACTGGTGTCTCCCACAGTGAGGTTGCTGCGTTCCACAGGTGGTGCAGGCTGGGATGACTCCCCTTCCTCCTGATGAATGAACTTTTGCAGGGAATCAGAAAAGGCTTCTTTCAGACACTCATTCCTAGTTTATAATAGGGAAATCCATTTGCCTCAGAGCTCAGGGAGGTGGAGGTAGAGAGGTGGTTCATTGCAAATCTAAACAACTTTCGCACTCTGTAAACAAGCAGGGACTGGTTACTTGGCCATTTGAGATGTCCTTGGGAATGGACTTTAATTTAGGCAGTCAAGGTAAACCCCAGCCTCCCTGATAACTGTTGAGAGGTCTACTATCAGACTAATTTGTTTTTCTTTATTGGGAGTCTGTTTCTTCTCAGCGCGCGCGTGTCTGTGTGTGTGTTTAATCATGTCTTGTATTGGGTAGCATGCAGTTTCACTGCAATGAGTTTAGGTATGTACTCAATAGGACTTATTTTTCTTAGGACTTACTGAAATTCCTGATTCTCCAGACTCCATTCTTTCATAAGTTGTGGGAAAAATATTCATTATTTCTATGAATATTGCCTCTCTTCCACTTTTGTCTGTTTTCTTTCTTTGGTCCTCTAATTAGAGGTAGGTTTCTAACAGGTAACCTATGAGGTTTCTAACAGGTAAACAGAGATAAAATCTCTGTATCTCTTTTTGTTCGATGTGGGATAAATGATTCTAATCTATTCTACTACCCATTAATTCTTTTTTTCATGGGCATCATATGTGCTGTTCCTCATTTGAATTATCCCAGTTTCAATGATCACATTTTTAACATGTTCCATTTATTTTTTTCTAAAATCTATCTTGTATTTTTGAAGCATCCTCTGTCTTTTCTGATAACTATATTTCCTTTTTGAAATGTCTTTAAGCATTTTAAGCATATTGCTCCACATGAATTTGGGGCGTGGGGATGCTGGAGAGTTCATTTTTCAGGAGTGGTTTGCGTGTATTTCCACCAGGTGCACTGGGGTTCACAGCCTTGACAATCTCAGTTCCAACTCTGATCCTTTATGAGTTAGGTCCATGGTTACAAACATTCAGGGAAGTTCCCGCAGCCTGTATTTTACTCAAACCTCACTGACATCCACGTAGACACAGCCTGAAATTCATTCCAGCCCCCTGAGCTAGCAAGTAGATTTTTTTCTTGCATACTTTTCAGTGAGGGTGTGACCAGCCAGGGCCAGGCTTAGTTGGGTGGAGCAGAAGATACGAGTAAGTTTTGCTTTCTGACCCAAGGATTCAAGGACCCAACTTCTGTCTCCTGTGGTGAGTCCCCCCAATCCCCTGATGCACAAATTAGAAAAGCATCCCTGTCCTCTGCATTCCTGTGTCCTCCCAGTATCTCTCAACACTTTGTTCTTCACTCTGGCTGCTGCAGAGTCCCTCTCCTGAACTCAGCCAAGCATTCAAATAATGCTTGTAGTCGTGCACACAGAATTTCCAGGAGGTGTCAGAGGCAGCACCTTCAGGATACCTGCTACCACACTGTCGAAGTTGAAATAAAAGGAAATTGTTATAATTATTTTCTGTAGGGATCTCTGCAAAATTTCTAGTGATACAAACACATTAATAGCATGTAATTCTCAAACTAAATAAAACAACCACTTTCTCAATGGATTATAATATTTTCCTTTATGTGTAATTATACTTTTATAAAACATTCACTCTGACATGGAAAAAGCAACTTTCCATTTATACGAAAACCAACATAGGATGGTTATTTTATTACATGATTTAATGGATTAATCTAATTGATTTCATTTGATTCTGGCATGTTGCCTTGAGGTAGGTTTCACTTTGATTTGCTTTGTAAGGGAAAAAAACTGAAAGTCAAAACAAAATGAAAAGGGAAGTTTTTATTTTCAAAATCAAATGAAAAGTCAAATAAAAATGAGCAATTCTTTCAACATTCTAATGTTTGCATATGGCAAAGGTAAGGTCTGAACCGAGGTCTGCCTAAATTCAAAGTCAGTTCTTCTTTCGCCAGTGAGATTTCTGTTGACGTCCTTCAGGAATCCCCTGGCACTCCAGGAATCCTGCCCAGACCTCGTCAGGCACCATCACTAGAGATGAGAATGGAATCACTTTCCAAAAAGCTTTCCAGGCAATCCTTTCCCACTAAGGTTTGATAAACGTTGCATGCTATCATGCTGCTTTTATATGTGTGACTTAAATCAGCTCTTTTTACTAGAGATTTTGTGTGAGGGTGGTCATATCCCCTGGAGAATATCAACTATGACTACAACGCATTATTTTGTTCAAGATGCAGAAAACAAATATAAGAGCCATAGTATGTGGACGACACGGGAGGTCAGAGTGAGGCTGGTCTATCGATGGATGGAGGTTGATGGGGCACCAAGGAATTCATGGGGGGAGGAGGCTTCTTTTTGATTCATCTCTGCCAAGATTTTGTTTCCATGCTTGCCATTTTCTCATGTCTTTGAATTTTTACCTAATCTGGTAGTCTGGAGTACTTCAGATGTGAGCCAAGAAAGGATGGTGGGGGTAAGTGACCAGAGAATGAGACAGAGGTGACACATGTCTGAGGAAAGAGGACGGAGGAAAGAGAGAGACCAGAGGAGGGAGGCAGGGTATCCACAAGATGACTGTAGTCCGGAGAATCACAGGGTGAATCGCTACTATGAAAAATTACTTGCTCTGTCTGAATCTTCATCTCCTCACTTGTGGAATGGGGAGAAAAACCACTGCCTTGAATACGAAAATGAATGGAACGTGCTTTGAGGAGAATGGAGCAATGATGCTGATTGTGTCCTTGTAGCAAGTGGGAGCACAGCGTGGTAGTGATGACGGCAAGCATGCCGTTCCCCTAGCTCAGACCAGCCAGGGGAAAGAGAGGCCGCAGGAGGTTTTAGCCCAGGCCTTGCGATATTAGTCACACAGAGACTCCCCAGAACCATCTCCATGTTCAGCACTGCCCACCCGCCTCATTCTACCCTGAGCCTGCACTAAGCTACACATGAGAAAAGGTCAGACATTCCAAGTTCAAGGCAAGTGAGAGGACTTGTGATAAGCCCCTTATTTGCACTCACAAGACCAAACTGCCTAGAGCATGAGGCATATCACCTACAGCATACAGCGCACAGCACTACAAGAGGCCTTGAAAACGCACTTTGCCAAGCCTGGGAGAGGAAAGGCATTCCTAGTGGAGGGACATGTGCAGAGTTGAAAAGGCCTGAAGGCAGCCTCTTCGGGATGGGCCATGAGTGTTGAAGACAGGGGAGTAGCGACTAAGAGTCTGCACAGGTGCAACCCCCACAGGTTCACTAAGCGTCTGCACAGGTTGACAGTACATTTGCAAAGCCTCGAGTACTATGCTGAGAAGCCTATTCTATATGTGCTGGAAAATAAGAGCTTTATATATGAAAAACAAGTCTAGGAGTAGAGTGGAAGATAGACTGAAGAGTAAGGGGGGACCTGGATATAAGAAACCCATTAGGTGCATTAGAAATCACATTGACAAGAATTTAAGAGTACCTAAACTTGTGCAGTGGCAGCGCATGAGAGGAAAGGGGGATTCCAGAAATGTTTCAGCAGCAGAAGAAGCAGATTCAGATTCAGTAAACAAATTAAGAGAATTTAGGGTCTGTGTTTGTGTGTGTGTGTTTGTGTGTTGTGTGTGTGTTTGTGTGTGTGTGTGTAGGGACTGGATTGCTAGTTTGGGCTAATTATGAGAATGCCATAGATTACCCACAGGTAATTTGGAGAAGAAGCAGGTTGTGAAGGACAGGTTAGAAGTAGAGTAAGCCAGGCCACTTACTTTATTTGGATGTTTGGAGGTTGTGGTGCCTGCAGAATGGGACAGAGCTGACCAGCAGGCTTTGAAACTGTCCAGGATTCAACAGAGAGGGATGAGCTGCCTATCAATGTTTTACAAACACCAGTAGAAAATTGGAAATTCAAGTCTTAGGTGTTGCGATGGTTCAGTTGTTGTGACTGGGCTTAGATACCTGGTAAAACTTGCCTACTGAGCATACCTGTGAAGGTCCTTCTGGAAGAGTCTGGCATTTGATTCAGTACGCTGAGCAAAGAAGATCACCCTCACCAATGTGGGCGGACACCAGGCAATCTGTTAAGGGCTTGAATAGAACAAAAAGGCAGAGGATGGGTGAATTTCCTTTCTGCTCGACCTGAGACACCCGTCTTCATCTGTCCTTGCACATCAGTGGTCCTGGTTCTCAGGCCTCTGGGCTTGGACTGGAACAACACCAGCAGCTTTGCTGGGCCCCTAGCTCTCAGGTGGCAGATTGTGGGACTTCTCTGTGCCCACCATTATTTTAGCCAATCCCTCATCATAAATCTCTTTCTGTCTATTTCTATATATGCTATTGGTCCTGGTTCTCTGGAAAACTCTAATACAGGTGTCAATGAGATATCCGGGAAAAGGGAGAGCCTTAGGGGAAGTAAGGCAATTGGAGGAATTGTGAAACATGGCCAGTCTTAAGAAGCGGACTACCAGCGAGCATGATCAGAAAGCTACTCTAAGAAGAAATGCCCACAGAGGAAAGAGGAAAGGCAGAAGACATAGAGGGGATAAGTGTCTGGGTGTGTTGTGCTCACCCTTCTAACCACTACTCAGCCCTGGGAATGGAGAAGGGATGGGGAAGAGCTTGGCATATTCCAGCTCTGACCTAATGCCTAGGCCAGTCCTGTGTTATGAGGCCCAACCTGATGCAAACCAGAGAAAGGGCTACAAATCAGCAAGACTGAGCGCTTTTCCTACAGAGACAATTCTGCTGGGACCCTGCGAAATGGGTTGTGCGTGTGTGCACTGGGAGATGCACAGTGTGCACGTGTGTGTACACACGTTTGTTTAGTTTGTGAAATTGAATCCCTGATTTCAAACCTTGTTTTATCATGGAATTGAACAGATATCTGCCCAGAGATAAACAGGCCCTGCCTGGATGTTTGATGGTTTCGTCTCTACCTGTTTAATCACCTCTGTTTCAAGGAACGGTATGCGCCAGTTGAAAAGTCAGATCTTTCTTCACAGATCTTTGTTTGTTTGTTTGTTTGTTTTTTCCAGCCACCAGGTTAGTTTACACTCTTGGAGAGGGTAGATACATTTTGTTATCTGAAAAAGAGAGATAATGATCAGCTCGCAGTCTCCAAAATAGTTAACAAATGACCATAACTGTACACAATTTATTTGAAATGCTAAAAATCATCAGGCTTTTTCAATGAACATCTTGTTTTAATGAATACCTTCAACTGAATCATATTTTGGCTTTTAAGAATAGATTTTCAAAGTGTGGAATTACGTGTGTCTCTGCTTTTCTTTAGGCAGTGGTGATAAATCTGTGCCTGGGAATCTTTCATCTGAATAATTAAAATGATATAATAAAAATGACCTTTCAGCCCTATAGACCCAGTGAGCTTTGGGTTGATAATGGAATAATCAAATAATCAGAGAACAAGGCCATCCACAGAGCTCCTGAGGAAGCGAGACCAGTGCACGGTGAAAGATGATGTCAGGGATGATGTCAGGAGACAGAGGCAGAGGGAATCACAGCCCCCAGCACCAAGTGCAAGGCAGGACCAGAGATCATGTGTGTGACAAGGAGGCAAGCATGGTGGGTGGGGGAGGCATAGGGAAGTGGATGCAGAGAGAAGACCAGGCTTGGAGGAGCAGGTGTCTGATGGGGGAATACCTCGGGGGGCAGTTTCTTGGAGGGGGAGAACCACTTCACACTGTTTGTTCCATTTAGAGCATCTCAGGGCATGGAGTCATTTTTCAAGAGAAGTAGCTTTGTACGTCTGCACATATTGTTAACGACCTTAGCTTCCCTATTCATAACATAGGCCACTTCTTCAACGGGGCACAAGGGTACAAAGGGATGGGTCGCTGGGAATCAGCCACTATAGTTTGGATAGTTTGAGCCACAACAGGCACCAGAGGAACCTGGGCCAGGCTGGTTTCACTGTAGCCTCCTTTAGTTTTGGAGACAGCAGACCCGGGTGGGAGACGGAAACAGCCCATTCAGTCCTCTCCACGAAGGCACAGCAGCATCGGTGAAGAGGGCAGGGGACAGGACCTCAAGCAAGGCCCCAACACAGTACTGGCATAACATGATTTCCAGGGTGGTAGAAGACAGGGCACGGGCTCATGCCTGCTGCAGGCCCATGCAAATGGGACCAACGGGCAGAATGGAATAAGCACAGAACCACCTAAAATAACAACCACTGCAGTAACACCAAACAGAACTGGGTTGTTCGGAAAATGACAGAAGCCCATGTCACCACCCTTAATGGTTTGTTACATGCTGCTGCAGAAAATAAAATTATTTTGGTAGAGGGAAATATTGTGTGTTCCAGCTTTCAGGCACAGATGCAGTTTGGGTGAGAAAATAGAGATTAGGTCAATAAAGGGGCCTCTGGTCTTCATGCCTTGTGTCCAGGGCTGGCCGTGTGCCTGATATTCTTAGAATGAATGCTATGTATGACCTTCTTCCTTTGGTAAATGAAATTGCTCGGCTCACACACTTTTTAATGCGATTTTTATAGAATCTTTCAGAGCAAGGGAGAAAGAGAAAGAGCAAGTGAGTCTGTGGCTGCCTTTCTTGAAAAATCACTGTGGGCCACAGCGGAACTCTGAAAGTGACAGTGTGAAGTCATTCTTGTGCTCGCCGTTTTGGATGGCAGATGGGAAGCAGGTGCGTTTCTGCAGGATGAGCTGAAGAAGAGGGGCTTAATTAAAGAACACGCTCACGGCATCCAAAAGATCTTGAATTGCCACCGTGTGGGCCTGCCTTTCCCCTTCCCCAGAATCTTTTTAACTCTTTTCATGGTGGGTCATTGTCCTCCCTGCAGCCCAAAGCAATGAGGCCGGGGCTATTATTTTCCTTGTGGACAAATGGCTCGCAGAGCTGGCTGCCGGGCCAATGCAGCCTTCTGTGGCCACTGTGCAATTGAAATGGCTCTCAGGGAAGGGGCCTCAGCTGCTGCCTGTCTGTAATTGTTGCTGGGACCCGGCCTTCTGGTCAGCTCTGGTCCCTGCCGCTGCTGTCTACACCGACTGTTTTTCCTCCCGGCTTCCAGAGACGAGGCTTCCTTTTGTTCCTCACAGTATTGCTCTTTCACATCCCCTGCAAATGTGGGAGTTGGCCTCTTCTGCTGTGCGAAGTCTCTGGGGGCCTCTGTCGCTCTGCTCACTACTGTCCGACGGTGAACTTCTTGCCATTCCTCTCCAGCCTGCCTGTGCGGGTGGCCTCCTGAGCTCTGATTCAAAAGATGACAAGGAGGCACTGGAAGGAGCCCTGGAGGCCCTGGGGCCTGCTGTCTGGTTGTAGGGACAGGAACATTTGAGGTCAGGAGAGAAGAGACTGCAGGATAAATCTGTGACACATCCAGGCAGACGCCAAATAATGCTGATTCCCAGTGCCTGAAATGGAGGAAGGTTTTCACAGTTTCCAGGAGAGGGGCCTGGTGGTGAGGAAGACTGGGCCCTCCGCAGTCCTGACTGGGAATCCAAGGGACTGGGAGCCACCCCGAGGGAGAAAGTGCTGCAGTCAGACCTGCTGCTGGAGCCTGGGTCTGGGCCACATTGCATCCAAGAACAGGATGACTCCTGCCTGGCTGGCCTCTAGACCACGTGAAATAGAAATAGGAGAAGCGCCGCTGCATCCCGTGAGCAGTGTTTCTGGAGGGCGCTGGTAGGGAGGGAGTGGAGGTGCCAGCTCACACTTCCCTCCAGGACCTGAACATCGCAGAAGCCCCTACCGATGGAGCTTCCGTATTTCACTGCCTAATTTTGGATTATTTATGACAGTAAAACAAAAATTATTTATGAAGCAACTGTTTACAACTGAGACCCAGGGAAGTGACATAATCTAAGATTGTGTAACTAATTAGTGGCACAGCTAAGACCCTGTTATATCATCTCCTTATTTTAAATCAATTGCAAAGCTTCGTAAACACTTCAAATAAGCACATATCTGGCATTTTATGACCTTTTTATGCTTAATTCAAAAGAATGTACTTGCTTTAAATAAATATTAAGCACATGAAATACATTGATATATACACAAAAGACTGTGTATAATTCTTACGTATTAAGCTCCTATTGTGTGCTATGTGTTTTTTTTATTTTCCTGCATAAACAGCATTCTCTACTACAACCCAGCAAGGTAGGCATTATCGCCCCTGTTCTGCAGCTAAAGAAGCCCTCACTAACAAGGATGAAATAGCAGAAAAGCTGGGAAAAGATCACCCACAAAGCAAATAAAGAAATGGGAAGGAACACCCAGATCTGCCTGGCTTCAAAGCCAGTGGTAGTAACTTCCCTAGTGTGAACGAGCTCATCCAGGGTTAGGGTTTATTTACGAACAAAAGAGAAATCCCTCCGAATCATTCCTATGGATTTTTCTTTCTCAATCTAAGGAGTGACAGGAAAAACTGTAAAGAATGGGACATGGACAAGCAGAATTGGCAAGTGTTCTTGAGTCAAGACCCCTCATGAAAAGGGTAAACCATTCACTCTGCCCAAATGTGATTCCTGTAGCCGGGTCTCAATCAGCACGTTTTCCACTGAAACGACGAGGAGGGGAGGGGCTCTTCCTGGGGTAGCTGTACACAGCCGTGGTGGCCAGCCTAATTCAAGGTGCACGGCATGGACACACACACTCTCACCCTGGCGACTCCCAAGCTGTTAGTTCAACCGTCCATTGAGTTTGACATCATAGATGGGGGTTGCAGGGTGCGCAAGGGAATAATCTGATTTGCAGAGAGGAAAAATTGTTTGTTTTGTGTATACTTCCTGTCTTTATTTTCACTATTCTTTTTCACTCAGCACTTCAAATTTCCACATATAAACAGAGTCTGTGGAAAGCGTTTATTATCTAACACTGTACTCTCTGAAATTCCCTCTATTATTCTATGGGGCCATGTTGATCAGGACCACCCCTGAATGTAAATGATACCGTCAGAGGCCTTGCAGTCCTGGGGCCAGGGCTGCATTTTATATGTGCACATAAACACACAGGACGTCCTGCCTACAAACCATTTTGTCCCCAGGACTAAATATTTAAGTGTCCCCATGGTAATGATTACAGATAAGACTTTTACATTGTTGTGATTACAAAAGGGAGTATACATTTGCATCTGTTAATAATCACCAGTCTCATAAACAGCAATAACAACTTTGAATTTTTCTTACTTATTCGTTTAACCTGTACTGAATGTCTGTTGTGTGCTTGTACTCACTGGATTTTTTACCATATTATTCTACCCTTACACATACATGTGTGATGTGTGATGTGTGATGTTCATTCTCCTTTGAGGATTTTGGCACTAAAAGCTTTCCTCTATTGGGAAAAATGTGAAAATATGCCTTTCCATCCAGAGTCAACCCATTTGGAAATAGGAGCAAAGCTTCCACAGACTCCATTTTTTCTTTCTATCAAATATCCTTTGTGAGATAAAGCTCCAAGGATGGAAATTAGCCGCTTCTGTCCTGAGAATCTTCCCAACCCTATTCTTTCAAAGGGATTGTCCATAAGGCTCTGGGACCACCACAATGCGGACACGCACGGCTGGCTGACGGCCTTGCTTCAATAGAAAGCCTTTTAAAACATGCTCCCATGGTCCTGAAAAGGACTCTCTTCTTGGGGGCTTGGGCCCGGGGAAAGGCAGCCAGGGCTCCGGAACTGCTCAGCGCAGCTCAGGAACTGTTCTCCTCCAGATCTGAGAAGACTCCAAAGCACTAAAAATGAGGGGAATTTAAAAATCATGTTTGTTCAAGGGATGGGGGAAAGGAAAGGAACAGAAGACGGAGGCAGGGGAAGAAATTTATAGCAAAAAGGTTACCTCGGCTATTTCTCCACTCTGGGGGTCATCCTAGAAACGTCCCTCCTCCAGACGTGGGGGTGGTGCCAGTTGCCAATAATCCTCTCTTCCCGGAAAAAAAAAAAAAAAAAAGCGGTTAGCAAATGTCAAGATAAAAAAGAAAATCAGCTGAACAAGGGAACAGCTAGGATGGGCTGCTCGATGGGCGCCAGCCACGGGAGCCCCAGGTGCAATCAACAGCTCTTTAAGACTGCAGGGCATCATTTCTCTGCTTTGAAAAACCCAGCCATCTCTTGGAGAGTCAGATCGATTAGAGGCCACCTTTTGTGAAAGTGATGCTATCATTGTGGTTGTAATTTATGCAAAGACATTCTGTGGCACACGATGATTAAATTATAGTATAGAAGGCAGGATTTCCATAGCGTGTTCCCCCCTCTGGATTTTGCACTTTTATCTACATTCGAATCAGGTCTGTGAAAATTTGGTGCACATGCTTTTCAATCTGTGTGACAGAACATTTCCACATGTTTCTGTGTATTTTTGAAGTGGAGAGAACGGTACCGCCACTTGGAGATCCAATTGAGCCTACGAGGCAAAGGCAATGCGATTCTTTTATAAAAAGAAAGAAAAGCAGACAGAAAGGGTTATTTCCTGAGACCTTTTAGGGGTGAAGCTGTGCAGGTAAAATAAAATCACAAAATAAATAAATAAAATGAATGGAAAAAATGAAAGCCTTGTGGCTTAGCTCCCTGAACGTTAGAGAGATCACCATACAGGGTTACATGTGCAGAAAGGAGACCCAAGGTTAAGATTTGCTTCTTACCTAGACAGCACCTCAGCCTCCTGCCTTGTGGCCGTGACTAGAAAGGAGCTTCCCCTGTCTCCACGTCAGCCACCATTTTAGTGTGGTCTCTGGATACGGTAAGATGGAGGCAGACACGGAGAAAGCCCGAGGGGCTCCCTCTGCTCGCTCGGCTGTGCCCCGCAGCCCCAGCGCGTCTCCCTAGGGGATGCGTTATTCACCATCCCCCTTCAGCTGAGTCAGGAGCTGCTGAGACAGGACAGCGCCGAGGCGAAAACGCAGACGATGACAAAGCCTGTGCTTTACCGACGGTCCTGGGGTATGGCAGGGAAAGGCAGCCCCCCTCCAAGGCATTGCAATGTGGGCTTTTAATGGGCTATGTGCTATCTGGAAATATTTAAGATGCAGCCACTATCCGTGTGGGGTTGATTCCTTCCTGGGCTTGCTGCCTTTTCCTCTCTCTCTCCAAATATATAGCCCTCATGACAAATCTGACACAGGGATCACAGGATGCTGCCGGCAGCTGGTGCAGGGTGGGGGGCTCTTGCAGGGACGGACAGGAGCCCGTGTGGCAGGGTGGCTTCTCCCTCCACCCCCTTCAGCCCGTCCAGCACCCTCCGTGCCTGCCCGCTGGATCCTTAACAAAGAAGAAACCTGCCTCCTTCAGCGCCTGAAGTCGGGGGAGGTGGAGGTTGAGCTGGGAAGAAATGGGGAGCAGGGTCCGGGCTCTTTCAGACCTTCCTGGAAGACCCAGGGAAAGAAGAGCCCCAGAGAGATTCGTGGGCACAGCAGGGCCCTGGGCTGCACCTCCTGTCCATCATGTCAGGAGGAGGAGAAGGAGAGCACCAGGCGCGCGCATGGGTGTGTGTGTGTGTGTGGTGTGTGTGTGTGTGTGTTTAAAGAATGTTAATTCATACTGAGATCCTAGGGAATATTTCCCTAACTAGAACAGGCTTGGGAATAAATAACGTGCTTACATAGCTGGATCTCCCCTCCCCTTCCTTTCTCCCACTCACTAACACACACGTGTGCGCACACAGACACACCCACACACGTGCACACACGTTGGTAGTTACTAAAGCTAGCCTATGGGGCAAGGAAAAGCTGACCCTGAGAAATGCAATTTTCAATTCCCGCTGAAGCCCACGCAAGGAGGCTGTGCCCGGCACTCCAGGAGGACCGCACACCTTAGGTGGGCCACAGACAGGCACATCCCATACGTGGACTCGGGCGAGGTGCCCTAATGCGGCAGCTGAGGAGCACTAGAGGGACCCAGGTGGAGCCATTTCCACCGGCCTGGAGTGTGCACTGCAGGTCTCCAGCCTTGGTGAGGATCACGGGTGTGCTGAGGTTTCCCATCCACCCGCGCCTCTGTCTACACACACAGAGTGCCTGGGAGCTGAGAAGCGTGTTTATTCTCCTCCTTTCCTCCCTCATAAATGACTGCTACCAGCACTTGGAGGAGAAGCTCAAGCTGGGCCTGAGTGAATAGAAGCCGAGCGGGCAGGCAGGGCTCACTGGCAAAGTCCAAGCCACCACCGCGTGTGTAAGTGATTTCCATGCTCTCATTCCTTAACCCTTTTTGAGATGATCCTTCTCTTCCCGAGTGCACTTAGGGAAGGCAGGTACAATCATCCACTTTCCTGTCTCTTTCCTTGATCTGGCTCTATCAGAGAAAGAAAGAACTCTTAGGACACATCCAAGAGAAAAGATACCTGATCAAATTATTTCAGTGAAAGAAATCCAGTTATAAGATATAAATACATGCATTCAAATTATAATATAAACATGAACGTGTCTGTGTGGGTGTGCATCTGTAGAAAATACAAGACGAACACATATCAACACGGAAGCAGTAATACCTCTTGGTAGTGTGATAATTATATTTGATTTTTCATACTTTTTAATTTTTTCTCAAGCAAGATACAATGAGTTATTATTGCTTCTACAATCAGAAAACAATTAGCTTAAAGAAACAGACTATCTGAACAGTTACCATAAACATTAGCAAAGACACTGTTTAAAGTTCCGCTCAAGTACCCCAGTGTTATTAGCAGGCTTTCTATCTTCTCATTGTATTTACTCCAGTTTTTATTTTAACTCAACGCAGTGTCTCTTCTGGGCTGTCAAGATACCTGTGTTATAAACTGCTAGCGATTCTCAGTGACTGCACTTTACTTATGTCTTATTATGTAGGAATAGATGACGCCAATATTTGGCTGGGCAAGTGGTCATCAGAGAATGCAACGCTTTCCAGCACCTTTGCAATGGGTGTGGCTTAGTGACTAAGTCCCAGCCCATCAAATATGAGCAGAGGAGATGTGTGCAACTTTAGAGTTATCGGAAGGGGCAGGTCACCCAGACCTTTCCTTCTTCTCTTCTTTATGTCTGAAATCCAGCCAAAGCAGAAAACCATTAATAAAATGGCTATACTGCAACTCCATAGGTATCTGCAGGCAGACTTGACTGAGGCTGGATGGGGAGGGGCTGCCACCCAGGACCATTCTCTCCCCAAGTTTGGCATCCAGGGGACAACTTGGGTCTCTTTGTCAACTACTTCTGGGCCTTGGGGCCAGATGGACAAACCAGGTCTCCTACAGACTCCAAGGGGCTCCTCTCTGTAACACTTTTTGAGTTTCTTGAAATTGCCCAACAATTCCCTAGCTATTAGATTACTACTTAGGAATCTTCATTTTTGGTTCTGTGTGCCATAACATACCCAATTCTCTTTCCCCATTACTATCCTCCCCAAAACAACCACTGCCAGTCCCTTTATAAATTGTGGGAAGAGGGTGAATGTTCCACTTTCCAAAGCTCTCGGAGCTTGTCTCTGAAGTGCTTTCCTATCAGATGTCGGTATTTATCTCAGCCTGGAATCTTCTTCCCAAACCACCCTCCTGGGTGTGCCCTGGGCCAATGCAATGATTCAGGTTACAAGGTCTGCAATAAGCTTCTGGTAACAGGACATTGTTCTGCAGTAACTGGCTATCTGGAACCTGTTAAAGGGCACCCATGCTCGTTTCTCTGGAAGATTCCAGAGCTCTTCACTACCACCATGGGTCCCCACCCAAGACTGGAAAAGCCAAGTGAAATCTCCTATCTGAACTTCTTGCTTTTGCTCTTGATGAAGAGCCATCCTTTTTTCCTCCTCCTCTCCCTTCCATGTCACCACTGGTTAGGAATATTGACAAGGAGTTCAAATCCAGTTGTGCAAAACTTTGGGTTGAGGATGTCCCAGCTTTGCCCTGGCCACACCCATTCTAGGGAGACGAAGCCGTGCCTCCAGCTTCACATCTCCCTGCCCAGAGCCTCCACATCCATGTCACGTTTCTGCCCTCAGAACAAGGCAGAAATACCACCCCTCCCAGAGGGGTTTAGTAGGTGGCTTGCACCATCTGTCATCATCAACATGATCCAAAACCTGTTTTAAATTATTAAAAGTTTCTCTGAGTCATGGTCATCAAAGATTCTCTTTGAGTACACAAACGTCCTAAATGTGGGGCCCTGTGAAGCACTGTCATGTGACACTTTCTGTGGCCTTAGATACTGACCATTGATGCAACTTCCCAGTAGGATGTCTCAGTTAAGGCTCAAATCTCTATCCTCAGCCCAGGCCTCTCAGTTGAAAACGCCTTGGATTTGGGTGAATTAGTTATTTCCACAAAGTCTATGGCTTCCACTCCTGTGCCCACTATGAATCCCATGCCTTGGGTGACAAGTCCTCATTCCTTGTCTCCAGGCATTCTGGCAACATGGACCCCAGTGCCATTCATCTCCACTTTGGATGAAAGCTGTAGTTTCTTAGAAATGCACATGTGGAAATGAGGCCTCAGCATCAGCTTCCACATCCTTCCTTCTTCAGGAAAATTCATCTTATGGGCAAATTGAAAATAACTTCAGAATCCACCAGAAGAATTATGCTTGGCCATGGTTCCTCCCAATTGAATAAAATCAGATCCTAACTTATCTGCAACCTCCTAGCTGCACATTTATCTCACTCATGTTTTCAGCCATTCCTCCTGGACTTTAACACAATTCCCAAAGTTTCTGTAGAGTCCAAATACCAAAGAAAAGTTCTCTGCTCTTCAGCTCCAACTGTGCCCACAGAGGTACTCTCTGTCCCTTTTAGATAAGCAGACTGAGCTGAGTTGGGACACAGGGACGCATCATCACCATCATCACTGTCCCCAAAGCTGTGACACTCAGTGTCCAGGGTCCTCACATTTTTCACGACCTCTGTGTACATGGGGCCGTCTTGTCCCAGGGACTTGGGGTACAACAACCACAACACCATCAACAACAAGAACATCCTCTGCATCCCCATGACCTAGCTGTCCTTATCTCTCATCATGGAAAACTTCACACCATGACTTCTCCCTCTACTGACAGTGTCCAGCATGCTTCCTCGCAGAAAACCCAGGCTTTCACAGATAATGGCTTGCCTTGTCTCCTAGTGCCCTAGACACTTTTGCTTTTGGTCCTATCACCCAAAAACGTGATCAATCTACAAAGGCAAGAGAGCACACACTCTTGGCCACAAAAGAGGGAGAAAAACATAACAGTATCTTAAGATCTTGTTTTACACATGTTGTTATTAGCATTGCATCTGTAGTTAGTCAATATGCTCTTGGTAAAAGAGCCTATCTTGGCTCTACTTTAACTCTGTTAACAAAAGTGCAAATGTTGAAGAATGTGGCAGCCATGAGTACAGGGTGCCCGTGTGGCTGTGAGACAGTTGGGACTGGGTTGGTTATCTCTTGCCTATTTTTCACATGAGAGTAATTTACATGATCTTGGTTTGTGTTTTGACTTCTTAGGAGCTATCTTCCATCTGGAGTCTTATATTAGGTGAGATTGCTGCGTAAAAGCAATACTTATTTACAGAGTTTCCTGGCCACTGGTGAGCTAGGCTACTTCTCTTCCTTTAGCTAGGATTGCATTTCTATTATTTTCAGAAATCAACAAAGTTTAAGACAGTAAGATCTCAGCATATAATCTCAATTCTTGTCGTCAAATTATCGTGCATCACTTATAAGAATCATCTCAATATTGTATCTAAATTTTCTCCTCTGATAGCACATGCCTTTTCTGCACAACAAAATGTTGACCTAGGCCTTACCTTGTAAGCCAGCAAGCTCATAGAGGAAAAAAGCTACCTCAAGCACCCTGAGGGCATTAGGAGGTGCAGTAGGGACAATAAAGCCTGCTAATGTGATTTTGGGTGGCCTGGCAACTGGAGTGATGGTGGGGAAGACCTGGAAATCACTCCCTTCTGAGACCAGACAGCCTAAGCAGAAACCAGAGAAATGCATCACATACAAAGGAGGCAGCAGAGCTGTCTTCATAAATCGCAGCCTGTAGGCCTTTTAATGTGTCAGTGTAACCCGCCGTTAACCATATTTAATTGCTATCTACAGTAAGTTCCGTAGATCATTACCATACCAGTCATTTTTCAAAGATCCTCGTTAGCACAGGACTAGTGAACACAATAAATGATGTGACAGGAGATGCTAGAGAAATGCTGCAGAGAAAGAGCTCATGTAAGCCAGCAAGCTCATAGAGGAAACCCCCTATATTTCTATGACACCATTATAAAATCCACCATGCACACTGGGCTATTTCCACTGCAGTGCGTAAGACAAGAGAAATGGGTCGCTATTGTGCTCCTGCTGGTTTCGTCTCCACCAATGCAGCTCGTTCCCTCACACACTGAGGTGATGTCCACAATGCCTGGCTAGAACAGAAAAGATCTGACACGCCTGAAGTGCCTGAAAATAACACTTTCCTACAAACACTTAGGTTGGCAATCCATCCATTTGGGAGGTACATGTGTACTGTGAACCTTCCCAGAACCAGGCACTGTGCTAGGGTGTTGAGATTCAAGGTCAAGGGAGGCACAGTCCCCACGAACCTTGCAGCCAGGGACAGAGCTAATGGCCAGGAGACATTCTAGTCCAACTCACTTGCTTTATTTCAGTGATTTTATTTTCCATTTTGTTATTACCTTCTTTTTCAAGTCTCCGGTTGGAATTTGGATTATGTTACTTTATTTTTTCCTTTAAAATGCTTTTTGAATGATCAAAGGCCCATTTTAATCCCTCTATTGTCTGCAGCTCCTTAGAGGTGAATTCTCCTTTTACAGAGCCTGTTTGCCCTCATGGTGATGAGTCTCCATAGGTGCTGGGGGGGCACCTTCCTTAGGAATCATTCTCCCATGGAGTCTCAGAAATCCCTTGAGCTCTGCAGGCATCTTCACTGGGGCAATGATTTTTGTGATGGGCTTGAGGCCTCTGGATTGTAATCTGTTCCAGATCAGCTTTTACCTTAAATTCCTGCGCACCTTTTTCCAAACGGCAAAGACAGTGTGAATTGAGGCCCCTCACACCAGCCACATTTGGGGTCCTGACTCCTCTGTGTGACTCCTGTCCCACCCCAGGCCCAGTCCCAGCATTAGCTTTTGTGATGCATTCCTTGGTACAGAAGGCTAAGCATTGCTAGTTTCTATTCAGAGACACAGGAACTCTACCCTTGTTCCTGGCTTTATAAAGCTACTCAGTTCTAATGTTCACAGCACACAACAGCTGCAAGGGCCACAAATACCCCCAGGCAGATGTTAGGCTCTCAGCCCCTAAGATACAGTTTTCATCTCAACAACTCATAAGATTCTGCCCTCTGACGTGAGAAAATATAATTTTGTTGTGCTTTTTAATTATGCCTATGGCATCTTTTAAAATATGCCATACATGATCCAGTATTTCTTTGTGTTTGGAGTGTGAATCTGCAGGTGAAAGAGTGTGTTCTACACTTGCCCAATCCCTCCTCATTACACAAATTCACCCTCGACTTTAAAACAAGGAATCTGGGCCTTTGACAGGAAATAAGCTGGACAGTCATGGGGCCAAACTCGAACCAAATGTAAATATTTAATTTCCTACTGTTAAAAGCAGAGTGGACCCACAGTCCCTCCCAAAGTAAAAGGCACAATCACGTGTCAAGAGCACTGACCTTATTGCTTCTTGGACGTTGGCTAAGATCAAGCGAAGACCACTGGTTTTGGGGTCTGATACCCCAGGAGAGTCCCAGTTTCGTGCTCACATGTTGTGTGACCCTTGACCCCTCATTCAATTCTTACATGCTTCAGTCTCCTAAGCCATGCAAAAGGGACATAAGGATATCTCCTGAAAGCAGAGTCAGCTGGAAGGCTGGAAGGTTTATGTGAAGCAGTTGCACATTACTTGGCACTTAGAATGGGCAAATAAAAAATGGTTTAGCTTCTCCTTTGTGGGAATAGAGACTGGAATGGTTTGTATCCTGGCTCTCCTGAAACTGCGCTGCCAAGCTGGGCCCAATCTCTAGTTCAGCTCCCTTCAGAAAGCTGAAGGCAGAAGCCTACAGGACCAGAGATGGAGCGTGGCCACACAGCCCCTTCTTCCTGATGTCACATACCTGGTGATCCTGGTCACAGACTGCCTGACATGGCGAAACAGAGCTTTGTCGGACTTTTGAAGATAACCCTACGGAAAAATCACCTGGTGAAGGGCAGATGCGCATGTTTTGTAATAAGACCAATTGGGTTTCCTAAATCAGCCAAGCCATTTATCCTGTGGCCTTGACGACAGGCTGACCTTCCTTTTGCAGAGGAGATGGTGATGCCTGGTCCCAGAGGAGCGCTGTGAGCACCCAGGCATGAATTACAGTGCTTAGCACAAAGTAACATTAAATGTGAATCTCTCTTCTAAAACTATGTTACCAAAAGCAGTAATTCATTCCAAGCAAGTCTGTCAAAAGTCTTTTTCTACTGTAAAAGCTTTAATTTTTGTCTTTATTTTCATTGATACAATTAGATGTGCATATTTTAGGAGTAGATATGATAATCCAACACATTCACATAATCAAATCAGGGTAATTGGGATATTTGTCACCTTAAATATTGATCTTTTCTTGATGCTATGAGCATTAGGTTAATGGGTACAAATGTACAGTTAGATAAAAAGAATAAGACCTGCCTGGTCTTCAGTACATCATGGTGGCTATAGTTAACATTAACCAATTGTACATTTCAAAATGCTAGAAGAGAATAATTCCAACACCTTTTTTGTTTGCTTACCTTTTTCTGAATTCTAATAGACTGATACATTAGTCCCTGCTGCAGCCAAAATAATGACTTCCCCAAAATGCACTTCAAGAATGTGACCTCAATGGTTGTAACACACAGAACCTGCTCCTGGGGTTTGGGAAAGAAGAGGTGTTAGGCCTGCCACAATTGCTTCTCCTCCCAGGTGGTTCAGAGTCCTGGAGGACAGAATACCTTGGGAGCTTGAGTGAACTCCTTCCACCAGCCCAGCCTTCACTCAGATTCCAGCTCATAGCTCACAAGCTCCACCACCCAGGCCAAACTCCTCACATGCTTAGTTTTCTGTTTGTTTGTTTGCGTGTTTGTTTGAAAGAGTTTTGCTCTTGTTGCCCAGGCTGGAGTGCAATGGCACGATCTTGGCTCACTGCAACCTCTGCCTCCCGGGTTCAAGCAATTTTCCTGCATCAGCCTCTCGGGTAGCTGAGATTACAGGTGTTCACCACCGTGCCCGACTACTTTTTTTGTGTTTTTAGTAGAGACAGGGTCTCACCATGGTGGCCAGGCTGGTCTCAAACTCCTGACCTCAGGTGATCCGCCCGCCTCAGCCTCCTAAAGTGCTGGGATTACAGGCATGATCCACCATGCTCGGTCTAATGGTCAGGTTTTTATTTCCTGTATATGTCAAGTGAGGACAATAAGAATCACTTCAAAGTGTTGTTAGGAGCTAATGCATGTTGAGCATTTATAAGAATTTTTAGCACCCAGCAGACGCTCCGAAACTTTTAGCTCATAATATTAGCATTGTTATAAAAATAACATTAATAAAAACCAATAACATTAGTATTGTGAGAAAGTCATAATAATATACATCAAAGGATATTAATAATACACAATGACTTTTCCACATGCCATTTGTATGGCCAGAAAACCAGACACAACTCCTGGCTTCCTCCTGCGATTCAGGCATTGCTTAGATGCAAACTTAACTCACGGAACCACTTAATAGGTTCGTCACTCTAAGCAAAGACTAGCGTTCAAGAAATGTTCTCAGGTGATTTAAAACACAGTTCAGAATACGGTTATGGGATTTCAAATGCTTGCAATACAAGGCCTGCCTCTGTGTTAAGCTCCTAGAGAGAATTTTTATAATAGATGCAGTTTTTCCTATTAGCAATGGAACATACACATTTGAAACCCATCTGGCAGCCTCTATTATTATAGGCTAAATCTCGTAAACAAAACTTAAATGTAAAGAAGTGTTTGTACTAGCTGCAAACGGGGTACTGGTTTGATGCCACAGGGTAAGTTGCTAGCAGGTGACATCAGAGTATGGATTAGTTAGGGTAACATTGTGAACCGAGGGACATTGTGAACTTCTTGGCACTCGCTGAAGGCGAGACTCCTCTGGAGAGCTGCTTCCTCCCCAAGATCTGCATCTTTCCCTGGACTGAGTCAGGATCTCCAAGGTTAGGACCTAGCTATGTATATTTTGCACAAAGAATTCTGATTTGGACTCCAGGATTTAGAACCACAAATGTGCATAGAGACCCAATTTTGTACATGGAAGGTGGGGACAGATAGATAAAGTAACTTGCCAGCAGTCATTCGTCTCACTAGTGTCACTGCTAGAAGTAGAACCTGTGGACTTTTGGTCCCTGGTCTGCAGCAGTTTCTATAACACTAGTGGGTATGAAACAACATAAAACACCAAGAACTGAGTTCTCGGAGGTGTGCAGCCCAGCAAAACTGAGCCTTTGGGTGGGAGTGGAGAGCAGCCAGCAAGAAAGGCCTGCGGTGGGGCTCTGCATCTCAGTTTAGGAGGGAACCCCCACTGTCAGATGGTTCAGGTGATGGTGGCCATGTGGGAGTGTGGTGGTGGCTGGGGAAGATGACAAAGGCAATTCACTTACGATAGCTGCTAAGGAGAGCAGTTGACACAACCCTGCTGCCATTTGTGACTCTTTCTTGATGAATTGAGGATATGGGGATATAACTGCAGCCACCAGCATGGAGCTTTCCTAGATTCTTAAACTTACAGGTTATTAAGGACATAAAGAGATCTTCATGCATTCTAATGTCCTAATTTCACAGGAGAAGAGACAGTCTCAGGGAAGGCAGGTGGCTTGTTCAGTTTCAATCAGCCAGCAACTGGCAGAGCTGAAATTAGAACTCAAGTCTTAGGGCTCCAGTTCTGTAACTCATCCATCCCACAAAACAATTCTAAAGGCATGTGTCCATGTGGCCTGGGCATGGCTTGTAGTCACTGCCATAGATAGAGATGGATGAGACCCACTGCCCCTAAGGCATGCAGTCCTATTGGCTCCTTCCTGCAGCATTCCCTGGACCACCAGGTTCAGAAACACCTGGGTCTGTGCTCACATGCAAAGTACTGGACCTGTCCCAGATTTACTGATGCCAATCCTCTGCAGGTGAGGCCAGGGAAACTGGCTCAGCAGGTGATACCTGGGTACTCCAACATCTGGGAAACCCCCAGATAAGACCTCAAAGTTCTGGGATATTGTGGGGGCTCTGTTGAAGAACAGAAGGTGTAACATACAAGAAAAACAGACCTAAATGTGACATCAATTATTTCACTGAAGAATCATCAGTTGAGTGACTACTGGCTTCTAGTGCCCACTGTTCACTATGCTGGGAACACAAGTCCACAAGCCAACCACATTCCAGCTGTGAAGGAGTGCATCTGGAAAGTCATAGAAGGCCCTGGATGCCTGGTGCCTGGGCTGGGGTGTGTGCCAGGGCAAGAAGGGAGTGGATGTCAAAGAAGAACAACTCTTGACAGTGCCCAGGAAGGGCAGCTGCTCCACAGAAGCAGTGCTCGTGGAGCCATGTTGCCATGGATACAAACAGTGTCTGGTTACTTATGGGAACACTATTGTTAGGATGGTTCTGAAATGCCTTCGTCCTGACGGTGGAGACCTCCCCAGACCAAATTACTCTTGGCTGAGGTGGTTAACCCTCTACTCATATGATGTCTTGGGGCAACAGTGCAACTTCAAAACACATTAAATAATACCACACTATGGAGACAATAAAAAGATCGGTGGTTGTCAGGGGCTGAGGGAGCAGGGGGATCAAGGAATAAGCATCAGTGGAGCAGAGAGGACTTCAGGGCAGTGAAACTCATCTGTATAATACTCAAATGGTGGATTCATGTCATTACACATTTGTCCAAATGCCTGGAATGCACAACACCCAGAGCGAACCCTCGTGTCAACTATGAACTCATTGTGATGATGGCGTGTCAGTGTAGGATCATCAATTATAAAATGTGTACCACTCTGGGAAGATATGTTGATAATGAGGGAGACAGGGCATATTTGTTGGAGGGGCAGGAAGAATATGGAAAATCCCTGTACCTTCCACTCAGTTTTGCTCTGAACCTAAAACTGCACTATAAAACTAATTTTTTTTTTTTTTGACAGCTCTGTCATTCAGGCTGGAGTGCAGTGGTGCAATCATGGCTTACTTAAACTCCACCTCCTAGGCTCAATAGATCCTCCCACTTCAGCCTCCCAAGTAGCTGGGACTACAGGCATGTGCCACCACACCTGGCTATTTTTTTAAGTTTTTAGAGATGGAGTCTCATTATGTTGCCCAATCTGATATTGAAATCTTGGCCCAAATGATCCTACCACTTTGGCCCTCAAAGTGTTGAGATTATAGGCATGACCCATGGTGCCTGACCTTAAAAAGTATTTCAAAGAAAGATTAAACATTTCTAAACTGTTTTTTAAAATACGTCGTGTCACAGTGTATAAAAGTTATACTATCAAAAGTGAACTTTGGGTAAATGAAGGCTGCCGGATTGACTAGAAATCAGAAGGGGTTTGGGCTTTAAGTTTGTCACTGAATCTGGTAAACTCAGAGAAATCACTGCCTCTCTCTAAGCCTCTAGTCATCAGGATTAGGAAGGAGAGAGGTGGGCTGCTAGAATTCCTTCTTCAAGCTCTGATGTTCCAGGACAAGGATAATTGCTGATGAGAAAAAACACAAAAAATCAGAATCTCACAGTCTGCAAAAGCAGAACAGCACAGTTTCCACAAGACCATAAAAACATACTTTTTGGAACGTAACAGTCAAGCACATGCAACAGCTTAGGGTCCGTAACTCAGCATATGTAAAGTTCGTAAATTAATGTAATAGGAGGCAGGGTAACATCTGTTCTGTAGTACCCAACAGAGGGGATTTGGATATTTGAGAAGAGGCTCTGCACATAGTAAAGTCAGCCTAGGAACATGTGAGCAGTATTTACAGTGAAAAGGTCCCCATCTCTAAGTATACACATCTGCTCCAAGACAGCTGAGGCTGGGGGCACAGACTCCACTGAAGGGAAAGCCCCTCCCAGGGAAGTGGCTTGCTAAGAAATCATAATGGAGCCATCTGCCCTTCCCACTGCGTGAGCTCTACCAGCCACCTATTTGTGCTCACCAGCTGGCAGCCTACCCTGGCCCTGGCACATGCCTGCCCCCAGTGGGCAGGGCCATGACAAAGCCACTGCTGGTTACCATTAGGGGTCAAGTCCCACAGGGGGTTTATTGAAGAACGTTTGCTTAATTTTAGATCAAAGCAGTACTTTCTTCTCCCTCTGGAATAAACAAACAAACAAATAGTATCTTGGAGCAATGAAGAACATAATCAAGTTTATGTATGGGCCACTAAGAAACTGAATAGTTACCTCCTACTTAAAAGGGTATCCTGGGCCACTGTGAAGTGGTCCTTTTTATCCTGTGGTCTGCAGTGGAAATGGCAGCATTACTGGAGAAGAGCTGTAAAAACATGCACAGTGAGTTGCTGCTGCATCCTGATTGCCCAAGAGAGGGAAGGAAGAGGAGATGAGAAGGGTTGAATCGGTTCTCTGACATGCCAGAGAGATAAAGGGGTGCCTCCCAAAGCTCTGAGGGCTTTTAAAAACTGGATGTCCACTGATATTTCAAAACAGTGCTGGGTGTCCATAATTCCAAAGGCAGTTTACAGGGGTCCAGAGTTGAAGTCTGTGCTCTCAGATGCCACAGATGAGCCTTCTCAGCAGGCTTGGCAAACATCTTCACAGCCACCATGACACATGGTAGGATTCAGGGACCCCAAAAGGAAAGAGCTAAGTTTTGAGGCTGAAGACCAAATTGGTTAAAAATATGGTCACTCTCAGGGTCAGTATGAGAGAATTAAGTAAAAAAAATAATAATTGAATACAGGGAGCAAATAAGTAGACATAACACGGAATGGCGCAGGCCGCCAGGCAATCCTAAGGCAGACGTAGACTCATCTTCAAGTGGCTTCCTCCAGCCTGACACCTGAAAAAGTGCTACTTCTTCTCATTTACTCTTTCTCCTGTTTATCAAAAGGGAAGAAAAGAAGAAAAAGAAAATGTTAGTAGTTGACTATGTGTCAACACTATTCTGGGCATTTCCCTAAGTTATGTAATTGAATATTCACAACTCCCTCTGATGTGTAGATATTAATATAATTATTTTCATTTTACCAATAAATTCTGGTAAAATATAAGCTATGAAATACATCCAGAGATACTATGTGATGTGCTCAAAGACAAACAGCTAATAGGCAGCAAGCCCAGGCTTTAAGCAAGTTCTATCTGAAAACCTTTTCTCTCTTCCCTAAGGCATACTAAATTGATGTTTGAGCTTCCCATTTATCTTGTTTCATGAAAGAATGGTCTAAGCCCATGGCATCTTCCCTATCCAAAAGAAAGTAAACAGTCATGAGACCAAGATCCCCTGGGATCTCCCAGAAGGTAAGTCACAGCTCTGTATATTCCAAGCTCCAATGCTGCCAGTCCCAGAGATTGTGGGGTGGGGATTCTGTCTCTGAGCTCCACCTATTTAAGTCTTACCAGATTAAAGACCTGACTCTGATAAACTTGTGTCCATGACCTTTCTTTTTTTTTAAAAAAAATGATTTTACTTTTTAGAACAGTTTTATATTTCAAAAATATAGAGAAGGATCCCCCATTGTGGAAAAGTGGTAAGCGAGAGATGCCTACTGGTTCACGTTCCCACTAAGGACTCTTGCAACCCTAGCCATAGGTGAGCCCCTTGGCCCTCGTGGGCCCTTAGACTAGTATAGAAAGCTGCTTGCAGTCTATATGATGGCATTGTCTCAGGGAGAGAGTTTGCATTGGGTGCCAAACTCCCCCAAGACCCAAGTAACTGCAACATGATGCCATTCTGAGAGCCCAGTCCACACCAGACTACATCCCACCCTGAGGACAAACAGTACCTGCCTCTCCACATACCTTAAGCCCCACTGACATTCCCCTACATCCACCCAGAGGGCTGCAGCATTGCAATGCTGGCTGGACACAATGGCGCAGCTGGAGCAACAGCACAGTGTCCTACTCTCTGGAAAATGGGTGGTGCAACACTGCAGGAGGCTGCCTTAGGGACAAAGGAAGTGTGTACTCCCCAGAGTTTGAGAGTTGACTGCCAGGGACCACTGCCACTGACAGCAACACAGTATCCTCCAGTGGCAGGGTGGTCACATACCTGAATGTACCTTTAGCTGACTTGGATACCAGCCCAGTCACAAACCATCCACCACAGGCATCTCTGCAAGCCACATAGGAGCCATGGGTTGGCTCACCACCACCACTGCCACTACCAATGCCATGCACACCACCCAGGAGTCCAAGGTCTGGCACCCCCAACCCACCAATGACATCACTGGTGCCCAAGGACCAGCCCTCCTGGAGCCCTTGTCCCCAGGAAAGTCTTGCCACAGCCCCCAATGACAACTGCCACCTAAGCCACTGAGGAATTCACAGACACCACTGATGTTGATTACAGTTAAAGAAATCATGCAGAGACCACACTTCTACACCCACCCAGAGTACAAGTGAAAGGACCCTGCCCAGTGCACACTGTAGATATATCTTTGTAAAAAAAATGTCCTTATGAAAGATTTTCATCCAATCCATAACATTGGACAAAATGACTGGTACACCAGATGTGCAGATATCAACACAAAGACACAAAAAATAAAAAGCAAGAAAACATGACACCTCCAAAGAAACACAGTAATTCTCCAGTAACAGATCTCAAAGAAAATGAAATCTATGAAATGCCTAAAAATACCAAAATAATGATATCAAAAATTAGTACAATAAAGAGAACATGGGTAAACACTACAAATAAATTGGAAAGAAAATTATAACTTGGATGAAAAGTTCAGCAGAGATAGAAATCATTTAAAAACACACACAAAAAAATCCTGGAACTGAAGAATACAATAAATGAAAATTTTAAAAATACAGTCAAGAGCATCAAGCACAATACACTGCATCAAGCAGAAGAAATTTTTGAACTTGAAGACAGGTCTCTTGAAATAGTCAGACAAAAAAATAAAAATAAAAAAGAATAAAAAGAGCATGCAAGGCGTGTGGGATACCACAAAGTGGCCAAATACTTAAATTTTGGGTGTTCCAGAATAAGAAATGGGTAAAGACATAGAGAACTTAAGAAAAAAAAAACCAAGTTATACTTTAAAAGTGAAAGGGAAATAAAGTTGTTCCTAAACAAGCAAAAAAAAAAAGATAACTCATTCCCACTAGACCAACCCTGCAAGAAAGGATGCTTAGGGGAGTCCTACATCTGGAAGCAAAAACACAAAATCTGCTGATATGGTTTGGCTGTACCTCCTCCCAACGGCCCCATCCCATCTTGAATTATAGCTCCCATAATTCCCACATGTTGTGGGAGGGACCCGGTGGGAGATTAACTGAATCATGGGGGCGGTTTCTCCCATACTGCTCTTGTGGTAGTCTCACCAGATCTGATGATTTTATAAGGGATCTCTCCTTTCACTTGGTTCTCATTCTCTCTTGCCTGCTGCCATGTAATACATACATTTTGCCTTCTGCCAGGATTGTGAGGACTCCCCAGCCATGTAGAACTGTGAGCCCACTAAACTTCTTTTTCTTTATTAATTACCCAGTTTTGGGTACATCTTTATCAACAGTGTGAGAACAGACTAATACAGTAAATTGGTACTGGGAGTGGGGCACTGCTGTAAAGATACTCAAAAATGTGGAAAAGACTTTGGAACTATGTAATAGTCAGAGGTTGGTACAATTAGGAGGGTTCAGAAGAAGACAGGGATATGTGGGAAAGTTTGGAACTTCCTAGAGACTTGTTGAATGGCTTTGACCAAAATGCTGATAGTGATATGGGACAATGAAATCCAGGCGGAAGTGGTCTCACATGGAGATGAGGAACTTGTTGGGAACTGGAGTAAAGGTGACTCTTGTTATGTTTTAGCAAAGAAACTGGTTGCATTTTGCCTCTGCCCTAGAGACCTTTGGAACTTTGAACTTGAGGGAGATGATTTAGGGTATCTGACAGAAGAAATTTCTAAGCAGCAAAGCATTCAAGAGGTGACTTGGGTGCTGTTAAAAGGACTCAGTTTTAAAAACAGCAGAGCATAGTTTGGAAAACTTACAGCCTGATGATGCAAGGGAAAAGAAAAACCCATTTTCTAGGGAGAAATTCCAGCCTGCTACAGAAATTTGCATAGTAACAAGGAGCCAAATGTTAGTCACCAATACAATGGGCAAAATGTCTCCAGGGTATGTCAGAGACATCTGTGGCAGTCCCTCCCATCCAGGCCAAGGGGCCCCATGCTCTGTACAGTCTAGGGACTTGATGCTCTGTGTCCCAGCTGCTCCAGCCATGGCTAAAAGGGGCTGAGATACAGGTCAGGCTGTGGCTTCAGAGGGTTCAAGCCCCAAGCCCTCGCAGATTCCACATGGTGTTGAGCCTGTGATTGCACAGAAGTCAAGAGCTGAGGTTTGAGAACCTCCACCAAGATTTCAGGAAACACCTGAATGCCCAGGAAGAACTTTGCTGCAGCGGTGGGGCCCTCATGGAGAACCTCTGCTAGGGCAGTGCAGAAGAGAAATGTGGGGTTGGAGCTCTCAGAGAGAGTCCCTACTGAAACACCACCTAGTGGAGCTGTGAGAAGAGAGCCAATGTCTCCCAGACCCCAGAATGGTAAATCCACTGACAGTTTGCACCATGCACCTGGAAAAGTCACAGACACTCAATACCAGCCTGTGAAAACCACCAGGTGGGAGGCTATACCCTGCAAAGCCACAGGGGCAGAGCTGCCCAAGACCATTGAAACCCACCTCTTACATCAGCGTGACCTGGATGTGAAATACGGAGTCAAAGGAGATAATTTTGGAGCTTTTAGATTTAACTTTCCTGCTGGATTTTGGACTTGGGTGGGGCCTTAAGCTCCTTCGTTTTGGCCAGTTTCTCCCAATTAGAATGGGAGTATTTATCCAATTCATGTACTTCCATTGTATCTAGGAAGTAACTAACTTACTTTTGATTTTACAAGCTCATAAGCAGAAGGGACTTGCTTTCTCTCAGATGAGACTTTGGACTGTGGACTTTTGAGTTAATGCTGAAATGAGTTAAGATTCTGGAAGAATTTTGGAAAGGCATGATTGGTTTTGAAATGCGAGGACAAGAGATTTGGGTGAGGCCAAGAGAGGAATGATATGGTGGTTTGGCTGTGTCCACACCCATGTCTCATATAGAATTGCAGCTCCCATAATTCCCACATGTTGTGGGAGGAAGCTGGTGGGAGATAATTGAATCGTGGGTGTGGTTTCCCCCATACTGTTCTCATGGTAGTGAATACGTCTCACAAGATCTGATAATTTTATTATGGGTTTCCCCTTTCACTTGACTCATTTTTTCTTGCCTGCTGCCATGTAAGATGTGCCTTTCACCTTCCACCATGATTGTGAGGCCTCCCCAGTCATGTGGAACTGTGAGTCCACTAAACCTCTTTTTCTTTATTATCTTTATAATTTACCCAGTTTCAGCTATTTCTTTATCAGCAGAGTCATAACAGACTAATACATCTGTCATCATGAAAACACACAAAAATATGAATTCACTGGTAGAGCAGACACACAAATAAGAAAGAAATAAAAAGACAATCATTGTCACTACAAAAGAATACTAAATTATAAAGGTAAACAATAGAAATGGAGGAAAGAAGAAAGGGAATGGAAAACAATTGGAAAAACTTAACAAAATAACAGAAACAAGACATTACCAACCAATAACAATATTGAATGCAAGCAATTTAAATTCCGAAGTTAAAAAAATACAGAGTTTCTGGATGGCATGATATAAAAAAAGACCATGTTATATGCTGCCTACAATAAACCCAACTTCATCTGTAGAGATGTACATAGACTGAAGATGAGGGGATGGAAAAAAAATATTCTACACAAACACAAACCAAAAGTGTACAGAAGAAACAATAGTTATTTCAGACAAAATAGCCTTTAATCAAAAAACATAAAAACAGACAAAGTAGGTCATGATATAATGATAAACTGATCAATTTGGCAAGAAGATATAGCAATTATAAATGTATATGTGCCCAACACTGGAGCACCCAGACATATAAAGCACATATTAATATAATACAGCTAAAAACAGAGAGAGAGACCTTAAAACAATAGTAGATAGGGACTTTAATACCCATTTCCAGCAGTGGACTGATTATTTAGACAGAAAATCAGCAAAGAAATATCAGATTTAATTTGCACTAGAGACAAAATAAACCTAACAGACATTTGTAGAACACTTTAACAACTGCAAAATATATACTATTCTCATTAGCACATGAAAAATTCTACAGGATAGACCATCTAGTAGGTAAACCAAAAAGTTTCAACAAATTTTTAGAAATCAAAGTAATATCAAGTATCTTCTCAGGGCTGTGCACAGTGCTTCACACCCATAATCCCAGCATTTTAGAAGACCTGGATGGGCAGATGACTTTGAGTTCAGGAGTTTGAGACCAGCCTGGGCAACATGGTAAAATCTCTATGGAAATACAAAAATTAGCTGGGCATGGTGGCACATGCCTGCAGTCCTGGCTACTTGGGGGACTGATGCTGGAGAATTGCTTAAACCTGGGAAGGCAGAGGTTGCAGTGAGCTGAAATCAACACTGTACTCTAACCTGGGTGACAGAATGAGACTCTGTCTCAAAAAAAAAAAAAAAAAAAAAAATAGTGTATTCTCAGACCACAGTGGAATAAAACTAGAAATCAATAACATGAGGATCTTGGGAAACTGAACAATCATGTAGAAATTAAACAAGATGCTCTTGAGTGACCAATGACTCAATAGAAAATTTAAGAAAACAATCAAAAAATTTCTAGAAACAAAAATTGAAACAAGATTTACCAAAATTTATGGGATATTAAAAAGAGTAGTGCTAAAAGGCAAATTTATAGCAATAAATGCCTACATCAAAAAGGTGGAAAGATTTCATTACAAATAACCTTACCACTCACCTCAACGGACTTAAACAGCGTGAACAAATCAAACCCAAGATTAGTAAAGGAAAAGAAATGATAAAAATCAGAGAATAACTAAATGAATACAGACTAAAAAAGAAAACAAAAGCAAATAATCAATAAAATGAAAAGTTGGTTTTCTTAAAGACAAATAAAACCAGAAACTGCAATCTAGCTGAACCAAGGAATAAAGAAAGTCAAATAAGTAAAATCAGAAACAAAAAAAAAGACACATTTACACTGATTCCACAGAAACACAAAGAATCATTAGAAACTATTATGAACAACTGTATGCTAAAAATTTGGAAAACTTAGGGGAAATGGATAAATTCATACATACAACCTTCCAAAATTGTACCAAAAAGAAATAGAAAACCTGAACAGTCTAATACTGAGTAACAAGATTGAATCAGTGTATTGGTCTCTTTTCACAGTGCTGATAAAGACATGCCCAAGAATGGGCAATTTACAAAGGAAAGAGGTTTAATGGAGAACTCACAGTTCCACATGGCTGGGGAAGCCACAAAATCATGGCAGAAGGAGGAGCAAGTCAGATCTTATGTGGATGGCAGCAGGCAAAGAGAGAGCTTGTGCGGGGAAACTCCACCTTATAAAACCATCAGATCTCATGAGACTTATTCACTATCATGAGAACAGCATGGGAAAGACCCGTCTCCATGATTCAATTATCTCCTACTGGGTACCTCCCACAACACTTGGGAATTAGGGGAGCTACAAATGAGATTTGGATGGTGACACAGAGCCAAACCATATCAACTGGCAATCCACCAACAAAGAAAAGCACAGGACCACATGGATCTTCTGCCAAATTCTACAAAACTTATAAAGAAGAACTAAAACCCGTTCTTCTCAGACTATTTAAAAAAAAAATAAAAATGAAGGAATTCTTCATAAATCATTCCATGAGGCCAGTATTACTGTAATATGAAAACCAGACAAGGGAATAACCAAAAAAGAAAGCTATAAGCCAATATCCTTGAATACAGATACAACAAAATACTAGCAAAATAAATCCAACAACACAACAAAAAGAAAATATACCATGATGATTAGGGCTTATGCCAGGAATACAAAGCTGGTCAACACATATCAATCAATACATGTGATACATCACATCAACAGAATGAAGGATTTAAAAAACCCATATAATTATCTTAATAGATGCAACAAAAGCCTTTGATAGAATTCAACATCTCTCATGATTAAAAACTCTCAACAAATTAGTCATAAAAAGAACATAACATAATAAAGGTCATATATGACAAAACCACAGCTAACATTATACTGAATAAAGAAAAGTTGAGTCTTTCCACTAAGAACTGGAGCAAGACAAAGATGTCTACTCTCACCACTCCTATTTAACACAGTAACGGGAGTCCTAAGCAAAGCAATCAGGTAAGAGAAAGAAATAAAAGACATCCAAATTGGAAAAGAGGAAGTCAAATTGTCCTTCTGTGAGATTGAGAGAAACTCCCAACTGAGATTCCTTATATGATACAAAGTGGGGAAGAACCCGCTTTGCCAGAAACAAGGGATGAATGGGAAGTGTGCTGCAGCCACAAATACAGGAGCTGGTCGCCCCAGCTTTGAAAGCAGATCAGGAGAGGCATGGTCTGAAAGTCACAGTTTCTGTCCTGGCAGGGAAGGCTTATGGACTGGGGCAGTTTTGAGTTCTGGGCATAGACTGCCTAGAGTCTAGCTAGCTGTTGCTAGGGGAATACCATGAATGTAAGACCTGTTTGCTAGGTGCATGGAAGCTGGGTAGGGCTTACTGCCACCTACTTCTCCCCACTTCCTGTGCAGACCCTTCTGTACAGCAGAGACAACTGCTCTCCCACCTGGAGCATTACCCTAGTGTCCAGGAAATTGCCCTCTGATTCCCACTGGGGACACTGCTTGCACCTTCATGCGGAGAACCAGAATACAGATGTACCTGACCCACTCCCCATCTGGTTTTACTTTTCCATTCACACTGGTAGTGTAACACGAAGGACAGAAACTTTGGGGAGCTCTATGGCCCCAGTCGTTGCCTGAGACATCAGAGTACCTCCCCTGGGTAACATAAGGCAAGCACAAATACCACTACTATCACTCCAGCTGATGCTCTTTTGTAAGTGCCACCTGGCTGGAGGCCAACTGACACAGTCCATTATAGCATCTACAGGCAAAATGATGCAGCATCCAGGAAGAAAAAATCTTGTGTGTATCCTCAGCTATCACCATTGCCTGAACCACTCTGGCTAACCAAGAGGTACTGAGTCTGTCCATGTCACCAGTTCATTACTACTACAACCTGCATTTGAGAGAGCCAACACACTAAGACTATTTAAACTAAGGAATCTCACAGAGTTTATGTAACTCCCCTGCCACCCCTGCCAGGGCTGGGGCTTGCACCCTCTGCCAGGAGATTTGAGGACAGGTCATATCACTGGATCCTTGGCAGACATTCCCCAGCGTGAACCTGGAGTGCTGCAAACCCACTGGGGGGATAGACCCAGAGAAGCAGCAGGATTCACAGTAGCCTGGCCCTCAGGGAATCCTCCTCCTGTGGGAAAGTGGAGTGCACCAAATCAAGGGAGAACCCTGTGGGACAAAAAAGTTCAGATGGCAGGGCTTGAATCCTAGAACTTTCCATTTGTGGAAGTTTCTTATAGCAAAGCCAAAGTGGTCATGCTGGGCTCAGAAGGGAAAGTCTGAAGTTCTATTCTACCAGTCAGGCAGCACTGGTGCTCATGAAGGATACTGGAGAAGGGGACTTCTTCTCCCCCTCATCCACCAGTGCAATCACAGCTGGGGCTTCTCCCATGAGAGCTCAGTTTGGGTGTACCTGTAGTCAGCCTTTCTGGAACACTTCAGGGTGACTGCATCTCCACAGGAAAAGTGTTCTCCAGGTTCAGGCTTGCACAAGGGGTAGAGTCACCATCCTTTTCTACATTAAAAATCAACACTCCTTCAGATGAAAGGAGATGGCTGTCTGATCTGAATTGCTGGAACACTAGTTTAGGAGTGTGACTGGGAGGTGGACTGCTTTCCTGCTGGCCTGGCAGAGGAGCTGAGGTAGCTCCCTCTCATTCCCCTGAAAATACCTTAGTGTATTTCACTGAGAGCTCCCCCAGCTGCCTCTGTCAGGGCTGGGACCTCTGCCCATCCCTGAGTATTGCATTTACCCACCTGTTTTAGAAACAGCTGGTGTTTACTTATGGACAACTACACTACTGATCTGAAGCCTGAACTGTTCATCCTGGTAAATAAAATACTAGGGAAAAAATAAATAAATAAAAAGTGTACACCACTGGGGAAAAGATAAGCTTCAAGAGACCTCTGTCATTCAAACCCTGCAGGAGACGATGAACCTGCTCACACACTGAGCACACTGTTACCATAACCAGCATCTGAGAAAGCCATCATACAAAGACTCTTTATAACCAAGAAAGTCAAACAGAAACTTTACCACTGGAAGCACCAAGAGCCAAATTAGGCTATAATAAACTAAAAACATTAAAGTCACACTCTAAAGGAAAAAAAAGAAATTAAAAAACCACTGTTGAATAAAAATTAATTTTAAAATAATTAGAAGAATAGTTTACCCAAATGAGAAGGAATCAGAAAAATAGTTTTGGCAATATGACAAAGCAAGGTACTATAATACCTCCAAAACATCACACCAGCTCTCCAGCAGTTGATCCAAACCAAGATGAAATGCCAGATAAAGAATTCAAAAGGTTAATTATTAAGCTACTCAAGGAGATACAAGAGAAAGATTAAAAAACGCACAAACATAAAAGTTTCAAAAACCAGTTTCAAAAACCAATGAATTAAATATTTTCTAAAGCGATATATATGTTGAAGAAAAAACAATCAGATCTCCAGGAAATGAAAGACACATTTAGGGAATTACAAAATGCAATAGAAAGTTTAAACAATAAACTAGACCAAGTAGAAGAGATAATTTCAGAGCTCAAAGTCAAGGCTTTCAAATTAGCCCAATCAAATAAAAATAACGACGAAAAAAAATTAAAAAAATTGAACAATGGCTCTAAGAAATACAAGATTATGTAAAAGAGCCAAACCTAAGCATCATTAGTGCTCCTGGAGGAGAAGAGAAAGCAAAAAGTTTGGAAAACATATTTGAGGGATAATTGAGGAAAACTTCCCTGGCTTTGCTAGAGATGTAGATATCCAAATACAAGGAGCTGAAATAATTCCTGGAAGATTCATTGCAAAAATAACATCATCAAGGCAAAGAATCATTAGGCTAGCTAAAGTCAACATAAAGGAAAGAATTTTAAGAGCAGTAAACATCAGCTGTTCTGTAAAGAAAAACCTATCAGACTAGCAGCATATAAAGGAAAACCTATCAGACTAACAACAGACTTATTAGCAGAAACCTTACAAACCCAGAAGGGATTGGGTCCTAGCTTTATCCACTTTATACAGAATAATTGTCTGTCAATAATTTTGTATACAGCAAAACTAAGTTACATAAACAAAGGAGAAATCAAGTCTTTTTTTAAATAAGAAAATGCTGAGAAGAATTCATTACTTCCAAACCAGCCCTAAAATAAGTGCTAAAATGAGTTCTAAATATTGAAACAAAAGTTCAATATGCACCAAAATAGAATACTTGAAAGTATAATCCTCACAGGATCAGTATGACAATGACAAAAACAAAGTATCTGGGTAACAGTCAACATAATAACTGGAACAGTATCTCTCATCTCAGTATTATTGCTGAATATAAATAATCGACTTCACTTAAAAGACACAGATTTGCAGAATGGATAAAAAATTACAAACCAAGTATCTGCTGTCCTTATGAAACTCATCTAACATGTAAGGATTCTTATAGAATTAAGGTAAAGGGATGATTAAAAAAAAATTTCGACCCAAATGGGAAGCAAAAGCATGTAGAAGTAGCTATCCTCATGTCAGATGAAACAGCCTTTAAAGCAACAATAGCAAAATGAAAAGATGATATGGTTTGGCTCTGCATCACCACACAAATCTCCTGTCTAACTGAAATCCTCAGTGTTGGAGGAGGGACCTGGTTGGAGGTGACTGAATCATGGGGGCGAACTTCCGCGTTGGTGTTCTCACGATAGTAAGTGAATTCTCATGACATCTGGCTGTTTAAAAGTGTAGCACTTCTCTGTTCACACTCTCTCTCCCATTCCACTGTGTGAAGCTATGCCTGCTTCCTCTTTGCCTTCCACCGTGATTGTAAGTTTTCTAAGGTCTCCCCAGCTATGCTTTCTATACAGTCTGTGGAGCTGTGAGTTAATTAAACACCTTTTCTTCACAAATTACTCAGTTTCAGGTAGTTCTTTATAACAATGTGAGAACAAACTAATACAAAAGACAAAGAAGGTCATTGTATAATAATAAAGGCTTAATAGAATAAGAAGATATTACAATCATAAATACATACGCACCTAACTCTGAAGCTTCCAAATCTATACAACAATTTCTATTATACCTAAGAAAAGAGAAAAACAGCAACACAATAATTGTGGGGAACTTCAACACTTCACTAATAACACCAGATAGATTATCAAGGCAGAAAGTAAAAAAAGAGAAACAGTGGACTTAAACTGCAATGTAGACCAAAAGGACCTAATAGATATTTACAGATATTATACCCTAGAATTGCAGAATATATATTGTTCTCATGAGCACATGGAACATTCTCCAAGATAGACCATATAATAAGACACAGAAGTCTTAATACATTTTTAAATATCAAAATTATGTCAAGTATCTTCTTAGTGCACAGTGGAATAAAGACAGAAATCAACTCCAGAAGGAACTTCTAAAACTATACAAATTCATGGAAATTAAACAATCTGCTCCTGAGTGATTTTTGGGCTAACAATGAAATCAAGATGAAAATTTAAAACTTCTTCAAAATGATTGACAATAGTGTCATAAGTTATCAGTCTCTTTGGTATATAGCAAAAGCAGTGCTAAGAGGAAAGTTAATAGTGCTAAGTACCTACATCAGAAAATCTGAAAAATCAGAAATTGGCAACCTAATGTCACACCTCAAGGAACTAGAGAAACATGAACAAACAAAACCCAAAGCTAGCAGAAGAAAATAAATAACAAAGTCAGAGAAGAACTAAATAAAGTTGAAACAAAAAAATATAAAGCAGCACAAAAAGTTGGTTTTTTGAAATGATAAACCAATCAATGCACCACTAGCTAGATTAACCATGAAAAGATGAGGGAAGATTCCAGTAAGTTCAATTAGAAATGAAAATGAAGACATTACAATTGATTCCACAGGAATACAAAAGATTATCTGAGACTACTATAGGGACCTCTATGCCCATAAACTAGAAAGTTAAAGGAAAATAGATACATTCTTGGAAAGACACAACCCTCCTAGCTTGAATCAGGAAGAAGCAAAAATCCTGAACAGCCAGTAACAAGCAGTGAGGTTAAATTAGTAATAAAAAATGCCAGCAATAAAGACTAGGGCCAGATGAATTCCAGCCAAATTCTACCAGACATTCAAATAAGAATTGGTACCAATCCTACTGAAACTATTCCAAAAGACTGAGAAAGAGGGAACCCATTCTAACTCATTCTGTGAAGCCAGTATCACCCTACTACCAAAAACAGGAAAGGAAATAACAAAATAAAAACTACAGGCCAACATCCTTGATGAACATAGATGCAAAAATCTTCAACAAACAGAACACAAAATATATTACACTATGATCAAGTGAGTTTAACTCCAGGGATGCAAGGATGGTTTACCATATGCAAATCAGTAAATGTAATTCATCACAAAAACAGAATTAAAAACCAAAAAACACATATGATCAGCTCAATAGACACAGAAAAAGCATTCACTAAAACTCATTATGATAAAAACTCTTAACACTGTAGGCAGGCAGAGAAGGAACATATGGCAAAACAATAACAGCCATATATGACAAACCCACAGCCAACATCATACTGACTAGAGAAAAGGTGAAAGCATTCCCCCTAAGAATTAGAACAAAACTAGAATGCCCACTTTCACCTCTTCTATTTAACATAGTACTGGAAGTCTTACACAAACCAATCAAGCAAGAGAAAGAAATAAAGGGCATCCAAATTAGAAAAGAGAAAATCAAACAATCACTGTTTGCAAAAGATATGACTGTATATCTAGAAAACTCTGAAAACTCTCATAAAAGACTCCTAGATTTCATAAATAAATTCAATAAATTCACAGGTTCCAAAATCAATAGCACTGCTATACATCAACAGCAAACAAGCTGAGAATCAAGTAAAAAACTCAATTATTTTTATAATAGCTGCAAAAAATAACATAAAATACCTAGGAATATACTTAACCAAGGAGGTGAAAGATTTCTACAAGAAGAACTATAAACACTACTAAAAGAAATAATGGATGGCAAAAACAAACGGAAATGCTCATGGATTAAAGGAATCAGTATCATGGGAATGGCCATACTGATATGGTTTGGCTGGGCACTCACAAAAAATCTCATCTTTAATTGTTATCCTCATAACCCCCATGTGTCGAGGGTAGGACCATGGGGGTGGTATCCCCATGCTGTTCTGGTGAGAGGGAGTGAGTCTCATGAGGTCTGATGGTTTTATGAGCGTCTGGCATTTTCCCTGCTTGTACTCACTCTCACTCCTATCACCTTGTGAAGAAGGTGCCTGTTTCTCCTTTGTTTGTGCCATGATTGTAAGTTTTCTGAGGCCTCTCCAGTCACAAGGAACTGTCAGTCAATTAAGCATTTTTCCTTTATGAATTACCCAGTCTCGGGTATTTCTTCATACCAGTGTGAGAACAGACTAATACAGTAAATTGGTACCAGGAGTGAGGCATTCCTATAAGATACCTGAGAATGTGGAAGTGACTTTGCAACTGGGTAATGATCAAATGTTGGAACAATTCAGAGGGCTTAGCAGGAGATAGGAAGATGTGGGAAAGGTTGAAACTTCCTAGAGACTTGTTGAATAGCTTTGACCAAAATGCTGATAGTGATACGGACAATGAAGTCCTAACTGAGGTAGTCTCAGATGGAAATGAGGAACTTGTTGGAAACTGAAGTAAAAGTCACTCCTGCCATGCTTGAGCAAAGATACTGGTGGTATTTTGCCCCTGTCCTAGAGATATGTTTGAACTTGAGAGAAATAATTTAGGGTATCTGGCTGAAGAAATTTCTCAGTGGCAAAGCATGCAAGAGGAAGTACAGCAAAGAAGTTTGGAAATTTTTCAGCCTGACAATGCAATAAAAAATAAATTTCTGGGGGGAAATTGAAGCTGGCTGCAGAAACTTTCAAAAGCGATGCCAAGACAATGGGGAAAATGTCTCCAGGACATGTCAGAGACCTTCAGAGCAGCCCCTCCCATTATATGCCCAGAGTCCTAGGAAGGAAAAATGGTTTCATGGACTGTGCCCAGGGCCCCCCTGCTTGGAGTATCCTCAGAACATGGCGCCTGGCATCCCAGTCATGGCTAAAAGGGGCCAATGTACAAATCAGGCTGTTGCTTCAGAGGGTGCAAGCTCCAACCTTCGGCAGTTTACATGTGATGTTGAGCCTGTCAGTGCACAGAAGTCAAGAATTGAGGTTGGGAACCTCTGCCTAGATTTCAAAGGAGGTATGGAAATGCCTGGATGTCCAGGCAGAAGTTTGCTGCAGGGGTTGGAGCCCTCATGGAGAATCTCTGCTTGGACAGCACAGAAGGGAAATGTGGGGTCAGAGACCCCATACCGAGTCTTCACTGGGGCACTGTCTAGTGGAGCTGTGAAAAGTCAGCCACCATCCTCCACACCCCAGAATGGTAGAACCACTGACAGTTTGCATTGTGCACTTAGAAAAGCCACAGACACTCAATGCCAGTCTGTGAAAGCAGCTGGGAGTGGGGCTGTACCCTGTAAAGCCACAGGGGTGGAGCTGCCCAAGGCTGTGGGATCCCACCTCTTGCAGTAATGTGACCTGGATGTGACACATAGAGTCAAAGGAGATCATTTTGGAGCTTTAAGGTTTAATGACTCCCCTACTGGATGTTGGACTTGCATGGGGCCAGTAACCCCTTTGTTTTGGCCATTTTCTTTGATTTGGAACAGTTATATTTACCCAATGCCCATACTCCCAGTGTATCTAGGAAGTAACTAACTAGCTTTCAGTTTTACAGGTTCATAAACAAAAGGGACTTGCCTTGTCTCAGATGAGACTTTGGACTTGGACTTTTGGGTTAATGCTGGAATGAGCTAAGACTTAGGGGGACGGTTGGAAAGGCATGATGGTGTTTTGAAATGTGAGGACCTGATTGCACGTTCCCTGAGGCTTCTCCAGCCATGCGTAACTGTGAGTCAGTTAAAACTCTTTCCTTTATAAATTACCCCATCTGGGGTATTTCTTCATAGCAATGTGAGAATACACATACTGTCCAGAGTAATCTACAGATTCAACCCAGGGATAAAACGCCAGGTTGATCTCGTCTGGAATTTGCACGTAAGATCTGGCCTCTGCCTGGGATTCACAAGACAAAGTCAAATTTTTGATTGAGAGTGCAATTTTTATCAAAATACCAACATCATTTTTAACAGAATTAGAAAAAAAATTCTAAATTCATATGGAACCAAAAAAAGAGCCTGAATAGCCTCAGCAAAAAGAACAAATCCAGAGGTGTCACATTATCTGACTTCAAATTATACTACTAGACTATAGTAATGAAAGCAGCATGGTACTGGTATAAAAGTGGATACATAGGCCACTGGAACAGATTAGAGAACTCAGAAATAAAGCCAGATATGTAGAACCAACTTATCTTCAATAAGGCATACAAAAATATAAATTGGAGAAAGGACACCCTATTCAGTAAATGGTGCTGAGACAACTATATAACCACATGGAAAATGAAACCAGCTTCCTATCTCTCACTATACACAAAGACCAACTCAAGATGGATCAAACACTTAAATCTAAGACCTGAAACCATAGAAATTCTAGAAGAAAATCTAGAATAAACTCTTCTGGATATTGTCCTAAATAAAAAATGTATGACTAAGACCCTAAAAGCAAGTGCAACACAAACAAAATAAATAAATGGAACCAAATTTAACTAAAAACCTCATGCACAGCAAAATAAATAATCATTATAGTAAAAAGGCAATCCACAGAAAGGGTGAAAATATTTACAAAGTATGCATCCAACGAAAAAGTAATAACCAAAATCTACAAGGAACTCAAACAAATCAGCAAGAATAAAGCAAATATTCCCATCAAAAAGTGAGAAAGTGACATGAACAGACATTTCTCAAAAGGGGATATGCAAATGGCCAAAAAATATTAAAAATGCTCAACATCAGCAAGCATAAGGAAATGCAAATTAAAAACACAATAAAACACCATCTTGCCCCAGCTGAAATGACCATTATTAAAAAGTGAAAAAAAAAAAAAAGATCTTGGTGTGCTTGTAATGAAAAGAGAATAATTCTATATACTACTGGTCGGAATGTAAATTAGTACAATGTCTGTGAAAAACAGTATTTTTTCAAATAATTAAAAGTAGATCTACTATCTGATTCAGTAATTCCACTACTGGATATCTACCTGAAGGAAAAGAGGTAATTACATCAAAAAGACACCTGCGCATGTGTATTTATTACATCACAATTGCAAAGACTGGAACCAGTCTAAGTGTCCATCAAGCAATAAATGGATACAGAGACTATGGTATATATACACCATGGAATACTACACAGCTATAAAAAAAATGAAATAATGTCTTTTGCAGCAACTTGAATGAAGCTGAAGACCATAATTCTAAGTAAAATAATTCAGGAATGGAAAACAAAATACTATATGTTCTCATTATATGTTCTCATTTATAATTTGGAACTAAGCTATAGGTATGCAAAGGCATACAGAGTGATATAATGAACTTTGGAGACTCAGAAGGAGAAGTGTGCAAGGTGTTTGAGTAATAAAACTACTACATATTGAGTATAATGTACACTACTTGGGTGATGTAAAATTTCAGACTTCACCACTATACAATTCACCCATGTAGTCAAAAACCACTTGTACCCTCAAAGCTATACAAATACGTGTGTGTGTGTGTGTGTATTATAACAGAATATCTGAAAGACTTTATCAAAAACTCTTAGAACTAATAAACCCCAACTTCAGTAAAGTTACCACAAAATCAACATAAAAAGTTCAGTAGTGTTTCTATACACAAATAATAAACTAGCTAAAAAGGAAACCAATAAAACAATTCTATTTACAAGAGCTACAAAAAATTTAATTAATAAAATACTTAGGAACAAATTTAATTTAAAATGTGAAATATTTCTACTTCAAACACTACAAAACAATGATGAAAAAAATGAAGAAGATATAAACAGATAGCAAGACATCATATGCTCATGGATCAGAAGAATTATCATTTTTGAAATGATCATGCCACTTAAAGCAATCTACAGATTTAAATGCAATCCCTATCAAAGTACCAAAGACATGCATCACAAAATGGAAAAATATATAACAATCCTAAACTTCATATGGAAAGAATCCAAGTAGCCAAAGTGATCCTGAGCAAAAATCACAAAGCTCGAGGCATCACACTATCAGACTTTAAAATGTACTACAAAGCTATAATAATAAAAACAGCATGGTGTTGGTATAAAAACAGACACATACACCAATGGAACAGAATACAGTACACAGAAATAAATCCATGCATTTACAGCCAATTGATTTTTAACAAAGGCACCAATAATACACATTAGGGAAAGGACACTCTCTTCAATAAATGTTGCTGGGAAAACTGAATACACATATGCAGAATTATGAAGTTAGATCCTTATATTTCACCATACATTAAAATAAATTTAAAATGAATAAAAAATATCTTAGGCTTAAAGCCTGAAACTATCAAGCTACTAGAAGAAACGTAGTAAAAATGCTTTGGTACATTGGCAGAGGCAAATATTTCATGCCTATGACTTCAAAAGCACAAACAATAAAAACAAAGAAAATAGGCAAATGGAAATATACTGAATATATTAAAGTAAAAAGCTTCTGCACAGTAAAGGAAACAATCAACAGAGTGAAGAGACTACCTGTAGAATGGGAGAAAATATTCGCAGACTATTCACCTGACAAGGGACCGATATCCAAAATGTACAAGGAACTCAAACAACTCACATCAAAAACAAGTAATCCCATTCAAAATGGGCAAAGGATCTGTGTGGACATTACTCAAAAGAAGACAAACAAATGGCCAATAGATATTATTTTTAAATGTTCAACATCACTAATCATCAGGAAAATGCAAATCAAACCCACAAGCAAATTCAATCCATATAGAATGGTTATTATAAAAAAGACAAAATATAATAAATACTGGCAAAGGTATGGAGAAAAGGAAACTCTTATAAATGAGTGATATGAATGTAAATTAGTACAGCTATTAAAAAAATAGTAGGGGAGATTCTAAACAAAAACTAAGAGATATCATATGATTCAGCAATCCCACCACTGAGTATTAATCCAAAGAAAAGAAAGTAAGTATCCAAGGAATACTACACCCCATGTTTATTTCAGCACTATTCACAAAAGTCAAGATATGCAATCATTCTAAGTGTCCATCAGTGGATGAATGGATAAAGAAAATGTGGTGTATATATACACAATGGAATTCTATTCAGCCATACAGAAGAATGAACTCCTGTCATTCGCAACAACGTGGATGAACTAGAGATCATTATTTTAAGTGGAATAAGCCAGGCACAGAAAGACAAATGCCACGTGTTTTTATTTATATGTAGAAGCCAAAAAACTTGATCTCATAGAGGTAAAGGGCAGAACGATACCACAGAGAGGAAATGAAGAGATGTAGGTCAATGGATACAAACATACAGTTACGCAGAAGGAATAAGTTCTAGGTTTTTCAGCAAAGAATGGTGACTATAGTTCACAATAATTTACTGTAGATCTTAGAATAGCTAGGAGATTAGATTTAAATGTTTTCCACACAAAGAAATAAGTATTAGAGGTGACACTCTAAGCACGGCGATTTGATCATCATACATGATATGCATATAACAAAATATCACATGTGCTCTATAAATATGTATAATTATTATACATCAGTAAAATAACAGATTAGACAGTACAGAATTCAATGTTGCTCTCTTTCTCCCACCAACACTGTTTCCCCTATTCACATATTACTTTAGCTTGTTTTATTTGTTACACTTGATGAACCAATACTGACATGTTATCATTAATTAAAGCCCACATTTTATATGAGGGTTTACTGTTTGTGTTTTACAGTATTATGAGCCTGGACAAATGTATGACATGTATCCACCATTACAGATTATACAGAGTAGTTTCCCTGCCCTAAAAACCTTCTGTGTTCCACCTATTTATACTTTCCTCTCCCCAGCTCCTGGCAACCACTAATCTTTTAACTGTCTCCATAGCTTTGCCTTTTCCAGAATGTCACATAGTTGGAATCATACTGTAGCCTTTTAGGTTGGCTTCTTTCACTTAGTAATTTGCATTTAGAATTTCTCCATGTATTTCTGCGCCTCATGAGCTCATTTCCTTTTAAGCTTCCTTTTTTCTACATAGGAAGAACTGGTTATCCTCTCCCTAGACCCCACGGTATTTATCATAGCCATCTAGTACTGAGAAGAGGTGTCTGATCTGGTAATCATTTGAATAAATGTCTTACTTTGCCCTTCTAAATCTTTAAATACTGGTGTTCACTGTCTTCTTAAGGCCTAGTACCCTGCAATAGTAATTGATTCAAAGACACACACACACACAAAATTTTTTTGAAAATCTAAATAATAAGAAAACATGGGTAGAAATGTTGGAGGCACTGAGATGAGTGGGAAGATAAGAAAGGAAGATGTAATGTTTACTGCAGACATGTTGTGCCTGGGTTTCCATTTGATCATCAAAACACCTCCTAACTAAGGTTATTATCATTGTCTCCTTCTTCCTGGTGAGACTCAGGGTTCAGATCATGAAAAGGGTAGCACACGGCTTGTAAATAGTGGAACTGGATTGTTCATTGAACACTGCCTTCCTTCCAGTGAACACTGAACGCTGCCTTCCTTCCCCCATTGGTGGTCACCCCGGGCACTTCTTGAGATTGTAGCTATCAGAGGTAAGAACATTGCCCCCATTCATATCATAGCACCTGCCATTTTGATGTGCCTACTATGTGCCAGCAGGTGTACAAATATTTTTAATCTCTTACAAGCCATTCCACAACCATTTATTGAGTAGCTACAGAAACCCAGCAAACTAGGATTTGGTGACTTTAATTATTTAGACGGAAAATTCAAAACTTCAAAAAGTTAAGACTGGCCAGATGAAACATATCCAGATGTGAAAGAAGGGAACAGAGGCCATATCCCTCAGACCTTAAACCTACACCCTCCTCCTGGCATCATACGCTCCCCAACAGGACCCAAAGCACCACCCTTTGTTTCTATGTTGAGACTTCCTCTCAATTCCCAATCCAGTCCTGCAGCAAGAGAGCCAATCTCCAAGAAGCCAGTTTATCCCAGTCCCTGGGGCTGTATCCAAGTGAGATGTGGGAGCTGTCTCACCTGCTAAGAGCCCCATGATCACAGACACATCACCTGTTGGCAATGACCAACAGATAAACTCCCTAGTTGAGCTTTCAATCCATGGTTTACTCACTTATTCATTCAACAGGTATCTACTTTCTGCTTCTGGTGTGTTACATATTGTTCTAGGCACTGGAGGTTGTGCAGTGCATGAAACAGACACGCATACCTGTGCTCAGGCAGCTTACAGTCTAAAAGCAGAAAACAGACTATAAACAAATAAAGAGCCAAGCATACTGCAAGTTAGATAATAATAAGGGCTATGAATACAAATTAAAAGGGAAGTGGGATAGAGTATGTATGGAGGAACACAGGAGTTACAATTTTCAACAAGGTGGTCAGGAGGACTTACGATACAGTGACATTGAACAGAATCCTAGAGGATGTGGGAGAGGGACAATGCAGGGAGCTATGGGAATAGCATTTCTTGTGGAGGAAATAGCAAGTGCAAAGATCCTGTGGCAGGGGAGTGCTGGGTGTGCAGGGAAAACCAGACACTAGCAAGAAACTGCAAGTTCTGGCAGAGCAAAGGCATGGGGTCTCAAGCTAACTTCAACTAAAGAATAAGTGTTCAATATCACAGGGCTTTTGATGTGGTTGTTTTAATCATAGGGATCTGGTGAGAAAAGGTCCCCTTGTATCTGATGTGGTAGAGTGAATGAGGGGAATTGCTACACGGGTATGCTTCTTCGTCAGGAAGTCTCCCTGGATTCTGTGGTCTTAGGCAGGGCAAAAAGATGAATAAATCACAGTCCCTCCCTACAGGGTCTCATTGCTCAATGGAGAAGGGGTCCAGTGAGGGTCCAGTGAAAGAACAATCATGGCATGAAATTACCAGTATTAGAACATCAGCCTAGAACCAGGTAGCCGAGAAGCCTGTGGAGGATGTGATCAGGCTGGGCTCAGGCTGCTCTCTGGAATTCATGCCTGAGGCGTGAGTAGAGTCTCCTTACACACCCACTGGAGAAAGGTAGTTTTGCCTTCCCCGCCGTTTTCTAAAGACTTGCTGGTGGTTCTACTGACTGTGGCTGAAAAATTGCTGGCTGTGCAAACTCTGCCCTTTAAGCTGGAACCCAGGGCCTCCTGTATGTACAACTCCCCCAAAGGACTCCCACAGATTTACGTGGCTCCTCTCCCTGTGTGTCTGAAATGACACATACCAGCTAGCCTGAGCCGGGTACAGCTCTTCAGCTAGGATTATCTAACCAGCCCCTCACTGCCCATTCCTTCTTCTCAGTTGCACCCCTGGAAAGCAGGATTTTCTTGCAAAATAAAGAAACAATAGCATGGTAATCAGAGTGGTCTGGGCTCCCATAGGCTGTACCAGGGAAATCTCTTGGCAATCCTGACCCTGGCAGACAAAATGAGACAATGGCTGTCTATGGAATGGGGGTGTGTTCACACCCTGGGATTGTACATGTGGCTTAGCAACAGGGGGGCTCTTAAGAAGAACTGGATCCTTTCAAGGGTAAAGTCATCAGCACCCACTACACCATGATTGCCAAGTTCCCAAACCAGGAGAAAAATTGGATCTGGAATTGTTACTGGACCTCACTGCTATGAAAAAGCATTACTAAATCTCTACTCCATCAGCTGGGGAGAGAGAAGGAGAAAGGAGACTGATACTCAGGGAGAGCCTGCTGGGTACCGCCCCACACAGCCCCGTCTTGGACATTATAGGTACTGTCTTGTGAAATTTCACCACGACCTTCTGAGCTAAGTTTTCTTGAATTGGAAAACCTGAGTCTGGGGATGACCAGGACCTTTCCAAAGCTCTGATCCACCCGGGCCTCTGCCCCCATGTTTGGTGGTAGCCCCCAGGACACAGGTGAGACTCTGTGATGACTGCCCATGCTCACCCTGCAGAGAGTCTATGCAGGGGGCTGCCAATAGTTCTTCTAGAGGAATCCAGGCCAGACCCATACAGGGGCACACATGCACAGCAAATGCATAACGAGTTTTCAGATTTCCTGAGCAGAGTCCACAGCTTTTTTGTTCTGTGCCACACACTCAGTGCCTCTCACAGACGGTGGTGATCCAGTCTATATGTACACCACTCTGTGTTAGAGTCTATGTACAATAATGTGAATAATGAAAGCATTCTGAATAGTTGTTAAATAATGTCCACGTGAACTCAACTGATCGACTCAGTCAGTGCCCTGTGTCTGCTTTGGCCTTTAATTTCCCATTTTGTATCTCTTTTGTTTAACTATTGGCTACTGTCTTCATTACAGATTATCAGCATAATGCCAAGTCAAAATATTTGGAATGATTAATGTTCATGTGCATCTAGGTGGATCTTACTCCTGTTTAACATGTGTGTGTGTGTTGAGCATTTTTAAATCATTAAGGTCTGTTCAATACTCAGTCATTTCTTAAGATCTTAGGCTATTTGAAAGACATGGATTCCAAAGGGTATTTATTTACCTGACATAAAATTTCCCTCTTTTCATTCCCTGCTCAACTGTCAACTATGATCAAACTCCATCTCCCTTACCTGGCTTCTCTAGCTCCAGATGACTTCCCCATCACCCAAGTTGCCCCATAAACTGTCTATTAAAACATATTCATTCTTTAGGTCAGGACTAAATGCTGTTCCTTCTTAGCATCTTCCCTGATTTGCCTGCACAAGAAGGGGTACCTTTCTCTAAATTCCAAAAGTACTTTTCAAATGGCTGTTTTCGTCAATGGCACATGTCTATTATACCCCCTTGCTGATAAACACCTGAAAGGAGGGTCCGTGCCTTGGTCAATGCCATGGTCCTACAACCTCTAGGACAAGACTTTGCATAGCCCACAAAATGAGGAATCAGAGTATTTCTTCTAGAGGATCCTAGAGAACAACACGAGAGACTCACTAGAATTCACAGGAGTCCCCAAGAAGGCACCTGGTTGACTTTCTTCCCACTACTTCTGCTTCTGAGAAAATGAGCCCCAAGGAGAGTAAATTGCTAACCCTCTTTGGGGGAAGATAACACAGAAAAAACTTCAGAGAAGAAGAGAAAACTTTAAGTTGCACCTTGAAGGACAACTGGGAGTCCTCTGGGCTGAAGCGTACTATAGGGATGGGTGAAGGAAGCACTGCAGGTGGGGCCGCTGAGAGGCTGCTGTTGTGGGACTGTGGGTTGTGCAGTTTGGCTACCGTTACTTTATGCATTGATTCAGCAGATATACCTTGAGTCACCTTAAGTGTCCACTACGGATATGCAAATGGTATCTGTGAGATTGACACTACAGAGGTGAGGTCACGTTGACATGTGGGGTGGTGTGGGGAGAGCAGGAAGGCAGAGAACACGGGCTAGACAGGCAGGTGAGGAGCAAATGTGGAGGGCTGCTCATGACATCCTAAGCATCTTTGATCTTGCCCTACAGGTAGGTCATGGGCAGTTAATACTGACAATTCGACATTTATGTAATCCACATGAATGTTTAGAAAAAGATCTCTCTGACGGCAGTGCACAATGCAGAAGAGTGAGAGAGAAACTGAGTTGTTCATACAATAGGATTGCCTCCAGTTGGTGAACACGGAGAAAACAGGAGCAGATTGCAAGGGCCGCAATTCAGAATGCACCCTCTTCCCCTCCCTCCCTCTCTACACACAAACGTTACAGTAGGACTGTAGAAAACCTTTCAGTTAAGATCAAGTAGCATACAATATATTTCTACTACTTTCTCTACTATGTCTGAGGGAAGATGAGTGGAGAGAAGAATGAAGATAGAAATAGAGAGACAAAAGCAAAACAACAGCACTTGCCCCAATCTGCCCTGGGAGATGGAAGAAATGGGGCGATTTACCAGAGCGTCTCTGTCTACTGGCTGGGGCTCAGCACCAGGTCCCAGGGCTAAGGGAGGCTTGGGCTTTGCTGGAAGAGAGCTCTCTACCCCCCGAGGGCAAAACTGGGCTTACATCAGGGTCTAGGCTAAAACAAGCAGCTCCCCTTTGTGGCTCTGAATCTTGCCTAAGTTACTTCCCCAGGTGCCAGGTCCCTCATCTGTGACTAGGAAAAATAAATTACCTACCTTACAAGATTTGTGAGAATTAGAAACTCCTTGTAAAGCAAAGGACATCCAGGAATTATAATAAGTATTACTGCTATTATTACTATAACCACTGCCACCATTATTAATACTACCGGTGATCACAGCCCAGAATCCCACCAAGAACCTGGTATCCGAACCTCCCCTTGACCCCAGTAACCCATCTCTCTTTCTAAATGGCTCCCATCATGCCTGCTGTGGAAGTCTCTTCAGAATGTGCCTTGAGCAGGAAGGAAAAGAAAACTCTAGTCTCTCCACATCTCCTAAATCGCCAATGTCCGACGTCATACCAGGAATTCTCCCTCACTGTTTACCTGCCTCTCTGTCTTCCCACCTCACACTCAGAGAGACAGGCACAGGAGGAGGATAGGTACCGGGGTCATGTCCCTGGGAAATAGCTAGACCAGGATGGGAACCTAGGTCTCCTGCCTCTTGCTGGTCCACACCTGAAGGTAACACTCACCATGTTGGGAAGAAAGATGGAGACCCAGGCGTCTGGATGGTGGTTAGAAAAGGCTGACCTACCATTCTCACTCCTCTGTGACCTTGGGACTAGAACTAAACTTGTTGTTCCTTGGTGACTGGAACTCCACAGCATGGAGATTTCAGGCCTGGGTGCACACATCCACCTACAGAAAATACCGAAAGACGCCATTCTACCACTTCAAAGACCAGGACACAAGGGACTTCTCCCGAGAACAGCTTGTGGGACCATCCTGGGTGCGTGTCTGAGACATTTTCGTGACATGTTGGCCCTCCCTTCTTTCTCAGGTGGACAGCAACTGGGCAGGATTACTTTGGAAATAAAATACCTGTTTGTTCACCGACTATCCATCCCGAACCTCCGTGAGGTTATAACGTTCCCAGGTAGATCTCCAACCAAACACTGAGCCAGGAGAAATGAGTAAAGGACATGAAAACGGAGTGAGCATACGAACATTTCCTCTAGATGAAGTATCGTGCTCAGACTGAGGACAGATAGGGTCTTGCTCAATGCATAAGCTTGGGAGTCAGCAGAACTCACTTTGAATCTGAGCTCCGTCTCTTGCTACCTCTGTGGTCTTGGGCCTACTGCTTAACCTCACTTGCCCAGTGTGTCACTGTCTGTCTATTGAGAATAATAAAAGTGCCCAAGTACAAAACCACTCTGAGAATTAAAACAATGCCACATGCAGGTGAATTAGAGCAGTGCTTTGCGTACCTACGTGTTCACAAAGTGCCTATTACCATTATTTTGTTGAATAAATAATCAAATACATTAATTAGAGCAATTAAATTTAATCTGAATTTTGGCCTGAGTATCTAGAAAAATTAAACCAGAAAAAATTCAGATTTCATCCCCAGATTAAATCCTCAGATAGGCATACACATTTTACAGGAAGGAAGTTGAGGCCTAAAGAAATTAAACAATTTGGCTAAGAACACATAACATCCTTGCAGCACAGTTATTAGATCACAAGACCCCTTATCTTTCACTGTGCCCGTTTGTTTATTGTAGAAAGTAAACATGTTTAGTGGCCAAGAAAACATCCTATTTAGGAAAGATATTCTGTGAAGGGCTTGCGAAAGCTAGGTGAACTCTCCATTTTTAGCTACAGTTTTACATTTTTCAGTGTTATAATTTTATGCTCGTCTAATTAAACAAACTAGTTCATGACAAGCAAGGGTAAGGTGTTCATTCAATTCCCGCCTGGAACTGTGTTCAGGGTGTTTACCTGGGAAGCCATGTATGACTAAAGAAATCTCCCAACGCAAGGGTGCAGACTCAGGGCCCAGTGTTCGGTGCTGCATTCCTCCCCTGGAATCCAAAATCTCCAGGTCCCCAAGGTTTCATTACTGTGTGCAGACTAATATTTTGGGGTGAGGACAAGGGTGGGTGGGGAGACTGGGGGACTAAGGGACAGGGAGGTGGGGGGCTGGGGTTTCAGTTGGACAGATTCCCATCCCCCGCCCGCGCTGCTGCAGGAGCCAGCAATGCACCCAAGGCACAGAAGACAAAGGGAGCAAAGCTCCCACCCAGAGTCCGCATTCCATCAGGAATTTGCAATGAAACTTTCACCTTTTCCAGCAAACTCTGTGTATTTGAAAGATTTAATTTTCTCCTCACCTCCTCCTGGCCAAGCAGGAAGAAGAATTGGAGAGCTTATTTTAGCACAGAGTGTAAGCTGGAAAGCCCCTTCTGAACCTAGCAATTGGTTTTTGTTTTGTGGCCAGTGACTGCCACAAAAGGGGGCCTACCCCCAACCCAAGTATTCAATTAACCCTGTGTGTGACAGGCAGAGGATGGAGGCTGGTTCAGGCCCCATTCATAGGATTCCGAGGGGGGCTTTTTTGAAGGATTCTTCTTAACAAAGGTTGCCAAACTAAGTAGCTTTTTTGTTGTTGCTTGGTTCTGGCCTATTGTTACCTCTCAAGCAACCTTTTCCACTTAATTGGGGCTTTAGAATTCCACGTCTATTGTATCTGGAGATAAGAAACACCCTGCGTAGGAACTCTGGAAGTTTATGAATATAAGCATTTCTGCATTGGGTGATTCCAAAGCTGTTTAGTTATCACTCCTGTCCATTGACATAAGTTACACTGATAAAAATAATCGTCAGAAAATAACAACCACAGTAATAATGAGTTTCCACATATTGAGTTCCTATGAGGTGTCGGGCGCTGTAATCTATGCTTTGTGTGTGTTGTTTCTAATGTCGCAATTAACTCTGCATGTTACAGACCAGGACTCTACAGTTCAAGAAGAAAGAAGCCACACCACACCCCAATCAAAGCTGAGGGCAAACGCTGGCCCCTCCCTCACTGCCGGGCCATAGGACTTTATTCACAGCACTTGGGGCTCTGCTTAGTCAACAGTTCCGCTGTTTTAGCTCCCTGACTAGATTGGAAACCAGAACTGTGAACAGAGAAAAGATTAAAGTGCTTTTTGTATACACAGTTAAAAATGCAAATGCTTAGAGAGAACAGGTAGAAAATATAAATGTGTGAATTGGGCCTAGTGTCGGATAACAGAGAGCAGTGAGGCCTGAGGAAAACAGGAACAGCATACCTTCCAAAGAGGCTGACCTTCACATTGATTTTATATATATATACACAAACACAATCATCACTAAGCCAAACTCAAAAAATAGTTCTATGTCTGAATTGGTGACTGGACCTCCCGGTGGAGGACATCTGTCCTCTGTTAATGATACCAGGCAGAAGTCACAAACTTGTAGCCTTCAAGCCACGTTCCTTCCACAGACATAGTTCTTTGCTCTGCACAGGGTTTTAAAAGTCGAGAGATTCCTTGTCTGAGATCTCTAGCTTCCTGTGGGACTCTAGACTATGTGGCATCCCCAGGCCTGTGTGTGTCCCCTGGCAATGATAAGCCATCCAACTCAGACGGGGCGCGTCTCCCTGCTGCACTGCGCCTGCTACTCCACTCCTTGTGTCAGCTGCCTGGCCTGTGTGACTCCTTGGGTTTGCCACGTCTGTGTCAAAGGGGCTGAGTTTCCTAGGACCATTTTTCTTTGCTCAGATCTGGGGTGAGAGGAGCCCTCACTTAGTTCATTATACAAATATATACAGGCATGGAATTCACAAACTGAGGGTGTCACTGTCATTCATCTGGCAAATACTAACCTGTGACCCAAGGCCATCAAAGCACCTTTTCGACAAATTTTATGTACACACACACACACAAACACACACACACACACACACACACAAAGGCACCAGCCATAGGGAGCAGAAGATGTTGCTCATGACACCCTGTTTGCAATAATGGTCAAAAGCACGCACATTTTATATTTAAAACATATTATGAATAGGTGAGTAACCAAAATTGAGATGGCGAAGGCCTGCAGTCATCTTTTTAATGAAAAGAGAAAAAGAGAAAGTTGTCTTTTCTTGGCGAGCTTGTTCAACTATCCAGAACATTTCTCCAAGAAAGCTTAGAGCGTCCATAAGTCATGGCACTCAAGCTCTTGTCTAGCATGTGGGATACGAACTCCCTTACCCTTCCTGAGTCACCTTCAGAGAATAGAATCATGTCTTAGACTTATAGGAGTTTCATACCTGTTAGCCACTTAATCAGGCACTTGAACAACTTAATTGAACCTGAACATTTTATATCATTATATAAAGTGAAATATTCATGTTGCAGTCAAAATACTTCAAATAGTCCTAACCTAGCCTTTTAGCAATCTCATTAATTAGTAAAATGGACAAAAGCTACAAAACAAGAAACTAAACAACAAGATACAAATAAGAACATCCATGCATAAAACCTCTGTATCAGTTGAAGTGAAATCTACAAAATCCTTGTTATAAATGCCATGTCCTTGACTTTCTTTTTTTTTTTTTTTTTTTTTGAGACGGAGTCTCGCTCTGTCACCCAGGCTGGAGTGCAGTGGCCGGATCTCAGCTCACTGCAAGCTCCGCCTCCCGGGTTCACGCCATTCTCCTGCCTCAGCCTCCCGAGTAGCTGGGACTACAGGCACCCGCCACCTCGCCCGGCTAGTTTTTTGTATTTTTAGTAGAGACGGAGTTTCACCGGGTTAGCCAGGATGGTCTCGATCTCCTGACCTCGTGATCCGCCCGTCTCGGCCTCCCAAAGTGCTGGGATTACAGGCTTGAGCCACTGCGCCCGGCCCTTGACTTTCTTTAGAACTCTCCAAATCTTCACTCAAATTCAGGTTGCTCTTAATTTACATATGTATATTTAACCAGCTTCCTCATTCATATTTCTAGTTCTCTCTAGATTAGAAAAAAATATTCCCTGAGAAGCACTGCTATTATAGGGAAATGCACCAAGAGCAGAAGAAGTAAGAGATGACAACTGACAGAGAAATAAAAAAGATAAAACATTGAAAACTACCAAAACGAACATAGAAATGCTAAAGATATGGTAACCTGGGGCTATTTGAAAGAGCAGAGAAACTTCATTGTGGAATTCCGGAAGTATCACCGCGCTACGTCACAATATGCATTGTTTGCTCTTCTTAAGGAGAAAGAAAATTATGTAATAAATTTAAAGGATCTGTGTACAAAATGACCTAAGTATGAAAAAGTTAAGAAGCCTAAAAGATGAATGCTCAGCCTTCTGGGCAACTCGCATTCCCACATTGATTCATTGCTTCCTGATGGTCTCAAATGCCTGACTCTGTTTAATTTTAGTCATTGAATCACTTTTGTCAATAAAACCATGAAAACTGTGTGAGACCTGGCATGGCATGGAAGCCAAGATTCAGTTTCTTGCAGCCCTGGACCAGGATATAGAGGTACAGGCTCTGTGGTCACTGTGCCTGCACCCCGCATCATCTCAACAGTGAGCCAGACTCAGATTTGCAAGCTGAGCCTGTGTTAGCCCTCTCTTCCCTGCTTGCTCCCAGCCATTATTTCTAATCAATCCTACCTTGCCATCCAGGGACAAAATGTGAGTACAAAATGAATCGGGCTATAGTGGCTACCACTTTACAAATAAGGAAGCACACACACTTCTGTGCTCACAATCCACAAATGACAAACTCTCTCTCTCTACTACCTTCCAGCTAATCCTACAGATGATAAGTCCTATTAGATAGATAACGTTTTATTCAAAATCTGAGCTTATGGGTGCAACACTGAGCTAGCACATTTCTTCCTGTCTATTCTCTGGTCCCACGCTGCCTGCTTCACCTCTTTCTGCTGTTGTGTAATTGTCAGCTACCGGTAACAAGTGGGAAATGGAGAAGGAGAGAGAGAGAGAAAGAAAATAGGGAATGGGTGAAGTCCATTCAGCAAACACGTGCTGAGCCTCTGTGCTCACTGCTGGGGAGAACGAGGTATCACCAGGAAAGGCTCAGCTTGGCCAGTACCCTGGATGGAGAGGTGGGTGTGTGTGCCCCTGGTGTGGGATGGTCAGAAAAGGGTGGGATGAGACTGGACTGAGATAAAAGGTGCCTGAGGCAGGTGCTCCTGCTCAGCATCATCCAGGTCTGGTCTGAAGGAGAGATGGGAGGTTAGGGTCATTCCTGGTAGAAGAGACTAGAAGCAAAAGCAAAAAAGTAAGAAGGAGACAGGGTAGAATTTGGCACCAGAAGTAGTTGGCTGCAGTTTAAGGCAAATTTGGACAGAGATCTAGTGTCACTCACAAACAGACCCCTCCTAACAAGATGGATTTGCAAGACACCCGCTCCTCTGGAGGGTCATTGGGCAGCATTTTCAATGGCATGAAAGGCTTTCCCTTACTCACCAAGACCTTAGATCCATTTGGAGGGTGGAGATTGATCCCTGGACAGATAAGGAGACCAAGAACTGGAGGCATTTTCTTACTTTCTCAAGACCCTAGACCTTGTGGACTACAGAACCGGAAGTTAAAACCAGGGCATCTGACCCCAAGTTCTACACCTTTTCAGGAACCCTAAAACTCAATCTTATTAGACATAATTTGTTATCTATGTTCACATGCAATAAGAAAATAAGACTAGGCTTAGGACAAGAAGCAGTACCCCAGGTGCCAAGGGTCAGTTTCAGGGTTCTCTAGAGCAGGGGTTGGCAAACTTCCCCTGCCAAGGGCCACAGGTGGGTGTGGGTGTGCTCCAACGAAGCTTTAGCTACAATATAGGCAGTGTTGGGCCTCTGCCTGGGGGCTGCAGTTGGCTGACCCTGGCTCTAGGGTTTGCTTTCCCATGCCATTGGAGCTTTTCGTGTTGGGGCAGGAACCCAGAGAAAGGCTTCAGTTGGGCAGGTCCAGCTGAATGTCAGGAAAAGTCCTGTGTGGGTTTCCCAGGGCAGTTCACGTTTTCTTGCCCAAATGTTAGACACCTTCACTATGCAATGCCAGATTTTAGACACTGCTCAGTTTACTGTGATTCTGAAGATGGACATGGGACACAGGCTCTGTGGAGGATGGAGGTGGCAATAGATGACTTAGGGAGGCTTTTGACAGCCTTGTCTGTGGCGGGTGGGAACCGCCTATCACAGAGAAGAATGCTGAGCCCAGACTGGGCCAGGACCAAGAAGTCATCGTAGGAAAAGTGATGATGCTTCACATGTGAGGAGCACGAATGTGGACGAGCCCCTGAGGAAGGAGACAGGCATCCAAAAACAGTCAGAGGAGACAGCTGTCATGTGTGTGCAGAACTGTATGCAGCTCCTTATTACAATGTGAATTTTGAGGCAGGGAATGGCAAAAATGAGGCTTGAAAGGCAAGTGAGGACCAGGCCATGGGGCTTCATATGCCATGCGGAGGACTCTGATTCTATCTTAGCAGCAAAGATAGAATTTTGCTGCACCCTGAAGCCTGCAGCCACCAACCGGGAGCTTCAAAGCTGGGCTGCTGGAGGGCCCCTTAGGAGTGACTTCCCGTCAGTGCCAGGGCTGGAGCCCAGTTTCTCTACCAGTGAATGAAGGAATCATTTCTGCCATCCCAGAGGGCTTTTCTTGGACAGAGCCTCTCCACTGATATAGTTATAACATTGGCTCTCCCTGGAAGCTGCTCTCTGGCCTGGGTTCATGCCAAGTCTGCATGTTCAGTGCCCAGCTACCCTGTGCCAGGCTGATTAAAGAAACCTGGCCCTGGCAGCTGAGGGCCATGCCAATGGGACAGCTTGGCCTCCTCATCCCTTGTTCTCTTGGGGAGGAGAATGTTCTATCCTATGATGACCACTGGGTCCACTCTGGGCACAGATTAGGATAATCTGGGAACAAAACAGGACCCATTCCCGGGCACATCCCAGACCAATTTAATCAGATCTTTGAGAAGAGGGCCCGGCATCAGTTCACACTGGACGATGCCTGTGTGCAGGCAGGATTAAGTGCCACTGCCATTGCTGCGCCAGGCTCCCTGCCAGGAAAGTAGCCAGGCCCTGCTGGAAGTTCCTCTCTTTACCTAGACCTGGCTCTGCTTAACCCAGGAGAGTAGCGTGTGGGGGCAACACCAGAGCTTCTCTGACTTCCTGGTGCATACAAGTCACAGGGGTCTGGAGGTGGCGCCTGAGAATCTGCGTTTCCAACAAGCCTGCAGGGCACGCTGATGCTGCTGGTTCATGGACCAAACGCTTCAGTAGCAGGACAATGGGTCAGCACAATCCTCCTGGCAGTAGTGTCTGGTTCCAAGTGTACTAAGATTGGGCCTGCTCAGCCCTGGGGGTTTACCCCTGCTGCTTAGCAGTCGGCTGTGTGTACCCCACAAGCATCTCTATTCAATTTGTGAGCCAGACGTGGAGGAAGTGGGAAGTTCTTGGGTCTGGAAGGCGCTTCAGGCCAAGTGAGAGACCTGAGAAGTAGAAAATGGGAAGAAGAAGGACAGGAGCCACTGATTCTAAATATTCACGAGAAGGGACTGCAAGATGTTAGAGAAGAACATGCCTACGGGAGCTGGAGAGCCAGGACGGTTTCCTGGAGGAGGTGCAAGCTGATAGGTGGCCCTGAAAAGACCAGTTAAATTAGATCTGAAGCCTCCTGCAGCCACCAACATGGAGCACCAAAGCTGGGCTGCTTTGGAGAAGACAGAGGTGAGAATAGAACGGAGAAAGCTGGGGGGCTCAAATCCCATTCTCATGGCCTAGCTCAATTTCACTGTCTCCTTTTGTATTTGTTTATTTATTTATTTTGAGACTCAGTCACACTCTGTCACCCAGGCTGGAGTGCAATGGCGCAATCTCGATTCACTGCATCCTCTGCTTCCTGGGTTCAAGCGATTCTCCTGCCTCAGACTCCCGAGTAGCTGAGATTACAGGTGCCTGCTGCCATGCCTGGCTAATTTTTGTATTTTTAGCAGAGACAGGGTTTCACCATGTTGGTCAGGCTGGTCTCGAACTCCTGACCTCACGTGATCCTCCTGCCTTGGCCTCCCAAAGTGCTAGGATTACATTACAGGCATGAGCAAGCCACCTCTCCTGGCCTCCTTAACATGCAGCCTTTCTTCTGGGGTTATAGCTTTTGTTGCACTACACAGATTTCGTATTTTTTATTTCTGGCTCCTACTGTTCTGACACTATATACTATGTACTTCTCTATCTAGATTTTTGCTTGTCTAGGCTGTACACTATGAGATGTCCTTCTCTTCCTTTACAGCTTGACAAACTCCTATGCATTCTTCAAAACCCATTTTAAATTATATCTTATCTCAGTACTGTTTCCTAACCATCTCCCTCAGGCAACATAAGTGATTTTTCGATCTATGTTTCTGCAGCTATCTTTACTAGAGTCCTTATTTTAGAGCATGTGTAGATTAATTATTCTGTATTTGTGAAAGCACTTTTTAAAAAACAAAAATAAAAACGGACCAAAATAATAAACACTGATTTTTTTTTTCTGTAATAGGGTTACATTAAAGGAGGTTTTTTTTGGTAAAACACATACTATGATAAATGCACAATTTGTTATCATGGGCCAATATATTCTAACAAGGTTGTATATTATAGTGGCCAGCAAAAATTATCTCTACCTGGTATGGACTTCTGACAATAAAAAAGGAACAGAAAGAGAGCGCATTAACATACAATAAACACTAATTAAAAATAACTTTAAAATGAAAGATATCATCATAAAAATACAATGCTTACATTGTGTTTATGAAAATGACATTTTAGAGCAAACAAATTATTAATTGCCTAATTCATTTGCTAATAATACAGATGTGGAAAAATTTCTTTCATTTTTATGGTAGCGTTAGCTGAATTATTGCAGTGTATCCAAAAGCATCCTCAAGTTACATCATATCACATGTTACGGTGATAACATCTCTTCACATGAGATCATCTTCTTTTTTAATTATGAAAATATTGTGTCTGCTTGTCCTGATTTTGGTTTTGCTGCTGAAATCAATATTGGCTTTGCATGTTCCAGCTTTAATCAGCTTCTGATTTTATGATGGGGAATTTCACAACCTTCACATCATCTCTCTGAATTTCTTCCTTTGAAATATTTACAAAGAATTGAAGTCTATAATGGATACCCACACACCGGGAAAAGCCAGCAACAGAGAACGTTAACCTCATCTTTAATTTGCATACAGGAGCACAACACATGGCACAAAACAGCTCACTGTATGTTGTGGCATGTGCGAATGCTTGCTCTACACATAGGAAGTGTTCTCAAACTCCAGCGATGTAACTGTGCAAAATGGAAGGTAAATAATGAACGCTGTAAAGCTCGGGGAAGAGGGGAAGAGGAGGCTTCTGGCAGCCTAAAGTGGAACTACAGCCCCTTCCTAAGGAATGCAGAATGGCAGGGCCTGGAAGGAAAGCCTGAGAGAGAAGCCTGGGGCAGGAACGTGGGGGCGGTGGTTCTGACCGAAGCCCACCCACCTCAGCGCCGTATTTCCGAGTCCATCAGAGTGCTCTTGTTTCCAGCTCAGAACCTGGGCCCTTGGCAGCCCCCCTTGCAGCCAGCCCTGTCCCCCAAGCTCATGGCCGGGAAACCACTCCTGCGAAAGCTGATTGTGTTTTGCTCTAGGCCTGGAGAAAGGTGCCTTTTCGCTTACTCAGTAACTCGGGTGCAGCCCTTCTTCAGAAGAGTCACCTCCTCCCCTCGCTGGAGCCCCTCAGAGCCTGGTGCATGTAGCTGCTTTTTTATGGGTCATTAAAGGGGTGGCTGGGGGCAGTGAGAGGAGTTGGGGAACTTGGGTCTGAAGTGTGAGGAGAGAGAGCACCAGCCTCCAGCTTATGACCAATTGGAAAGCGAGGCACGGGAGCTCTGCAATTACAGGATGGTGTGTCTCCTTTGCGGATGAGGGGCAGTGGCTCTGATTATGCCAGCGCATAAATTCCATCCTCCATGGCCACTCAAATACACAGGCAGCTGAGACCCGTGTAACCGCTCCTGAGGCTTCCTCCAGAGCTGGTGCAGCACTCTTAGCAGGAAAAGATGAGCCAGGAGGAGTGGTTTCCAATCCTAGTTCCACCCGTTAGGAGCTGCGGGACTCTGCCTCATCTGTGGAGTGACGCGGGCCCCTCCCTCACTGTGCTGGTGAGAGGTACGCATGCTGCCGGGCAATCTGCCTGAGTGTTGGGTTATTTGAATTTCAATTTCTCCCTCTTGTCTACTTTTTCTCCTGAACAAAGTAGAAAATGAAGGAAAAACAGATTGGGTGTTAAATTCTCACGTGTTTTAAAAATGGTAAGGCTTCTCTTTAATTTTCCCTTTTCCCTAAACAGGCCACCACTCACCATCCCGTCACCAGCGCCATTCAATTCTGCTGTGACCTGTGGCCTGATCTCCACGCAGCCCCTCCCAGCTGATTTTTCCAAGCCAGTACGAGGCACCAGGGTGTTCTGCCTGAACCTTCACAATAACCTCCTCACCAGTCTCACTGCTGCCATTCCTGGCTCCATAAAATCTGAGCTTTCAGAGAAGCCAGTGCGATCTTCCCACATAGAAATGAGAGCACGGCACCATCCAGCCGCAAAACTCCCCAGAGCTTCCCAGAACACTTTGAAAGAAATACAAAGCCCTTGCCTGGCCCTGCCTCTCCCTGACCTCAGCCTAGACTGGCTCCACACCTTCCTCTTAGCCTCAGCCATGGGCCACACAGGCTGGCCTTCCTTCTGTTCCTCAAACAAGCCCTGCACCGCCTACCCCAGGACCTTTGCACCAGCTCACCTTGGCTTGAGACGCTCTCTCTTCCGGCCCGTATTCTCCTTCACAATTCAACCAAATCCTCACTTCCTAAGTAGCCACTTTGATAATTTAGTCCCAATCCAGCACTCTCCAGTCCTCATCATTGCTCACCATTTGAGTTAACACCCATCTGCATCTTGTCTTCTTCATTTTCATTTATTTCTTTGTCTAATTTTCGGGGGCCACCTTTCATGCCTAGCTGTGCTCCCTGGGAGCACAGCTCCTATTTTCTCTCTGCTTATCCTCAGTGCCTAGAATGGTGCCTGGCCCAGAGTAGGGGAGCAAACAATATCTGTGAAATGGATGAAAATGTACAGGCAGAGGCAGCACCTACATGTGGCCCTTCATGAAGAGCATGCATTGTCAGTATATTCTCCATCTTTGCAAATGTAGGAAAGCTCACTGCTGATGCCCTCCCCCCACCCTGCGGTAACTAACCCAGCTTCTACCTGCTCCACTGGCCTCTCCTCTGAGGATAACTTCTCGTCAGGGCTTCAGATGGCCTCATTTTGGGAGGAGCATTTTACTTAGCTCAAATATGTCTCTCTTTTTTATCTGACGATTCTTATTTATTTATTGTTTTGAGATGGAGTCTTGCTCTTGTCACCCAGGCTAGGGTGCAATGGCGCAATCTCGGCTCACCGCAACCTCTGCCTCCCAGGTTCAAGTGATTCTCTGCCTCAGCCTCCCAAGTAGCTGGGATTACAGGTGCCTGCCATCACGCTCGGCTAATTTTTGTATTTTTAGTAGAGATGGGGTTTCACCATGTTGGCCAGGCTGATCTTGAACTCCTGACCACAGATGATCTGCCATCCTTGGCCTCCCAAAGTGCTGAGATTACAGGCATGAACCATCATGCCTGGCCTATCTGTCATTCTTAAAGCCACCAAAAGGAAAAAAAAAAATGTAATCACTTTTTCATGTCTTTCCAGATATCTATCTATATATATATAGAGAAAGACCTTAGGTAGGTAATTTAACTTTGCTAAATAAGGTATAAACAAGATTGTCTTAGCTCTGCCGCCAATCTTGGAAGATCAATTACCTTCTCTAGACCTCAATTTCTTCAGCCCTAAAAAGAAGGTATTGATACTAGGGGAATGACTGAATGAATTTTGATAAATGTGTACATTCATGCTAAGGAAGGTCATTAAATAATTTTAAAAAATGAATGACAAGGAAAAATGGTTAAAGTAAATTCAGAGCTCCAAAATATTAATATATTTCAAATGATGTAGATAACTTTAAAAGTATTTGGGAAAAATCAAATGATCAGAAGTACATTTAAATGTTAGAGAATTATGCGTGGTTTTTATTTATTTTCCCTTCTTTTAATTCTCTAAATTGTAACCAGTAAGTATATAAAATGTTCACAGCACTGCTCCTTTCCCAAATTAATAAACCTAAAATGAGGAAGTCAACCAGATAATGTATAAGTTCCCCTGTTGCCCTGCTAGTTTGGATTGTAGCTTTACTGCATGCACTTCTCATATGGGGATGGGGCAGGGCCAGGGAAGGGACTGACCCAGGCTGGGCCTCTCAGAACACTGCATCCCCGGACCCCAGGGCTGTATTTGGGATGTGTCTGGGAGCCAAACAAGGCCAAACAAAGGACCCGAGGATTTAGCGTGAACTCTAGGGAAAGGGGTCCTCTTTTATCACTGGAGTTACTAATGAGAACTGTCAGAGTTCTCTCTGACAGTCCATGGAGAGTGTTTGCTTGTATGAAAGAGGACTCAGAAAAAAAAGCAAACTTGAGGAGTAGAGAAAATATGAACAAAAAACAATACTTATATTTGTTGACTTTATTCAGCCCATGGGTCCAGCTGGGTCAAAGTTGTGTTTGATCTTTCTGGTCACCTGACCCGATACATTTCCTCTCTTGCCTAAACTAGTGTGAGATGTGTCGGACACAACCCAAAGACTCTGCTCATGGGCACAGTTAGGCATCCATGCTGTTCCAGCTTTGCCTTTGTAGCAATCTCTGCTCAAAGGATGGTCACGTCCAACAGGAAGAACCATGGAGGCTGTGGTCCTCCTTGTCCTGCCGCATGGCTAATTAGAAACACGGCCTGCATGCACCCAGGCTCCACCAGGAAGATCTCCTCACTGCCTACACCAGAGGGCCTCAGGCTTCCATTCTGGGACAAAGTCAGCGCCTTAAAAACCTCTTTGTGTAAATTATCCAAGTCCTAAAACAACATACCGTCATCTGGGAGCAAATCAGTGCTGGAATAAATAACCCAACAATGCAACTGATCCTCACTGAGTGCTTGACCTCACTGTCTACCCCACCATTCAATCTCACTTCCATTGTGAGACCAGGGTTCAGCCTCCACCCCATCCAGCATAGCTCACACCAAGGCTGGTGCCTTGCAGGAGCCGGGCGCCTTCACCTGTGGGCATCTCTCTCCCTGCAGTGAGCCCAGAGCACCCGTGTCCCCCATCCCTTGAGCTGCAGCCTCCCTGAGATCCCCAACGCTGGTGTCTGGGCTCTGGGCTTCTGCTTCGGTTTCCTGGTTGTTGTTGTCATCTAGAGCCACAATCTTCTTAAGGACCATGAAACTCTTGGAAGCCCCCTGTTATCTTCCCAGGAATTGGATATTCTTTCTTCCTCCCCACAGTTGGACAAAGTTCTCCCTCCTGTGAGCCAGGCACTGCACTAGACTCTGAATATATCAGGATGTGAAACCACAGTCCCTGCCTTCAAGGAGCACAGGTGAGTGGGGCAGGGTGTAGATAACGGCAGTACAATCTTACGTGATAGATACAACGCTGGGTGTTTTTAGGACAAGAGAGAAACACCTAAAAGAGCCTAGGGAGCTGTTTTGAAGGAAGCAGGAGCTCAGCGTAGCCTTAAACAATGAATACAAGTCATTCAGGTCACTGGAGGGGGTGCCTAGCTTAAGCAGAGGCATGAAGATGAGAAATATTGGGAAGCAAGCAGGAAAATACAAGCAATAGTTGTCACGGAAGCAATGAAGCAGGGCATCTCACAAAATAAGGCCAGAAGGGAATATAGCAGCAAGAGAGTGGAGATCACGTACTCCAATATCAATGCAGTCAGGCAAAGGAGGAAGCTCGACAGGGCCCCCAAGGAAGTGAGGGAGGCAAGGGAGATTTAATCAGGAAGCTAACACGGTCCTATTTGTCTTCTGGATGTAACTGTTTGGTATTGAAACAAGAACATCTGCCTGACTGCGAGCACCGTGTTGTCTCTTAACACCAGAACCTGCCCAGTGGATCAGTCATCCTGGAGGTTGACTCCAACTGGGGAATGGCTCAGAGTCATCAGAGCCATTTGGTCATCATGACAGGGCTTCAGCCATACTGTTCCAAATACGCCCTCATCCCAGAGCCTGAGATCGCTCCCGGTCTCCTCTCCAACCCTTAGACCTGTCGCTGGGGTCTGACATCCACAAAGCTAAGGCCACCAGGGCTGGCACCTGCTGAAGTGCCCGCCGTGAGCCTAAGATTGACTCACATCTGCACTGAGTCACCACACAACACAAAACCTGGCTGTATTCATTTTACAGGGCTCTGAATGGGTAGCTGACTTCACTGAGACTGTAACCTAGATCCCACGGCCTTTCCAAGTTTACATCTGCATCTTATCGTCACCTTTTCTGTCTCAAAGCACCGAGTCCGTGGGTAGTTTTTAGGTGTGTCAAACACCGGGCCTTGTGCCAAGGACTCAGCAAACGAAGGTAAATAGGGCACAATTTTACCCCTAAAGAGCTTCAACCTGTCATGGCAAATTCATAACCATCTTTTTCAATGGAGAACAGAAACACCAAGAGGTTATGTGATTTGCCCAACACCACAGGGCTTCCTGGTGCTGCTAGGACAGGTTCTGAACTTGAACTCAGCACTCCAGACCCCCTGGAATAGTCCACTGCCAGCATTCCGTGATGAGTTCACAGACTACGGAGAGGAATCACCTCTGGGGACCTGCCGAGCAGACTCAGGGCAGTTGCGGACACATCCGAGAGTCAGAGCTAGATTTCTCCTGAGCTGGATCCTCTCTAAAGCCATCTCCCCGATTTTAGAGGGGGCTTTAAGACCCAGGTGCATGATCAGCCTAGCTCTTGCTTTTCAAAAAGGAATTAGGGAAATGCCGAAAGACTCTCAGCAAATCAATCTGTCTGATAGCAGTGTCCAGCCTGGCAGCCGGACTTGTTCTCATGCACACGGCAGAGACCTGCACCAGACGACCAGCATCCGAACCCCCGAGCCTCGTCTCACCTGAGCAGGGCTCCCTTTGTCACCGTGTCAGCGGCTCCGAGTCGTGAAGGTTCTGTGCTTCCAACGAGGCTCGTCTGGGAGGCATCGGCACAGCTTTTAGCTTCCTTTAGTGAGGCAGTCGTCAAAGCACTGCCGGGACTGCAGAATGAAATCTGGATTTGAGAACCCTCTGCAGGGCTGCCAGGGGTGCTTGGCACTGCCTGGCGCCACCAGCCGGTCCAGCTCCAGCCAGACTGCTGACCTGGCACTGGCGCTGCATGATATAACTCGCTCTCACGGGGAAGCTTTAACTGTCTCTTCCCCAAGCTCGGAGTCCTCCAGTCTCTGTAGGATGCATCTGTTCTGTGATGCCCCTCTTTCGACACTCCGGGCTCCTCTCTGCCAGGGTTCCAGCCATTCAGGGACTCACAGCCCGATCCCTGCAAACATACCAGCCAAGAATTCATCATTTTTAGCAAAGTAATTATTAATCCCAAGACTTCTGTTGAAGTCCTTCTCTTTTATTAGTGCAGCCAATTAAAATATATTTAAGCATAAAGATATTTATAAAGATTCTAGTGTTTTTCCATAAATACCTACCGATTGAAGTCATTTTATTTTAAAAAAAAAATCCAGCAACTGTTCCCTTATTCCTGTATAACACATTGTTCTCATTTAATTTATATGACTTTAAGACTCCATAGGGAAAGGATATAGTTGACTGAGGAGACATGGGTACAAAAAAAAAGTAACCATGCAGGAAATTAATAATGCACATTGGAATATTAATTATGTTGTTGGAAGAATGCAAGAGACACATAAGAGCATAGAACTGAGACTAAGGAGACCTGGAGACCTGGGTTCCAGTTCCAGAAGTAACACTAAATTAACTTTAAAGATGTGTGCAAGTTACTTGGTGCCTGGACGTCAGTATCTCCCTGGGTTTCAAGCAGTTAGTTTGGTTGATTGCCAAAGTTCTTCCCAGCATCACCATTCTAATACGTTTTTTTAAGCCACAACACATATACCTGTGGTTTTTAGAGGAAGTGTAATACAGCCATTAGAATCACTGAAGACTCACAGGCTTCTAATCCTCACTGCCCCTTCTTAGCTCTGTGACCCGGACAAATTGTCTAAACAGTGGACACCTCAGTATCCCCGATTACAAGACGGGAGAACATTTACTGTTACATGAGCTGATGCAGTTGCTGTTAAGAATTAAATGAGTTAATGTATGCAAAACCAGCTGGAACATTGCTTCATCCATGATTTTGCACAATAAATGTTAACTGTTAATACTCTATTCAATGGTCCTAATTCTACCACAACTATCTTACTAACTTACTAGCTTGCCAGTACTGGAGATGCAGTACTTGTTATATATATGTAGGATTCATAGTCTTCATGTCAGAGTCCTGCCAATGCTTTCAAAGATAAGGCCACATCTCTGTGTTAGAAGACAGATTTTTGGCTTAGGGTAAAAAACATTTATTGAACACATATTGTATGCCAGAGTACCCTCTAAAGCATTTTTTCTATATTATCTACATGTTTCAGGGCACTGTGTAAACTGTACTCTCTTTTATTAACAATTTAAAATACTCTCAATTATAAAACAAGGTGATTCCAATGCATAAAATTTATATACTTTGCCCAAAGCTATGGATGTGGTTAGTGTTAAATCCAGGAACCAGGGAGTCTAACTCAAAGTAATTCATCACGTGAATTACCCAAGCTAAAGGGAGATTCAAGTGTATACTGCTCGGGTGATGGGTGCACCAAAGTCTCACAAATCACCACTGAAGAACTTACTCATGTAACCAAATACTACCTGTTTCCCAAAAACCTATGGAACTAAAAATAAAATAAAGTAAAATAATAAAGGGGGAAGGCAAACAGAAAGTAGAAACTGAAAAGAGACTTTATAGGAGGGCAAGAGAAATTGGTCTTTTTGTCTTCAGTCTCTCAGCTCCAGCTTTTTTTTTTTTTTTTTTTTTGAGACAGGGTCTCACTCTGTTAGCTGAGCTGGAGTGCAGTGATACAATCATGGCCCACTGCAGCCTCAACTTCCCAGCTCAAACAATCTTCCCACCTCAACCTCCCAAGTAGCTGGGATTACAGACACCATCATAGCTGGCTCACTTTTAAATTTTTCTTTTGTAGAGAAAAGATCTTCTTATATTACCCAGGCTGGTCTCAAACTCCAGGGCTCGAGAGATTCTCCCACTCTGACCTCCCAAAGTGCTAGGATTACAGGTGTGAGCCATACTGCCTGGCCCAAACTTTTTATTGGTGTGTGGACACTCTAAGAAATTTTAAAGTATGAGTCTTCAAAACATGTATTGATATATACATTACATATACCTCACACTAAATAGTAATAATAGTAGCAACAACAATAACTGAGGACGGAAACTTAGAAGGAAAATGTCTCTCTTCCATCAGCCCCTTTCAGGACCACACCACTGATTCCTACTGAGAAAGCCTAACATTCTACCAGCTGACAGAGAGGAAATGTTTACAGGGCCCAGCTGCAAGATTTCACAGCAGGGTGAGAAGGGTGGATTTAGAGCTGAGAGGCAACCAATTGATGAGGGGAAGAGAACATGTAGATGACAGAAGGGTCTTCACCTCCCAAGAAAAGTCAGGATCCACAGCTGGTCTTAGAGGTTTTCTATTTTAATATTAAAATAAAGTAAAGCCTCCTTTTCTCCATGAATCTATCTGTCATTCATTAAATCAAAAATTTACATTGAAATTTTGAATAAGATGACTGCGCTGCTGAATATCCTTTATAGATATCAAAAGATGCCTTAATGTCCATCTTAGGTGTTCATTCCCTGGTAAAGGGGATCTCCATTTCCTTCTAATCAGTTCCTGCTAGTTCTTGGCATTATTAAATGTATATATTTCAGTCTATGTTTTTTATATGATTTTGCACAAGCTGCTCCCCTGTCTATAGAACTTTTTACATGATGTCTAGGTCAGTTCATGACTCCCACCCTATTCCATCTCTATTTGTTCTACACATTTAGATTATTACATTTAAGTCACCCTGTTATAATCATTTATTTACCTTTCTATTTCTCTTGTAATAGTCTCTTAGTGACAAAAGCAGTGTCTTAGTCATCTTTGTTTCCCTGAATTTTAATCCAATGTTTCTAAACCTTTGCGCAGATTGAAATTTGTGAGTAGGTCATTCTTCTTTGTAGGGGAACTGACCTGTGCATTGTAGGATTTTAGCAGCATCCCTGGTGTCTACCCACTAGATGCCAGTAACATCCTCCTAGTTGAGCCAAACAGAAACCTCCCCAGCCGTTGCTCAGCATCTCTCGGGTGGCAAAATCAATGCCACTAGAGAATCACTATGTTAGTACGATTACTAGGTCAGAATTAATACTAGACAAAGTGGTCATTGAAAAAAATATCAAATTACAATAGAATTCATTAAATATAACATAAACTGCAGTCATTTGACAACTAATATGTCTCAATTTATTTCGTAGGAAAAAGAAAACTACAAATTCATTTATTTATTCATTTAATTAGTAAATTGAATGAACATACTGACTACTTATTCCATTTTAAATGTTTTCCTAACCCTGAATGTAGAGAGGTAAGAAAATTAAATTTCTGTCCTTACTGGGGTTATCTGATAAAAAGTCTTTCACCTACACACACAAAGATACATATATTCGCAGCTAACAAATCCAGCCATCCATCTATGCATTTATTAATTTATTTCGCAAATATCTGTTGCTCCTGCTTTGTGCTGGACATCACCATGCCTGTGCTAGGGACATAGAGCTTTATAGGACACAATTCCTGTCTTCAGGCAACCATAGGCAAAGAAAATCTAGTAAACAATTGTGGGCAAGAAAATATTTATTTATGCAATAAACGTTTAGGCACAGTGTTACCTACTGATATGATATTGAGCAAAGTTGATACAGTCTCATGCAGCTGTCTAGGAATGAAGACAGACATTTGGCGAGAAATAAGGAAGAACATTCTAGTAAAAGTGAGGACCACGAAAGTCTAGGGTGGGTCCACCTGTCTGAGATCAGGCAGTATTTGCAGTGATTTTAACGCATGCCCATCAGTTCTCTGACACTCCTCCCACAAAAAGTGGGGTCTATATCACCTCATCTTAAATTGACTTGAATGACTCACTTCTAATAGGATGTGGCAGAAGTGGAGCCACGTGACTCCTGAGTTTAGACGTAAAAGTTAGTATGGCTCTGCTTGGCTTTCTCTATTTTGGGACTCACCATGAAATTCAGCCAGGATACTGTAAGAAAGTTCAGGCCACGTGGCTAGGCCATGTGTAGGCATCCCAGCTGACAGTCCAAGCTGAGGCCATAGCCAATGACTCCATGAGCCACCAGACATGTGAGAGGATGAGCTTTCTCAGAAGTCCAGCCTTCAAGTTGCCCTGCCTAGGGCTAAATGGAACAGAAAGGAGCTATCCTCATCAAGCCCTGCCCCAACTACAGATTTGTGAATAAAAGAAATATTGTTGGTTTAAGCCATCAAGTTATGGGGTGGTTTGTTATGCAGCCATAGTACCTAAACAATATCATGGATTGGATTAAAAGTTGCCCAGCTGTGGTGGGTGCACAAAGTCTGTATTGAGTAGTTTAAAAACGATTTCATGAGTTGGTGATATGAGTCTTGTCTTGAAATATGAATGCATGTGCCAATGAGTATTAGCCAGGCAGAGGAGGGCAGAAATGAAGATAAGAAGTAGCATGCCTATTCTTTGAAGTGTGAGCATTTCAGTTTGGTCAGACCGTGGAGGGCAGCACTGGAATGGAAGAATCAGAATAAAGAAAGTTAATTTGTTAGCTTTATTTAACATCAATACGGTTAGTTTGTTGACTAACAAAATAAAGCCAGATTCAAATATGGAAAGCCCTTACAATGAGTTTTACTATTATGACAAAATGCACAAAATATAAAATGTATCATTTCAATAGGGTACAATTCAGTGGCATTCAATCCATTCAGAATAGTGTGTAGGCAGCCATCAGCACTACTGAGCCCCAAAACATTTCCATCACCTTCAAAAAAAATTCTTATATCTGTAAAGCAGTCACCCTCCCCAGTTGTCCCTGGTAACCAATAATCTTTTTTCTTTCTCTTTGAATTTGTCTGGATACTTCATTTATAATTGACCCTCTAACAATGTAGGGGTTAGGGGTGCCAACTCCCTAAAACTTTTTACAGCCGGAAATCTGCATATAACTTTTGACTCCCCAAAAAAACTTAATTCCTAGTAGCCTATTTTGACCAGAAGCCTTACTGATAACAAAGTCAATTAACACATATTCTGTATATTATATATATATTACCTATGGTATTCTTACAATAAAATAAACTAGAGAAAAGAAAAATGTTATTCAGAAAATCACAAAGAAGAGAAAATATATTTACTCTTCATTAAGTAAAACTGGATCATCATAAAGGCCTTCATTCTTGGTGTCTTCAGATTGAGTAGGCTGAGGAAGAGGAGGAGGAGAAGCAGTGAGTTTTACTGTCTCAGGGATGGCAGAGACAAGAAAATGCACACATAATTGGAGTCACACAGTTCAAACCTGTATTGTTCAAGGGTCAACTGTAAGTGAAATCAGATGAGATACGGCCTTCTGTGTCTGCTCCTATTTCTTGGCATAATATTCATCCACATTGTAGCTTGTGTCAGTACCTCACTTCCTTTTATGGATGAATAACATGTCACTTTATGGGCTTGCTACATTTTGTTTGTCCATACATACATGGGTGGACATTTAGGTTGTTTCCTCCTTTTGGCTATTATGAATGGAACTACCATGACCATTCTTGTACGTATAATTGTTTGAATACCTGTTTTCAATTCTTCTGCCTACATAACTAGAGGTGGAATTGCTGGGCCCTGTTCAATGTTTACCTTATTGAGGGACTACCAGACTCTTCCAGGGTGGCTGCACCATGTCACATTCCACCAGCAATAACTACAGGGTCTAGGTAGTGCCGCTGCTTATAGTTTTATTGTTTCCTGGTTTCTTCTTCATTCGAGTATTTCTGCAACTATGCTGGTGATTGATTTCATGTGGTAGTTTTTTGGAAGATTAACAGGAGAAATTCCAGAAGGCTGAATGAGAAGGAAAGTTCTACTTTCTAGGCTCCTACTTGTAGAGAAATCCCCTAGATAATCAGAGGTAAACCTCAATTTTATAAGCTTCCCTTATAAAAGAGGCCCAAGAGAGCTTGTTTCCCCTTTTCCCTGGGTGAAGATGCAGTAAGAAGTTTTCATCAAGGGGGAGCAGGCCCTCACTAGACACCACATCTGCTGGTGCTTTGACCTTGGACTTCCCAGCCTCCAGAACTGTGAGAAACAAATTTTTGATTTGTAAGTCATGTAGTCAGTGGTGTTTCTGTTATAGCAGTCCAAACAGACTAAGACATACCACACAGAGCTGTTAAAAGTATACTATTAAATAAGAAATCTTGTGCAATGCAACTGGACCAACGTCTCACATATAATAGATGCTTTGGGCACACAGGAAGTTCTCTGCCTCATACTTATTTTCCTGAACTGAATTTGTCTCATCCCTGAAAAAACGGAAAATAACTGTCCTTTCTTCTTGCAAATGCTGTTTCAGTTCACTTAGCAATCTTTTCAAGAAAGAAAATTAATACTCTAACTTAAATGAAACAGCCCCAGCCCTCATAAATGTAAAAGATTATATAATACAAATTAGCACAGATATTTAGTTAGGCAATGGAAACACAAAAGCATGTTGCAGAGTCACCACTCAGGGGCTCTCCACATGGTTTCCTTCTCCCACATCAGTTCTTAGGCGAATCACTACCCTAGACGTAAGGAAAATTTAAAAAAAAAAAAAAAAAAAAAAGGTGGGGGAAATTATTTCAGTCTGCTGACTTTACCTTTTGCAGACATAAATGGTTTATTCATCAGTGAGGCTCTGCTTGTGAAGACAGGGTAAGCCCATATGGTGTTTTTGTGAGTGGCAGCTATTTCTAGTGCTAGACGGGACTCTCATCCTTCCTAATGACCATTCGAGTACACTGCAGGAAAAGTCCCCAGTATCCCACTTCCCGTGCTCTCAGAAATGGGGGCTCCCTGGGGCAAAATGCACCCTCTACTAAAATAGAAGCAAGCCACAGTGTTCCCTTTGGAAGATGAGGGGAGGGAAAAATGCAGAGTTGGGTGCTGGGCAGTGAACAACAGCCCTCTTGGCACTGGCGTCCTGGCTCAGAAAACTGAGCGCTGCCCTGGAAGTGACCTGCTCATACCCAGACACCCTCATCTTTCATCCAGTCATCGCCTGCGTGTCCATTGCCACCACCAACATCCAGGCTCAGGGCAGCCTTCTGAGGGACACAGGACGTGCTTTTCCTCAACGGTTCCAAGGCGGATTCAGAAGAGGTGAACAATGCCCATGAATTTTTAATGAAGAAATTAATGTGGCAAAGCAAGGAATTCCTAGCATGTGGGGGTGAGCTCCCAACCAGCTGATTTTAATTTTCTTTGTCGGGTGAGATGTTTTTCTTTCTGGCTTCTCTAATCTGAAGTCAGATGCAGATAAAAAATACTAAACACAGACCATCTGATCAGTACTGCACAAGACATTCTGACAAGCTACTCAGTAACGTTTTAACAAGAACCTGTAAGGTATTTATTACAATATATATATGCCATAGATGAGCAAACCAAGCGTCAAGGAGTTTAAGTAAATTGCTCAATGTCACACAGCTAATAAGTACAAGAACTAAGACAGAAGCCCGGGTTATCTGGCTTAGACCCAGTGCTATAAGCCTGTAAATTTGCAGATACCTTGGGTATTCCATATTCTTTGCACAACCTATTTCTAAATGGAATTGCTTTTAGTTTGCCTCTTAATTAGTTCATAACCATTGACCTAATGTGCTTTCTCATTTCCTGCTATGAATTAGAAATGAAAAGAAATTGAAGCAATCTATTGTTATTCATTTTTACTAATCTACCATGGTCCTTGCAAATTTCAATTATCCAAATCGTTTCATTCTTTTTTAACTGCACAAACTAATATCAAAATAACCTGGTGGGTTATGGGTCTGTATGTATAATACCACATGTTGGAAAATTATTACCATCTTTTGCAGTTTTAGACAATAGCTGTCAAAATTATATTGTTTCTTTATAACTTTAAAGAGGTTATTTGAAATCTTTCCTAGGCTCAGAGGTTCTTCGTGTGAAGTGAAGACTGTGGATTCCACCTCTGTGGAAGGCTCAGCTGCTCCTCTGCAGAACAGCAGAGTATATGCCCCTCTCGAGCTGCTGTGTGTGTCAAGCTCTTTGGCGGAGTGAGGTGCCGTGGGCACCAGGAACACACCTCCAGACTGATTGGCTGCAACCCACCCTTGTTCCAGCTCAGATTTAAGATGTTTGGTTGGTTGGTTATTTTGCCTTGTACTGTGATTTCTTTCTGTTTTTATTTCTAGCCTTTTATTCTAGGATTTAAAAATCTGTACTAAAAACAAAAACAAAAGTGTTGTATTGATTCTCATCCCATCCTTGTCACCACTGGGTGGAGACTATGTGGGATAGTGGTTGTGTGTGTGTTAACTTTCGGCCCTGAGCCTCCCTGGTAACATCTATCATTTATCTTACAAGTGAGACAGTGGCCCACGCGTGCCCACAGCCATGGGCTCCTTCCCCCACCGCACCCATCATCACTAAAGCAGGGTTAGATGACAGTCCCTCTGGGTCCAGCTCTCACGATGGGATAAAAAAGACTCCCGCCAAGCCTACATAACTCTCCCTTTCGGAAAATTCACAAGATTTCATTTATATATGCATTCACATAGTCATTTAATAACTATTAAAAATTGGGTATCCTTTATCCAAAATGCTTGGGACCAGAAGTGTTTTGGCATTTTTTGGATTTTTGAATATTTGCATATATGTAACAAGATACCTTGAGGATCGGACCCAAGTTCACATAAAATTTATTTATGTTTCATATGCACCTTATATCCTCAGCCTGGAGGTAATTTTATGCAAGATTTTAAATAATTGTGTGCATGAAACAAAGTTGGCGTTAAGCCCTGATGTGTAGAATTTTCGACTTGCAGCGTGTCACATTAGTGGTCAAGAAGTTTTAGATATTGGAACACTTCTGATTTTGAATTTCCAAATTAGGTATGCTCACCTGCAAGTGTTTATTCTGTGTCAGGCCTAGAGAGACTTAAATTGCATGGCCACAGTGCTCAAACGCCCCCAGTCCACTGAGCAGAACAGACGGACACACAGATGCTGAAGGTGGAGTGTGGGGGGCCCCTGGATATGGGTAAAAGAAACAAGAGGCAGCCTTTTTTCCTTCCCAGACCTCTAACCTGAGCAGTGGACCCGTTTAAACTCTAAACTAAAAGCAGTGTTCCAAAGGGGAGTGATTCCAATAAAGTTTTTAGCTCAATTTTGAATTTTTTCTAGTCAGCACAAGAGATCACTTAGAATCTGGCATAGCTATTTTCATCAGTTTTAGAAAATGTTTAAATCTGTTTGCTGAGCGCCCCAGGAGACCTTCCTCACTATGGTCATAGTTTTCTCCTTCCCCAGCCCAGGTGCCTGCTCAGTTTTGCTCCCTTCAGCTCTCCCTGTCCCTCAGACTGACCCCGCAAAGGCCTGGCTCTTGGATGCACCCCTTCCTCACCCTGAAGATCAAATGCAGATCACCTAGGCCTCCCTTCTCCCCGCCAGCAACACAGTCTGAAAATTGATAGCACCATCATTTTAAGGTCTAGGGTGGTTTTTCTCTTCTTTAATTATTTTGGTCACACTGCATGTGCTTTGACTCATATTACAAATAAAGCTCCGATGACCGGTCGGTCAGAGACATTTTTACATACCTTAATTACCTTTCGAAATATATCAAGCCAAGTCAGGTTTTCAGAAGACGTTGTTTCAGTATACATTTCAGCTATAATTACTATGTGGTTTCAGTTTCAGCTGATGGTTTTGAAAATTAATGTGGTTCAGTTCAGTTTTGGGTTCACGGTTTGGGTCAGGTCAAGACCTTTGAAGCATTCCTAGATAAGGTGGATGATATTAATTTCTTATAATAATAATGATGAAGACAGACATGAAAATAACCTTTGGTCTACAACCCTATAGCCCTTGCAAAAGTACAAATGAAAGATCTCTGAGTGATTTTCTTAACACAGCTCATGGCCAGCGCTTTTGTGGACATGAGCTATGATACGCATGTTCCACTTTTAAAATTAGGCAGTTTGTGGTCACTGCCAATACAATGACATTCAGGCAGCTTCTTTCTAGAGAAACCTTTCATATTCTGTTCAGATAACTTATCTCAACAAACTCACTGGTGGAGAATAAAGACATTCAGGTGCTGGTGTGTATTCTACTACGTAGGAGTCCTCTGAAAAATTGAAACTCTTTCATTGCAGTTTTGCTGAAACACACGTTGATTGACAATAGAATTTTTTCCCAGTTTTGTATTTGTTTTTGAGCCAGCCTTTACTAACATATGGAGGTCATCGTAACAACTGTGTGCAGGAGATTGCAATGCTTATTGCCATTTTGATTTTCTGGACCCATAGAGTTCACTCTCAAGATGTCATATTCCTGAACAATGGTAGCACAACCCATGTTATGATTATGTTACTGCAAAAGTAATTGTAATTTTTGCCATTGCTTTTAATGGCAAAAACCTCCCCAGCACCCCGTTCCATGGACCTTCTTTGTCTGTAACCCAAGGTTCTTCTGTGGTCGCTCTCCATTTTTCTAACTCTTATCACAAAAGCTCTAAAAACAAATCAGCAAAATCATGTTTAGTTTCAGGAGTTGAAAATATTTATCCAGTCACCAGTAGAATTAGATAAAAAGAAAGAAGGCTGAGGAAAAAGACTAAAGAGGCCATTCTCATGTAATAGGTGGGAATTAAAATGCATAGATGGGAAGCGAGTACAACAGCTCTGGTTGGGGGCAGGCTGGGGAGAGAAGACCCAGTGATCTAACCCAAAGAAAGTTACCAAAGAAAAGCTAGTGGATATGTGAGACGTGGCATTGGAAAAGGCGCTGAGAAGCCGTCAAGATGGTGGATATGTGAGACGTAGCATGCGAAAAGGCATTGGTAAGCCGTGCTAAGAAGGACTACCTGCACGACCAGCAACCTTGCAAAAACAACAACCAAAATCACAAAAATGGGAATTTGCCTTGAAACTTTGAACCGGACCAGAGTGTCAGGACCACAGCATCCTGGAAAACATCTGATTTTTACCAGAGCTGCGACTCCTGAACGGCAACAACCAATGAACTACGGACTCCTGTACTAAACCAACCACCTCCACCAGGGTAGTTATTATATATCAATACAGCTTGTGTAAGCACCCTCAGCATCATTTTTAAAATCCCCACTTTCTCCTTCTCTTTGGAATATCATTTGGCTTCTATTAAATAGTCAAATCTGTGTCTCCCAAATGGCAATTCCTAAATGTCCAATAAACGCCTTGTCTTACTGCTTTGGTATCTGATCTTTTGCCTTTTCTTGGTTGACAGATACATGGAATCACAGAAAAAAGAAAAAGAAAAAAGAAAAAAGGTCTTTCAAGGAGAATGATATTAAAACTATATTTATACTTTTTATTTAAATACCATGGCAGGATTGAAGATGCTGATGTTAAAGAAAAAGATGGTGGCCAAGAGCAAATAAGGGTCCTCCTAGAAGCATTAATTATGAAACAACCCTGGGAGGGGCACAAACCCAACAGTGACTATAACTCACTCCAGGTTTTATGGCTCTCATTCTGATTTAAAATACATAATACATAGCTAAATAGAATGAGTTGGGGGGATAAAAACATCACATGCTTAAATGTTGTGCAGCAATTATACCTTTTTCCCTCCAAAGTAATGTTGTTTGATGACTTGCCTGCAGCAGAAATCCTGTGTTATTTGTCTTTGCCTGACAAGTAGAGTAACCAGTAAGTGCTCAATAAAGACTTATTGAATGAAATCGTGTGCCAGCAAGGTAGTCTCAGTCAGGCTCCTGGCAGGGAGCTGAGTGGAGCTATGGTTAAGGTAGTGGAGATTTGGTCACCATTTCATGACCAGGCGTGCGCTAGGAAAAGGAATGCCACCTAGAATAGTTATCTATTAAGACTGGAATACCGACATCTTATCTCTTATTTTATGGGGAAAAAATATCCTGAATATGTACAATAAAGAGGAAGAAAATCAAATTTTCTCAATACTCCTGTGGGGCAAATATTCTTACACTCATTTTACAAACAACAACAATAACAACAAATTGATGCTAAGATTTTCAGGAATTTTCTGAAGTTACACAGAATTTGGCAGAATCTGGATTTTAGTCCAGGTCTGTGCAGTTTCTACCCCAAATCCAGGGCTGTTATACAGCAGCACACAAACTTGCTCCACTTTCATCTGCAGAAAAAAAAAAAAAAAAAAAAAAGCCGGGACTATGATTATCTGTTAGTAACAAAACAGCCAAGAGGAAAGTTTTCACAATTAAACAGGACCAAAAATTTACAAAGACATGTGTTTCTCTAGAGGAGTTACAAAAAAGAATAACTGAAACCTAAAAATCAGAAATTAAAGCTATATGTGAAATTTATTAATACAATATGCTGATAGCACACAGTAGAGCCCAATTATGTAACAAACGATATAAAAATTAAAAGTTTTAAAATGAACACTAAGCCTAGAACCACTCAGTAATGGCTTCCTCTCTGAAATTAACCAGGATGGGATGTGTCTCACCCAGGCCTCAGGGCTCAGGAAAATGAGTGCCGCAAACATCTTGGCTCGGTGCCAGAGAACTCTGACGGTCCAAAGGACTTGCTAATATCCACTCCCCTTATGTAGACTATGGAAGCTCAGCTCTGAAAAGGACAGTTCATTTTTAGCCTTGGTGACCAAGATTGAGACAATACATCAACATTCAGAAATGATAAGATAATGGAAGCTAGAACTTCCCTAGACTGAGCCATTTAGTCAGCTAAGTGAAAAAGAAGACAAAGAAGAAAAAAAGATTAAAATAGAAACAGTTCTCTTTTTCAGGCTGTCAAATGCTTCCTAAGAGCTCCCCCACCAAAATATCTGGAACATGGTTGGTGCGACTCAGGTGAGAGAAAATTAACTAGTGCATCCATCAGGGCCATGACTAAAATGCAAAGGAAGTTAAAGAATTACTTCTGAAGACTAAGTGCACAATGTAAAATTTCACTGGCTTGATTTTGTGGTTGGAGGCTTGGGGATAATATCAATGATTGCTGGCTGATCAGCTTAGGAAGGAATTTCACATTCAGGTGTACCACCTTGTCCTTACAACAATCATGTACTTTTGACCTTCAGGTTTAGCTCAAGGAATATTTATAGTTTCTCCAATCTTTTTTATTTTTCATAATATTTATAGAGGATAGAATACAAATATCATAAAAATTACTTCCCTTTAAAATGTACAGTTCAATAGTTTTTGGTACATTCACAAAATTGAGTGATGCTAATTCCAGAATAGTATCAATGTCCCACAATGAAACTCATTGGCAGTTTTTCCCTCCCTACAAATTGTTGCAACCGTTAAAATTCTTTCTGTCTCTAGAGATCTGCCTATCCTGGACACTTCATGTTAATAGAAGGCCCAAAGGACTTGCTAATATCCACTCCCCTTATGTAGACTATGGAAACTCTGCTTTGAAAAGGACAGTTCATTTTTAGCCTTGGTGACCAAGATTGAGACAATACATCAACATTCAGAAATGATAAGGTAATGGAAGCTAGAACTTCCCTAGATTGAGCCATTTAGTGAGCTAAGTGAACAAGAAGACAAAGAAGAAAAAAAGATAGTAACTTTAAAAAAAAAGTTAATAGAATTATTCTGTTTTTAAATTTTTTTTAACTTTCATTCCATTGTGGTCAGGAAATGTACTTAGCACAATTTCAGTTATTTTAAATGTATGGCGCCTTGTTTTGGGGCCTGAGATCTGTTCTGGAAAATGTTCCATGTGCATTTGAGAAGATTATATTCTGTTGTGCTTTGTGGAATGCTCGGTAGGTATCTGTTAGGTCTAGTGTGCAGTGTTGTTTGAGAGTCTTCTACTTCCTTGTTGAGCTCCTGCTTAGTTTTACTTATTTATTATTGAAAATGGGGTATTGAAGTTTCTAACTATTATTGTTGATGTTTCCCTTTCTTCCTTCAGTTTAGTCAGTTTTGCTTCATGCACTTTGGGGTTCACATGTTAGACACATATGTTTACACTTGCAATGTTATTCTGATGAATTAAACCTCTTATCATTATAAAATGTTCTTTGTCTCCACCAAAAACTTTTGCTTAGAGTAATATTGTCTAATATTAATGTAGGCTCTCTAGATTCCCTTTGGTTATTATTTGAATGAGATAACTTTTTCCATCCATTTACTTTCTAACTATTCAAAGATACTATTTGTATATTTGAGTGTAAATGCATCTTTTGTAGATACACTAAAGGCAGGTGATTTCCTTTTTTACCCATTCCATCAGTTGCTGCCTTTTGATTGTCAGGTTTAGTAATTTTACATTTAATGTAATTACTGATAAGGTAAGATGTATGTCTGCCCCTTTGTTATTTGCTTCTGCATTCCTCCATTACTGACGTCTTTTTTGTTTAAAAGATATTCTCTAGCATACCATTTAATTTCCTTTTCATTTCATTTACTATATTTGTGTGTGTGTGTGTGTGTGTGTGTGTGTGTGTGTGTGTTTTCCCAGTAATTGTCCTGGAGATTATAATTAACATTTTGAGTTAAAATCGTCTAGTTCATATTAATGGAAACAACTCAGTGGTTCACAAAATCATTGCTTCAATATAGCTCCATTTCCCCCCACTTCTTTGCATTATTATTGCCGTAGAAATTCCACCTTACTGCCTGCTGGGCTCCGTGGTTTCTGATGAGAAGTCATCTGTTAGTCTTATTGAGGATCTCTTGTACACAATGAGTCACGCCTCTCTTGCTGTTTATAAGATTGTCTCTTTGTCTTTGGCTGGATAGTTTGATGCAATGTGCCTAATAGCTTCTTCGACTTTACTCTACTTTGAGTTTGTTGTGCCTCTCAGATGTATAGTTTGCTGTTTGTCATGAAATTTTAAAAAAAAATTCAGCCATTATATCTTTGAATATTATTTCTGAACTTCTCTTTTTCTGGTACTTTCATCATATATATTTTGATGTGATTGTATCTCACAGCTCTGAACGTCAGTTTTTTTAATTATTTTTTTTCCTTTCTCTTTCTGGGTCTCATATTACAAAATCTTGACTCACACATCTTTGATGATTCTATTTTTCTACCACTTCCAAAGTGCCATTCAGCCCCTCTAGTAATTTTCTTTTTAGTTATTTCATTTCCTTTCCATATTTTCTATTTGGTTCTCTGTTATGATTTCTATATCTTTATTGATATTCTTTATTTGAGGAGACATCATCCTTTTTTTAACTTTCTTTTAATTCTTTAGATACAGTTTCCTTTAGCTTCTGGAACATTTTTATGATGGCTAATTTAAAACTTTTGTCTGTTAATTCCAACATCTAGACTTCCTTGAAGAAAATTTTCATTAACTGTTTTTCCTTTATTTATGTACCATACTTTTTTGTGTATGGTTTTTTTGCATGTTTCACAATTTTCATTGAAAACTATAAATACAGTCCTAAATGGTTATTGTTGCCTTTTGTTGATATTGTGGCTATTTAATTAGTAAATGTTTTAAACTAATTCTGTCAATTCTCAATTAACAGAGATGTCTTTAAAGGCCTTGAACCAACACATCTCCCAGCTTTTGTGAAAAGGCTCTATGTATATTGAGGTATGCTTTCAATGCCCCAGCAGATACTTTAAAGCCCTGCCTTAGCCTTCACTTCCTGCTGACACAGTCAGTTTGAGGTATGAGATCCAGGTGTTCTTGGATCTTTTCTGGGCATGTGCACAGTCCAGCTAGTGTGGTAGCCTTCAAGATTGCCATGAATATAGAAGTCTTGCCTATGCCCTATGCGTTCCTCATTTTTCCTTTTTAGTTTTTTGATCACTGTCTTACTAACCTCAAGTCTATTGCCTCAGCCAGTGAACAATTGCTACTGATTGTTTTCAACAAATGCCCTGGAGCTAAAGCTGTTTGCAAAATGTGAGGTCTGAGTTAGGTCAAATAAAGACAAGCCTTGGGAGTGGGGCTCTTTAGGTTGCTGTCAAATAGGCCAAATTTTTACAGTTCTTTGGAGATGGGGTTTGAGAAGCTTCAGATTCATTCTATCCCCATCTTCGCTGGTTGTTGGGTGGCTATTTTTCATGGCTACTGTACTTTCTCACCATGCTGAAATGATTCAGGTTTCAAGATTGCTTGTTTTCAAGACTGCCTCAGAACTGATGAAAAGAGTGTGAGATTAGGGCTTTAAAACTACATAAGCTCAGTGTTCTTACAAGAATCAGTCCTGGATCCTAGATAACCATCCTCCTAGGGAATTATCTATCTTGATGTCTGCTTCCCTTCTGGAAACCTGCTGTGAGAACACGTCTCCCTTTGCCTGGCCCTATCCTATGAGAATCTGTGACACTAAACTAGGAAGGCCATTAGGGTGGCTTCTAGCCAGCTGCCTTGAACTCATGCTACATGTCTCAAGGAAGCTATGACACAAAAGTAGTGAGAAATTCTGGAAATTGTGGTCAGCACACGTGCCCTATTGATGGCAGGAGGCAGCTATCTTTGTAAAGGGCAGCTTATGGCAAGGGACAATAACATGCAGGGATGGCAACCAGACTCTGCACATTCCTACCAAACAGGGCTCTTTGCAATTCCAAACACCAGTTCGTTCTAGGATTGGATATAAGAACCCAGTGTAGAATGCATAGGTAAGCTGTGCAATATAAATAGTTTGGCTAATGTATTAGTTCATTCTCACACTGCTATAAAGACATTACCCAAGACTGGGTAATTTATAAAGAAAAGAGGTTTAATTGACTCATAGTTCCACATGGCTGGGGAGGCCTCAGGAAGTTTATAATCATGTCAGAAGGAGAAGCAGGCATGTCCTACATGGCAGCCAGTGAGAGAAGTGAAGTGTGAACACAGGAAATACTGCTATTTTTAAAACCATCAGGTCTCATGAGACTTACTCACTATCACAAGAACAGCATGGAGGAAACTGCCCCCATAATCCAATCACCACCAGTCAGATCCCTCCCTTGACACATGGGGATTACAATTCAAGATGAGATTTGGGTAGGGACACAGAGCCAAACCATATCAGCTAATGTAGGTACCTTACAGGTAAAGAAACTGAGGGCTAACTAACATGCGTATTTCATCTCATCTATCCCACACCTGCTTGCCGTCTTTCAGTCTGCAAAATGACCTGCCCTCTCACCTCACTCTCTAAAGATCATCTCAGCATGATGAGTTGATGATTCTCTATCAATGGCCTCCTTTCCCTCCCATCCATTTCAAAATATTTATATGTCTTCACCGGTATTTTTCTCCTTGTTTACCTCTCCAGAGGAAACAGAATCTTTCCACCAGACGAAGGCTCACCCCTCCATCGAGGTCCTGAATCCAATCTCTCTTACTTTTCTAACCTTCTAAGCATGTAATAATTCATCCAAACCAGAGGAAACGGAAGCTATGATGGAAGGGCATAGGGGGCCATTAGGACTGAATTGAGACTGCGCTAGTCCAACCAGACATGCTGTCTCTGACATGCCTTAAATCTCTTTCTTTACACCACCTGCCAATCGATAAATATGATGAGAAGATTCCCTATTAAAAATAAATGAATAAAAGGCCAAGAACCGCTGATCTCTCTGATTTTATTCTTTTATTCTTATCACCTCCAAAGTTCTAGGGAAAGCAATCTACACCTGCTTCCTTCCCACTTCAGTTTGCTGAAACCTTCACCAGGTTCTGGATATCATTCTTGTAAAACTCATCAGTGGTTTAACTTCGGTGGAGCCTCATCCCATTTAATGTTATCTGAACTGCCTACCTCTTCTTCTGAAAGCTATCTCTTTTCTTGAAATGTGACGAATGAGTGTCTCCTGGCTCTCATCTCTCCTGCCTTTCCGCTTCTCGGATTTGGCTGATTCCTTTCTGTGGGGACGTGGTTAATATTTGTGGGACTGTCAAACTCTTCATTGCAGCCGTGACTCCTCCAAAAGGTAGGGTTCTCCTTGGGTTTGTGATGCCTTCTAGTTCTGGGTCATTTCCACCAGCAGAGGGACCCCTTGAGGCGAGGGTGCTAATCCTTGTTCTGTGCACTGTAAAGAACAGGCAGGATTGTGTCAATACACTTGTGGGGCAAGGGAGCCTGGTGACAACTCCACGCATATGAGACCGGGGTGTGGCCGAACAGGAGAAGGAGGACAGACAGCAAGGAGGTGAGTCGGCCTCTCTCCCAGTCCTCAAGTCTGCCCCAGTACTTGTCCTACTGTGACTTGCCTTGGAGGAGTGAGGCATTGGAGAGGGAAAAGCTTGCATGAGCCAGGCCTGCCCCTTGGGCTGCCAGTCTTAGTGATACAAACCTGTATGTTTAGGAGACAGACCAGCAGGGGCAGCAGTCTGAGCTGTTTTCATGAGCCCTAGTAAGTTACTGAGGCCTTAAAATTAAGTCTACAATAAGATGATAGGCCTTCCTACATAGAAAAAATAAGGATGCTGGTCCATGTGAGTAGATAGATATGCACATAGGCAATGCCCATGCTAATCACAGTACTGGCCGGTGGGAAGATCTTTGTTCTTAGCCTGGTCACACATTTCTCCTAGTGGACTCCAAGATGGGTCACACAGCCCAATGTCACTCTCTGGCTACTGAGCACAACTGCTGACAATCCATCCTGTCCCCACCCTGGGTAGCCCGGAAAATCCCTGTAATGATACACAGGCCCTGTCTCCAAGCCATCCCTCTCCCCAGGGCCCCACCGCAAGGTGGAGACCGTGACTCAGCCTGGTCCCTGCTGGAGCTTATCTCTGTGGGCAGTTCCAGCAGGAAATCTCTGGGATCTCAGTGGGAGTTGAGGCATCGGGAGGGCCCTCCTAGGGGCTGCTGGATGCTGGGCAGCAGGAGAGGGAGGAGAGTTGCTCGGGAGCTCTCTAGGCTAAATCAATCCTTTCCCTTTCAGCTCAGAGATAAAAACCTGAAGTGCCATTTGAGCGCTCAGCACCCAGGAATGTCCCCACGCAGCTGACAGGCATCGGCTTCCATTTAGAATGTGTGAGATTGCTGGCTGCCAGACCCACCCCTGTGGTTTAGTGAATGCCAAGAAAGTCCTGGAAATGAAGGAATTAAATAGCCATAGTCCAGGCATGTATTTCTCACACTGAGAGTTACTCAGCACCCTCACATAGCAGATCCGGATATGTGGGTTACAATAATCCCTTATATTTATATAGCACTTTTTAGTTTACAAAGCACTTTCAAGTCCATTAGTGCATGTGATCCTCCAGACGGCCCTATGAAACATCAGGGAAGCTATTATTAGTCTCTCCCCACTCTGCTCCCATAATTCTTTGTACATACCTCCTCTAAAACACTTATCACTTGGTTCTGTAATGACTTGCTTACAGTGTGTTATAGTGAAAAGAACATGGGCTTTGGAATCAAACAGCCTTGAGTGTGAAAGCTGGCTCTGCCATTTACCATCTGCCTGAGCTTAGGTTAGGTACTTCCTCTCTCTAAGTCTTAGTTTTCCCATTTCTAAGAGTGCAGCTAAGAAGCTGATGATCTCCTCTGGTTGTTGTAAGAGTTAGAGAATGGAACGTATATGAAAGTACCAAACACTGTCAGAATGCAGTAAGTAGTCACTAAAGATGGGATCTTCTCTTCCCCAGTGACAGTGTGTGACTTAAAGCTGGCCCCACACTTTATTTATTTTGTATATCTCCAGAGCTTAGCACAAGATTTGGCAAATGGGCATTATTTAAAAACAAGAAAAAACAAATGCATGAATGAAAGAATCCTATTTTATAAACAAGGAAATGGAAGCCCAAAGTGGCTAAGTGCTCTATCAAGGGTGAAAGTGGAATTTCTGGTACCTTATCTGAAGTCCTTCCCCCTGTTGCAGGTTCTCAACATCTGTTGTCAATCTTCCTATTAGTTAATTAAACTCCTGCTCCAAACACCATCCTTGACTGTTGCCAATGCTTCTGGCTTTTTCCCAATGAACTCAACTCTTCAAGGAAATGAAAGAGGCTCATGTGCACAGAAAGGCCAGAAAACAGTAGTTGGTCAGCATCCTTTGGGTCTAAGCTATAAGCAGTGCAAATTAGCCCAGCCATTTATATGCAAAATAAGCACCAAGCCTTAAAGATTGTTTGAAAATTGCCTATCTAAGGAGTGTAAGTTAAAAGTTGATTCAAAAACTGTTGGGTTGCATCTAGGAAAGTGAATGCCAAATTGGTCTTTTCAAATTCAAATCTAAGTTAACCTTCAACTTAAAACCTACAGAGCCTCTTCATTATCACTTAGATTCAGGGGCAGAATCTCTTCCCTGGCCTGAGTCCCTAAGCTGACCAGCCTGGCTCCCACATTGCATCTTAGACTCTTCCTTGCCTCTGCCCATCAAGATTTCTCCTCTATCCTACTGGCCTTCCTTTAGGTTTTATGATGTCACATTCTTCCCCTGCATATGTTTGTTTCATCTCTCCAGAAACTCGTGTTCCTCCTTCCTTTAGTTAACTCGTGTTCCTCAGATTTTTGCTCAAATATCACTTCCCCTAGACATCATTCCCTGATTGCCTAGTCTAGGCCAAGTTTCTTTATGATATGACACATAGCATTCATTAGGATCTTTAATATCAGTTTGTTTTGTTTTGTTTTGTTTTGTTTGAGATGGAGTCTCACTCTGTCACCAGGCTGGAGTGTAGTGGCACAATCTCAGCTTACTGCAGCCTCTGACTCCCTGGTTCAAGCGATTCTCCTGCTTCAGCCTCCTGAGTAACTGGGATTACAGGCATGCACCACCACACCTGGCTAATTTTTATATTTTTAGTAGAGATGGGGTTTCACCATGTTGGCCAGGATGGTCTCGATCTCCTGACCTCATGATCTGCCCACCTCGACCTCCCAAAGTGCTGGGATTACAGGCGTGAGCCATCACTCCCGGCCTTATATCACTTTTAATACACACTCTTACAGTGATTACTGAACAATGTCTGCATCCCCCTCTACAATGGAAACTCCATGAGAACACAAAGGTTCTGCTGGTTTTGCTCACTTTTGTATCTTCAGTGCCTGGCATATAGTGGCTGCTCAGTGTTTATCAACAAGAAGAAGGCTGATCTGGCTGACTCAGAAGGTGGTCTCCTACTAGGTCACCTGGGTAGCAGGTGTAGAGGTCCAGCCAGGTCACTGATGTTTGAGAGGTTTTTTGAGCTCAGAGACCTCTCATAGAATAATGGACTCAGAACTGAAAGAGAATTTAGGTATCATCTAACCCCAAACTGTCCCTCTTCTCAAACCTCCCTGGCCATGCATTTCACTTGATAAATGGTTTTCCAGGCTTTGCTTGGGCTTATTCTGTGCAAGAGATCTACATTAATAGATGATAGGATTACATCACCCAGAAGAGTCCCTTAAGAAACTGGTACAGACAAGCAGAGGATAAAAACACCCAGAAGAACTGCATCCACGTTTTAGAACATTTTAAATCTGATAAATAAGCAAACATTTTGTAAAAAGATATAGAAAGAAACAAGTCTACCTTGTGTTTTGGTATTGACTTCCAGTTCCTCCCTCCTGGGGGATCAACCTGCCCTTGAACCAGGGTCAGCGGAGCCAGCGTCTCCTCTAGTTGGCTTCTCACAATTTTGTTGTCCTGAGTCTATTCCAGATCTCCGTTGTCTGGTACACGTCATGAACTGGCCTGGTCACATGTCGATTTTGGTATAGATATTCTAACCACCAAGGATTCTCAGTCATTCTCTCATTTGCTCAAAATTCAATAGTTAAAACGTAAAATCTTTTCGCTTAAATGGCCAAGAGCTTGACATGTGCATTTCCATTACTTTTGCAGAGCTCCTTTGTTTTACTAATTTCCATGTGTCCAGGATCTGGTGCTGGGACGCTGGTGAGTTGTGCTGAATCACTTTTATTTCTGGGTTTAATTTCTGCAGTTAGGCTCAGAAATGGGGTAACTCTGTGTCTTATGGGCATGGCGATGCAGGAGGAGCACCCCTTCCTCAAGTGTTTGCAAATGTCAACTATGACCATAGTAAGAAGTTTCGAGTTTTCACAAATACAATTATTTGCAGGCTGAGTCTAGCCTGGGAGGTACTTTTCTACTTTCCATATGCTCTTTTCTCTGTTCCGCTCCCCCCGCCCCCCGGTATTCTTTGCTACAAAAGTCCCTTGACAGTGTCCCCAGTTACAAATACATGCTTGCCCCAGGCTTTGACTGAATTTGCTGTCTGTTTAATACCTACTCCATATGGGATAGATTAACACAAAAAGCTTTAACCTTGTACAACACTCAGATGCTTTCATGTAATGGCTGTGAGGATGGGGGGTGGGACATGAACACATAAGTGGGTGCATGTACCAAGAACAGAAATCCATTGAGTTCCCCCAGACCAGACGTCTACATTCTGGAGGGCTCTCAGCAGCCAATAAATTTGACTTGAACTTTTTTATTTCATGCATTCTGCTGTTAAAGCAAACCCTTCTTTCTAAACTAAGTATAATTGCAAGATACTATTCTGAGTGCCAAAAACGTCAACTGTAAGTTGCAAACATGGACACATTTAAACAGAACCATATGTTAGATTGAAAGGAAAAATCAGAAAGGAACCAATCATTCTACCTTTTGCTGCAGAGATAAATTGCAATGAAGCAACCATGTCAGAAAAAAAATTAGGGAACCAGTGATCCTCATGCAATAATACACTATGTATTTTCATTAGGAAAGAGAGTTATCTGTGCTCTGTGAACATTATTGGCTAAAGTCTCATAAAAACTTAGTTCATTGAAGACAGAAAAGTAATACTAGTTTATTTAACATCTAACTAACTGACTGCATTTTGCACCCAGGTCATTCAACTGAGAATTAGGGAAATTTGGTTTTGTTTGTCTTTTGTCAATAAATGCCCTTGTGACTTTAAGGGATGACTTTCTATCTCACTCAGAATAAAATCCACAGTCTTTACAATGATCTATGTCATCTGTCACCATCACAAACCCATTACAACTCCTTCTTCTTGGGTTTATTTAGTCCTCAGGAGTATTGTATGGGCTAGGTTGTTGCTTTAATGTTATTCCTATATATAAGAAAACTGAGGCTCACAGATTTTTAAGTAACTTAACCAAAGAGGTAGAGGTAGGAAATGGCAGGGTAAGGACTATAATTAAAATTTTTTTAGGCCTAAGATTTTCCACTGGGCCATGGGATATATTTTTTTTCTTTAATATGCTCACTAAGCCTTAATTGGCTAGTCTGTACCACAAAAAGTTTAGATTGCATTTCCACGCCTCAAATTATAGTATGTTTATTAGAGAGATACATAAACTATTTTCAGGTGGTCATAGACAAATTTAAGGGAAAACATTGTGTGTTGGTGTATGTGTTTTGAAAGTTTAAAACTAGCTTATTAAATCCAGGATTTAATGGACACGATTGCTTATGATAAGAGTGAATTTCTTTAACATAAAAAAAGGACTGATTTAAAAAAAAAAGAAATCATTATATTGTATATAGGGAATCAAGGTATGGAAAAATATATTAAGACCATATCAAAATACTTTAAAATTATAAAACAATGAGCTGAATAATTCCAAATAGTTCTTCTAGTTTTAATAGTTTGAGTATCTGTGATTTTTCTAATTTAGAAAGAAAACATAATTTTAAAGTAAGCTCAAATGTACCTTAAAGAGGTAAAAAAGACCCAGGTAGAGTGGCTCAAGCCTGTAATATCAGCTACTTGGGAGGTTGAGATGGGAGGGTCACTTGAGCCTAGGAGTTTGAGACCAGCCAGAACAACATAGCAAGACCCTATCGCTATAAAAATAAAATAGTAATAATAATGTTTTTAAAAGATGGAAATACAGAAAACGACTACTATGTAATCATCAAAGTGGCAATACAAAGCAGATTAACACTGTGTTAAAAGATTGCTAACTTTTTTTTTTTTTAAGAATAGACTCATCTTGTCACTCTGACCATCTTTCCCCATTGGATGGAATTAGAGAGCATTAGAAGTTTCTGGATTAATCCACTTATCTATAGTGTCATCTAGTTGCACATCCAGTTCTCCTGCGATGGAAGCCTTCAGATCGAACTGTTTGCAGTTACAGCAGCACGAAGCGCAGTCATTGTGACTTGGGCTGGAAGCCAGTGGAACACATGTTTTGAAACAATTTGACTCTAGGTGATGTTTGAGGTGGCGGCACATGAGGTGTATTTTTTTTTTTCACTGAGATTAGCTGATTCTTGGGCATTAAGTAAGATAAAGAAAGTGAAAAGAAGATTATTGACAAATACACTACCTTTCCTGGAAAAAGTGGCTTTCTACTCTGTATTGAAGTACCCACGTAAATAACATTATTAACTCCGTTTCGTGAAGTATGTTACTGATCTCAGTGCAACACATAAAGAGTGGTTTTTCAGAGAAGTTAGATTCTCGATTAATAATCTAATTGAATTTTGTCACCAGATAAAATATGAATTAGGCAAAAGACGAGTGATTTGAAGAAAAATAGTGATGTCACCACTTAACATATGATAGAAAGTTTCTTTCTCATCCCCATTCTTTATTCAAATCTTGATCTATCATCATAGTCATCACTATCATATGTATTTATCTGTTTATCTATCTCTATCATCTATTTGTTATCTATCCATATATGCACATAAGGCCAACCACATACTTTGTGGGAACTCATGTAAAATAAAAGTATCAGGCCTTTTGTTCAAAAATTACTAAGAATTTCAGGATGGAGACAATAGTGCCTTAAACCCTCTCCTGAGCATGTGGCTGTGTGGGGCTGTGTGGGGCTGTGTGGGGCTGTGTGGGGCTGTGTGGGGTTGTGTGGGGCTGTGTGGGGCTGTGTGGGATCGTGTGAGGCTGTGTGGGGCTGTGTGGGGCTGTGTGGGTTGTGTGGGGCTGTGTGGGGCTGTATGGGTTGTGTGGGGCTGTGTGGGGCTGTGTGGGGCTGTGTGGGGCTGTGTGGGTTGTGTGGGGCTGTGTGGGGTTGTGTGGGGCTGTGTGGGGCTGTGTGGGATCGTGTGAGGCTGTGTGGAGCTGCACAGTTGCACGCCTATGAAGTTGCTTCTGTATAGGTATGTGTGTGTTTCATTATCCTAATTTTTCCTGAAAATGCCCTAAGCTCAAAAACCTGAACTTATCCCTTTGGGTAGCATTTTATCTCACACATGTGAATGAAAGGCTGAATCTGTGAGCTGTCTTGTGAGAGAAGAACCAGTCAGAGGAACTCACCACATATAAACTTCTCTTTGTGTCTGAATTACAGCAGGCAACACACTTTTACATTCACAGAGTCATACGGCATTTTTATTTTGCCACAGAACTCTGCAAATATCTCGTAATATATGATAGTTAATGCATTTCTTGGAATTATTCCACAAAGGGGCTTGCTATCAGCCAGTCTGAACTTCTACTGAGTCGGTTTGTCTCCAAACTGTTATATGTAACTTGGGAGAAACCTTCAAGTTTTCCTTAAACTTAAAGGTGGGACATAGAGGAAAAATGGAAAGTGATTAAGAATACAAACCCATGAGCCACAAGGCAGCCATGCCAGTTCCCTTGGGTCCTTTTGGGGCACTTTGGAACTTCCCTTCCCAGCCCCTGTGGATTTTCGCCTCCCAGGTCTTCCCTGCTCGGGCCCGCTGGCACCTGAATGGTTCCTCTAGAGTCTGGCTTCCCCTTGGGCATCCTTGTCAACATCCCCTCCACCCTCTTCTCCCTGAGGTCCACTCAGTTCTGGCTGTGGGTCCTCGTTTCTCACTCAGTTCTGCCCTTCCTTGTGAGAAGGCTTCTTAAGTGAAAATGTGTTTGACTGTTCTCAAATTAATTATCTTATGTGTTTATAAAGTCACAATCTTAAAGGATTTTCTTCAAGATTGTTGACAAAGGAAGCAGAAACAGGTAAGCCTAATTGATAATTGCAGTTATTTATTATCTCGGGCTCAGATGAGGCAGCATAATGAGGATAATCTTTTCCAAAGTGATGTCTGCATGAGGTGAACCAGCTCTGCCCTAAATCATAGATTGAAGGTCATCAAGAAACCTTAGAGATTGCCAGGGATCTAACTTTCTGACTTTATATGTAAGGGACCTGAGGCTTAGGGGGATGGTGTCTATCTTTATAACATATATGCAACACAGAATTGCCCACAGATTCTGTTCATCAAAATCTTAGCTTGGTATGCAGAAGAGATCTATGAAGTCTTAGCCTGGCCTTCAAAGCCTTTTATCATTTCCTCTCAACCTGACTTTCTAACATTCCTTAGCCACATTGGACTGACCATAGTTCTAAACCACAGAGAGCATGTTACCACATTTTATTTTTATCCAAACTATTCTTTGCTAATGAAGACATTGCATTTTCTCTCTACAGCCTCCCATGTCTGGTCAACTCATTTCCTATTTACCATACACATTTCTGTGAATCCTCGTGCATTGTAAAAGTGTCTCATTATTATTTAAGTATTTTGCTCATAAATTTTCCCTAAACTTACTTTTCAAACATTGGCTAAGATTTCCGTAATTCGTTGCCCATTAGACTGGGCCTTGGGAATACAAGAGGAATAGGACACACTCTTTACCTTCAAGGCATACAAAGTGTAGAAGACTGGCATCCAAAGAACCATGAAGCCAGCATGGCGTGCGGTTACTGACATGTGCCTACAGACACAGGTCAGGGCTAAGGGTATCAGTGAAGGCTTCCTCCAGCAGGTAGGACCAGTTTGAGTGGAGATTTCACAAGTCACTAGAAATTCTACAGTTCAGAAAGTGTGAGTTAAAGTATCAGAAAATAGGGAGAAGAACCCCTGATACCGTAACACGTTTCAAAATTCATGAATATTCCAAGAGGTTATTCTAATGCTTGTATTTTTGGGTGCGTGTGACTTAGGGGTAATGAGTGCACTGTTTCTTCTTGTGTGTGATTGCATCTCTTGCTTTTCACATCCAGAAAGAGACCCCTAGAAGAGCCTGTGCTCCCCAGTTATCCACTGAGCAAAGTAATTCAGAAAAAAAAAATCTATTACCAAATAAAAACAGAAAATTTGGAGGGTGTTCTCCAGGTGAGGGTCACCGCATCTCATGGATGTGAACTAGCATGCCACCCTCATAAAGAAAAAGCAACACAGAATCAGAATATATGAACAATATTGTGATTTTTGTGGACTGTCTATACCACTTTCTTTTCTTGTACAAGCTGTGAGGCTAAGTGAATATAAATGATTTTTCATTTTCTTTTCCTACACAGGCACTCACTGTCTTACCTAGGCTGAGTGCAGGGGCACAAACAGCTCATGCAGCCTCAACTTCCTAGTCTCAAGCATTCCTCCTGCCTCAGCCTCCCAAGTAGTGGGGGCCACAGGTGCATGCCACCACTAGACCAATATAGTTTTAAAATTTTTCTTTGTAAAGACAAGGTCTTACTTTGTTGCCCAGGCTGGTCTCAAACTCCTGGCCTCAAGATATCCTCCTGTCTTGGCCTCCCAAAGTGTTGGGATTATAGTCATGAGCTACTGTGCCTGGCCAAGAAATGATTTTTTCACAAATCACAGAGCCCAGAGTAAAAACTAATCTATTGTCCTGCCATCAAAGTTGTGCTGTGTCCCTTTTCCTGGCATGATGCTTTCAAAGTGAGATTCAAGAGCGTTGTCACGTAGTGGTGGAGAGCACTAGTAAAGCCAAGGAATGACAGATGTGCCCATAGGTTAGGGAAAGCCAGAAGCGGCATGTATCGGCTTACCAGGAGCTCTGTTCAAGGCAAGAAATGATCGATGAAGGCTACTGATCTAACATGGCCTTTCCTTCCCTTTAAGGTAGAAAAGGGATTATTGTGAAAATTGTGATATAACAAAACTATATGGGCAGTAATGGTGAACTCAATATGGATAGGTTTGCCAAGCAACAAGAGTACAAATGCAGTGAATTTGGTCTATTGATGACATTCACATGGGATCCATGGGAGAGCTTCTTGCTTAGTATGGGTGCAAGCGAGGGATTCAGCAAACATTTGAAGGCAAATGAAAGCACTCATGCTGTTGGGATGGCTAATTGGCTGGTATTTTTCAATCCTGGCAGGGGTGAGTTTTCTGAAACGAAGTAGAAATCTCGTAATAATTCAGCTGATAGCATTTTACAAGGCTCTGGAAGGCACTTTCGGGGATCACTTTTTTTTTTCTTTTCCAAAATCCCTTAAAGGTTATTTTTTATCAATAAAATACTCATACTTCATTTTTCAAAGGTCTCCAGTGCCTGAAGAAAGATTGAAAGAATGTCAGCCTGGAAAAAATATGCTTTGAAAACAATGGTGACATTTCTCGGCAAACAATTGACAATTTCCCACATTCGGTTTGTCTGTGATGATAATTAGTTAACAGCGTTCAACTTGGTTCACCTTTGAGGAAGTTGTCAAGATAATGTAGCCCTATTGCCTTTTAATTATTTTAATCATTAAAACATTGCACAGATACGTGCTGTTCTCATTCTGTGGGAGTTGAAGCTTATAAACTCAGAGAGGGAAACCAATTTGAAGCTAACAGAGGAAGAGCAGTAAAGTTGTTAGTTAATTGAACAAACCCTCACTGAGCCCTTACCATGTGCCAGGCACTGTGCTTGAAGCTGGGGAGATGTAAAGAGGAATTAGCCATGGTTAGTACTCTCCAGAGGCTTACAAACTCATATAACCAACTATAAACCATTTGATAAGTGATCTAATAGTGCTATAAACAAAGCATTTGAGAATGCAGAGAGGGGAGGAATCCATTCTGCCTGGCAGGGTTGGCAAAGTGTAACAGTTAATGTCTTTGCAATGGAAAATGGCCAAAAACACAACCCGAATTGGTTTAGTGAATAAGGAAATATTTCTGAAATAGGAAAACTAATACCAGGAGTAGGATTGGGTTCAAAAACTCAGTTGATTTTACTGGACTCTGCTTTTCTCACTCTCTTTCTTGGGTCTGTTCTCTAAGTGTCGGGTAGGCTTCATCCTCGAATCATGTGTTGCAGCAAGATGGCAGCATCAGTTCCAACATGACACTTCTTCCAGCTACAAGCACAGCAGCAATTACACCTGCAATGTTTCACCAAGACCTAACAATAGCCTTTTCATATCTTGCTGGCTCTGAGCCAATTAAGGGGAATGCATTATTCTAATTGGGTCAATTAGAGTCCACCACAGCGGCTGGAGGTGAAGTCACTTCCATCCAAACCTCATGGGTGAAGAGCCTTGAAAAAGTGAATTCTTTCCACCCCTACTCCCACACAAAAATCAATCAATCAATCACAGTATTTTGTTTGTTTGTTTGTTTTTGTTTTTTGATTTTTTCTTGAGACAGAGTCTAGCTCTGTCACCAGGCTGGAGTGCAGTGACATGATCTCGGCTCACTGCACCCTCCACCCCCCAGGTTCAAGTGATTCTCCCGCCTCAGCCTCCCAAGTAGCTGGGACTACAGGTGCATGCCACCACACCCAGATAATTTTTGTATTTTTAGTAGAGACAGGGTTTCACCATGTTAGCCAAGATGATCTCAATCTCTTGACCTCGTGATCTGCCCACTTCAGCCTCCCAAAGTGCTGAGATTACAGGCGTCACAGTATTGTTTTAGTAAAAGAAGTTTGAATGAATGTGGGTGGGGCAGCAAAAATAAATAATATCTGTCCTAAATCTAGAAAATCATGAAGGCAGAAAGTGAGACCAGGTGTGTGCATCAGTGTGCCAGGCAGAGTGCATGCACATGGAGCAGGCACAAAAGTGCCCAATATCAGTATACCAATACGTGTGATGCTTCTCATTCTCCATCTGCGCGTTAGTGAACGGCTCAAAGAGGCAGAATAATGATGACAGTTTATGGATGCAGGCACAAAAATGTAAAGACAAGGGTTTTCACAAAGCAGTAAACATTCTATAGGGGCGAGGATTCAGTGAGGCATTAAAGATGACCAACATGCCATGTCACAGGATTAACGATGACATTACTCTCTATCTCGCTAAATTACTTATTTGTAAGTCTTGCTCATTAGAACGTATGTTGTCTCTTAAGGGAAAGGTACGCATGATTAAGTGATTTGGATCTTTGGAGCACCTCCTAGTGAACATGAAGCACCTCCTAGTGAAGGTAGAGAAATAAAGAGGAAATAAAATAGTCCTGAATTCCTCTCCCTCCTCAAACACATAAATACATAGTTCCCAAAGCAGCCTAAAAGCCACGTCCTGGCCATCTTTTTTTCCTCTGTCCATTCATCTGGAGATGAGAGTGCTGATGAATTTGAAATGGTGAAATTTGTATATGTTTAGAATTACTGGACTGGAAATGCAGAATTGTGTCTTGCTCACACAAACTGGGTTTCATTTCCGGACTTCATGAACCAAAAATCACTGAAAAGGTATGATTGTGTAGCCAATCTTCACGGTTAGAATTCATTGAACAAATTATCCTGACTCATTTCATAATTTTAAGATCTAGTCTAATTGGCAATAGCAATAGCTATTATTTTATTCTTATTTGAAGACAAACTGTGGTTTGGGAAATTCTGATATAAACCACGGTTCATTGTAGCAAAGTATTGTGAAAAGAAAAAGGAAATGCATAGAGAGGCTAGCACTAAGCGTTAAGCGTGATTGCTGTTTTCCAGAAGGGAATAACTACTTTGCTTCCCTGAGCCTCGCCATCCACACAGATAAAGCAGGGATGGCTGCTGAGGATGAGGCTTTCTTTGTCAGGAAGCATCCTCATAGGAGCGTTGAAAACTCAGACTGGATGAGGCAACTGGTCCTTCGCATGTACCAGTCATTCTGCCAGCAACGTTGTTTTTCTCTCTCCAAACATTTATGCTTCACCTTTGCCTTGCTAATTCTTGCTTACCCATGAGGACTACACTTAGAAATGTCACCCAGGATTTCTCTGACTCCTCCAGGTTTTGTTCCGTGCCTCTCCTCGGAGCACCCACAGCTCCCTGACCCTCCTTCTAGCATTTTCTACATTGGCATCTAATTCCTAAACCACTGCTAGTCCCTTTCCCTCCAGACTCATACTAACATTTGCACTGTTCTATTCCCAGGGAGCACTGTGGAGCCACAGAGATCATGGGTACTCTCTTGCTGAATAAATGAATAAATGAGTGAATGAATGCATGGGGCATCTGAATGATGTGCTCATTGATTTAGACTCTAGCTTAACAGGGTAGAGAGAAGCAGATCTGTGGTTAGTTTGACATTAACTTAACCCATACAGGCAAAAGAGTTTAAATGGTCCAGGTTCCTTAAGGTAATCTAGGGGTTATCACACCTTTCCCATTTTGGTCAGTCAGCAGCTCTGTGACTTCAACAGCAGTTTGGGTTTCAAGGAAAGAGCCCTAGACTTAGAAAACATGGGCTTAAATTCCAGCTCTGCCATTCATACACTATTTGACATCATGATTCTGCCTCTTGGAGCCTTTTTACTGATTTACAGATGGAAAATAATAAAAATTACTCATATATGCATAAAATGTTCATTTAACTTATTTAACAACTACATGTTAATTGCATAACCTAATAAATAGTTAATAATCTATAGCTAAATATAGATAGGCCCAATAAAGTGGTTGTGGAAGTAAAAAAGAAAGTAAATAAAAAGTTTTGTAAAATGGGAAATGTTGCTCAAACATGAAGTGTTACTATAAAACCGAATGTGCACTGTCTGATACAACCTGTGGGCACAGCCCAGACCTAACTGGAGCGTTCAGGTTAACCTTCATGGGAGCCACCCTCTGGGACTCTCTCTTTTTCCCTCCTGTTCATTCCTTAATGACCAGTAGAGTTTGGTTGGCAAAACGAATTAGCTGTGCATGGTTTTCTTTCCATCAGGTGGACAAAGTGACTTGTCTTGGGCAGTGGCCCCAAAATAATTAATTTTGTAGTAGAAACACAGACCCATCTTCTCACGCCGTTGTTCCTTCATTTGTAAACTTGTGTATAGCTTAAAGAAAATGCATTCAGCATCTTCTGATTTGTCACTCTTCAACCACTAAAATACTATTTTGGTAAAGTAATCTGTTGTCCAGAAACCTAACAGTTCCATTGTACAGGTCCTTTTAAGCTTTTGCTTTAGAAGCAGAAGAAATAGAATCACATTCTTCCTCCCCACCTTGGCCCTGTCCCCACTTAAACCCCTACAGATTTGAGATTGGTTTGACATTTAAATTTTAGCATTCATGCTGATTTTAAATGTAGTCAAAAGCACTCTTTTTGCTTTTAGTAAATGAATTTTCAATTTACCAATAAGAAAATCACAGTATTGGACTGTGCTAAACCTGACTCGACTTTGCGTTTGTTGTATAATTAATATTAATTGAATATGCATTGATTTTGTTCTTTGGACTAATGGAGTAATTTTAAAAGAAAAACTCGTTTCAGTAATTAAGCAGATTAAAATAGATAATATATATTTCTTGCTTAATCAGTCCAATAATTGAGTTCCACTGGTTTAAATTCTCATCTACTTCACATTTAATCAAAGTTAAATGCTATGTTCATCCTAAAACTAAATAGTGCATGGACAGTATATTTAACCTAAAGAATCACATTACGAAATTTACCGTAACATAGATGCTTTATTCTTACTTAAAGTTCGTCAAGAATAGGTTTTATTTTAAAGTGTTCTAAGATTGTTTTCGAAACCCCACTAATGAGAACAGCATTTTTACATGCCTAAGATGCTAGAAGAATATCATATGGCAAGCCTAAAGTACCGTGGGCCTTAACACGTAAACAAAGCACCCACAGCAAACATAAACAATGGTACAATCAGAGGCGCGTACTGGCAGCCGTAAAGCAGAGCTCACTATGGTGCCAAATATGAAAACAACAGCACAGCTGGGATAGCAACCTGATGCATGCAGCTTTCACTCTTTAGAATCTAAAAGACTGGCCAGGCACTGTGGCTCACGCCTATAATCCCAGCACTGTGGCAGGCCAAGGTGGGTGGATCACCTGACATCAGGAGTTCGAGACCAGCCTAGCCAACACGGCAAAACTCCATCTCTACTAAAAATACAAAATTAGCTGGGCATGGTGGCGGGTGCCTGTAATCCCAGCTACTCAGGAGGCTGAGGCAGGGAATCGCTTAAACGTGGGAGGCGGCATTTGCAGTGAGCGCATATGGCGTCACTGCACTCAAGCCTGGATGACAGAGCGAGACTCTGTGGCCAAAAGAAAAAAAAAAAGTCTAAAAGACTACCAGAACTCATAGACTAGGGGAACAGGAGAGATTCCATGAGCTTGCATGCACAGAGGAAGCTGCGAACACCATGGTGGTAAGGGCAGCCAGAGCAGAAAGTACTGCCTCTGATTCCCATGGTGCGTCACTGGGCGGCTCAGTTAACTTTTCTCTCCCTTCAGGTGAGACCACTGGAAGCTAGAGTTGTTTCTTACTCTAAAATTCCAGATGTGAAGTAGTGATTTGCCTCAACTGCCCATAAAGAAAATATGTGTAAATGGTTTCATGGAAATTATAAAATAGCAAATAGGGGGAAGATTTTGAAATGACATTTGTCCCAATTCCCTCTTCTTTTGGAAACATGACATTTACAATAGTCTACAGAAAATAATGCAATAGATTACCAAGTGATCAAATTGTTAACTGTGTACCATGACATTCAGATATTAATCATGATTTTGCTTTTGAATAGTGGTATTACTGAGTTCAAATGACTTTCATAAAAATTGTAATAAAGACTCCCATTTCTTACACAATTATTAATAAAGCAGCCAACATGTATTAGGTGCCATATGCCAGGCACTGAAGTGCTTACCCTGTGTTGTCTCATTTAATTTATTTAATTCTAACAATACCTTAGTGTCATGATACTATTATCATTCTAACTTTGCAGATGAAAAAATGGAAGAGAAAACTTTGGTAACTAACTTAGGGAAAGCTTGTCTCAGAGGTGATGCGTCAGCTAAACATGGAAAGGTAAGTAGACAACAAACAGGAAAGGATGTATTAAAAGAAAAACAGCTTAATCAAAGGCAGGTAGATGTGAGGGAAAAAAGATGTCACCTGCCAGTAACTGTATGGAGTTCAATATAGATGCAGCTAAGACAGTGTATGGGGTAGAGGTAAGAGATGGTGATTGACCATTATTGATAGACTGGATAAGAAAATGTGGTATATATACACCATGGAATACTATGCAGCCATAAAAAGGAACAAGGTCATATCCTTTGCAGGGACCTGGATGGAGCTAGAAGCCATCATCCTCAGCAAACTAACAAAGGAATAGAAAACTGAACACTGCTTGTTCTCACTTATAAGTGAGAGCTAAACAACGTGAACACATAGACACAGGAATGGGAACAACACACCCTGGCACCTGTCGGTGGTGAGAAGGGGGTTTGGGGGAGGGAGAGCATCAGGAAAAATAGCTAGTGCATGCTGGCCTTAATACCTAGGGGCTCAGTTGATCTGTGCAGCAAACCACCAAGGCACAAGTTTACTTATGTAACAAATATGCACACCCTGTGCCTGTACCCCACAACATAAAATAAAAATAATAAATAAAAAGAGATGGTGCCTGAAATCTTAGCAGATGACAGACCATAGAAGGCTTGGCAGTCCCCAGAAGTCATATTCATGTGGGAGAACTGTTTGTGCTCTCACCTTGATATCGCTCTAGTAAGAGAGTATTATTGGGGGTTCTATTTCAAGAAATTAAAAATCCAAACTAGGAATAGAGAAAATGAGAATAGCTTTGTTATTCTGGTGGTATTACAGGTGACTGTTTTGCTTTGCAGTTTTCTTCACTTCGTTCAGTATGACATTGCCCCATAAATCAAAGACGTTTTTAAAAAGGATTATTCATAATTAAATCCTACTACAACAACAAAATGACATCAAGCATTTCTAATTCACCATAGAGTTGTCATGAAACCCAAGCCAAATAGCATTCTGTCCTGAATACAGATTTGAAAACCATGGGCCCAAGCACATCCCTGGTGAGTTACGTCTCCTCACTCCCCTTCTGTTGAGCGTGAGAGCAATGAATGGTGAAAACATTCACTGCTGTATTTGAAGTAGCTCAATAAGTCTAATTTCCTTTAGGCTTCTTCCCACTGCAGGACTAGGACCCATAGATTGTATGGTCTAAGCTTATTTTATCATCTGAAACTTGTTTACCAAAAAGAGAAAGATTCCAGGTTAGCAGATGGGAGAAGGTAGCATGCACAGTGATCTAAGGAGGCTGAGTGACAGATGGGTTAAGAAGAGTTGGGGGAGAGGAATGAACATGGAAGTAAAGTAGGAGCAGAAGAGAACACAACTGAGGAGGAGAGACACTGGCAGAACCATTTTCACAACTTCTGCAAAACCACAGGAAACAGAGTCTCAAGAATTGCACAGCGATCAAGGTCAAGGTCAAGCTCAGGGGCTGTGTGGAGAGGCTCTCCGGGGTTAGATGCTGGCTGTGCTCCCTACCTGTGCAAATTAAAGCAAGTTACTGAAGTCCCCTCTACGCCTCAGTTTCCCCATCCGTATGGTGGAACAATATGGTACCTAACTCATTGGGCTCTGTGAAGATTACATAAGTAAATATGTGTGAATCGTTCTTGGAAACAGTAGTAGATATTGGGTAAGTGTTTTGTCATTGTTTTTCTTTGTTTTTCTTTGTTTTTCTTCGCTTCTTGCTTGGATTCATGCTTTGGACATTCTGGAGGTTAATTGTGAAGGCAGAGGCCATGCACTCTGTTTCTCTGGAGAAGACTGCTTCACCCAGAAAGGACATTCGACAAAGCCAGAGGGGAAGTAGTTTCACACATATGTGAGTTTCTTCCTCCAAACGTGTTTCACAGGGAGCAAGACTGTGCACTTCTTACCATGACATCCTCCCACTTTACCACCGTGGCCAGCACGTAACAGGTCATCTGTAAACGCTGATGGAGACGAAGGTTGTTCCTTCTAAAAGGGTCCAGTAAGCCCTGGGACCCACTCTATGTACCATCATTTAAACAGCATAATCCACATCTTCATTTTATCTTAAGATGTGCGTTGCTGTTTCTTTGTGCATTGTTTTACAGTTAAAACAAAACAAAATTCCACTTTGCTTCTAAATATGTTTTTAGTAGAAAAAAATATAATTTATTTTTTACTATATTGTCAAAATTATGTATTAAAACTTAGCAAGTTTGTATTTCTTTCTGGGAAAAAAAAAAAACCTTTATAGTATCTTGATTTCCTAAGAGAAAACAGTGTTGCTGTTCTCTCTAAGCTACAGTAACAATGGCAAATTGGAAGGGAAAAGTAAAATAAACTTTATTTATACCTTAGGGCCTAACACAAAGCTACAGCTCCTGATATCAATTAGATTTAAAAAGATGTGTTAGGATGTTTTATATTTGGACATAAAAAGATTATGAAAATGTTAAATTTAATAAATAACAATGATCAAAAAATACCTTTAAATATACATTATACATATAAATTATGTGTGTGTGTGTGTGTGCGTGTTTCTCACACACTGAGAAATACAGCAGCTCACTGCATGGTCCAAAGCCAGATATAAAGATTTCCTGCCATCAGCTGCAAATACTTCAGGATGGAGCTCGTCTGTTACTGATGTAAAGACACAGAGAGAAAGCAAGTAGCGCTTTCTTCTTTCAACTAGATTCTGATAAGCATTTTTCAAAATGAAAACAGATCTCATCATGTTTAGCGAAGTGGTCAAGAGCACGAGTGGGCAGTAAAATGTTAGGGCCCCCCCGCCCAGATTGTGCATTTCTATGTGAACTGACACATGCTGCAAGGAACACACCAAGACCAAGTCTAAACACAGCACAAGGCCCAGACAGAGCATCCCAGTGTTGTTGTAAGTCAGGAAACAGGGCTCACAGTCCTGTGTCATTAGGACCATGCTGCATTCAGAGCAACAACAATGATGTGGAGTCTTCGAGTGGAGATGTGTTCCCACTTCACAAATGGACCACTCTCCCTCACAACACTTGGCTGCCTCACACATGTACATGTCACTTGCCCCTCAATGCATTTTAATTTGTGATGCCCTATATAGATGACAAAAAGTTTGGTGTATGTGTAAGAGTTATTCAGAGAAACAGAATTAATAGGGTGTGTGTGTGAAAGAGAGAGAGAGTGTGTGTGTGTGTGTGAAAGAGAGAGAGTGTGGGTGTGAGAGAGAGAGAGAGAGAGGAGGGGAGAAAAGAGAAATTTTATAAGGAATTGACACATGCAACTACGGAGGCTGAGGAACCCAGACTCAGAAGAGCCAATGGTGTATGTTCCAGCCTGAGTTCGAGTCCAGAGGCAGAAGAAGCCTGATATTCTCTCTCTAAGGCAACAATGCAGGGAGAGCAAGATTTCTCTTGCTCAGCCATTTATCCTGCTGAAGCCTTGGATGAGGCTTGCTCGCATTGGGGCGGACAATCTGCTTTCTTAGGTGCACTTAACCAAATGCTCATCTCATCTGAAAACACCCTTATGGATATATCCAGGATTAGGTTTAATCAGATTTCTGGGCACCCAGTGGCCCAGTCAAGTTGACCCACGAAGTTAACTATCATGGCATAAGCCAAAAGAAATTCAGGGAAAATCAACCTCAAAGCCCACAAGGCCCTGAGCAATGTGAGTTCAGACAGCCAGCACATGCTGGCCCATGCTGTACCCAGAGCATGGAGCAGAGGCCTGTAGGAGTAGGAACTTGTAGTAAATATTTGACAGAATGAACAGAATTCCAGTTCTGTAATTTACAGACCTTGGACAAGACAGTGAAACTCAGCCTCCGAAGCCCACTTCACAAGGTTACTTTGAGAAGTAAATGTGTTAACTCATTCAAATTTGTGAGTCTGATAGCAAATAAAAGCTATTATCATCATCATCATCATGCATATTTTTTATTGTCCAATGCCATTTTGTGAAAATCAATTGTAGTAATATTTATTTTGATGATGTGAGATATAATTTTAAAATTACCAAAGACATCATAGAGGTATTTGTGAGGTGGTGGATCTTATGAAGCTTCATCTAGAAGAGAAGTTTTTATTTTTCCTATTTTTAAAATTCTACTAAGAATATTCTAACATAGTGTCTGAGATTACTTTGTTCATTCTCTTTCTTCAATGGATATTGTTTTTCAAAAGTGTTACAAATTTTTAAAATTATGGAGTACAACTTCTTAAGCATTTTATGCTACAGATGAAATACATGTTTCTATGACTGCCTCATACTACAATATTGACCCTAACCACTCATGTAGTAAAAGGCCCAGCTCAGTGTGATCAGTTCCCTGTTATGAACAGAGGACTGAACAAGACGTCAGAAAGTCTGGATTCTAGATGCTTTCATTACTACCTCACTCTTTGACTTTGGACATCATTTCACTCTATTAGACTTCAGTATTGTTACTTATAAGTAAACAGCTACAAAACCTTTTAGTTTAACTCTAAAAAGCAATGGTTGAATACAACTTAGAGATATTTATGCAGGAGAAACATAAAAATGTGATAAAAGTCATGGTGTGAAATGAAGACACCATGTAGCATTTGGGAAACGTCCTGAGGGGATGGCCAACCACGATAGACACAAACCAGATGACTGTCTTCCCTCAGGTTCTGGAAGTCTGTGTGTCCTCTTGAATCTTGGCAGGCATTGTGATTTCTAAGCCAGTAGAATATGGCAGAAGTGACACTTGCCAGTTTGGGGAACCAGCTTCCGCTTCCTGTCTGAAAACACAGCTGCCATGCTGTCAGCAAGGCGGAAGAGAGACCCATGTAAAGAAGCAATGAGGTCAGCCATGAAAGCCCCAGCTGAGCTCCCAGCAGTGGCTGGCTTCATGGGTGAGCATCTTGGGAGCATCTTGGAGGTAGATCCCCAGGCCCAGAGCCAACACAGCTGACCCAGCAAGAAACAGGCATGAGCTGTCAAGGCCAGCCCAACCTCTAGTTCATAAAAACATACATGGCCTGTATCTACTAAAAAATATAAAAAATTAGCCTGGCGTGGTGGCAGGCGTCTGTAGTCCCAGCTACTCAGGAGGCTGAGGCAGGAGAATGGCGTGAACCCGGGAGGCGGAGCTTGCAGTGAGCCAAGATCCTGCCTGGGCGACAGGGCGAGACTCCGTCTCAAAGCACCAACGAAAACAACAACAAAACATACATGGTTGCTGTTGTTTTAGGCCACCAAATTTTGTGGTGACTTGTTGTGATACATACAGGGAACGAGGAGTCAAGAAATAAGAACTCTCATTTCGAATTCACCAATGATTTCTTGTGGGATCTTGGAAAATTATATAGTGGCCTCAACTTGCAGCTCAGTTTTGCAATGAGCCACACACTCCTTTGGCCCTTACATCACCCAAATAAATAACTGCCACACGTTTTCTTTTCAAATACAAACCTGCAGCTCAGCAATACTCTTGCCTAAAATATTTTCCTCTTCTCTATGGATATATATGAAGTACAGACATAAATAAAGAAACGCAGGAACAGACTTCTTATCCAGGAAACCCAGAGCTTTACATAGCAATAAACATCTTGCTTCCTGCTTCAAATGCCCTCTGGGGAACTTGTGGAGATGGTACGTGTGTGTTCAACTCAATTGTTCTTAAACTCATTCTGTTGTGCTCTAGTGACAGATTGGCATCCAGCGTCACCTTCCTGTGGGAGCCTCCACTTTCCTGCAGAGTTACGTATGTGCAAAGTCTGGCTGAGTACACCCACAGTCTCTGAGCCATCTGGGGAAACCTGAAGACCTTTCCCCAAGGTCTGGTCCCATCTCAGCAGTCATCCAGTTTGTCCTCAGGGACCGGGTTCTGCTGATGCAGCAGGATAGCTGCACTGGTGACTTCCATGGATTGGGTGACAAGATGTTTAGGGTGAGGGATGAATCCTCTGATATGTTCAGGAAGAGGAGGGTGCCAATGTCCACCTTTCTGATGGCATCCAAGGACAGGCAGAGAGGGAAAGGATTAGAATTTCTTTGCCTTTGTTGCCCTGGATAACCAATTTTATGATTTTACAATAAAGTTGAGCCATGTTCAGATTTTTATCCCAGGGAGTTTCTCTGGATATTGATGTTGAAAGAGCATGCCATGGGGGACATGTGCAAATCTGCACAATTTTGAACTATATCCCTAGATGCCTCCACAAGACACATACACCCGTGTTAAGATGTTAAAAATTGTGTTACTGGAATTATCTTTAACACTGATGATTTAGAGATCTGATTCTGAAGAAAATTACCCCATTAATTCTGCAAAAAAAAAAAAAAAAAAATTCCAAGTTCATATTATTTCAGCAGCACTGTGTCATCAAGAGCTTTTTTCATCATAGAAGTGGAATGAACTGCACCATCAGGTAAGCACCTGCTCTTTTAGCTTCACCAGAAGGATCACCAAGGTCTCCCATTATTCCATCATGTCCTCTAATGCACTGGTGTTCATTGAAAATTACCTTCTGGGCCATTACATAATGGTAAAGGGATCAATTCAACAAGAAGAGCTAACTATCCTAAATATATATGCACCCAATACAGGAGCATCCAGATTCATAAAGCAAGTCCTTAGGGATCTACAAAGAGACTTAGACTCCTACACAATACTAATGGGAGACTTTAACACCCCACTATCAACATTAGACAGATCAACGAGACAGAAAGTTAACAAGGATATCCAGGACTTCGACTCAACTCTGCACCAAGTGGACCTAATAGACTTCTACAGAACTCTCCACCCCAAATCAACAGAATATACATTCTTCTCAGCACCACATCACACTTATTCCAAAATTGACCACATAGTTGGAAGTAAAGCACTCCTCAGCAAATGTAAAAGAACAGAAATCACAACAAACTGTCTCTCAGACCACAGTGCAATCAAATTAGAACTCAGGATTAAGAAACTCACTGAAAACCACACAACTACATGGAAACTGAACAACCTGCTCCTGAATGACTACTGGGTAAATAACAAAATGAAGGTAGAAATAAAGATGTTCTTTGAAACCAGTGAGAACAATGACACAACATACCAGAATCTATGGGACATATTTAAAGCATCCTGTAGAGGGAAATTTATAGCACTAAATGCCCACAAGAGAAACCAGGAAACATCTAAAATCGACACCCTAACATCACAATTAAAAGACCTAGAGAAGCAAGAGCAAACACATTTAAAAGTCAGCAGAAGGCAAGGAATAATTAAGGCCAGAGCAGAACTGAAGAAGATAGAGACACAAAAAACCCTTCAAAAAAATCAATGAATCCAAGAACTGGTTTTTTGAAAAGATCAACAAAATACATAGACCGCTAGTAAGACTAACAAAGAAGAAAAGAAGGAATCAAATAGACGCAATAAAAAATGATAAAAAGGATACCACCATCCATCCCACAGAAATACAAACTACCATGAAAGAATACTATAAACACCTCTACGCAAATAAACTAGAACATCTAGAAGAAATGGATATATTCCTGGACACATACACCCTCCCAAGACTAAACCAGGAAAAAGTTGAATCCCTGAGCAGACCAATAACAGGCTCTGAAATTGAGGCAATAATTAATAGCCTACCAACCAAAAAAAGTACAGAACCAGATGGATTCACACCGAAATTCTACCAGAGGTACAAAGAGGAGCTGGTACCATTCCTTCTGAAACTATTCCAATCAATAGAAAAAGAGGGAATCCTGCCTAACTCATTTTATGAGGCCAGCATCACCCTAATACCAAAGCCTGGCAGAGACACAACAAAAGAAGAGAATTTTAGACCAATATCCCTGATGAACATAGACGCAAAAATCCTCAATAAAATACTCGCAAACCGAATCCAGGAGCACATCAAAAAGCTTATCCACCACGATCAAGTTGGCTTCATCTCTGGGATGCAAGGCTGGTTCAACACATGCAAATCAATAAACGTAATGCATCACATAAACAGAACCAAAGACAAAAACCACACGATTATCTCAATAGGTGCGGAAAAGGCCTTTGACAAAATTCAACAGTCCTTCATGCTAAAAACTCTCAATAAACTAGGTATTGATGGAACATATCTCAAAATAATAAGAGCTATTTATGACAAACCCTCAGCCAATATACTGAATGGGCAAAAACTGGAAGCATTCCCTTTGAAAACTGGCACAAGACAGGGGTGCCCTCTCTCACCACTCCTACTCAACATAGTAGTGGAAGTTCTGACCAGGACAATCAGGCAGGAGAAATAAATAAAGGGTATTCAATTAGGAAAAAAGGAAGTCAAATTGTCCCTGTTTGCAGATGACATGATTGTATATATAGAAAACCCCATCGTCTCAGCCCAAAATCTCCTTAAGCTGATAAGCAACTTCAGCAAAGTCTCAGGATGCAAAATCAATGTGCAAAAATCACAAGCATTCCTATACACCAATAACAGACAAACAGAGAGCCAAATCATGAGTGAACTCCCATTCACAATTGCTTCAAAGAGAATAAAATACCTAGGAATCCAACTTACAAGGGATGTGAAGGACCTCTTCAAGGAGAACTACAAACCACTGCTCAACGAAATAAAAGAAGACACAAACAAATGGAAGAACATTCCATGTTCATGGATAGGAAGAATTAATATTGTGAAAATGGCCATACTGCCCAAGGTAATTTAGATTCAATGTCATCCCCATCAAATTACCAATGACTTTCTTCACAGAATTGGAGAAAACTACTCTAAAGTTCATATGTTACCAAAAAAGATCCTGCATTGTCAAGACAATCCTAAGCAAAAAGAACAAAGCTGGAGGTATTACGCTACCTGACTTCAAACTGTACTATAAGGCTACAGTAACCAAACAGCATGGTACAGAGATATGGACCAATGAAACAGAACAGAGCCCTCAGAATTATACCACACATCTACAACTATCTGATCTTAAACAAACCTGACAAAAACAAGAAATGGGGAAAGGATTCCCTATGTAATAAATGGTGCTGGGAAAACTGGCTAGCCATATGTGGAAAGTTGAAACTGGATCCCTTCCTTACACCTTATACAAAAATTAATTCAAGATGGATTAGAGACTTAAATGTTAGACCTAAAACCATAAAAACCCTAGAAGAAAACCTAGGCAGTACCATTCGGGACATAGTCATGGGCAAGGACTTCATGACTAAGACACCAAAAGCAATGGCAACAAAGGCCAAAATAGACCAATGGGATCTAGTTAAACTAAAGAGCTTCTGCACAGCAAAAGAAACTACCATCAGAGTGAACAGGCAACCTACAGAATGGGAGAAAATTTTTGCAATCTACCCATCTCACAAAGGGCTAATATCCAGAACCTACAAAGAACTCAAACAAGTTTACAAGAAAAACTCAAACAACCCCATCAAAAAGTGGGTAAAGGATATGAACAGACACTTCTCAAAAGAAGACATTTATGCAGTCAACAGGCACATGAAAAACTGCTCATCATCACTGACCATCAGAGAAGTGCAAATGAAAACCACAATGAGATACCATCTCACACCAGTGAGAATGGCAATTATTAAAAAGTCAGGAAACAACAGGTGCTGGAGAGGATGTGGAGAAACAGGAACACTTTTACACTGTTGGTGGGAGTGTAAGCTAGTTCAACCATTCTTGAAGAAGTATGGCGATTCCTCAAGGATCTAGAACTAGAAATACCATTTCTCCAAGCAATCCCATTACTGGGTGTATACCCAGAGGATTATAAATCATGCTACTATAAAGACACATGCACACGTATGTTTATTGTGGCACTATTCACAATAGCAAAGACTTGGAACCAACCCAAATGTCCATCAATGATAGAATGGATTAAGAAAACGTGGCACATATACACCATGGAGTATATGCAGTGATAAAAAACAATGAGTTCATATGTAGGGACATGGATGAAGCTGGAAACTATCATTCTGAGCAAACTATTGCAAGGACAGAAAAGCAAACACCACATGTTCTCACTCAAAAGGTGGGAATTGAACAATGAGAACACTTGGATGCAGGGTGGGGAACATCACACACCGGGGCCTATCATGGGGTGGGGGCAGGGGGAAGGGATAGCATTAGGAGATATACCTAATGTAAATGACGAGTTAATGGGTGCAGCACACCAACATGGCACACGTATACATATGTAACAAACCTGCACGTTGTGCACATGTACCCTAGTACTTAAAGTATAACACACACACACACACACACACACAAATGAAAAGAAAAAAAAGAAAATTGCCTTCCGGCAGGCTAGCTGTATGAACAGGAAAACTTACCAAATGGATGGACTGAGCCCCTGTCTAGCCAGGGATCTCTGCTTACTCAGTAGCCCACTGAGAGGCTGCTTGTGTGACTCTCCCCTTTCTATTTATTTATTTATTTATTTATTTTTGAGACAGAGTTTCGCTCTTGTTGCTCAGGCTGGAGTGCAATGGTGCGATCTCGGCTCACTGCAACTTCCGCCTCCTGGGTTCAAGCGATTCTCCTGCCTCAGACTCCCAAGTAACTATTCACTCTGCACCTAGTGCAGGATTCATCTTGCTGCAGTGGCACTAATTCTGTCACTTTCCCACTTAATCTGTCTCCCTTTGTCCCTGTTGTTCCCAGAACACAGGCTGGCACCCTGGCCCTTTCAAGCTTGCTTCGTCCCTCTCTGCAGCGTGCTCTCCCAGCTTGCTTCAGCCTGTCCGTGGTTGACTGTTGATTGCGTATATTTGTTTACATTCCCATCTCCTTCACTTCACTTTTCCTGTTCTCTCTGTCTGAATTCCCTTTCCCTCTCACTACTTTGTTCAGAATTTTTAAGTTGGGCTGAAATGCCACATTTTTCATAATGCCATCCCTAATCCTCCTCAAGTAAAAACGGTTTACAGCTCTTCTGAATATACTAGAAACTTTATCTGCAACTTTTATTACACAAGGAAATACTGTTTGGCATTGTGAATTTTGAGAACCACATTTCATATCTGCCTCTAGACTGGAAACTTCTCATGAGCAGGATCATACACAATGCAAATAATGTAGTGTATTTTGAATAAATGTGTTGAAGGCCAGAATAAAGCAATTTTTTATTTCCATCCAACTTGCATGTACAAGTTGAAGGGCAGGGCTTGGTATAGTAAAAATTCTACAAATAGCAATTGGATCCCTTGAGATTTTAATATCATATAAACTTCATAAAACCCCTTGAGGAAAAACACCTGGGTGTGAAATTGCTTGGTCCTATGGCAGGATGGGTTAAATCGTGACACCTGAAGATGTTCAAGTCCTCACCCTCAGTACCTGCCAATGTGACTTTATTTGGAAATAGGGTTTTGTCAAGTAATCAAGTTAAAATGAGATAAATAGGGCGAGCCCTAACCCGGTATGACCGTTGTCATTATAAAAATAAGGTATTTGGACATAGAGACAGACAAACACCACGTGAAGATAAAAGCAGAGATTGGGAAGGTGCGTCTTGAAGCCAAGGAATGACAAAGACCCAATGAATCACCAGAAAATAGAAAAGGGCCTAGGCAGATCCTTCTTCACAGCTCTTTGAAGGAATCAATGCTGTCGACACCTTGATCTCAGCTCTCTGTCCTAGAACTGTGGGATGATAAATGCACGTTGTTTAAGCCAGCCTGTGTGTGATGCTTTGTGGTACTTTGTTCTGGCAGCCCTAGGAAGCCCATACATATGGTATATATTATATATTTTAACTTTATAAGAAACTGCCAAACAGTTTCATTGCATTGCCACCAGCAACGTGTGTGGATGTCAGCTGTCCTTCCTCCTTGTCAGCATGTGGTATTGTCACTCCTTTTAACTTTGTGCCTTCTAACAGGCATGTCATGGGAGCTCCTGGTGCTTTTAATTTTCATTTCCCCAATTAGCATGGATTTTGAGCATCTTCCCCTGTGCTTATTTACCATCTTTATATCTTCTTGGGTGGAGCATGTGTTGACATATCTTCTCCACTTTACTAGGTGGTGGTTTATCTTCTTTCTGAGTTGTGAGATAAATTCTGGAAACAAGTTCTTTACCAAGTGTGTGCTTTGCAGATGTTTACTCTCAGGCTGCAGCTTGCTTGTCTTTTCACTTAATTATCCATCTTTTTTGAACAAAGAAAACGTTTTTAATGTTGATGAATTCAAGTTGATCAGCTTTTCTTTAATTATCCAGTCTCTTCATATAATCCCAAATAGATATTTGCCCAACCCAAGGTCACAAATATTTCCTATGTTTTCCCCTAAAGTTTTTATGGTTTTACTCTACGTTTTATATAATATACTGGTTTCAGGTTTCTGTTTTTATGTAAGAAGAAGTTAGCTACCCTGTTTATCTTTACTTCTCTGTATACAGTCCTGTAATCTGGATACTTTTAAAATCTTCTGCCTCTCACTGATTTAAAGCAGCTTGCTTATGATGTGGTTTTCTACATTTGTGAGTGTGTGCTTGAGGTTTGCTGAGCTTCTTGGATTTGTGAGTTTGGAGTTCTCAACAAATTTGGAGAAAATTCATCCATTATGTATTTATTCCAGTGCTCATCTCTGCTTCCCCACCTTGTCTTTCAGACCTTCAGTTACATGTATGTTAGGGTGTTTTATGTTGTCCCAAAACTCTCTTAGCATTGTTCACTTTTTTCAGTCACTTATTTGTGCTTTATTTTGACTAGCTTCTATTACTATGCCTTCGAGTAACTAATTTTTTCTTCTACAGTATCTAATCTGCTATTAATTCCACCTAATACATTTTTTATGGTTTTGGGAAATAGAGTGTCCATGTCAAAAAGTTTGGTATGAACCATGTTTATGTCTTCCATGTCTCTTAATATGCTAAATATTTCCTCTGTGTTTATGAGGTATCACACAGCTCAGTACTAGTCTCAGATCCATGCTGGTCTCATGTTACTGACACAGCCACACAAGTCATAGGTACAGTATTTGTAAGAAAATCCACTTCCTGGATGGTCCATTTCTATCAAGCCAGAAGGGATTACTTGGTCATTTCATGAACTGAATGTTCAGCCTAGTATGGGAGCTCTGATAAAGGCTTTGGAGAGCAGTATTTACTAGTAAGCTAGCTTGGTAAAATTTGGCAAAATAGTCTCAACATACAAAATTTCATTCACCCAAACCTCTAGTCTGAAAATAAGCTCACATATCTTTACAAAATACTGCAATTTCTTATGCCCTTCCTTGTATATTCCCTAGTGCAACCCTTAAGAGTGTGCCATTGTATCAATATGATAGCAAAGCTCAGGTGGGACTACTAACTCTGCCAATCCTGGGCCTGGTGAATAAAAAGGTAACACTCTGCTTCTCCAACTCTTGAGAACATTACTTCCATTTTCCAGTTGATAGCAACAGCCAGCATGCATCAGAATTGCCTCTAAGGCTTTTCAGAAACTTCCTAGTCAGACCCCACTCCCGATCCCCTCCGTTCACGACGAGAGTTGGGCATGTCTGCTTTTCAAAAATTTTTATGTATAGCAAAGCTGATATTCCACAATTTTTACATTGCAAAGCTGATGATCTTTTCATGACAGCAGCTCCATTCAGTTTGGGTATCGTGCTCAATAATAAGCAATATTATTGCACCGCCACAGTTAGAATAGTGTTTTTCTCTCCTACTCTCTGTTCTGCTGGCCTGTTCTCTATTGATTAATCTGGGTAATTTATGCCAAGCCTCTAGGGCAGAGGATGCTGTCTTTATGTATGGAACACAGTCAAAACTCAGCAAGGGCTCAACACATATTCATTATTAATGTGAAGTACGAGTGCCATATGCAATAGCTTGCTGCTGGAGAATTCTGGATTTTATATCAACTCGAAGAATTTTGAAAGATATCAGGCTTAACTGTTCATAAGGTAGCTGTCTTTTACTATCAAGCATGTGTGTAAGAAGAAATGCTACCTGATTTCCCAGCCACATGACAAATAACTTATTCAAAGCACGCCTTACCGACTCATAGAAACTAGGTACAGAGGACAAAGTTGAGGACAGCATACAATGCATGCAGCTTTATTAGTTTTTAAGAACATGTGAAACAAAACAAAACATCAATGACAAAATCCTCAGTGGTTAAAAGTCTACATGTCTAAGGGTCCAGAGGAAACTTGCTTAAATGCATAGATCAGAGTGATTTGTAACAGTCATTTACGTTGCTAGCATGCAAATAAATGCTACCCGCAGTGCTTAAAATGTGTTAAATAGTTTAAAAAGTTCCCTTGAAATTATGCTCATTCTATCTTAAAAGAAGAATTTCAAGTTAGTCTCTACAAGTGACATTATACATTCCAAGTTCGTGAAGTCCAAATCACTGAGGTTTATTTCTACAGCAAAATCTTTTTATAAACATTTACATTTACAGAGGTCCTGAGCTCGTGGAGGGGCTGGCATTCCACTGAACATAATGATGTGAAATGTGCATCTTCCAGCGAGTATTTATTTTAGGGGCAAGTAATTGCCTTTGCATATGAGCTTCACAATGTTTTGAAATGTATATTATCCATAAAGTAAACACTGCTCTGTTCTTCTGACAATCCTATTGCAGAATGAAATTATACTCATCTATAAAAAGCTAACTTTAACTCCCAGGCCATACGACCAATCTTAGTAATTTTCCAAACAGAGAGTATGATTTGGCAATCAAGCAATTTATTTGGTAATGTCTTAACAGGCCAACTGTAACATTCTGCAGCCAACATTTGTTTTGCTGGCAAGACCCTTTCAGCAGAAGCTTTTATTTTGAGAACTTCAGGGAGGTAAATATTTGATTTTAGAGAGTTAAGATGGTCCAAGGATTTTCAAATGTCTCCTCAGGTCAGCTAATATTTATTCTGGCCACTAAAAAAAAAAGACAGAAAAAATCTCTCGAGCTTTTCTTTTTTGTAACACATTTAAAATTAGTTTTAGAAAAGTATTTTGTAAATAGGTTCTAAAGGGTTTTAACACATATTTTAATATTTTGCGTTTATTTATACGTGTGTATATAATATAATACATAAATTAAATATGTGTGTGTGTGTGTGTGTGTGTGTGTATATATATAAATATATATATTTTTTTAGATGGAGTCTCACTCTGTCGCCAGGCTGGAGTGCAGTGGTGAGATCTCGGCTCACTGCAACCTCCGCCTTCCGGGTTCAAGTGATTCTCCTGCCTCAGACGCCCCAGTAGCTGGGACTACAGGCATGTACCACCACGCCCAGCTAATTTTTGTATTTTTAGTAGAGACAGGGTTTACCATGTTGGCCAGGATGGTCTCAATCTTTGACCTCATGATCCATCTGCTTCAGTCTCCCAAAGTGTGTGTGTGTGTGTGTGTGTGTGTGTGTGTGTGTATAAGTGGTGAAGGAAATGCTATATATATATATATATATATATATATATATATGGAGAGAGAGAGAGAGAGAGAGACTTAAAAAACAGAGAACATAACATCTGTATTTCTAGGGCACACCTGAGTCCCTTCTATAGCTGTGATTTTATTCATGCTACTTTGCTTCCCTCTTCTCTCATCTCTGCTATCTGGAATCCTTCCACCTGCTGGGAAATGACTCACTACTTTTCTGCAAGACATCCTTACTCCTCCAGTGTGAGGAGTGGTAGCCTTGCACTATTCATCCCATGCTGCCTCAGGCTATCACTTGCTGCCTTATTTTCATGCAGTTGTGTGCACCTTTGCCGTGTGTTCTCTGGTAGGTATTAAGTTCACCTGGTGCAGAGATCATGCATTTTACTGCTTGCATTCCTTCCCATGACATTACCCAACATTGTGACCTGTACTAAACAGCATCTCAATGAATACACATGGGCGTCTCCCCTAAAGACAAGGATATGTCCTGAAATTTGTGGTATTAAGCGATTCCATCATTGTGTAAACATCATAGAGTTAAGTACTTACACACATCCAGATGGTGCAGCCTACTGCACACCGAGGCTGGATGGTATTCTCCTAGGCTGCAGACCTGAAGAGGATGCTACTGTATGGAATACTATAGGCAGTTGTAACACAATGGTAAGAATGTGTGTCTAAGCATAATAAAGGCACAGTAAAAATACAGTATAAAAGATAGGAAATTGTGCACCCATGTAGGGCACTCACCATGAATAGAGCTTGCGGGACTGAAAGTGGTTCTGGGCGAGTCCGAGCGTGAGTGGTGAGTGAACGGGAAGGCCTGGGACATTGCTGTGCACTACTGAACACTTTAGAAACACGCTACACTTAGGCTGCGTTACATTTATTTCCGTTTGATATTTTATTTTATTAATTTTATATTTTTTTGAGACAGGGTTTCACTCTGTCACCCAGACTGAGTCCAGTGGCGCGATCTCAGCTCCCTGCAACCTCTGCCTCAAGCAATCCTCCTGCCTCAATCTCCGAGTAGCTGGAGCCACAGGAACGCGCCACCACGCCCAGCTAATGTTTGTATTTTCTGTAGAGACGGGACTTCTCCATGTTGTCTGGGCTGGTCTCGTACTCCCAGGCTAAAGCCATCACCCTACCTTGGTCTCCCAAAGTGCTGGGACTACAAGTGTGAGCCACTGTGCTCGGCCAAATGTATTTTAAAATACACTTTTTAAAATAATAAATCAACTTTAGCTTGCTGTAACGTTTTTACTGTATAAACTTCGAAGTTTTAAAAAACGCTTTGACTTTCTTGTAATAACAGCTTAAGACACTATACATTGTACACTTGTATTAAAATATTTTCTTTATTTTAGCCTTTATAACATTTTAATTATTTTTACTCTTAAATTTTTTTTATTAAAAATTAAGACACAACACACACATTAGACTAGGCCTACACAGGGCCAGGATCACCAATGCCACTGTCTCCCACCTCCACGTTTTGTCCCACTGGAAGGTTTTCAGGGGCAGTGGCAGGCATGGAGCTGTTTTCTCCTCTGACAACGATGCCTACTTCTGGATACCTCCTGAACGACCTACCTGAGACTATTTTACGTTACATTATTTTTAATAAGTAAGAGCACACTTTAAAATAATAACAGAAGTATAGCACAGTAAATAATAAGCCAGTGTCACGGTCATTTGGTATCTTTATCAGGTCTGATGTACTATGCATAGTTGCAGGCTTTGGCCTTTTACATGCCTGGCAGCAGAGTAGGTTTGCTTACACCAGCACAACACACACACATGGGGAATGCTGGGTGCTTCGGGGTCACTAGGTGATGGGAAGGTTTCAGCTTCCTTATAATCGTATGGGATCACTGTCGTATATGGGGTCCATCATTGAGCAAAACATCATGACAGAGCACCTGACTGCATATCAATCACAAAGATGGGACTGTGTTGGTCAACCATGCGGCATCGTTAAATATTATGTCTCATATCAACAGGTGCATTTGGAAAGGGAGCCGCTTACACATGTTTCTCTTCAAAACTCTCAGAAAAAGTGTGCTAGCCTTTGCCCTGTCTCACTGTTTCTTCCTGGTTTCCTTTCCATTCTCCATGAAAAGCCCAAGAACACACACGGCAGGGAGAGCCTCTTCGAAGATGAGTGCAGGGCGTGTCTGAGGGGCCAGGCACCATAATCCACTTGTACTGTCAGGGAGGTCAAAGTGCCTGCGGCCTCACTCGCGACAAGTGTGTGGCATGAAGGCATTGAAGTGCATCCTCCAAAACGTGTTCCACTCAGCAGAGCCATCTCTCCCAGCCCCAGTCAATGCTCCCTCCGCCACACCCAGTTCCCTTTTTCAGAGGAAGTTGCAGGGCAGGATCCACACACAGCTATTCTATGTAGCTACCTACCTTAGAACAATGCCCTGGAACCCAGTTCAAACTCCCACTCTGTGAAATTTACCTGTCGGGTTTACATGACCTGTGATCAGCAGGATTTTCAACAAGCAGATTTGAAAACCGATTCTGCAAGCTATGCTGAGTCTCCTCTCTGCCATCATCCTCTTTGTCTTTTGATAACGAACTGACTACCCCTCCAATGACTTTACCTTGACTGAAAGACCAGAAAACTTGACAAAAAAAGTGGAAGACAAATCGGAAACGTGTTGCAACCCATGGTCCTTGCAGAGTTCTATTGGAAGACAAACCTCAGCGCTCCTGGGCTACCTTTTTCAGCCCTGCTTTTCCAAGTCTTTAAAAAAAAAAATCAGCGTTTTACAGGTAATAAAGAAAACTTATATAATCCCTTATCTTAGAGTGTGGCTTAAACTGCTTGTACAGAAAACACCCACCTTTGCAACGTTAGCCTTTAAATTTCATCCCAAGGAGCTTTTCTCACCACACTCTCAGGTCCTTTCAGACATGGTTAAATTGTGTATCTGAAAGCTACTTGGAATTCCTGTAGCTACTAAGCTCGATTTCTTGTTTCTTTTGGAAGAGGCTGTCAAAAGCAGAGTTTCTTTATAACCTATCACATGATAGCCACCACAGATCAAGTATCCTCTATGACAACCTCTTAGCTACCCGCCCCATCTCAATTAAACCTTCCTAACAGCATCCTTACAGATGAAGAAACTGAAGTTTGTGTGACTTAAATATCTTGCCTTAAGGCATTCATCCACTGAAGTTGCCTTCTTGGTCTAAACTTGAGCCTGCCCAATTCAAAAGGCTGGGTTCTTTCAACCTAGATCTACCCCTTATGAAGATTTTTATATATAACATATTATGAGTACTCGTGTTCTTGTTATCATAGATGTATTTTAAGAAAATAGAACCTGCTTTTCCAAAGTGCAAGTACTTTTTTATAACAGCCACTTAACTGGACACAATACTCACAGACATGTCAGGTTTTATATAGCTAAAAACTGAAATAAAACTGCACATTAAAAATGTATTTTGCCAATTTTCTGCAATGAAGGTGTATCGTTTTTTAAAAATTAGAGAAAGGAAAGCATTGTTTCAAAGTATCGTATTTGGATTCAATCAATATGGGAACATTATCAGTGACATGCTGGGTGCTGGGCTGATCATGCATGTATATTAAATCTAGTTTATTTTAAGCTGCCACTCTGAGGTAGATGACATTTGCCTGCTTTTTTAAATGAAGAGGCTGTGGCTGGAAATGTTAAGTAACTTCTTCAAACAGGCACTATGTGCTGGAGCCGGGGCTTAAACCAGCCCCTCTCTGTAAGTGCAACCCCCTTTCACTATATTCCTGACTCTCAGATCTGCGTACACATAGGGAGGATCTCATGAAGATGCAGATTTTGATTCACTAGACCTGAACAGAGACCTGAGGTTTCGCATGTCCTCGGAGTTGTCAGGCAGCTGCTGGTCTTTAAGTAGCGAGGTACTATGCACATTGCTATAATAAAACTTTTCAGAAATCTAGCCATCTCTTATTTTTGCAATAGTACTTTCTGATTCTCTAGAGTATTCTCTATAGTTTCAGGGAGCAAAGAGGTACCCATTTTATTGATTAGGCAACTAGGACTTCTTCTGTGAAAGTCAGTTTTCTAAGTTCTAACAAGTGAGAGGTAATAAAATATAGTAAATCAAACGCAACCCTTGAATTCCTTAGGTTCAAACTATTTGCTTCAAACCAGCCCTGGTCTACCTGACAGAGTCACTAAGAGACGTAATTGAAGTAATGCAGATAAAGCATGGAGAAGTCTTAGAGCTATTCCTAGCACATAGTAAGCAGTAAATACATGTCAGCGTTGATTATTGATAGTGCAAAGAGTAAGAAATAGTAGACTCAAGTTAATGAAATCACACTGTACAAGTTGCACAGAATGACAGAGCACAACCTATGAAAACAACTCAATATTTTATTGACAAATAACTCTACAGGAGTCAATGGTGCAATGTGGCTGCACAGACACCAAAATAACCTTCGGTTCCATTTAAAGAAGCGCATCCCTGTGGGTGCAGATCAGGAGACAATTGAGGGGCTTCACTTCAAGAAATACAGTCAAACTCACGCTTTCCACAGAAAAATAACCATTCTGGTGGAGTGATATAAAATCAGTTATTCTGCTAACATTACCTGGGCCCCAGACTGAATACACTCCCAACACCGCACAAGTTGCTAGGATACAAAAACCAAGTAGATGCAATCCTTAATTTAAGCATCTTGGAAATATCATTGAAGAACCTAAAATATTTAGTTTGGAGAAGTCATCAGAGATGTGTAGGGACATCTGATTGATTGGTGCCTACAAAAGTTGCAAAAGGAGCAAGTGATCAACACATGAAACTCAGTCTTTATGTCTCAAGGAGTTGATTTAGGGCCTGTCGTGTAAGATATCACTATTCCAGTTAATTGAACTATGAAAATAATAAGCACCTATTGGAATAAATTTAATCCATACAGAAGAGTCTAAAGAACAAACTGTTACAACTAGTGTCAATAATTTTGATTTGTTTCATCAACAGTATTGATACATTCATGTTTTTAAGGAAAAATTGTGATGGCTTAGCGTTTCCAACCATGAGTGTTCAATGTACTGACTTTAATTCAACGTACTGAATTCTCAGTCTTCGTAGTAAAAGGTGGCAAAGGTATTGGACTGAGGGTTGGAAATATGTGAACATAACAGATCTCCGTTAGATCGTAGCTCCAAGGATCTTCATACACACTTTCCATTAGAGCTCACAGCAAAAGGCAATTCTATGAATCTTAAACAAATATATCAATAAAAGTGTCCACAGGTATTTGAAAGGGAATGAGAGGTTTGAGAAAGTCTCTTGGAGCAGGTGGCTGTTAGAGACTCTGAGCATGGGAAATACTAAAAAATAATGTAGAAGGAGTTTTATAGGAATTCTCCACAACTCAAGCCCTAAACTTCGAAATCTGCTTGTAGGTAATGCCATCCTTGTCATAATTGAATTCTGAATGAAAACAGAAATTAGAGTTATCTGAAATTGAGTTTTGAAGTAGAACAATTTGTGTTAGGGTTATCACAAACTGTTATTGAGTAAGGCATTAGTTAATGATGCTTCATTCCTGGATGTTTTGCTATACTCCTTCTCGTTGTAACAGAAAAGAGAGATATAGAGATCCAGCTTTAAATCTCCGACAATATTGTGAATAAAATTTAACGCTGATAATTAAAATTTAATGAAGTACTTCATTGTAGAGACCTTTTGTATTAATGTTTGTAGGTTTTGAATGAATATTTGTAGCTTACCCAAAGGCACATGTTTGTTTAGAAACAGTTGTTAAAGTTTGCATTCTGGTTAATTAAAAAAGAACAAATGGCTAGAAATAAATGTGATTACTACTGCATTTCACGTTCATTAGTATTAAATAGCTTTAATAAGAGTGTGCACTTAAAAAGTTCCCTTTCTGATGTTTGTGAAGTCAATACCTTGAGTTGTATCGAAAGGCTTTTCAAGTAATACAAAGCTATTTGGTATTCATAGCGAGGTTCTCCTTTTCCACTAGGACAAAATAAGTGACTATATTTAAGTCCACACAGTAGAATACCTTTCACATTCTTGTATATGTCATTCCCTCAAATTTACATGCTGTCTCCCACCAAACACTAAATTTAATGCTGTGCAATTTAGACACATACAGATACTTGGATCTGACCCATTTTGATCGTTTTTGAGAATCGAATGTTCAAAAATAAATTATGGGTAAAACATAATGTTCACCTTGCATTATAAAATTATGAAAAAAGGCAAAGATTTTTGTTTGTTTGCTTTAGAAGGTACAGTTCTTTTAACATTGTATAAAGATATCTTGGGATTTATTTTAGATACCTTTTAGGAGAATGTGTTACTTTTTAGAGAATTTTTAAATTGTGCACCTTGCCCATTTCACACATCTGACTCCCTTTGACGGTCGTTCACAATATTCTGGTGGTAATGAGAGCCTTTATTACTTGCATTCTAAGTGCATAGCTTAGTATATTGCTCACATACTTTTAAAGATCTCTGAGCATGTGGATAAGGTTGGAAACTCCCAGTTATAAAGGCAGCTATTGCAATTTCACGGACTTGAAACATGCAATTCAGATTTTAATGCTGTTACATTACTAACTATGGCTGTTAATGACTTGAGTGGGGCCAACTCATCTTGTACTCTTGCCTCTGGTCCTCCAGCTATACTCACCATCCCTGGTCATTCTCGCTGTTGCCTTTTTTTCTTGCATCCGCTGATCCTTCAGTCCCCTCTTCATATATCTCCTCTCACACATCTCAGTTCAGAGTCAATGTACCCAAGAAAGCCCAGAAATCATCCTCCTTAATACGACCTCGTCTCCCAACTGGTTGTGTTCAGCACCTCCTCTGAACTCATCTGTGTATCCAGCTACCTAATTGTATGACATACTGAAATCACCAACCGGCCTTCCTGTCCTGCCTGGAGAACAGGTGCAAGTCTAATTTCTAGCTCCAGTGTCCGCTAGCTATACCACTGCGGGCTTTGCCTTAAAATAAGGAGAATTAGAAACTCTCTGGCCATGATTGCTCATCTACACAATTTTCAGTTTGAGGAATATCCTACTGGGGTGTTGTAAGGATGAGTCAGGTGGCATTTGTTTGGTTCTCTTATTGAGTTCCCTTTCATAACAGTCTCAACGTCTTCTCAAACTCTTTGATGTGAATTGAAAACATTTCTTCTGTCATACTGTTCATAAGACACATTTTTAAAACACTGAGATAAATATGGAATTATTAAAAGAATATTTAATCTCGACTTACATATGGGATACTTTTTCCTCCGAAAAGTTTCACAGATATAGAAAGATATAGACATTCTCACTCATTTACTTACAGAATCTCTACTAGTTCCCAAGAAGTGAGTGACATGTTCTATTGGGCTTACACAGATTCTTATAGGAAAGAAAATTGGAGAGCCCAATGCAGGCCCTTCCTCATCAAACTCTTGCCTTTTATCTTCCCTAGGTCCTGCAACTGTTCATGTATGGTACGGCACCCCTTCTCCATGCTCATTTGCTGTTCAGTTGAATCAAAGCAGTTTGGTGAACGAGACTTTGTGACAAGATGGCAGCATTCAATTTTAACTATTCACATAATATACTATTGGAATTAGTATCTAGTCTTTCTGCTGAATGAGCTGTTCTTTGTAAAGAAGATATATGTAAAGACATAAGTTGATATGCATGTATGTTTGTAGACATGTGTGTAAGTCTGTGTATAAAGCCTTTCAGTAACTTCTGTAAGAGAAACTGGATCTTTCGCCATGCCATCATGGCAAATTTTGCTATAAATGTTAAAACTATCTTTTTTTTTTTTCTTTTTAGGTCATTCCCTGTTCTTAGAAGAAAAGGACCACTTTGCCGCTCAGAAAGTGAGCCAATTGTGAAGATGTTTGAAGATCCAGAAACTACAAGACAAATGAAGCCAATCACAAGTGCCAGATGCTGGTGACTCACTGGCTGCGTATTTCCACATCTATAGGTAAACATGATTTCCTTCCAAATAAGACTGCTATGTGGGAGTAGAGGAATGGTTCTAAATCCATTCTAAGATAATCTGGCCTCTGAAATTTGTTTTTTGTTTGTTCTTTGGTGGAAGAGCTATATTTTTAAAAGTCAACTTTATTGGGAAATAATTCACATACAATAAAATGCATACACAATTTGAGTATACAGTTTGGTAAATTTTGACAAATGCATACATTTACAATAATGGTCGCTTTGAACATGATATAAAACATTTTCATCACCCCAGAAAATTTCCTCTTGACCCTTTGCAGTCAACCCTCCTCTGCCCTTTAGAACCAATGATTCCATTTCTATCTTAATATTACTATTAAGGATCGATGGATTTTGCCTATTGCAGAACTTCACATTAATGGAATCATAACATATACACTCCTTGGGGTCTGAATTCTTTGGATCAACTTCATGTTTTAGAGATTCATTGGTGTGTAACACAAATCGTTTGTTCCTCTTTATATTGCCAAGTTGTGTGACTATGTCACAGTCTGTTTATCTATTCACCTGTTGGTGTTATTTTAGGTTTTTTATGATAATGCATAAAATTAGTATGAACATTTATGTACTAGTCTTTTTGTGAATGTATACTTTTATTTACCTGGGATAAATATTTAGTAGTGGAATTATTGGGTCATATTATAAGTATAGCAGTTAGATTCCTTAAGACTGTTCCCAAGATCCCCCAACTCCTGGTTTACACACCCTGTATAACCATTTTCTTTTGATTATGGGTAGGACTTCTCAATGATGAATGTTATTTCTATGATTAGTTAACAAACGTGGAGATTTGCAGCTGTAATTAGCATTCCCAATCTGTTGACTTCAAGTTAATTACTAGGGAGATTTTTCTGGGTGAACCTAACCTAATCAACTGAGCTTTTTAAAAGAGGCTCTAAAGGTGAGAGATTCCCCTGTTGGCCGTGAAGAAGCAAGCTGCAAGGAAATGAGTTTCTCACAACAACCATATGATCTTAGAAGAGCACCGTGAGCCTTAGATGAGTCCTCAACCCTTGTCCACACCTTAATTGAAGCCTGTGAGCAAAGTACCCAGCTAAGCATTGCCTGGACTCCTAATCCAGGGAAACTGTGAGGTAATAAATGTAAGTGGTTTTAAGCTGCTAGATTTGCAGTAATTTGTTACATAGTAATTTGTAAAAACTAATATAATAAGTGTATGCATAACTTTACAAAACACTGCCAATTCTTATTTTCAAATGTGGCTTACCATTTTACATTCCCAAGTTCAATATATCAGAGTTCCAGTTGCTCCATATGCCTGACAACATTTGATGGGTATGTCCTTTCAATTTCTCCATGCAAGCGAATATATTCTAGTATCTCATTGTGGTTTTAAGTTGCATTTTCCTAGAAACAAATGACATAAAATAGGATTTCTTAGGCTTCTTGGACGTTGGTATATCTTCTTCTATGAAGTGTCTGTTTGAGTCTTATGCCCATTTTTGTTGAACTTTTTTCTCAAAATTGGTTTCTACAAATGCTTTATGTAATCTTGATATTAATCCTTTTCCAATTATTCAGATTAAGAGTACCTTCTCCCAGTCAACGACTTGTCTTTTTACATTTTCCACTGTGTCTTTTGAAAATCAGAAGACTTTTTCTTTGAATAAGATAAATTTATATATTTTTAATTTGTATGGTTTTTTTTTGTTCTAAGAAGTCTTTGCCTACTTTAAAATTGCAGAATGTTTTCTGCTAGAATTTTTAGACTTTTAGTTTCTCCATTTAGGCCTAGGATCCAAGTAAGTCTTTAAATCAGTTAGTGTAAGTCTTCCAACTTTCCCAACTCTTCAAGATATTTTGGATATTCTACATACTTTGCATTTCCATATAAATTCTAAAAACAGCTTACCAATTACTCTGAAAGGCCTGCTGAAATTTTTATTAGAAGCATAATGAATCTATGAATCATTTTGGAGAAATGGATATCTTAGCATTACGTATTTCATTTTATGAACATTGTCTATCTTTTTATGTATTTAGACCTTTTCTGTCTCTTCTCACTAACGTTTTCTAGTCGTTTTTACAGAGGTCTTGCATAAAATTTATTTATTTCTAAGTCATAAAATTTATTTCTAAGTATTAGCGAAGCTCTTAGAGATGGTATTTTATAAAAGTATTTTTTCACTGCTTATGTTTTATATATTAATCATTATCTTACAGATTCATTTATTCATCCTACTAGTTTTTTTCAATATTCCTTAGAGTGTTCTTCATAGACAATCCTGCCCTTTGTGAAAAGCAACAGTTTTACTTCTTTCTTCCCAATTATTATCCCTTTATTTATTTTTCTTGCATTATCACTCTAGCTATGACCTCTCACAACATTGAACAGAAGTGGTGAGAGCTGATACCCATGTTTTACTCCCAGTCTCAGGAAGAAAGCATCCAGTCTTTTACCATTAAGGGTAACATTAGCTATAGGTTTTATAAATACTTTTCTGTAGTTTGATGAAGTTTTATTCTTTCTTTGCTGAGAGTTTATTTTTAAAATTAATAAATAGACTCAGATTTTATTGCTGAATTTTAATAGATAATATAGTTTGGCTGTATCCCCACCAACATCTCACCTTGAATCCCCACATGTTATGGGAGGACCCAGTGAGAGGTAATTGAATCATGAGGTTGGGTCTTTCTCATGCTGTTCTCATGATTGTGATCAAGTCTCATGAGATCTGATGGTTTTATAAAGAGCAGTTCTGCACGTGCTGTCTTTGCCTGCTGCCACGTAAGACGTGACTTTGCTTCTCCTTCACCTTCCACCATGATTGTGAGGCCTCCAAAGCCATGTGGAACTGTGAGTTAGTTAAAACTCTTTCCTTTATAAATTACCCAGTCCTGGGTATGTCTTTATTAGCAGGATGAGAATGGACAAATACAATGCATATGGAGGACTTTTGCAATTAAAGATTAGAAATAATAATCTGTAATTTGTCCATTTCAATGTGTTTGGCCAAGCTGCAGTTCATTCACAAAATAATTCCCAATATCATCATGGCAACATTGATCTCTTCCTGTAGTCATCTAGGGCTGCTTTAATAAAATTAGTTATCTAGGGCTGCTTTAATAAAATATCACAGACTAGGTGCCTTAAGGAAAAAAATTGCTTCTCACAGTTCTAGGGGCTGTAAGTATAAGAAGAGTGTGACAGCAGGGTTGGATTCTGGTGAGGTCTCTCTCTTTGTCTTGCCAATGGCTGCCTTCCTGTGGTGTCCTCATATGACCTTTCCTCTCTGCACGACTGATGTCTTTCTCTTCTTATAAGGACACTACATATGGATTTTGAGGGAACAAGATCCAATCTATAACAACCACTCCCAAAATATCTTGATACAGCTCAGAGAGTATGTTCATCCACACACTCAATTGTATGACTCTGATGAGAAAACCAAAGGAAAAGTATTCTGTAAACATTCATCTTATCCACGCGTGATAAGATTATAATAACAGATATACCTCTATTTTCTTGAAACTAAGTTGTCACTGACTGTAAGTTATGTTTCAGCTTCAGAAATAAGAAGATGGGATAGGGAGAGTGTATTTTGGAATCAACGAAAAACAGCATTCTTACGCAAGTGCCTTTCAGATTTGGGATATTAACAGATCCATAAATTCAAGACAAAACAAAAATTGATCATTACCTCACATTTGGGATATATAAGCATTAAAACATACGAAAGATCACTCTAAAAATAAATAGTAGTCCTTCCCACTAAGGAACACACATATGTATCTAAATTTATTTACATTTACGGAACAGTGCCAACTGAGAGAATAGAATTTGGGAATCCCTGCTACAGAAAATGAAGAACTGAGATTTAAAGATCAAAGACACTAGGAAGAAGAGGAAAACGTGCTCACTGCAGTAAAACAGACTTGATCAATCTTTTGACTGTTTTATCAACTAAGGAAGGTGCCATGACGATGTCTCAGCTTTGGATGAACATTAAATTAGCAGGATAATTATTTCCAACATTCTGTCCATTACATGATCGTAGGCCATGATAACAAAGAAGCAAGACTTGTGGCAGCCAAAAGTAGAAATTAAGTTTCTGCAGAGACGTATCTGAGAAGGCATTTTTAGCCACTTCCACGATCCACATGGAGAGGGAATTCTAGGCAAAGCCAGAGGGCTGGACTAGAAACAGGTGCATTTGTGAAGAAAAGAAAAAAGACATCAATGATTTCCTGTGCAAAATGTATGCTTTGCAGCCTCAGGTCACCTGGGAGTTCTCATTTATGTGGGCACTGTAGCAATTAACACTTTATATTTTTTCACACAGTAATTCCATTAATTAATATCTCTATATAACTTTATGCATAGAGTGCTGTTTTAATATAAATTTCAAGTACTGCAGGTAATGAAGATACAAACCAGGCAACACTATACCATTCAACTCATTACTTGGAGGAATTTATAAAAATATGCTTAGAAGGAAGTAATTCACCTATAAAAGATTTATAGCATTTACTGGGTCAACCAATTCCTATCATAGCAAGTTGAATCTACACTCATTAACTTGGTTCATTTCTGAAAATAATTGTCTTAGCCTCTTCCAAGCTGAAGAGCGCATGAGTTCTCACCAGAGCAACCATGTCTTGGCAGAAGCAGGAGGGGGCACTGTGCTTAAGGAGGACACAGCTGGAGGAGAGAGGTCGGAATAGGTCTTGAACCCGAAATTTTTTCATTCAGGCATCGATCGCTGTTTGCTCACTGTCACAGACTTAGAGCTGCATGTATTTTGCCTTTGATCCTGAGAAATCCTAACAAGCAGAATTAAAAGCAAGTGGTCCTAGGAAGCCTCCATCACTGATTGCCTGAACACTTGAAGGCAAAAAACCAAACAGCATGATGGGTCTCCAAGAGCCAGATCCTGGGGCAAAAATACAAAAGCCCTATCTACAGTAGGAATACGGATGACGCCTTCTTCACCTTTGTTCATTCCACCCAGGTAGGGCATTTACTGGGGCAGGATGATGTGTCTAGCACCGCAGGTGAGTCAGGACAAATGGACTCCCAGTGTGGACTCTTGGAAGCATCTCTCTCTTACCTTGGAAGGTTATTTAACCTCTCTGTGCCTCAAGTCACTCATGAGAAAAATAGAGATTATTATAGTTATCCACCAGATATGTTTGTGTGAGTGAGATGCATTAACTGCTTGGCATATAGTACTCACAAATACTAAATGTAAATAAAATATTTAACATAGATAGCAGCTATCATTATTATTTACACTGTCACCTTAATCATGTAATCCTAAGGAAGTTATGATTGCCGTATTGTTATTATTTCAACTTTTCCAACGAGGAAGTTAGGCAACTCATTCAGAATCACAGGGATCGTTAGGTGGCTGAAGCCAGCTTTTTGTGTCCTCAGGTTTTTCTTCTACTACAGCCGGCTGGGGAAGGGAGAACAGGGAATGGTAGGGACAGAAACTGAGAGTAGAAAAGGAACTTCACATGCATGCCAGCTACTTTACTTGTCTTTCTCTATTTGATTCTCACGATATGCACATAGTCAGGCAGTGGCTGTATTTTAAGGTTTTGGAACTTGAGGGTAAGCAAGGCTACTTAATTTTCTTGCCATGGTGACAACATTATTTCAAATGGCTGAGAGAGACTTCTCAGATGTGTCTAAAAGTAAAGATTATGCTTTTCTTTATGACAGAAACAGAGTGAAGTTGACATGGGACTGGCTAAGGCAGAATTGGAGTGAAGGGTCAGAGCTATCCTGGAAAAAACATGACGGGCTTTGGACTAACCTCAGTTACACTATGGGACTTTTGGAGAGCACCGGCTCTAGCCTTGAGTCCTAGAGCTGCAGACCTTTCGCGAGACTTGACCTGACACTGAATGTCTAGAACAGAAACAACAAACTCTAGCTTTCCAGATCACTTGCCTTTCCTAAATCATCCAGCACGCTGCAGCGGGATCTTCCGTAACTTCCCAGTTGTAGGAAGTATCAAGCCCTCCCCAGCCAGGCCCTTGCCGATTTCAGCACAACCATGGTAACACTATTGCAGATTGCATTTCTGCGAGTTTGTAAATGCAAGACTGAAAAAAGAAAAAGAACATAAACTCTGAACAGAGTCATTGAAATTGAATGTGTGAGATGTGTGAGGGAATTCTTGCCTGTATGAGGGTTAGCTGGTTGGCCTTCACAGAAATGGCCGTGCCCAAAAGCTGATCCGAAAAGCAGCATAGAATGTGGCCACAGGGGGAACTATACTTGGATTCTCACTGGAGCAGCTGTTGAGGGGCCGTGCACAGGAATGTGAGAGTGTGGAGGCAGTGGTGGCAATATATCAGGCGGCTCACATTCTAGCCGATCTCACAACTCTGAAGACTGGTGAAGTTGATGAGAGCTTCCAACTTCGCAGGCCAGGTGGACTGTGGTGTCCTAAACATTGTGCTCCCCGCAAAGCATATATTTCTGCAACACTCAGATGGAATGAAAGTGATTTGAGAGATGATAAAGCATTAGTGTGTCCAAGCGAACTCCAGAGCTTGCAGTCTACCCTCCCTATGGCAAAGCTGAGGAAATAGCCTCGAGGGACAGAGAATAACAGAGAATAACAGGCAGAGAAGCAAAGATGATCTTTCACCTCAGGTCCCCAAATCCAGGCAGCAGTGTGGTTTTGGTTTGTTTCACAATGCCATGGAAAATCTGAAATCCTCTATATAACTGAGTGGATAGATGGGTAAGCAAATAGACCGTCCAACTGTTCTGCAGATAAGGCGCGGGTGCCTCAGGACAGGTGAGCGTCAGTGAGGAGGAAGGAGGCTCTATCCCAAATTGAGACGTTTAGAAGCTCTGGGCTTCATTTTTCCTAATCTGGACAAGCCACTCTCCCTCTCTGGGCCTCAGTTCTTAAATCTTTAAAATGCAAGAAAGCAAAGAAATTTACAGCTCTAAGATTCCTAGTATCCTATTTTAAAAACTTCTCTGCCTCTCTAAAAAGATGAGAGGAAATATGGACAGAGAAAGGGACAGGAGAAGAGAGAATGTGTGAAGAAGAAAGAGAGAGATTCCGGATTCAACAGCCATCAGTGTCGCGTTTCCCTTTTCTCTGAAAGCCAAGAGACCTTCAAACGCCTGCCTATTCCGGGGTAAGACATCCCCAGAGGCAACCACGCCTGGGGATTTTCCAGGGATCAGGAGCAATTAAAGGACACATAGCTTTCCACTTCCAGCAGGCCGCTTCCAGGGCAATCCCCGGAAGGCCTGGGAGGACACCGATACAAGAATGCGGTTGCACCCTTCCTCGAAGGAAGCGTCAGGGCCTGCGGCCACAGCTGTGTCCCGGCCCACCCTCTTTTATTCCTCTGCGTAGTCTCATGGCCTTGGGACCTGTCGGGCATTCCTGGGTGTGGGCACAGATGCCTCTGACCACCACCCGACGAGAAGTATCTCCGGAAGAGTGTCCTACCCTATTTATAGCTGCTCCTCAGTTACTTTATTTTACCGTGGGCCACACAAAATGATCATAAGATACTTCCGGGTAGCCTACTAATCCACGAGTTTGAAGAGCAGACAGGGTAGAAAGCTCCCTTTGCCACTGTGTCTTGCAGATACTGCAGTCACAGATGTCTCCACCTCCTTTCTCACCACTTGGGCAGAAGATAAGTCATCACGAGGTCTCTGGGACTCCTTGAAGGGCTAACCCTGCCCTAGGTCCACCTGTGTCCACACAGGCCATGACACAGTAAAGTCAGGGGTCCTTTCTGTAGTCCCGGGGCCTTCACGAGCCTTGGCGCTTCCTCGTCTCTGCTGCTTCATGCATCCTGCTCAGAGCAGCCCACACACAGGTAGAAAGCACAGGGCCAGGCCACATCGCATCTCTCACAAATGGACAAACTTGACTCGTCATTGTTTACAGGTGGTTGGCACCAGGTCTGACTTCAGTGAATATCTGGAAAGACTTAGATTACAGCTCAGCCTTGCATTTCAGAAGAAGCTGGAGTGGGGTTTCAAAGACAGTCCTACAGGGCTCCTTCCCTCCCATTTTCTGCAGAGCATGGCACCTCTGCAGCTCACCAGACGTCTCCACAGGGTTGCAGAAAGACCTAGATTATAGTTCTGAGAGTGAAATCAGATAACCAGCCTCGAGAACTAGGGAAAAACATGAGAATTTTGGGTTGAGTTTCTGCATCTGTAAATTGAAAGGAATTCTAACTAGATGATCCTAAGGACTCTTTGAGGACAGAGATCCCCGGAATCAGTAAGCTGTACTGTGCTGAGAATTTAGTAACACACAGTTCTCATCAGAGATAGAGGCAAGAAGGTAGTTTTCATAAAAGAGAGAAGGTAATGTTGATTTCTGTTTTCTAGAATCCAAACTGACCTTATTTGGAGCCAATGGTAACTTAAGTTGTAAGACTTTTAACAGATGCAAACAATTTGTCCTTGAATCTGGGGTTGCTCTGTCTGGTGACAATTCTGGTGCTTTTCTATGTGAGGCACTAAAAAAAACCTGAGTGTCCAAATTCAGGTATATGTATCTAATGGAAAGGTCTTGGCATTGTGTTCTGAGTCAGATCTCAAAGGCAATAGTAGGCCTGGCGGTAGGCACCATGGAAGCAGGCACTGGCCTCGTGAGCTTCACCTTGTGGGATTACCCCAGTCTTTTTCTGTGGTCAGCTGTTCTAGAGTCATCACAACTGGTCTAGAGGTGTCAAAGATGGGGAATGAAGGAGAAGGAAGTCTTCACGAAGCCTAACATGGAGGAGTGAGATGATAAGCAGACTATTTGGGAAAACTGGTATTATGCCAGTATCAGTAAAAATGTTGCAATTGGTCTAGAAAGACCTAGAAACCAGACGGTTTCCACTGCGCACAGTGAAATTTGATTCTAGCTCTATCACCTCAACCAGCTGTCTGACATTGGGGATGCTAGTCCCACTGTCTGGACCTCTGCAGCTTGGTCTGTACGATGGGGAATGGGGCTAACATGGCCTGGCAGTCGCTTCAGCTTTGCTGTCCTGCGCTTCTCTGGCACAGACTCCTCGGGGCAAGCAGGGTTCTCATGGCCACCAGTCACCACTCCCTCCTCGCTCCCTCCCACGCAGCAGACCGGGCTGCTAGATGAGAGCATGAGTAGGGCAGCAGCCGGAAGCACACATGCCCACTGGATTCCAGCTATTTCCATGCTCTGGTTCTGCCCACACAGGCTGCCTTGGCAGAAGTGCCAAGTCTGCAGCTGCCACCCAGAGCATTTGTGGAGCCTGGTCACCAGCCCCGCCCTGCTGGAGTCCAGAGAGGGACACCCAGGCAGCCCACACTGTTCTCTAGAGCAGAGGCAAAGAGTCTCACAACACAGATGACCCTGCAGCCCGGCCCGTCACATACAACGCAGAGATCACCCCTGGGAGTGACCAGTAAACATTTAACGAAGGCAATCACCTCTCAGTGTGAGCATTTTGGGCTTTCTGAAATTGGATATTGGTGATGCTTTGAATCGGAAGGCAGGGAAATGAAGACAGGAACTAAGACTTCTTCATCCTTCTCCACCATCCAGCAAGGACGACAGTTTGTCCTCAGAGTATATGGCAGGTGGGAGATGAGCCAGCATCGACAGCCCCACTTTATGACAAGTAAATCTTGTTCCATACTGCCATGCTACTTTCTCTAATACTGATATGGAACGCCTATAGGGTGTTCTAAAAAGCAGATACCGCTCGCAGAACATTGTTTACACTCATGCACTTATGGCCCATGACAACCCTAGGAAGTCCTATTACCACTTCCGTTTTACTTATGATGAAACTGAGACATGTGATTTGCCCAAGGTCAGAGAGGTGGTAAGAGGTAGTGTTAGGAGGCAACGCCAGGACTCTGACTCGAGGTCCTTCTGAGTGCAGGCTATGCTGCACTGATCCACAGCTAGCTGGCAATCTGCAGTCATAGACACTGGAGCAAAGCTAGCAGAAAAGGAAGAGGTCAAGACCAACAGAACGACAGGTTCTCCCGGTTAGATTTCTCCACCAGAGAGTGGGATTTCCTCCAGTGTCCTGGATCTAAAGGTTGTCAGGAGACCTATATTGACCCTAGGAGTCAGGACCTGCACCTGCATAACCTTCCAGGGGAAGAGTGGCTTAAGGAGGAACAGAGCTCACAGACTCCTTGCTGTGCCCAACAGGGTAGAGGCAGGTCCTCTCAACTGTGCTCCCAGGGCACCCTCCCCTTCCATCTCCCATGAAGCAACTCAGCACTTTCTTTTAGAGTTATTTGTCTTATCATCAGACTGTGAGCTCCTTGGATACCTCTTCTAATATCCTAAGGACATAACCCAATGCCTGGCACACAGCAGGTACTCAAGAAACATTGGTGCAATAAGTCAACAAACTAAAAGAAAAGTTGACCTTTTTTCTTGGGTGTCCAGGCTCCCAGGGAGATAATAGAGGCAGGAACCCATCGGCAGGCTTTTGTTATAGTTGAGTTGATGTCTCCTGAGGTAGGATAAAGGGAAAAATTATTGAAGGTAATTGTTGAGTCAAAAAAGCAATTACATGAGGAGCATCGCATAAATATGTACACATGACTGGACATGCAAATGTTCTCAATCTAGAAAGTGCCATAGCTGTTTTTTCCTTAATCTTCTCTTTGTTAACACAAAGCACTTGACAAAGATTAATAAAACACGACACTTTCTTCCCGGGGAATTTACAATACAGTAGTGGAGAGACACACACATGAATAAGCAATGTAAGGAGGCCAAGAGGCTGGTTGGAGAAAGTGCAGAAACGGATGCCATTTACTGGCTTTGATTTGGCCAGTCTTGTGGCTCCAAATATGGCGCAGAAGCTTTGGTGTGGAGGGAGCTAACACTCCCTGCCTCTGGGGGAAATTAGCACACAGAGCCAGAAACGCTCAATGTTCAGAGAGCAGACTTTCTCCTACTGGGATGTAGTGGATACCAGGTATCCATGCTGGCTTGGAGAACACTGACTTTTTATTCCGCAGAATTCTCACAGGAGAACAAGAGTTGAGTCGGACACCATATCTTCCAATGGGAGTCCCCTTTGCTAACCCTGAGCTTTGCAGGGGAGAAGATAAAAGGCGTGTTACGGTGTAAGACTGTTGGTGACTTGGGCATCGGATGAGCCCTTACAGGAAGACTTCACCCCTGGGAGGAACACAGAGAGGCTAGCTGGCCTTCCCAGGGGCCTGGCAACATTTGCCTGGACATGGTTGCCAATCAGCACAACTTAACCCCTTTAGTAAGTGGATTCGTACACAGTGTTGAGATTGCCAAGTTGGGTCACTTCAGAAAATATTAGAGATAAGGGAGGTAGCAGCAGAAAATGTCTGAAGTCAAATGCTTGTCTGATAAATGCCTACTGCTGCTAATTTTCTTGAGTCAACCAAAACAATGTGACCTGTGCAAATTTCTGAGCATGGAGAACAGGAATCTTCATGACAGTGACCCTGGCTCCCTCTGTCTTCCCCCGATGTGGGCTTCTGTGTCTTCTGCACCAATCACAGAGTTTTCTGATCATCTTTAATTCCCAGGAAGACCATCTCTTTCTTTCCCTGATAACTTTCCTGCTCCCATGCAAGCTCCATCATGGATGAGAAGTTGGCATGCCTTCCCACCTCACCTACTCACAACTTTTTGACTACCTGCTCCATATTCATTATCTGTATTTGCTTCCTAGGGTTACCATAAAAAAAAATAAAAACCACAAATTGGATGACGTGGAACAACAGAAAATTACTTTCTCACAGTTCTCAAAGCTAGAAGCATAAAATCAAGATGTCATCAAACCCATGCTCTTTCTGACAGCTCTAGGGAGGAACCCTTCCATGCCCCTTTCTGCTCCTAGTGGCTCCCTGTAATCTGGGTTTCTTTTGACTTGCATCACTGTAGTTACATGGCCTTCTCTTCCCCGTGTGTCTTCATATGACTTTCTCTCTGTGCATGTCTGTCTTTGTGTCCAAGTTTCCTTTTTTAATAAGGATACCAGTTATATTGCATTAGGGTCCATTCTAGTGATTTCATTTTAACTTGATTACCTCTGTAAAGACACTGTTTCCAAATAGGATCATAGTCTGATGTAGTAGGGGCTAATACTTTAATGTATCTCTTTGAAGGGGAACATAATTCAATCTTTAACACTATAAGTCACACACTTTACATAAATGGCTCCCTTTAAATGTTACTACAACCCTGTGAGTTTAATATCATGGTCCTCACTGGAGAAGTGGGTTTTCCTGTTTGTTTTGTTTTGGGCTTGTCATTTTTTCTTAATGTGAAAATATTCACAAGTCAGGACAAAAACAATAGTCTGGGAGAAATTAATCATCTTCTATTTCGTTTCTCACAAGGGGGTCCATGGATCTCCTATGTCAGAAGCACCTGGGATGTTGTTCTAAATGCAGATTCCTGGCTTTCTTGTTTTCCTAAATTGAAATGTGTGGGAGAAGAACTTCTCTGTAATACATTCTGTAAGTCACTCTTACACCACCTTGGGTTGGTGTAAGAATGCCTTCTTTTGAAATTTGCTTCTAACACGATGGAGTAACGGGGCCAGCTTTACCCACTTTCCTTAGACAACTAGAACACTGGACAAAATATTGTTACAGGATTCTTTCATTGCCATTTCACCAGCTGGAAATCTCTGCGGCTGCCATGACCTTTTTCCAGGGCTTAGCTCAGGCCCACTGGGCTCACTCCACCCACTTGGTCCAGCAGGCTGCCCTCGGCTTGCCCTACATTCAGGATCCCTCACCTGAACAGGGACTCCGTGCTCAGCCTGTGAATGGACTAGGTGTGCTGCAAGCAGCTTCCATGTTGGGAGCCAGTGTTTAGACAAGGGAAACATGGTGGCACCTGGAAACTCGAAGATGCAACTGCAGAGCCCCAAGGTATGCTGCAGCCTTTGCTCAGGGAGTCCAAGGTCTGAGTTCCTAAGGAATGATGCAGCTCGTCACTCCCGTAGCTCCACAAGTGGGACTATGTTACAAGCTCTTTTATTTCTGCCACTCACAGCTTGGCAAAAAGACGGTAAGTTACAGCTTATTCATTCCTGCTGCCTGCAACTCAGCTAGTTCTGGGTTCTCATCCCACAACCAAGAGGATGAAGGTATACAGATGTTGGAGCGTGAGTAAGGCAGAGAAGAATTGTACTGAGTGACAGAAGGAAAACTCTCAACTGCAAGAAGGGACCCTGAAGGCAAGTTGCCTTCAGTTGCGAGTGGGGGCCCCAAAGTGGGTAGCCATCTGTGAGGCTGGTCCAGGGGTTTTTAATGGACTCAGAATGGGAGAGGGCACACTGATTTGTCCATGCATGGGCTCCTGAAAAAGTACCATTCTGTTGGTTAAAAGGCATGATCCAGAAGGAATCAATTGAGAGAGAGAGAGGGTAAGACAGAGATGGAAGCTCTCACTCTGGTCATGGCCTCTATCTGGAACCTACCAGCTCAGTTTTCAGGCTTTAAACTGTCTTTGGCTTCAAGGTCGGGTTTCATGGGGACCTGTTCCTGTCCGCCCAGGAAATTGTCTGTCTCCTATCCCTATCAATATCTAAAACAGCGATTGACAGACATGGGATAACAGACTGTGCAGGACTCTGGTCTCTGAGAAGAGGAGCACAGACAAGGCAGATCCTACAATGGCAGCAGCTCACTGCCACGAGTCAGCCTTCAGGCCATGATGCAAAGTGGGAAACCAATACAAAGCTCAGAATCCTCCCTTAGCCTCAGATTTTGGCCAGACCAATGCAGCTAAAATGTGTGTGGAGCAGAGACACTGGAAAGGAGATAATTATCTGGAAAGAGGAGTCTGGAGATCTGTAGCAAGGTTCCCCAAGTCTCTGGCTGAGTGACGATCTGTGCATGCATAGGAGAAAAATCTCTGGGGCTGGGGAACTCATTCATCTGTGTACAAGGACAAAACCCAACACTACTTAAAGAAAACAACAAAATACAGCAATCAACAGTGTAAAATTCACTGTGTCAAACACCCACTAAAAAATTAGGAATGTGAAGAAGCAAGAAATGTGACATATCCAGGAGAAAAAACAATCAAGAAAAAAAGATCCAGAAACAGCCAGGGTGATGGAATCAAAGAACACAAACATTAAAGTAGCCAAAAATATAATTCAACATTGCCTAGCTGATAATGGGTGTTCGAAATCTCAGAAACCACATTCTTAATCATTCTACAGCACTGTCTCTAGAAATCAATGTCTGCAGAGGGTATGTCCTAATCCCCATTATCTTGCTTAGAATTTTTGCTGTAATTACTTTGGTCCTTTATCTGATGTGCTGTATTATCTTGGACATTTATTGTTAGAGTGGTAAGGACTTACATTAGTTGACCTTTTTGAGAAACTAAGAGGACATGACCACTGCAATTAAAACACACCAGACTCATGTAGATGTGGCTAATTTTATAGATCTTTTCAAAAATATAATAAGCAACTGAATCCTGGGCAAAATGGCTGAATAAGAACATCTCCGGTGTGCAGCTCCCAGCGAGATCAACACAGAAGGCGGATGACTTCTGTATTTCCAACTGAGGTACACAGTTTGTCTCATTGGGACTGGTTAGACAGTGGATGCAGCCTGAGGAGGGCAAGCAGAAGCAGGGTGGGGTGTTGCCTCACCTGGGAAGTGCAAGGGGTCAGGGAACTCCCCTAGCCAAGGGAAGCCATGAGGGACAGTGCTATATTCATACTATATTCAGAAGAACCATTTCACATGCAAAAACACACATAAGCTCAAAATAAAATGATGGAGGAAGATTTACCAAGCAAATCAAAAGAAAAGCAAAAAGCAGGGGTTGCAATCCTCATTTGATAAAACAGACTTTAAACCAACAAAGACCAAAAAAGGCAAGGGCATTGCGTAATGGTAAAGGGATCAATGCAATAAGAAGAGCTAACTATCCTAAATATATATGCACCCAATACAGGAGCACCCAGATTCATAAAGCAAGTTCTTAGAATCTAGAAAGAGACTTAGACTCCCACACAATAACAGTGGGAGACTTTAACACCCCACTGTCAATATTAGACAGATCAACAAAACAGAAAATTAACAAGGATATTCAGAACTTGAACTCAGTTCTGGATCAAGCGGACCTAATAGACATCTACAGAATTCTCCACCCCAAATCAACAGAATATAAACTTTTCTCAGCACCACATAGCACTTACTCTAAAATCAACCACATAATTGGAAGTAAAACACCCCTCAGCAAATGCAAAAGAATGGAAATAACAGTCTCTCAGACCTCAGTGCAATCAAATTAGAACTCAGGATTAAGAAACTCACTCAGAAGAGCACAACTACATTGAAACTGAACAACCTGCTCCTGAATGACTACTGGGTAAATAACAAAATTAAAGCAGAAATACAGATGTTCTTTGAAACCAATGAGAACAAAGACACAACCTACTAGAATCTCTGGGGCACAGCTAAGGCAGGGTTTAGAAGGAAATTTATAGCACTAAATGCCCACAGGAGAAAGAAGGAAAGATCTGAAATCGACACCCTAACATCACAATTAAAAGAACTAAAGAAACAAGAGTAAACAAATTCAAAAGCTAGCAGAAGACAAGAAATAACTAAGATCAGCTTGGGCAGTATGGCCATTTTCACGATACTGATCCTTCCTATCCATGAGCATGGAATGTTCTTCCATTTGTGTCCTCTTTTATTTCATTGAGCAGTGGTTTGTATTTCTCCTTGAAGAGGTCCTTCACATTCCTTGTAAGTTGAATTCCTAGGTATTTTATTCTCTTTGAAGCAATTGTGAATGGGAGTTCATTCATGATATGGTTCTCTGTTATTGGTGTATAGGAAGACACATGCATACATATGTTTATTGAAGTGCTATTCACAATGGCAAAGACTTGGAACCAACACAAATGCCCATCAATGTTAGACTGGATAAAAAAAAATATGGCACATATACACTATGGAATACTATGCAGCCATAAAAAAAGAATGAGCTCATGTCTTTGCAGGGACATGAATGAAGCTGGAAGCCATTGTTCTCAGCAAACTAACACAGGGACAGGAAACCAAACACTGCATGTTCTCTTCTCATTCATAAGTGGGAGTTGATCAATTAGAACATATGGGCACAGGGAGGCAAACATCACACACTGGGGCCTGTCGGGGGTTGGGGGACAAGGGGAGGGATGGCATTAGGAGAAATACCTAATGTAGATGACGGGTTGATGGGTGCAGCAAACCACCATGGCATGTGTATACCTATGTCACAAACCTGCACGTTCTGCACGTGTATCCCAAAACTTAAAGCATAATAAAAAATATATATATATGAAATAAACTTAATTAATCTGCACATTAAGATGTCTTTATTTTATTCTTATATGGAAACGTTTCTCCAATAGTGTCTGATTATTTTCTCTGCACTGATATTTACAGTTTAATTTGAATTACATAATAATTTTAAAATTTAACAGCTTAGTATGTTTTCTTTCCTTTTATAGCATTTTAAAAAATTTGTTTCCCTTTGAATTTTCTAGTCATTCTGGAAGAGTTTTAAAATTTAGAACTAAATCTGACCAGGTCTGGTGGCTCAAGCCTGTAATTCCAGCACTTTGGTAAGCTGAGGCTAGTGGATCACCTGAGGTCAGGAGTTTGAGACCAGCCTGGTCAACATGGCGAAACCCCATCTCTACTAAAAATACAAAAATTAGCCAGGCGTGGTGGTGCATGCCTGTAATCCCAGCTACTGGGGAGGCTGAGGCATGCGAATCTCTTGAACCCAGGAGGCAGAGGTTGCAATGAGCCGAGATCCTGCCAGTGAACTCCACCCTGGGGATTAAAGCAAGACTGCATTAAAAAAAAAATAGAATTAAATCATAAATTCTAAGTTTTATTTCTAGATAAAATTCTAGATTTTATTTTTATAGTGTCAGTGTTTGCTCAGCACATCTTGTTCACACTTTGGTTTTACTGTTTGTATTTTCCTTTTGCCTTGCTCATTCAGTTTCTTTTTTATGTTGTACATGACCTTTATATTCACAAATTTATTAATTCATACATCCCAGGTATTTTTCCAGGCACTGGGCTTTGAGCAATCAATAGAACAGACAAAAATTCCTGTCTACATGGAGCAAAAAGACACACATTATAAAACAAACTAGGTCTGTGTGTGTAGTGTGTGAGATTACCAGATGTAACAGTTCTCATCAGAAAGAGACAATTGCCTGGGAGAAAGTAGTCACTGAGAAAGAAGTGATGAGCACGCCAAGAATTCCAGGCAAAGGGTTCACATAAAAGGGCCTTGAGATTGGACCCTGATCGTGTCTGAGGAACAGCAGGAAGCAATGTGGCTAGAGAAGGAGAGTCAGGGAGAAAACATCGGAGGTGGCGAGGGACACAGTAGTTTGTGTGCGCTTGGTAGGTAATTGTAATTACATCACTTTCCACTCTGTAAGTCAGGAAATCTTTGGGAAAATGTATTTAAAGCAAGAATATAATTTTATTTTTATTTTTAAAACATTACATCGGCTTCTGTGTTAAGAACAGAGTGTAAAGTGGGAAGAGCAGATCTCAGAGGGATTAGAAGTCTATTACAACAATCCTTGTAAAAGATGATGGCACCTTAGACCACGGAGGGATCGTCGAGGTGAAAAGAAGTTTTTGACATAATCTTGAAGGTGTTTTCAGCGGCATTTGCTGAAGGACCAGATATAAAGTAAAAGAGGCGAAAGGAGTTGAAAGTGATTCCAAGATTTTTGGCTTGAGTCACTGAAAGAGTGGAGTTGCTCGTCGGCCTAGATGGGGAAGCCAGCAGCCGGTGGCAAGAAGAGAGTTTTCAGGATCTAGATTTGGGGCATAGTGAGAGTTTCA